>NW_028227270.1:5332500-6810000 GCF_978045245.1 Mus caroli
ACAACCTAGGTGCAGGTAAAGACTGAACACAGATTAAACCAAAGACTAAGCAGCCAGAAGATTAGAATATATTGTTAAGAGTTAGTATGAGGCCAGCATAGGAATTCAGTCAAGAGCTGAGAGAAGCCTGATTGAATTAAAGTGGAGAGAAGTTTGTGTCTGAACAGCTGAGTTCAACCAGGGAGGCAGAAATCAGAAAGACTAGAAAGGTGAGCTTATTCAGCAGTAAGTCTCAAAGGCTGAAAACATTGTAGACACAGACTGTAGGGAGGTTAGAAGCTTCTGGAGCTAAGCCTAGATTAGCAAACAGAGGCAGTAAGCCTTGGAGACAGTTACTACAGGTGAATAAGTCACTTTTCCATTTTTCAGATGAGTTCCAGCAACGTTTCTCCAAGTTCTATGATGTAAGCACGTGGTGTCTTCAGCAACAGGGTCTTAACACCAAGTTGTAAGGTACAGCCAAGAGTACTAGCATCAACCTCTATTGTTTGAGGGGTGTCTATGACATTCAATGGGTACCATTGACCAACAATTCCAAACGATATAACCCATGCCTGGTACTGGCTTTTTTATTTGGTAGCCTATGTTGTCAAGTTGGGGTATTGTCTGTGTACAGATGTAAGTTTCTAGGTGACTTTCCAAATGCCTTTCTTCTTAGTTATTTCTACCCAAATTCTCTCTTCTACCTTTCCCTCCCACCCTCAATCTCCTTAGTCCGTCCGCAAGTGCTAATGTTAACTTTATCCTTTGAAACACTATATTCTATCTTCTTTTCGTAGATTTTTCTCCTTCCCTTTTTGGCTACGTAATTCATGGAATTCTAAAGGAAAGAGACATATGTAAAGCATCAAGGCTAGCATCCACTCATTAGAGAATATGTGGCTTTCTGGGTCTGACTTAGCACACGAGATAGTTGTTTCTAGCTCCACCCATTTATTGCATTTTTCATAATTTCAAGTTTCTTACCTGATCTGTTCAGATATTCCAGAGATGTCCAGAGCTGCTGTAAGTTCATGTGTGCAACCACCATCTGAGGACTACAGGATGGAATTTCTCAGCATTGCTTCACACATAGGGTTAGCTCTGTGCCTTTCTTGTGGTGTTTCCAGAGCCTTGGAGAAAGGCAGGGATATATCGAGATGTTAGATTTCTGGCTGTGCATTCACAGTCACTTATTCTTATTACTTCGAACAGTTATGATTCTCATATTAAACATGTACCACCGAAGTAAAATGCTTCTCTACACAAGGCTAAGAGCAACACAATTTACCAATAGAAGCCCATTTTTCTTTCCTTTTGTCATTATCAAAACCGACAACTTAATAATTCCTATGACTTTTATATCACCTTCACTCAAATACTTGTCCATTGCTGTCTATTCCATATTAGTTTAACTTTCCCTTCAATTCTTTTTCAATGGTCAAATTATAAACCTGGGAGGTCACAAGAGTTTTCTTTGCATTTTTTTTCCTTTTGAGTATGAGGGCATGCAAAATAATAGTTATGAATTCCTATGAATTAGGTATCCTTAATTTGAGCCACTGATCTGCCAGCTATGAGTTTTGTGTTGCCGGGTGAGTAAGCTCAGTTTTGTCAGGTGTGGAATTGAAAGTACAGCAGGGCTGAAGTCCAGGGTGTTATGAGAATTCACAAAGAAAAGGGCACAGCTGTACAATGTAAGGGTTAGTACTACAGTTGAGCTTTATGGTGTAAGAACTGTTTTATTATATGATGGTTTGACATGCCACTTAAGCACCTGCCACAGCTCATTCTAACAAATGGCAGTGTTTGCCACTCTGTAACACTGTCTTGGCCTTGGCTCAGAGTTTATGCTTATCATCAAAGTATACTAAGTAGTCTATGGTTGGACATAAGAGAACTCAAAGCAACTAGGCCTTAGGATATACTTCTCACTGTCTAGGGTTTTGCTACAAATGCATACAAAACCAAAGACAATTTTAATTCTCCAAATCATTCTCTAAAAGCATAAATGTTCAGATAAGCATGCCTTGCTTGATACACATTATTTAATAAGAAAAGCCTATTGACCTTGGATTCTACCATTTTAAACATATAGCTACACTCTCTGGTGGAATATAAAGAACTAAATATTTGAGGCAGAAAATAATTGCATAGACCCATTGTACAACAAGACACAATAGACTTAAACAGAATAACTTTAAATGTCTTGACATATTATGCTCAAAAGACAAGTCATCGTTGTTTATAAGTCAAAGGAAGGAAGTTCTATGGTGATGCTATAAATAGTATTTATGATTGCAAGAAGGACAAATCTCTTTGTAGAGTACTGGTACAATTACTATCATACATGGCATATGGTTTGTGTACCAGACATCATGTAAAGTGCTTCATCAAAAATATTAATAAAATTAAATCATCCCAGCAAACTTTATGTGAAAAGTATGATGAATGGGTTCTCAATATGTACTATCTACTAGTAAATAATTGTTTGATTTGGCTAAGAAGAAAGTGGCTCCATAAACTGTCTTGTAAGGGTAAGAGGTGGCATTCTAACCCAGGCCCTTATCCTCAAATTCTAAGCTCTCTTATCCTCATTTGTTTCTATTGAACATATTATCAATAGAATAGGAAGACTCCATCTTGCATGGGTCAGTGCCTGACAGCTGTGTTGACTTGTGTATATGCAAAAACAAATAACATTCAGAAGATGTGGAGTTTTTTTTTAAAGAAAGTATTTTTCTTAATTATGGTTTGAATATGAGGTGTCACCACAGGCAAATATTTTCAAATATATATTTGATATCATAATGTAATTATATCATTTTCCCTTCCCTTTCCTTTCCCATATTCTTTTGCACACACACACACCACACACACACACACCACACACACACACACACCACACACACACACACACACACATATATATATGTATATATATGTGTACATATATATATATATCTGTCTTTTGGTCTCTGTCTCTTCCCCTCTATGTTTGTGTGTCCCTAAATATGTAAATACAATCTCCACCGTCTGCATGATGTTTATGTTCCTTGTATGTTTATCTTCAGGGTTGACATTCTGCTGTTGAATAAACCAATTGCTATGCAGTCATGTTTTGAATTTCTTGTCTTCACCTGGTGAGATTATTTTGTGAAGGTTTGGGAATGTAGGAAGTGGAGTCTACCTGACAGAGTAGATGGGCTGGGTAGGTTTGAGGGAAATAATTGTATTTGGTACCTTCTCTTTTCAGGCTGTCAGTTCCTGGGCTCTTAGAAGGGAAGGATAAATTCTGGAACATTCTTCTGCTGTCAAGATGCACTGCCCAAGTGTACGGAGACATCAAAACACCCGAAACTATGAATCTAAATGCATTTTTACCAGGTAAATTGTATAGTCAGGTATTTTGTCTTAATGACATAAAATTCTAGTTTATTCTTTTTTTTTTTAAGTGAAACCATTGTGGTGAAGTCTGACTGTGGAGTTCTTAGGCTCTGAAACTTGATTTGAGAAAAAATTCAAAGTATATACAGATGTGGGTTAGAGAAGTCTTAGAATGCTATAAACAGAGGTCAATTCTAATGAGAGATGAGAAGGCTAAAATATTAATGGAAGTGCAAATAACAATGGCTATGCCTACAAGCTCACACTCGAGGACAAGAACTCCCCTGGGAACTAGGCTGGAGGCCATTTATGTTTCATTCTGGCAAAGTATTTCTCTGTGTTTTGTTTGTGATTTGAAACTCCGGATGAAGTTGAATTTATAAATAATACATCAACTAATTTAGTTCAGGAAATTTCAAGACGACTTAGTATTCATGCTATGACATGGCTATTATGGCCTACAAACTTATAGAGAAGAACTATTTAAAAAAACAATGTTGAGCCAGTAAGAGTATCTACTTAAAGTTGTGCAGAAGTAAGATACAATGAGTAGAGAGACTAATGCCACTGAAAAATGACAAATGCTTTGAGAAAATAGGTAGTATGTCCTAATGGCAGCCTAAGGAAACAGCTCTATCTCACTCATAGGGTCTGGAGTACAAAGATATAAATTCATTTGATACAATTTTTCTTTTGAAGAAAGAGCCCTTTAGTTTCTTGTTCACAGTGAAGAGCCTAAAGGGTTATTTCTTAGCTTCAACTACTTAGATAATCAGAAATTGCTGCATCTATGCCCTAAGAAACTCAAATCAACAGAGACTATGGTGAGTTGTACATGATGATAAACTGTAGTTACACAGTATAGCAGAGGTTTTTGGTTCAAGGAAATCTTAATGAGGATTTCAAAGGAGGTCTGAGGTCAGGTAGTCTGTATCAGGATCAGGATTCCTATGGGTGAAGTGTGAAAATGTAAAGGTAATACCTTAGTTACACTGAAGACCCCAAGATGTTAGAAAGGCCAGGATTGTGCAAGGTCCATTAAGAACAGTCACAGGAAATAAACAGAGGGTGCTTTGGGTTGGACCTTGAAATTAGCAAAGACAGGGCACCAAGCAGAGTTTACAGATCCATAGGAGAAACAACAATATGAACCAATCAGACCTCCGAGAGTTCTCAGGGACTAAGCCACCAACCAAAGAGTACACATGGAGGAACCCATAACTCTAGCCACATATGCAACAGAGGATCTCCTTGTGGGAAGTCAATGGGAGGAGAGGCCCTTGGTCCTGTGAAGGCTCTATGCCCCAGTGTAGGGGACTGCCAGGGCAGGGAAGCAGGAGTGGATGAGTTGGTGTGCAGGAGGAGGCCGGATGGGATGGGAGGTTTTTCCCTTGAGATGGATCCCAAATTGGGCCAGTTACTAGGGCTCCTTTCCCTCAGTCTCTTCTTCATTTTGGTCCCTGAAGTTCTTTTAGACAGGAACAATTCTTGGTTAGAGTTTTTGACTGTCAGATGGCAACCACATCCCTCCACTTTTGATGCCCTGTTTTGCTACTGAAGGTAGATTCTATAAGTTCCCTCTCCTTACTGCTGGGCATTTCCTCTAAGGTCCCACTCTTGGAGTCCTGAGAGTCTCTCACCTCCCAGGTCTCTGGTTCGTTCTAGAGTGTTCCCCAACCTACTAACTCTCAAGGTTGCCTGTTTCCATTCTTTCTGCTGGTCCTTGGGGTTTCACATCTGCAGCCCCAACCCCCCAACACCTGATCATGTTCCCCTTTTCTCCTCCCCATCTTCTCTCTCACCCACATCCCTCCCTCCTTCTGCCCCCAGGACTGCTTTCTTCTCCATCCGAAGTGGGATTGACTCATCCATGCTTTGGCCCTTCAGCTTGTTAACCTTCTTTAGTTCTGTGGATTATATTCTGGGTGTTCTGTACTTTTTTGGCTAATATCCACTTATTAATGAGTATATACCATTCATGTCCTCTTGGGTCTGAGTTACCTCACTCAGAATATGTTCTAATTCCATCGATTTGCCTGCAAAACTCAAGATGTCCTCATTCATAATAGCTGAGTAGAATTCCATTATGTAAATGAACCAAATTTTCTGTGTCCACTCTTCTGTTGTGGGACATCTGGATTGGTTACAGCTTCTGGCTATCACAAATAAGTCTGCTGTGAACATATATGCCCCATCATGCCACAATCGCATGTGCTCCACCATGTGTTTATACATTTAGCAACTAATTTCCAAAAAGGTTTTGATTAACATACCCAGTATTGATTCATTTTATTTTTATATTATTTAACTAAGGTAGAAGAGAAACATTGTCAATAGAAATATTCTGTTCGTTAAGCATTATTTATAAATTGTTTTAAAAAGATTTCATTTATAATTCATCCTCCCTCATCCCTGTGTGTGTGTGTGTGTGTGTGTGTGCATGTGCGTGCATGTGCGTGCATGTGTAGCAAGTATGTCCACAGAGACAAGGAGAGATAGCATCATTATCCCTGAATCTGGGGCTATAGGTTGTTATATTCTGTGTGATGTAGACACTGAGAATTTTAAAATCCCTTGTCTTATCTTTTCAAGGGCCATGATTGCATATGTGAGTTACCACATGCAATAACACTTGGGAGATGTGTTTTACAAGGGGTGTGTGTATGTGTCTTACACAATAAATATGAAGTATTTTCTTTGTAAAGTAGTAATGCTTTTAGACTCCAAGTTGCAAGTATATGACATTGAACTGGTATTTCTATTGGAAAAAGTGTACATACATGCATTTTAAATGAAAAATTTCTAATATAAATAATTTCTTATGGCTTGTAACTTGCTTGAATGAAAAGGATGCACCTTTTTATGTGTATCATTAGGACTTTTAGAGTGAATAGCAATACCGAATTTCCTGAAATACTGTAGAAAATGAGAGATGAGGTAGAGTATTTTCTATGAGGATTACTTAGAAGATAAGCCTATGTTAATTTTGATCTCTATGGTAGTTATCTGTAAGCAACATTCTCTATCCTATATCCTATTCTGAAAATTGGACATGATTTGTATCCATGTTAGTGTGTAAAAGCTGCCTGGCTCCAGGCCTGACTCCGCAGCTAGTGCTTCACAGGGCAATAACTATTAGCCATTGTAAGTCACTCAGCTCTTGACTGCCTGCTGATCCTGGCTGGAATCCCCAACTCCTGTTAAAGAGTGGTGACACAAGAACTCTGAAGATTTGTAGGTTTGGATGAAACCCAGTGGAATCAGATTCGTATTCACAGATGATTTCAATTTATATGACAATTCCTTACCTAACCTCTCCCGAGGAACATGAAAACTTATTAACAGTTGATTTAAAAAGATTATGATTGTTCTTATCATTGAAGATAGAAAACATGTTACCAGATTGACATAGATATATTTACAAAATCAAATGGTTTCTTTATTTTGCTGTGGTACCAAAATGTATTGTGTCTGGTATTTATAATATTTATATGTAAAATATTTAGTTATGACAAATTACAGCCGAGAAAAAATTTGGAAAACTTTGTTTTTGACTGTTAACAATATTGTATTTTTAAGGATTCAAAACAGGAGACTTTTGTTGAAGATACTCCTGGTTTTGAACGGAAATGCTCACCCACACCCGAGCTCTCTCCAAATGGAGATTCTACAGTACCACCATGTGAGCTTTTCTGAGTGACAGACAATCAGTGTAGGCAAGACTAAAATCTCCAGTGGATTTACTGTGGAGTTACTATTGGTTACAACTGGCAGCCTACATGTGAGATCTTATAAAGTGATCTAAACAGTATCCAGACATTCTAGTTCTTTTTAATGTGCTCTGAGAGAATATGTTTCAAGGAATTTTGCTGCTTGGAGAAAAGCCATTTTCTCTGCCTGTACTGCAGCAGACTCTCTCCTCTCACAGAAGCAGCTCTGATACCTGTATAGGTGTCCCATGCCGCCATGTCACAGTGTAGGCTAAAGGAATATGGGCCAGACAAGAAACTATTCTGTGCATATTTATTTCTAACCTAAAATGTTGCAATAACAAAGAAATTACTAGTTGGATATTATACTGAATACAAAATGTGCGGCTGATCTTGATTTATCATAAGTTTATGTGGAGTATACTATTCAATGAGTCAGGGAGTTCCAGTATTCTATGGGAATGATCTAGAAACACTAATTTCAGAAGTGAGTTAAATGAGACTAAGAATCCTGTCAGGCATTTTTCTTCTGCTCAGTGCGTTTCAGTTTGCAACATAAGAGTAGAGGATATCTGGATGGTTTGAAATGAAATTTATTACCATAGTAATAACATAAAAATGATCATGTTCTACATGAAAGAATTGTCGAATATTAATTAAGATATAAATATATAATAAATAATATTTATAGATTGCATATAATATACAAATAAAAAGTTAGCATTAGGTAGCATTAATATTATGTAACATTTTCTAAAAGGTGACACAAATGAAATGAAATAATTTCATAAATTCCACAGAGGTTTCACTACAAAAAACTTAAAGGTGCATGAATAAATAAATGGCATATGTGACAGCACAGGGGTGAAGTAGAATTATTTTTTTAATAATAGAAATGAACATATTAAGCTGTATAAGGATTATACTAACTCTTCATTAATTATGGATAACTTATTGCTTATTAATCTGTTACTGGCTCAACTGAAAATCTGAAGCTTTTGACTTAACAATATTAATTTCTTTATTATTTTAGCTCATTCATCTAACATGATTATGGGCTGCATAGAGAAGAATCAGAGAGGCTTTAAGAACCAGTGCAGCAGAAAATTTGGTGTGAGATTTTGTCCTTGTGTATCCTGAGTCAGGTTGCTAGCGGAGGCTGCAATGTTTGGAGCTAGGTGATGTTATTACATTTCTCCTTCATTTTTTTTGTGTGCAGACAATTCTAGCCCCACGGCGACTCATCAGAAGAGGTGAAGCTTCTAGTACGGCACCAGCTAAGTCTTTCTGTTTTTGATGACATATTTAAGAATTAGGCCTTACCGTCAGACTGGGGAAAGAAACAGTAACCTAAGAGGTTTGGGGCCTCCTTGGGACTCCTTTGATTAAAACTCAACATGATTTGACCTCTTTGGGGCCCAGAGGATTTTATTTGGTAGCATAAGATATCTAGTCGGGGCATTGTCTCCCCCAATATATGATGGCTCCATTTAGTTTCCTTTTATGTATTTATATATTTAGGGAGTTTCTACTGTAGTGTTTTTCCATATGAATTTAAATAGATCATTAGAATTAATAGTCATATTCCATTCCTCACCCTTCTCTCCTACCTCTTTCTACTTAATTTCCCATTGTAGTTTGATTTTCATTTCCCTGTAACACTATATTCTAATTCTCCATCATTGAAAGGTCCTCTCCTGCATCCTGGTTCCTTACTAGGTTCCTAACAACCATGGTTTATTCGTATTGTAAGACACATTGAAACATTAGGAGCTAATATCAAAATATAAAAGAAAACATACAGTATTCTTCTTTTGTGGCTGGACTACCTCACCCCAGTATAACTGTTTATTGCTCCATCCATTACCACCCATTAGATACAGAGCAATGCTTCTTACTGGCTTTTTCCTCGTAAATGTTCAGCCTGTTTTATAAATAGAACCCAGGACGACCAACACAAAGGTAGTTCTACCAATATCGGTTTGGGTTTCCTTCATCGATCACTAATTAACAAAAACCCTTACATGCTATCCTATAGCCCAATTTTATATAAGCATTTTCTCAACTGAGGCCCCTCCTCTCTGATGACTGTGCTTTGTGTCAAGTAGCCAGCACAGTAGTTCTGTTGATTCTTAAGGTAGACCCTAGCTTCTTAAGATTCTTCCACACTAAGTTCTACAGCGGCTGCTGTAGTTTTCATTTCCACCTCTTTCCTCCCTTCTCCACTTGATGCCTCTATTCTAGCCTCCATCCTTCCATACTATCTATGTTATTCCCATTTCCCATAGAGAAATATCTGTCTCACCTAGTGCCTTACCCTATCCAGTTAGTTCTATGGACTGTACCTTGGTTACCAGTGACTAATATCTACATAATATAACTGAATGCATACTGATTTTGTGGTTTCAGATTATTTTACTCACAGTTACGTCAATCAGGATGATTTCTTTCTACTTTTATCCATTTACCTGTGAGTTTCAGAATATTTTTTTAAAGGGCTGGATAATATTGTATAGTGTAAATTTGCCACACTTTTCTTTTTTCATTTTAAATTTTTTTTAATTTATGTTTTACACTCCATATTCCATTCCCAACACCCCCATTCACCCTCTGACTGCTCTACATCCCACACCTCCTCACCACCCCACCCCATCTCCACATGGATGCTGCCACAACCCTACACCCCACCTGACCTCTAAACACCCTGGGGCCTCCAGTCTCTCCAGGGTTAGGTCCATCATCTCTGAATGAACAGACACCCAGAAGTCCTCTACTGTATGCGTGTTGGGGCCTCAAATCAGCTGGTATGTGCTGTCTGTGTGGTGGTCCAGTGTTTGAGAGATCTCGCGGGTCCAGATTAATTGAGACTGCTGGTCCATCTGTAGGAAGTCTCTTCTCCTTAGCTTCTTTCAGCCTTACCTAATTCAACCACAGGGGTTAGATGCTTCTGTCTATTGGTTGGGTGTAAATATCTGAATGTGACTCTTTCAGCTGCTTGTTGAGTCTTTCAGAGAGCAGTCATGATAAATCTCTTTTTGTGAGTGCTCCATAGCATCAGTAATAGTGTCAGGCCGTGGGAGCCCCCTTTGAGCTGGATCCCACTTTGGGCCTGTCATGGGACATTTTCCTCAGGCTCCTCTTCATTTCCATCCCTTTAATTCTTTCAGACAGTAACAATTATGGGTCAGAGATGTGACTGTGAGATGGGAACCCCTTCCCTCACTTGATGTCCTGTCTTCCTGCTGGAGGTGGGCTCTATAAGTTCCCTCTCCGTATAATTGGGCTTTCATCTAAGGTCCCTCCCTTTGAGTCCTGGGAGTCTCTGACTTCCCAGGTCTCTGGTGCATGCTGGGGGTCCCCCCAACCTCTACTTCCTGGGGTTGCCTCTTTACATTCTTTCTGCTGGCTCTCAGGGCTTCAGTCATTTTCCCTCACTCAATACCAGATCAGGGTCCCCTCTCCCCCGTCTTCCCCCCACCCCTTCCACTTTCCCTCCCAGGTCCCTCCCTCCCTCCCCATTTGTGATGCTTTCTTCTCTCTCCCAAGTGGGACTGAGGTGTCCTCATTTGGGCACTTCAGCTTTTTGAGCTTTTTGAGTTCTGCCATACTCTTCTTATCCATTCATCTTCACATAGATACCTACGTTGTTTCTGATTTCTGCCTAATATGAATAGAGCTGCAACAAACGTGGGCAAGTGTCCTTTTGTAGGAATGAGTGTCCTTTGGATTTATGTCTATGTGTGATATAGCTGATTCTTGAGGTAGGTAGATTCTCATTTGTCAAAGGAACTGCCACCTTGATTTCTACAGTAGTTGTACATGTTTGGAAACCCACCAGCAATGGGTGAGTGTTCTCTATACTTCACATCCTCCCTAACACAAGCTGTCATGTGTTTTATTGATCTTAGCCATTCTGATAGCTGTAAGGTGAAATCTCAAAGTATTTTTGATTACCATTTCTGATGGCTAAGGACATTGTACATTTTTTATGTGTTTCTTTGCCTTATGATTTTCTTTAATTCTCAGTTTAGACATGTACACCATTTTTAAATTGGGCTATTTGATCTGTTGATATCTAACTTTTGAGTTCTTTGTATATTTGGGGTATTATTAGGCTGTTATATTTTCTGATTGATCATATCTATTGCTGTGCAGAACTGTTTCAGTTTCATGAAGTCCCACTTATTGTTGGTCCTAGTGTGGCTCCTTTCTCTCAGATAACTTTAGCTTGATTCAGGTTGACATAAACCTATCCATCACAGATGCATACTATGTAAAGTGTGTATTGAGTCGCAGGTGAAGATGCACATGCAGTTTCATAGTTTAAACTTTGGGAAATCTTAGACCTTCACCAGGATAGACTAAATGTGTTTTGCATTAGGAAACACAGGGAGGGGGATTCATCTTTTTTTTTAATATATATTTTTATTAGGTATTTTCCTCATTTACATTTCCAATGCTATCCCAAAAGTCCCCACCTCCCCCCACTCCCCTACCCACCCACTCCCACTTTTTGGCCCTGGCGTTCCCCTGTACTGGGGCATATAAAGTTTGCAAGTCCAATGGGCCTCTCTTTAGGATACCCAAGATATAAGATACAATTTGCTAAATGCATGAAACTCAAGAAGAACAAAGACCAAAGTGTGGACACTTTGCCCCTTCTTAGAAATGGGAACAAAACACCCATGGAAGGAGTTACAGAGACAAAGTTTGGAGCTGTGACGAAAGGATGGACCATCTAGAGACTCATCTTTTTAACATGCAAAGTCTCCCAAAGGCTTGTGTGTTAAAGATGTTGACCCTAGCTATGCTGGAAGTATTTAGTCAGTAGAGTAACAGACAGAAACACATCATTAGCAGCATGTTTTGGGGGAGTTGCATGGTTTATTTTGTTCTTTTTTTTTTTTCCTTCTCTTTTGTTGCTTCCTTATTTCTTTTCTCCAATGACTGTGTCCTGATTTGGAGATAAGATCTTTGGTGTGAACAAGTTAATGACATCATTGAAATATTTAATATGCTTTTGTCTCTATAGTCTTACAAAATGAAAATTTGTTAGAGAGGCAGATTTGAGCAGGGAGATAACAGAATAAAATCTAAAATATGTCCATCTACAAATCAAGGAATTTCAAGAGTGGGAACTAGGTGAAAAGAATTTACAGTCTCAGACTTCATAGTTTTGAGAAAAAGTAATGAGTCCCATAGACATTCACCATTGGACTCCTAGCATAGGAGGTATAAGATAATACATTTCTAGCTTTTAAGGTACTCTTGTATATAGACTTTTGTGATAGCAGTCCTAAAAGCCTAAGATAGCAAAGAATGCAGCTTCTTTAAAAAAAAAATTACCCTAGAGGGGAAAGTTCTATTTGCTTTCATTATCTTTCTCTTTTATTTGGAAACTATCTATTATGTTGTTAACCTGGTGGTCATTGTTTTCTTTTGCGGATTTTAAAGAGATGGTCTCACACTGTGTCCCATGCAATTTTGAAACTATGTTGTCTAGGGTGGCTCCAAGCAATCTTTTGCCTCAGCCTCCTCTATACTGAAATTACAGTTACAGGCATGTACCACCTCATGATTAACAGTCATTCTTCTTCTTCTTCTTTTTTTTTAAGCTCTGAGGCATTATGTATAACAAAATGTTCTGTTTCTGGAGTACAGCTCTATGAGATTATACATGTATGTAAAGCTGTGTAAATATTGTCATGCTCAAGGTTCAGAACATTTTAGTCATCTGAGAAAGATACCTTATTTCTGCCGCTTTATAGTTAATCATTTCTTAACTGCAAATCCTGTTAATGAGTGACCTATTTTCTGTTACTGAAGTTTTTGTCTTTCAAGCACAGGATGTGAGGTGACTTAATATCATAACTTGCCTTTTGAGGAAGTGTCCTTGGACTTAGATAATGCTTTGAGACCAGGCATGTTGGAATGTGTGTAGATTGTTCCTTTTGTGTTGGTGAGTAGCATTCCATTGTTTGCGTGTAGGATATTTGAGTTGTTTTCAGTTGGGTGTTAATGAATAAAGCTTCACTGAGTACTCACATAGAGATTTTTGAATCAAGTTTTCACTTCAGAAAAGCTTTAAATTACAGGAAAATAAAATTGTACAAGAATTTCCATATATTGTACACCAAGTTCCTTCTCTTGACCATGTATAACCTCTGCACTGAAAAGACAGAGCCAGGATTATCATAACAAGTTTTAGGACAGCCTAGGTCACAGAGTCATCAGGATATACTGAGTAGCAGAGTGAAACCCTGACTAGAAACACAGCAACAATAGCATAATGTCTCACTGGTCTGTATGACTTTTTTTTCAGGCATTTAACTCAGAAATCTGCCTGCCTCTGTCTTCCAAGTGCTGGGACTAAAGGCCTGCACCACCACTGCCAGGTGGTCTGTATGTCTTAATGGTTTTGTTGTTGTTGTTTGTTTGTTTTTTGCTTTCAACAAATTCATCTGTTGAAAAATGACTCTACTGCTTCCAGGTTTGATGGTTGTATAAAATTCTCCTACATGATTATTTATAGGTTTTAATATAGATATGTCTTAAATCAATTAAGTGAAGAACGAACAGCATAATTTTGGAAGACTTGGAAAGCTTCGTCTTGCACAATAATCAGATTCCTACCTGGACATAAGATTACAGTGTTGTTTGCAGTGTTTATAGTATACTGCGAAGCCATCACCAGTATGTCTTCAAGATCCTCTTCATTTTAAATCATTATTTTCGAGATTATAACTACATCAGTTATCTTCTACCCTTGCAACTTCCAATGCCTTCTATTCGTCCACCTTGATCTCTTTCAAATCATGGCCTCATTTTATTCAACTTTTGTTAGATGAGCGTGCTAGTGTTTGTGTACTCACTTGTGTATATCTCTCTAATATATTAATACAACCTTCTCACTCAATATGATTTTACATTTTTTTTTATGTGTTGTCAAGGCTGACCGTTTTGTTTTGGATAACCAATCCATGGGTTTGCTCTTCTCTGAAGAATACTGTATCACTCACTCTCATCATCCTTAGCTTTCTGGTCATTCTTTGCTTAGGGCTTAGGACTCCAGAGTTTTCCCCATGCACACATTAACATATCTATTGGATTGGTGTTGTTCTTGTTCAGATTATGATAAGGCAGCCATATTGGTGAGACTTCATAGATATGATTTCTCTTACATTTCCATGAGATACAATCTCACAGCAAATTCTGGCTCTTATAATCTTTCTGCCCTCTCTTCCACAGTGGTCCCTGAGCTTTAGGTCCAACAGTTTTGTTGCAGAAGTATGCGTTGAGGAAGAGCTCCACAACTCTGCATTTTTACTTCATGGTCTTTGTCTATTGCAAAAACAATTTTTCTTGGTAAGAACTGAGAGCTACATTTACTTGTGTAGAAACAGATATTTAGAATGCCCTTGGGGAGCATGCTGACTCAGTGAAATATCAGTTGTAGGTTTTCCTACAAGGTCCATGATGTCACTAGTCTTAGGTAGTTGGCAAGGTTTCCAGTACCAGGAAAGATTTTCCTCATAGTGAGCAGGTCTGACGTTTAAATAGAGAGCTTATGGTTACCACCAAGGTATGTATACCACTGCTGCACCCTTAGAGTTATAAGGCTGTACTGGTCATTGATGTGTTTCTTAGGTGTTATAATTGGGTAGTATTTGTTGTTCTTTGGACGCTTACATGTTCTTTCTGATATTATGAAAAATAGTCCTTAAAGAGGACATATTCAATTTAGATACAGCAAAGGGTATTCTGGACACTGTGCCTGAAATACATTGTCTTGTCAGCAATAACAATGTATTTTCCATTTTTAAGGGGACAACCAAAGGCAATGGCGATAGCCCATAACATTTGGTAATCTCTTGCACAACCCTGACAAACAACTCGAAAGTGGGCTTTTCATGGTTAGTGTTGAGTTTCTGTTAGATGGTATATGGCTTTGGGGGAACAGTGTCAATCGAACAAAAAAAATTTTAGTTATTTGCACTATAGATTTATTTATTTATTTATTTATTTATTTATTTATTTATTTATTTATTTATTTATTTATTTATTTATTATTCTAGGTAGATAGTTGTAGTATGATCCCTAATTACTTTTTCAGATATTTTTATTGCTCTTTTACCTTCTTCTCTCCTTTTCTGCCATCCCCTAACTAAAGTTCCCTTATTTTTCCTTTTCCTTTTCCAGATCAATTTCTCTACATTTTTGACAGTACCTGTTTGTAGTTTTGATTTACTTACCCTTTGCCATTCTTCTGAATATGCAGTAGTATCACACAGTTCTGTGGATTTCAATTCTCTGCTGACTAATAATGGCACATCTGTTGATTGGCTTCTTTTTGTGTGTGTATCTTATTTTATAACAAATCTGCTCCAGATAGATTGTTCTGTTTGTTTGTTTGTTTGTTTGTTTGTTTGTTTATGAGACAGGATCTCACTATGTAACTTTGTCTGGAATTCACTATGTAAGCCAGGCTGTCCTTCAGCTTACGGACATTCTCCTGCCTCTGCCTCCCAAAATGGTGCATTTACAATTTATGCCAGTATGCCTAATTAGATTTCTCAATTTAAGTAAGATTGTTTTATGTGGATGTCTAATCGATTTTCTTGGCAGAGTTTTTTTCACTATTTTTTTGCTGTAATATAACCATAGTAAGTATAAATTTTAATAATTTTAATGAAATATGAGAGTTCTGTACTTTTTTATATTTAAGCATTCAAATTTATGTAATGGATTTATATAAATACCAGTTTTGAGCTGTTCACTCAAAGGCAAAGATTTGAGATTTTTCAAATTTGAATTTTTATTTAATTTATTTTTTTATACTCCATATTCCTTTCCTGTCCCCCACCCCGTCTGCTCCACATGCCATACCTTCTCCCTACCACACCTTGTTTCCATGTGGATGCCTCCACTCCCCCACACCCCCTTCACACACAGCCCACCCCCATCCCCCCACCCCTGCCACCTGACTTCTAAACTCCCTGGGGCCTCCAGTCTCTCCAAGGTTAGGTGGATCATCTCTGAATGAACACAGACCTGGAAGTCCTCGACTGTTTGTGTGTTGGGGGCCTCATATCAGTTGGTATATGCTGCCTGGTTGGTGGTCCAGTGTTTGTGAGATCTCCGGGGTCCAGATTAATTGAGACTGATGGTCCTCCTACAGGATCGCCCTTCTCTTCAGCTTCTTTCAGCCTTCCCTAATTCAACAACAGGGTCAACTGCTTCTGTCCATTGGCTGGGTGCAAATATCTGAATGTGACTCTTTCATGATAGGTCCCTTTTTGTGAGCACTCCATAGCATCAGTAATAGTGTCAGACCTTGGGACCTCCCCTTTAGCTGGATCCCACTGTGAGCCTGTTTCTGGACCTTCTTTTCCTCAGGCTCCTCTCCATTTCCATCCCTGTAATTCTTTCAGACAGGAACAATTATGGGTCAGAGATGTGACTGTGGGATGGGAACCCTATCCTTCATTTGATGTCCTTCTTTCTGCTTGAGGTGGGCTCTATAAGTTCTTTCTCATTCTTTTTACTTCAGTACTCTTTACCTGAAAGTCTTTTGCATTCGAATTATAGTTTTGTACCCAAACTATGAGTTTCACATATTATCACTTCTAAAGCTTTTGATCTTTTAAAGAAATAGCTTCTCAATTAATTTTTGGTTTTATAAATTTAAGAATGATTTTTCATTCTTAAATTTGATATTCTACTTATGTATGCTTTCAATTCTTTTTATATTTTCAACTAAATTTTTTTTATATTTTCAACTTACAGAATTTTAGTTGAACTATCAATGTTATTAAATATCACAATAAAATAAAGATATAAAGGGAGATACATAATGGGTAGAAAGGTTCATTCTGTCACCTCTGTCTAAAACTGAAATTTTTCCTGTGATGAGTGATGCTTATTTTATTAGTTCACAATGACACAATGAAGGCACTCAATCAGAAGTTGTGGTAATTGTAATCTTAGGCCACTTTTACCAATTTTAATTGTGTTCATATTGGAGTGAAAAATTTCCCTCCAGTGTCCAATGATCTGTAGTGTTTTTGGAGTCTGCATTTGGTTTCAGTTTGCCATTCTTTCAGAGAGACATTGACAAATTGGAGCTAATACACAGGGCAACCAAGATAGTAAAAGTGCGAGACACAGTGTCACATAAGGAATGTTTAGAAAAAACTGGAATGTTTAGTCTGCAAAGGGAAGAGTGATGGGACCGCAGAATTCTTGCAGGAACATGATAGCCATCGATCTTTAAACATTTACAGGACCCAACAAAATAAAGAGGAGGTTTTTTTTTTTTTTTTCATCACAAAAGGATTCTCTTGTTTGCTAGATTACATTCAGTTGAGGTCAGAGCTCTCTTATAAAAATGGAACTTCCTTGATTTTCAATATTCTGAAATGAGATGCATTTTCTAATTTGGATGCAAATTTGCCAAAATTTGATTTCTGAATTCAGTGACATGCTTGTGTGTTCTGCCTAACAGTCCTTGAAGCTTTCTAGACTTATCATTTGCCTATGTTAGCAAAGAGAAAATTCATGATAATTAAAACATATGTTTTCCATAAATCTCCTGGTATTTAATATAAATTATCCTGTCTCAACTTTTATAAAAGATGTTGAAATTAGAAATTTACAGGTACATTGGTGGGGAAGCAACTATTTTAATCTAGGAGTTAAAAAAATTATGCCAAATGAATACTCCATTTTGTTACAGAACATCTTCATTGAGAAGGGAATTCATAAGAATTTTTGAAATAAATTTTTTAGAAGAATAAAGTAGGTTAGCTTCGTATGTCTTTGAAAATCTAAGTTTCACGGTAAGTTAAAGGTGTTCATAGCCAATTTGGCCCTTTGCCTACAAGGATAAAGCTGGCCACTCTCTCTCTTCTTCCAAAGCAAGCAGCCTTTGTCTATATGATTCTTTTCTGCATCTTAATTCAAATTGTTTTACTGACACTTTACTCTTATTTCAGAAGTGGTATAATTTAAATCACACAGAATTGTGTGCCCTACTATTACATATGCCAGAAAGATTTTGCTGACAGGACCCTGATATAGCTCTCTCTTGTGAGGCTATGCCAATGCCTGGCAAACACAGAAGTGGATGCTCACAGTCATGTATTGAATGGAACACAGGGCCCCCAATGGGGGAGCTAGAGGAAGCACCCAAGGAACTGAAGGAGTCTGCAACCCTATAGGAGGAACAGCAATATGAACTAACCAGTGCACCCTGAGCTGCATATGTAGCAGAGGATGGCCTAGTCAGCCATCAATGGGAGGAGAGGCCCTTGGTATTGTGAAGATTATATGTCTCAGTACAGGGGTACACCAAGGCCAGGAAGCAGAAGTAGGTGGGTTGGGGAGCAGTGAAGGAGGAGGTTATAGGGGGCTTTGAGATAACATTTGAAATGTAAATGAAGAAAATATCTAATAAAAATGCCGTAAAAAAAGAACTATCTTTAGAGTTCTTAAGTAAGTTTAATCTTTTCTGATTCTTCATAAAAATTGTAAGTATTGAGGTAGCATTTTAAGGAATATTTCACGAACTGTACATTATTAGAAAAAAATTGCATGCACTATACAAGTCATATCTCAATATGTCTTTAATTTCTACCTCCTTGAGTTTCAACCTCCCCCCTCCCACAGTGTGGGTGTGTCTTTGTCTATAATTCTTCATAGTTTCTTGGGAGTCAGAGTCATTTATGATGATTCATGACCTAAACCTCACTGCTTAGGGTAGATTTGTAATCTGCCTTCATTGATGTTTCCTGTGCTGGTGTTGTAGTTATGTTATTGTCACTTGGAGTTTACTTGGACCCTGGAGATCTAAGTCAGGTTCTGGTACCTGTACAACAAACACCTTTACACTCTGAACCATTTTCCCAGGTGCCCCACTTCTCTGAATTTCACCTTCTTTCACAAAACCAAGTGCTAGACTACTTACAAACCATCATTTATTGAGCATTAATCAAGGAATATAAGCTGAGGGGTTGCAGAGATGGCTCATCGGTTCAGAAGACTTGCTACTCCTCCTCCAGAGGATCTGAGTTCAATTCCCAGCATTTATATCAGATGGCTCACATCTGTATGGGTCACACCTGTAACCTTCAGTTCCAGGAAGTCTGACACCCTTTTCTGTTCTTTATAGGTACACACATCCATACCGACACACCTATCTCCCATATACATAATTCGAAATAAAATAAAACTTACAAAAAAGAATCTTGATTAAAATGTGTCTAGATATAAACTTCTGCTATCTCTCTTAACTCTCTTCTCCTCACTACCCCCTCTTTCTCCTTTAGCAGTTTCTATCCTATTATTGGCATCTAATTACTGCTTCTCACTTGAGTTTCCATTTTCTTTTTCTCTTATTTTTCACTTTTCTAAATTTATCAGTCTTCTCAGGTCAATGTTCAGAACACAACCACTGTTGATGGGGCTCTAGCCACCTGTATCTATTTCCTGGATTACCCTAAGCTTTCTCCAAGAAGAGCCAACCTTTGTTGCTTCAGCCCAGTGAATAATTAAGCTCCAGAGGCAATGGGCTGATTTCCTTGTTTCTTCCTTCTGGTATAAGTGGAACACAGGCAGATGACACTCCAAACAATCCCAGGCAGTTTTGTTGAGTCCTGTGAGAGCATCTCACAGTGGACCTCACTCATGAAAATTTTGAACATATGTGCCCTCTTACTTCATACAAGCTTGTTCCACTAAAACTCCATACTGTGTACCTGCTTAATAAAGTACATAACTGGGGTCTTGGGGAATATTTACCTATGTTTACAGAACTCTTGCCCAATTTTCTCAGATTACTCATTAATCATCATTTTGATATATTCAACATCTGCAGATAGAATTTATGTGTGGCTTTGCCCTTCCTTCATAAGCTGAAACTCAACTACACTCTGAGTGTGTTTACAAGTGAGACGTTTAGAGTGTAATCTCTCCCAAGAGTGAAGTACTAAGTGGTTGGATTGTTGATCATAACAAGGGATACAATAGAGTGAATACCTGTTTCCACTCTGCAAGAATACACTGAGGAGGGGTCACTTGCATACCAGGTAGAGAGTCCTCAACAGATGGAATCTCTATTGATGCCTCAGTCTTAGACTTCTTCTAGTGTCCAGAACTGTAGAGAATAAACTTTTTGTTTGTCATTGTCTATAGAGTTTGTAGCTGAAACATGAACTAAGACACTGACCCTGTATAAAATCATATTACATAGCACAACAGAACTTTCTATTTATTTATTTCTGAGCACCTACAAATATCCAATTTACATCTTAAATATTACTTTAACTCACCTGGTTTGGAGATTATATGCATAATGCTAAATTTTGTATTACAGTCCAGAAGAGAATATACTGTGTGTGGGTAGCCAATAACCTTGTGTATATGTTTTGGAATACTAAACCTGAACACAAGCATTTAGGTTGGTATTTGCCTCACTTCTTGGCACTGAAAATTAAATTATTATATCAAAAATACATTTTTAAAAATTAATTTCCAAAAGTATAATTTAAATAGTATTTAAAAGCTGCAAACATTTAAAAATAGAAAACAACTTAAGAATATAACTTCAGAAATGTAAAGTATTTCATGGTCAAAATTTTATAATACACAATGAAAGACAAATGTAAATAAAGAATATTCACTGTCTGGTTAGTAAATAGGTCCATAAAAACAGGAATTCAGAGATGACATAGATACTTAAAATGTATACAGATTCTGGTGTCAGGAATATTAATATGAATAACTCATAGGGAGAAGAAATAATATTTAGGTATTGACAATATCACATAATAATACTGCCAGTTTTAATAAAGGACAATTTTTAAAACTATCAATAAAGTATTATTGACTTGTATTTTTTAAAAACTGCCACATTCTCACATGTTTTCTTTGAGATAATGGGGACAAACATTCTGGCCAAAAAAAAAATCTAGTATATATTTAGAGATAAAAGGATCATATTGAAGTGTGAACAAGTAAAAGATGATAACCTGGCATGCACCCATGCGTCCAGAATTCAGACTTCAAGAGGGTGGATCTTATGATCAGAACAGTGTGAGAAGTATGAATGGGACAGAATAAATGTAGAGGCTAACATAAATTACAGATATAACCAAAAGTGAGGAATCTTTTTCATGATCTATCTACTCAGTGTCATGGTTTGTACATGCTTGGGTCAAGGAGTGGCCTTGTTGAAGTATGTGTGTCACTGTGGCTATTGGCTTTAATATGAGGAATATTCTCCTCGTAGCCTTCAGATGAAGACATAGAACTCTCAGATTCTCCTGTAATATATCTGCCTGGATGCTGCCATGTTCTCACCTTGATGATACTGGACTGAACCTCTGAACCTGTAAGCCAGCCCCAATTACATGTCTTTATAAGAGTTGCCTTGGTCATGGTGTCTGCTCACAACAGTAAAACCCAAACCAAGACACTCAGTTATAAAGTTACTGAAGAAACATATTTCAAAAATCAGCAAGAATGCTATAAAATGCATATGAATATTTTTGAGAGACACAAGAGAACCTCCCTGTTATTGGAAAAATTTGAGGAATTCTAGTCCTCATGCCAAATGATCCCAGATTAAGAACAGCGAGTGATTAATAGAAAGTAGTGGAATTCAGGATATCAGTTCATTTCCTTTAGTTAAGAGATTTTGTACAGAAAATGTTGGTCAGTACTTCTGGGGAGGGATTATAGAAAAAAATAAATGATTATTGCAAATAAATTAACAAATTAGGCACTTGAGAATT
Organism: Mus caroli; assembly: GCF_978045245.1. Lineage (NCBI taxonomy): Eukaryota > Metazoa > Chordata > Mammalia > Rodentia > Muridae > Mus > Mus caroli. The sequence continues at coordinate 5,354,369 of NW_028227270.1, forward strand.
GACTCAATATTTGAGAGCACTGACTATTAGTCCAGAAAACCTCAGTTTTATCCCCAACACCTACATAATCATCTGCAACTGCAGTTCTAGAGTACTCCAGATCCTCTTTTGGATTGCATAAGCACCAGACACACAAGTGGTACTCAGTAAAGTAAAATATCTATAAACATAAAATAAAAATTATATTAATTGTATAGAAGAACTGAGGATAATTCAGCCTTCCAATCCCAACAAGGTATTTTCCGTTTTAGTGTTCATTATTCTCTGACAGGCCTCAGCTTTTCTTACCTGAAATAAATCTAATTGAATTCCCTAGATTGACACAACTGAAATGAAGGAAAAAAATTTTTAATAGTGATATATATAGTTTTGAATCTAAGGAAAGGGAGACACAAGAGGAATTGATTATAAATTATAGTCAAGAAATAGATTGCTTGGCGCTCTATCAAGTAAACTTGAAATTAAAGGATAATTTTAAAAGTTGGTAAGGAAAACAGCACTGAAATGTGGAAAACTCTTTTAAATAGACAAAAGATAAATGTGATTATGAACTAGGAAAATAGAGCTATTGTTACAAATTGCTAATGCTTTGAAACAGTGGATGTACTACCTCACTCCTTAGCAATGACACTATCATCATCACCATCATCATCACCACCACCACCACCACCACCACTATCATTATTGGATGGTAGACATTTTGGTGATTAATGGTTCTTAGCTGTGTCCTCCAAGAATGAGCCTTTGCTGAAGAAATGACTATCTACATTCATTCTTAATTTCCTGGAAGCAGATTGCTTTTAGAACTATTCCATGATAAAATAGAAAGGCTGACTTTGAGGGCTGACACCCCTGGAGTGCTATCTCAGCTATCAGCACTAATACCTATACTGATGTCTATGTTGTGAGTCTACCTTATAAGTCAACAACTTCTTCTTTCCATTCTATTTAATCTTCTACACATATTTCTCTGGAGAATACTCCACCCACTCTTCCTGTAGTTCCATCTCATTATTAGTGAAAAATAGACATTAATTGTCATTGAACACTAAGGACTGCTGATGAAACACACTTTAATGATGGGTTCTCAAGACACTCAATGTTTATGGTCTACCATCTGACTTACTATAAAAAGCACAAAAATAGCAAGATTGGCTTTGTTCCTATATTCACAACAAATACATCAACCTTACAAATGAGCATTGATTCAGACTCTAGATGAAATCCTCCAACATTACAACTACATTGATGATTAGCAGCCTGCAGACGTGCATAGTCATGTGAGCAGCTACTGAACTCAGAAGGTTGTGTGAGACATTACTGGTCTAGGTTTCTCAGGCAGCATCTGAAGACAGCCCTAGGACCCGTAGATTACTTAGTACTTTTACCTGACTTCTTTAGTCCTTTACACAAGCATTTCTATGTGGCTTTCAAAACACAGAAAGAGGAATGTAGGAGCCAGAGGTGCTAGATGACTACCAAGAAAAAGTATTTTCTGGACAAAACAGGGCAGTATATATAAACTCACACTGGTTGTGATGCCCTGCATAAGATTTGTGCAAACTCAAACCAGCCAACTACACCAGTATGGAGAAGAAAGGCAGAAATGCAAGTCTCACCACTACACGAAATATGTTGGTAACTAATAGTCAGGACAAGGAAAAGTAGTTTTCTTTAAAGGTGTGGCCACGGATAGGGCTAACATGTTCCAGTGTATGAGTACACACTCTAAAGTGTATCAGCAGTCCTAATGGGACCTGATGGGCTTAAAAATGTGACTGCATGGTTGAGTGTGTATGGAAGGGAGAGTCTGGGAGGATCTGCGCCAGAGGGATGAGTATGATTAAAACACAATATAAAAATTTCTCAAAACTCTGTCAAAATATTTTAAACAGAAATGAAAAAGCACAAAATAAAAATTGATTTGTGAAGAGGGCAACCCTGTAGGAGGACCAGCAGTCTCAATTAACCTGGATCCACAAGATCTCTCAGACACTGGAACACCACCCTGGCAGCATACACCAGCTGATATGAGGCCCCCAACACATACACAGAAGAGGACTGGTGTAAAACCAGGTCTGGGTTTTGTCAGAGAAGATGCACCTAACCCTCAAGAGACTGGAAGCACCAGGGAGTTTAGAGATCTAGTGTGGTGGGGGTGGGGGTGGGGACATCTTCATGGAGACAGGGGTCCTGGGAGGAAGTATTGCATGTGGAACAGTCAGAAGGTGAACTGGGAGAGGAATAAAATCTGGAGTTTAAAATAAATAAATAAATAAATGATTAAGAAAATTGATTTGGACACTTATCATCATCTGCTGTTATTTTTGACCTTGGATTAAAATAATATATGCATGGACATTTCTTAAATAAACTAAGAATATTACTTAATATTTCCACTATAAGTAAATATTATGAAACATTGAGTCTGGATGCTATTATTAAGAATGTTGAGATTGAATGGACACGTTATTATGAAAGGGGAAATCTCTGTGGAATCCCATCTCTACCACCTCTACCAAAAGAACCTCTGTAATGAATGGTTGCTCTGAAAAGGATTATTAGCCTTTTCCTGGGATGAGCTTGCTTGTTGGTTGTCAAATACAGAGTGGTCAGCCTCCAAACCATATACACACAAAAGCAATACTGGGCTCATCAGGTAGTATTTATATATTTGTAAATACCCATACATACATACATACACATACACACACACACACACACACACACACATATATATATATAATGCAACCATGATCAAAGAAAAAGAAGCTATCAAGTTGAGAATGGGAGACATAGGAAGGAGTTGAGGGTGAATAGTAGCTGGAAGGACCTAGAGAGAGGAAAGAGAGAAAGAAAAGCAATATAATTGTATTTCAGTTAAAACATTAATTCTTTTAAATAATGATAGTATTGACTCTTTTTAAAAAAAAGTTTACAATTATATAAAATATCTATTTCATATTTCTTCTCTTCATATTTGTCCAGAAAGAATTCAGGATCTGTTGTTGATATTTCAACTCTCACATTTGGCTGGGGGCGGGGGCGGGGGGGAGCACTTACTTGGACAGTGAAGGATTCTGTAGAATTCAGTTGTAAGAATTACGAGCTAGATCGTGAAGAATTACAGCAAGGAGAGAAATCATGACTTTATATATTGCAGAAGTAGGAAGTGGAATTAGCTGGGAAAGATGTTATAAAAATACTACTACAAGTAACCATTCACTATGCTTTTATGCACTTCTCCGGAAGGAAACTCAGACTTTAACAGTATCTGCCTTCCATCTTAAATAAATCCTTCTATGACACGTGTGTTCCATTTCCTGTTTTTATATCTTTAGAGCTCCCAGTGAACCATAATGTAACCTATAATAATGAGTTGTCATCACTGGAGCTGAGTCATCATTGGCTCTGAGGCTCCTCTCCTCTTCTCTAGTCATCACGTATTCAATGACCTAATTCCATTCTGTCACCCCAGATACACGTAAACCTTTCTTATCTACACTGCTTTTATGATTTTTGTCCTGAAAATCCCTTCTATGAATGTTGTTACTCTGATGAGGACAGCTGGACAACTATGGATAATAAGAGCAATTATTTTCAAGCTAAGGACATCCATTCTAAAGTGATGTTGAATCATCTCAGGGCATTCTCTGCCATCTTCGAATAAACTCTTAAATAGGAAGTAAAGAGTCTGAAATAGAGCCAGTAAACCAAGGATTACAAACAGGATATCTCATCTTTTATTTTAACATTGATTTATTCCTTATAGAGATGGAATTTTTCTTGTATTTTATTCTTGGTCTTCTCAAATTGGTAATGCAGACACGCTTTTTAGAGAGCAATATGTTAACAATTTGTGAATTAATTTTTTTTTACTTATGAAGAGTGCTGCACATGGAGTGAGATTGAATCTGGAAGTTTCCTTGGTGAATAAGCTTGCATGGCTTACCTTGCTCATGTTTTGTCTTTCAGCTCACACATTGCCTTAATCAGTTCATACTGTGTGTTTGTTTCTAGCACTGCAACATGATATAAAATCAGTTCTTTTGGGCAGATACTCATTGAACATGACATTAAAGCAAGGCAGATGTTCTTTTTATTAGGATGGTTAAAAATCAGGCAAACCTTGAAAAGTGTAAATGTTTAGCCCAAGTTTTAATTGATCATCTTTTATTGTGAGCATCTAGAAGAAAACATAAATAGCCTGGCAAACATTTCATGCAGTATCCAGAGGAGCAATTAATTCAATTCCATTTGAGGACCTTTTATAAAATTAACTTTTCCAGAAACTGTTTAAAACAAGTTGACAGATGTGGAATCGCTTTAGTCAAACATTTCTTTTATTTTCCTCATGTAGTTCCATTGTTTTGGTTAAGTACAACGTATTTCCATGTCTCTTTGATATAGTACAACAAATGTCATGATTTGGATGGTAGTAGCTTTATTACAATATATAATCAAACATTCAAGACAAAAGTACTTATAAAACCTTTTACAAGATAGGCTTAGTGGCACATGCCTTTAATCCCAGCACTTGGGAGGCAGAGGCAGGCGGATTTCTGAGTTCGAGGCCAGCCTGGTCTACAGAATGAGTCTCAGGACAGCCAAGGCTACACAGAGAAACCCTGTCTAGAAAAACAAACAAAAGCATAAAACAAAAACAAAACCTGTTACTTCTTTTAAAAAAATATTTACTCTTCTCAGTATATATTATTTTATATTATATTCTATATTATGTGTGTATTTTACATATAGAGAATATATTATATTATATCTTCTCCATCTTTCCTCTCCCCACACTCCATCCATTCCTCTATTTCAGTTCAGAAAAGGCAGGCTCCCCAGTCTTATCAACCAAACATGACATATCAAGTTGCACTAAGAATAAGCCCCTCCGATCATATTAAGGCTGGATGAGGCAACCAAGCAGGAGAAGAAGGATCTCAAAAGCTGGCAAAAGAGTCACAGACTGCCTCTGCTCCCACTGTTAGGAGTCCCACAAGAAGACCTAGCTATACAACTGTAACATATATGCAGAGGGCCTAGGTCAGAGCCATACAGCCTCCCTCGTCGTTGGTAAATCTGCTACTTTTCTCAAAGTTATTTGTTTAAACTATATGATAGAATCAAGATATAAATTATTAAATTATATATGCAAAAAATTGGAGAAGATACTATTAGGCAGTGCCAGTAAAGGCACCAACATGCAGTATGGCCTCCTTTTAATATATGGGATGCATAATCACTTGCATATGTCATTGTACTACACATAAATCATTCAAACATATGAAAATAATGTCAGAATTCTCACAATTATATAATCACCAGTGATGGAGTGTTCAAAAATTGTTTGAGTCTAAGGTTATTTTCTATTTTAAAACAATCCTAAGACTATGACACAGCATACATTCAGTGTTCAGAAGTTGTGGAAGATGTACTTTCTTTATGATCTTTTACTTTTTCAATGTGGGAATATGAACTAGCAGACAGTATCTATTTTTCTATGTATCCCATCATCCTATGATACTCAGTATAACTTCTGAAATTTTAAATCACATTAACTGACATGATCATTTCATAATCAGCTCAAAAGAGCACTGCTAGGTTCTGGCCCCTTCCCTAGGGATTATAGAATTCCTTTACACATTCTTTTGATGCTTTTTAGATGAAATTTTATTAGAAAATTTCAAACAAGGTAAGTACAAGAGGGTAAGAGCCTAAAAAATATGTTCAGTAAAATAAATTTTTATTCAATGATATGTAAATTACCTGTAAATTATATAAAACAACATTAACAATGCATGACAGAAAATTAGAGAAGCATTTATATCCATAGTCCATGAAATTTTATGAATTTATTACAGCACCAGGTGTGAACACTATGAGGTGGAAAACAGCTTCATTTTGAATTCACATTGTGCTATTAAATAAGCCATAAAAGTCAATCTACTATCTTCTTTAGGTGACTTCAACTCTGCAAAGCATTTGTTTTTAAATCATGAACCTTTTTCTCTATCACATCTAACAATGTATTGAACTATTTTTCTTTATTTTTACTTCAGTGGTATCATGAGGTTGGTACAATGTACCTTCAATGGTAAGCTTAGTTAAAGATATATTGAATTTTATTATTTTTTAATTTGAAGAGTACGTAGAGAGTTTAATCTAACTTTTTAAAATCATTAAATAAAGCACACAGAGGTACCAGTGATATAGAAAGCAGGATGACCAACCTGTTTGCTTTTTCCAGTGTGACAATATTCAGTGTTGATCTATGTAAAGGTCTAATGAGAAAATAAACGTTAAGAAAAAATAGTGATAATGTACTGTTAAAGATCCATGTGTAAAGAATTGCAAAGAGCATTGCGTATGTGTTTGATTTAGTCTTTCCACACATAGTAAACACAGACAAGAAAGAAGAAGTCATAACTCACATCGTGGTGGCAGCGTCTCATTCATATACTACAGTCTCCTTGGGACTAGAAGTGCAGCACAGTGGCCAAGGGCATCCACATTGACAGCTTACTTTGATTTTTCCTTCCAGCTTATCAGGAGCAGACTCTACATTTTTTCCATCATTTTTAATTTATTCTTTAATCTTTTTCTTTTTCAACAGTCCAGACTTCCTGTCTGAAAGAACTGCAGGGACAAAAACAGAGACAAGCTTGAGGAAAAGAAGGTCCAGTGAAAGGCCCATATTGGAATCTAGCTCAAGGGAAGGTCTCAAGGCCTGACACTATTACTGAGGCTATGGAGAGCTCATGAAAGGACCCTATCATGACTGCCCTCTGAAAGGCCCAACAAGCAGTTGGAAGAGTCAGATGCAGATATTTGCACCCAACCAATGGACAGAAGCAGTTGACCCCTGTGATTAAATTAGGGAAAAGCTGGGAGAAGCTGAAGAGGAGTGTGATCCCACAGGAAGACCAGTAGTCTCAAATAACCTGGTCCCTGGGATCTCTCCGACACTGAGCCACCAACCAAGCAGCATATACCAGCTGATATGAGGCCCCCAACACATATACAGCAGAGGACTTCTGAGTCTAGACTCATTCTTAGAAGAGTCACCTAACCCTCAAGAAACTGGAGGACCCAGGGAATGGGGAGGTGTGGTATGGGGGTGGGGACATCCTCTTGAAGAAGAAGAGGGGAAGGAGGTATTGGATGTGGAACAGTCAGAGGGTGTACTGGAACATGTTGAATTTTAAACCAACAACTCATGACATCTCTCTTAGATCAATCAAAGGACACATTTGTTGTTAAGGTGGTTATCTTTATTGTGTAATTTTTGATCTTTTTCCTCTTTGTAGAAACATTTTTCACTGCTAACTTACTTTTAACTTCTTAGAAACAAAAGATAGAAAGAAATAGAATTGTCTGCATGTAGTCAATCCTTACTCTTGTTTTGAAGTGATCATTCATTTCCAACACCATTCTATCCTGGTATAAAATCTTAAAATAGTTAAATAATAAGTATATAATAGAAAAATTAAGTGATATGAATAAGTATATAAATTATTCATGTATAATTTAATACAAATATAAATTATTTATTTATTTATTTCCAAGTTCTAATGTAGCTAAGTTGGGATACGAGCTAAAGTGATAAAATTTCTGTTTAGGAATTAAAGGCAGAAAAAGCACATCAAAACAAAAACATCTCTTGATTACAAATACAGTTTCAACTCACTGTTATTCCAATTAGTAAATAATACTGTATGGTATGAATGGTTTTACTTAAGAGACAGTCATTGAAGTAGACTTTCAGAGACAGCTCAGTGGATCTTTTCCAGGATTCCAATTAACCAATGCAGATTTGTTAAACAAATCATAGTTTGTTGCTGAACCCAAATAACTACTCAAATTGTCCTGCCAGCAGTGGCGGCACCTTTCTTTCAACCTGTCCTAATATTCTAGGTTCCTGAATGAAAGACACACACACACATAGCCTTATGTTTTAACATGCCTAAAACACAGCTTCTCTCTCCTCCTTCTCCTTCCTCAATCCCTTGCACAGGATCCCTCAAAGTCCTGCCTCTATTTCTCTGCCCAACCATTGGACGCCTGCAACTTTATTTACCAATCAAAACCAACCAGGGGTAGTGTCTTATGCAATTTTGGGGACCTAATTAACATAATAAAAGCATTAAACCAAATCCACAACAATAGTTCTTGAAGTTCACCTAGGATTGAAATCAAACCAAATGACCCAGAAGTCACTTTGCCATGTTTGTTCGAAGCATTATATACCAATCAATCCTTTCATTCCTGTTTATTATGAGCAGTTTGATTGTAGGTATAAGAAACACTGTGAATGTCATGCAATGTCATTTGTTTGCCAATCTGTTTCTTATTGACCAATGTAGTGTTCTTGGGTTCATTAAGTGATATTCATCAGCATCCATACTGTTGGAGAAAGAGGCACAGTAATACCCTGCTCTCATAGACCTGAAAGCCAACTGTGAACCCAAAACAAGCCACTCGCCAGATGTCCTAGTCAGTAAGATACTTGCTGTGTAAACATGGGAGACCTCTCATTGATTTCCATCATCCTTAGTCAGTCTTCTTGCTATGACATGTACCAATAAACTCAGTGCTGGGAGATAGAGACAGGAGGAGTAGGGCTTGTTGGTCAGCCATCCTATTTAATTGATAAGCTTCAGGTTCAGTGAGAGATGGTGCTCAACAGCTAAGGTGGAGAGGGACTGAGGAAAAAATGCAGTATGAACCTCAGACCTCCCCATGTGCATATGCATGCATGCATGTGTATATGCATTCAAGTGTGTGTGCCTCAAATGCACACTTGCTTATATACACAAACACAAGCATATACACATTTCAATAAACTAATAGCCATTCGCTATTTCTGACAGTCATAAGTGCTGCAACTGTAAACCAACTTGAATTGTAAAATCTTTTATCATTTTGATACTAAAGAGATTGTAAACCCACAGTCATGATAAACAAAACCCTCTAAAGCATGAACCCTTAAAACATTATCAGAAACAAAGCTTGACTTTTTTTTTTATACAACTGAATTTAAGTAGAATTTTAAATTAAAACTAACATTCTAATGCCACAGTTTTACTGGTTAAATGACATTATTCTCCCTAAATTATCAAGGAGAAGGAAATTAACGATGATGTCTAAAAACAACCCTATAATAGTTGTGACCTTAGAGTTTTATTCCTTTCTGTTTAATGAATACAATTAATGTTCTGTAGGGGTAATTTATCTGGAACTACTGTACTCATTATGTTAAATTGTCTCTAATTATTATTTTCAGGCAATTTGGCACAAATAGACCAAGTTCAAAATTATAATCCTTGTGTGATCTCTGGTGTTCGATAAACAAAGTTATAACTTTACATGTGTAATCATGATGTCAAATCAGCAGCAGACTGAGTGAAACTTGGTGGAGCTCAGGCTTTCCCGGAGCTGATATTGAAAAGGAGATGGAAGAGATAGGCGTTTTCCTTCCACCTGGCCTCCTTTGTGACACAGAGAACAGCTCTCCTCAGTGGGAATGAGTAGCAGCACTTACTCCTAGAACTCGCAAGATTACTTTCAGTTCTGAACTCATTAGCTGAAAGGAAGCGCTTTATTGTAGTACCTGAATAGAATCGTGTTCAGAACTGGGCAGAAATATACAGCCAATGATACAGATACTTTTTTTGGGGGTAATGATCAGCCCCATTAGTAATTCTAGCCACCACTGAGCTTCCAGAGAGAGAGAAAAACGAACACTCTCATTGACTATGAAGGCTTAGGGCTGTAGCCTTTATTCACACTTCAATCCTTTCTCTTTTTTTGGAGGAGTTGTGAGACGCTTACCTTGAACAAGGAGTCTCATAAAACAAACCTTCTTAGTGTCGGAGACCATCCTAGCCCTCAGAAAGGTTCTCTTACAACGGCAGCTGGCCCAGCAAATGCTTTCCACCCAGGGGCCTGTCGTACAAATAGTATTTCAAGAGAAGTACTAGGAACTAACAGAAAGAGAAAAGAAATGTGATTAGGTTCAAAGGAGGTTATGTTTAGTTTTAAAAAAAAAAAAAAGCTGGTTTAAGAATTTCCTACAATCCTGTTGAAACCTAAAATGCTGTAATCAAAAGCAATTGAGAAATTTCCCTTTGACATAGTTTTATCAACCTTCATGGGCTTTCTATCTGAATACACTTTGTGAAAGACTTTGGAGGAAAGAATGCATTTAAAACACATTGCAATAAAGTTGGAAAGTCACTGGGGAAAGCCAGTAGGGAAATCTATTGTTCTAAGTACTCTCAAACTAGAAACGAGCATCACTTATAATCTCATCCAAATAGCTGGTATATAACCATAAACACAAACTAGTCATGATGCAGCTATAAGACTAGACAGATCTTTATATTTTTTTGAATTACATATTCTTTTTCAGTACAGCCGGAGACAGCGTTTTACACCCACCCTTCTGTGTCTGCGGTTATTTTAAAACCCGCACTGGTTGAATAATACATTTAAATTATGTTAGTCTCTGATTAAATGTTAGTTATGGTGAAGATTTAACGTCTTCCTTTGCAAAGTCCCATCGTTGGACTGCTGGGTTGAAGACTGCCCGAGTCTGGGTTTGTAATTCAACACTGCTTGTGAAATCGTTTCACTGGAGCGATGGCTTTCTCTTCCCAGTGATCCTAAGCTTGGCCCTGGTCTTCGGAATGCTTGTGAATGTCACCTTGCCCTTGCCCACCTGTTTTAAGTTTCTCCTCCCTGCTTTATCTCCCATTTCTGCACAAGACAATCCAAAGTGTGTGTCATTTAGGTGTCACCGGGTCTGTGAGACGTGAAAAGCTCTGCCAGTTAACATAAAACAAAATCCAGGAGGTTTCAGGGAATCACGTTTCCCTACAGCAAAGAAAGCTGAGAAGAGACTCAAGGAAGCTTTGGAGGGCAAGTTTGAATGAGGACACTTTGTCCAGGAATGGAAACTCTGCATTCTTTGTTATTTTAACAGGCTGTGTCTGTTCTCCTTGAGAGGAATTGTATGAGAGAAGATTGGATTAAGTAGTTTTTATTTTTTTTTCAAAGCAGTTGTACACTTTTCCGCAGATCGGCTTACTTAGCCAAGTAATAAACGCTTGTTTTACAATAACGCTAGTGTGTATTATATCACCCCAGCTTACTACAAAATACAGAATTAGAGTTGGGAAACAAAACATTTGTTTCTTTGGTGAATGAGGCGTATATCATTACCTATTCGCTTGCCCAGATATAATTTGAACCATCTAAGCTCGTTTAAAAAAAAAAAAGAAAGAAAGAAAAGAAGAATAAAGGAAAACTCAAAGTATTTAATCTGCTTTGGGAAGAAAAGAAAAATAGCTATGCACCTACTCAGACACTTTTTAAAAAATCAGCCTTTTGCAGTCTAGAGGAAGTCTACATTTATATTTCCTTGGCATCTGTATTTTTTGAAAGGTTAAAACTCGTTTGCATACCTTCTGACCCTACTTTTCACACTTTTTAAAAGGTTGTATTCTCATGTAGATACCTAGTTCATTGGATCAAGTATTAACTTAGCTATTAATCACATAGTTCAAAATATGAAGATTTAGGTAGATAACCTCCAATTAAGATATACCTTCTTTTTATACTAGAGTATAGAAGATTATCATTACCTTTAAAGCTATTATTCTACTAACTTATCTCTATGTGTATTTACACGCACTTTCTACATCTATATTAAAATATATGTATTTAAGAATATCTCTGTCATGAAGTTAATGTTTGCTTAGATATTGCTACCTGTAGACATAATTTCTGTTTAACTACCATTCAAAGTGATTTTTTTGAATATTTACAATTATTTGCTTTCTTCTTAAATCACACTGTAGTGGTCAAATTAAAAACTAGCTGTTCATCACACAGTTTCTTGACTATCATTTTTAATCCAAAGTGATGAGTGGTTTTCAGGTGATGTTTATAATTCTGCTAGCCCTTTTGCTGCCGTGCTTCTTGGTGGATTTGTCTTCCTCTGTGTTTGCTTTTGTTAGCCTTCAAAACAACCAAGGAAAATAGAGTGAATGGGCTCAGGACTTACTTAATGAATCACTGGGTTCTTATGTACAATAAGTACTCACTCCAGACTAAGAATTTCAGCCAAACTGATAATAAATTTATTATAGCTGAGTTAGCTAAAATATGCATTTTAGTCTCACACATAGGCTTCTGGTTGTGTGACAAGGAAATATAGTACCGGGTGAGTCACTGTGGTAACAACCTGTCGCTCTCTTATAGATATAACTTGGTATCTGTATGAAAATATCACAACATCCCAGATTATGTCTTTCTTAAACATTCAGAAGATATGGGATATTTGATGAAAGCTGATATTACTGGTCCAAGTGACCAGATCTGATTCTTAGAAGACTAAATATTCCTGGTTGGTTGCATAATGAAATGAAATTCTTGTCTTAATAGTCTGCAATGTCTTTATATAGTTTATCTTTTCTTTCCACTTTCATAACTGAGAAAAAAAAATCTAAGGAAATGAGACTATCATCAGTAGTTTTTCACTGCACCATAGAAGTATGTACAGCTTTGCTCTTTCGAGGAACTAGTAGGTGCTCAGGTGATACACAAGTGCGTAAATTGTTTCTTGAACTTTATATACAGAGCTAGTCCCATTGTGGTGAATAATTTCTTTGTTGAAAGTTCTGTTTAATTCTCCATCTTGAACATTTAACTATTGATAAGGAACTTGTAGGAATGCAGAGTATTGATGTAAAGAAAAGATGAGAGTTGTGCATAAAATGAACAAAAGAAATCAGACAAAATAGTCACGCCTATCAGGAAGAGTAAACAAACCAACTCCTACCAAAACCTAAACAAACAAACAGCCCTAAGCAAAAAGAAGGTTAAAAAAAAAACAAACAAGAAAGTAGAAACCCACAGTAGTCTTTGGCCATTTTCCTACCAATAAGTAGTTTATGAACTGAAGAGAAAACATAGACAGGATGACAAAGTAAAGTGGATGGTTCTCTAGGTTTCTCAGCAGCTCTTGTAGTTACTTGCTGGCATACTGTGGAAGCCTCAGACCTGATGACAGAATTAAGAAGGAGACTATAATGAGACGATATGAGGAATGTGACACAATCTGAGATGAGGAAATGAAAGGTGAAAGACAACCCTGATGTTAGTAGCCCTGGGTAGTTGGCTAGGTTTCTACTAACAAAATAGATACCCTTTTGTTGAGCAGGCTTTAAGCCTAGATAAAGAGCATTGGTTACCATCATCATATACATCATATACAACCTTAAGGTTATTTGTCAGGCTGGTCACTGTAGCATAGGCAATACACATAGATAGGACTAATGTTTGCTTCTCTCACTTGGAAGTTCTTATGGTACCTTCCTAGTGTCTGGAAAGAGACATTCAGCTCAGAACCAGCTATGTATTCTGGGCCTTTTCAGAAGTGCACATGGTTTCAATGATAAGGACTTTACTTACAACTTTGAGGGCCAATGAAGAGAAGGGGTAACAACCTATACTATTTTGGGAGTTTCTTGGACAAGTCTGACTAACTATTCAAAACAGTGTTTTTAATGCATGGTGTAAATTAGGCAATGTCTTTTGTGAATAGCATTGTCAACACAGATGAGAAAATTATTATATATATATATATATATATATATATATATATATGTATATATATATATATATATAGAGAGAGAGAGAGAGACAGAGACAGAGACAGAGACAAAGACAGAGAGACAGAGAGACAGAGACAGAGAGACAGAGAGAGACAGAGAGAGAAAGCACTTAGGTATTAAAAATTCTGAAAATAAGATACCTAAAACTATTGCACTATTGCATGTTACCTGATATTATTATAAAATATGGTTCAAGTAACAATTAGGATAATTATGATATAAAACTAATGAAATTACCATCCAGTCACTTCTAATGAAACATAACTTCCATTGTGGAGCAAAACTCACTCAGTCACAGTATATTCTAAAGGAAGATGAAACCTTCTATCCTATATGGCAGCTCATTAAACTCAGGAATCAGAACAACTCAAAGGTTTCAGCAAGCCCCTGAAACTAACTAGATTCACTAAGTCTCTCCCTCCCCAAGCATATGAGCAGTAGTTAGGAGTGCTGAGGCCATTTTCAGACAAGCTGGGTTGCCTGGAAGAGGCTCAGAACTAGGGGCCATTAGGAAGAAGCAGACAACTGCTAGGCTGCAGAGAAAGGACACCCTTCCCCCTGTTCATCCACCTGAAGGTTGCACATTGCACCAGGTTTCCAGGTTGGGAGGGCTGTCAGGAGTGCTTTTGGTGATGTAGCTGTCTTTTAGTCACTTCTGCTCCTGTAAGTAATTCCTCACCAATATTTACATAAGTAAATCCCATTGGTTTACTTTGTGGCAACCTTACCTTGGCCTTTCATCAGTTCTCTATCTTGGTTGAGCACATTTGAGACACAGCATAGCATCACAGAGAAAAGTTAGCAAAGTTCAGATGCATTTATATTTTTTTTAATGTTTTTCCTTTTGAAGTAGACCTTTTGGTTAAAAGAAAAGTATATGGTTTTAGAAAACTAAAAAGAAAACACAGAATACCTTTATCTCAGAGCTTGGTTATTTCCCTGTATCTTTGATGGAATGAATTGATGCCATTTATATTTTCTAATGGATAGAGCTGAGGAACACTGGGCATTGGTTAACTTGTCTGTACCCAGAGCCTGCCATGTGAATTCATACTTGATGTCTCTGTTATACTCTCTCTCACTCCATGCTTATGTGCCAAGAAGGATAATCTTTGTAATATGATTAGAACAGTTTTGGGCACATAATATAACTTTGATAAAGAGAAATTTAAAGCATATCATTTAATCTCCCATGAAACCCTGTAAGACAATTATACTAATGAAGAGATTTGAACAAAAGTAAATTAAATGATTTGTCCTTGGTTGCATAGTAAGGTGTGGTTGATATGGGAAGCAAATCTCTGTCTTTACAGCTTAAATTCAGGCCATTTGATTTGCTCACTACTGCCACAAATGAAGTTTGTTGGGTTTTTGTGTGTGTGTGTGTGTGTGTGTGTGTGTGTGTGTGTTGTTTTGTTTTTTGATAAGTGGCTTTCTTAAGTTATCATTTCTTTTTTATTATTTGGTGAGAGTGAGCTGGAGTTTGAAAGTTAAGAGTGCATAGTGCTGATGTAATGATGTGCTAATATATTCTAAGGAGGAACCTCTTTTCATGAAGTAGCTGCTGAGGTAGTATAATTCATAGGAAATATCCAGGGGCATAAAGACTATGGTGTTTCAAGTCACACAGATCCATGGTAATACCTACTTCCCATTTAATTGGCATATAATTTTGAGCAAGTTAGGAACCTTCTTTGAATTAATTATTTCCTCTGTAGAATGGGTATAACAGTTTCTTGTTGGACATACATTAGTATCAGAGTCACTAAAATGTCAACTCTCCTCTCTGTTTTTCAGTTTAGGGCCCATTCCTTAAGAATATTACTATAGTTTCTGCATCATCATACCATCATCACACCATCATAACACGTGCTTATTTAATTAGAACTTCTGTGTCTCAAGAACATAGCCTCCATGTCAAGAAATTTAATTCAGTCATGTCTATGAAGGCTTCAATGTCATTTTAATAATGTTCATAGGTTTTGGGGATTCTAAAATACTGATTTGGGGTGGGAGCATTGGTTAGTCTATTACAAAGAATTCATAAGGCTTCATTTTCTGTTCTTGCTAGCCACAAGATGGATAATAAATTATACCAAGAGGTCATATACATCTAGCATCAATTAGCTTCATTATTTTACCCATTGTATTTCTAGTTCTCATGCTGACAATGAACAGTTCTGTAGATGAGGAAACTGAGAAACCAAGGTTACTATTAACTTGTTTCTGAACAAAGTGCTATGATCCTAAGGAAGAGATATGCTTTGAAGTTTGCAGTTGGTGCACAAAAATCATGATCTTACAGTGTTTCTCTTCTACTTATTGATCTGAATACTGTTTTCACAAACTCTTGGTATTCCTTAAAAATTCTACCTCAACACTCAGGGCATTGATATGTCAGAGATTTTTTTTTTTTTTTTGACAGTGGATTGGTGACATACTTTACCATGGGTGAAGGAACCCTAGTTTACAGGTTGAACCAGGGAAGCATAACTCTTTAGTGTATTAGCTCATCTGCTAAGTTAGTTTGCATCATCAGTATATAATATTTAGTTTATGACCTAATTCAAAATGTCTTCCAGTTATGAACCAAGGAAATCAACCAGTGTACTCTCTTTCTGAGGATTCTCTCTTTCCAATGCAACTGAACTTTCCCTCACTGACAAGGTTTTGACCATAGTTATGTTTGTGGTAGAATGTTAACAGGAGCCTATGGAAAGGGGAAGTTAGCTAACAATGATCGCAGTAAACACTCATTGGAATCCTGGTAATTTTTTGAAATAAATCTATTCATTTTTTGCTTGAACATTTCTTTCTCATTTCCTACCAGATACAAATCCTTTTTCTATTAGTCTTTAAACACTGCTACACAAAACATTTGATCAGAACTTTGGTTATTTAGGAACGCAGTTCTCTGTTCTTGCTAGGTTATCTTTGCCAGCTTGTAGTTCTGTGAGACTGATGGGCTCATGGCTCTCTCAGTATCCTTACAAAGCAGCTTTTCCCTAAAGTCCAGGAACTCGACTCTACTGTGGACCTTTTCTTCTCTCACTGTTTACCTTCCCTGAGAAATGAAGTTTGAAGACTCCAGCTCCATGAGCTCTGAAAAAGGTTAAAAAGCACACAGAGTTATGAAAGCCAGCCCTGTTTTGTAATACACAGAAAATATTAATCTACCACAAGGATTTGCTCCTTGTGAATTTGCCAAAGGAAGAACAAATATTTAACTAAC
This sequence comes from Mus caroli, assembly GCF_978045245.1. Classification (NCBI taxonomy): domain Eukaryota; kingdom Metazoa; phylum Chordata; class Mammalia; order Rodentia; family Muridae; genus Mus; species Mus caroli. Next base: position 5,371,286 of record NW_028227270.1, read on the forward strand.
AAAGGTCTTAACACTGAAGATGAGACACTCTTGTACTGACATTCTTTAGGTAGCAACTAAGAACTGTTTGAGGGACTCCAGTATAGCAATTGTGAGTAATACATATCTCCTATATTCAAATATTATCTTGAAATTACTTGGAACAAGATTTTGTGTACAGAATTTACCTTTGAGAAGGTAAAGAATACATGCTCTGTTTTTATCTCCTTTAAGCATGTAGTTGGAGCAAACATAGATGGGTTTCTGAACAGACTTTATATATTTCTTCTGGTTTTCATCCTCTAATAGAATGACTATAAAAATAAAAGTAGTTGTTGACAGTAGACATTTATTGTACTTATTGGCATTTCTCAGTTAATAGACTTGCCCTGCCAACATTCATCTCACACAACTTTGACAAATTGGTATACTATCATAGATTATTAATTTAAAAAAATCTTTGATCAAGCCACTATGTTTCCAAACTTTGACTTATTGAAAACAAATTTAATGAGCAAATGTGAATTACTTCAACTTCTATTTTGAATTGTTTGATCCATTGTGTTTTAAGTAGAAAATAGAGGCTAGCAACATTTTAACAAGATATCATACACATATCTTATATCTAGTGGACATATAGGTTGTTTATCACCTGACTACTTTGGTAATGGTTTCTGATGTTAACCCTGGTGATGAAGTGAAAAAATAGAGTAGTTCTCAGAAGGAAGACAAGTGCCAATGATGATAATGTTCTCTGGAGGAAAGCATGCCTAATGAGAGATACATATATCAATCACCAAGGTCATTTGATTTTGTCAGTACCTAGTTTAATAATTTTTGTCTTGATGGCTTGCTACTATTTTTAAATGTTCTCTGTAAAAATCCACTTCTTTATCATATATCTCAAGTACATTATTTCTACTTCTGCCACTTGGCACCCAACTGTATTTTGATCACCTAGCACGTGGAACGTGATTTCTCGAATTTATGCTCTGCCTGACCATGGTTACCTCCCTGAGTGATCCAGCACCTGCTTCATGCTCTGCATTCATCCCGCTACTCTTGGTCTGTCTTGGTATTGGATCATGGCTATGTTACTGGCTTATGGTTTGATTTGACTTTTTTACAAAATTTAAAATTCATGTGATTTTAAAATTTGAAACTCATGTGCATCCAGTAGAGAACATACTGCAAAGTACAGATTTTTATTTCTTCTTAGTTAACAATATGTGGTAGGTTACTTTATCATAGTCTGGAGGAGTAAAGAGAGAGCATAGACAAATTACATGCAGCCTCATTGTGGTGCTACTCGGTGATGTTCACTAGGGAACCGTCTTCTGCACTGACCTTTTAGAGACAGGATAACAGAGTATAACCTCTTTCGTGCCAAGACTACTGATTTGAGGGGTAGTAGTTGCTTTGCAAGAGGTGATTTGGAGGTGCAACTTCCTAAGCCATAGCATCATCCAATGATGGCAGGTCATGTAATACAGAAAGTCATGTGTGTATTTGGGGGGAATCATTGGGTCATTCTTTCAAACCTTTAGGAGAATATTTATATATAGAAAGTCTGTTCCATGTTTTTTGGTCTCCAGTGGAAACATTCCAATAGAAAGGAGACATGGGATCATTTTCACTATGCCAAAAAAAAGTCCCTAATAGTGGAAACAATCTAATGATCTCAGCGTTGTTTTAAAATGTATTGGTTTACTATTTGAGAAAGAAATGACCTCCATTTCGCAGTAGGATTGTAAATCAAAAGTACGTGAAAATGTCAATGCATGTTGTTAAAACGTAAGAAGCACTGGAAATTTTTTTGTGCAATCCTGGCCTGCAGGATTTCCATCTGAGGAAAAGCTGTCTTAAGGCCACTCCAATGTGAGTCACCAGCATTGCATCAGCTTTGCAGTATTCTGACCCCACAGTAACTCTGGGCTCCAAAGTCACCACTTTCTCACCTGCCCAGCTCCATTCTGCATCTTTTGAACCAGCAATGGGGCTGGAGACAGCAATATCTATCTCTGTAAGAAAGTGGCTATCATTACCCTATTGGTAGAAAGCAGGCTCTATTGGTTCATTTTTTTCTTTCATCCTAATGTTTAAATTATTTATCTTTAATTTTAATTAATAAATTATGGATATTTGTGCTATACAACACTTACATCAAGTCAATTACCATTGACTCATTTTCTAGATCTCTATCCGACTAGGAAATGATAAGTATGGAAGCTCAGAACCCTGATATGGAGAAGCAACAGAGAGAACATGGTCAGTCTTACCTAGTTTGCATCTTTTTCTTCATTCTGTCTTCTAGTCTGACTATTCATGGCATACAGGTGCTGCTGTTTTGAGGTAAGCCATGACTACTTAATTCTAGAAAGGAAACAATGAAATTAGACTTGTCTTTGAGCAGTGGCACTGATAGATGATTCTTCAGTACTTCCATGTCTCTGAAAAGCTAGTTTGAGTATCTGTTTGTTTTCCCATTTTCAAATTCACATTCCTTGAGGGTTTGTTCTTCTTTAAAGTACTAATGCATTAGTGATGTGCCAAAGTGTAAATGGTTTTTACTGCTTTATTTCTACATGCTATGCTTTATACTATGATTAAAATATGTGCTTTTAAATGGAAAATATCAATAATTGCCAATCTAGATTTTATTTTATACAGGAAAAAAATCCTTATTCACAAATTGTTCTTCTTCTGACTTTGCTTGGCATGATTCAATTCAGGTCTTACTTCATTTGGGGACAGCTGATTTGGAAGCTTTTTCTGGGTCCCTCTCTCAACCATCTATTTTTCCTCAAATTGTCACTAAACTGGGGATAAAATTTTATCCATTTCAGCACTCATCCAGGCCCTGAGATTGGTTTCATTTTCTTCAGATAGAACAATCCTTGCACAGCTGTGCTGAACACCTTTCTAAGAGTCATGACTAAAGAGAAAGAAAATATTTTCCTGTTCAGTTGTAGCAACAAAAGAAAAAAAAAAGGAAAGGATAAATAAAAGCTTGACTTTTACTTTCTAAGCATGCTACTAGCAGGTTGACACCATCCCTCTTGGGAGTCTGGCTCGAATCAGAAAACAGTGGGCTGGCTGCCAACCCATTTTGTGCAGAAGTTTCATTGGCAAGAGTTTGCATTGGCAAAGGACCCATTTCTTTCTCAACCTCAGGCTATTACAAGCTTCCCGTCATATCTGCTTCATCTGATTCTCTGCATATCATTCTGCCCTGACCAGAGCTACCTTTTAATCGACTTAGTGCTTGAGGGGGATATAACAAATCCTGTCATTATTTTATCTTATCACAAGCTGTCCTGCATCTCTTCTGGTTTATAGGCCTTTGCTCTGATATTGGAGTTAGAAATGATCAAAACAGTGGTGTGATTTATGCTCATCAATAATTAGCTTCCCCAGAATTAGGTTGTTTGTCTGTTCTGGGTCCACCAAGGAGGCTTACATATTTTTTAAAGTAAGCACAGATCTTGGACATGCTTCATTCTCTTCAGATTGTGTGCACTTTCATACTCTTGCTTGGTTAATATTTGAATTGAGTGTTTTTTACGAAAAACGATTCTTAGTTCCTGAGGTATTCTTCAATTTATCAATCATACAGTGGATTAGAACTTGAACTCTGGAATTGAGTGTAACTGTGTCTGATTTGTGGCCCTGTAGATTTTTTTGTTTGTTTGATTGCTTGCTTGATTATTTATTTAAGTTTCTTTTGTATTGAAAATAAGTTTTACTTTCACACAACATGGTAGACCATAGCCTCCTTTCATCTCCATCCTCCCAGATTTTCCTCTCCCTCTTTCCAAGATTCACTCCCCCTCCATTTCCTCTTTAGAAAGGACAAACCTCAAAGTTAGGACAGCCAAAGAAGACAGCAAGGCACTGATCTATGAGTATAGCAGAATATTGTTAGGAATAATTTCATTGACTTTTTTTTTGCCAGTCACATCCCTGGATTTTAAAAGAATTTGGGACAAATAATTTCTACTCTGAACATTGACACACCTGATGAGAATAAAAATAAGATTTGACAGGCTAGTTTACAGTATGGAGCACATTGCCTGGCACCTAGTGCTCACAAGGAGGAAGATTGTGAAGAGGACCAGGTAAGAAATATAGCTTTATAATGATTTTGGTTACTCTGTAATAAAATCATAATGAAATAATAAAATGTAGTTAAAAGGAAATAATTCTCTCATCACCAAATTAAAAATAAGATTTTAATTTAATAGAGCATCCCAAATTCATAATTAGCACAAGAGCTAAATCTCTAACCATGACTCCCCTATGTTTAGGTATATAGAATATTCTCTCCCTCTTCCTCGCTCTCTCCCTTTCTGTCCTGCTGCCCTTTCCCCATCACCCCCCTCTCTCCACTTTATTATGTCTCTCTTTTGATATTTTACTGTCATAGAACTTTCATTGTCCTTTACTCAAAATAAAAGTAAATAAACTGCAGGAGAAAATGTCATGTAGTAAGTGAAGATCTAAAGGGGAGGATAAAGGGGGAGATAAATGTAGATAGGGATGTCTATCAATCAAGTAATCTATGTATTTATCATCTACCTATTTGTCTATCATCTGTCTACCTATCTATTTATCTAATCATATCTTGATCTATATATAGCAAGACACACCAAGGAAATGAGAATGAATACCCACCTGCATGAGGAATTGGGTCAAACTTATATCATCATCTACAAATACTTCTTATCCCTCTACAAGGCATAACGTTCAGTGTGCTACATCGCCCTCATCCCATGATTCAACCCACATCTTTGCTTTCTTGTTTATGGCAGAATTTCTTCACGACCAGAAAGTCCTATCTAATTTCTTTCTTCTTTGCCTAAATCACAAGGGTCAGGTACTCTCAGTCCTATGTAATATGACTTGCAGTCTCCTTGTGCAAAGGTGGAAAATCATGAGTAATGGCAACCCTGACTGTCTTAGTCAGGGTTTGTATTTCTGCACAAAACATTGTGACCAAGAAGCTGCTCATCACCAAAGGAAGTCAGGACTGGAACTAACCCAGGGGAAGAACGTGGAGGCAGGAGCTGATGCAGAGGCCATGGAGGGGAGATGCTTACTGGATTGCTTTCTTTGGCTTGCCTTAGCTTGCTCTCTTAGAGAATCCAGAACTACCAGCCCAGGGATGTCACTACCCACAGTGGGCCCTCCCACTTTTAAGCACTAATTGAAAAAATGCCTTATAGCTGGATCTCATGAAGGCATTTCTTCAACGGAGGCTCCTTTCTCTGTGATAACTCCAGCTTGTGTGAAGTTGACGCACAATACCACACAGTACATTAACATAGAGCTCTTAAGACAGTTTTGCTATTGTATAAAAGAAAATAACATAAGACATGAGTTCACTCTCTACTCACTTTCTTTTTGTGTGTGTGTGTGTTTTGTTTTGTTTTGTTTTGTTTTCTTTCTTGATGGTCCATGGACTTAGATTCAGGACCTCCTATGTCTTAGGCAAGTGAGTATTTGCAGCCAATACTTAATGCTCTACTTTTTAAAGCTATAAGCATAAAATTCAATGTTTGGAGCCAAAGGAGCTGCTTTCTACCATGAAGCAAGATCTGTGAAAACAGATAAGAATTATGAGTTTGGAAGATAAAGGCACAGAAACCTTGAATGTGATTCCTAACTTTTCTTGAGGCCACTAAACCCTAACTTGTTAAGGCAACAATAGCCATTTTGGAAGAAGGCATAATTTCTCAATGAAATATTTAGATTGTGTATGTTATTCAGATGTATAACATTTTCTATGTAAGGAAATTGTTTATTACCCATATGCTTTGGGAAAAAAGAAGAAAATATGAAAATATATAAAAGAACTATGTGACCTCAACTGATTGTGCAAATAGAGACATTGTCTCATCAGAATTCTCATTATTACACAATATGGCTAATGTTACATTTTATCTTATGATACAATGGCTCAATGATTGCCCTTGAACATAGTGTGAAGTACATAAAAAGTTCTGCTGGAGTTTTATGAGTTGTACATATAAGGAAAACTTTCTGTCCTTTCTATGACAGTTTGCATCACTTTTCTGGATTTTAGTACTCCTTATTGGTCCTTAATGAAGAGGGGGAAGCAAACTACAATTGTATGCCTCCACATGCCTTGGCAAAGATGTTGGTAAAAGTTCTTAAATTTAAAAAGTTATGAAATTTTACATTTTATATGTGTGTGCATGGATGTGTGTGTGTGTGTGTGTGTGTATGAGTGTGTATGTTTGTATATGTGTGTCTGTGTTTGTGTGTTGTGCTTGTGAGCATGTGTATGGAGATCTCAGGAAATCTTGAAGGACTAAGCATTCTGTCTTCCCAACATGTGTTATAAGGGTCAAAGTCAGATCATCAGGCTTGATGGCACATGCCTTTATCAACTGAGTCATTTTGCTACCCAACAAAATTATTCTGAAAGAATAATTTCTCTCAAGTTACTCCCAAACTTACTTATGCCAACTTCTTGAAAGAGATATTTTTCAGTGTAGCAATAATTTTTATTTAAGCCACTGTAGAAAGCCAAATGAAAAAAAAATGGTCAAAACTAGAAACACAGCAAGAAGGGTTTTGGTTGGTTTCTGAGAATAAGGAAAGTGGGAGGGGAGAGAAAGCCCGTATTTCATTGAAAGAAAAACAACACACACACACACACACACACACACACACACACAAACCACACACACAGGAAACCAAGAACAACAACCTATAGAGAAGACGGAGGTCTCAGTTATCATCTTTTCTTCCTAAAGAGATACATAGGTAAGCCTCTCTAAGCATTTTTTTGTGAGGTAGTGTGTTGGTACTGGTGTGTGTGTGTGTGTGTGTGTGTGTGTGTGTTTGGTGTATGGTGTATGGTATGTTATGTGTTGGTATGGGATAGGTTTTTAGAGAGATAGAACCCTCCCCACAAAAATACTAGAGTTTGTGCCACAGGATCCTCTATTTTCAATGTGTCTACACACACAGGAAAGGACAATATACCTACATAATTTTTAAGCCTAATTGCAGTTATTTTAGACTTTTGAGACTCTGTTATTGAGCAACATAATATACATGTTCATGCAAATATAACATGTATGAAGGTTCAATGAACCATTGTCTGTCAAAATTAATTTCTGAAACAGTTGAAATTTCATTAGGAACTAGTTAGTTGACAGAATTATAGTCAACATATAAGACTCGTATCTGATTATTGACAAGATTGGGACAGAATTATGTTTTGATATTAAATACGTCCATGATGCATGAGGTCAACAACTTTTTTTAAAATTTTTTTTAATTTTTAAATTTTTTTCAAAAACAGGGTTTCTCTGTATAGCCCTGGCTGTCCTGGAACTCCCTCTGTAGATCAGGCTGGCCTCGAACTCAGAAATCTGCCTGCCTCTGCCACCCAACTGCTGGAACTAAAAGCATGTGTCACCACTGCCCGGCAAGGTCAACAATCTTACAAGTTGGAAAACATAACTAAATCACACACAAGAGATGTGTTCAATACAATACTTTGTGTGACTGTGTGTATGTGTGTGTTAAACATAAACATGAAAGTATACATGCAAGTTTGTTATGATTTTTGGCATAGCAAGAATGATTTTATCCTATTTATAATTTAGTTCCTTCATTTCCAATTTTTTCCATATTTTTGTGTACATTATTAAGGTAGTAGGCATGCATCAAGAAATTTCTCAATTAAAGTATGAAAAAGTAAATACTAATAATTCTACTGCCAATGATGCCCTCTGTATCCTAGGTCTGCTAGATGCATGGTTAATTTTCATGAACTTCAAATGTTGTGTTCTTTCCACCCTGTAAACATTTGGATTTTTGCAGATGTAACATCATATCATCTGCAAATAATTATTTTGTCTTTTCCTCTCCAAGTTCACTAAGCTAGCCCTAATCCAGTGTTTGATGGTAATGGTGTCTTCCTGTGGCTGTAGGTCAAGGGCCCACATTGTCTTTTGGATCAGAATGGATGCTTCTTATTGTGTTGAGAAAGTGCCTTCATTTCATTGCATTAAAAAACCTTAGGCTACCTAATGATTCATGGATTTTGTTGGAGTCTTTTGGGGGAATCTAATGGAAAAGATTCTATAGTATTTTTCTTTAACTTTGCATGTGGCACGTTTTATTACTGGATCTCATCTTGATTAATGGCTTGACTCTGGGAAGACAGACCATTTTGATGCAGTCTGTTTAGGTTTTGGCCTCTCTGTGGTCATAAAGACTTGGATAAACAGCGTTAGTTTCTGTCTTCTTTGTCAGGTTTTATTTTCAGAGTCATTATTTTGTTATAAAGTGATTTTTGCAATCGTCTTTTATACTACCAATGTTTTCCAGTAATTTTTATAGCAGAGGAATTATCTGTTTCTTAAAAACTTTGACTATGTCAAGTGAAGGAGATTCTGTCTCTAGAGATGCGTTCCTGTTTTTACAAAGTTTTTGACAGTTTTCAATGTTTTGATTCATTACTTTTCCTTTCTAAACATTGTGGAATTAGTTTGGACTATTTGTATTCTTTACTTAGGTCAGAATTTGGTATATAATCTACTAGAAAATAAGCTTTACTGAAGGGAACTGTAGCTAGAAAGGAGGTAGAGTTTAAATTTATATTCAAAAGAAATAGGGAGATAAGAGTCAGAATTTCGATTTCACAAACAATGTGAATTACAATATAGGTAACAATCTGATACACTATAAGAACTAGAATTGCATAATTTTCTACTTTGGTTTTAGTAAGATATTTTCTACATTTGTGTGGATAATAATATCAATTAAATATTATTGATTTTAACATCTCCAGAAACTGCATCCAGCATAACAGAGTTAGCTGTATTAGGAATCTTTTACTTTGTCTCTTTAAACACTCTAAGATTACAAATGAGTGATACAAGAGACAGATGTAAAAAGGCAATAGTTTGGGAGGGGGTGGATGGGTTGGGGAGCACCCTCATAGAAACAGAGGAGACAGGGAATAGGGGGTTTAACTTGGAAGGTTGATTACATTTGAAATGTAAATAATTAAAATAAGCAATAAAAAATTTTTAAAAAGCAATAGTTTGGAAGGTGGAAAGTTTTAGAAATGTTAAACTTTGACCTTTGTGAAGCTCAAAAAATGTACTATGCAAGCATGAATTGAAGGGATGACATCCATTTTTAACAATGAATATACAATACAAATTTTTATTCACAGAAAAGAAGGTATGTGTTATTGATTCTACTTGTTTCTTGTCCTCTGTGTTATAGTGAGTTCATTTTACATATAATGATAGTTGAAAACACTGTTTTTGAAAACTGTGTCATTCAATGTGTTCTATAATTGTTGTAACCACTGTATTTGTTGAAAATTGTTTTTTTCTTTGACATTATACAGCATTTCTAATAACATACTTTACTTGTATATAGCAACCTGAAGTGTTTAAATGCCATATTTATAGAAGTAAGATCATTGAACAAAAATTATGAGCTTCAAAGCTTTATATATAAAGCAAAATCACTTCGTTAATATGTCTCAGTTGCCTAAGGGTATTCCTGAAGGTATTCAGGTTTTTACCCACTTCCTAGCCTCAAATACAGTAATAAAATTAGCACCTATTTATGTAGAAATTGGGGTGGTAGTTACCCATGGCATGAAAAATGAAATGCAATACAACCCAGTTAAAGGAATCTAAGCAAGTGTAACACAGAGAAGTATACACAAAAATATGTATAACCATCAAGTTGTGGAATAAGCTTTTTTATCCAGCAGCAAATAAACAGATATGCACATATGAAGTAGTCTTCCACAAAGACTGTAATTACAGGGAGGTCGTTTGTAGGTATAGGTGAAACTGGAGATTTCTAGATTAAGAAACACAAGGCAGAATCAGAAAGACAAATGTGACACTTTCTATAGTATGTAGAATCCATACTTCATCAAAAGGTTATAGAGATGGGAGATGTGACAGCACCTGTTATCTCATCTACATGAGTCAGAGACAGGAAAACTGCAAGTTCCTTACTTGCCTGGGCTGCATAGTAAGCTCCACTCCAGGCCAGGCACTCTGCAAACCCTATTCAATAAACTAACATAAATAAAAAGAAATAAACTCAGTGAATGATGAATAGTTTTGAGGCTGAAGCTTAGTAATAGAGAGCTTACCTGCCATACATGGAGCTCTCAGTTCAATTTATGATATTGAAAACAAACAAACAAACAAACAAACAAACAAACAAAAGAACAGACAATTAGACTAGAAGGGACTATTTGGGCAAAGGAAGTAGACCCAAAGGAAAGAACTGTTGGAAGTTGAGTGGGAAGCAAGAGGAATGTGTGCATGTGAATATGAGCACAGTGCAGTGATACACATATATAAAGACACAATGGAGCTGACCATTATGTACTTTAAGTATACATTCATAAAATCAGTATTCTATTATGTGATACTAATTGGAAAATTTAGATAGGACTGTTGATGCATAGCAATTGTTTTTATCCAACATGAGACAACATAAAGTAAGAGCATGGTGAATAATGTATGTAAGTATTACTGGAGTGGATGGAGACATTTAAGTGCCCAATATCACAACAAAAGTTAGTATGGACAATTTTGTACTTGCTCTTTTTTCCAGTTATTTGAATTCAATTATCACATTTGTTCCTATCTATCACTTCTTTTTTTTTTGATTTTTAATATTTTTATTACATATTTTCCTCAATTACATTTCCAATGCTATCCCAAAAGTCCCCCATAGCGCCCCCCACTTCCCTACCCACCCATTCCCATTCTTTTGGCCCTGGCATTCCCCTATATTGGGGCATATAAAGTTTGCAAGTCCAATGGGCCTCTCTTTCCATTGATGGCCGACTAGGCCATCTTTCGATACATATGCAGCTAGAGACAAGAGCTCCGGGGTTCTGGTTAGTACATCATGTTGTTCCAACAATAGGGTTGCAGATCCCTTTAGCTCCTTGGGTACTTTCTCAAGCTTCTCCATTGGGAGCCCTGTGATACATCCAATAGCTGACTGTGAACATCCACTCCTGTGTTTGCTAGGCCCCGGCATCGTCTCACAAGAGACAGCTATATTTGGGTCCTTTCAGCAAAATCTTGCTAGTGTATGCAATGGTGTCAGCGTTTAGAAGCTGATTATGGGACGGATCCCTGGATACAGCAGTCTCTAAATGGTCCATCCTTTCATCACAGCTACGAACTTTGTCTCTGTAACTCCTTCCCTGGGTGTTTTGTTCCCAATTCTAAGAAGGTGCACAGTGTCCACACTTTGGTCTTCATTCTTCTTGAGTTTCATGCGTTTATCAAATTGTATCTTATATCTTGGGTATCCTAAGTTTTGGGCTAATATCCACTTATCAATGAATACATATTGTGTGAGTTCTTTTGTGATTGTGTTACTTCACTCAAGATGATGCCCTCCAGGTCCATCCATTTGGCTAGGAATTTCATAAATTCATTCTTTTTAATAGCTGAGTAGTACTCCATTGTGTAAATGTACCATAATTTCTGTATCCATTCCTCTGTTGAGGGACATCTGGGTTCTTTCCAGCTTCTGGCTATTATAAATAGGGCTGCTATGAACATAGTGGAGCCTGTGTCCTTTTTACCGGTTGGGACATCTTCTGGATATATGCCCAGGAGAGGTATTGCTGGATCCTCCGGTAGTACTATGTCCAATTTTCTGAGGAACCGCCAGACTGATTTCCAGAGTGGTTGTATAAGCTTGCAATCCCACCAACAATGGAGGAGTGTTCCTCTTTCTCCACATCCTCGCCAGCATCTGCTGTCACCTGAATTTTTGATCTTAGCCATTCTGACTGGTGTGAGGTGGAATCTCAGGGTTGTTTTGATTTGCATTTCCCTGATGATTAAGGATGTTGAACATTTTTTCAGGTGTTTCTCTGCCATTCGGTATTCCTCAGGTGAGAATTCTTTGTTCAGTTCTGAGCCCCATTTTTTAATGGGGTTATTTGACTTTCTGGAGTCCACCTTCTTGAGTTCTTTATATATATTGGATATTAGTCCCTTATCTGACTTAGGATAGGTGAAGATCCTTTCCCAATCTGTTGGTGGTTTTTTTGTCTTATTGATGGTGTCTTTAGCCTTGCAGAAGCTTTGTAGTTTCATGAGGTCCCACTTGTCAATTCTCGATCTTACAGCACAAGCCATTACTGTTCTATTCAGGAATTTTTCCCCTGTGCCCATATCTTCAAGGCTTTTCCCCACTTTCTCCTCTATAAGTTTCAGTGTCTCTGGTTTTATGTGAAGTTCCTTGATCCACTTAGACTTGACCTTAGTACAAGGAGATAGGAATGGATCGATTCGCATTCTTCTACATGTTAACAACCAGTTGTGCCAGCACCATTTGTTGAAAATGCTGTCTTTCTTCCACTGGATGTTTTTAGCTCCCTTGTCGAATTTCAAGTGACCGTAGGTGTGTGGGTTCATTTCTGGGTCTTCAATTCTATTCCATTGGTCTATTTGTCTGTCACTATACCAGTACCATGCAGTTTTTATCACAATTGCTCTGTAGTAGAGCTTTAGGTCCGGCATGGTGATTCCACCAGAGGTTCTTTTATCCTTGAGAAGAGTTTTTGCTATCCTAGGTTTTTTGTTATTCCAGATGAATTTGCAGATTGCACTTTCTAATTTGTTGAAGAATTGATTTGGAATTTTGATGGGGATTGCATTGAATCTGTAGATTGCTTTTGGCAAGATAGTCATTTTTACAATGTTGATCCTGCCAATCCATGAGCATGGGAGATCTTTCCATCTTCTGAGATCTTCTAGAATTTCCTTCTTCAGAGACTTGAAGTTGTTATTATACAGATCTTTCACTTCCTTAGTTAGAGTCAAGCCAAGATATTTTATATTATTTGTGACTATTGAGAAGGGTGTTGTTTCCCTAATTTCTTTCTCAGCCTGTTTATTCTTTGTGTAGAGAAAGGCCATTGATTTGTTTGAGTTAATTTTATATCCAGCTACTTCACCGAAGCTGTTTATCAGGCTTAGGAGTTCTCTGGTGGAATTTTTAGGGTCACTTATATATACTATCATATCATCTGCAAAAAGTGATATTTTGACTTCATCTTTTCCAATTTGTATCCCTTTGATCTCCTTTTGTTGTCGAATTGCTCTGGCTAGGACTTCAAGTACAATGTTGAATAGGTATGGAGAAAGTGGACAGCCTTGTCTAGTCCCTGATTTTAGAGGGATTGCTTCAAGCTTCTCACCATTTACTTTGATGTTGGCTACTGGTTTGCTGTATATTGCTTTTATCATGTTTAGGTATGGGCCTTGAATTCCTGATCTTTCCAAGACTTTTATCATGAATGGGTGTTGGATCTTGTCAAATGCTTTTTCCGCGTCTAACGAGATGACCATGTGATTTTTATCTTTGAGTTTGTTTATATACTGGATTACATTGACGGATTTCCGTATATTGAACCATCCCTGCATCCCTGGGATGAAACCTACTTGGTCAGGATGGATGATTGTTTTGATGTGTTCTTGGATTCGGTTAGCAAGAACTTTATTGAGGATTTTTGCATCAATATTCATAAGGGATATTGGTCTGAAGTTTTCTATCTTTGTTGGGTCTTTTTGTGGTTTAGGTATCAGAGTAATTGTGGCTTCATAGAATGAGTTGGGTAGAGTACCTTCTGTTTCTATTTTGTGGAATAGTTTGTGAAGAACAGGGATTAGATCTTCTTTGAAGGTCTGATAGAACTCTGCACTAAACCCATCTGGTCCTGGGCTTTTTTTAGTTGGGAGACTATTAATGACTGCTTCTATTTCTTTGGGGGATATAGGGCTGTTAAGATCATTAACCTGATCTTGATTCAACTTTGGTACCTGGTATCTGTCTAGGAACTTCTCCATTTCATCCAGGTTCTCCAGTTTTGTTGAGTATAGCCTTTGGTAGAAGGATCTGATGGTGTTTTGGATGTCTTCAGGATCTGTTGTTATGTCTCCTTTTTCATTTCTGATTTTGTTAATTAGGATGCTTTCCCTGTGCCCTCTAGTGAGTCTGGCTAAGGGTTTATCTATCTTGTTGATTTTCTCAAAGAACCAGCTCCTTGATTGGTTGATTCTTTGAATAGTTTTTCTTGTTTCCACTTGGTTGATTTCACCCCTGAGTTTGATTATTTCCTGCCGTCTACTCCTCTTGGGTGAATTTGCTTCCTTTTGTTCTAGTGCTTTTAGGTGTGTTGTCAAGCTGCTAATGTGTGCTCTCTCTAGTTTCCTTTTGGAGGCACTCAGAGCTATGAGTTTTCCTCTTAGAAATGCTTTCATTGCGTCCCATAAGTTTGGGTATGTTGTGGCTTCATTTTCATTGAACTCTAAAAAGTCCTTAATTTCTTTCTTTATTCCTTCCTTGACCAAGGTATCATTGAGAAGAGTGTTGTTCAGTTTCCACGTGAAGGTTGGCTTTCTATTATTTATTTTGTTATTGAAGATCAGCTTTAGTCCATGGTGATCTGATAGGATGCATGTGACAATTTCAATATTTTTGTATCTGTTGAGGCCTGTTTTGTGACCAATTATGTTGTCAATTTTGGAGAAGGTGCCATGAGGTGCTGAGAAGAAGGTATATCCTTTTGTTTTAGGATAGAATGTTCTGTAGATATCTGCCAGATCCATTTGATTCATAATTTCTCTTAGTTTCTCTGTGTACCTGTTTAGTTTCTGTTTCCATGATCTGTCCATTGGTGAAAGTGGTGTGTTGAAGTCTCCCACTATTATTGTATGAGGTGCAATGTGTGCTTTGAGATTTACTAAAGTTTCTTTAATGAATGTGGCTGCCTTTGTATTTGGAGCATAGATATTCAGGATTGATAGTTCCTCTTGGAGGATTTTACCTTTGATGAGTATGAAGTGTCCCTCCCTGTCTTTTTTAATGACTTTGGGTTGGAAGTCAATCTTATCAGATATTAGAATGGCTACTCCAGCTTGTTTCTTCATACCATTTCCTTGGAAAATTGTTTTCCAGCCTTTCATTCTGAGGTAGTGTCTATCTTTTTCTCTGAGATGAGTTTCCTGTAAGCAGCAAAATGTTGGGTCTTGTTTGTGTAGCCAGTTTGTTAGTCTATGTCTTTTTATTGGGGAGTTGAGTCCATTGATATTAAGAGATATTAAGGAAAAGTAATTGTTGTTTCCTGTTATTTTTGTTGTTAAAGTTAGCATTCTGTTCTTGTGGCTGTCTTCTTTTAGGTTTGTTGAGGGATTACCTTCTTGTTGTTTCTAGGGCGTGGTTCCTGTCCTTGTATTGGTTTTTTTCTGTTATTATCCTTTGAAGGGCTGGAATCGTGGAGAGATAATGTGTGAATTTGGTTTTGTCGTGGAATACTTTGGTTTCTCCATCTATGTTAATTGAGAGTTTGGCTGGGTATAGTAGCCTGGGCTGGAATTTGTGTTCTTTTAGTGTCTGTATAACATCCGTCCAGGATCTTCTGGCTTTCATAGTCTCTGGTGAAAAATCTGGTGTAATTCTGATAGGCTTGCCTTTATATGTTACTTGGCCTTTTTCTCTACTGCTTTTAGTATTCTATCTTTATTTAGAGCATTTGTTGTTCTGATTATTATGTGTCGGGAGGTATTTCTTTTCTGGTCCAGTCTATTTGGAGTTCTGTAGGCTTCTTGTATGTTCATGGGCATCTCTTTCTTTAGATTTGGGAAGTTTTCTTCTATAATTTTGTTGAAGATGTTTGCTGGTCCTTTGAGTTGAAAATCTTCATTCTCATCCACTCCTATTATCCATAGGTTTGGTCTTCTCATTGTGTCCTGTATTTCTTGGATGTTTTGAGTTAGGATCTACGCCCTAGCTGCTCTGGTGCTTTTCTGACTGGAAGAGGCTTGTGGCCCTATGTAGGCCGCATTTCTCTCTCCCCAACCAAAGCAGTCTCAGGTCCCGCGTGATTGGACTGGAGCAGAAGCTGTGTTCCACTCACCAGCAGTCCCAAAATCCTGTGGCGGGGGTTGTGGGTAGCTGGCGGGTGTCAGGCAACCCTGCGCTCTAGCTACCCCGGCGCTGATCCGGCCGGATGAGGCCTGTGGCCCTACTCAGGCCGGTTTCTGCTTCCCTAACTAATGCAGTCTCAGGTCCCGTGCGCAATTGGATTGGAGCAGAAGCTGTGTTCCACTCACCAGAAGTCTTAAGATCCTGTGGGGGGTGTTGTGGGTAGCTGGCGAGTGTCAGCCGACCCTGTGCCCTAGCTCCCCCGGTGCTTTTCTGACTGGAAGAGGCTTGTCCACTTCTTTTTTTAAAAGGAGTGAATGGCCTAAATAGAGACTGAAACTCAGTGGTGACTTCTTCCACAGCAGGAGTGGTAACATGGACTCAATATTCAGCAACTCACACACACACACACACACACATATGGAGAGTTATTTAAAGTTATTAAAGTTATTAATATCAAACCTAGGCAGCACTCACACAAGCCTTTAATCTCAGCACTCAGGAGACAGAGACAGGCAAATCTCTGAGTTCAAGGCCAGCCTGGTCTAAAAAGTGAGATCTAGGACAACCAGGGCTACAAAGAGAAATCCTATTTGAAAAACAAAACAAAAACACTACGACAAGAAAAGTGAAAGAAAGGGATAGCGAGAGAATGAAAGAGAGAAACAAAAAAAGAGAAAGAAAGAAAGAAAGAAAGAAAGAAAGAAAGAAAGAAAGAAAGAAAGAAAGAAAGAAAGAAGGAAAGGGAAAGAGAGAAAGAAGGGAGGAAGAAAGGAAGGAAGAGGAAAAAAAGAAAGTTATTAATATCAGAAATTTTCATCACTTCTCAGTCTTTTGGCTAAGGTCAAGTGTAGAATTTTTCATCTTACCATAATGTATACAGCTATATCTTATTTTTTAAGTCAAATGACATCAGAAATGTCAATTCTTGTGGCCTTTTCCTTAATATCAAATATTAAAATGTTATTGAATTTTCCTTAATAAATAAGGCATGTAATAAATATGAAAAACATCAACTGGAATTTTTCTTCTTCAATTTTTAAGAAAATTTGTGGATAATGGGATTTTACACACACACACACACACACACAAACACACTTCATAATTTTGTTTTCCATACTTTCCTTTTCCTGTTCTTCCTCTTCTTAGATAGTACATTGTATTCTGGTATCTATTTGTCTGTCTGTATATTTGTTGCAGTGTTGAGACAGTATTGTGGACTAAATGCAAGGCCCATTATTCAGGAAATTTTTTCTCAAATTTACACACCCCAAATATGCTTTTTTATAGCTTAGTTTCATAATGTCCATCCATCCTTGTGTTTGTGTGTGTGTCTGTCTCTGTGTTTGTGTAATTGTAAATGGATTCTGAAGTTTAAGACACACATCGAGGGGGTTGGACACAGACTGAGCCTGAGAGTAGATGATAATTTATCAGTAACCGTATGTTTTTGGAAGTAGTTTTGTTGACAATTAAGAGCTTATCAAGATTGTTGTTTGTTTTTCTGTTTATTTGTCTAGGAGAAAGTGGTTGCTTACTGAGCAACAGCCATTTTTGAAAAGCCGGGCAATGTTAACAACTGATAGTAACTACATTTAAACCATGTGGCTCCTTCCTGGTCTTTCAAAAAAATCCTTGATAGGTGATTGCAAATTCATTGATTTGGTTATCAACCCTGAGGATTTTTTTATTTTTTATCTAGAAATGCATTGTAAGACTTTTTTTTAATTAGATATTTTCTTTATTTACATTTCAAATGCTATCCTGAAAGTTCCTATACCACCCCCTCCCCGCCCTGCTTCCCTACCCATCCACTCCCACTTCTTGGCCCTGGTGTTCCCCTGTACTGAGGCAGATAAAGTTTTCTAGACCAAGGGGTCTCTCTTCCCAGTAATGGCCAACTAGGCCATCTTCTGCTACATATGCAGCTAGAGACACGAGCTCTGGGCGGGGGGGAGGGGGAGAGGAGGGTACTGGTTAGTTCATATTGTTGTTCCACCTATAGGGTTGCAGACCCCTTCAGCTCCTTGGGTACTTTCTCTAACTCCTCCATTGGGGGCCCTGTGTTCCATCCAATAGATGACTGTGAGCGTCCACTTCTGTATTTGCCAGGCACTGGAATAGCCTCACAGGAGACAGCTATATCAGGGTCCTTTCAGCAAAACCTTGCTGGCATATGCAATATTGTCTGGGTTTGGTGGCTGATTATGGGATGGATCCCCAGGTGGGGTAGTCTCTGCATGGTTGTTTCTTCCGTCTCATCTCCAAACTTTGTCTCTGTAACTCCTTCCATGGATGTTTTGTTCCCTATTCTAAGGAGAAATGACATACCGACACTTTGGTCTTCCTTCTTCTTGATTTTCTTGTGTTTTGCAAATTGTATATTGGGTATTCTAAATTTCTGGGCTAATATCCACTGATCAGTGAGTGCATATCAAATGACTTCTTTTGTGATTGGGTTACCTCACTCAGGATGACACCCTCTAGATACACCCATTTGCCCAAGAATTTCATAAATTCATTGTTTTTAATAGCTGAGTAGTACTCCATTGTGTAAATGTACCACATTTTCTGTATCCATTCCTCTGTTGAGGGACATCTGGTTTTTTTCCAGCTTCTGGCTATTATAAGTAAGGCTGCTATGAACATAGTGGAACATGTGTCTTTCTTACCAGCTGGAACATCTTCTGGGTATATGCCCAGGAGTGGTATTGCTGGATCTTCCGGTAGTACTATGTCGAATTTTCTGAGGAACCGCCAGACTGATTTCCAGAGTGGTTGTACAAGCTTGCAATCCCACCAGCAATGGAGGAGTATTCCTCTTTCTCCACATCCTCGCCAGCATCTGCTGTCAAATTCTATATCCTCTCTATTTCCTTGTACAAGATATTGGGCTTCCAGCAGAGCAGTCAATAGGATAGGAAGTCAGGATTAATTTCTGCTATTTTCCTGCTCCACGCTGAAGGTTTCCCTAAATACAGATAGCTCAGAAGTATCCTGGTCTTAGCATGTACATTGTTTTCCATATAGTAAAAGCATTTGATTTTCTTGTTTCATCTGGCAATAAATGGTACAAGCTTCCTGTTGCCTGTCTGTTAGTCACGTTATTTTATTCTTAAACCAGTCCATCACTGAGTCTCTTTATTTGGAACATCAACGGGACATTCTGCTTCAAAAGGGAGCAGAAATTGAAGAACTTAAAACAGAACCACAACAACAACAAACCAACTCACCAAGAATGATAAGATGGTATCATTGGAGTTTAAAATGTTAAACATATTAAGAATATGTGTACTATGTGTATAATTTTACCCCAGTGCACCTCACATGGCTCACAGGACTGTTTCTGACTTTGACACAGTTGGAACTGTGTGTCTGAGAATATAGATATCTCATGAGAAAACAGTGGGCATGGAGATATTGAGATTTAATTGAATAGATTTCTCTTTTGTCTATCTTGACTTTATTTTGCACACTTAAAAACAAACAAACAAAAAAAACTGCTGCTGGCTAAGGGCCACTCTTCTCCGGCTATTTCAGGTTGCTGACAAAATCTTACTCTGGGTCATAAACACTTTGATGAATTTTTACAAATTAAACTGAGTTATAAAACTGCAATAAATATAGAATTTTTATAATTTATATGTTAATTTTAATATTTGCAACAGACAGAATAAGTGCTTTAAGTGACAGGAATGATAATTATCCTGCATAATACCACATAACTATACACTTATAAAAAATGAACACAGTGTATGTTTTATGCCTATACAAATAGTATCTGCCAATTTAAACCTCTAAAATACAGATTTTAACTTTATTTGTAATCTCTTTGCAAATATAGTCAAATATTAGAGGGAGCTTAGGGAAGAATCGTAGGAGCCAGAGGTGTCAAGAAGACCAGGAGAACACAGCCCACAGAGCCCCTGCTTAGAGCTTAGTGGGCTCACAGACACTGAAGCAGCAATCACAGACCCTACATGGGTCTCCCCCTGGCACCCCGCAAACATGCTGTTCTTGCTTGGCTCAGGGCTTTTGTGAGACTCCTAACAATAGGACTGGGGTTATCTCTGACTCTTGCCTGCTTGTGGGACCTTTTCCCTAATACTCAGTTGCCTTGTCCAGCCTTGATATGAAAGTTTGTGCCTACACTTATTGCATTATTCTCATGCTGAGTTCAGTTGCTATTCCTGGGAGTCCTGCTCTTTTCTGAAGGGAAATGGAGAAGCATGGATCTGGGGGGAAAATGAGATGGGGGTGGGATTGGGGGAGTGGAGGGAGGAGAGGCTATAGTCAGGATATATTGTATGAGAGAAGAATACATTTTTTTAAAATTGGAATAGAACTGGAAGAGGAAGAGGTGACAAAAATGTATGTCACTAGGCTATAAAATATTTTTATGTAGTTGACACTGAAGGTAAAACATATTTTAGAAAATTTCACCTGAATATACAATGAAGGTCATTGGAGATTGCAAGTAAGTGAGTTTACGGAGTCTAGATTTAACCTGGGCATGATATATGTATGTGTTGAAATATCACACAAATCTCCACAGGTATATAAAATGTATTTATGATAGTCAAAAAATTTAAAGGGAAAATGAGCCATAAAGAAAAACTGTATATATAGATTTAAAATTTCTAGCAGTTACATTTTAAAAGTTAAAATTAAAACCTATGAAATTGTTTTCTATCATACATTTCATTTGACCCTCTCTACTTAAAAGTATTATTTCTTCATAATGATGAAAATATCTAATAAAAGTTGTTTTAAATAAAAAAGTATTATTTCATCAGGCATAAAAGATATCATAGTCATTCGTGAAACCCTTTATCTTTCTTTAGCATATCTCTCTTTGGAATCCAACCTTTTTCACTTGAAGTACATTTCACTGAAGACAAGCCACATATCAGGATTTTAATAGCTGGACTACAGGCTATTGTTCTGAGCAGCAGAGCTGTGCACGTTCTAAGTACCGGACTTCTTACGATTAGAATAAGGAGACTTCCCTCTGAGGTTCCCTGGCCCATTACTTATTCCCAAGCCTGCTTCATCAGTCTCTGAAGATTTCTTTGAAACCTGGAACACCTAAGCTGTTCTTTATTGCCTCCATGAATAACCTCAGAATAGATTTCTTTGTGAAGACAAGAAGAGAGTTCTGTTTCCAATACTCCCCAGGAAGCAGGATGAGTAATCCAGTCCAACCCTGTTGCTATCACTAACTCTACCTGGCAACGGCTGGCCGATGAGCCATTGAACTCTGCTAACCCCAGGCTACACCCTCTAGCTAGGGTGCTGCTTCTGTGACATCCTTGATCCCAGCACACACGCTCTCTTTCTGGTACCAAATGAGGAGCACCTCAGACTGACTTGGTTTTGTTTACCGTGTGACTCAGGATTGGTTACTACTCCACTGCTATAACGAGCCCTTTGACAAACACAACATGCGGTGCTCAAAATCTTGTCCTCAATTGATGCATACATTCAATCAAGAACTAGATTTCCCTGAACAAGAGCTTGTATGCATTAATTCCTCCACTGTGCCCTAACTTTCACACTAGTAATCATATGACCTTGCTTACAAATTTTTTGTGTGTAATGATAATTAATTGAAAAGCCCCAATGAAATAAAGGCAATAGTTACTGCTGGACTAAAATCACATGATGCACTCCTAAGTGCAGTGTGTTTTAAATAATAGCTTGGTTTTGTTAGTGGGCATAAAACATCACAGAAAAATCACTGAACATGTGATATAAAATTCCAGGCAATGGATGCTTATGCACCTAAGTCCCAATGCCAGCTCTCAGGCTTATTAACTTTGTGTTGGTCGGAACTTTACCAAACTCTCTAATCAGATAGTGTTTGACCAGATAGTGGGTAATCAGTGCCGCTGAGAACTTAGCACTCCATGAAATGTAGAAATATGAATTGTCATTTACAGAACAACGAATGGCTACATCTGGACTAAAACATATCATTTACATCAATTTGTTTGTTTCCTTTAATATTTATGGCTGCTCTCATACGCAGAGTATTGTTCCCATGAGTGGAGTTTCAGGCTGAACAAAATGAACCCTGTCCCTGCCATTTGGAGTCACAGTGTAACAGGAGATGTACAGAAATTTCTAAATAAGTAGGGCTAGGTACTTTGATCAAGGGTATCCAGGGACTAAGGAAGATTCCGAAGATGGAAACAAGCTCAAAAAGGCTGTCTGATGGAGGCTGTAACGACCCAAAGCATATGACCAGATAGTGCCATCAAAACACCGAGAAGAAGGGTCAATATTCCAGAGAAGATGATCCACATTCCAGAGATTTAGCACACAGACCAACAAGCTAAAGGAGAAAGGCTCAGAGTCAGGTGGATACAGCCTGTTTATAAAATTAAGCAATGCACCTGTATTTTATAATGCAAGTCTTGAATCCTTGTCTGTGGAGTGACCTCCCCTTTCTCTCTGCTTCTGTGATATTAAGGTTCCTTTTCTCTCCAGGATTACATTTAAGCTCATGTGATCTCTTGTTTCATAATCTGAAGGATTTTCTAGTGCTCACTAGGAAAACTTTCTAATGCATGGAATGGTCCTATAGTCTTCTCTGTGCACAAGTCCCTAATAGCCTCCTCTATAGATTATTTCCAGCCAAACTCACCTACTTTTAGCCGATATCAGATAATGGTTTCTTGTGAGTAACTTACAGTGGGTCTGATGGTTTCATGTTCTGACTTGAGTGTGATCAGTCCTGTCTTGGCAAGAGTTTCTGGAAGATGGCCAACTGAAACCTGTTTGCTTAGACACAGAGAGGAACATCTCATAGCAGTGTGTTGTCATGGTAGCTGGAGCTATCAGAATTTATGACCTAGTGGGATTTTCCACTCTCTCAAGAGTGAGTGGAGTGGAATTGTTTCATAGCCTAGAAATTCAAATTGTATAATTTTGAAAAACTTTGTACTTTGCTTCTAGAGAGAGGATGAGATATGTACATCTCATAAAGGCTGTAGGTGTTTTTAATATATATATATATATACAAACATATATTTACACTCAGTTCCAAGGATTTATTTTCCAAATGTAATGTAGTCAGTTTATTTACTTTTTATATAGTCTTATTTATTGTATAGTCTTATTTATTTATTTTAAACTCCAGATCTTATTTCCCTCCCAGTCCACCCTCTGATTGTTCCACTGTCCCATACCTCCTCCTCTCTCCCTATCTTCACAAGGTTAATCCCCCCTCCCCACCACCGGACCTGTAAATTCTCTGGGGCCTCCAGTCTCTTGAGGGTTAGGGGTGCATATTCTCTGACTGAACCCAGACCTGGCAGTCCTCTGCTGTATATGTGTTAGGGGCCTCATATCAGCTGGTGTATGCTGCCTGGTTGGTGGTCTAGTGTCTGAGAGATCTCGGGGACCCAAGATTAATTGAGACTGCTGGTCCTCCTTACAGGGTTGCCCTCCTCTTCAGCTTCTTCCAGCTTTCCCCTAATTCAACCACAGAAGTCAGCAACTGCTGTCCATTGGTTAGGCACAAATATCTGTATCTGACTCTTTCAGCTGCTTATTGGGTCTTTCAGAGGGTAGTCATGCTTGGTCCCTTTCTGTGAGTGCTCCACAGCCTCAGTAATAGTGTCAGGTCTTGGAGCCTCCCCTTGAACTGGATCCCACTTTGGGCTTGTCACTGGTATTTTCTAGGTAGTAATCATCTTTCTTTAGTATGGAGGCCCTGAAGATGACCTAAATCTATTTTGCCTCAAAGTAGGAAATACTAGAGTCTATTTTTCTTTGTGTTTGATTTAATTGTGAGTCATAGTAGTTGTCACTGTGCTATAAATGCAGATTGGCAAAAGCCTTTCATCATGTAGCATGACACACTGAGTGTCAGTCTCCAGTGAAATGTATAATAAACTTATATTAAATAGCAGCAAAGTAAAATACAGATGAAATGAGAACATATGAGGAATGTATCCTGTGCATTGTGCAGTCGATATCTTTTTCTTTTTTCTTACTGGTAAAATTTTATTCATGTTTTGCAATTTTTAGAAAATTCTCTTGTTTAATTTTGTTGGCCTAGAGAACTTCATTGCCAGTCACCTATTTTCCCTTCAGGTAGGCATTAGAAGTATCTTCAGTTTTTCCTGGTGTTTCCCTCTCAGTAGGATTTGTGTTTATACTTTCTTTTTAATGCATGTGCATAAATCTGCTTCGTGTTGGGTATGTATACATTCATGTGTTCTCTGTGTAAAAATGTGCATACATACGCATGTGCTTCTTTGGCAGCAAGGCATGCACACATGTGTACAAGTGTCCTTGGAGATCAAACAAAGGTTTCAGATCTCCTAGACTGAGAGTTATAGCCTGCCATGTGCTGTGTACTAAAGCAAAAATCAGGGAAGAAGCTGTTAAATGTCTGGCTCCCCTTGGTACTCTCAGCCTGATTTCTTGAATTGGTCAGTACTCTCTAGGATCAACTACTTAGAGGTGGCACCATCTACAGTGAGTTGGGTCCAGCCTCAGGAGTCATTTGTCAAGAAAATGCCCCACAAGCTACTCCAAAGGCCAATCTGTGGGGACCATATTCTCAGGTGGGGTTCCCTCTTTCCAAATGACTTTGGCCTGTGTTAAGTTTAGCTAAAAACTAGGTAGCTCCATGTGCCTGTATGTGTGTATGTGTATGAGTGTGTGCACGGGTATGCATGTGTGTGTTTGTGTGTGTGTGTGTGTATGTATGTATGTATGTATGTATGTGTGTGTGTTACAAGTTAGGAGTATATTCTGGTCCTTTGTTTTTACATTTTTAGCACAGAAAGTATTTCAGCATAAATAGTGCTGACTACATATGAACCCTTGGATATTAATACTCAACAGTGCAGTAGCTAGCAGGAAATGAAAATTTACTCACAAACTTGTCTTAGTGTCATACCAGATAAACTCCATTCACGAGTAATGTGAAGTCTATTCTTTGGACAGTGCAAGAGTAGGGCAGACATGCGAATGATCACACTGTTTACTTTGAAACATAAGCTGAGAACTTTGGGGAAATCTTCCATATCTGTCCTCATGTTCTTGCTTTCAGACATTAGCATACTATTATTTTTCTTTCTATTCCTTGTTTCCTTTATCACCCACCCACCTTCTTTCTTTTCTTTCTTTCAGCAGTGTCTCACATATTCCAGGCTGGCCTCAAACTCTCTCTAAGAGAGGGTGAGCTTGACTTCTGATTCTCCCTTTGTGAACTTGCCAATTCTAGGATCACAGGCATATGCCCTCATGCCTCTAGTTTTGGACAGAACATCATGCTGAGGACAGGACACATGCACACCAGGGAAGCACTCTACCAACTGAATTACAATTAAGTCCTCTAGTTAGGTTTTCATTAAGCATTCTCCTTTAATGTGCTTACATTAAAGGACTTTCCAATGAGATAAAGTTTACACAGGTACATAAGTTGTTCACTTCATTTCTTATGACAATTTTTTTTTGCCTTTGTCAAATCATAGACAGCAAAGACAAGACCATTGTATCAAACTGATTACTGGCAAGAATTTTTTTCCTACTTGTAGCCAACAGTGACTTCCTTCTTGAAAGGCTTTGATTTTTCTGTAATTGCCCTGCCTGTGCATCTTGGGTTCACTAGCTGAGCCTGATTATCCTGTCTGAGTCATGGCTTCCTGTGTTTAAATCCTGACTCACTGTTTCAATGTGTTCCAGGGACAGTCAGATAATTTCCAAAATGTTCTTGTTATGTCTATGAATTAAATTTAACAGTGATGCCGACTCTTATGGGGAATGCAAAATGACCTGCATATAGTGTCACAGCTATCAGGAATACTTCCATGGCTGCTACTCTGGTTAGCATTATTCTTATACCTGGTACTTACACACAAACATGAAACTCTCAGATTGAAGAAACCATAATTGTGTGTGTGTATACATACATAACTGTGTATATATAGTTTGTCAATCCAATAACCCAATTTATTGTTACAAGTTGGATCAGAAACCAAAATTTATGGACCTTCTCATTCAACCCAATTTCAAGGTTATGAGTAGACATGTTTGAGGGTGGAGTCTTACAAAATATCATTCTCTGTGCTGAGAACGTCTGCAAATAGCACTATTTTAGTATGATTCTACTTTCAACCTATTAAGTGTTGTGTCATCTAGACCACAAAGTAGCTTGAGAAAAGTGCTTCATGGATATTGGGAAATGTATTGCAAGAATTCTGGTACAGTAAGTCTGCAGAAATCTACTGCTCTACTCAGATAATAATTTGTAATAGTTGTGCAAATGGAATATACTCCAGGAATATACACTTTTTGCCTTCCACTAACCCTGTGTGTCTTGATCACCCTAATTGTTTAAAAACATTATTTCAAAAGTCAGTACACCTTTCTCTCAGTAGTGATTGTAAAGTAAAATATCCGTGTTTCAAGAAAATTAAGATTATATTTTATGTGTCATCAAAAGTAAGCCATATTATTTTGATACCTACCAAAATAATTGGTAACATTAGCATACAAAAATCATGTAACTGTTATTTTACTTCTTGTGACTGCATTTGATATTATTTTTCCCATTAAAAGACAATTTTTAATATAAAAATGATATATAGGTATATGCAACTATTTAAATCAGCTACTTCATTTTGACCTAGCTGTAAGGTTAAGATAATTAATTAAACATTTTTATATCTCTTTAGCCATGATGGTTTTTTTGTTTGTGTGTGTATAATACATGTTTCCTCAGAATTATGAGCATTGATCTCATGAAAAAACAAGAAATAGTCTTTTTGCACCTCAATCACAGTTTTTAAAATGAGAATTTGATATGATTCACAGGAGAGTGCAGGCAAAGCCTCTGACAATGCCTGGTAGGCTCTTGAATGAAATGCAAAATCTAGACAGCAATTTCCATGTGAGTTTATTTTAGAAAATGTGTTAAAATTATAAGAAAAGAAAGGCATATTACTACATTCACATGGAGATATTTTTGATTTGCTTTTTAATAGACATTTATTGTACACACCAAATACTGCATGCAGTGCAGGTACATCTTTTAAAATCAGGAACATGTGGATCATAGATAGGTGGGATCATAGTACCTGAGAATCATGGGATTTAAAAGAAGCAAAGTTCTGAAAGGAGATTCTAGGAAAACAAAACTGCATGTATTTTGCACATTTCTACTATGGTGCTGGGAACCTCTGTCAACTTAGATAGTAACAGAGTACACCAATGTAGAGTGTTTGTATGATGTATGGAGAGCCACAAAGACCAGTGTGAGACATGCATCTAGATGATTCTCTGCTGCAGATGATATGCCATCTCCATAAGATCTGAAAGGAGAAGGACACGACGAGACGACTGTTTGGTCACCAACAAGTTTGTATGATGTAACTAAAGATATTTTGGATATACCTGAGAACGTCAAACATTCTAAGATGGTTCATCCACCTTAGTGGCTCAGTCTGTATGGCTTAGTATAAATGTTATATAAGCCTATTCACAATGGTAGGTAAATTACAAGGTCCGAGATCTTATAAGCAGGAGGTGTAGACTCTCAAGCCTCATCAGAATATTATATCATCTATGAATGCAATGAGACAAAGTTTTAAAGATTCATCTGTTACTTCATTCTGTGGTGACAGCCAACTGATAAATTGTAAAAACCATGTAACTCCTCCAACTGGGTGATCATCACATGCTGAAAATTTTTGTCAGTTTCTTTCTTCTTCTCAAAGTTAGAAAACACATCTAAGAGCAGAATACAGATGTGCGTGGTGATTTCTAAAATACAGTAGGAAAAATGCCCACTATAGAAAAAAAAAAACTCTTTCTTTCAGGCAGTCAATTTGTTTTCATTAAACCAAACAAAGTCATTCTTCAAACACACTAGACTAAAGAGATGCCTTCAGGGAAGTCAAATTAGTCTTCTAAATCAAACCAGAGTTTGTGTGTCTTCCCAAAATTCACCTTCCCTGGCCTTAGCTAAACTTTAGGTACTCAAAATTCGTCAACCCCCCCAAATGAAATGGAAGCTTCCATCAATATCTGTAAGGTGCTAGCTGTAATTCTCATCATCGTTATTATTTGTTAGTTACAGATACAGAAAAAGAAACATGCATGCCTCTTACACAGTTTTAAAGCTAGTCAGGGACCCAAACCAATTCCTAAACTCAGGACTGTGTTAAAAACACCATGCTGCTTTGACTAAAGGGGCAGAGAGCTCAGGGCTCCAGGGTTAAAGTGAGTGAAAGGCTTGCAGATGACACACAGAAACCTCTGTGGGCTCCATGTTAGGTTGTATTTTACTTTCTCCACAGCATTTGGTTATCTAGTTAAGCACCAAGCTGTTGTGTCTTTATCTTATCAACATTTTCTATGGTTATCACTGTAATTCACTGTTGGTACTGGTTAGAATAAGAAACACTTGTTGCTACAGACCCTAGAGTAAATAATGGTTGTGGAAGTCAGTGCTGCCATTAAAGGGTTTCAACACAATTCTCATTACTTTCCTCCTTGTTGAAGCTTCTGTGTTTTTAAACTATACACTTCCTTAGGTAAGGTTTTCCAGCATCCCATACAAATAATATCATAATTTATGGAATCCAGTCTCTGCCATCTCATCATTTCTGAATTTTGATTGTAATTAATAGTCAGGTTACTATGAAAGACTAATTTTTGAAATCTGACAGAATTTGTAGATTAGACAGCAAGAAGCATGTGTGTGTGTGTGCTTGTGCGCATGTGTGCATATCTGCACACAGGCTTGTGTAGTAAATGTTAGGCATAATAATACAAGAATAAGGAAAATCAGAGATTTTCCTGTATTAAAATTATAATTTTATTAAAATAGATGTCATCACTTTTCCTTCTTTTTTTCACCCTTCAGTCCCTCCAGATCTTCTCTCCCATCCCTCTCATGACCTCATTCTCAATTGATAGTCTCAGTCTTTGATTATTATTGTTACATATTTATAATGTCATAGAAATAGAACCTGCTGTGCCCAATTTTGCTGTTTGTGTGTATATGGTTTCAGGCTTGACCACTCTGGGTTGGATTCAAATTTAAATTTATTACATTGTTTAAATACAAGGAAACACTACCCACCTTAATTTATATGCCTTAGTTATCACAACATAATTGTCAATTGTTCATAAAATATTACTGTGATTCTAAAATGACATAGAGCTAAGACTGAGATAGTTCCTCAACAAAATCTCAAGCAAGGGCAAGAACATATAGGATATTTAAATGTATTGATGACGTAAATTATTTTTCCAAGGTCAATTTCAGAAACAAAATATTCTGTCCATCTTTCCTAATAAATATTACCAGAAATACATTTCTCATGCTCCAATTTGCAAAATTCTGTGGATTGCAATAGTGAAGGCTATTGAAAAATATAGTTTTAAAACAGACAAGGTGTTATCATACTTAACAGTCAAGAATTCCTTTTATTGTTTCTTTGGTGGTGGTGGTGGTGATGATTTTTTTTTTGTCCCTGGCAACAAGAAAATAAATGTGATAGAAATATGTTTACTATTTCTTTAATTCAGAACATGAAATCTGTTGAACACCAACCAACATGGCAATGGACCAAGTAAAGATGTTTCATTCATTATGAGCCTCAATTTTCACCAGTCAGCATTTTGGTGAGTGAAGCATGAATCTTAGGAGCTAGGGTATAGTTACACTGTGACATTCCTTTAGTGTATGTCCTTACTCCTCTGGGCAGACATAGCCTTGTACATGTTCCTTGCTGTGACATGCCTCTAATTCAAAATTTATGTGATTGCTTGACTTAAGTTCTGTTTCTGTCAGTTAAGACTTTCAGGTAGCACCAACTGCTGTTTTTAAAGTGATGCGTTATCTTTATTAATATTTCGATTCCTTCACTATATGTTCACTTAAAGTAATAGTCTCAGAAACTATTAAATAAGGCAAATGGCTTTTGATGAGAGAACAGATGAAGGTAAATGCAGTATTTTAAAAATGGGGCTAAATTTGTAGTAAAGAGAAAGGAGGAAGAGGGAAGTGGAGAAGACGTGTTAATAAAAGTCTTGATACTCAAATTAAACTTTGCTTGTCAGCTTTTTCAAAACCCACCGTAACAGGTAGGTTGTAGAACTAGGAAATACTTTTGATTCTCTAAGTAAAAAGTTTAAAGCCATCTCCATGATGGCATAATGCTTTGAAATTTTTGTCTGTAATATATTTGTATGGGTATAACTTGTTTCTGGATACAGACTTTTTCGATTGACAATAAAATACAAAGCATCTTCTAATGTAATTTTAATCAAACTATGAAATTAGAGGTTGACTATGGACTGTAAAATGACTGAGAGAGTCTTAATAATCTCAGGTTTTATGAATCAGCATGTAAACATAGTTGACAGTCTCTAATGTGAGCTATGTATCATTTTAAGTGCAGAGACTGTCATTAATTAAATAGGTCTTCATTGAAAGAAGATTAATTCAAAATTCTCAGTCTTACACATAATTTGTCAATCTTATACTGTATAAGGCATGTCACACAGAACAATGTATTTTTGAGGGAGCAATTTAGTGTCATCATGACTTTAAATATAACTCATGGAGACACCCTGTTATCACCAGTGTTTCCAGTTGCAGTCCTCTATCTTCCCATTTCTTTAGTCACTTTGAGAAGGCAAATCCCCATGGTGGCATGCAGTCCCAGCACAGAATGATAACAAAACTACTCGAGTGAAAAAAAGCTCAAAGTTTAAACTATTTTTGTTCTGATCATCTCCAGGTTCATTGTCAAATAGGGACTAGGGATTCCAGGAGAAAGAATGCATCATTTTAGGTAAAAATTAAACCTGAGAATTAATGTTCAAAAGAAAAAGTGAAAAAAAAAGTTGAGTTATTCCCTGAGTGTTTTAAGGAATTTCTTCTCTCCCCTTCCCCATGCAAAATATGTTTTGATGAGAGGTCTTTGCAACTTCCATTTTTACTATAAGCTGACCAGCAACCTGGGTGTATTTTGCCTTTTTGTCTCTTCCTTCAACCTGTTTAGATAATTGACTCACTGTGACTAGGTATGGTCAGTTGGTCCTGCAGTATGTTTGGGACCATGCAATTTCAATTTTTTTTAATATGCAGTAAAACAGAAGGTAAGGAAAAGTGAAAGTTGTGAAGGCCTAGTGAAATCAAAGCTTTTGAGATTTTGATGTCTGGAGTTGAGTTTGACATAGGCTCACATTCTGTAGTTTTGCTTGTTAACAGCTCCAGATCTTCAGGTAAAGGGAAATGTAAGAGCAGAGTGGCATTGTCTTCATGGACACAGAAAGGGCCCTTCAGAAAGGACAGTGCTTAATTTGAGATGGTTAGCTAATATGTAAAGAAAATACTAAGCTTTTAGTACCTAAGCAGGCACATTTCTATACACTTCAAAATATATTAAATTAAATGGGTATGAAAAACATCTTTAAACTTTCTATATTTTCAGGACAAAATAATGTCTTATCTGTTAACATTTTCTGTGCTTTTTAAGTTTGAAATTTTACTTCTATTTGCTTGGATGACTGTGTTCTTAGATAAGTGGATGGTGTTAATTCTTTGTTAAAACTTGTGGAGTGGATAGTGTATTAGGAACTTATGTGTCTCATATTTTTAACACTGGTCTTCATTTACAGACCAATAAATTGTTCTGTTAATATTTTTTGCCTATCTTTAGCAACCCTGGTCATGGAAATGTTTTATGGTACATAGTTTAAAAAATGATTACATAAAAGTGTGATAAATTATTAGTATATTCCACTCTAGTGTAACTTAATCTCCATAAATTAACTGTGACATGCAATTCAATAAGATAGAAAGGCTACCAGATTTAAAGTCAACATTAGAAAAAAATGACTAATTTGCACAGTTGTACTTTGCTGGTGTTTTAAAAGCCAGAGGACCTAAGAATATACACATTTGCTTATCTTATGAAGACATAATCATACTGTCATCCATTTTTGAACCACAAATGATGGATTGTATAACATGTGTTTAAAATGGATTCATTCATTATCAAAATAGATAAGTGTCTCATCAGGTATATACAGCAGATAGCGTTTATCTTTCCTCACAGAGGGAAAAGATTAAAGTAATTCTTCTGCATATATTGGAAAGAAAAGAGCCTGCTGTATTGTGGCTTTCACAGAGTCTCACTGGATAGCACACAGTGCCACAGATGGCAAAGTCACACAAACACATTCACATGCCTTTTTTAGTGCTCCACTCAGGTGACAGACTTGGAGAGGAAGGAAACCTTCTTTCTGAAGGTAAGTACCGCATGCTGATTTTCATCTCTCTCATAAACATGAATTCACCATAGTCACCGGAATCATTTCTTAGACATCTTAGTTTCCCTTGCATCTTTTATAAACTCCATCACATATAAATGTTACTGGTGGTAGTGACTGTAGGAGAGTAAGATGCAGCAGCTCTGATGGCCATGGTAGCTATTGGAGGACACAAGCCATAGACCGGACTCTAAAATCCAGACCTAACTGATGCCTTCTTTTTATGGGGTGATGGCCCTCATGTTCTTGAGTACCAAGTTATGGTTATTAAAATCATTACTTCATTTTTGAATATGCTTAT
Organism: Mus caroli; assembly: GCF_978045245.1. NCBI lineage: Eukaryota > Metazoa > Chordata > Mammalia > Rodentia > Muridae > Mus > Mus caroli. The sequence continues at coordinate 5,403,861 of NW_028227270.1, forward strand.
ATTTTTCTTATATTCATGTTACTAAGTGTACCTTGAAGGAAAAATGATATTTAGATGTATATTAATAATGACATAAATACATTTCTGTGTTATTAAATGTTAAATATAAATGTTTATATTCAGAAATAATGAATTTTGGGTAAAATGAGCCTACATGTAAAATAGAACTCTAATCTAGATTTTTATTTAACATACTACAACTGTACAACCTGCTTTGTCTCTATGGTCATTAGTCAGATAGATTTTATGATTCCATCCATATGCTTCTCCTCACAGGTATTAACGAGGGAACCTGCCTCTTGACTGTTTCATATTTCACACTGTTCAGGTGTGCTCAGATCACATGACACCATCTTCCCCACCCCGTCTCAAATGAGACGTCTTTACTTTGCAATTGAGAATACTTTGCAGTGTTTACTAACAAGTGAAAAACAAGCATTTGTGCACAGTAACTCTATTTAGGTACTTTGAGTTTTTTTTTTTTATAATGCATTATAAAATACTATTTAAAGGTGGTTCCATAAGCCATTAGAGAGAGACCCTATTGCACTAATAGTAATAGCCATGCCCCTGTGCTAAAAGACCTGATTTTCTTTGCCCATTAACTTTCAAAAACCTGAAGGATGTCGCATTTTTGCACTTTTTACGTTCAGTTTAGCTGCATCAGTCTCACTGTTAATATTCATAGCTCTGCAATACTCCGCAATCAAGAAAGTTCTTTTAAACTAATAAATATAGTAATATTTATCGTGGAGAGCATTTTAAGTTGTAACTCCCTGGTTGGGTTATACTTTCTTCCCACCTGAAAATCACCAAGTAATATACTGTTTCTTATGGCAGAGACACATGGAGTAACTCCTTTGTTAGTAAAGTACTTAAGTGCACTTTTGCTAACCTGGGGGAAACAAACGTGTATGGATAGAAAAAAAAAATATCAGAAATGAAAGCAGTGAGATTCATGTGTTGTTTAATTATATCTGCACTCCATTGGCACGAATCAAATTTATCTTTCTGAATCACTGTCAATTCATTTGAGGATTCATATAAACAATGATAAAGGGCTTTGCAGACCACACAAGGATGCTTGTAGCAGGAATCAGGATAAAGCCCATACTTTTGGGAACACATGGTTTCCTACAAAGAGTGTGCTGGCATTGTACACTCTTAAACATTCTCAAGACATTTAGTTGCACGAAAAAATTGGGTGAAAGAAAAAAAATGCTAATATTTTGCCTGTGTCGATAAGGTTGAGACTATGTTTTTTAAAAAAAGAATAGTATATAAGAGTTTTAATATTTAAGTATATAGCTTTTATTGCAAATTTCAAACACAATTATTAAATAATGCAAAACTTTTGTGCTGCTCCATCAGCACAAAATATATCTGTGTCAGTTCAAACCTCCTTGTTTAAACTGAAATTATTCACTGATCCTTCAAACGCAACATTTATGCTAAACACCAAATATGAAATAAGAAGAGTAATTTCATATTATGAATTAATCTTTCTACAATATTGATTACAAATTTCTCGTAATTATAATACCAAGTAATATTATTAAGTACACCGCTGTGTACTTAACAACATGCTTAGCACTAATTCTGTAGTTAGTGCACATACAGCTGTAAAGATTTATGAGACCTGGAGTGATTTCCTTGATTAAAATGCAAGTTTTTCCCAAGCAAGTACATGCTTTCACTCAAAAAGGCATAAACAGCACACTAGTGATAACTGTTAGCTGGGCTTGCAGCAGATTTGAGTGACAGCAGTTTCTGTGGATCTCTTTCTCTGAATCGCTTTTCTCATGCCTCATTCCAGATCAGCACTGACACATTCGCCTATGCAAATGATCATCTAATTAGCGACACCTCCCAGTCAATCAGCCACTTCCTCATCTCCAATTATATTACCTGGCAAGCCCTTTCTCTCCAGTCTTGGCCCACCAAGAATCTTCATTCACTTTCTCTTCTTCTTCTCCACTGCAAAGTGAACTGATCCCGCATAATCCCTGGAATAATGTAGTTTCTCTTGCAGAAGAGCAGGTTCCCTCTCCCCCCCCCCCTTTACACCAAGCTAATGGAGCCAGTAGGCATCCTATTGATCTTTACTCTATGTGGTTTCCACAGGATTTGACAGACTTCCTTACAGGTTAAACATCCAGGCTTTCTGAAGTGGCTATAAAGCTTTGTTTTTGATTTTTCTAACTTTTTTTCCGAAACCCTTGCTCATCTGTAATCTTTAAAAGCTCAGTGGATGCCATGCAGAGCAAAGCCTCATTTCTTTGCAGAGCTAATCTAGACACTGTCTAGTGTTGAGTACAGTTGTCTGATTCAAATCTTCTGTTACAAAGCAGATGCCATCTAGCTAGATGTCATGAGAAGAGCCTAACAATGACAATTCACTTATCCCCTAGAAAGAATCAATTCTCCCACAATGCATCTGTCAGAGAACTCTCACTCAGTAAAAGCAATTTTTCTCGCTGTCTGACACTGTAATTGCTCTTAAATTTTCAATGAACGTTTTACAAGGACTCCCCTGAACCATGATGAAAAACTTAACTTTTTTCTAAAAATGAGAGTCTGACAGGATGAAAGAGGTCTTTCTCTTTAAAGCCTTGCTTGCTCGAGTAGGAATTCTTTCATATCATCAACAAGCTGTTGAATAGAGGATAGATTACTTTCCATTTATTTCATCAATCAGATTAAAGGCTCTCCTTCACAATGCCCTTTAAACAAGAGCTGTTTATGATGTCCTCCCTGGTTCGACTTTAATGTAGTTCTAAATCACCATGGACAGTGGCATCCATAAATAATATAAGTATGACGACCTTTTGAAAACATTTAAATATTGCATACGTCTCAATTATTATCTATAACCTTGTCCTAAAAAAAGAGGTGAGAAGCAGAAGGAAAACAACTACACATTCTCTCCTCTTCAGTTTAGGAAAGAAATCCACACAATTTTCACTTAGAGATCAACAAGCACAATAGTGTTTTCCAATTTAGACCAATGATGTTGAGGAAAAAGTAAAACTGACGTGAATAGGTAATTTTTTATTGACATACATGTTTACCAGCTAATAACAGAAGAAGTCTTCATTGATGCATTTAGTCTATAAGACTTTATAGAGCTATCATCAATAAATTCCTACCTCAATGCTTTTCTAAAAACGAAATACAGCCAAGCTTGCTAATTCATCTTATTAGTAATACAATGAATAGTCTCTTCTTTACTGAAGTTATATGCGTCAAAATGGTTAACATGGTTCCTTTAATATGTATATGATTGAATCTATGTCTATATGTAGATAACTTTAAAAGTAAGATACACTCAAATTCCTTGTTTAAATGTCACAACTCATCTGCAGTCAATGTATTTAAGATGCATGGCTATATCATAATTATTTTTAGTCTAATATAATTATAGTATTTTTATTTTAAGTCTAATATAAGTAAGCTCTAATTTACATTGGAGGAATTTTACACAAGTTATGGAATCATTTTTTAAGCATTAAACTGTTGGTTAGTGTTCCATAACCTCTCACCTCGTCTCTCACTCTGTTCATCAGAATTTGAACCACGGTCACACTGTTTTCCATCTTCTCCTTGAGTCCCTTCAGGGATCAATCTCACTCTTCCTAGACAGCCTGCACATATTCACACAATCCTAGTTGGTAGCTAATTTTTAGATGATACCATGTCTTCATTCTGTGATGTATAAGCTTTTATTGCAGACTAGTAGTATTTATCTAAAGCAAAAATTTTACATGTAAAGTTTTAAATGCGTTATTTGAAAGAGAAAGTATTCAAGTGTTAGGATATTTGTTATTAGCATTTCTCGTATCTGTTATTACATCTTCTCCCTTTAAAACTAATCACAAGTGTGTGGGTATTTATCTATCATATCAATTTATTTTTAATTAACCATTCCACTTGTTTACATCTCAAATGATATCTCATTTCTTGGTTACCCTCTTCCACCAATCCCCCTCCCCCATCCTACATTTACCCTCCACCCTTCCCAAATAGGAAAAAAATTGTCTATGTATGGGCAACACATAAACACACATCAATGATGCACACATCACACGCAAAGAAGAAAAATGAGGCCCAGAAATAGTAAGCAAATCCAGTCACATGCATAGTAAATGGAGAGTCTAAATATAAGCTCACATACGTCATTTGCAAGTGCTACTATGTGTACATGATGCCAAACTGTTGGCACACTATCAGTGTGCACTGTAGACACCCGACTCGCCAGCTAGAAGGACACCACAACAGGATTCTTCTGCATACATTTATTGGGAGAGCAAGATAGTGAAAGCGAAAGACCCCGAGCCCCAGAACTGTTGGTTAAAATGATTGAGAAATTGAATAGAAACATGTAGCAGTGGGGCACGAGGAACTGGACAGGTAGCCATTAGAAAGTCTCAGATTCCAGAGAAGCAAGAAGTTCTCAGGACCCAACAGGGATAACATTATCCAAAATACCTAACAAAGGGGAGAGAGAACCTGTAGAGACCATCTCCAGTAGATAAGCATGGTTCCCAGTTAAGGGTTGAGGCCACCCACCCATCTCAAAAATTTTAACCCAGAATTGTTCCTATCTAAAGCAGATACAAGGGGAAAAAATGGAACAGAGACTGAAGGAAAGGCCATCCAAAGACTGCCCCATCTATTAATCCATCCCATCTTCAGATCCCAAACCCAGACACTATTGCTGATGCCAAGAAGTGCTTGCTGACAGGAGCTATTTCCTGAGAGGCTCTGCCAGCACCTGCACAACACAGATGCAGATACTCACAGCCAACCATCAGATAGAGCCTGGGGACCCCAATGGAATAGTTAGGGGAATGACTGAAGGGGCTGATTAGGATTGTAACCCCATAGGAAGAACAACAATATCAACTGACTGGACCACCCAGAGCTCAAAGGGACCAACCAACCACCAACCAAAGAGTACACATGGAGGGAGGGACCCATGACTCCAGCTGCAAATGCAGCAGAGGATTGATTTGTCTGGCATTAATGGGAGGGGAGGCCGTTGGTCCTGTGGAGGCTTGATACCCCAGTGTAAGGGAATGCTAGGGCAGTGAGGGAGAAATGGGTGAGATGGTGGGTGTGCACCTGCATAGAGGCAGCAGGAGGTGGGCTAGCATGGGGGGAGGGTATTGTGGAGGGGAAACTGGGAAAGGGGACACACTTAAAATGTAAATAAAATAACCAATAAAAATAAAAACAACAGAAAAAATAGTGAAAAAAGAAAAAAAAAAGGTAATTGAGGCAGAGTTTGGGTTGGAAGTGTTCCCCAAAGACTCAAGTGTCAAAAATTTGGTCCTGACCCCAAGACACTTCTGGGAGATGATGGAGTGGAAAACAGTGAGGAAAGGTGTCTTGGTATTGCTCATTCAGAAATTATGTTAAAGGAGAACGTTGGACACTGGCTTCTTACCTTTATTTTGTTCCCTAACCATGGGGAAAACTGTTTCTTCTCCCATGCTTTCCTTCTATTGTTGACCAGAGACAATCTAAAGCAATGGTGCCTGCCAATCAGCCCTAGACTTGGACATCCAACATTGTGAGAAAAAACAAACCTTCAGTTATTTTCATAGCACCAGAAAGCTGACAAGACCTGTTGTTAATGCGATTCTCATTGCCATAGTTTCATATCTTACTAGCTTAGTGGATTTTTTCCTTTGCTGTTTGAAGTTATATCCACATATGTCAGAATTTGAAATAGCTGTGTTATAGTGACATATTATCAAGTTCAAGTTTTTCTACTTGCCCTTGATGGTTGTGATTTCCTAAAAGATTTATGTCTAAAATATTAAGTGCAATATTGACTCCCTAGGTAAATGAGTTGATATTGAAGGCTTTAAAATATGACGACAATATTTTAAAATCTTCTGATTAGGATCTACTTTCCTATCTAGATGCAAATATCTACTACTACAAATGTCTAATTTCACTGAGGTTTTGCTACCTGAATGATGGGGCAGATAAAGGAGCTGACTGGGTTTGCAGCCCCATGGAGGGAGTAACAGTGTCAACAGGCCAGACCCCCTGGAGCTCCCGGGGACTGGACCACCAACCAAAGGATATACATGGAGTCACCCATGATGCAGAGGATGGCTTTGTTGGTCATCAGTGGGAGGAGAAGCCCTTGGGCCTGAGGGTGTTTGATGTCCCAGTGTAGAGGGATGTGAAGGCAGAGGATTGGAGTAGGTGGGATTGGGGGAGCACCCTCATAGAGGTGGGGAGAGGATTGAGCAGATAGGGGGCTTCAGAAGGGGAGACCTGGAAAGGGAAAAACATTTGAATTGTAAATAAAGAAAATATCCAAGGAAAAAATAATAATAATATTAAGAAAATTAGACCTGTGTTCCTTTTTCCTTGAGTTTAAATCCAAAGGGGGAGGGGGAATAACTAACAAGTAATAGGGATGCTAGAAAACCCAAACCAAGAGCTTGCTTTCATGGGAGGAGCTATCAGTTTATTCCCCAAGCTTTCTATGCCCACCAACAGCAGATTCTATACTTTCATCCTGCTAAGGAGCTCTTCCCTGCTAGGTCTAAAACACAGTTTCTTCTCATCTTCCTAACAGTTTTCTTTCTTCTTTTGCTTCATCAGTTTTATTTATCTGAACTGGAATTTCTTTCGTTTTAACATGTTAAAACCAAAGCTCTTCCCTTCAAGCCCAGTGACTTATCCACAATTGTCTCCATCTTGATAATATCTACTATCTATAAGTGCTCAATCCTATCCATAAATATAGCCTTTAACCCTCCTTTTTTCTTTATATCCTAACAGAAGAAATTTATTCCCATTTATCGTGTCTGATGAACAGGTTTATATTTCCCGTTTCTTCTCCTATACCCTCCCTGCACTCAGTCAATACATGATAAAAATCATGAAGTGGACTGGCATAGTAACCAGTTATCAACTCTTTCATTAAAAGCCTTTAGTTATTTCCTGTTATATAAGAAAACAATTCCTAGCTCCCACTATCCCTGAGTTGACCCAAACCCACTTTTGTGTCCCCACTACACACTTTCTCTCTTCTTCCACCTCCCCACATGCTCTCAAGTCATGCTTGCTCTCCTGTTCCTCATGTGTACTAAACTTCCTCCTTGAAGATCTTCACAGCAGCTCTTCCCTTTTCTAACCCCAGAGTCACAGGACATCACTGAATTGTCTTACAAACTCTTTGGTTAAGAACAGCAACAATGGTTTCATTTTCATAATGTTTGTTATTCATATATAGGAAGCTACGGACTTCTGTGTGTTAATATATCTGGTTACTGTGTTGAAAGTATTTATCAGCTCTAGGAGGGTATTGCTGAAGTCTTTAAAGTCGCTTTTAGAATCAGATCATCTGAAACGTGTATACATTTCTTATTCTCCTGATGTGTCCCTATCCTTTCTTCTGTTGTCCTATTGCTATGACTGTAAGCACTACTGAATGACAGTGGGGAGCACGGGACTTTGTCTTATCTTGATGTTACAAGGAATAGCTTGAATTTTCTATACTTAGCTTGATAATAATAATTATAATATATAATAATAAAACATAAATGTAAATTATATAATTAATATATAATATATGATGTATGAATGATAAATGAAATGTGACATGTGGTATGAAATATGACATATCTTTGATATATGGTAGATATATGTGATATATGATAGAAAATATAAAATAATAATTATTATTATGATGATGATGATGATAATTTGTACTAACTCCATGAGAATCAATATCATAAAGAAATATTGGATTTTAAAGTTTTTTTTCTTTATCTAATGGGATTATCATTTGATTTCTGTCTTTGTGTGTTTTTATGTGATGGGTAACAAGTGTTATATATGTTGATCCACCCTTTCTTCTCCAGAATAAAGCCAGTTTGGTCACGATGAATGATCTTTTTTGATCAGTTCATCATATATTCAGTTTGCAAATATTTTACTGAGGATTTTTGGACTCCAATATTAAATTGCTGAATCTTCAGGGATATTGGACTATAGTTTTGGTTTTGTTTGTTTGTTTTGTTGTTGTTGTGTGCCTTTCCTTGGTTTTGATATCACAGTAATGCTCACTGTGTAAGAAGCATTTGGATTTGTTCCCTTTTGTTTCTTGAGATCATATGCCCCAGTACAGGGGAATGCAAGGGCCAGGAAGCGGGAGTGGGTGGGTTGTGGAGCAGGGCACAGGGAGGGAATAGAGGGCTTTGGGAATAGCATTTGAAATGTAAATGAAGAAAATATCTAATAAAAATGCCTAAAAAGATAAGTTAAGAAAGATTGGCTATAGGTCTTCATTGAATGTAGTCTAGAATTCTATTTTGAATTTATCTGGTCCTGGACTTTGTTTTAGTTTTAAGTCTTTTTGTTACTGTTCTACTCTCCTAATTTGTTGTGGCTCTGTTAAGGTCGTTGATCTTTTCTTAGTTTATTTTTGATGGTGTGCATGAATCTAGACAACCTTCTATTTTGTTTTAGATTTTCCAATTTCATTAATTTCCTTAAGGTATTCAGAATATCTTCATTTGAAATGTTTTTGTCTTCATTTCTAATTTGTTAATTTAGATTTTTCTCTTTTTGTGCAGATGACCTGTGCATTGAGAATATGTTCACTGCTTAATATGTTGATATTAGTCTGTGTCTTTAACTCTACCAGTATGCTTTGCAATATTAGTTACACAAGTATTTGTACCAAATGTATTTAGAAATGTAATATCTTAATTAATTTTTCTCTTGATGATAATCTTGGTTTGAATGACGTATTCTTTACCTCTACTTATTAATTTCAGTTTGAAGTTTACTTTTTCATAAGCTACAATAGCAATGCCGGCTTGCTTTCTGTCACCTTTATTGAAAATTTTTTCTTTCCTTTCACTTTAATATGGTTCCTATCTTTAAATCTATGAGGAGATAAATTTTTTTAGACAACAGGAGTTAGATAATAGTTTCTTAAAATAATAATTAATTAATAATAAGAATTATTAATTAATTATTAATTATCATTAATTGTTAATAATTATTAATTAATAAGGATTATTAATAAGAAATAGAAATATGATACTTGATTAAAGAGTTAGTTGATTAATATTTTAAAGTTTTAAAATTCATTTAAAATTTATTTAAAGTTATTACTTAAAGAAATATGATGACTGCAGTTATGTAATTTTAACTTTTTCTTTTTGTGTTCTTAATAATTCTTTGTGTTTCAGGAATTGCAGCTTAGTTTGTTTTTTCTTTAGAGCTCTTTGGTTATCTTTATTCTTCTCTTTCAGCCAATGTATTGCTTCAGGTAATTTTTAAAAAAAATCTGGTAGGGTAGACATGAATACTTTTAGAAAGTGTTTCTCCTTAAAATCTGTTAGTTTTTTATTTATTTTAATTAGGTATTTATTTCATTTACATTTCCAATGCTATCCCAAAAGTCCCACACACACTCCCCCACCCACTCCACCACCCACCCACTCCCACTTCTTGGCCCTGGCATTCTCCCATACTGAGGTATATAAAGTTTGCCAGACCAATGGGCCTCTCTTTCCACTGATGGCCAACTAGGTCATCTTCTGATATTTATGCAGCTAGAGACACAAGCTCTGGGGGGTACTGGTTAGTTCATATTGTTGTTTCACCTATAGGGTTGCAGATCCCTTTAGCTCCTTGGTTACTTTCTCTAGCTCCTCCATTGGGGGCCCTGTAATCCATCCACTAGCTGACTGTGAGCATCCGCTTCTGTGTTTGCTAGGCCCCGGCATAGTCTGACCAGAGACATCTATATCTGGGTTCTTTCAGCAAAATCTTACTAGTGCATGCAATGGTGTCAGTGTTTAGAAGCTGATTATGGGATGGATCCCCGGGTATGGCAGTTTCTAGATGGTCCATCCTTTCGTCACAGCTCCAAACTTTGTAACTCCTTTCATGGGTGTTTTGTTCCCATTTCTAAGAAGGGGCAAAGTGTCCATACTTTGGTCTTCGTTCTTCTTGAGTTTCATGTGTTTAATAAATTGTATCTTATATCTTGGGTATTCTAAGTTTCTGGGCTAATATCCACTTATCAGTGAGTACATATTGTGTGAGTTCTTTTGTGATTGGGTTATCTCACTCAGGATGATGCCCTCCAAGTCCATCCATTTGCCTAGTAATTTCATAAATTCATTCTTTTTAATAGCTGAGTAGTACTCCATTGTGTAAATGTACCACATTTTCTGTATCCATTCCTCTGTTGAAGGGCATCTGTGTTCTTTCCAGTTTCTGGTTATTATAAATAAGGCTGCTATGAACATAATGGAGCATGTGTCCTTCTTACCGGTTGGAACATCTTCTGAATATATGCCAAGGAGAGGTATTGCAGGATCCTCCGGTAGTACTATGTCCAATTTTCTGAGGAACCACCAGACTGATTTCCAGAGTGGTTGTACAAGCTTGCAATCCCACCAACAATGGAGGAGTGTTCCTCTTTCTCCACATCCTCGCCAGCATCTGCTGTCACCTGGAGTTTTGATCTTAGACATTCTGACTGTTGATTTGCATTTCCCTGATGATTAAAGATGTTGAACATTTTTTCAGTTGCTTCTCAGCCATTTGGTATTCCTCAGGTGAGAATTCTTTGTTCAGCTCTGAGCCCCATTTTTAATGGGGTTATTTGATTTTCTGGAGTCCACCTTCTTGAGTTCTTTATATATATTGGATATTAGTCCCCTATCTGATTTAGGATAGGTAAAGATCTTTTCCCAATCTGTTGGTGGCGTTTTTGTCTTATTGACGGTGTCTTTTGCCTTGCAGAAGCTTTGCAATTTTATGAGGTCCCATTTGTCCATTTTATATCTTACAGCACAAGCCATTGCTGTTCTATTCAGGAATTTTCCCCCTGTGCCCATATCTTCGAAGCTTTCCCCTACTTTCTCCTCTATAAGTTTCAATGTCTTTGATTTTATGTGGAGTTTCTTAATCCACTTATATTTTACCTTAGTACAAGGAGATAAGAATGGATCAATTTGCATTCTTCTACATGATAACCGCCAGTTGCGCCAGCACCATTTGTTGAAATGCTGTCTTTTTTTTCCACTGGATGGTTTTTGCTCCCTTGTCAAAGATCAAGTGACCATAGGTGTGTGGGTGCATTTCTGGGTCTTCAGTTATATTCCATTGGTCTACTTGTCTGTCGCTATACCCATACCATGCAGTTTTTATCACAATTGCTCTGTAGTACATCTTTAGGTCAGGCATGGCGATTCCACTGGAGGGTTTTTTTTTTTAATCCTTGAGCAGAGTTTTTGCTATCCTAGGTTTTTTGTTATTCCAGATGAATCTGCAGATTGCCCTTTCTAATTCATTGAAGAATTGAGTTGGAATTTTGTCAGTTTTGTTGAGTATATTAGTCCAGTTAGGCTCCCATGGTCTCTTAGATACTACAGAATCTTCTGCCTTCCAAAGTATTCATTAAGATAACAGTTGTTATCCTGAAGGGTATCATTTTTATATGACATGTTTTTTCTTTGTTTGTTTGATTGTTTTTTTTCCCCATGAAACCTTCAATACTCATGCATTGGTCTATAATTTTAGAGTTATAAATATAATGTTTTGTGTAGAGTTTCTTTCTTCATCATATCCATTTAATATTCTGTGTGTTTCTCCTATTTGTGTAGGTATGTATTTCCTTGGTTTCTGTCTGGTAGTTTTGGATGACATACTGAGTACTAATGATGATATGTTTAGTACTATTGTGTTTCAACAGGGTTACTGTATCTGCAGTTTGTGTGCATGAGTGTACATATGCATGTGGAGGTCAGAAGTCAATCTCAGATATATTTCTCAAGAGCTGTCCCACGGTATCTTTGAGCTTCTTAATTTTATTTTATTCTGTAATTTTTGCACCCCCTCAGAAGCCCATACATACTTTCTACTAAAGCAGATGTCTTACCTAATCTTAGATTTATTTATGTTAGGCATCTTGTCATAACCATGGAAAGCAAACAGTATATTGTTTTCAAAAGTTATATTTCCAGTATTTCTAACACATCTATTGACTTTTCAGAGGTTTTAGAGATGCAAAAGGAACTCTTTTGGCAAATATAAATCATTATTGTCCGTAGAATGTATACTGGAATATAAAATACCATCACATATAACTTATCACTAAATAAATAAATCTGAATATAATTAGATATGAATTACATATTTTCTGCTACAATTTTAAATTTCTTCTTTTCTACCATAAGTCCACAATAACTTCTTCATAAATGAGTAATCTCAAATGTCCTCCAAAGCAAATGCTTTGGTTTACAGATTTGATGTTTTTTACTCTTTATTTTAATTAATATACATATATACACATATATAATATATATATGTGCTATACTAATGCTTTTGATTGTAATATCAGTGATCTATATCAATCACAATCTATTTCTAAAAACACAGAAAAAGAAAATTTCAAAATAAATTTGACATAAAATTAGAAAATTATGTGAGGAAAGCTAATGTCCTGCTTTTTATTCAGATTACATGTATAAAGTGCCTTCAGTAGCAAACATTTTCAGCAAGTGACTACTCTGAGAATGACTTTCTGTGAAGCCTGTGCTAACAGTGCTACCCATTGGAACACTCTGCTAATACTTGGTTGCAATCTACCAAAACAAATCAGACAACTTCCCTGTATTTTATTTCCTTACAATATGATTGTGGTCCACATCGTCTAGACACGTAGAACTATGTTAAGTAAAGCCTGCTAACCTCTGCTCTCAAAAGTCATGAATTTGCCACTCAATTCTTTGCTATCTGTTATCCTGGTTTATGGTTTAAAACTGAGGTTATCATTTTCTTTTCCCTTTTACAAATATATAATTTAAAATATTCAGCCCATAAAATCTTTTTAAATTGCTTTATTTATTTACATTTCAAAGGTTTCCCCTCTTCCTGGTCTCTCCTTCAAGAGTTCTTCATACAGCGCCGGGCGTGGTGGCGCACGCCTTTAATCCCAGCACTCGGGAGGCAGAGGCAGGCGGATTTCTGAGTTCGAGGCCAGCCTGGTCTACAAAGTGAGTTCCAGGACAGCCGGGGCTATACAGAGAAACCCTGTCTCGAAAAACCAAAAAAAAAAAAAAAAAAAAAAAAAGAGTTCTTCATACCATCCCCCCTCTGTTTTCCCTCTGAGAGACTGCATAGCATCTTTTAAGTCATGTCTTTTAAGAACTCTCAGGATGTATGCACTCATTTCTGAGAAGCCATGGTAAAGTGTAAATTAGTTGTTTTCCTGAAAACAATGGATAAATTAGGTTTTTTTCCTGACAACAAATTTTCTGAGACATTATTTTGAAAATGAAAATGTTATCTTACGATGTTTCTTTTTTTAAACCATATCATAATAAAATACATTTCATTAGATATTTTCTTTATTTACATTTCAAATGTTATCCCCTTCCTAATTTCTAAAAGAGTCTTTTACTGCATCTATCTAGGGGAAATGTTAAAAATTAAGCAGAAAAATTTTAAAATAAAAGCATAAACAACAACAAAAATATTTTAAGCCACATAGCTCATATTAATGTTTTAAAACCTTCAGACCACGCATTTATAATCATATAGCACTTAAAATACGAGTCTATATTTATACTACAGCTAATTGATTTTACATCTGGTGTACTAAAAGAATTTATGAAACTTGAATAGTGTCTTTGTTTATACTGTAAAGGCTCAAAATTAATTCTCTATGTCATCTTCCCTAAGCAGAAGTAATGTCATTTCAAAAGTAAATCTATTCCTTATGACTCTTAATGGTTTCTTTTAAACACAAGGAGGTTTTTACTATTCTTTCAAATATTAAATATAGCATTAATATAGTATTAATTTTAATAAGATAACAGTTCACTATATGAAAAAGAAAAAATGATGTTAAGTACATTTCAAAATAGAAAAGGACAAGAAATGATTAAGTGAGTCCTCTTTGGAATAAGCAGAAGAGAAAAGGAGAGGGAGGAGGCTAATATTTATTAAGCACCATATATATTGTTGATAATAACTGACATTATTCAAGGCTTCATTTGTAGTTTTGTTCTGAATAATCACCATGACTTTCTTGTTTTAATCTTCCCACCTACTCTTTGAAGTCTCCTAATTACCATCCTCACTTCACAGATGGAAACCTCAACACTGCAGACACAAAGAGGTTGCACAACTTGCTCCAAGCTACATGAGGAAATGTGGGAGAAGAGGGATTCACACTCTGGCAGTCTGGCTGCAGAGCCTCTGCAGTTAAACTTCATGATATACAGCTTCTTCCAGTATTGAAGGCTGACTCTGCCAGAGAAGTTTTAAAGGATTTACATCCATTATATCTTTTAAATTCAATAGAAAAGAAGTAAAGTACTCTGGTCTATCTTACATCCATATATCAGTTTTGCAGCCCATGTCTGACAGGACCCACACTATGGTTTCTACCACAGAGTGATTAGGAGACAAGTAAGACATTGTGGAAGAGAAAGTCTCCATTCTCCATTCTCAGGACCTTTTGGTGAAAGTGTGTTTTGGAAAGTATTATCCAGAATATGAACTATTCCCATGTGGCTTTTCACTGAACATGATTTTATATTTTTCTAAGTTGCAAGTTTTCTTCTCAGTTCCATATACATGCATTGACACTTGTGTGAGCAATTCCTCATCAAAATAAATGAATATAAAAGTATTTATACAAGATAATTTTGCTTTAGCTTATGGTAATAACTCACTAGAACAGTAATAGTGTCACCAGAAGTATGGAAAATTTCTGAAAAGAATAAATTCCCCTCAAATAGACTTTTGAAAATGGTATTTTTCTAGGAACAGCTACTGATAAAGCATATTACCATTTTAATAACAAAATAATTTTATACTGGATGTGATGTTACATGCCTGTCATATCAGGACTTGGCAGACTAAGACAGAGAAATTTTAAATTTGAGGACAGCCTTTATGCTATGTAGTATCTATTATCTATCCTACCCCACCCAACCTTACGTAGACACCACCAAAGTCTCCTTTCCAACTTTATTATTATATTTGATTCTTAATAAACCATTTTTTCTAGTTAGTACTATCTGAATATTCATGGTCATAGGGCATTCTAGTTGATCATGCACTACACACCAATGAATCAATCAACCTACCAACCAACCAATAAATAAATAAATAAATAAATAAATAAATAAATAAATAAATAACTGTCACTCCTCTCACAGCTGTCACATTCTCCTAGATCCTCATTTAGAGGCTGAAGCTCGTGGTCCCTTTCCATATCCATGCTGTGTGAACTCTTTAGATCAGCCAATCTTGTGCAGACAATGGCTGAAACAGTGAATGCATGAGTATAAACACTCTGCCATGTGCAGAAAACACTGCTTTTACATCAGTTTTCCCCAGCCTCTGAAGCCTATGACATTTCTGCCCTGTTTCTTGTCCCATCACATTCTCTGTGTTCTGTGTGGAACACTGTGATGCCTCGTGCAGAGGTGACGCTTGCAAGTCATTGCTCTTTGTACTTTCATCCAGTTGGAAGCCACTCTAATATCTCTATTCATTGCAAAAGAGAGAGAGAGAGAAGCTTCTCTGATTAGATTCTCTGAGAATCAAACTAACCTGTGGGTACACAGATAAGAAAAATGGAAATAGTTGGATACTCTGACTAGTTTGCAAACATAATAGTAGGCTCTCTGCTAGGAATTATAACCACCACGTGTGGTTTTCCTTGTTTGTTATTTGCGTTATCCTAAGTAGTTAATGAACATATACTCAATTACAATGCTATATCTGCAGTGGATTAATATTAAAACAATTCAATAAAGGGAGCATATTTGTGAATACTATGTGTATTATTTTAAAATGCTGACAGTTTTCTCATTTCCTCTTTGAAGATTCCAATACTTGTTTGTTTGAAACTTTGTCTTTTGAAGCAGTTGTATTGATGAGTACAATGGAATGAACATGATACGTAATGTATTACGTTGAAGGAAATTTACATATTGATGTTTATAAACTATGAGACCCTTAAGTACAATCCTTGTTCATTCATATACATTTTACAAAACAATGTAATACCAAACTATCGTTTATGGTTGCGCTGGTGTGATGGAGAGGTGGAGAAGATAGAAAACTGAACCTGGTAGGTGCATTATGGGAAGAGGCAGGGTCAGAGATGTGATGGAGGTGACAGGTCAGAGACAGCTGAGGTCAACATGCTGCCGTTGCTCAGTATGGTTAGCAGGATGGTGTGGGGTAGCCTAGAGCTTGTGCAAATTTAGATTCTACACCCCCAAACTCCCCACCTGTCATGGGATTCCATGGCAACAGTTCACTTTCTAGAATGGACCTTTGCGAAGGACCAAAGTTGTCTGAAATGCCACCAGAGGCCATGTTGGTGTCTTTGGTCCATGATGCTGCCCCAGGATGTGAGGAAGTCTGAGATCCATGTGGACATATGCACTCTGTGCCACTGACTGAAGCCTTGGTGATGTCCACAGGCTTTGATGCCTGGGGGTAGGAATGGGAGTGGGAATGGGGGTGGGGGAGGATATTGATAGGAGTGGCACATGTAGCCATCTTAGGTCATGTTGAGGCTCTCAGAGTTCTTGCAGCTGCTGATGGCCATGAGGATCTGTAGTCCTGTTATGGCCAGGGGCTGTGTTGATGTGTGTGACCTATGTTACCATGTAAGATGTCTGTGGTGTGGGCTGCAGCCTGAAGCCATGTGTTGGTGACAGTGGGTAAGCTAGAGCTGACCCCACCCCTTGCCACTCCATAGCACAGAGACAGTGGTAGTGGCATGAGCATGGGAGCGCTTGCCTCCTCCTTCTCCCTTTCCATCTTTGCATCAAGGTTGTCCTCAGATTATGGCTTCTGGCAGGGTTACCGTTGGAGAAAGACTCACCTTCTCTCAGGATGCTCCAGTGAGCACTATGAACAACACAAAATGAACTTTTTTTAAAAAAAAACTTTTCTTTTTTCTTCTTCTTCCTTTTTTTTTTTTTTTTTTTTTTTTTGACTAGAGGGGGTGGTCCACAGGGAGGGATGAGTACATTGGAGAATTGGGAGGTGATGTATCATAATTGGGATTCATGATGTGAGATTAAAAAATAAATATATAAAAGAGAGGTGTGTGTGTGAGAGAGAGAGACAGAGAGAGAGAGACAGAGAGAGAGAGAGAGAGAGAGAGAGAGAGAGAGAGAGAGAGAGAGAGAGAAGAGAGAGAGAGGGAGGGAGAGAGAGAGAGAGAGAGAGAGAGAGAGAGAGAGAGAGAGAGAGAGAGAGAGAGAGAGAGAGAGAAAGAGAAACAGGGTCTTTCCATGTAACTTTAGACAGCCTGACATTCACTATTTAACTCAGTACTCCTCCAAGCTTGAAGCAATCTTCCTGCTTCAGTACCCTGAGTGTTGGCAGTACAAAAATATTTTGTCTCTATATTTAATAATACACGTGACTAATGGAGTTATTTTCATTACAATATAGTGAACAATTGCTTAAAGCATGCAGTGTGTAACTAAAATCAACATTTCTTTAGCTGATGCTACATGGACATCACACTTTACCTTACAAACTGAGAATTTGAGGAGTTCACATGTAGAATCAGCCTCCCTGTGCTCATAGCAGCACTAGGAAAGGAGAGTTTCACAGGGTTTGTTTGGCAGAAACTTATGCCATGGAATTTAAAACATTTTATTAACTGTCAGGTTAGGCATTAATGTCTGGTTCATTTTTAATTATGCTAAAAAATCGAAGGTCATTCGTAAGAATTTTTATTTTTAGTGAAAATTTAGAGTATATAGACTTTCTTTAGACCCTAAAATATATGTGAAAAATAATACACATTTGTGAGATATACACCTATGTATTCATATTAAAATGCTGCATTTTTAAATAGGGTAAGTATATATACACTTGGAAAAGATAAATATAGTCCTTTCAGCAGTCATGGTTTGTGTCAGGTTCCTAACATTTACCTGTTGTCTCAATCGGTATTTGTCACATTTAGTCCTACAAACATGGAGGGATATTTTTAGATGATAAGGCCTGATCAACAACAGTGGAGGAGCCACGTGGAAATCTATATATAGAGAGACTCTATATACTTGTTTGTTTGTTTGTTTTGCTTAACTTCTAAGTACCTGGTTTTATGTTGCTGTTTTGCATATTTAGTTTTCCTTCAATGAAAACTAAATACATTTGCAAGATTTTACAAGTCAATTAGAATTCACTTTGCTAATTTTGCTTTTATAAGAATATTTTAATTATGAGAATATCTGCAGAATCTTAGGGGTATATGAGATCATTCAGGAATAGGGACTTCAAAATGGATATCATTCCATGAGAGTTGGACAAGCAAAAATATCTAACAAACTTTCAAACTAGAAGAATTCCTACATTAGCATAAGCAGCTTAGAGATCCGGGACATTTCTTAAAAGGGGTGCTTGTAAAACCACTGCTGCACAGTAGATTCATGCTCCTCCGTTTCAATTAGCAGACCCATTTATTACCCACCAAGCTGTGAAACTGCAAGGTGAAGTTCAAGTGTCACCGAGGGTGTCTTCATCACTTCAATATCATTGCCTTAAAAGGCACTGACCAGAAGAAGCAGATGACCTCATTTCAAAATTATTACAGTACAGAGAACTCAGTTTCAACATTATAATTCATTGTCTCGTGGAATATTTCAAATTTATTATCAGTTTCCTGACACATAATGGCTAATCGTTAAGAACAGCCACTTTAACATAATATGAATACGCATTTCTCCATAGGTAATACAACAGCTCCTGCATTAGCATTATTGACTAAGGTACATTTAACTTCTTCACCAATACTTAATGGAAGGTTAATGTACAAGTCAGGAGAGTAAATGGCTTTTACTTAAAACAAGTATATTGATTAAAATAACTTAGTGAGATTTTTTTAAGGCTGATGATATAAAAAAGTCACACATTTTAATATTTTATTTGATATTAAGAGCAGAGAGTGGGGTGTGACAGATCGCGATGAGTGGAAGCTATTGCACTAATTGCTGCTGGAGCTGATTTTTGCTCAGAGCTAACAAATGGATATTGTATATTGAAAGGCAACATATCATTCTGGTGATTTCTGGTGTTCGAGAGATTTCTCCGTTTGAGACTCGCCTTTGTTTCTTGAAATGTCCTTCAGGAATGCCTTCCTTGTATCTTACACCTGGCACTATTAACAGATAAAATAACCTTCCCCAAACAGAGCTACTATTCAATGTCATTGAAATGTAACTCTGTGTCCCCTTCCCCCCTTTGCATCCTATTATTTAAATCTGTGTTAAACCCAATACATGCAGTGCTTGCAGAGAATTAGTTGATGTTACTTCATCATTCCCTTTGTTTGCTCAAAACCCAATATTCTACCATGTTTAGGAGACTAACAAATTGCCCTTGTAATAGTATGACATACGATGCCTGCGGTCATTCACATCTTTGATTCTGTTTCCGCTAGAAATAACCAGGCACCTCCTCTATTCATCCATTTTATTTAGGTAGCACAAAGTTACACCTGCAAGGTCTTGCTCAGTTTTGACCTGAGCTTTGTTATATAAAGGGATTTTTATCTCAAGGGAAAGTGACTAGGGCCCCTGAAAACAGTGCCAGGATTGCTGCAGAGTGAGAACCAGAAAGCAAGCTTGCAATGCGTTGCGTTCTGCAACTGAATGCAGGGTAAATTAGACAATAAAAAGTTACAATGCTAAATGCGTATTGTCCTATGAAAGTGATCTATGATCATAAAAATGCTAATACTCAGGTAGGACTTACTGTGAGACAGGAGATGATTTTAAGTGCTTGAGTGTAATAAGTCATTTGTAACTCAGTGCAGCTCATGAATAGTCAATGGGAATTCCCCCTAACATTTATAGGAGAAACTGAGGTATGGAAATGTTAAAGTACTGTGGCTTAGAACTTTTCTAGGAAATTTCCATTGCTATACTGTAGATAAGAAGGAAACCCAGCTGTGAGTGTTTAGAGCTATGGAGGCCAGGTGCCTAATCACCACAATACATTAACTCCCAGTCTGCAAATTCATTAAATGAATCGTGTGTGCGTGTGTGTGTGTGTGTGTGTGTGTGTGTGTGTGTGTGTGTGTGTGTGTGTGTGGTGTTCTATGCATGCATGCACGTGTATGTCATTGTATGAGTGTTCACAGAGGCCAGATGGTGAGTGCCAGAGGTTGAGATTATGATGCCCTCCTCAATCACTTCTCAAGCTTGAATTTTGAGAAATTTCTCTCATTGAAACTTTCCCCTAGTGGAGCCAGCTCTTGAGCTTCAGGGATCCCATTGTCTCCATTCGTTCTGTATCCAAAGGGGATTGAGATACCCGCTTTATGTGTGGACTTTATTCGAGTGCTGAGGATCTGAGCTAATGTCTCACACATGCCCAGGAAGCCATCTTCCCAGTCCTTTACTGCATCAATCGTTTTGATATGCATTTCCCTGAAGACTAAGGACTTAGAAATTTTCTTAGGTGCTCCTGTGCCATTAGAGATTTCTCTGCTCAGAATTCTGTTTAGCTCTGTACACTATTTTTTTAATTGGACTATTTGAGTTATTGGTGTCTAACTTATTGAGATATATGTGTGTGTGTGTGTGTGTGTGTGTATATATCTTTTAGATGTAGGGTTAGGGAAGATCTTTTCCCAATCCATAGGCTGTTGCTTTGTTCTAATGACAGTGTCATTTTTTTACTCACAGAAGCTTTTCAGTTTCATGAGGTACCATTCATCAATTCTTTACCTTACTGCCTGAGCCATTGCTGTTCTGTTCAGGAAGTTGTCTTCTGTACCGAAGACTTCAAGGCTATTCCCCACTTTCTGATCAATTAGATTAAGTTTGTGTGGTTTTGGTCCCTTTTCACTTTTGTTTTGTGTAGGTTGATAAATATGGATATATTTGCATTTTCCTACATGCAGATGTCCAGTCAGACCAGCACCATTTATTGAAGATGCTCTCCCTTTTTCATTGTATAGTTTTGTTTTTTTTTTCATCAAAACTCAAGTGGAATGTAATACTTCTAAAGTAATACTTCTAGTGGCAATAAAAGTCCATAATTTGGCATATTGATATGCTTTGCGATGCTGTGATTTTATTTGGGATGCATAATGTATAAGCTGGGGTTTTTATTCAGTTCATTACTTATCTCTAAAAAATCCTGGAATTAAGGAGACCATTAAAATTTAAACTGTTCTACATTATGACACAAAATATGCTTTATTAAAGCTTCTAATGAGATCTATTTACACAATTCTGCATTCTAAAACATGAGATTTTGCAAAATATGGGAACAATAACCATTCTATTCTAATGCCACTCTCAGATTTGAGGTAAATTGTATTTGGCCTTGAGAATCATTGTTTTGTCTTTGGATAAGCATTGTTTTGGCAAATGATACATGAAATAAAAATAGCAATGTCATTTTACAAACAAATAGTACATAAGATCAAACAAAGGTTTTTACATCATAATATGTCTAAAAGTAATTAAATCCAGTTAATATTAAATACTCACCAAACAGCTTTAACATATTTGTTTTTCAGGACATATTGAAAAGAACAGTCATCTATCCTGTCTCAAAAATCCAATAAAAGGACAGTGATCTAGTTTTTTATTGTCTATACAAACTTTATACTCTGTCTTATTCTTGATGATGCATGCACTATTTACTGTACACATATTTACTGAATAATGCTCATTTTCAACCTTTATTATATTTTCTCATTCCCAATCTCACTTCCTGAAGCTCCTTTTTGACAAAAGTCCTTCCTACTTTGGTATCTTTTTAGATGCTTTTATTAATTAAATTACTTATTTACATTATATTCTGATTGAAGCTGCAGTTGACCCTCTTTCTTTTCTTTCCAGCATCCCCCATATCACCTCCTTCCTCCCATGAGCTCTTCCTCCCCTTCCTGTCAGAAAATAGAAGGTCTCCCCTGGATATCAATTACTCTTGACATACAAAGTTGCAGTAAGACTAGGAGTATCCACCGTCTGCTCCATAGTCTAGGTAAGGCAGCCCAGCTGGGGGAAAGGGTCCCAAAGTCAGGAAGAGCCCTGACCCTACTGTTAGGAGCACCATATGAATACGAAGCTGCACAGCTTTTATGTATATGCTGAGTGCCTAAGGTTGTTCCATGCATGCTCTATAGATGGTTCAGTCGCTGTGAGCCCCTGTGCCTAGGTTAATTGATTCTGTCAGCTTTCCTGTGGTATCCTTGACCACCATGGCTCCTTCAATCCTTCTTCCCCTTCTTCCACAGGATTCTCCAAGCTCTACTTAATGTTTGCCTGTGGGTCTCTGCTTCAATTCCCATCAATTGCTGGGTGAAGCCTCTCTTATGACTGTTATGCCTGGCTACTGTCTGTATAGACATAAGTATAGAAGAACATCATTAATAGTGTGAGGTGTGTGCTTTCTCTCATGATATGGGTCTCAAGCTGTACCAATAACTGACTGATTGGCTATTCACTCAAATTCTGCTCCATCTTTTACCCCTGCACATTTGTAGGCAGGGAAAATTGTGGGTTGAGTGGCTGGGTTGGTGTCCCAACCCCTTCATTGGAAATATTTCCTGTTTACAGGAAATGTGTTGCACAAGCTGCATATTCCCCATTGCTAGGCATATTGGCCAGGGTCACCCTCACAGATAATTGTGAGTTTCCATTGTCTTCGGTTTCTATCTAGTTCCAGAGATGCCCTTCCCCAATCCAGTGCCTCACCAAATACTTTCTTCCTTAGTCCTGCCCCCAACTCATCTCTCCTCTTTCCACCCCTCCCCTGTCCAATCCCCTCTCTTCATTGACCCCAATGTCTATTTAGTGAGATTTAAGAACCCCCATGGACCCTCCTTTTGTCTTAGCTTCTTTAGACCCATGGTTTATACCATACTTATCCTGCACTTGATGCGAATATCAACTTATAAATGAATGCATATCATGTTTGTCTTTCTGAGTCTGGGTTAACTCTTTCAGGATGCCCTTTTCTAGTTTTATCCATTTGCATTCAAATTTTATGATGTCATTGTTTTTAATGGCTGAGTAATATTGCATGGTGCAAATTATGATTTCTGTATCCATTATTTGGATAAGGGATATCAAAGTTGTTTCCAATTTCTGACTATTATGAATAAAGTTACTATGAGCATAGTTGAGCATGTATCTTTGTAGTACTGTGGAGCTTCTATTTACTATGTGCCCAGAAGTGGGACAGCTTGGTCTTGGGATACATCTATTCCCAATTTTATGAGAAATCACCAAACTTATTTGAAAGTGGGTGTACAAATTTGTGCTCCAACCATCGATGGAGGAAATGTTCATCTTGCTCCACATCCTTTCCAGCAAGAACTGTCTCTAGCTTTTGATCTTTGCCATTCAGATGGGGTAAGATAGTGTACTGACTTGTTTTGTGGGTCAGCTTGACACAAGCTGGAGTTATCTCAGAGAAAGGAGCCTCCCTTGAGGAAAAGACTCCATGAAATCCAGCTGTAAGGCGTTTTCTCATTTAGTGATCAAAGGTGGGAGGACCCATTGTGGGTGGTGCCATCTCCTTGCTGGTAGTCCTGGGTTCTATAAGAAAGCAAGCTGAGCAAGCCAGAGGAAGCAATTGAGTAAGCAGTGCCCCTCCATGGCTTCTGCATCAGCTCCTGCCTCCAAGTTCCTTCCCTGAGTGAGTTCCAGTCCTGACTTCCTTTGATGATGAACAACAATGCCCTCTCCCTCTCCTCCCCCAGTAGCTTCTTGGTCACGATGTTTTGTGTAGGAATACAAACCCTGAATAAGACAAATAGACTCTCAGAGTTCTCTGGATTTCTATTTACCTGATGACTAAAGATGCTGAACACATCTTTAAGCTCTTCTCTGCCATTAGAGATTCCTCTGTTGAGAATTCTACTTAGATCGGAATCCCATTTTAAATTGGGTTATTTAGTTTGTTGATGTCCAGTTTCTTCAGTTTTTATGTATTTTGAATGTCAGACCTCTATCATATGTGGAGTTTCTAAAAATAATTTCCCATTCTATAGGCTGCTGTTTTGTCCTTTTTGACTGGTCTCCTTTGCCTTACAGGAGATTTTTAGTTTCATGAGATCCCACTTATCATTTGTTGATCTTAGTGCCTGTGCTGCTGACGTTACATTCAGAAAGTTCTCTCTTGTATCAATGCATTCTCTCCTATTATATTTAGTGTATCTGGTTTTATGTTGAGGTCTTTGAACTATTTGGACTTCAGTTTTATGCAAGGTGATGGCATCCAATTAAAACAGCACTATTTGTTGAAGATGCTTTGTTTTTTCCATTGTATAGTTTTGGTTTCTTCGTCAAAGATCAAGTCTCCTTAGGTGTGTCAATTACTTCTGTCTCTTTGATTCGATTCCATTTATCCATCTATCTGTTTTTATACCAGTATGATGCTAGTTTTATTTTTTATTTATTTTATTTTATTTTACTTGTTTGTTTACTTACTTATTTATTTTAATATTGTTCTATAGTACAGCTTGAAATCAGAAATGGAGATGCTTCCACAAGATCTTTTATTGTACAGGAAGGATACTTTTAGCTATCATAAAGTGTTTGTGTTTCCACATGGTTTTCCTTCTTTCTCTCCTAGGAATGAGAAATGAAGGGTGGGAAAACAAAGAATCCACAGAGTAGCAAAGACCGGCTACATACAAGTCTTTTACTTGCTTGGTTAGAGTAACACCAAGATATTTTATATTATTTGTAGCTATTATGAAGGGTGTTGTTTCCCTAACTTCTTCTTTGTTCCATTTATTTTTGTATACGGTAGGGATACTGATATTTTGAATTAATATTACATACAGCTTGATGTCATTTTTATGTGTGACCCATTGATTTTAATTATATTTGCTTGTAGAGTGAAGGTAGAATTACTTATTAGAACAAGGCAATGGTACCAAGGATTATATTACTGAAGAACAGGGTACCTTTTCCCTGCAACCATTAACTGCCAATAGTCCTCCAAAGAGGGTTGGGGCCAAGTGAGTACTTTCCCATGCCTGGTGGAATAGTGATGGTCTCAGTCTTCCTCAGGTTTTGTGCAGGTAAATACAGATGCGCTGAGCTTATGAACACAGTAACTACGTCATATTTTGGAAACTCAAATGTATAGCATTCTTCCACATCCTCTGGTTCTTTCATTTTCCATTTATATCCCATTTCTGTGTCCTGTGAGCCTTGGAGGGAGTGAAGTGAATGTCATCTTAAGGGCTGAGTATAAAGTGGTCATTTGGTCTCTGACCATTGACCAGTTGTGAGTCTTTGAACTAACCACCATCTTCTAACAGAGACGCCTCTCTGATAAAGGTTGAAAGCAGCACTAACCTATGGGTAAAAACATACATATGAAGAAGGCAACATGATAGAAGTTCATTAGCCAAAACACAGCAGTAGATTTGTGGTCTCCCCAGCCACAGATTCTTGGCTAGGACTTCAGTTGTAAGTTCTATCAGTTGTGCAGGCTACAAAGTCATCCAGAAAGTGTAATAGCTAACCTCATAATAGCCAGGCTAATGTTGCACCAATAAGCAAGTCTTTTAAATCATGTAGTAATTTGTAGCTCATGTTGTCCACAACCTGGAAGGACCATGGATGGTTTTTCTCCCCAGCTGCTCATAAGCTTCTCTCACAGTATGGAAACTAGCCAATAGGGAGGATACTTCCTATTCAATGCCAATTTGATTTCTGTCTTGCATCTCAAGGATGGAGTTCCTTCATCAATATCATATTATGATCTAGTTTGGGTCAGTAACTTAGGACAATATCAATGTTTTGGGGCAAGGGGTAGTCTACTGACAAACAACCCACCCCTATGGTACTTAAGTATGCCACATCACCAATAGAACCAGAATTCTGTGTTACATCAGAGTCAGTCTCCCAAGATACAATGGAGCAAAAAGTTTGGAAAATAGGGTTTATTTTTTAAAAAGACTTTTCCTCCATTATCCTAAGTGTATTTAAATAAAACCATGCAACATTCATAATTGGAAAGTATATTAAAATAAAATTCTAAATTTATTTTCAATTTTCCTCTGTTTGATCAACTTTGCAATCATCCTAACGTATTAACAAACTCAAAGGCAAGCCAGGCAGTGGTGGTGCATGCATTTAACCTTAGCACTTGGGAGGCAGAGGCAGGCGGATTTCTGAGTTCAAGGCCAGCCTGGTCTACAGAGTGAGCTCCAGGACAGCCAGGGCTACACAGAGAAACCCTGTCTCCAACAACAACAACAACTCTCCCCCCTCCCCTGCAAAAAAAACAAAAAAAAAACAAAAAAAAAAAAACCAAAAAGCAAAACAAAAACAAAAGAAACTCAAAGGCATTTGAAAACAATGATAATCATTATTATACCTTTCTTTTCTTTTCTTTTCTTTTTTGACTTGTCATCTGAGATTTGTTTAGAGAAGCCAAAGTTCTTTTGTGAATTAGCTTACTTTAGGTATTTAGATACTGAGGAGTACCTAAGCATCTCTTTAATATCCTGAATAACTCTTCAAGCCCACCGAGAAAGATAAAAATACATTTGAATTGGACCTTTTATGGTTGATACTATAAAAACCATGCTGAGTAATTTTCTTCACTGCCTGTTTCTCTATCCTTCCTTCCATAGTCAGCTACACATCTTCGTCTCAATGGTCATGATCAAACAAAATCTCCTCAGAATTCTATGTGTGGAAGTCTTAGCTTCTAGGACCACAGAATGAGACACTATTTGAAGAATAATTTTGTCGTTGTTTTTGTTTGTTTGTTTTTGTTTCGAGACAGGGTTTCTCTGTATAGCCCTGGATGTCCTGGAACTCACTTTGTTGACCAGGCTGGCCTTGAACTCAGAAATCTGCCTGCCTCTGCCTGCATCCCCAGTGCTGGGATTAAAGGTGTGCACCACCACCGCCTGGCAAGAATAATTTTTAAAGACAGAATTATGTTAAAATGATGCAAGTTTGTAGTCTGCCTAAGTGCACAGAAGGACCATGTTTCAAAAGTAAGAGGTTAATTGAAAGAGGTGACTCTTATTGAATGTGCTTTCTAACGAAATTCCCCAGGTCAAGCAGCTACAAGTTCAGTGATTTACTCCTCACTGTTCTGGAGACTGGAAAGTTGGACATTAGTGCATGATTGTGGCAGTATTGGTGAAGAAACGTTTAGTGGTTTAGAATTGAGCTCTCTTCTGCCCTTACCTGGATTGGAAAGGGTTTTTCCCCCCTCATTATCTTCTGTTTTTGTATAAATCTGCTTGTGTGTGTGTGTGTGTACACATATTTGTGTGCATGTGTGTACATGTGTGCAGGTTCACATATGTGCGTGTTTGATCATGCGCATATGTAGTAGATTGGAGGTAAATGTTCAGTATCTCCTTCAATATTTCCTTTTCTCATATTCTTTTCATTTTAAATATACTTATTTCTGCCCTCCTCTTTGTTTTCCTATCCACAGTTGCTCCCCACACTTCCCCCTTCTCCTCCATCTGTGAGTGGATGGAGTTCCCTTCCTCCTGGGTATCCCTCCACCCTGGCACATCTCTACAGGACTAAGTACATCCTCGAGGCCAGACAAGGTAGCCCAGTTAAGGTCACATATCTCACAGACATGCAACAGCTGTAGGGATAGCCCTTCCTCCACATGATATAGATCTGCATATCTGCTACATATGTGCAGGGAGCCTAGGTCCTGTCCACGTATTCTCTCCCTTAGTCTATACCCTATCCATGTCCCTGCATCTCTTGTAGACAGGATAAATTATGAGCGGGGAATTTTTGTGGGTGGATTTGTGTTCCTATCACTCCACTGGGATTCCTGTGTGTTTACGGGAGGTGGCCTCTTCAGGTCCCACAGACCCAGTGCTGTGAGTCTAAGCTAAGGTCCCCCCATGGATTCCTGGGAGCCTCCCCCAGCCCAGGTCTCTGGTTACTCCTTCAGATACTCCCCAAGCTCTCCCAACCCTGAGAGCTGCAGATCCCATTCACCTCAGTTTTTGCAAGTCTCTCATTGAACCTGGAGCTCATCACTTTGTCTAGACTGAGATGCCAGAGAACACAAAGATCCCCCTGCTTCTACCTCTTGAGTGCTTGGTTTACAAGTGTGTCTTGCCTTAGCTTTTTATAAACCACTGTGATGTGTACTCAAGCTGTCATGATAGCAATGTAACTGCTTTACTGACTGAACCACCTCCCTCTGTCTGCTCCTTATTTGTAAGGGCACTGATCTACTCAGCTCTTCTAAACCTAACTATTTCTTATACTGGTTTCTTTCTGATACTTCAGCAAAATACCCAGGAATGGACAAGCATGAATATTTGACATTGATGTCATGAGAGGGATGCAAAGCCCAAGATCAAGGTGAGAGCAGTCAGTGCTTGTTAAGGTTTCTTTTCTTCTTTCATGTTGATACCATTCTTTTAATTAATTCATTTTTGACACTCTATATTCCATTCCCAGCCTCCACCCTCCGACTGCTCCATATCCCACACCTCCTCCCCACCCAACCCTGTCACCACATGGATGCTCCCACCCTCACCCCACTTGATCTCTAAACTCCCTGGGGCCTCCAGTCTCTTGAGGGTGAGGTGCATCATCTCTGAATAAACACAGACCAGGAAGTCCTCTACTGTATGTGTGTTGGGGCCTCATATCAGCTGGTGTATACTGTCTGTTTGGTGCTCCAGTGTTTGAGAGATCTCAGGGGTCCACATTAGTTGAGACTGCTGGTCCTCCTATAGGATCACCCTTCTCAACTTCATTTTGCCTTCCCTAATTCAACAACAGGGGTCACCTGCTTCTCTTATGCTCCTAGTTCCAGATGTGCCCAAAATTGGAATTTTTGTGAAAGAATATAATGACTGACCCATTTAGAGATTTTTTTTTAAATGATAGTATTACTCCAAGTTGTGATGTTGAATCATTCATTACTCAACACATTTTCCAAAGTTGATTCTGTTTCATGGAAGCTGAGCATTGGCATGAGTAGGTAGAAGACCACATGCATTCCAACTATATGACTCTCAAAGTTCCCACTGTTGAGTTGTGCTCAGGGCTTTAAGATATATGAATTTTGGTAGAGTTTAATATTCAGCAAATGGCATGAACCTTTAGGAAATTCATATGAATTATTGTACATTTGTGCATCAAAGGAAAGATTTTACAGTGACTTTGATACACGTGTGAGGATTTCTTTATATCAAAATGATCGGCCCAGTAATTTCTGAAATACCTTCATAAATCTGAGCCTAATGCTTAGTTCAATCTTTCATGTTTACATCTTTGCAGAGATGAAGGCAGCAGCCAGAGACGGGGTGAGTGCAATAACTTTCATGTTTATAGCTCACTCCTTTAAAAAGATTGTACCAATTTTGACTTGCAAAATATTAATTTTGGGAGTAGAAATCACTGCAGTGAACACTGCCAAGCTTCACAGAGTTCTGAAAATTGAGTTTACGTTAGAAGTAGCTGTTTTAGAAACATGATTTCATTGTAGGCAGTATAGAAACTAATGCTAATGTTGATCTAGGTGACTGTCCACCATGATCTAGTGTTTTACAGATGTATTCTTTTACAAAGGCATTTCTTATGACATATTTGTCAGACTGAATATTTAATCACTGAAGTAATTTTGAAAAATGACAGTTTTCAAATGGCCTGAATATGAAAATACAGTAAGGCAGTTTTATAAAGGAACATATTAAATCATACTAAAATTGTGTGCTAGCTACATAACCTTTTTCAGTTGTCCTGAGTTTTCTTTTCACTTGGATACTGCATTTAGAGGTTTAAAAGTTGTTGCCATGTGACATTGTCTTTTCTTTCTCCTCCTCTTGAATCTTTAACTTTCAGTAAGAAATGATAATTGCCACTAACAAATGACTCTAAATTGTAGCTTTATTTTGCATTTGTTCTCACAGAAGAGAAAAATGGAAACAAAAGAAAAAAAAGATAATGTGTAAAATACCATGTACCATTTCTTTTTTAAATCTCAGGATAGCACTAAACCAATTTAAAGATTTTTTTCACAGTCTATTCACATTTTAGAAATTATTACTAATGGATTTGAAACTTATATTTGATCAATATATTTCCAATAAGAATTTCATTTTGAATGGCTACCTATGATGGTGGCTCAATCCTTTGTCTTTTCTTCAGGTGTAGTTTCCCACTGCTGATGATCCAGGTCTCTGTGAGAGCAGAAACCCTAAGACAGTGCTTAAGAGCATGGTTCCTGCGTACAAGCTGCCTGTCTTCCAACCCTAGGACACTTGCTTGCAGCATCAGCAACAGGTCAAACCTGAATTTGTTATGCATCACTTTCTTCCTCGGAAGGTTGAGGATAAATGATAACATTTCTGAGGACGGCTCTCAGAATCACATGAGATGACACCCAGGGAGTGTGTGTAGTGTCTGGCACAGAGGAAGTGTCATCTCATGCAATGAAATAATATTAACTGAGCGCTGAGATCCTAGTGAAGTAAACCACTAGAGGAGAAATCTGAAGAAAGATAATACAGGCTCAACTTCCTTTAAATTAAAAACTGCATTTTACTTAAAAGAATATTACATTCATATGCTGGCAATATGAAGACATTTGAATGTATCGCTGTAACCTTTACATTTATAAAATGTTAGCTAATTTATTCTGTGTTTCATTAAACACTTATCAAATGTGTATTAATTCCTAATAGTCTGAATAAGCTTTATGTTCTTATTACACTACAATATGAGGGACAGCATAAATTAGTTGGTGATAAAGAATAAGTGCTTGGTATTTTACAGAAATATGTACGCAAAATATTCAGGAAATCATCCTCAAAGAGACACAAGGATAGCTAAATCCCAGTCCAAGGGAGTCCAAGGCAATGAGAACCAGAAGCGTTATACTCCGAGTACTAAGGTTTTCACCCGACAATCCAGGGAGCAACAGGCATTCACTTACTCTCAACTCCAGCAGTAAACCTCACTGGCTAAATTCTAGGGGGTGGGGAGAGTTGAGATCCCCTCAGTTATAACTATGCCTGTTTTGCAAGCCTGGCTCTTACCTTGGTCTATCTGCCTACTCTACAGGAGCCATTGTCTAACTGCTTTCTAGCAGCTATTATCTAACTGGCCATTTTCTCTCCAGACTCATCCCCCTCCTGTAGAATGAGAGGTCTGTGGATATGTGTGTGCCTCTTGTTTGATATCAGATTCATAAGACAACCATCGAGGCCTGGTATATAGTGACTGGTTGATAAGTATTTATTGAAGAGGACTTAAATTGCTTCTTCTTCCCCTTCCCAAATGTGTGTCATTAGATCACACGCTTATGATGAGCGTGGGCTGGTGATATGGCTCAGTGTGTAAAGGTGCTCGAGGCCCAAGCCTTGTGAACTGAGTTCTATTGTTGTAACCTGTAAGAGGTGGTTGAAAAGAACAGATTCATGAAGCTGTCCTGTCACTTTCACATGAAACCTGTGGCATGCATACCACCCTCACCCCTCATAATATGTATAAGCAACAATAGCAAGGAAAAAATAAAAAGAATATGAGCACAAGAGTGGTATCATTTCAGTCCCCATACATTAAGTCTGTGTCCCTCTAACAAGAAATCACCTTTGGCCCCACAGGATCTTCTAAGTATCCGATGTTATTTTTTGGCACATTCTGCAGGATATACTAATTGTCACATATCACCAAATATGAGTCATGTGAGAATTTCCAGATCATACAAATCTAAATCCAAGGAACTGGCATTTTTGTTTTTAGATGTACATACAGTTTACACTAGTACACACTGAGGAATATAAGCTCCACTTGCATTGGTGTGTCTCTCCTGCTCTTCCCATTGCCCAGAAGTACTATAGAAGACCCAGCCCCTAGAATTCTTGATATGAAGCTAAGCTCCTGAATACTATTACTCCTACAACTTCACTAAAAGGATCACATTTTAAATGTGATCTATTAAAAGTGTTTTGGAAGCCAAGAATATTGTTTGATAGCTTAGCTCAGGCCTGAACTGAAACCTCCCTTAGACATTAGACAAAAGTGAAATATACTTTTCTGATTCTTGAAGAAAAAAAAAAGAACTAAAGAAACCTTAAAGTAATCACTAGCTCTTGGGAAACGTTGTAATGACTTAAGCAGGAGAGGAGTATTAGTGTCATGTTCTTTGAAGTCCCCCGGGGGCACGTACATGGACTTATACCTGTAAAATTGTCTTTCAGGTTTCCTTACTCCTAAGCTGTCTGTCTGAAAAGGAGTTCAGCATACTTTGGCAGAATTTGAGCACAGTAGAATTGCTCATTTTCTTATTGTGTAATATGCTCTTTGGGCGAATATGTGCCCTATGTGCTTTCTTTGTACACACTCAATAGACTAGATGTACTAAATTTATTAGGTGGCTACTTGACAGCCGATAACATCTATTTTTTTTATTTTATACTTTTAAAAATGTGTCAGGATTACTTTTAAGATAGATAAGATTATTAGAAATGGGAAAGTTGCAATATAGTTCCTAAAATTAATAAGCTTCTCAGGGGACTTATAACTATGTACACACTGTTTCTCACTGAAAGTGAAAGTGGCTACTTGACAGCCGATAACATCTATTTTTTTTTTTTATTTTATACTTTTAAAAATGTGTCAGGATTACTTTTAAGATAGATACGATGATTAGAAATGGGAAAGTTGCAATATAGTTCCTAAAATTAATAAGCTTCTCAGGGGACTTATAACTATGTACACACTATTTCTCACTGAAAGTGATAGGTGGATGTGGAAAAATTTAAGGCTTTAAGCAGTGTGTGTGGGGGGGTCAAGTTCCTCTTCCAGAAGTAACAACAGGTGGTCCCCCATAAGGTGTCCATATGGCTGAGATATGATGCTGCTGAGAATTCTGCAACTTATAAGCCCCAGGGAACAGAATCTACCACATTGTGGCCAGATTGTGAATCTTTTTATAGGAGTTGGTTTCCATGACTTATCACTCAATCATAGGCTTAAGATGTTTACTGATTTAGTCTCTATAGCCATTTACCATCAAGGAGTTCACCCTAAGGTATTCTTATCAGAAAAAACGTCAAGTAGAGATAAATCCCCAATCTCAAATACTTACTATACTATTTTTCCTAAAATGAATCTGTTAAAGTCATTTGTTGTGTGTACTTTAAATTGATTATTCATGTAAATTAGTTGACATATTAATATGACCATAATCATGAATTAAATATTAATTTATGGTAAAAGATGCAAGTATATAGGTGTATATGCATGCAGATATATATAAATATATATGTATATATAGTATATATATTATTATTATTATTATTAATCATTTTAATTCTCCAGGAATTTGCCCTTACAAGAATGTTTCTCTGTTGTATTGGTCACTCTTATGCAAAGGAATTTTTTTCCTTTAAAAACAGAGACCATAGATGCACATGGTCTGTTGAGTGTGGTTTTTTATATAAATTTTTATTGTCTTCTATTTACCAGGAAGTTATAGTCACATTAAATAAGCAGGATTTTATTGACTTGACCACTACAGTCTCCTATACTCTGTATGATCTTTGAATAGTTAATTATAGACAACGCACACATGTTGGTACTGCTTCAAGATAGCCATAGAAATAAGTATTGAGTTATTACTTCATGATATCCATTTGAACATGTCTATTTTCTTTCAAATGAGAATATTAGTTGAGACTAGACTTTCTTAGCAAGAATACCCTGTTGTTATGAACACAATTAATTGTTTGGGTTATTACAATCTAATGGATTTTTGAAGTCCTTTCAAAATCCATTTGTCTTTGTACTTTGCTCCATTTTATTGTTTTGCCTATTGCCTTCCTCTCCAAATTGGCCTGTATTCTCTGGCTGCTTTCTTTCCTTCTCATCTGAGTTCATTGCAAGAGTATTTACTCTTTTCCCTCACTGTTTAGTGTCTTCCCTTCTTAGTAATTAGTGATCCATCTTCTAGCATCATGACTAAAGCACACAGAGGTATACATGCATCCATTCACATATAAACTCATGCAGGCATGTGTGCTCATGTGTACATACACACACACACACACACACACACACTTTTCTCTATCATCTTCAAAGTTGCAGGTCTTCCATTAAAGTTTTTTATTCATTTTGAACTGATTTTTAGTCAAGCTGAAAGTTACAGATATAGATTCATTGCAGATTCACATATAAAACTGCAGCTTCTCCGGCACTACTTGTTAAATGCGTGATTTCTTCAGTGTGTATTTTTGAGAGCTTTGCCTAAAAAAATAAGTGTCTGTGTGGTTCGTTTCTAAATCCTCTAGTCTATTACAATACTCTAAATGCCTTTTATGATAGTACTGTACTATAGTATGTTTTGAAGTTGGATATCACAGCATTTCTCCATGATTTCTCTTTTTGGTCACAATTGCTTATGACTACTTGAGTGTTTACTTTGGAATCTTAAGTTTTTCATGGCATAGTCTTTTGTTGGTGATATTTTTCATATGTAATTTAAAAAAAATAAAGCTATTGAAATCGGCATCCCTTCACCATAAGGTTGTTATTGGAACATAGACATGTTAACAGGTTTGGTTCTCCTTTCCTTCTTCCTTCCTTCCTTCCTTCCTTCCTTCCTTCCTTCCTTCCTTCCTTCCTTCCTTCCTTCCTTCCTTCCAATTCTACCTTCCCTTCTTCCTTGCTTTGTTTTTTTGCTTCCTTGCTCTTTTTCTTTATTTTAGATACAGATCACAGTCCCCCCTCCTTCCTCTCTTCCTAGTCTCACCCTCACATACCCCTTCCACCGTTCCCCCTCTCTTTCTCCTTAATTAGATAAGGGGAGCCCCCCATGGGGACCAACCCATTCTGAGACATCAAACTGCTACAGGACTAGACACAGCCTTTCCCACTGAGGGCAGACAAGGCAGCCCACCTAGTGGAAGATGATCCAAAGGTAGGCAACAGAGTCAGAGACAGTCCCCAAATGTTAGGGAACCCACATGAAGACGTTTGTTCATTTTCTATTCTACTTTTCTGAAAGTAGATGAGAGTCATGAGTAATCACATCCATGAGTTTTCCAGCGAATTCCGTATATAGTCTTTGTAGGTCTAGGAAAATGTGATTGGCAAATAGAAATAATTTGATATATATATATATATATATATATATATATATATATATATATATGAATTGTTTGGTTAGTCATTTTACTAAATGAATATTGAAATTACTGGAATTCATACTTTCACTGCTGGACATTGAAGATATTTGTAGTTTTTCTTTTGGATTTCAATACTCAGCCCTGAACATGTACGTGTGTGTGTGTCACTGTGTGTGTGTGTTTGTGTGTGTGTGTTCCTCATAATTAAGATACTCAGTCATTAATAAGAGTGCATTAATAAAGGAAGGAAGGAAGGAAGGAAGGAGAACAAAACCTGTTAGCATGTCTATGTTCCACTTTTTGCATTCTTTTGACTTATTAATCAAATTATTTTAGCTATAGCTTCAGTAAATATTCAGAGGAAGCGTGGAGAGGATGGACACACTCATCTTGTGCCAGAATATCTAGACAATGGTCATGCTACCCCCTTCTTTAGCAGAGCATTGGCAACAGGTCTGCCTCATTTAGCCTTATTTTGTGATGGCAAGCTCTTTCTTTCCCAATGTTTATATCATTAACACATGTTAGACTTTAAGAATCACTTTTCCACACCAATTAAGATGATCATCTGATCAGTGATGTGAAATCTATATTTGAGATGAGTTATATCTATTGACTTGTATGTCCTGAATAAATTGACTTGTATGCCTGGAATGGAACCAACTGGGTCAGGTACAAAATCATTTTAAAATGTTATAGGGAGTATAAGAAGACAGAATATTTGTTCAGTTGATCTTAACTTATCTGTTTTCCACTTGAGACACTGTCATGTGGACTTTGCTATTTTTCATTTTTGATATAATAAAATAGCAGGATTCTTCCTCATTGGAAAGAATGAAGAGAAATCATCTCATAGAAGCTTTCCAACCTACTTCACCGTAAACAGAACCAGACCTAACTGCTCTGACCTGCTGTTGCCCATCACTGGACTTGACAGCAAATTCTCCTTATATAAGTATTTTCCTACTCCCTTACTTTGATTTTTCAAGTCTGTAACATTTCTTTACTTTGTTGCATTTTTTATTGGGCTGGGAAAATTGAAAAAAAAGCACAATGCACTCTTATTAATAGTGACTGAGCATCTTAATTAGGAGGAATGCACACACACACACACACACACACACACACACACACACACACACACACACATTCGTGTTCAGGGGTGAGTATTGAAATCCAAAAGAAAAACTAGAGACATCTTCAGTGTCCAACAGTGAAAGTATGAATTCCAGTAATTTGGATATTCATTTAGTAAAACAAGTAACTAAACAATTCACACACACACACACACACACACATGAATATATATATATATATATATATATGTACATATAAATTATCAAATAAAAATTTAAAAGGCAGAATAATGTTAAAGGGCACAATATATAATACTAAAAGCTACTTAAAAAAAAGAATCATATCCAGAAAACGTAACTGCTGATTTACGGGAGAAGGAATTTCTGTATAAGGAAATGTATATATCATACTGTAATTAAAAAATATAAGAGCAAAGCTGTTTTAATGCATTATGTGAATAATGTTGCAATGGTCCTCATATTTTTTTTTTAAAAAAAAAAGTAGAAAGGATTTGGTATCACCAATACTTTGCTTCATTTTAATTACAATGCATTCATTGCATGTAAAATTGAACTGGAGAAACAGTCTGAATGCTAACATAAATGAGCTCATGAAAGATGCCAAGTGATAGAGAAATGGTTGAGATTGGATAAACCAAGGCATCCCTTGTCAGTTTATCTCTTTAGAAAAGGCAGACAGGAAGGAAGACAAAAGCCAATATTCAAATTATCTGCATGATTTGTTCTTTCTTTGCTACAAATTGTCAAGGTGAGGTGAGTGTGAGAAGAGACAGTAAAAATCAAAACGTCACTTTGTTAGCAGATTAAACCCCCCATTTTTTAATGGTATGGAAGCTATATTGAGCTTTAACAATGGAATAATACTTACTATTCCTTGGCTTGTCAGTCTCGATTTTGAAGTATTGTTTCTAATGACCCACCTAGAGAGTTTAGATCTTAAAGAACATGAATATATTTAGGTGTTTCAACTGTCAAAATCATGTTTTGCTTTTCCCCAGTCAGACTGTGTTCTGTAAGTGTGGTGGACCCTGACAGAGAGTGTCAGTTGATACTATGTCTCCATGGATGCAATACAACACATCCCAAAAATGCCTTGACTCTAATCTGCAGTCAATTAGTGCAGTGAACTAAATGCAGATTCAATCAGAACCTGCAATTCGATGTCTTCACACTCATTTCGCTGGTAAATGTGATGGAAACCAATCGTTACAGAAAGAATCTCAGAAATGTTTGCAAACACAAGATGTTAAAATGAAATTAAGTTAAAATTAAGACATGTCTAAAGTGAATTCTTTTTCTTAAAATGTGTTCACAGGTGGAATGTACAAATAGTTTTTTTTTTTGGTCTGTGAATCTAACTACATTTTCTTATTCAAAATTTAGGAAGCTGATTACTCTATTATGTGTATCAAATTGTTTACATTCTTACACAGCCTGAAAATTGAGTTTGGGAGAATAAACCAAAAACAGAGTAAAACTGAATTTAGAGATGAACTAATCTGACAGACAGGACGGGGTGGATGAGAAAGGAGAAAGAAGATAGGAAGAAGAGGAAGGGAGATGGATAGAGAGACAGAGAGACAGAGAGAAAGACAAAGAGAGAGACAGAGAGACATTGACAGAGACAACCAAAGATTTTTGATTCTGGATATTTACATCTTCCAGATATTAACATAATCACTCAAATTAAACCTCTACCTTTTAAAACTGTAGAACCACTAGTTTTGTTCTCAAATTTTATTATATTTTATTTTTTATTTTAGCTTATCTTATTATTTTTATTTTTTATATTTTATTATTTTATTTATTTCTTAGGTAAATATTATTTAAATATTTTATTATTATATATATATATTTTATTTTAGCTTATTTTATTATTTTTTTAAATCTCAAAAGTTCTTTCTGAGAAACCCCAAAGGCAGGTGCTGGTGCCTGAGGCACTAATCAGTGCAGGATATTGCCATGCACACTCTGTCAGGAGTGTGTATTCTGGTGATTCCCATACTCCTCTAGATTCAAATCTCTGATTAGTGTCCCCTTCTATCGCATTGGCATCACCATCAGGACAAATGAGGAGTCCTAGTGGATTAGTCGGTTCCTCAGTTTTCTATGAAGCTGCCAGAAGGTCACCTCTATTCAGGTGAAAGCAGAATGCCTCTAAGCTCCAAGGAGCTAGCGTTTATGGGGTACTGCATAGGACTGTCTCTTTTGCCTTGCACTTATTTAGTGAAATGATGTATAAAAGAATTTCTAACTCTGAATGATGAGACTATCTGAATCATGTATTTGAGGCCAGCCTGGGCTATGGTGATTCTGTCTTAAATCACTCAGTGGAAAGGTGGTAGATTAGTGGTAGAGATATTGCTTAAAAGCTCTGGGTTAGACTCTAAGCAGCACAAGCAAAAGGAACAATAATCCTGAAGAACTTAGAATTATGATACCATAATGCTATAATCACAGTTTCTCTTCTATACTTTAACAAGGGCTGATGGGATCAGAACTCCCAGCACTATTAGAACACCCTCTTCTCCCTGCACTGAAGATCTGTTGTTAGTTGGAAGACAACTATAAAATTGTACTTGGACTGTGCTGAGCTGATGAGGAAATCCCAACCTCCCCTGTTATGTGGGGTTCCCTGACCTACTTGATTACCCTTCTGAACATATTAGACAACAGTGTTTGTAGTTACATGTTACAAGTTACAAATTGGGAAAAGAGATCACTCTGAAAAGCTCCCAGATAGCTGAGCCTGTCCTAGTGGTCATCAGAACAACTCTTTCCATTCAGTAAGGTCATTGATTTGCTATGCAACCAATTTTGGAGGATTTCACTTTAGCAATCATGTTAAAATGGATTTTCCAATGTTGTGCCTTTGTATGCTACTATGCATTAATAATTTTTAAATCACAGGTTTTTTTTTTATCATTTTCAACATTTCTCCTTTTTTGCTAGTGTGATTTATATGAGTGACAATATGATCTACTGATCAATCCTTGGTCCTTAGGGTGGTTGAATTATGTCATTCTGTAGACTTTAAGAGGGAAATCCTTGGATCAATTGGACCGCACATTTGAGGACTGTGGGACACTGGCCTTTCTGCATCACCACATATTCCCACCAGGAGACCCAAAGTGATAAGATCACACAATCATAGATGGAAGAGTTTGAAAAATTCAGTGCGGACACCAGTCTTAATAAGCTAATTGCTTCAGGAATTTTAGAATAGCAATGTAAAGTTTTAAAATCTGTTCTAATATTATTCTTTTGCATGGAGACTCCAGACATTTCGGTTTTAGTTACTGTTTGGTTGTTTTATGCTATGACTTTTATAATTCTAAATTCTACAATTATCCTGGTGAGTTTTGCTTGAGATGACCTCCATTTGTTCAGGCAACACACTCCTAAAGAGATTCTGTTTGCTGTTGGTGTATTTCTCCTCCAAAATAGATTAACCGTTCCTTTGGCTGAACAGTATTTTAGTGGAATGGGCAACCGCTCAATGAATAACGGTTTTGATCATAGAAGCCCTGAGTTTTGAAGCTCTGCAGAAAAATATGGCTGATTCCTTTCTGCTTTCCTTTCTGCCCTTAGACATGGCTTTTGAGATTTGTTCGGCATATGCCCTACTGCTTTTGAGGA
This sequence comes from Mus caroli, assembly GCF_978045245.1. Taxonomy (NCBI): domain Eukaryota; kingdom Metazoa; phylum Chordata; class Mammalia; order Rodentia; family Muridae; genus Mus; species Mus caroli. Next base: position 5,443,770 of record NW_028227270.1, read on the forward strand.
AATCTGTCAGTGACTCTTGTTCTGTTGAAAATGCCATGAAAGCTGCCATGAAAATGGATCTTTGTGCAGCTGCTCCCCTGCCTTTAGATGTGCTATTAGCAGAGAGCTGCCTTGTTGATCTCCAGCTCATCTCCCACTCTTCACTGCTCAGAGTAGTTCTTGATCTGTTTGCTGTGAACATCCATTTACTGGGCGGCTTTATGTGCTCCCTGTGCATGGCTATAAGTCATTGAGCTTGGTGCAATCTCTCCCAGGCAGGTACCACACCCTATCTTCAAGAATTCCTTAATGTTCTGGGATACTGTATTGTCTGTATTGTTTTTCTTTCACACACACACACACACACACCACATCATATATATAATTTTTCTTGTCATTTAAAAGAGCATTTGGAAAGAGAAGAAGGGCTATGTGTTGTACATAGTAGGTAAAATGATGAGCCATTATAGCGAGGCCATATGTTTTGCTTTCATTGAAATTCATCAGGAATTTCTTTAAAGTAACTTTTAAATCATTATTATTAATAATAATTATAATTGTAATAATAATACATGTGCTGTTCAAGCACAATTTTGGACATAAACCAGGATATATTTTAAGTTAAGGAACTCTGGTTACTGTACTTAGTGTTGATTTAGACCTAGGTAAACTCACTAATTTCAGCTTCGCTTTCTCCATCATGCATAGAAGATGACTCCAAGCAGTGCTTGCAAACAGTTCATTATAACATAATTGACATCATGTTTTCAAAGCATAGATCAATGATTTTCCATTTCTTTATTCACATCCACATAAAACTATAATTATAATGGTTTCATATTCTATGATAGAGATAAAATATGAATTGGATATGCATGCTACTGTGTGAAAGGTACTTTTAAATCTAGCAGATAGAAGCACATCAACTCTCTCTTTGGATGCTGTTTTGTCAGTAGAGCAATTGGTTCCTGTATAAAATGTTTGAATTATACAACTAACAAATTAGAAGGCAAAATCAACTGATATAAACAAATAAATTCTTACATTTAATAGAATACCAACATCTGTGAAAAAACAACACTGGATTTTCTTACTTCTTCATCAAGCATTCATATTTTGAAGAACTGCTTTTTCAGGTGTTGTATTCCGTGTATCCCAGCAACTGTATCATGGAATGAAACAGATTGTGAATTCTTTAAGGAGAAAAAATAACAGTTTTTTATTTTATTTTTATTTTTTATTTTGGCTGGTTTTGTTTTGTTTTGTGATTCCGGTATTGTTATTTTGATTTGTTCATTTTTTTAGCATGACGTTTTGTTGACTTTTTGGGAATTTCACATCATGCACCCAAATCAGACTCCCCACTTCTTCCTGGTTTGCTTCTACCCCTTTTATGACCTCCTTTTATCAAAGAAGAAGAAGAAGAAGAAGAAGAAAAAGAAGAAGAAGAAGAAGAAGAAGAAGAAGAAGAAGAAGAAGAAGAAGAAGAAGAAGAAGAAGAAGAAGAAGAAGAGGAGGAGGAGGAGGAGGAAGAGGAGGAAGAGGAGGAGGGGGATGAGGGGGAGGAGGTTTAATTTGTATTGCCCATATAATCAGTGGAACATGGTCAAAGTCCCAGTGGACATCCTTCTGAAGAAAACTGACTCCTTCCTCACCCACAGCCACACTAGAAGCCATCAAATGTGGAGACATATACTTTAACATCCTTATCACAATTTTTTTTAAATGTCCCCTTAAATGGCTTCCTGTCTAGAAAAAAAAAACCACATGGTAATTTCACAGTCACCTCTAGAATAAGGACTCAAAGCCCAATATACCATGACCATAAGAAAGTACTATCAATTGTTACTAATGTGGATATCAATGTTTTTAAATAATGGGATCATGGAATACCAGCATTAAAATATCTTCAAAACATTTTGATAAGAGGATAGTGTCTGATACAAACAGCAAAATATTTTCATGGTTTGTTCACATATAAGTCTAAATAGGGCCTATCTACAATGATACAATGAAGGATTTTCCTCTTACCTCCGTAATGTTGCACATTTTTAAAGCTGACTGAGTAGTATACCTTCAATTGTGAGTTTCTAGTATTTACATAATTCTTCAAACTTTCAAAATGTAGAGAATATTGTGGCTATTGGCATGCACTGTGCAGATTCATACTTTCACTTATGGAATTTCTAAGACTTGTTTTGCTACTGTGAATAGTTTTGTGATCTTGCCATGCAACCAATATTTTAAGTTCTATGCTTCTATTATTTGGATCATTTCATTCTGTTTTGTTGCAAAATACACTGTTATATTTGCCTACAAATGATGATAAGAACAAAAGTATTTTCTTTATAGATCTTCCTCAGCCGTGGGGTTATAGCTCACTTTATGGCCAATTTGATTGGATGTGTAACCACCATGTGAACATATTTCTGGGTATGCGTGTGGGGGCAAATTCTTCAGAAAGGTTTAATTGAAGAAACTCCTATCTTGACTATGAGCAGCTCCATCCCACAGGCTAGAATAACAAGTAAATATAAAGAGCAGAGTGGGAGTTGAGTATAAGCACTCATCTCTCTTTTCTGGTCTGGGTTCATGGTTCAGTTCTCATGCCTGCTGCTGTGATGGATAATGTTTCCAACTGTGAGCTAAAATGGCCTTTTTATTCCTTAAATTGCTTGTCAGTTATGAAAATTTAAAAAATAACTAATCCATGTACATTAACTTGGTTTCTATTTTAAGACAAATAAATAGACTAACTAATCAACTAACTAACCAACTAACTAACTAACCCACTAACCAACTAATCAGCCAACCAACTAACCAACTAATCAAACAAACAAACAACTAACTAAGCAATGAACCAACTTACTAAAAACAAAACTCAATAATCTTTTGTAAAGATTTTCAAAACTGTTTTATGAATTTTATATTGGTTCTTACAATCTTAAATACCTTCCTTATCCTAAACTTTATGTACAGGAATGATTTAATAAAGCAAAATAAGCTGACCAAAGCAATTAGATTTCCTCAATATAATACTACCTTTGGGCATGCTAATATAAGGTTAATCTTAGCTTGTTGAAAGCTTACTCTGATGCTAAATTACAGAGAAGACATCTCCTTTCCTAGGTTGCATTTTTTGATAAGAATAAAAAACAAAACAGAATTCTCAAGGGAGATGAAGCGAGAAAGGTATGGAAAGAAGGTTTAAGAAGGTTTTTTTTTTCTAACAACCATTTCATTCTTGGGGTCCTCAGGTTAGGAACTAAGGTGATTGAAAGAGATACAGCCTTGTGGAGTAAATGAATAGAGTCCCCTATTTTAATATTCTAATAGGGTACCCATTTATGATTATTATGGAAAGAGTGTATTCAGAGGAAATAATGGGGTGAGAATTTCATAGGAATAATCCCATAGGCTTATGAAGTTACATTAATGTCATATGATGTATTCCATTTCCTTTAATAATTAAGACATACAGCCATCTTAAATGTTTCCAAAGAATTACTTATAAAATTTGTCTACTGTTTTTTATCTCCTTATAGATATGTCCAGTCACTATTTTTATTGGTTTAGACTGAAAATATTGAAATCCCATGGGTAACTGGGAAAAGATGTGAAGAGTCTAGGCAAGATGTTGTTTTATTATTTATTTATTTATTTATTTATTTTTACTTTTTTATTATTTTACTTAGTCACTTTACATGCCACTCAATGCCAACCTACAGGTCACCTCAACCCACAATTCTCCCTTCCTTCCCTTCCCTTTCTCCTCTGACCTGGTGTATTACCCCCCTGGGTAGCCCTCAACCCTGATGCATCAAATCCACTGAGACCATCCAAGACAACCCAGCTAGATGAATATATCCCATAGAAAGGCAAACACTTTTGAGAAAGGATCCACTCCAGTTATTCAGGACTCACATGATGACCAAGCTGCACCTCTGTTATGTATGTGTGGGGAGGCCAAGGTAAAGTCCATGTATGTTCTTTGGTTGGTGGTTCAATCTCTGAGATCCCCGAGGGGCCAGACTAGTTGATGAAGATCTGTTGGTCTTCCTAAAGAGTTCCTATCCCCTTAGAAGCCACAATCTTCTTCCATAAGAATTTCCAAGCTCCAGCCACTATTTGGCTGTGGGTATCTGTATCTTTCTGAGTCAGTTGCTGGATAGAGCCTCTCAAAGGATATCCTTGCTAGACTCCTGTCCTATAAGCATAACAGAATATCACTGGTCAAAGACTGGTGCTTGTCCCTGGATGGGTCTCAAGTTGGATGGGTTATTGGTTGGCCATTCTCTTAGTCTCTGCTCCATTCTCCTCTATGCATTTCTTGTAAGCAGGATAAGTTTTGTGTGGAAAGTTTTGTGGGTGGGTTGGTGTTCCTATTGTTCTATTGGCTTCCTGCCTGGCTATGGGACATGGCGTCTTCAGGTTCCATACCCGCAATGCTGTGAGTTACAGCTGAGAACAATCCCACTGATTCTTAGGTGCCTCCACTATTTCAGGTCTCTCTCTCATCTGGGAGATGATCCTTACCACCCCAATCAGATCAGTTGTATATTTCCATTCATTCTCATGGCCATCTGGCCATTCCTTCTGTTCCTATTCACATCTGGTCCTCAATACCACCCATTGCCCCCTCTCTCCCCAATTAAGGATTCTTGAATCTCACATAGAAGGGAGAATAAAAGAATCATAACAGGAAGATGGAGAGAGGGAACTGGGTGCCAGATGAGTGTGTTATTTTGATTTTATTTTTTTAGGGGTTTTCAGGTTGTGCTGCCACTGGACAAGTAAAAGCTTGAATTTGCTTCTTATATTTGATTAAAAGAACAGTATTACTCTAATTAAATAATTAAACCAATGATATTTCTTTATAAATATAGTATAAATTATAGTATGAAAGGAAAAGAGATGCATTGTTGACTTGTATTTTTAATTCTACCTCAGATGCACTATAGTTGGCTAAATAGAGTCACCTTTTTATAAACCATATTTTCACTAGAAAAACTGATGTTAGTGATATTAAACTGAACTTAGATCATCAATTGAATTATTTAAATTAAAATAATTTAAAATACTAAATGAAAAAATAGTGTTTTCTGTGAATATCAATAAAAGGATGGCAAGGATGTTCCCTAAAAATGCACCACCACAAGGAGAAAAATGGGAGACAGAAAAAGCCATGTCCTTTTACCTAGATCAGCATGGAGGGTAAACACATGGTGGCCAACAGCTATGTGGCAGAGAAGGACTTTGGGGAACTGGTAAGGAAACCCACTGCTAAGAGAATAATGCTAATTGCAGAAATAGGTAAAGTTACACTTTTTTGCATAATCAAAAAAGCTGGTAGATTGGTTAACATGTTTGCAGCTGGGAGAGGCATCTGTGGGACATGGGGGCTTCCTGGAGTCTAACATTCTGACTTTATCTTAGATTTCTACCAGCAGGGGATATGGAGACTAAAGAGACCATCTCCTGTAGCCAGGGACAACTTTTAGTGGAGTGAGAGAGATGCCAATCCACTCACAAAATACATCCTGTTTACATGTATAAATGTTACAAGGATAAATGTGGAACAGAGATCTAGGGAATGGCTAAGCAATGACTGCCCTAAGTTGAGTCTCACCCCAAGAGAGACCTAACATCTGAATAAAAGGGAAAAAAGAAAAGGAGGAAAATGTATACTTACCTTTCAAAGGAGCCAAGATCAATTCCCAGCATCCACATCTGCCTACTCACAATTATTTGAAACTTTTACTTGTAACTCTACTTCTAAGAGATTTTAATACCTCTGGCCTCTCCAACCACCTTCACACAGACACACACACACACAGACACACACACACACACACACACACACACACAGACACACATACACAGACACACACACAGACACACACACAGACATACACACAGACACACACACACAGGCACACACACACCCACAGACACACACACAGACACACACACACACACAGACACACACACACACACACACAGACACATGCACGCATGCACGCACGCATGTATGCATTCACAATACAAGTCATACAAGTAATTTTAAAGTGCCTTATAGAAAAGTTGTAGATATGATATTGAAAAATACTTTAGAAAACCTAATAAGTTTCTAGTAAGTATTGCATAAAAGGAGAATATGGAGATGACAGGGGGAAATGCTCAATGCAAGGCTTTGAGAGAATTTGTGAGGTACTTAGGAGTTATCAAATCAAGTGGTTTTTTTTAATGTTATTCCAATTTTCAAAGTGTTTAAAGGTTATGGTCATTTCACTATTATATCGTGAATTGCCTTTCACATTTGAGCTTTATTTTATTCACTGCTGATCAGTTTAATTAATGTGACATTATAGATTATTATTGACTGTCCATAATCTGTTGAACTCTGTTGCACTGTAAACATATGTATAATTAAAGCAAGAAAATTCGAGCTTTGAACAGTTTTTCAAAAAAAATGTAGTCACTGTTTCTAGATGTCACTTTTTCTGTCTCATTATCCTCCAAAGAACCTGGGAATAATAGAGAACTCCAGGCAGAGACGGTCTTAGTTTTTACTATTGTAGTGTGTAAGTTGGAAAGGGAAGGTGGAAGATTCAAGTTGTATTGTTAATCCAGTGGGTGTGTTCTACTGAGTAATCAATTTGTCAATAAAGGATTTTTAAAAAACAAAAAATGAAATAAAATAAAATAAAATTAGGAAAACTTACATTTCTAGGTTGAAAGCATACAATGAATTCACAGCACCAAGATGTAATGGGGTACTGTAAAATTTCAGTACTTTTTAAAATAAGGAGTTATATTGACTTACAAAACCCAATTGGAAAAAAAAAGACACTGAGACAATATTTTAATATTCTAAAACAAAGGTCTTCAACCCTAAAATTGTAAACCTAACAAAACAGCAATTATAAATGACTATAGAACAAAGACACTTTTTTACTGGTCCTTCCTCAATACTTTCTTTTTTATGTTTATTTTATTTTTTTTATAAATATTTTTTTATTACGTATTTTCCTCAATTACATTTCCAATGCTATCCCAAAAGTCCCCCATACCCCCCCACACACTTCCCTACCCACCCATTCCCATTTTTTGGCCCTGGCATTCCCCTGTACTGGGGCATATAAAGTATGTACCATCTTCCAAAAACTGTCCTGGAGGACAAGACCAAGAAAACAAGAAATGCACCAAAGAGTAAGAATTATGTGAACCTAAGAAATAGAGGACAAAAAATACTAAAAATTCCAAAGAGACTTCCAGACCACAGTTATTCATCTTGATAGTAAAAGTAACATGCAAACTAGACCATTATTGGCTCTTGAGGAAGTTTCAAAAAGAAAATAAAATCAGTATGATATATGCTCAAAAGTTTAGAGATCTAGAGAGCTGCCAATTGCTCTAGAGTTTTGATTAGCAGTAAGTAGTTAGGAAACAGAGAATTCACAACAAGAACAGAAAATTCATTAATTGCATAAGAAAAAATAGGGCTGAAAAACAAATTCTCCCTTATTCTTAAGGCTACTCACAACAGACTTCATTCATTCTGGTCACAAAGTAACTAACAAACTTGTATTTAGTTTGCCTTTGAGACATGGTTTTCTGGAAGCATTATGAAAAAAAAAGATGTAGATTATTTCAAAGCAAAATCTTTGAGATCCAACATATTTGGTTAATTTGTATGATCATAGTTCATGTACCAGAGTAAAGGACCTAGCCATGGGGACTGAAAACAAATAGTTTGGTCTAATTAACCTCAGCGACCTTTGACCTTTGTGAGTCCATTAACAATGGGGGATCAATGACATTGGGTATGTAAGCTTTTGAGTTGTTTGATATCATAATACATCCAGACTATCGTCTCAATACACAAGGAAATATATTTAGGAGGGGGGTAAAAAAATAAAATGTGTACTATAGGCATCAAGATAGTAAGATATGTTGAGAGAAATATAAGGACAGTAAATGAACACTTCATGTTGTGCTATATTGAGGTATTGACAATGTTGTCTCATATGATTTCCTAAAAGACAGTTAAAGTCCATAATAAGGTTTTGTGTAAGATTTGGAAAAAATATTGGAATCTGTAATTTGCTATTATTGTCTGCACTGAATAAATATTGCTAATAAAAGACCAGAGGAAATCAAATAAAAAGTACTGCTATGCAAACATGTCTGAAATTGAATATTTGTAGTACCTAGTTGTGAGGTTGGAAATGGCACCCAATTATCAACATTAGCCAATAGAAAATAACATTCTGATTAGGACTGACTAGCACAAGCCAATGAGCATGGAGTCTTTGGAAAATAATCAAATGCATGATACAGCTCCTACATGGCTGGTTACCATCTCTGAGTGAATTAAGATATTTCCCAATACAAAGCATTTGGTCAGTGCAAAAGATGTGGTAGTTTTCTGAAACACTTCCTGACAAATGACTCAGAGTCATCAAGATGAAACACAGTGGGTAGGGATAGAGAAAATAACAGATGTGGAGAGAAAGGGAAGGAAAGAGAGACACAGAGACAGAAAGACAGAGAGAGACACAGAAAGACATGGAGATACAGAGACACACACATACAAAGAGAGAGAGGAACAGACAGAAAGACAAAGAAACAAGAGAGAGGGGGGAGTCAGAGAAATTTATGAATGTGTTTGGCACATGAATTGGAGTAGAATTTCTAAGAAGCTGAATTTATCTCAGGAGGTACAACAAAAGAAACCATCACCACCAAATCAACAATTGTACTGACAGAATAACAGAAGAACCACCTGAGACAGATCTTCATTACCACTGTATAATCATGGGATTGAGATCTGTTCACTGGAAGGGAAATAGCTGAACGTCCTCATGGTTCTTATTTTCTCACTATTAAATGTGCATATCTGCTGCTCACATATAGATTACATGGGGGTGGGAGTCACATTATGTGTCCTGTCCATTCTCTATTCTTCTGACCAAGTTTTTATCTTTGAACTCTACTTAAGGAACATAAATCTTATTTACACACGAAAAATTATTCTCTGACTTTTCTGGCTCTCAGACCTGAGATAACTGTGATACAATGAGAATTTGGTATTGCAAGGTCCTTCGGAGTGATGGACATATCTTACACATGGTAATAATATAAACAATTTACAGTTACAAATCAAATTGGAATAAAATTTATCATATAAATTGCTCTTCTCTTTGCCATTGTGTTTTGACTTTGTTGATCAAGAAAATACCAATAAATGATACCATGGGATATTTGAACCTACATTGGAAAACCTACAAACCATTATTCAGTCCTCTTCTCTTCCAGTGATATTCTGAGAAATCTCCACTATTCAATAAAAGGTATTAAGCACTTCCAGGGAAGATCTGGGTATGTTGATCTTCTGCTCTAGCTGAGCTCATAGACAATGTTGTCTTCTAGAGTAAGCTAACTACTATCTCCCTGCTCAGTAAAGCTTTATAATGAGTGTAGCTCCACCTTGGTCTACATAAAAATGATCAAAAATCCAGATGCTAAATTTCAAGCAGAGAGTTAGTTGGTTTCAGGCTTAACAAAACCATGGTAATATAATACCCTGTATTAAGCTATTGACATCAGTGAAGGGCTGTAAAGAGGTCCATTCCTACATTCTTATAGAAAAACTTGATTCATAATATGGCTTAATAACTAATAGTAAAGTGTGAAGATGTAGAAAGAATTTTAGCAAAAAGTGCATAATAAAGCTAGTACTTCTTTTTAAGTCCATTTGTTTTGTGTTTTAGCTTTTGTACATTTAGCTAACTATAAAATTAACCAGTTTCATACATGAATATATTCATTTCTTTTTTAGCTTACACTATTCATTTTACTTTTGATATTTAAAACTTTACATATTCTTACAACTTTATATTACTTATTATTGTTTTTAAGTAGCCTACTAAGTAGTGCTGTTTATATTGCATAGACTTTGGTCTGTCCACGGCATCATGGAAAACCTACTAAAGGCACAACCCTGGGAGGGAGAAGAATTGTTTCGTTGTTTATAGCACCATCACCACTGCAGACTATTGCAAAAAGTTTATCTGACAAAGGTGAGGGCATACAAGTTCTGTGAGTATAACATATTAAAAATACTACCTGTCTATTTAGCAGAACAATAGTAGACTTGTCCGTTGGCCTATGATCACCCCAGCCTCTAGCTTTTGATCACGGTTATCATAATGGCCATAAAAATCTATCCTGTTGAACAGTCCTCAAATCCAATCAGAAAGCAGTTGCTTATCCCATATTACCTTTGCACTACTGGGCACATCTTGATTGTCTGGCCAGTATTGTAGTGTACAGGGGTAGAGCTGGGTAAGAAATTTGGTGTATTTTCCTTTCCAGCAGCCTTTATAAGACATCCCAGAATTGTGAAAGCTAACCATCACAGAAGTTTTCCAGCTAGTTCAAGGTTGATTTTTCTATATTCATCAGTCTTAGTGTGTGGTGTCTTCAGCAACAGGGTCTTATCCTGTCATTCTAGTGGGTAGCAATAGCAATGGCAATGGTCTGTGTTGGTTAGGGGAACTCTGGAACCTCACTAACCACTAATCTGTATGAAGGAATTCCCATGCCTGACACTTAATTTAATCATCTGTGTCTTCTGAGACTAGCATTATTCACTCATGGTATTTCAAACTTTTAACAATTATATTTTGAAGTTAGCTTCAAAACTAAAGGACTCCCATGACACTTTCATATTTTCTTTGTTTCCCTTTTTCCATTGCTCCAATTTCTGCTTAATATTTTAACTTTCAGGCTCTCCTAACTCTTCTTTCACAGTACATTGGAGGAACAATAAAGTACTATTCTTCCAACTATTATATTTTAACTAGGTGCAAAATATTATCTTTATAGATTAATTTTCCCTACACAGTTCCTTTACATTAAGCCCCTCCTATCACCTACATGTCAAGTTAATTTGTAAAAGCAATTTTTCCCAAAATATAAATAAATGTTCAAATATGAAGGTCATAAATCATTCAGAATTGTGAATCCCAAAGACATAACATTTAATATGTGATATTTTCTTTGAACATCTTGCAGTTAATGAGTGGTTAACTATAGTAAACTAGGGAGTAATTATGGTTTAAATGAAGATTTTGAAACTTATCATGCTTAGTATTTATTTTCCACCAGTAAAAACATTCCCAAGGGACACTAAGACTGTCCTCAGTTGACCACATTTAGCCAGACTTGTGCCATTTTTAACTGGCACATAGTCACCCTTGAAAATGCACCTCCATGTTTAGAGGATTTATAATTTGCATTTAATATAATTACTAACTAAGTTTTTGCTATTGTTTGCTCAGTTGCATCTTATAGTTATATATCAAAACATTTTTAATCACGCAGAGTGAAAAGATTTTGCATTCTTCATTAATCTGAATTTTTCTGACCTCATCTGCAAAAAAAAAAAAAAATTAGAATGTAACTTTCATGCAATTCAAACATATTTTCATTTCACTTTCTGAACTAACTTTGAAGCCTGTGCAATAATTGCATGATGATCACTTAGCAAAATTATAGGTATAGTAGTGTGAATTTAAATTAATGCTTCACCCTGTAAAACAGAGACATCTCTCAGATGTCCCTAAGAGAATGTTGATAGAAAAATGCATCCGATGAGCATTCATCGAATTTGAAAAAGCTCAAATGATGTTCATCCTTAACTGAATGACATCAAAAAGAATTGTGAAAATATCTTGTCAAGCAGCATTGTTGATACATCCAGCTTTTTAATCACAGCCTAACGTGAAAGCTATTAATGTTCCTGCAAACATACACAGAGATCAAGGATTCATGGAGAAAGAACGATAGAGAAAGTAAACGTTTATTGAATGTTCTTTGTAAAGTGTGCTATATTGTATTTATAAGCATATGACCTTATTAAGCAATGATTTGCATATAAGATTCAAGAAACTAGCTGGATATAAACAAGCCAGAGATAAATTTAAAAGACCTAAGTTTACAGTCTTGAAATTTTGAAGTAAATATAATTAAACTGAGTTCATATATTAAAGAAGGGCTTTGGACAATAAAGTGAATATTTAGTATTCATTTTTTTCTCCATTTTATTTCTAGAAGCAATATTTGATTTAAAAAATTATAGCAGCAATAAATGTATTGAGGATGAATCTTCATTAAAGGCATTAGAATTAACATTTGCTAGAGACATATACTATGTATATTATACCACTTAGTATAAAAAACAAGTCCATACTTTTGAAAGTTGTATATGTATAGTCACTCCCATATATATGAGGTCATGTACAAAACACTGTAACTGTATTATATTCACAGAACATTATCATTTCTATGTGCTCTGCCATTCACTTATAAGATGAATTATTATATAAACTTAGATGGAATGACTTTTATTTCACTTAAAAAATTTACAGTTAACTATAATTTCTCAAATGTTTTCATATATATATATATATATATATATATATATATATATATATGGTACCAGAATGTCTTTTGAGAACTAAAAATGTTCTAGTAGGAATTTTATATTTATATCCCATCTACTTTGTCATTGAAGGAACAGCCAACTACTGTTGTTGTAAAATACACAATGACCTAGAGTGGCTTTTTTTGGTTCTCTAAATTTAACTTGAAATAAGAGACACTTTATTTTTCTCTCAGATCAAACATTTCAAGCTGTATAATTTTCTTACTGCTCACAAAAAACAAAGCAAGCCAAGCCTAATATAACAAGTAGAGTCTGAAAGCTACAAATATTTGCTATTCAGCAACCCCCAACGAGCATTTAGTTATTTAAAACTAAAGAAAGAAAATTACTATTAATAATTGGTTTGCGCTAATGAAATGTCTTTATGCAAATATGTGAACCCTAAATATGACCTGGAAACAAAAGACTGCTTAACAGTTACTATTAAGCAACACATTAGTAGATCAATTAAACAGAACTTCTTTCTAATGAATGTGTGGTACCCTGGTTGCCATAGAAACCTGGAAGGAGAGGGCTTGAGAACACTAATCGTATGAGAAACACAACAAAATATTTGTAAACATACACCTTTAAAATTTGTATGTTCACTGAAGTAATGAGAGGGAGGCAAACGATTTCTCAGCACAGGAGAATGTACGTGGTTCTGCACTCAATAGTATTTCGTTGCTTTTCTTTCTTTCTTTCCTTATTTTAATTATACACATCAGCCAAGAAGCTGCCAGACCTTATTGTGGGTCACACTCCCATGTGTCAGCTCAGCTTGTTTCAGAAATAGAAAAGAAATTACTTGTGAAATTGTTTGGTATAAAGTAGTAGTGAAAAAGTCATGTGGGTTATTTTTTAGAATGAAGAAGAAACCAACGTTGGGTTAAAAACAAAACAAAAACAATAACTCGTTTCTCTCATCACATTTTCATTAAAGAATCAGAGGAATTGTTTTCTCATGCATTTCTCCTATCTGATCCTCCTGTTTGAAACGCCCTTTACCCCTTTGTTTTGGTGCACGCATTAATGACATGTGATTGGCTTAAACAATTCCTAACAAACTGAAATGTCTGGAGCTCCGCAGACAAATGCTGTTATTAATACAAGTACAATTACTGAATTGAACAAGAAATATAATTGAGGCTACTTTAGGTTCCTGACTTCCAATGATAATTACTCCAATTTAGGTTATATTTTAAGGAAAAACAAAGCCCTAAACAGCCATTCTATTCATCAGAGAATTAATTTCTTGCCTATTCAGTACTATGACAGAGTATTGGGTTCTTTTAGAATTCAATAAATCAGAAATTCCACAGCCATTTTGTCCTGAATTTCATTCATAATTATTCAGATAGAAATTGGGACAAAGACAGCATTCTGGTGTCAGTGAAAGGAAAGGTAAGATAAAGGGCTTGGAATTCCCCAAGGACATACGTTTGGATCCTTTCTCAAGAACCTACAAATCTGACAGTGCAATTCTTCCTTCACTGGGCGACATGCAGCTTCCTGATTGGCTTGGAATAAAAACCTTTATCCCCTCTACGGTGCTCTCTCAGCCTGAGCTAATTACTAGAGTGTTGGTGGGTATTATCGAGTTCCTGTCAGATACATAAAGGTAGTTGATGTGACTGGTTTGCTGCCTCCAAGAATGGTGGTGATGCTTTTCTTAATGCAAATCACGATCTGTCTTCAACATCCTGTTGTGGGTGTGTAGAAATTGTATGTCCACTGACCTCTTATCCAAAGGTCTACACAGGCCCATACTTATTTAAGTTTCACACTCTTAATATTCTAGTTGAAACTGAGGCTGCCTCATAATTACTGTGTTTTACCTGGTTATCACTGTTTAAAAAACAACAAAATAAAACAAACAAGCAAGCAAAAAAAAAAAAATCCTGAAAACAATCTTTCAACCATCCAATGGAAATTGTGACAAACTTCACTTAAAGAATATTTTAGTAAAGAAAATGGTAACACAGATGACTACACTGTTAATGCGGAAAAATACAATAATAGCAATCTGAAAATAGTTATCCACCAAATAATCAGAAAAATGGTACACATTGACCAGATGTGCTTTAGACACTTCTATAAAAGGTCAAATCCAAGCCATGGAATAATAGCAATAGATCTCTTACTTTCCCAAGTTTTTACATTTCCTTTTATCTCAAAAGGCAGCATGATACTGAATTTGGCTTGTTGCAATTCAAAGCAATACTTTGATAGCATATGGAATATTTTTATGTTTTATTACCCTAAACATAAAAAAAATTATATTGTGTGCTACTATTCTAAAACATTTGGTCAGTCATACCTAGAAATATACATAGGTGATTCTATCATTGTAAGTTTTAATGTTTCATACCACATCTTATTCATCCATGAAATAAATGATAGGTCTTTGGACAATTGAAAGAACTTTTTAAATATAATTTCTATGTTCAACATTTATGAAGCTGTTACCTTGTGACCTCTACTGTGAATGAGATGAAGGTTACCTCCTTTGTTCAGACTTGCTGAACATTGCCAAATTAGTCTTTAAATATTATTCTCTGACTTCATCTCCAATGTCAAAGATAGTGGACTCTACTCTCCTCCCAAGAGCCTTAGGGTTAGCAGCCTCATAGGAGGAACAACAATCTGAACTAACCAGTACCCGCAGAGCTCCCTGGAACTAAACCACCAACCAAAGAGTACACATGGTGGAATTCATGGCTCCAGCTGCATATATAGCAGAGGATGGCCTAGTCGGTCATCAATGGGAGTAGAGACCCTTGGTCCTGTGAAGGCTGTATGCCCCAGTGTAGGGGAATTCCAGGGTCAGGAAGTGGGAGTAGGTGGGTTGGTGAGTGGGAGGGGGAGGGGGATGGGATAGGGGGTTTTCGGAGGGAAAACCAGGAAAAGGGACAGCATTTGAAATGTAGATAAAGTAAATATCTAATTAAAAAAGAAAAGAAAAGAGAAAGAAAAAACAATGCTCTATTGCATTTAATTGTATTGTTTTAGATTTTGTATTTTTGTAAGACTGTTGAAAGCATGGTATGCTTAAATCTATTTGATTTCTGGGAAGGTTGATTATCTTTCCTGGCTTGAGCCCTTAGAGCCTCTTCTGTTTGTGTTTGTTCTTTTGTTTTTGTCATGCTGCTATTTTCTAGATTGTCTGTAATGTTTTCCATCTTTATTTGTGGAAGCTCTTTGTACACTTTAGAAGGTAAAGTTTGTATTTACCCTGATACTTTTTTATTTAAAGCCCTGTTTATGAAATCTTAAAACAGGAATCATTTTATTGTTGATATAGTTATTTGCTTTTCCGTTTTTAGTTTCAGCATTTCATAGTATTCTTCGATAAATCTACTCATTTACATAGTGAACTATTTGTCTATAATTTCAGTTCAGAGTTTGAAGTTCATTGGATATTTAGATCTTTGAGATCTAATTTACAGGTGTGATGGGAATTGGAGGTATAACTTAATTTTTTATACCACATAGATAAGATGGCTGTCCCAAGGCATCTAATAGATTGCTTACTCCACAATAGAGACATAGATTGCTTGCTTGCTTGCTCCACAATAGAGGCTACCTCTTTCACACAGTGAATTTCTGAGAACTATTGACTGATTGTAGTATTTTATTCCTTTTTTGGGGGGACATTGCATTATGTCTTTGTTCTTTTTCTCATATCACTTTGAGGTCACATAAGGATCTTATGATATTACTATTAAGTGCTTTGAAGTCTGTCAGCTGTTTTCCTCCTTTAAAATGGTTTTTGTTATGTTTGATACTTACTCACCAGATCATCCAGCTTCCAAAAAAAAAAATTACAGTTGATAATGAGATTAAAAGGATGGATGTATCTTATAGCAATCCAATTTATTACTTATTATTATTATTATTAATTATTATTATTATTACCATTGCTTTCAAGTAAGCTACACCTAAGCCTTTTGATCTTTGCTCGTTTTATATGTACTGGTAGCATTTTTCCTTTATTTTTATTGGATCATTGAGGATTTTGTACAATGTACTTTGTTCATATTCCCCAGCACTGTGCTCTTCCCCTGCTCTGCCCCACTTCCTTTGCATGCCCAGCTTTATGTCCTCTTTCCATTGCTTTCTTTCTTTTTCTTTTTTCTTTAATCTTCCTTCCCTCCTTCCTTCCTTCCTTCCTTCCTTCCTTCCTTCCTTCCTTCCTTCCTTCCTTCCTTCCTTCCTTCCCTTCTTTTTTTCTTATTTTATTTCTTTGTAAAGTCATGAAGCCCAATCTGTGTTGCTCTAATATTCATGGATATGATGGAGCCTGGTTGACCTACTTAAAACAACAGGCTTAAAGAAAAAGTCCTTTCCCTCTCTCAGAAGCTAGCAATAGCCAAAAGGGTAGGGATTCATGTTCACCTCTCCTCTGCATGCTGGGACTTTTTTATGCCTTGGGTTTGTACAGACCTTGTTCATACCTTAATAACAGCTGTGACTTCACACACAGGGAGGGGAACCAAACACTTCTGATTGTATTCATGTATTTTCTATAAGAAAACTTATGTGGTAGCAGTTATAGAATATGTTTTCATGGACGAATAGTTATGGAAAAGGATGTGCTTATAGCTGGTGAGAGTTCTAGATATATATTTAGTAATAGGAAACACTAAGTACTACAGAGTAAAGGTTGCTCCTGGCCCCTTGCTTGGACTTTATTCCACCATTAGTTTATACAGCATTTTTTCTTGTACTTTGTCATGCTTTTGGTTATTGTGGTGACTGCCAAATTATAACCCCAAACTATATGAGGCTCTGTCAATCTTCGAATTGTTCTAAGTCAGTACAGAAGTGTCATGAAAAGGCCAGAATATCATGAGAATTTCTTTGGTATGTTTCTCTCTCTATGAAGTTATGACAAATGATGATCGGCAAAGAAGGCAGGGAAAGGCAATGCCATAGGCCTGTCCATTGCCAGCTGGGTTCTTTTTATACCCTTTCCAGATATCTGCTCTAGTAAATCATCACATACTCTTTCCCAGGCAGCTTTCAGAATGACACCATGTGCCTGTTCTCAGCAAAATATTCTCCTATATATCTGGTTCAGTAAAACATCCTATCATAAGTCAGTTCATGGGAAAACCCAAAACTAAAAGAAACAAACCATCACATGACACAACAGAATCCACCCCAAACCCCAAAATTTTCCACTTCAGGTGATGCATATGGATCTATTTGCATTCTTCTACATGCAAACATCCAGTTAGACCAGCACCATTTGTTGAAGATACTCTCCCTTTTCCATTGAATGGCTTTGGCTTCAGGGATTCCAAGGAAAGACCAAACAGAGACAATTAACCTAGACCCTTGGGGCCTCCCTGAGACTGAATTGCCAATCAAAGCAAGCATGTGTAGGACCTGGGCTCACTCCCTCACATATTTAGCAAAAGTATAGTTTGATCTTCATGAGATTCCCCCAATAACTGGAGAGGGGGCTGTCCCTGAATCTATTGCTTGACTATGAGTTCAGTTCTCCTAACTGGACTCTCTTATCAGTAGAAGAGGATTCCCCTAATCCTGAAGTGACTGGATGAAGGGCATAGGAGATGATAGCAAGGGAAAGGGCTACCATTCTCAAATAACAGGGGACAGGGTTTTGGGGAGAGGTAATACTGGGAGAAGAAGGGAGACTGATATTGGAACTTAAAATGAATAAATAAATTAATTAAGAAATAAACAGAATAAATGTTACTGAGGCACTGTATAATGGTGAATATGGATACAATTATTTTCCAGAAAACTGCTACAAATGTCTTTATTTCCTTCTTCTCCTTGTACTTTTCTGTCACTTTATTTATATGTAAAGTTCACTTAATTTCATAATTAAGTACTCTCACCACATTTGAAGAGATACACCGTCTATTTTTACCAGAAGGTAAGTTAGAACTACAGGTTGCTTGGACATCTCTTCCTATATGATCATTGCTCGAAATAAGTGGTAAAGAACTTTAAAAGATTAGGTATTGCATTGGAAAGACTGAATGGTGCATTTATAAAGACTAGATACTACATTTCACACATGTGAATCACTGTACATGTGAGAGTCTTCGAGATGCTGGAGGTCAATGGTAAAGAAGTATTCTCTAAAGCTTCTGATCTCAGAGGATTCAGAAAGGGGGCAGTATTGTCATTCTGGCACAAAAGGATGATGAAGACTCGTGTCATGTTTTGCTGAAGCAGACTCATGTGATATTTTGCTAAGGCAAGACCCCTGAGAGGACACTATATTTGGAGAGAGTATAAGTAGGACTCAACAGGTCATTTCCATAGCTAGCTGTGCAACATTTCATTGGTCTCCCTTCTTGACTGATCTTGAGAGAGGCACAACAGAGAACTCCTGACATTCTGGCTCCTTTTGGTTGATTCTGCTGACTCAAGTTGATTTGGCAGAGGCCTGGTGGTTTCTGCTGGATTGTGATTTTGCTGACACTACTGAACTGGACTGCTGGTATCTTGACAAATGGAGATTGTTATCTTGACAAATGACAAAAGAATTACATCTGAACAGGCCACTTGTCTATTTACCATCTTTTCTCCCTTAACTTTGGGTGATGAGCAAGAAGGGGGATTGAAAACCCTTATTTAAAAAGTAGGTTTTGAGAAATCTTAGCCTACAACCATTAACAAGTTGTTCCTCTGATGTGCACAAGAACTATGAAGTTATTTTTATTTCTGACCTAACATTTGCATTGAAATTCCACAGTACTATTAAGAGAAATAAATACATGGTGCAAGAAATTCGTGTTAAGTATATTTAGATATTCGCCTGTATTGTCATTAAATATTTACATGCATTCTAAACTGTACTTACTAAGCAATTATATTTTTGTAAAGTTTAAATAACATAGAAATATTTAGTTTCAAATTCTTTCCATAGATACTTACATAGTGACAATCATCTTGTGCTTGTTGTCTCACTTTTAGCCTGTTGGGGAAGTTAGATGCCATCTTCCGGTATCAGGACATTTATCCTATTAAGCATTCTAAGTAGGACAAATTCTTTATGCCCTTGGGTTTTTCAAGTTTTTCAATATAAGCATTATTATATATTCTTTCTTACCTGAATATAATATAGTCTTCATCTCCTGTGTCCCCTTGAGACACCCAACACATATATAGCCAAGCACTACCTAGTCTGTCCTCAGTGACAGAAGATGTGTTTAATGTGTCTAACCCTCAAGAGACTTAAGGCTGCAGGGAGTGGGGAGGAATGACAGGGTGGGGGACCATCTCTTGGAGACAAGGGGAGTAGCAATGGAATCAGAAACTATCAGAGGGTGGACCTGGAGAGGGACAATGACTGAAATAAATATATATATATATATTCTTCACCCTAATATACTATATTGATATGGTTTTTTTGTACATAGTAATTTCTAAACAGTTCCCTAACTTCCTATATTATTCATATTCCTGTGCAACTCATGTCTTGTGGCAAATGTAACAATACCCCTTCTTATACAGAGTAAAACAAATTTGAATAGATAAGTTATGTTGGTCAGGTTATCATTTCTAAGGTTTATTGTATTTTTATATTGTTCTTGACAATGAATATTATTTTCTGAATCAAAATATAAATTGAATATTATAAGTATATTTAAATAAATTACAATATCATGCTTTAGCCTTACTCTAAAATAATGTTCTAGCCTTACTCTAAATGCATTTAACATTTTAAAGAACAGGTGAGCATATATGTTGTATAATTTTTAATATGTAAAATATGTGCCAGCATCATTTGAAAGTACACTGGGGGAAAGTTAAGGAACTTCCATTGTTTATCTAAAACTTGTTACTACACTGTAGTTCTGTGTGCACAGCAAGACAGTCAATTAGCTCCACAAAGAAACTACTACCTGTCCTTATTAAACAATAAGTAGTCTTTGTAAAAGAAAAATGTGAGCCACAGTGTTCTTCCATTTAATATGAATAGAAACCATAGAGGTAAAATGACATAGTGGAAAAGGTAAGCTCCTTGGGAGAATAATAACCTCACTCTATAAAACAATGAAAGTTCTGGTTATAGTTTTGTACTAAAAGCTCATCCATCAAGCTCTTCTTTATCAAGGTTTTACTATAACATATTGTATGTTCATTGGATTCTTAAGCTTCAATCTGACCCAAGCAGATAATAATAGCTTTAAGTTTACATAAGGCATCTTCAACACTAGTATCATAAATGTGTAAAAGTTTATTGTTCAGCACAAATATGTTGACGTTTCTATTCTTTAAGTAATTGATTTTAAGCTAGCTTTTTAAATGATTCACATATGGAGTCATGAACACTTGCATCTAAACACAAAGCATTTTATTTTTTCCTACAATGCAGCAGTAGGCATACTGCCCTTGGGCTTAATTATCAAGACCCATAGTGTTTGGTATAAGGGATGCTGCTATTCCCATGGCAGTTTAATAATTCTCTGATATATTTTTCTATGACAGAGGTCTCAGAGAGGTGACACTCTTCTGTCACTTCTCTGTCCTTTAGGTATAAATAAGGAACAGGCAAACTTCTCACCTACAAAGGCTGTATATCCTCTTCTTCAATATCTCAGCAGTCACAATTCTTATCAAGCTTTATGAAAAAAAAGTATACAATTTCTTCTTTTGTTTAAGCACTTATAATCCTGCAGATAATGCCAATCATTTTTGTTGGCTTTTCTCTTTCTCCAGACACATAAAAAATAGTAAAACAAATGACTCTGATATGGAGAAAAATTTCTCCATCATGATCAAATCAAAAGAAAAATATGTATAACATGAAAAACCCAAAAGAGGAAAATTGAACAATAAAGTCCAAGTTTGAAGAAATGAAAGGAAGAGTCATGACTGATAATTCCAAACAACAGTAGCACAAGCTGATAAGATCTAAGACAGCATTATCTTATTCATGAAGAATAAGATAGGTGTATGGGTATAGAGAGCCACGGGAGAAAGTATGGCTGCTAAGTTAAAGATCAGCTGATCTAGGGCTGCTGATCTTAAGAATGAATGACTTTGTCTTCTCATTAATAGTTGTTCATCCTACATCTTACAAAACATAGCTAGTAAATATTAAACAAATGGAAAAGGACAAATCATCTTAATGATGGGTACAGTCAAGGTGAGACACAAGCCACCAATGTCAGATAAGTGGGTCTAAAATCTATATTCCAGCAGTGAGCACATGTCAATCAGAGAAGAGTCTTTTATTTACTAGTGATGAGTCTAAAAGTCAATATGAGAAAACAATATAAATTGTATTATTAATTATCTTTTTCCTCTCCACAGTACTCTTGGATTCATTTGCAATGGTAACAAAACACAGTTTCTTTTTCATACACACGATTGCATCAATTGACTCATTTTTGCTATCTCTTCTCCCTTTTGTGCTTAGACACAGTCCATCAACATGAAAGCTAAAGACTGAAGACATAACATAAGTCAAGTCAGTGCTTATTACAACAGGAAATGACATCAGTGATGGAAAGGTCACTCGGGAGACAAAAGTGTTGCTTTGTCATCATTCACCAGAGCTTTAGTTTACTACATGTTACAAGATCCAGTTTGGCTGTCACTCCATTCTCATGGAATCAGAATCAATGTGCAAGAAGTATATTTTAAAACCATGGAAGTCACTACTTTAAGGTCAGATACTTTAAATTCTAGTAACCCAAATTATATATATATATATGCAAACATATATTTTATATATATATATAAATTATATATATATACAAACACTCACACACATATGTCAATTGCCACATACTTCCAAATCAATAGACTATTTGTATACAAGCACACACTCAAGGAGAAAGAGGGAGAGAAAGAAACAGAGACATAGAGAAACATGTTGAGAGTCATACAGATAGAGATAGGGACAGACTAAGGCACATAAACCAATTCTTCAATAATTATCGAAAACCCATTTTTTCAAGAACAATAATCTATTGTTTTTAATATTAAATCTAGGCACTGCACAAGTAGCCCATATGTCCCTAATTGTTTGTATGACTGTTTCAAAGATGAAATGTCATGATGACTGCATTGACTTTAAACATTTCCTATTATGTATCGTATATAGATTCACACCTAACACTTCCATATTGAAGACCTGGACCCCAGGACTGAGAAAAGCAAGACTTTGAAAATGATTGGACATCAGGACTTAGATCTCATAATGTATTAATTCACTGACAGTTTCACTATTGAATGGGATAGAAGGAAGAGGAGGGTGTGGTTGGTGGAACTCAGTTGCAGGAAATAGGTCACTGGTATGTAAATTCTAATGGTCTACTTTGTCTACCTCCGTTTTGATTCATGACTAGTATGAGTTGTATTTTTTTTCTTTCATCGCTCCATTCTGCCATGTAGTTCTAAATCACCAAACTGATGGAGTTCAGAAATTACACACTGCTCTCTGAAACCATGAATCCAAACAGACCTTTCCTCATTAACCCATTTTTATTACATTTTTCTTTTTTTTTTTTTTTTTTTTTTTATTTTTATTACATATTTTCCTCAATTACATTTCCAATACTATCCCAAAAGTCCCCCATAGCGCCCCCCACTTCCCTACCCACCCATTCCCATTCTTTTGGCCCTGGCATTCCCCTATATTGGGGCATATAAAGTTTGCAAGTCCAATGGGCCTCTCTTTCCATTGATGGCCGACTAGGTCATCTTTCGATACATATGCAGCTAGAGACAAGAGCTCCAGGGTTCTGGTTAGTACATCATGTTGTTCCAACAATAGGGTTGCAGATCCCTTTAGCTCCTTGGGTACTTTCTCTAGCTTCTCCATTGGGAGCCCTGTGATACATCCAATAGCTGACTGTGAACATCCACTCCTGTGTTTGCTAGGCCCCGGCATCGTCTCACAAGAGACAGCTATATTTGGGTCCTTTCAGCAAGATCTTACTAGTGTATGCAATGGTGTCAGCGTTTAGAAGCTGATTATGGGACGGATCCCTGGATACAGCACTCTCTAAATGGTCCATCCTTTCATCACAGCTCCAAACTTTGTCTCTGTAACTCCTTCCCTGGGTGTTTTGTTCCCAATTCTAAGAAGGTGCACCATGTCCACACTTTGGTCTTCATTCTTCTTGAGTTTCATGCGTTTATCAAATTGTATCTTATATCTTGGGTATCCTAAGTTTTGGGCTAATATCCACTTATCAATGAATACATATTGTGTGAGATCTTTTGTGATTGTGTTACTTCACTCAAGATGATGCCCTCCAGGTCCATCCATTTGGCTAGGAATTTCATAAATTCATTCTTTTTAATAGCTGAGTAGTACTCCATTGTGTAAATGTACCATAATTTCTGTATCCATTCCTCTGTTGAGGGACATCTGGGTTCTTTCCAGCTTCTGGCTATTATAAATAGGGCTGCTATGAACATAGTGGAGCATGTGTCCTTTTTACCGGTTGGGACATCTTCTGGATACATTTTTCTTTCTTTCTGTTTATTTTCTCTTCTTCTCCACTCTTCTTCTGTCCATGTGGATTTTTTGTTTTGTTTTTTGTTTTTTTGATGTTATTTTTATTAGATATTTGTTTCATTTACATTACAAATGCTATCCCCAAAGCCCCCTCTACCCTCCCCCTGCCCTGCTCTCCAACCCACCCACTCCTGCTTTCTAGCCCTGGCATTCTCCTGTACTGGGGCATATGATCTTCGCAATACCAAGGGCCTCTCCTCCCATTGATGGACTACTAAGCCATCCTCTGCTGCATAATCAACTAGAGACACAGCTCTGGGGGTTATTGGTTAGTTCATATCGTTGTTCCTCCTATAGGGTTGCAGACCCCTTTAGCTCCTTGGGTACTTTCTCTAGCTCTTTCATTAGGGGCCCTGTGTTCCATCCAATAGATGACTGTGAGCATCCACTTCTGTATTTGCCAGGCATTGGCATAGACTCACAAGAGTGAGCTATGTCAGGGTCCTGTCAACAAAATCTCTCTGGCATATGCAATAGTGTCTGGGTTTGCCATGTGGATTTTTCCTCCCTCTCTGTCTTTCCTTCCTTTCCTGTCTCTCTCTCTCTCTCTCTCTCTCTCTCTCTCTCTCTCTCTCTCTCTCTCTCTCTCTCTCTCTCTCTCTCTCTCTCTCCCTCTGTCCCTTCTTTTCTCTTCCTATGGCTTTTCTTGGAATACATGTATTTACTCATAACCTAGATTGGTCTCAATTTGATATGTAGCTGAGGTTGGCCTTCATATAATAATAATCCTCCTGCTTTAGCTTTTTACATGCTGAGACTGGAGAACTGAGTTATACAGAATTGTGACTTACTTTCCTCATGCTTCTTGTCATAGCAGCAGAAAATGTTAACTTGATAATTAGCACACATGTGCAAACATGAGGATGGTAGTTCTACAGATGCAGAGATAACTATACAAGGTAAGAGGATGGATAAGCATTAAACAAAAGTGAATGGTAGAATTCTGGTAAAAAGTGGGTCCAAGTGATGTGCTTGTTTTATTCTTATGTCCCTTGTTTTCTTTTTGAACAAAAATTTCAAAGCATGGAATAAGCAAAAATATCTCATGAGCAAAAAAAATGGTGAATCTTGAAAATGTAAGACTTAAAAACTACCTGAGGGCATCCTTCTTGGTCTGACAGAGTTCAATAAGCTCTGGAGATGGACCTTTGTACCAGGGTTCCTTTGTCTAATAGGAAATTCTGCAGAGTACAAATTAATTTAAGGAACAGAAAGTCTCTGGGGTATGGATCAAGTCAGAGGCACAGGAAAGAACAGACATTGTTTTCTTTCTGTTTTAATCACAAGGATCTTGATTTGACTTCCACTTGCCAGAGAAAATAAAAGATTTATTTTAATCTGGGCAGGAGAAAAGCACAGGATGAAGAGAGTAAAAAATGACTTCTACTTGAGCTGGGATGCTATTAAACCATCCCACTCTCCCACTCTGAAAAACTGCAAAAAGGAAAACATGGACTAGGAAAAAACAACAACATCAAAACAACAAACCAGGGTTGGGCAAAAGTTACTGAAATATTAAAGGATCCTTGGCAAGACTGAAATAAAATTGACGCACTTTGCTATCTACATCAAATTGACAATCAATGCTGTCACATTAAACCTTACATAGCTGGTAGTCCCCTAAGAAAATATCAAGGAATTGGATGTTTATGTCACTTATGTTTTGAAATGTGGGACTTTCTCTTTATGCCTAACTACTGAGATGTTTACATTGCTTCCTTAGGAGAAACATAAAATACCTTAGTATATGAGCCTGAAAACTTGCACAAGTTGATAGTGCCCTAAAATGTAAGAGAACAATGGGGTTAGAGTTCAACTGGGGGAAAAAGCACTAAAAATGTCTGTGTATTTGCACTGATAGCAGAGCTTGGTTTAGGGAACATGTGGAGAAAAGGAACTGTTCACAGAACAGCCTGCTGTGTGACTTCTGGGGTGATAACATAGGGTAGGGGATGCACTGCATGATGAGAGTCAGAGCCAAACTGGAGACCAAGTGGACTGATCATAGAAGAGTTGCGAGTCAGTTACTTGAACCAGAAGCATCTGATGAGTCATCATATGTCCTATAGTAATGGTATGCTTCTCCAAATATTCTAGCCAAAAGTTAATGTCTAGCTGCCATCTTTATATATAGGGACTATTATTGACAATATTTCTTGAGAAATATTGGGGACTTTAATTCTGTAGGAAGAATCTAGAAACTCCCTGGGAGGGATTAGAAGTTCCCAGTGATTAAAATTGTAAGCACAAGGAGTACTATATCTGGGACTCTAGAAACTTACACTGGCTAAGAATAGCTAGGGATTTTGTGTGTGTGTCTAATATCCATTTATTAGTGAGTACATAACATGCATGTCCTTTTGAGTCTGAGTTACTTCACTCAGAGTGATATTTTCCATTTGTCTGCAAAAGTCAGGATGTCCTCATTCTTAACAGCTGAATAGTATTCCATTGTATAAATGAAACAGATTTTCTGTATAAATTCTTCTTTAGTGCAACATCTAGGTTGTTTTCAGCTTCTGGCTATCACAAATAAGCCCAATATGAACATAATAGAACACGTGCCCCTGTGCCATGGTGGACCATCTTTTTCATATATTCCCAAGAGTAGTATAGCTGGGTGTTCATGTAGATCTAGAATACAAAAGATACAATCCACAGAGTGCAAAAGTCTCAACAAGCTGAAGTGTCTAAGTGAGGATGCTTCAGTCCCACTTGGGAGAGAGAAGAAAGCAATCATATGTGGGGAGGGAGGGAGGGATTTGGGAGGGAAAGTGGATGGGGAGGAGGGAACCTCATCTGGTATTGGGTGAGGGAAAAGGACTAAAGCCCTGAGGGCTAACAGAAAGAATGAAAACAGGCAACCTCAGGAAATAGGAGGTTGGAGGGATCCCCTA
The DNA here is from genome assembly GCF_978045245.1 of Mus caroli. Lineage (NCBI taxonomy): Eukaryota > Metazoa > Chordata > Mammalia > Rodentia > Muridae > Mus > Mus caroli. The sequence goes on from NW_028227270.1 coordinate 5,470,663, forward strand.
GAGTGTACCAGAGACCTGGGAGGTAAGAGGAATCACAGGGAGGGACCTTTGAAGAAATGCCTAACAGTAGGGAGAGGGAATTTATAGAGCATCAAACGAGGGATGGTCTTGCCATCACACAGTCACATCTCTGACTCATAGTTGTTCCTGTCTGAAAGAATTACAGGGATGGAAATGGAGAAGAGCCCAAGAAAAAGAGGATCCAGTGACAGGCCCAAAGTCAGATCCAGCTCAAGGGGAGGTCCCAAGTCCTGACACTATTACTGAGGCTATGGAGCGCTCACAAAAAGGGATCTATCATAACTGCCCTCTGAAAGAAAGACTCAACAAAGACCTGAAAGAGTCAGATACAGATATCTGTACCCAAGAATGGACAGAAGCAGCTGACCCCTGTTGTTGAATTAGGGAAGGCTGAAAGAATTTGAGAAGGGCGATCCTATAGAAGGGTGAGCTGGTGAGCTGTCTTAATTAATCTGGACCCCTGAGATCTCTCAAACACTGAACCACTAAACAGACAGCATACACCAGCTGATATGAAGCCCCCAACCCACATACAGTAGAGGACTTCCAGGTCTATGTTCATTCAGAGATGATGTACCTTACCCTCAAGAGACTGGAGGCCCTAGGGAGTTTAGAGGTCAGGTGGGGTTGGGGATGGGGGCATCTGTGTGGAGAAAAGGTATGGTGGGAAGGAGGTGTGGGATGTAGAACAATTTGAGGGTGGGAGGGGAGGGGCTGGGAATGGAATATGGAGTGTATGAATACAAATTGTAATTGTATATGAATTACAAATAAAATTAATTTATAAAAAAATTTAAAAAGGAAAAAAATATAAAAGAATAGCTACGGTTACAAACTCACTTACAGTTGCACACTTCGATGTCCAAAACAATGACATATAGATGGCAAAGTGCAGATTTCACAAGCTATGTGAACGTTATGAAAAGAAGTAGGAAGAGAGGGAGAAAGAAGAGAAGAGAGAAATGGAGTAGGAGGAATAAGAGGAGCAGGAGGAAGAGGAGGAGGAGAAAAAGGACTAAGAGGAGGGGGAGGACAGGAAGATGATGAAGAAGAAAAAGAAGAAACAAAATCTGACTAGAATTACATGTCACCAAATAACAAAATCTTTGCCTTCTTTTAAGACCACAAGATATAAAAAAAATGAAAAGAGAAAATGAGAAGTATGAATTCTAAATAACAAAACAGCAACAAAACAAAACACAAAACAAAGTAAAGCAAAGCAGAAATACCTTTCCACATCTTGATAGGCTGATTTATGAGATTAAGAACACCTGAGAAATTGAAGAGATGGTACTGCAATCCCCCCAACATACACAACTTGGTAACAAAAGAAAACTTGAGAAGTATTCAACAATGCTCTAGAAAATGACCTATAGTACTTCCATAAACTCAAGCTAATATTTGTTTTTGTTTGGTTTTTCTTTTTTTTTGGTATTGGTTAATTTATTTACATTTCAAATGTTATCCCCCTTCCCAGTTTCCCCTCCGGAAACCCCCTACCTGATCCCCCCTTTCCCTACTTCTATGAGGGTGTTCTCCCACCCACCCACACTCCTGCCTCTACACCTATACTGGGCCATCCAGCCTTCACAGAACCAAGGGACTCCCCTCTCATAGATGCCAGGTAGGACAATCCTCTGCTACATGTGCAGCTGGAACCATGGTTCCGTTCATGTGTACACATTGGTTTGTGGTTTATTCCCTCAGGGCTGAGAGGTGTGTGTAGGGGGAGGGGGGCTAGTGGGTTGATATTGTTCTTCCTATGGAGTTGCAAACCACTTCAGCTCCTTCAGTCTTTGTCCCATCTCTTTCACTGGGGTCCCCATGCTCGGTCAGATGGTTGACTGCGAGTATCTGCAGCTTTATTGGTCAGGCTCTGGCAGAGCCTCTCAGGAGGCAGACATATCAGGCTCCTGTCAACAAGTACTTCTTGGCCTCAGCAATTGTGTCTGAGTTTGGTGTCTGCATATAGGATGAATCTCTAGGTGGGGCAGTCTCTGGATGGCCTTTCCTTCAGTCTCTGCTCCACTCTTCTGTTTCCGTTGTCAGCCATGTCCTCTACACATTTTCCTATAACTTTTTTGGCTTAATGCAACCTGAGATTTGTCACAATGAAAAAGACATGCATTATTGTTTGAATCTGAATAGCACTGCCCTGCCTCAGGCTCAGGTTTGACTCTTGGTCCTTAGCTGCTTCAAGGAGTTGCATACACAGTAGAAGACAGCTCCCACTTGGAGGAACTTGCTCACTGAGAACAATTTGTTAGCTATTTGCTTTCTGGACCACTCCTGTTTCTTTGTCTGCCATGATGCTGAACGTATTTTTTTTCTTTCTTTCTTTCTTTTTTTTTTTTTTTTTTTTTAACCTTGTACATTTGCAGTCAGAATGGTCTGCCCAAGTGTCTGGGATTGAAATGTATAAACTTGAAGCTCTGAGATCATGTGTTGATATAATTACTTTTTCTACTTAAACTGTTTACATAAAGTTTTTTTTTCCACAGAGATAAGAAACTTATAACCACCCACTTGATGACAATGTGAGAATGTTTTGTGGCTAGTCAAGGAGAGAAGAAGAAGAGAAGAAGAAGAAGAAGAAGAAGAAGAAGAAGAAGAAGAAGAAGAAGAAGAAGAAGAAGAAGAAGAAGAAGAAGAAGAAGAAGAAGAAGAAGAAGAAGAAGAAAGAAGGAGGAGGAGGAAGAAGAGTAGGAAGAAGAGGAAGAGGAGGAGGAGGAGAAGGAGGAGGAGGAGAAGGAGGAGGAGAAGGAGGAGAAGGTTCCTAACAGTTTGATCTAATCTTCTTCTTAGATCTCAGCAATCTAAGATTGAAAAACTGCAAGAACAAATTCCTGTGATCTACAGTACAGAGACTGGAAAGTTTTGTTAAAGCCATCCCTAAAAAACAAAAACAAAACCAACCAACCAAACAAACAAAAAAGCTAGTGCATGTAATTTTATTAAACCAGGTAAAAATAACTCACAAAAGCCCATTGTATACTGCATCCTATAGAACACTTAAATGTATAATTCCTGTCTAATGTGTACTTCATACCAGGCAGGCAGCCACACTATTTGTATTTACGTGCTCTTTGCTTTAGGTGGAACTGATCTTGTCAGTTTTATTTTTGAGTCTCATCTTCTTAGGTCCCAGTTTTCAGTTCATACATCTTCTTCAGCCTTTCATGAATGCCTATCATAGTGGCATCCCTCTGCCTTTGAGACAATTCATGTTTGCTTGGGTGTCAGCATGTCATTATTTCACATTTTTGTCTCAGATTCTATTCTTATTCTTTATTGTTACTCCATGTGTGTGATCTACCCAAAAGTAAAAAATGGTTCAAGTCAATTCTGAATTCCATCTTCTACCCTTCTGAATTTTATTCCTCTCTTAGACTCTCATCAGTTGTTTAGATAAAATACCATCTGTATGCTGATTGCTAATTATAGCTACTTTCTCTAAACTGCATGTCCTTAAATATTTTAAAATCCAACATTTTGCTATAACCAATGTTTAGTTTGGGACAACTCCGAGTATGTCTAATACATCTTATTTACTGGAAAAGCTTTACATTGGAAAATATTTATGTAATTTTATAACATATTTATGTATGATGCTTATAGAAAAAGTTCTGAGGTTTTACTTAGTACTCCCTAACTTTGTATCTTTAAAAGAGAAATATATTTAAAACATCAATTTTAGTACTCTTAATAAGTAAATATACTGACTAAAGAAAAAAATGAATTTTTTCTTTACACTCAAAACATTGGTACTACATGTCTTCTCTACTTATCTTTTTTTGTTTTTACTTTGCTGTGCTGTAAGAAATCAATATATCATCTTTTTATCTTACATTTTTATACCGTATATTAATAATAATTTGCTTCAGGTGCCTTATTTCCCTTAAATACAATGTGTGAATATATTAGTTATTAAATATATGACAAGTAATTCACTTTTTAGGAATGAATAAATATTGTATTGTCAAAATAAATAAAGTCTGATTATTATGAAGTTATAAGTGTTGATCTAGACAGTATATATCCTTATATCTTTATTTATTTGATTATGCCTAAAAGCAAATTGCACATACTTACACGGCTACTTTACACAATAAGATCACGTAACCTATTACTTATACCACAAAAACAAATTTAACTGGCAGATGAAACAACTCAAGAGCTCTTGAGATTTCTGGATAAATAATTTAACTACATATTTACTCCATGTACTGTAGTGGCATTTCTCCTGTTTAAAATATATATAATAAATGTTTGGCTATTTTATACAAATATGTACATGAATCTGGGGACAATATTTTAGAATTATAATCAGAAAGTCACATAATATGTATGTATCCTGTGATAAGTGGATGTTTTTGTACTTTTCTGACTCAGATTTCTTAAGGGAATAATGTCCATTGTAAAGCTTTCCAGAATCCATTTTCATATGCTAATAAAATGGAGTAAATTCAGAATAAATATATGCATTATGCAAATGAAATGTTGGTGTTATGCCAGAAACTACTCAATGCCAATGATTTAGTTTAGAAAGAACTTTATCTGCATAAATGTAGTCTGAGGAACATGCACAGCCCAAACTATGTGATCTTCTGTTTATGGTTTGGACAGTGATATATAATGAATTAAATATTTGAATAAAAAACATAATAGGAAGGGAAGTTCCTGGCATATAAACTTTAGCCAAAATGTTTAGCATTACATTATATATTTCTTGGGCATTTCCCAGGAATTTTTCCAAAATTTTGTAATTCTGATGAACCAGATAATCTTATTTTCAGCCAGTCAAACACATCTAAGTTTATTTTATTTTGACATTAATGTTTGCAAACAGAAATGAAGATATTGCACAGAGTTGAGGTCACTTGATATTTTGTTTGTTTGTGTGTTTGTTTTTTGGTTTTGAAATGTGCAAAATATACAAAACTATCCAAAGAGAGGTCTCCTGAGGACACTGTGAACAAACCCACAGTTCTGCACTGAAAAAAGACCCCTAAAATGCACAACAAAAGAAGTGATAGAAAGCTTCCTCCACGTGGTGAGTGATTTTTGTGTTTTCTCTTAGGTACAGAGCCACTTACTGCGCGTTAGGCGAACCAGGACGATGCCATTCTTGAAAGGGAGAGATTTTCTTTATTTTCAGAACTTAGAATTCTAACCATCAGAGTGGCAGCTTAGCCTCTGACCAAACATATTTGCTCTTCTGCACATATTTCAAATACTTTCATTTATGTACATCTCATGGGTTTAATTCCACATTGAAATTTTAATAATTAAAGAGTAAACAGTGGCACAAAGAGGGAAGAAAGAAGGGAAGGCAGGAAGACAGCTGATTGGACATCACTTTGAAACCATCACTTATAATATCTGGAGGAAAATTAATTCTTCGTTATTGGTAAAAAACACAGTGATGGTAAACTTTGAAGATATATTTTTATAATTTATTTTTAATATTTAATATTATAATATGATTAAAAACTTTCACCTTCCCTTTCCTTTCTTCAATCATTCTCATTATTCTCTTGCTCTCTTTCAAACCCATGTCCGTCTTTCCTTAATTGATGCTATATATGTGTGTATGTATATACAAATACATTGAATATATATCAATATACCTATTATATATATTGTTGTCAGTGAAGACACTATTTCAATATTACAGATGAAAAACACAAGAATATTACAAAAATTCTTGACTGGCTAATGTGATAAAGGTATCGATAAAACACTTTTAATATCTGAACTTCCCACTCCATTTTTTTTCTTTCTTACATGCTTTTGTAATAATTGGTTTATAATCAGTCATTTAGATATTTTAAGTATGAAAAAAATGGAATGTTTTTCATCCTACAAATGAGGACATATGTACAAAGTGCAGCAAGTCCACACTGTTTTACTAAAGAAAATTAAGCCAAAAAGAAATTCGCAAAAATGGAGCTCAAGTGCAGACAGTGTGATGTCAAAACTATTGTCTTGACCATTGCATCTTGATAATTTCCTTAAAATATGTTCAATAGTTTGAACATATATGCATAAAATAAGAAATTAGTCAATATGTTGTTATCAAAGACTAATGTTTATTTCATCTGTACAGGAATATTAAGAACATAATCCATTTTATTGCTGAGGCGCTACCTTGAACATTTTATTGTCTTAATAAGTTTCTCATTTCCAACATTATTTTTCCTGGCTTTTCTTCAGCAATTCAATCTCTTTATTGAGCTCTTTGGAAAAGAAGTATTTGTTTTTATACATTTATAATTAAAATATAATTACATTATTTCCCCCTTCTTACCTCCATGCTCTCCCAATTCCTCTCCCTCCAACTCCTTCCAGGCAATCCTCTCAAAAAATAAAGTACCCTCATTTTCTTTTATATTATTTTACATATATCTGCATATATGAAAATATAAGATAGCCTGCTTTCTCTGATTTGGTGTGTGTGTGTGTGTGTGTGTGTGTGTGTGTATGTGTGTATTATATGTATATGAATGTATGTATACATGGTTCTGGGCTCATCACTTTGTATTGGATGACAAATTAGGGTACTTATTTCAGGGAGATGCTAATTCTCCTCTCTCATCAGTCAGTTGCCAATATCTTCTGTACGGGGTTTCATCTTGTGAGATGTTTAATATTCATGTGGTTTGTATTTATGTGCTAGGACTTGTAGATGTGGTGAAGTTTGTTCGATGAAAACATGAGTCAAGACAGAAATTAAAAAAGAAATTATAAACTTTCTAGAATTGAATGAATATAAAACCCGAACTTATGGGATATGATGAAAGCAATTCTTACAGACAAGTTCATAGCACTAAGTGCCTTCATAAGAGGGGAGAAGGAAACCTCACACTAATAAGTTAACAGCACACCTGAAAGCTCTAGAACAAAGAGAATAAATCATACACAAAAAAGGTATTGATGGCAAGAAAAATACAACTTAAGGCTGAGATCAATCAAATAGAAACACACAAATAAACAACATAGAGAATAAAATGACGAAAGGAATTGGTTTCTTGAGAAAATCAGTAAATTTGACAATCCAACAAAAGGATGGAAAAAGGAGATGCAAATTAACAAAATTAGAGATAAGGGTAATATAACAAACACTGATGAAATCCAGAGAATCACAAAGACACACTTTGAAAACATGTACTCTATCAAATTGGAAACCCTAAAAGGAAAACCACTTACCAAAGTTAAATAAGGACCAAGTAAACAATTTAAACAGACCTATAATCACTAGTGAAATACAGGCTGGAATTAAATCTACCAACCAATAAAAAGCCCTATGCCAGATAGTTAGAACACAGAATTCTACCAAACTTTAAATGGGGGAGGGGGGTATGCCAATACTCCTCAAATTATTCTTTAAATCTCTTCTACAAAGGAAAAACAAAAAAAAAAACATTGCCTAGTTTGTTTTATGAGACCCCATTTTTCCTTATACCCAAACCCCATAAAGATGCAAAAAGAAAGGAGATTTATAGACCAGTTTCCTCCATGAACATAGATGTAAAGATTCTCGATAAAATAACCATTATTTTGCTGTAGTGTCATTGAAATTTTGGCTATGTCCTTATGTTTTATATAAGCTCTATTTTCTAGCCAATGAATTTTTAGGTTTTGTCTTTCATATGTATCTCAGTTGTTCAAAGGTTTGGATATGTTAATTTTATTCTTTTATATACACCTCAATACGTGATCATTGCTATTTTGCTCTACATTTCTAAGCTTCCTTTTTCTGCTATATCTTGTCTGTTGATAATGTTTCCTCCTGTACTTTTTATTGGACTTTATAAGTCTTTCCAAAGTTTCTGTTTGGTTACTTATGCAAGTCTAGCTTCTTTAATACCTTCCAAGTATTGAGTTTGTGCTCTAAGTTATTGACCTCATTTTTACACTCACCTTTGCAATTTTCTTATCTAGGTCCTGAATTGATTTCCTGTCCTGATTTATCTTCGTATTTGAGTCCTTTCTATGGTCATTGATTCTCTTTCAAAGTGGGACTCTGAAGTCTACCTTTAGTACTTCAATTGCCTCTTTATTTTGGTGCCCATTACTGAGGGCTTTGAACATTTGGAGGTGTTGTTATGAATGTTCTCTCTCTCTTCTCTCTCTCTCTCTCTCTCTCTCTCTCTCTCTCTCTCTCATGCTCTCTCATGTGTGTATAGGGGGGAGGCCTGTTTGTATGTTTTGTAAACTTCTTCCATAAATTAGCCTTCCAAGTTTTTTATCTCCCCCTTGCCCCACATTTTTGTACATTGGGTTTATTATATATAAATATTTTAAAATATTATTTATTGATTAATATTTATATGAGTACACTGTAGCTGTCTTCAGACAGACCAGAAGAGGGCATCAGAACATATTACACATGGTTGTGTGCCACCATGTGGTTGCTGGGAATTGAATTCAGGACCTCTGGTAGAGTAGTCAGTGCTCTGAACCACTGAGCTCTCTCTCCAGCCCTATATATAAATCTTAATGAAGAATTTTCTTCACTTGGTACTGTATTCATTGTTGCTATTTAGAGGAAAGGAAATGCCAGTTCTCATTAATGATTTACCATTAAGTCCAGGGTTGACTTGCAGCAACACACACTTTGATTCTTCACTTGAGTCTAAGAGAGGCTAGTAGAGTTTTAAGATACTTTTTGGAGGAAAATACATTTTATGGACATTTTAGAGCTAAGACTATTCAAAATTTAGATAATGAAATGATGAATGATGGTAGAAAAAGGGAAAGGGTAAAATATGAAGACATAGAGTATAAGTTTTAGAGGTATATGCTGTTGATGGTAAGAAAAAATGTAGTTGTACCAAAGGAAGAACAAAGATATACAACTGTTTCTGTAAGAGTCACATCAAAACATAGTCATTGGTCAGCTGAAGCACAAAATTCTGAGTAAAATATAAATATAAAGCAAAGAAAAATGATGAACAAGTACAATTAAAAAAATAAAGATGAACATTAATGTGAAATAGAAGCTAGTGTGCACTTACATTGTACTATTTCCCCAGGGAAGGCTCCATTTCTCTTTGCCCTTGGATTTCAGTGGTAGGGGAAGACTACTATCCTTAGTAATTCAGACAATTGATAAATAAGAATATTTTCATTTCCAAAGCCTGACTTCTACCAGAATTTCTCTGTATGAGTGCCATCTCTCCCAAAGACAGGAAATTATATCTTTCCTCTGATGGCTAATAGTCAACTTTCCATATGCATGGATTTCTGTAATGCAGAATCTGCAGGGTTAAGCTTGCACCTTGCTGTGAGCAGTAAAGACACTGTATTGGGTTCTGCAGTGTGGTTCTTTGCAGCTCACACTGACTGTGAGGAGGAAGGGAGAATCCTTCCCTTGCCTGGCTGGTCTCAACTTCAGGTTCCCTGGTCACACTTTCATACCCATTCCTGTGCTTACCCTGTTCCAGTTTGCTCCCATGCACACCCTGTCCTGGTTGCTGCTGCTTTCAAACAGCTGGAACCTTCTCTCTCCTGCTCTTAGAAAGCATTACCTAGATGTCCCAGCAGGTCAGCAGAAGAATCCCTGCAGGTGTGCTCTTGGGCAGTCATGAATATTTCTTCTCTATGAATATTTGTGACCATATATAATATATTTTTAGAAAGAAGAAACCATAAAGTGCTATGATGAAGCTCTCATAACTACCATAACTTAAAAGATTTACACTAGTACCACTAGGGGCGTGTGCTATAAACAAAATATACACATTTTCTAGTGCTCATGTGACTCAGACAGTTTGCTTTGCACAAAATAATTGACAAACATGAAAAGTAACTGTATTCTCTAAGTTTAATGTTACTCAAATTAGAAAGGTGATTAAAATAAAGCCTCTTATTTAGTCTTGTTATTGTAACTTCAAATAATCATTGTGAGTGTTCAGTTATTAGTAGTACTTTTTAGAATGTAGAAACAAAATTATAGGAAAAAATATGCTCACTATAAAAGCAAATAATTGAAAACATTTTGCTTGACATGGAAAATGTTTGTCCTCCCAAATTGATTATTGCTACCTGTGTTTGGATTATTTTTGTAATTAATTATCCTAAAACATTATTTTAAGAGTAGAATTTAGTGTATTTAAAAGAGAAATAAACATACTTTTATATTTAAAGATGCTTACCTTAATAGAAGTAGTCTGTTGATAGTAATGCAACCCTGAATTTGTCTGATCTCAGTTAAACTATATTTTTAATATGCCCTACTTTAGGGTAGAAAAATACATGATGTGATTTTCTCTCAAAATTCTTACATAGATGATTTTAGAAACATATTTTGAAAAGAACATTTTCATCTTAGTCATTCTTAGCTTTGTCACTCTAATGAGTTTCAGAACCTCTGAGTCACTCATAAACAGGATGAAGAACAGCAAGTCTTAGACTCTAGCATCCATGAGAATTACATGGTAGACTTGTTAAGAAACAGATTTCAAAGGGCAGGGACTTAGTCAATTCAAGTTTATGACCTGTGCTTACTGGAAATTTCTGGTTCCTAGAGAATAATTGCAGTTTCTATTCCATCATGAACGAGGTTACAAGCTAAGGATAGGCACACACTGAACCAGTCAGTGTAGCACTAGGGCAGCCCAGACGCTAAGAGCCTCATAGCCCTGTTGTTGCTCAATCCCAGTGGATGAATGGCACTTTTGATTCTAGGAAGTTGTGGGACACCAATCACTCAGGGGTCACATAATTAAATAGCACGAGTCTTTTTTTTTTCAAAATTGACCAGAAAACTGGCATAACCACCTAAGAATAGCCATGACACTGAGTATATCAACCACTCCATGATATCCTCATGTTCAGAAATAGTTGACCAACAATTAATGGATGACAAAGTTGATTGTGTGTGTGTGTGTATGTGTGTGTGTGTGTGTGTGTGTGTGTGTGTGTGTGTATGCATACTTGTGCCAGTGGTTTTAGCATTTCATTTGGCTACAATTTGGTAGGACTTAGTTTTGTGGGTATTTTTTTTTCTTTTTGGGTGTGGCTTTTATTTTATTATGGTTTTGGGGGTTTTGTTGTATGTGGGGTTTTGTTTGTTTTTTAGAATAAACTTAAAGTTGGTTGGGTTGGAAATGGGTGAGAGGATCTGATAGGACTCAGGGGAGAAAAATGTGATCAAAATAGACTTAAATTTTAAAATGTTTTAAAATAATAAACAATAAAAAACAGATTTCCGTATTCCACTTGATTTAATAATTCTACATGGCTCCTATGAAAAGGCATGTCAGGGCTGGAGAGATGACTCAGCAATGAAGATCCACATTTACACATAATTCAAAATACAAATCATAAAAAAGAAGTAATATTTTGTTGTGACTGTTAGCACTGTCTATGATTAGAGCTACTCAGAAGGCTGAGCTGGGATATGGCAAATTGCAGGTCTACCTCAGATGCTGAGAGATTCCCACACTAACCTGAGTTACTTTCAGATGACATGTGTCAATAGTTAGAAACAGGCACACAAACATACACACACACTGCACACATATACTATGTATGCACAGTGGAGTTAGGCATATAGCTCATAGGATTAGCACTTAGGTAGTGTGCATTAGGCTCAATATTCCATGTCTACATATACAGACACACAGATACACAAACATACACAGAGAGAGAGAGAGAGAGAGAGAGGGAGAGAGAGAGAGAGAGAGAGAGAGAGAGAGAGAGAGAGAGAGAGAGAGAGAGAGAGAGAGAGAGAGAGAAATGCTGCATTTATAACAATTTCCCAGTTGATGGCAGTCATCCTTCTCTTTGGAAAATCATACTCTGAGACTATTACTACTATCCTACTGTATATTCTGAATAATAAAATAGTGCCTATAATGCTTTTGCTTTCACTGCTTCCTTCATCACAGACATATGTTATGCTACTAATCTGTTCCTTGAACAAGAATATTCTCTACTGCACAAAGAGAAAGTCCTAGGCCAGAAACAAGACTTGAGTCTGACAAGTTTCATGGTTCATCTGTGGTTTTGATTAAGTTCGATTTCCTTCTTATTTTCTTTCCTATAAAAGAAAAATAATTCTCTGACAACCTTTGCAGAGCGCTGCTGTTTAACATATGTATATTTTATCTGCAAATTCTATCTCGTGTACAAGTCAGGTTATCAAATTGTCTTTAGTTCAGAATTTATCATAGAAGCAAGATTATAAATTTGAGTGATGTTCTCAAATTAGTTCATTGAAATCTGTGTTAACTACACTGTGATTTTTTTTCCCTATCATGTCATGTTTAGTTCTGTCTTAAATCTCTAAGCTATTAAGTCTCCAGTTCCTGGTTAACCCTGAGGGACCTGATGCAAACCTTCAATATAGACACTTTCTATGAATAATGTCTGTCTGTAGATCTCTGCACCTGTTCCTATCTGCTGCTGGAGAAAGTCTCTCTGTTGATGACTAGACAAGGAAACAATCTATGAGTATAGCAGATATCATTAGGATTCATGGTATTGATATTTTTCTAGTTATGTTTGGCTCTACCCTAGGTATCTGAGCTATGCAGGCTCCCGTTTCTATCCATCCAGGCAGTGTTGGGCATGGGCTCCCTCTCATGTCAGCAAGCCTCAAGTTGAAACAAGCATTGGTTGTCACTCCTAAAACTTCTGCACCATCATTGCCCCAGAACATCTTGTAGGCAGGACAGATTGTGGGTAGAGGATTTTGTGGCTAGGATGATGTTCAGGTTTCTCTTTGAGTAACCTACAAAGTACCTTTTCACACAAATGAGATTAGAACCTAAGAATGATGGTGCCATGTCTGCTCCAGCTAGACCTCTCTACATTCAAAGAGTTCAGTTGATGTTGTCTTCTGAAATGGAGTCCCACTGTCAGTTTTTTGTTTGTTTTTTGTTTATTTTTTGTTTTGTTTTTGTTGTTGTTGTTGTTTTTGTTTTTGATTTTTTTGAGACAGGTTTTCTCTGTATAGCCCTGGCTGTCCTGCAACTCACTCTGTAGACCAGGCTGGCCTCGAACTCAGAAATCTGCCTGCCTCTGCCTCCCAAGTGCTGGCATCAAAAGCGTGCGCCACCACACCCAGCATCCACTGTCAGTTCTAAAGAGTGACTTTCTGTTCTAGCATTAGCCTGGGTTGTTAGGGAACTCCACTGGACACTCTTGGCTAACAACTCAACATAATGCACCCCAGTCCCACCACTGAAAACCTGTCTGTCTACAAAAATGGCCAGTAAAGCACCCCAAACTAATGGCACTAGTCGAAATGGATGTTTGCAGCAGCAGAAGAATTCACATAGACCCATATTTATCACCCTGCACAACATTCAAGTCCAAGTGGACTGAAGACCTCAACATAAAACCAGACACACTTAACCAGATACAATAGGAATTGGGAAACAACCTTAAATCATTGTCACAGGAAAGAACTTTCTGTACAAAATACTAATATCACAGTCACTAAGATTAACAATTAATAAATGAGACCCTATAAAACTGAAAAGCTTTTGTAAGGGAAAGGACACTATTAATTGAACAAAGAGGCAAAGTATTTTTACTTTGGGAAAGTATTTTTACCAACTCCACATCCAGTAGATGTCTAATACCAAAAATACATAAAGAACACAAGACATTAAATGTAAAAAAAAAAAAAAAAACCCTAATAACCCAGTTAAAAACAAGATACAGATCTAAACAGAATTTGCAACAGAGGAATCTCCCAACTATACCATGCTTGGTCATACAGCCAAAGGTCACTGCATCCTACCACAAAACACTTGTTCAACTATGTTCATTGTGGCTTTATTCAAATAAGCAGAAGCTAGAAACAATCGAAATGTCTCTCAATGAAAAATGAATAATGAAAACATGGTACATTTATACAATGGAGCATAACTTGGCTGACAAGAGAAATGACATCATGAATTTTTCAAGCAAACAGATGCAACCAGAAAAAAAAAAATCAATCTGAATGAGGTAACCCAGACCGGAAAGACAAACACAGTATGTACTCACTTATAAGTAGATGTTAACTGTGAAGTAAATACTACTCAAGCCACAATCCACAGATCCAGAGAGGTTAAGAAAAGAAAAGGGCTATAGGGGGACACATAGATCTCCATGAAGGGTGAAAATAAAATTGATTTTGTTAGAGGAATGGGGACAGAGTAGACAGGAACAGAAGGACCAGGTATGGGGGTGGTGATATAGAGAGTAAGTACAGAAAGAGACATATGGAACTGGGGGTGTTTGGGGTAGCGTTTGGAGACCTAGTGCATTGGAAACTTCCTGAAATCTATGAGGATGACTCTAAGGAGGACTCCTAATAATGGATGATCTTCTGTAAAGGTAACTTACTTACCTGATGTGATTATTGTCCCTGAGACTTACCACCTCCTTTTACTATCTAGGTCTAATCCTGGAAATTCTAGCTGCTATACAATCTACTTTAGCTCTAGAATGTTATCTGCCTCTAAGTCTGACAGCAAGTGAACTCACCTTCTCTCATTCTTCCTGAACAGTGTTGGATGGTTTAACGCCACTGTTCTGGTTCAAACTCCTCTCCAAGCTGATTGATTCAAACTTGCTTATCTCTGCTTCTGATTGGATTGCTCTGCTTGGCCTCATAACAACTCTAAGCTTCTGGCTCCTTTTCATTCTCTGGCTCTTTCTATCTTCACATGTTTCTAGCTTGTTCTTTCTTCAACCTTTCTCTGTAAAACTCTCCTGGTAAAACTGCCTCCTCTCTTTCTCAGCACTACTCTCTTAGGTCACTTCTCTTTCCTCTCTGTTCTCGAGAGAGTTGGACATGTTCTATTCTGTCAAATCTTTCTCTGGTTTTCACTTTGTCTGCCACTCAATTAAAAATCCTGTTCAAACAGGAATGCTTCCTTCTATAAACTAACTTTACCTCCAATGCTTCAGACTAAGTGTGTGTCCTAAGGGTGTGTCTGTATTCCAGCCCGTGTAACCAGGAAGCTGGAATGAAATCACTATAATATACCGTGATTTTAATAAAATTACTACAAATTTTTATATATCTGGAGTGCTTTTTCTCCTTGCAATGCTTTATTTGGTTTCTAGGAAGATTCTGAGTTTGTCAAGCTGCCCCAGAAAGTAACACAGTTTTTCAGACTAATTTTTTGAAAATTTTCAATTAAACACATGTGCATCTTTTGACGTACAAAACTATATACATAGGACATTTGTTATTAATTCGTCATTGATTCGGATATTTGAAAGTGGAAACATTTACTAGATAAAGAAATGGTAGAATGCATTTCCTTTAAGTGTCTCCCATGCACAACACAAGACTTTATCTCTTCTTTTTTTAATTTAATTTTATTTTAATTCATTTTTTACAGTCCATATTCCATTCCCCTCCCCACCATCCACCCTCCGACTACTCCACATTCCACTCCTCCTCCCCACCCTATCCTGTCTCCACATGGATTCCCCCACCCTCTACCCCACCTGACCTCTAAACTCCCTGGGGCCTCCAGTCTTGAGGGTTAGGTGCAAAATCTCTGAATGTACACAGATTCTGAAGTCCTCTACTGTATGCGTGTTGGGAGCCTCATATAAGCTGGTGTATGCTGTCTGTTTGGTGGTCAGGAGTTTGAGAGATCTCGGGGGTCCAGAATAATTGAGACTGCTGGTCCTCCTACAGGGTTGCCCTTCTCCATAGCTTCTTTCAGCCTTCCCTAATTCAACAACATGGGTCAGCTGCTTCTATCCATTGGTTGGGTACAAATACCTGCATCTGACTCTTTCAGCTGCTTGTTGGGTCATTCAAAGGGCAGTCATGATAGATCCCTTTTTGTGAGCACTTCATAGCCTTAGTAATAGTGTCAGGCCTTGGAACCTCCCCTTGAACTGGATCCCACTTTGGTCCTGTTGCTGGACCTTCTTTTTCTCAGGCTCCTCTCCATTTTCATCCCTGTAATTCTTTCAGACAGGAACAATTATGGGTCAGAGATGTGACTGTGGGATGGCAACCCCATTCCTTCCTGTATTCCTGCTGGAGGAGGGCTCTATAAATTACCTTTCCCTACTGTCAGTCATCTCATCCCTTTGAGTCCTGGGAGACTCTTATCTCCCAGGTCTCTTGTGCATTCTGGGAGGTCCCCCCAACCTCCTACCTCCTGAGGTTGCCTGTTTACATTCTTTCTGCTGGCCCTCAGGGCTTCAGTCCTCCACCCCTCCCACCCCCACCTCACCTGTCCACTTTCCCTCCCAGGTCTCTCCCTCCCTCCCTAGAAGGGCTTCAATGTAATGTCATAGGAAGAGGAGAGATTCAAGTCAGTGAACTCTAAGAAGATATGGTTCTGTGTTTACAAATTAAGCTTCAAGCTATCTATTATAAAGAAAGAACATGTGCTCGTGTGTGTGTGTATGTGTGTGTGTGTGTGTGTGTGTGTGTGTGAGAGAGAGAGAGAGAGGGAAAGAGAGCGACAGAGAGACTTACTAGCATAAGAGAAAGGATTTTTTAAAAATGTAGAATTCTTAGCATATGAAGATCTATCACTAAATAATTGTACTATTCCTATATAATTTCTGAAACAGTGTTAACTCCCCTGTGGTTTGATACAGCAAAGTCCACAGAGTAGAGAGGTATCTACAGAAAACCTTAGCTCGATATTTTATCTGCTGATACAAGAAGAAGCCTCAGTGGGATTACATTAGAAGTGAATAGGTCATATTTGGGGAGCTGTATTAGTTCATTTACTAGGGGACTAAGGATCCTGTGGGATATAGGTGGGAACTTCAAGGCCAACTAACAAGCATGTAAAGGACTTTCCATTTAACAACATTTCAGTGACATTTTCACACATATACTTCCAAGTATTTAGTTAATTTAGAAAATATTAAGATAAGGTGCCCTGATAACTAACCTATTTGCCAAAATTTTATAAGGCATCAGTTGTTATTGACATTTTCAGGTGGATATTATCAAATACTCAGAGATAGTTAAGTTTGAAAGCCTGTCTAACCCATAGCATATGCCATTGTATTCTCCCCTTTTATTCATAAGTCGGGGTATGACTTTCCAGTTTAACAGAATACAGTATCTGATACTCTCAATGTCTACACAAAACAGGCTTCCAAAAATTAGCTTTTCTTCTCTGCATGAGTACTGTTTGTCATGATTGTGCTTCTTAGCTTTCAACTGAATCACTTTATTGATTCATAAAAATAATGATTCATTTCAATATTTGCTCATAATTTTCCACTTTTGGATAATGTAAAATATAAGTGCACCATTATTATCCTTGTGTTCTTCCCTTGGAAATATGTAATGTTATTTTTTTCTTTAATGTTGTTATGTGTTGATATACATATACAGCTCTACCTCAATAGTTATAATACTTATTTATAAAGAGAACTATTTTACTAGTGCATATCATCTATTTCATTATAGTGTTTTATATTTTGTACCTTTGATATATTGCTTTATATTTGTAGTCATGCTGTTTTAAAGGATTTTTATTTTTATACTATTTGTATAATATATATATATATAAATATATATATTATTTATTCTATCTATTTAAAATGGCTTTCATTCTTTGAGAAAGTATCAATATTGTACATACTTGTTACATATTTTTAAAACTTTATTTTTATTATATTTTTCATTATTTATATAGATTAATGCCTTATCCAGTCATCATCAGAGAGGGTTCCTCTAGCAGTCGATGGGAAAAGATGCAGAGCCCTACAGCCAGACATTACATGGAGAAAGAGTCTATATGAGAGGTCTCCATCAAATTCCTCTGCTCAGAACTCAGGGAATACTGCAGGAAAGGAGGCAGAAAGATTGTAAGAGTCAGAGTGGATGAAGGACATCAAGAGAATATGGCCTCTGAATCAAACGAGGAATATGGGAACTCAGAGAGATTGGAGTAGCAAGCACAGGCTCTGTATGGGTCTGCACCAGTCCTCTGAGTATATGTTATAGCCATTGACTTAGTATTTTCATCGGACTCCTGCCTAGAAGAATAAGATCTCTGAATTATATTCCCCAAGCTCTTCCAGGTCTTTTTCCAACTTCCTTTTCTTTCTCTAAACCTTAACCTCAATTAAGTACTTTTTCAAAAATCAAATCCCAGTACAACAATAAAACCCCTAAAATAATAATAAAACCCAAAATAACCCTTTCCAAAAATCTTAAGAAACTGTAACCAAATGAAAGTACACACAAAATCTGTGGAGTCCATTGTATGCTGGATCTCCTGCCCATGAGGGCTTGTCCTGAAGTAGTGATATGCCCGTTATCACTCTATTGGAGATATAAATGACAATTCAGCTGTTGAACTTTATCCTAGTGGGTTGGTTTTTACCTATCCATCTATCTATCTGTCTGTTTATCCATCAATCCATTTATTCATTCATCTAACTATCCATTTGCTTATTTATTTATTTATCTATCTATCTATTCATTCATTCATTCATTCATTTAAAAAATACATCAGCTATCATCAGAGATGTTTCCTTCTGCACCAGATGGGAAGAAATATGGAGGCCCACAGCAAGACTGTATACAGAAAATAAGAGACCGTGGTCTCTGAACTAAGTGAGATGTCTTCCTCAAGTCTTTCCCTTCATGAATCAGTTAACCTTAATAAAGAGGAGGCAGAAAGAGTATAAGAGCCAGAGAGAATGGAGGACATCAAGAAAACAGGTCCTCTAAGTCAACATAAGCAAAGCTCCTATGAACTCAAAGAGACCAAAGCAGCATGCACTGGGCCTGCTTGGATCAATACCATAGTTTCTATGTAGGTATTATGACTTCCAGGTTCCTGTTTTTAGGGCATGCCTGAGTGTACAAATGAGTGGGTAGTCTATGATTCTTGTGCTTTGTCTTGTGCTCTTTTCCTTCATTTAGTTTGTCTTGTCCAATTTCATTGTAATAGTTTTATATTATATTGTATTTTATTTTGCTAAAGTTTTATAATATTTAACTGCTTGAGTTAACTATGACGTTTTTTGGAAGGATAAGTTAGTTAACTAAACTGTGCCTCTTTGTGCTCAAGAGTAATTAGGTTTTCTTTTAATTGAAATTGTTACCAATTCTCCTATTCCACAAATATATTATATTCATGGTTTTATTTTTCTATCAAACCACCCTTCCTACACATTTCTCATTTTCTTTTAGGCTTTCATAACATTACCCAAGAGCAATGCTTGTCATGATTGTTCATCATTTGTGATTCAGAGCCATGATGCTGACCAGAATTTCTAAAGCTACTGACATTATTTATGTCGGACAATGGATGGCATTTTGAGTTGCACTATTGGAAATTCTTGTGTATATTTCAAAAAGCTTTTATCACTTTGTACCTGACCTTTCACTTCAGTGACAACCACTCACAAACTCCTTCAGATATCTCAACCTGTTTCCATCGACGAGAGAGAGAGAGAGAGAGAGAGAGAGAGAGAGTTCTCTTGATAGTTACTGTTTTCCTATTTTTACTTCTAACTCAATTTTATACTTCATGCACTGTGTTGTTAAATAAATCATGTGTTACATTCTGGGTGTTGTTACTGAATTTAGAATCCTCTGTCTTCTTTCCCTTGTTCTTTATTTCAAATTTTGCCAAAAAGCTTCCCTAAACAATAAAAATCCAACTGGCACTGATGAGTACACATTCCTGTCAGTAAATGTGTTGAAAATATTAAAAACTGAAAGTACTTCAAATGTGGCACTATAAAAAATATCATATGATTGATAAGGAAAAATATTAGAACATGTTTATATACTGTATTAATTCTTCACCTGAAGTTCCTCTGACCCTTTAAGACTTACATCTGTACACATTCTCTTTTCCACTTGCATTTCCCTGTCTCCTGTTGTTTCCAGTCCATGTGGGTGAGTACAAACTGAGAGCAATGTGATTTTCTTAACTGGATGTCTGTGTTCTTTGACTCAGTGTTGACATGTTTCTCTCTATATATGCCAGCATTTTGGATTAACATTTCTCTTTGAAAAAGAAATATGAAAATTATAATTTGAAATCTGCCTCACGGCAGGAAAACTAGAGTTTTTGGTTGGTCTGCACAACCTTTATATTGTCTGTAAACACTGTCCAGAAAAATCTATCCAGCAATGGCAAAAGCAAAGCTCGAGTACAGCATGTTCTTATAGGACTTTCCTAAGTAATATTTGTGTAAGGCTATTATCAGAAACTTTCAAAAAGATGTGAGTCAATTAACACATATATATATTATGAATTATTAGTATGTATCTAAATATGCATCTGTTATATGTACTTGCTTTATTCATATTTGTATATTTTGTGTATGTATATATTAAATTATATGCACTTTTATATGTAATATATATATATTTATATATATTTAATATTATATGTGACTTTTATTTTAAAAGTACATACATTTATTCTACAAATATTTATCTTTTATGTCTTTTTTATATTTGTATTTGTGATCCTTTCTTTAGGAACAACAATTTTATCAATATCTTGATAACTTTTAGTTAACATTTTAATAATTTTTCATTATTTTGAAATTTCAAACCATTTACTATATTATTTGATTTTTCTAGGTTTTTCCTTCTTTGTCTTTGTTTTGATATGTATTACTAGCTTTTATAATTAATCCCTTTAATGTTAATTAAAATTCTATCTAAAGGTTTGTGTTATTAGGTATTTGATCATATACTGTGTACCCTGATATTGTGATGTCTACTGGAAAAGGTGTTTCTAAGCCGGGCGTGATGGCGCACACCTTTAGTCCCAGCACTTGGGAGGCAGAGGCAGGTGGATTTCTGAGTTCGAGGCCAGCCTGGTCTACAAAGTGAGTTTCAGGACAGCCAGGGCTATACAGAGAAGCCCTTTCTCGAAAAACCAACCAACCAACCAGACAAACATACAAACAAACAAAAGAGGTGTTTCTAGTTGTGGTGTGGCTCAGCCCTAGTAAAAAACTTTAATCTTTCTGGTTTGAATACAGACACACCCTAAGTATATACCTTTAATGCCAAACAATTAAGATAAAGTTGGTTTGTTGAAGGAAGCATCCAAGTTTAAAAGTGATGTCTAATTGAGCAGCAGACAAAGTGATGAATCAGAGAAAGGATAGGATATATCCAACTCTGAGGAGAACAGAGAAGAAAGAAAGGTAGCTTAAGAGAGCAGCACAAAGAGGAAGGATGGCATTTTACTGGGATAGCTGTACAGAAACAGTCTGCAGAGGACTAACAAGCTAAACCCAGATGAAGACAGAATGAGGCAAAGGATGAGAAGGATCCAGAAGATTAAAATAGATTGCCAGAGTTATTTTGAGGCCAAACCGAGCAATTCAGGAGAAGCTGAGAGAAGTCAGATTGAATCAGTCAGTTTGGAGAGGAGTTTGACCCAAAACAGTTAAGTTGAATTAGACAGAGTTCAAAAAGAATAAGAAAGGATGAATATATTCAGCAGTAAGTCTCAGAGGCTGAAATACTCCAGGCCTAAAGTAGATTTTTACAGAGTCTAGAAGCTTCTAAGAGAAGGCCTAGGTTAGCAGACAAAGGCAGTAAGTTTCAGAGAGGACAGTTACATCAGGTGACTAAAAGTTAACTGTTACAATTTAAGGCACTATTAGCTACTATGTAAATACACACTGTCAATGAAATATCATATTTTTCCTGATATGGGCATGGTAATGGTGTCTATAAACAAAGCATTTCCAATATATTCTCATGAAATGATGAAATTTTAAGCCCAGACAGGAAAAGATAACATAGGACAAAACTGAGATAACTGCAGATCACAAATTCTGCATGGCTAAGAGGTGAGAAATCAAGTTTGTGCCTGGTTTTTATTGCAGGATTATGTTCTAGAGAGTGGAATTCTTACTAGTAGGTGGGGTCTCAACAAAACAGTTGAAAGCTCTGAAGGACAGGAACAAGCCAGTGCCAGATTAGGACTGTGATATTAGATCTTCACACTGCCTCAGTATTAAACACAGATCTTGGCTTTCAACACAGATTACATAACTGCCCACCAGATCCAGGCACTAGAGGATGAACTTTCTTCATACAGGAAAACATCAGGATCCTTGCAAAAAACATATGCCAAAAAAAGTACAGGTCAAAAAACAACCGGGGTAGATACCTAGTGATTATCCAGAGATTTGGTAGAGATAGCATTCCAGGTCGACTTATGACCAGGAAGGAGACATAGACTTCATGTCTGGGGTATGCAGTCTCCCTGTGCAGCAGGTCCATTGCCATCATCACCAAGGCTTTGACACCATTGGTGAGCTAGAATGCCTCAGGCTCTGGTTTCCAATGGGCAGTACATCTGATGCTGGCACTTAACAGAGTGATTGCTGCTCCATCCATGGCTTAGAGGTTTCATTTTTCCTCACACACACACACACACACATGCATTAGCACATATTTTTTTTTTAGCATTTATCCATTTCTCTATGTTTAGAATAGGAAGATGTATTGAAAATACCATTTTTCCTGGAATTGTTATTTTTCTAAATATTTAGTTTAAAAACAAACCATTAATGTAAAAATTTCTTACTAAAAATTATTTTAAGACTTACTAAAATTTCATGATTTTGCTTAATAAAATAAAAGCTTAACATTTCTATAGAGATATCTTAAGTACACTTTTGACAAACTATGTGTCATACTTAAAACTTGTTTTGATGAACTTATAATTTTTTATGAGTTAAAACCTCTTTTCACATGGGTTTTTATGGTAAAGGAAATTGTCATATGGGCATATCAGCAAGTCTACATGTGATGGAGAGAGTCGATAGCTAAAAATATTACAATAATTCAAAAACTAGAGAACAAAATCCAAATAAAGCATTTGAAAAATGAATTAATCCTAGGTCTCTGGGCTATATTTTCAGCTCAGGGAGAAATGGACAGAGAAGAAACTGAGGCTGGGATGTTTTGAAAGCAAAATAAATTTATAAAATGAAAGAAAAATTGGGTGTAAATCTAAATAGAGTATTTTCAAAGGAGGAAACTCAAAGGGTGAAGAAACACTTTTAAAAAATTAAACATCTGTAGCCATCAGTGAAACTGAAATTAAAACAACTACTTTGAGACTTCATCATATACCTACCAGAATGGGTAAAATCAATGAAGCAAGTGACAGTTCATGCTGGTGAAGATGGTAAGGGGACACTCATCAACTGCTTATAAGGATGCACACTTGTATAGCCACTCTGGAAAACAGTGTGGATTCTACTCCAGAATATGGGAATCTATCTACCTAAAGATCTAGCTGCACCACTCTTAGGAGTATTCCCAAAGAAAGCTTCATCCTTCCACAGGGACATTTATTCAAATATTTCATTGCTGCTGGATTCACAAAATCAAGAATTTGGAAACAGAGAATGGATATAGAAAATGTGGTACATTTACACAAAGAGTACTAGTCAGCTATTAAAAACAATAAATACATGAAATTCTTAGGTAAATGGATGAAACTAGAAAATATTATCCTGAGTGAGGTCACCTGGTCACAAAAGAACACACATGGCATGTATGCACTGACAAGTGGATATTAGGCAAAAAAGCTGGGAATACCCAAGATACAACTCATACACCATATGAAGCTTAAGAAGAATAAAGACCAAAATGTGGATGCTTCAGTCTTACTTAGAAGGGGGAACAAAATAATCACAGGAGGTAGAGGAAGGGAGAGTCTTGGAAGGGATACAGGAGAGGGAGGAGAAAAAAGAGGGTCAGTAACAGGTATGGGAGAAGATGAGGGAAATATATACAGGGTTAAGAAAGTGAAAAGAAATGTGTGGCATGTGGGATGGTAAACTGGGGGATACCAGCAAGACCCAGATGCCAGAAAAGCAAGAGTCTCCTAGAACCCAATGGGGATAGCATTAAAATATTCAACAAAGGGGAAAGAGAGCCTATAGAGACCATATCCAGAGGCTAAGCATGGCCCGTGCTTAAGGCATGGGGCCACCCACCCATCTCAAAAATTTACACCCAGAATCATTCCTATCTAAAGGAAATGCAGGGACAAAGAATAGAGCAGAGACTGAAGGAAAGGCCATCCAGAGACTGCCCACCTGGGGGGGTCTATCCCATATGCAGCCACCAACCCCAAACACTATTGCTGATGCCAAGAAGCACTTGTTGACAGGACCCTGGTATGGCTGTCCACTGAGAGGCTCTGCCAGAGCCTGACCAATACAGATGAGGATGCAGGCAGCCAACCATCAGATTCAGCACAGGGACCCCAGTGGAGGAGCTAGGGAAAGGACTGAAGGAGCTGAAGGGGTATGCAACCCCATAACAAGAACAATATCAACCAATCAGACACTGAAACCTCCCAAGGACTAAAGCACCAATCAAAGAGTACACATGGATGGATCAATGGCTCCAGCTGCATATGCAGCAGAGGATGGCCTTATCTGGCATCACTGGGAAGGGAGGCCCTTGGTCCTGTGAAGGCTTGATGGCCCTGGATTGAGGAATGCTACTCGATAAGGCAGGGGTAGGTGGGTGAGGAAGGAAACACCCTCATAGAAACAGGGGATAAGGAAGATGGGATAGGGAGCTTGCAAAGGGGAAACCAGGAAGGGGGATAATATTTGAATTGTAAATTAATAAAATAACCAATAAAAAGACTATTTTTTATTTATTAATCATTTTATTTGTTTACACTTCAAATGTTGTACCCCACCCTATCTCTCTCCCATTTGCCTGTAAGAGGATGCTCTCCTACCTAGTAACCCACTCCCAGCTCACGCCTCTAGCATCTACCTTCTCTATGGCATTAAGCCTCCACAAGACCAAGTGCCTCCCTTCCAACTGAAACCAGATGAGACAATCATTTGCTACATATGTAGCAGGAGTCATGGACTAGCCCTTGTGTATACTTTGGTTGGTGGTTTAGTCCCTGAGAGCTCTGAGGAATCTGGTTAATTGATACTATTGTTCTTTATATGGGGTTGCAATTGCTTTAGCTCCTTCAGTCCTATCCCTAACTCTTCCATTGGCGTCCCTGGGCTCAGTACAATGGTCGGCTATGAATATCTGCATCTGTCTTAGTCAGGTGCTGGCAGAGCCTCACAGAAGACAGCCATACCAAACTCTTCTCTGCAAGCACAACTTGGTATAGTAATAGTGTGTGGGGTTTGGTATCTGCTAATGGGATGGATCACATGGTGAGGCGGTCTCTAGATGGCCTTTCCTTCAGCCTCTGCTCCATTTTTGTCCCTGCATTTCCTTTAGACAGGGAAAATTCTGTGTTAAATTTTTTAGATGGCAAGGGTGGACCCATGTCTATCTACCAAAGTTGGTCTCTTCAGGTTCTATCTCCCTTCTGTTGGGTATTTCAGCTAATGTTATCCCCATTGGGTCCTAGGAGCCTCTTGCATCCCTGGAATCTGGGATTTCCTAGTGTTTCCCCAAGGCCCTCTGGATTTCACTCCTGTCTCTTCCCCTACCTGGTCCTGCTTCTCCCCCTTTTTTTCCTCCCTGTGATGGGGCACTATTGGAAAGTGTGGCCCTGTTGGAGTAGGTGTGTCACTGTGGGTGTGGGCTTTAAGACCCTCATCCTAGTTGCCTGGAGATCAGTATTCTGCTTGCAGCCTACTGATGTAGAACTCTCAACTCTTGAATCATGAGAGCCTGGATGCTGCCATGTTCTCACCTTGATGATACTGGACTGAACCTGTGAACCTGTTACCAGCTCCAGTTAAATGTTGTCCTTTATAAGATTTGCCTTGGTCATGGTGTCTGTTCACAGGAGTAAAACCCTATCACAGACACTCTCTCTCCCCTTCTCAAGCAGGCAGTCACTCCCTCTGACTGCCTCACTTGATTATTTTTTTTTTCCCATCTAAGTGGGTTTGAAGCATTTACACTTTGGCCTTCATTCTTGTTAATCTTTATATGGTTTGTGAGTTTTGTTTTTTGGTGTTTTTTTCTTCCATTTTTATTATTTTATTTATTTACATTCCTGTCATTGCCCCTTTTCTGTACCCCCCCCCAGAGTTCCTCATCCCATTTCTCCTCCCCCTTGCCTCAGAGAGGGTGCTCTCTTCCCCTACCAGGATTTCCCCTTCCATGGGGCCTCAAATCTCTCAAGAATTAGGTGCAACTTCTCCCACTAACACCTGACCAGGCAGTCCTCTACTATATTTGTAGCAGGGGCCTTGGACTGGCATATGTATGCTCCTGGTTGGAGGATCAGTCTCTGAGAGCTTCCTGGGTTCTGGCTTAGTTGAAACTGCTGGTCTTCCTATGGAGTCTCTCTTCCCTTCAACTACTTTAATCGTAGAATTAAACTATATGGGTCTCCAAATTCAGTTCAATGGTTGGGTCTAGTTATCTGCATCTGTCTCAGTCAGCTGCTGGTAGGGCCTCTCAGGGGACAGTCATGCCAGGCTCCTGTCTGTAAGTATGTCACAGAAGCATTAGTAGCATCAAGTCTTGGATAACCTCTCATGAGTCCATTTTTTTGTCAGTTCAGTTCCCTTAGACAGGAACAGTTCTGGGTCAGAAATTTTGACTGTGGGTTAGTAACTCAGTCCCTCTGCTTGACGCCCTGTCTATCTACTGGAGGTGGATTCTTTGAGTTCTCTCTCTGCTCTGTTAGGCATTTTGGCTAAGGTCATCCCCCACTGAGTCCTAAAAGTCTCTCACCTCTCAGGTCTCTGGTGCTCTCTCGAGGGTCACTACCTCCCACCACCCTCCATGCTGCTTATCTCCATTCATTCTCTTGGTCCTCTGGGATTCTCTCTTTTGCCTCAACCTATACCTGATTATGTTCCCCTTTTCTCTCCTCCTTCTCTCGCCCACCCACATCCACCCCCCCACCCCCACCTCTTGTGATTATTTCCTTCCCCCTTCTAAGTGTAATAGAAACATTCTCACTTGGGCCTTTCTACTTGTTAGACTTCTTAGAGTCCCTAGGTTGTATCCTACATATTCTGTACTTTTGGGCTAATATTCATTAATCAGTGAGTATACCATGCATGTCATTTTGGGTCTGAGTTACCTCACTCAGGATGATATTTTCTCATTCTATCTATTTTGCCTACAAAATTCATGATGTCTTCATTTTAATAGCTGAATAGTATTCCATTGTGTAAATGAATCTCATTTTCTGTATCCATTCCTCTGTTGAGGGATATCTGGGTTGTTTCCAGCTTCTGGCTACTACAAATAAAGCTGCTATGAACATGGAGGAGCATGTGTCCTTGTGATATGGTAGGGCATCTTTAGGTTTTATGCCCAAGAGTGGAACAGCTAGGTTCTCAGATATTGGAAATATTCAGATTTCTGAGGAACTGCCAGATTGATTTCCAAAGTGGTTATACGAGTATGCAGTCTTCCAGCAATGGAAGGGTGTTCCTCTTTCTCCACACCCTCACCAGCATGTGCCATTACTGGAGTTTTTTATCTTAGCTATTCTGACTGGTATGAGGTGAAATCTCAGGGTCGTTTTGATTTGCACTTCTCTGACGACAAAGGACTTTGAGCCTTTCTTTAAGTGCTTCTTGGCTACTGGAGATTCTTCTGTTGTGAATTCTCTGCTTAGCTCTGTACCCCATTTTTAGATTGGGTTATTTGGGTTTTTTTGAACCACATGAAGAACAAGTTGCATATCTGCTACATAAGTGTTTGGGGGTGGGGTATAGACTTAATTTTAAACATATAAAAAAGTTTTGAGAATAGAACCTATGTTTGTTGTAAGTGTGTAAATGAATTCAGTTGGTGTGAGTTGGCAGTGAGAGGAAATGCACAAGGGAATCAACAAGTGTTAAAGGCCTTGATCGTCGGTAGCTCTGATATTACAGATAGGTTGTCCAAAAACTGCCATACAGTAAAGGATACATTAACCATGACAAACACATTTTATTAACAATGAAAAATGTCACAGTGTTAAAAATGGAAGATTACACCGTTTTATTCATGATGACCTAATGTTAAATACCAAAATAGCTGAAACATTTGCATTAGGTAGAAATGCTTCTGTTATTCCCACACTGCACCTGGGAAATTGTGTTGTGACAAAGAAACTTCAGTTTTTTAACTTTCCAAAATCTGAAACAGCCATCAGTTGCAGATACATTTTTTATTGGATTTGGATACATTTTAGAGAATTAGCTGTCCTCCAAATGTGATTTAGCCAAGTACCCCAATGGGACGTATGACTTATTGGCATTTATCACTCATTGGAGAAGAGTGATTCCTGTCATGCTGAATGTGTAGATATTTATTGTGATAAAATCAGATATGCTACTGGACTTTACAACCCTTTGGTGAAATAAAAGTCTCTAGGTAAAATACATGAAATATAAAATAATTGCTGATTTGTGCTGTAATAGAGATTGGATGTGTACACAAACCTGAAAACTTCAAAGCTACATATTATATTTTTAAATTATAATTCAAAATATGTTTATTTAAATGGCTCTTTTATACACACACACAGAGAAGAAAATAACACTATGTACTTTTCATATCAAAACCACAATTATTTCTGGCTATAATCCTCTAAATGTGTATGTATATATATGTATATATGGGATGTATTTCCATGTGAAATATTCATACATGAATAATCATACACATAAATTTTCAAATGAGGTTTAGTAGGACATGAAATTCAAATTGTCTCAGAACAGGCTATTCAGTAATTGCCCATGGGCACTGGTGTCTAAAGACCAGTAGAACCTAAACCATATACCATTTGACTGTTTTTCCTACGACTTTTAATTTATTCCCAACATTGCTATACCTTTTCTTCAATGTGCTTCTTTTTCTTTAGGAAAAGAATATGAGTCCAAAGCTCTTTAAATGCCCTTCTAGCCTAAAAAGGTACCAACAGGCTCCAGGAAGTCACACTTACCCATCCAGGGCACAGGTCAGGTTTGTTTACACAAGCCTCCCATCTTCTCATCTATCTCTGAGGTGCTGATGTTGCCTTATTTCCTCGCAATGACATTTCCTGTCAGCAGGCGAAGTGGGAAACCCTGTTTGATTTTATGAGAATGTGCCTGTGGTTTTCCATCAAAGTTGAGTCATCTGTACACGTGTGTGGCAGGAGCTGGCAGAACTTTTTATTTCACATCTTCAATCTATAGGTCTCCTGTCACTTCCTTTGATTGTTATTACAATGAAAAGAAAACAATTGAGTCTCCCCTTTACACTTTAAATTTTTACAAATCTTATCACGCCTAAAAGAAATGTGATTTCAATGTAAGACCTGTGACATTTTTTTCAAACTGATGGTTACACACCAGCAGGATCTTTGAGATCCAGGAGAATGGCACTAAGGAATTTTTCTTTTTGTAGTCCTAGTAAATACAAGCCATGTGAATATTTGTAGGTGCAGGTTTCTATGTGTGAGTGTGTTTGTGTGTGTGTTTGTGTAAGTGTGTCTGTGTGTGTGTGTAAAACTAGCCTACCAGACAATTTAAACCACTAAAACAAATATTCTTTTTTTAATAATACAATTGAATCCCCACAGATGTCAGGAATCAAATGTAGAAGAATTCCTTTCATATCCAAGCAAAGTTACAGATATATGGGGAACGGAAATGGCCTATTGGAAATTTAGTACAATGGAAGGAATGATACATCTTGATAATCAACTCCGATCATAAGTTAATTTGATTTTCTCCAGAAAGTTTCTACTATTTCAATGAATGAAAACACTGGGCTCTCATTCTAAATGAATGCAAAAATCACAATATGAAATAACCAGGTCTGTGTCATCTAAAGAAACTTATTCACCTAGTGGCAAAAAGAACCCTTCTCTTGTTAGCCATGATTTTACAAAGCCTTATTTTTTTTTCAGTGATTCCATTGACACATAGCACTACACACACATAATTATGTGCTGTTTATAGTTTTTCTTTAATTTAAAATGTAAAAATATGTGTTCCCATGAATAGCTTTCCCTTCAGCATCCTAGCAACCCAGAATAGAAGAAAATTTCTCAAAAATTTAGACAAAAACAAAATGTATCAAATAAATGAATAATTTCTTAAAAATACATCTGTGGTGATTTTGATTATAAAATTTTTCATCTACTATAACCATGTGAGTAGCTTAGCATTATTTTTATACTACTTAATTTTCTTTTTACTTATTTTTTACTAATAAGTGTCAAAACTGAAGTATATTAAATAATAATTTCAATAAGATAGAAGACTTGGAATGTGAAGTATAAGAATTATCAACCATAACTAGAAAAAATGGACAAAATTTAGAAAAAAAATTATTATAAATAAGAACAGGTTAAATTTATTCTTTAAACACAGCATCACCGTTGTCTTGTCCATTATTATTTGCTGATATATTTTGTTCATATCAATCAATTTTTTGGACAACATTGGAAATTATTTCTTGATATCCTGATTGCTAAAGACACTGCTGACTTTAGACACAGCATCCAGAGGATTCGGGCTGGATTTGAACTGAAAGCCTCCTCTCTGAGCACTAGATTTTGTAGTACCAGAAAGTTTCAGGTAAGCTTCCATGGGACAGAAGCAAGCAACAGTCCTACCCAGCTCTGATGCCTACGCACTATGAGAATGACCATAAGAGCATGATAACTCTAAGGGTGTAATAGGTGCATGCATATTCTAGTGGCTAGCAACAGCTCTCTCAATGAACTTACATCACAGTCAACAAGAGAGAAATAATGCCTGCTACTGGAGACCTAGCCAACAAAATTGAGACCTAGAGAAATTGTGGATATGGAGGAGAACTGCCAGATCCCAGGTTTCCTAAACCAGCGTAATTTCTGCATATAACTACATTGTATGTAATTATTCTTTTTCCCACAGATAAGTGTAACTCTCACTCATCAAAGAAACCTCTGTTTGCAACATATGGGGACCATTAAAGCAAACTAAAACTGATCAAAATACTGAGAACAAATGATCCTGTGGTGCCAATCTTCAGCATGACTCCAACACCTAAGCTCAGGGAACGCCATAGAACAGAGATTGGAAAGACAGAAGGATAGGAGGAACAGGACATCTGATGTGGGATGTTTCTCCTAGAAATGACAAGGAAAACAAACTCATGAACTGTCACTGAATTGAGATCTTCATGAATGACACCCATAGTTGTACCACTAAGGTGGACAAGGGAAATCTCAAGAGACATTAGCCCTAGAGAAGAACCACAGGCAACTAAGCAGTGCTCAAAGAAGGAGCTATACTTTTCTTAAGGGATGAATCCCTCTAATCTGTTATCTAAGACCAAGCCTCAGCCCTGTGTGTGCGTGCGTGCGTGCGTGCGTGCGTGTGCGTGTGTATGTGTGTTCGTGTGTGTGCACGCGCGCGCGTGTGTGTGTGTGTGTGTGTGTGTGCGTGTATGTGCGCGTGTGTGTGTGCCTGTGTGTGCGTGCCTGTGTGTGTGCGTGTGTGCACGTGTGTGCGCATGTGTGTGCGTGTGCGCATGTGTGCGCGCGCGCGCGCGCGCGCGCGCGCGTGTGTGTGTGTGTGTGTGTGTGTGTGTGTGTGTGTGTTTCTGTGTGTGTGTTTGTGTGTGCGTGACATGTGAATTAATCATATATTTAGGATTTAAGACACACATTTAGGATTATTGCATTTATATACTTAGGTATATCTATATATAGATATCAACAATTAAATAAAAAGACCCTGTGCATTTAAAGAAAGCAAGGGGGTACACCAGATGGGTTAGGTGGAGGAAAGGAAAGAGAGTAAAGATAAAATGTTTTTAACTTCAAAATAAATATTTGAAAAAAAAAAAAAACATTGCTGGGTGTAATGGCACATGCCTTTAATCCCAGCATTGTGAGACCGACGCAGATGGATCTCTGTTGAGTTCAAGGCTAGTCTGGTCTGTATAATTAGTTCCAGATGGCCAAAGCTACATAGTGAGAACCTATTACAAACAAACAAACAAACAAAACAAAACAAAACAAACACACACACACACCCCAAAAAAACAGGTGAAAAAACAAATGAAAGAAAGAAAGAAAGAGAGAGAGAGAGGGAGGGAGGGAGGGAGGGAGGGAGGGAGGGAAGAAGGAAGGAAGGAAGGAAGGAAGGAAGGAAGGAAGGAAGGAAGGAAGGAAGGAAGGGTTAACAAATCTACAGTCCTGGCACTTTCACAGTGGGAGATTCTTAGTTTTCCCAGGACCTTTCCGAGCATGTGATGAGTGAGGTACAGCACAGGAGAGAACTCCCTGTGAGAAGCAATAAAGAGAGATTCTAGTTTTTCGTTTGTTTGTTTGTTTGTTCATTTTATATTTTCCATTTGGACTGGTCCTGAACATCTATTTTACAGGTCATCCAGTGATCCTGAGTTCTAGCTGTACATTAGAATCACTCGGGGAGCTTTAATTTACTATAAAGGCTTAACCAGACCCCTAAAGACAGAGACTTAGTTATGGATGTGCACAGGTTCCAGGCACTAGGGGATTGAAAACACTCCATTTAGTTTTAACACACAACGAAGAACAAGGACCCTGGGTCCAGTCTTTGAAACTAAAGAAACAGACTTTGAAAATTGTAACTTGGCACAGCCTTTGTTGAGACTATTTCTTCCTGGTCCCGACTTCGCTGTTGGATTCACTTTTCCAGGAACCCGCAGTTTACCCAGGATCCCTTGCTTCTCTGTAACACACAGCACCACACGGATCTCAGCAGTCGGTTACTACTGTCCTAATGTCCTTTTCTGCACTGTTGGGATGTCCTTAAAAGTGCTGCCACTGACATTATTAGAAATCACACGTCTTCCTACTACACAGCAAGAGTCAATAAACCTTTATCAAGCAAGAGAAGAAAAGACTGCAAGAGCGTTTCCTGATGAGAGAGAGTATTTTAGTCCTGCCCTCCCTTGTCTCTCCCAGTTCCTCAGGTGATGACTCTTGAGTATGAAGGGCAGAGAAAACTTCCTGGTTCACTTTTTCTTCTAAAGCAAAACACCATTGTTGAATGGGTAAGCAGTTTTTATTTATCTCTTAGTTCCTAAGAATGAATCAAAATTCTACTCAAAGAACCCAATGTACTGACAGGAAGGTCACTTACCTAATTTTACACTATAGAATTTTCTTCAAATTATTTCATCTTGCTTCAAGTGTCATCTCAATTGTTTTCCCTTTCCGTAGAATTTCTTCTTCTGTCCCTTTTCTATCTGAGAGCCATCCATCCTTTAAATTGCAGCTCAAATATCACTTCCCTTGTGAAACCTTTCCCTGACCTTTCAGACAGAATAGGTCATTCCCTATTTCATGCTCCCTTGACACTCAGACACAGTGCCACACTGCTGGGAAGCAGTGCCCTCCCCCGCCCCACTCTGCACACCTTGCTTAGCGCCTCTGAGAGAGGAAGCCTACACCATTTTATTTATATTTATATCCTAGTATTTGGTACAAATCTAATATGTTTTGGACCCAATAAATGTTGATGGAAGCCTGTTCATTTTTTTTCCCCTGAAATATTTTGCTTCTTCAAACAGCCCAACTCTAGAAAGGAAAAGGGATAAGTGGTTTGATGAACAACAAGGCAAACAAGAAAACTGCTTTGAAACTCAATCTGGGTATAATTAATTGGAATTTAAGATGTTCAGTAGGTGGTGACATTTTGGGTCTCAAGGTCTGATGTGTATATAAATTAGACTATAAGCGTATGAAGCTGCCAGGTATGATGGCATCTGCCAGTACCTATAATTACTAATAAGTACAAGTAATCTTAGTACCTTCAGCAAGTGAATGATTGGGGGGGGGCAATGATGAGCTAAAGAGCTGTGTGCACTACTTAGTAAGTTGCATGCCATTCTGAAGATACAGTGAGACCCTTCTCAGCAGAATACCATAGAGTAAATAACAAAAAGGGGCAAGCAGATACAGTTTTAGTTAGAACGTTGTGTCCTGGGAGGGTGAGGATGCAAATTCACATTGGTACAGATGTCTTCATTCATTCATTCATTCATTCATTCATGTGTGTGTGTGGGGGGGGGGCCCTTCACAGCAGAACTAGTGTCACTTGTTCACCACCAACACTGGTTTCTTCGAGGCATTCAGCCACGTGATTTCATTCCTGTTACAATCAACCATGGTAGAACTTTATAAATCTATAACTTTTTTCAACCAACATGAACTTTTATGCAAGAGAATCTCATTGTTTCACTTTAGATAAGCCTTCACGTAGTTCCAAATTCACTATAAAATCTCATCTCACTTTTTTTTTTTTTTTAGCTAGGGCAAAGTGTGTTGCTCTTGGGACACCGTTCTGGCTTGAGACACGTTGGCCCCTGTGTTTGTTTTCTTTGCCACTTTTCCGGGGGAAAACGTTTCCAGCCTTGCTGATAGCTGCTCTTAAACTAGATACTGCATCATTGTTCACTCTGGTATCTACAGAACACTGTCAAGGGCTTATCCAATCCTTGTGATCCTTGTGTTTTCTAAGGATAGTGCATGAGTCATTTTTGCAAACCTTTCTGGGTGGTAAATTAGTAAATGCTGAAGTAGATTTTTTTGCCATATTTGGGGGGGATAGCAATTATTATATGCGTGGGAGTCAGCCTTAGTATGAGGTCAATCTCCAAATGTGGTGTGGAGCACCGAGAGTACTGTGCACGTGGTGTCTGGAGTCACAGCAGAATAAAACACCTGGTGTGTCAGCACGGAAACGAGGAAAGGGCAGGTTGAAGCACCTTGGCACATGGAACATCTACTTTAGCCATGGATTGGACTGTCACATCACAGTATGCTGCTAGTTCAGCAAAACACAAAACACAACTGTCAGTTCCCCGAGGACATAGATTCAACATATGTTCTGATTAAAAATTTATTTTTGTCCACTTACATTAAGTTCATATGACATGCTAATTGTCTATTTCTGCCCATTCTTTGTTCTTGAATCCAATGGCCTTCAAGAGAGGAATCCATCTGCTGAGCTTGGGGCAGAGAGCTTTTCACTGAAGACTGACAATGTAAAGTAAGAAAGGGAAGAGGGATTGAAGCCTTGTACATCATTACTACCAGCACTCCCTCCTTTATGCTTGCAATACATAGGCAGACGAAACCCCATAGAGCATGCGCACAATAAGCCTAGTTATGTGGTCTTCTCTTCAGCAGCAATGACCTGTAAGCTCTGCAATCCAGAAGAGTTGTTCACAGTTCTGGGAGAACTAATACTTGATTTTGTAGAGTCATTTGGGAACCACAGAGCATTGCTTTGTAGACATATTCATCATTTTTGAGTAAGTTTTAAAAAAAATCTGTTTCAAACTTTTCATCTTTTCTGAGATCTGAACATCTTTGGGCATATATAGAATCATTCTATTTCAATTTCCCAATCACTCCCTGTAAGGATTGCTTAACCTTTGTGTACCATGTTTTATATATTCTTAACTTTAACAGTTCTCCTTGGCAGTCGTTGATTAAAACATAAAGGAGGTACTGATGCAGTATGTCAATCCATACCTAGTGCCTGCACTTATTCATTACTGCCATTGTCAAGCAGTGTGCTATGTCCTGCACTGTGCTTTGACACCACTGCAGTGGGAGGAGGCAAGGAAAGTCATCCGTATATTCTAGACAGCAAACATCTCTTTCCTATTCTAATTTGTTAATTAGTTCAACAAAACAGCCAGGGCTATTTTGGAAATTTCCAGACAAATGTGAAAAAATAAATAAATAATGATAGGGGAAAGTGACAGTATGACTTAAACTTCTAGGTTCGGAAGAGGAATCTGCAGTTCAGTTTGTCAAGAGATAAACAAATAGTGGATTTCTATATACTTTCAAAATTAATGACTTTGATTTTGTAGAATATTATTAGCCTAGAATTTCAGTTACAAACTTTCCTTCCTCCACAAGCTACATTAGAAATTTATACTTTAAAAACTCTACTTAGTCTAAAAACTTTGTCACATGAAAATTACCTGATATAACACACCTAAAACACCATCAAACACAGCCTTCTACATTTTCTAAGAAAAAAAAAAAAAACTTAGATAATAAAGGGCATCTCCTTGCCTCCCAGGTAAGGCTCAGAATAAAGAAATCATGCAAACCTCTTTGCTTCTTGCTCCCTATAGCAGACTGAATCTACATTTGCAAGTACTTTGCTTCTCTTTGAGGGAATGTGTTGATCCCTGTTTAACCGGGATCGTTTGTACATGCTACAAATATATTTTTCTTTGGATATGCCTAATTTATAAGAGAAGAGACAATTGTGTTCAAATTTCTGGAACTTTTAAGAGTCGAATGAGTAAAAGAAAATGTTGACATGCCACCTTAAAATATATATAGTATGTAAGATATAAGATAGATATAAGATACATGAAGATATGAGATATAAAATGTAAGATGTAAAAGATAGATATAGATATAGTGTGTGTGTGTGTGTGTGTGTGTGTGTGTGTGTGTGTGTGTGTGTGTGTGTGAATAAACTACTTCTGGTGGCATATCACTGAGTATTATATCATTTGCTTCTATTACCAGTAGTTCAGCTGTGACACGGCATTGCCAGTATTTTGATAACAATTATTATATGTGTGGGCAGTCAGCCTTAGTATGAGGCTGTGAAATAGATCTCTTCTCCATACTGTGATGGTGATAGTGGTGATGATGAGAGTGGGGACTATTTTTAGGCTAGTACACAACTATATGGTCATTAAAAATCCAATAGCTACTAAAACTTTATTGGTTGAATTTTATGAAAACATCCGTTTACTTAAAAAATAAAATTGTGGTTCTAGAACAACGATGCAGTATATTTTGAGTTGTTTTCTCCATGTTATATGTGTTTTACCATAC
Organism: Mus caroli; assembly: GCF_978045245.1. Taxonomy (NCBI): domain Eukaryota; kingdom Metazoa; phylum Chordata; class Mammalia; order Rodentia; family Muridae; genus Mus; species Mus caroli. The sequence goes on from NW_028227270.1 coordinate 5,507,439, forward strand.
ACCTTTAGAATTTTCTTTACTTCATTCTAAAACTGTAACTCTGAATCTCCAAAGCATAAGTCATATTTGGATGAAACATCATGGAGATTTTTTTTTATTTGATTGACATGAATTTTCTTGGATGCAACCTACAATGTTGAATTATAAAAGACATTACCAGTACATTTATCACATTCAAAGAGTGATAAACAAATAGAAAAGAAAAGATTTTGCTTTAACTGTTTTACCTTGACACAATTATAAAGTCATATATGTATATGTATATATATATATATATATATATATATGTTTTTAAGATGACATTTCAAATTTTTCTTTTATTCATTTCACTCTTAAAACTTCCAGACATTTCAACATAACATTCTTTTTTATGATAGGAGACACAAAAGAAGCAACAACCATATTTCAACTAATATTCTCTCCTTCAGAGTGGCTATAAGTCCTTATCTCTTGTAATTGCTCTGGTGACTGTAATCATTAATCCCATGTTTTGAAAATTATTTAAGATTGGAGGTACTACAGTTGTCCATATTACTTCAGTCTCTAGAGCCCTAAGGAAAGATTTAGTGCATTTTCAAAAGAATTTTGCAGGTAGGAGCCCAAATGGATTTTCAACTATGCCTCAACCTTTTTGAAACCTACTGATGTTGAATAGTCTTTTACTGGTTGCCATGCCAACTGATACCAGAGGAACACTCTGCAGTGTGTTCATCCCTTAGAAAGCTTCACCAGATGTCTTCAACAAATTGCTATGAAAAGACTTTGGTCTGTCAGTCTTGTTAGGAGATAAAAATCAGGCTATGAGACGTCCCTGCCTTCACTCCTGATAAAACCAACCCATAAAATATGTAGAATTGTTCTACTCTCACAATAAACCAGCAAAATCTCTCACCCTCAACCCCTACCCTCCTTACTTCCTGTAGCAGGATTTTTAAAATATTTATGCTCTTATTTCTACATGAAGCAGAAGCCATTATGTGCTGCAGCTGACGTTGTCTGGCCTAGCAGAGCGAGAAGCATCTGGCTGGCAGCTAGAACAGACAGCAAGTTGATAAATTATTGATTTACATAAATCAACACCCTTTAAATATTGGTCTTTGGAAGAAAAAGGCTTTTATGCTATTTCAGGTTGAAAAGTGCTAAGATGATAAATTCAGAGTCTGCTGTATCACAAGTTTATATTTCTAATCAAAGTTATACAGGCATTTCATGAATGTGCATAGTGTATGCTTTAAGTTGGTGACAAAGACGACAAAATTTTATGTTTCTGAGAAGCAACCAAGCAAAGAGGATTTATTATAAAATATATTTGTAATTTTAAGTTTAACTAACTTACTCCTGAAATATTGGTAGAATTTTTAGTAATCAATAAAACACTATTTATGATTTGGTGTCTTTAAAAAGAGAAAAAAAAAGAGACCTGGTAAATATATTTTCAAGGAATTTTATTTCCATATACCAATTGGCATCTCTATAGTAAATTGTAGGTTTGCACATGCAAATGAATTATTAACTGTCAGACTATTTGTTTGCATATGTGGTAATTCCAAAGCAGTATGAAAATGAGTGGAATTTGCATATACAATTGATATTTTAGCGTGAAGTAATTTATAAGTAAGAATTTAAATAAAATCTTATTTCTAATTCTAAAGTCAAAGAATTACAAATTTGACTCCAAATTTATTTCAGGCTACTTAGTTTTATCATGGTTGATAATTAAAGCTCAGACAGAACTCCACATTTTAAATTAATCAGCCATCAAATTACCTCTTTGTGTTTCTGTAACTGTGTAATCCCTTTCCTATTCCCAGCTCATATACACATGCATTCATGAATTTGTGGCTTATTAGAACTGTCTGCATTTTATAACATGGACAGGTAACTCTATTTTTGAAATATCATATGAATACTGAATTTAACGCTTCTTACAAAGTATTTAAGAATTTTGGTATCAAATAATCTAGAATGAGTAATTTTGATGTTTTTCTCCCATTTTCTTTATTAAAACTTTCACGCAGCATGCCTCAATCACATTGCTCTTCCTCCCTAAACTCTTAACAGATACTCTTCACCTGCTACACCCCCCATTCCATGTCATTTGTTTTGTTTTCTTTTGTTGTGATAGGTACACTCAGTAAAAACTCTCTGATTCTCTTCTGTGAATTTAAAGTAATCGGAAATCATGAATTTTTCCACTAGGATTTTTTATCACAGAATCTTAACATAAGAGTTTGCAAATACCCTCTCCCCAGTCCCTCACTTGATAGTCAGGGGTCATCTTCCAAATGCATGAATTATGATGATCTGGCAAGCCCTTTCTTCAAGAGGACTCTGACCAGTGGTACATCTCTTCCTCAACTTTCCTCTACCACCATCAGGAATAATGTGGGCAGCAACCCTCTAAGAAGGAGGAAATGTGATTGGTATTCAAGACTGCTTCACAGACAGTTTGTTATTCAAGTGACACTTTCTGGCCAGCTGAGGTTTGTAAGAATGACTTTTCTCTGAAAGGGATGTTTGCCACAAGAACAATAGATTAGGCATAGGGACACTCTTCAGGCTAGGACAGCACATTAGCATCATTACCATCTGGGTCCTAATGCAGACATATTCTTAATGTATACATATGAATCATCAAAATGGTTCAGCCAGAACCAAAACAGTCCTGTGTCTGATTGTGACAGTAAAAACTGATAATATCAACATTGAAGGCCACCTGGATTCTTCTGGCCCTGACTTGTGCTGCTTTGCACTTTGTTGTTAACTTATATAAAAGAATCAGTTTTACATAAGAAGAACATATATATGTTTAAAGATATCTGGCTTTTGTACTACTGGGGCCTCTAGAATTTAGAGTACCTTTCAAAAGATAAAGATCCAATGTCCACAAATTATAGGACTCCATTAGAATGAAGACTATAAGGGACAGCGGTTCTTTAAAATGCAACCAAGTGTGACAAAGACTATCCAAAAACTAAGGGAGGGGAAGGTAATAGTGGTGCTTAGGATTGGCCCAATATGGTTATTAATCATGTGGAAACAGCATAAGATACAAGTGACAGCTTGATTATTAGAGATGAAGAGAATAACATCTGCAAATGATGGGGAAAAAAAATAGATGTCTTCTTAGTCACTGTTCTATTGCTGTGAAGAGACAGCATGGCCAAGGCAACTCTTACTAAAAGGAGGCATTTAATTGACCTTACATATAGTTTTATAGAGGTTGTCTATGATCATCATGGTGAGAAGCAAACAGGCATGGAGTAGTAGTTGAGAGCTTTATGTCATGAGCAACAGGCAGCAGACACTGGTTGATCCTCCAACAAAGCCACCCCTTTACTCCTTCTTAGTTTCAGTAAGATTTCAAACACACTGGGCCTGTGAGGCTTATTCTCATCATAGCCACCACAAAAGCAGATGTTAAAAAACCTATTTCTCTGGTTTTATGTGGACTTCCTTGATCCACTTAGATTTGAGCTTTGTACAAGGAGGCAAGAATAGATCAATTCACATTCTTCTACATGCTAACTGCCAGTTGTGCCAGCACCATTTGTTGAAAATGCTGTCTTCTTTCCACTGGATGGTTTTAGTTCCTTTGTCAAAGATCAAGTGACCATAGGTGTATGGGTTCATTTCTGAGTGTTCAATTCTATTCCATTGATCTACCTGTCTGTCGCTGTACCAGTAACATGCAGTTTTTATCACAATTGCTCTGTAGCACAACTTGAGGTTGGGGATGGTGATTCTACCAGAGGTTCTTTTATTGGTGAGAATAGTTTTTGCTATCCTAGGATTTTTGTTATTCCAGATGAATTTGCAAATTTCCCTTTCTAACTCTGTGAAGAACACATGATATGCACTCACTGATAAGTGGATATTAGCCCAGAAGCTCAGAATACCCAAGATACAATTTGTAAAACACATGAAACTGAAAAAGGAAGACCAAAGTGTGAATATTTCAGTCCTTCTTAGAAAAGGAAACAAAATACCCATGAAAGGAGTGACAGAGACAAAATTCAGAGCAGAGACTGAAGAAGTGACCATCCAGAAACTGCCCTACCTGGAGATCCATCCCATAAACAACCACCAAACCCAGACATGATTGCAGATGCCAACAAGAGCTTGCTGACAGGAGCCTGATAAAGCTGTCTCATGAGAGGCTCTGCCAGTGCCTGACAAATACAGAAGCGGATGCTCACAGTCATCCATTGGACAGAGCACAGGGTCTCCAATGAAGGAGCTAGAGAAAGGACCTAAGGAGCTGAAGGGGTTTGCAGCCCTCTAGAAGAAACAACAATATGAACTAACCAGTAACCCCAGAGCTCCCTGGGACTAAACCACCAATCAAAGAAAACACAAGAAGGGACTTGTGTCTCTAGATGCATATGAAGCAGAGGATGGCCTAGTCAGTCATCAATGAGAGGAAAGGCCCTTGGTCCTGTGAAGGTTTTATGTCCCAGTATAGGGGAATGCCTGGGCCAGGAAGCAGGAGTGGGTGGGTTGGTGAGCAGTGGGAGGGGGAAGAGGATAGAGGATTTTCAGAGGGGAACTAGGAAATGTAAATGAAGAAAATATCTAATAAAAAACATATTTCTCTTCTTTCTTTCTTTCTTTCTTTCTTTCTTTCTTTCTTTCTTTCTTTCTTTCTTTCTTTCTTTCTTTCTTTCTTTCTTTCTTCCTTCCTTCCTTCCTTCCTTCCTTCCTTCCTTTCTTTCTTTCTTTCTTTCTTTCTTTCTTTCTTTCTTTCTTTCTTTCTTTCTTTCTTTCTTTCTTTCTTTGATTGTTCCTGGGTTATTTTTATATTTTCTTTCCAAGAGTGTTTCAACAAGATGTAAAATCCTTGGAAACAGATATGAGTGGAACAATTTAAACTTACATCTATGATAAAGAGGACAATCCAGTGCAGAAAAGCTGAAAATGTGAACTCAACCAACACTAATGCAATGGTCTTAAGTGTTCTAGAGCCTATGTAAGGAAGGACTGGCATTAGAAGAGATCAAAGCGTTTCTTTCTTAGAACAAAACCACCCAGGACATATGGACACCAAAAGAGTCAAGAAGCAGGTTTTTTGTTTTGGTTTTTGTTTGTTTGTTTGTTTTTGTTTGGTTGGTTTTTTTGTTTTGTTTTGTTTTGTTTGTTTGTTTGTTTCTTTTCAGGAAAGTAAGATCTTCAGGTAGGGATTTTTTAAAAAGGTCTGGAGAATGTCAATACATGAAATGAATTCCTCCTGTATTTTTATCACACAAAAATAAAATCCTTCACATGCACACAGGCATGCACGCACACACACACACACACACACACATACATATGTAGCTCAGTCTGGCTTGTTACACCAGCAAAATATAGAACAAAACACCATCATCAAACTTCCATTTGTATTAATTACTTTTTTATAATTGTGAAATGTCACCATGTAGTTTTGCATCCATAATCAATATAATCCATACTGCCTGTTCTATGTGTGTATATAAAAGAAAAATAATAGCATATTTTGTGGCTTCCTTAAAACTAGCATTGTGCTCACTTTTTGTATTAATCTTTTTTTTTTAAGACTATTAAAACAGCGTTCTCATCTTTATTACTGGACATGAGCATGTTTTAGCACACTGGTTTCATGTGTATGACATCAAAAGCAACACAGTATCTTTCCAACGATTCCTCATCCACACTAATTTCATTTCAGATAATTATGAGTAGCACAGTGGAAGAGTGTTCCCACATCCTGACCAGTACAACACTGACAACTAAGGTATCCAGGAAGCCTGAAAATGGTTTCTGTCAGACAAATTTTATTTTTACTTGTTCAAAAAAGGAAAACAATTTTAATTCATAAATTACATATTTGCCCACAAGAGCAAATTAATTTTCAATTCTACGTTCATCTTAAATAAAGAACAACTGAAGCATTTAATGATATTTTAATAAAAGCTAGAAGCAAACATAGAAGAAATAATAGTGTAGAATAAATACAGCCAAGTGTTACACATGCCTCAGTCTACCATGGATATTGGCACTGTTAACCTGTACGCCTGTCTCAGCGCATAAAGATTTAAATAAGACTGAATGGTTTGGACAAGATCATTTTCTCCAATAAAAGAAGCCCTAACTTCTATATTTTAAAAATTACTCTCTACTCTATTTATGTTTCCATAGAAACCAAACACAAATATATCTCTTTTATATCTGTGGCAACCAAGTAATAGGCATGTTAAGATACTCTTTTAAAAGTTTTGCAAATGTCACTAAAAAAACTCCTGTACAGAATCACAATACTGACAGAATGGAACACCCACAAGTGGCTCGCTGCTCTCATTTTAGTCTGTTCCACACACAAACCCGTGCGAAAGAGTTCAAAGGATTAATAATACCTATCACATACAGTTTGGGATTTAAAAACCCATGGCTCTGGAAAACCTTAATTACAATTGAGAAATTCCACCCACAAAAAGCCTGCGAGCTCTGCCGAGTTTCAGAATTAATACGATATAAATAAACCATTCTGGAGAAAAGCCTTTCCACACACTGGCAATACTTATCAGAGATCGGCTAGACCAGAGTGACAGGAAGGGGCTTCCACAGAGGACAGGAAGAGCAGCTGGTTTTGAGATGGCACACCTGTTCTGTTCTGCTTAGAAACCATAAAGGCATTTATGGAGGACTGAACTGTGCACTATAAAAGCAGAGGGTTGGCCAGCACGAGCATCAACAGTTGTATCGGTCGGTCAATCCATAGAACGTAAAAAGCAACAACACACACGCACACACACACACACGCACACACACACACACACACACAGAGAGAGAGAGAGAGAGAGAGAGAGAGAGAGAGAGAGAGAGAGAGAGAGAAAGAGGAAGATAAGGGCTCTTCCTAAGAGAATGCATATACATAAAACAGGATCAGAAAGGTACTTGGTGTATGCCAGTGATGATTTCCTGTCATTCAGTAGCTTGAGCATTTCGCCATGTAGACAGTTTTACCACTCCTCATTAACTAGTCCTTGGTCTCAGGAACCATCTAGGTCAACTTTTCATACACAGCAGGTGTTCAAACATGCTGGCAACCAATAGATGGTCTTGCTCAAGAAATCCGATGGCATGGATCCCTTGAGTGGACCCAGTAAGTGTCTAGGAACATGACTTCAATGATGTCCAGAGAAAGATACATGACCTTGCCTTAAAACAGTTCACATAACTGTTGTACCTCCCTAAAGAAAGCGTGTAAACATCTGGTGAATGTGGATTAATGGTATAATGTGAAAAATTGGCCAAAAACAATCCAGAAACATTTGGCCTTTCAGCACCCAAGGCTCCCAAAATATAATGTTAAAACATCTCTGCTTAGGGGATCTCAGTAATCTGGAAAATGTCCTACCTGAGTGGCTAAAACCATTATCCCCTAAATTTTAAAGAAGTGCAAGGAGTTCCCACACTCAGGAATTGCATAAGTGTTTATCTTCTTTCAACAACAAAAGTGAACCATACAGAGGTAGCATAATTTACAAATCCAACTCTAAAGCCCAACAACAAACGAGCAAAATTCCTTTCAAATGCTAACAGGACTATTGCAAGTATCTAATAGGACTTGTTAACTTGGGCTTGCTTCTACCTGCTTTGGGATATCTTATCATTCTCATCTCTTTTCTTATCACGAGGCCATTGATGAGTCCAGGCTCTCCTTGGCCCAGTAGCATCTATTGCAACATCAATGATAGAGTCTGGAGTCATCCACTGCAGGAAAACGAGGAAGAGATAGCTGAGCACGGCCAGCAAAGCAAACATGTAGCCGGTCACAGGGCCACAGTGTGAGATGAGCCTGTCCAATCTCTTGTGCATTGGCAAAACAGTTTCCTTCGACACTCGCTCATACACCTTTTCAGTTCTCTCTGCCACGTTCCGCCAGGTGTAGAAAGTCTTCACTACATTGTGGATATTTTCTGGAGCTGGCAATGTCCCCGACTTCACTTGGAAAATGGCTTTTTCCAGACCGTCACACAAAGATTTTACTGAAGGCTCGCAGAGAATAATAAGACTTTCCGGAAGGACTTCGGGAATCCCACCAACTTTTGTGCTGACGACCTGCAAACCACAACTGGCAGCTTCCACGATGGCCATGCAGAACGCTTCAGTGAGGGAGGTGTTAAGAAAAATGTGTCCTTGAACTAAGACATTTCTAACATCCTTGTGTTCTAAAGCTCCCAAAAGCTGCACCCTGTCATGTAGTTGGTATCTTTCCCGTACTTCTTCCAAAATGATTCTCTTTGGTCCCTCTCCTCCAATTAGGAAATGTAATTCTTGGTATTTCTGACAGAGTTCAGGTATTATACCACTAAGCAAATCAGTCCCTTTTCTGTAAACAAGTCTGCTGACAACAACAACAGTTATTACACTATCATGCCTCCTAAATGGGTCTGGAGTGAAGTCAGTAGGATCTACAGCGTTAGGAATGACGGACACTATTTCAGGATTCAGTGCTGCTCTGAGTACAGTGTTCTCCTTACTAGTGTAAGAGACACAAATGATGTGGTTTGTGTCACAAAGAGACACAGTTAGAAGCTTGTTTGTAAGCACCGAGCTGACATCAGCAAATCCGAAAAGGGAATGGTCTGTGAAGACTGTCTGAAGCCCCATTGTCTTGGCGTGGAAGAGAGCATCATGGGCCATGGCAGAGAAAGAACTGTGGGAATGGATTATCGTAATTCTCTCCCGAACAAATATGTACCTGAGCAATGGCAGACTGTGAAAGAGAGTCGTGGCTGTAGATTGGTTGTACATGACTCTCAGAGGCAAATAGTAAACTTTGAGGCCATTGGTGAGGTAACGGATGCCCTTTCGATTTCCATAAGCATGGGTGACAGTTATGACCTTGTGCCCCCTCTCAATGAGGCACTGAGAGAGCTGGTAAATGTGGCTTTCCACGCCTCCCATGTTTGGGTAGAAAAAGTCTGACACCATGCATATATTATGGGTGCAGGTCCTATCGTCGGAAAGGTTTCCAGAGCTACCCGGGGAAGGCGACACTGAAGGAGGCTGGCCTTGCCCACCTCCTCTTCTACTGGCCATGCTGAGGTGGTTCAAGCATCAGTTCTCAGAGCAAGCCAGTTAAGAAATGTGTCTTCTGTCACCCTCGAGTCCCATGGCCGCCACTGTCCGGACCTCCCGCGGCAGTTAACAGAATCCCCTTTTTGTATTAATCTTTTCAATGGCTATCATTTGCTAATTGCTTGCTTGTGTGGTATTCAATAGATACCATAGTAGATAAAAAAAAAAAAAAACACATGGTATCATCATGTTGATGACTATGTTAATTAATTCTTCTAATGTGAGTATGTTACAACAATAAATATGGGTAGGAGTATAACTCGGTGCGAGAGTGTATATTTAGCAATTTAAGTCCCAAGTTTCAGTCTCAAAAGCTAATGTACAATAAAATAAATGATGGGTTTGGTTAAAACAATAATAAAATTAAAATTGCATACATAGCCGTATAATTAGTCATATAAAATATAGATAAAAGTGGAGTATGTATATTTAAAAGTCTAGATTAAATATTACATGTTATTTTTTTCTTTCCAGTAATTTTTTGTCATGAGAAAAATATGTGTTTCCAAGGATGGTTGAAGTAGCTTGATAGTAATTTTTAAATTGAACCTTTTGGATTAATAATCACATTGAATACCTTATAAACATATTGCCACTGTTTTCAGTAATACAGGATTATATCAGCTGGCTAAAACTTCCAGAGTCCACAGCAAGCTCTGCAAGCAGAAGAAAACCCCCAATAAGAGCAAGCCGCATTATTTGTGGTGAAATTCAAATATAGGGTCAATTCTGTTTCTTCCCTGAATGAATGTGGCTTTTAGGAAACAACTGAAGTAAGTAGCATGTTGGTGGGAATCATTTGTGGGCTGGACCCAAACCATTCTCTGAAAGCAGAGACATAATTTGCAAGTGAAAGGCAAGTTAGAAACCTATAGAGCAAAGCAGTGATCACTTTTTAGGAAATTTAACACCTCATTTGCCAACACCCCCTTTCCTCTATATTTCCTGAAAATACATAAGGTGATCCTATGCTTTTTGAGCATCTTGATGTTGTTGCTTTTATATGTTTGTTTCACATTAATGGCTGAATCTGAAAGTAATAGGAAAATCAGGAGTCAGATATATGAAGTACACAGTGTTAGATGAGGCTTCATAACTGAACCACACAGATAGCCTGTATTTACTACTGATGAATAAAATAATGATAATAGAACTAGGAATATGATGATTGCATGGGAAGACAGCAGATACTGGGTTAAATAATTCCTATACATATAAAAGAGATTTCCGCACAGATTTGCTTGTCCTTCTACTCATGCTGAGCTAAAGAGTCCTGACTTCTCCAGCCACAGCTTACTGATCTTCCATGACTATGCTGTCTGCCTCAGGTGCTGTTGTGAATTGGTAAAACCTTCATGAGTTCTGGTCTGGTGGAAGGAGGTGGAGCCATTGTGGACTTGCCTTTTATAGGAATCCTGGGGCCCTGCATGGCCCCTTCCTCTTTTACCTTTTCTCAGCCTCCATCCTCTTCATTGTGCCCTCTCTGTCATGATATTCTTTCTCCTCATAGGCACCAAAATTATGGGACTTGCCAGTACACATTAAAACTGTGGGCCAAAAGACAAAACACAACACACACACACAAAAACAACAACAACAAAAAAAAAACCAAACAACAACAACAACAACAAAAAACAAAAAACAAAAAACAAATTCTTCCATTTACATAGATTCTCTCATGGCCTTGGCCACAGACATGAGAAGCTGAGGAATCCAGGACCCCACGTATGTCAAACTCATAAAGTCCTGATCCTACATTATTAGAGGTACAGTGCATGGCGTAGTTTGAAAACTACTGAAAAGAAAGATCTTTATCTCCTTTTTATTTGCCGTATTTATTTCAGCCTTAATTTTCTTCAGGTTTGTATGTTGAAATACTATCCACCCACCAACACTAACAATATGTATTAACCAAAATACTGCTCTTAAATTACAAACTTCATGTTCTTAGATAATGACACGTAATCTGTATTTCAATTTAAAATGGTCAGCATTCATAACAAGAAGAAAGTATAATTCTTTTTTTTAATTTATTTTTTATTAGGTATTTTCCTCGTTTACATTTTCAATGCTATCCCAAAAGTCCCCCATACCCACCCCCCAATCCCCTACCCACCCACTCCCCCTTTTTGGCCCTGGGGTTCCCCTGTACTGGGCCATATAAAGTTTGCAAGTCCAATGGGCCTCTCTTTGCAGTGATGGCCGACTAGGCCATCTTTTGATACATATGCAGCTAGAGACAAGAGCTCCGGGGTACTGGTTACTTCATATTGTTGTTCCACCTATAGGGTTGCAGTTCCCTTTAGCTCCTTGGGTAATTTCTCTAGCTCCTCCATTGGTATTACCTTTTCTTCCCACCTGCTTCATCTAATAGAATCAACTGGATAGTATGCATGTAATAGTTTGTCTTTTATGCTGTTGCTCAAGATAAGAGCAAAAGATTCAAATTTTATCTTTATTCTTCCTTGTACTTTCTAGGTACACATTATAATGCAACCTATCAGTAAATGCTATTGGTTTTATTTTCAAAATAGATATTACATTGAATAAATTCTGTCTTCTTTGATCGCAATCATGTCAGAATCTTGGCTAGTCTCTTCATAACTATGTTGTTCCCTCATTGATAGGAATGGTTATCTCATTCTGTAGTCGCCTTTGTTTTCAGTTCTGTCAATCATATCCATTTGACTCAACTTCCTGAGGCCTTCTCTCAGCATTGATTACCTTTTAAAACAATCAGCTAGTAGCAACATTTTTAGAGGTACTTCTGAAATGATTGACAAAATCATCCATCAGTACCATTTTTACTCAAAAATGTCATCAACTACTCACACTGTAACAAGAACAATGAAGAGATTTACTGAATGAGTATTGGCAAAGGAGGATATTTCCTCTCCTATACTTATGTCAAATAATATAGCTTAATACATAGAAAATCACATAGAAGGTAGAAAAACAGTGTATATACATATATGTGTGTATATATATATGCATGTACATATGTGAATATACATATATATATACATATACATCACATACATATACACATACATATACATACACATCATATACATATACATCACACACATATACATATATATATATATCACATACATACTCATGCACATCATATACATATACACCATACATATATATTATTACACATATACACGTGGTAAAAGTTGTAATATACCAGATACACTATAAAATGATAAAATTATTAAGTAAACAACAACCTAAAGATAGCATTTCTCCCTCTCTTTTATTGCTGAATGGTCATGCATCCTAAGATGGGACTTGCTCTAGCAAGTAGATTGCAATGGTGTGCACAATGCAGAGATTATACTCCTTTTTTTTCAGTATAGAATAGAGTTTATTTGAAGCATGGGGGAGCAAGAGGGTAGTAGAGGCAAAAAACAAGGCAAAGAGAGAGTGAGAGAGTGAGTGAGAGCGAGAGAGCGAGAGAGAGCAAGAGAGAGCAAGAGAGAGCAAAAGAGTGAGAGAGAGGAGGGAGAGAAGATGAGTAGAGGCCACCATGATTCAGTGGAGAGAGAGGGGGCGTGGGAACAGGAAAAGAGGGGGGAAGGGAAGAGCAAGGGAACAATAGACAAGCAAGAGAGGAAGAGAGCAAGAGTAAGATATTTCTCATAGTGTGTATTTCTCTTCATTAAGATAAGCAAATATAACCAAAAATACTATTTCACTCTAATATAATCTAAAGATTAAGATGAAGAGAAATACACACTATGTTTTCAATCTCTTCTCCTTTGATTTGGGTGGACAAAGTGGATGACAGATGTTGAAGTGCTTGTCTTAGCACAAGATAGAGTATAGGTTTTGAAAGAAATATCAGAAAAATCTTAGACTTTTGAACATGCAATTCTGTGAGTTTAGATGCTGGATAAAAAAATTTTCATATGAAGAAATTTGTTATACTTGTTAAATCAAACACATACACATGAACGTATATTGAAATAATTAACAAATCAATTAGATAGCAATAATTATCTAATTGTTATTTTATAATTAGTGTCTATTTACTATTTAAATGGATATAATCTTTAAAATAAAATTGGTGTATTCTGTATATTCCTTACCAGGCTCCTGTTTGATTATTACAGATGCCCTCTACCAAGAACAGAATTCATAGTATTCTCTCAATGGTAATGTATCCATAAACTATATAGACTTTTGTGTTGCTAGATTTGCTTTTAAATGTGCTTGTACTGTCTAAAATATAGTAACTCAAATATCCAAAGCTTCTGTATTCATGGGTAAAATCAACTGCATATTCAAAAAATTTGGAAAAGTGCCATTTGCACTGACCTCATGTAGATCTATTTTTATAGTTATCTATCTTATTTAGTGATTACATACCTAGTATTATTAATTATCTGACATGTTTGGAAGTATGTAGAATGGTGGGTATAATATTCATGCAAATAGTTTCTGAGTTTTATAGGAGATTTTAACAACCACAGATTTTTGCCTCCAAGAGAGATTCTGGAACAAATTTTAAAAGAATGCCAAGGATAAATTTAATATTATATAGTATTAAACTTAAATTTTCACTCAGTATAACACTTATAAACTACTATCCTTGAATATATTAATATGTACCTCAATTGTAGTATCTTCCTGAATAATACTTTATTTATAAGGCATTATAACATATTTATGGAAGTAATGAACATTGTCTATTTAGTTCAGTGAAATTTTAATGTCTGTTACAAAGTTTAGCAGTACAAAATTTAGTAAATTACATAAATTCAGTAAGACTTTGAGGGAAGCGGGTGTGGCCGCATGGGCCAAGATGTTCACTGCCTTGCAGGAGCATGCACAGTTGAGGCTGCATGCGTGGGCTGCCTGCCAGGCTGGACTGTTCCTCGTGATCCGGACCTGTCAGCCTATGAGTGACCGACCTGAGCTCGTGCCTGGAACGTGTGTGTGTGTGTGTGTGTGTGTGTGTGTGTGTGTGTGTGTGTGTGTGTGTGAATTCTGATTGGATGAGGTGGGGTAGAGCTAGTAGAAGTTGTGTTGTTGCCCAGAGTTTTAGGAATATAGCCTTGCCCTAAGGAGAAGGAATTTAGCCCTTGCTGAGAGAAGGACTAGGTAGTAGAAGAAGCTGCTGGGGAAAAGAGCTGTAAAGGAAAAAGCCACAAGTAAAGAAGCCATTACGTGAACCCGACTTGGTGTCTGTGTCGTTCGTGTCTCCGCCAGATCGGGAAGGACCTGAGCAAGACTTTATTTAATAATAAACCCATGTACCATATTAGGAGCCTTTCTGCTGCTCCATTTTTTCATCTTTGTATTCAATGCTGTAATAAGTATGTTTGACCATGTCTCCGTATTCAAGATACCTGCAAAAATAGCTGAATAGAAAAGATTATATTCAGGCTATGAGAAAATTCAGCTTTGCTGATAGATAGATAAATAGCTTTATGGGCAGTGTGTTTTCATCCACATGTGATATTGAAAATAAAAAGGTGCCTTAATTTTTTTAGATTGAATTAGAGTGAAATAGTATTTTTGGTTATATTTGATGCTTAAATATTCTTATTTTTGACCTATCAACTTTGAATCATTCATGACTAAGGTGGGAAAGTTAAATATAAAACAAGGAAAGAAACATTTTCTAAGTACACTAACCAGTTGGATTTCTTCTGCGAATACTATTTGTCAGGTTGTCTGCCATAGTTTTATTGATGTATAGTAATTGAAATGTAGTTAGATGCTCAGGCTTTACCTGTAGTACATATTTTCTTTTTGTTCATGCAAAGACATACTTTAAAAACATTTTAAGTGTTTTATTGTTTTATATATCTGAGTTTTTGTGTGCATGTATGTACCACGTGTGCACTCGTTGCCTGTGAAGGTCAGTAAGGGCATCAGAGCCTCTGGGACTGCAGATTTAGGTGGTTGTAACACGTAGGTGCCAAGTTTGATCTCAGGTCATCACAGAAGCATCAAGTACTCTCAGCCACTGAGCTAATGTTCTGGCCCCAGCAATTTACAATGCTAATTTAGTCTTATTTACTCATCTTTGGAAACCTTATAAATTGAGTATTATTTAAAGCTTTTTCTTTTATTTTGATAAACATAAAATTTGCTTTATAACTTTTAGATTTCAATACAAGATTAATGATTAGATTAATCAGATTTTAATATGAGATTAATAAAGATTAATATAAGATTAATAAAGATTAATATAAGATTAATAAATTAGACTTAATATAAGATTAATTAAATAAATTTAATATAAGGTATAATGTGCTTTGAAAAGGTAGTTTATTAAATGTTTCCACCACTGCATACTGAGATTCTATGCATACTTGTAGGTCTGTTGGTTCCTGGTTCTCAGCCAGAATTATGCATCTTGAATTATTTATAAACATCACTGTGATATAATACTCTACATGATAAAATGCTTTAGTTATTACTATTTTTAGACTTATTGCATATTTGCATTAACACAAACAGATGTATAGTTTGTGTTTATCAAAGAATAAACCTAGGGACATTCGTTGGAATTGCACTAAAATTGTACAGTTTTGAACATAACTGACAAGAATATATATTATAATCTTTTTCTGTCTATCTGTCTGTCTGTCTGTCTGTCTATCTATCTATCTATCTATCTAATCGTATCTCAAAGATTCAATTACTTTATTTGTAGTGATAGGATGTCAGATTCATTTTTTTCTTTATTTTTCTCTCTATATATCACATGGTATACCATTTTACCCAAAATGAAGACATGATTATATAAATTATGAAGAAATTATGGTCTTTTAGTGTTGTTTTTGAAACAAAATCCCAAATGTTTCATTTACCAAATGAGGAGTCAGGAGCCAGACACTGGTGAAAGCCTGCTAGTTCAGAGACAGAAAGAACCCAGCTGACCTTCTTACTCCACCGAAATCCCAGAAGGAAAAGGCTCCTTCTCCTTCTCCTTCTCCTCAGCTTCTCCAGGCTATCTTAAATACCCTTCAACTCACCGACCCTCCTTTGTCTCCACTGGGTTTTCTTACGTTCACTCCATCAACTGGTTGCTTGCCCCTGCTCCTTGACCTGTGGTTGACTTGACCTTTCAGTCTTGTTTACAATAAACAGAAAACTCTCAGGTTAAAGGTGTGTACTAGGCCTGAGCCACATCACAACAAGAAATTGTCCAGTGCACAATTTCTCTCATAATGTTTTCAAATATTCTGCAACATTTTGGATTAAAGGGGTGTGCTAAGACTGAGCCACACCTCAATTAGAGACAGGTTTTTCCAGTACACAATCTCAGGCTTCACAGTGTGATCGGATATCCTGTAACACTTGAGAATATACAACTTAAAGTTGGCCTTGTGGTGAATACAAAAATAGTAAGTGACACTTGCATTGTACCTGCCTACAGCACCAGTTACAATATTCAAATTTGGTACCATATAGTATCGTACTGTGTTCTTTGTTTCTAATACCCAGCACCTGCAGCTCTTTTTGATGAGGAGCAGAGGCGTCCCTGGATAGGCCGTGGGTGCATATACAGAGGGTCAGAAGGGTACAACATTCAGTGCTTTTGCAAGTTATCAGTGGCTAGTGGCTGATGGCCTAGAATGTGAAACCCTAGAAGCCACAAAGCTCCCAGAACAGGCAGTGGGTGTAACACATTTCTTGAAATGCAGCTGTTTTTTCCTCTGCCTTATCTGACTTCCCTCAACCTCTTGTAACTGTCTCTTAGGAATATTTCATTAATAAGTAATTTACAAAGGTTCACCAGTTCATGTTCTACACATAACTTTTCTTTTTGCCTTTAAAAATCCCATAGCACTAGTTTAAAAACAAGAAAAATTTCACAATGTGGCTAGACATCTTTTTTCTTCTTTCTTTCTTTCTTTCTTTCTTTCTCATCAAATAGCATTCTTGTGGAAACTGAAACACATAACTCATCAAACATTAATTTTAAAATTCAGCAAATTTACTTTATTATCAGAAAATAAAGAAATAAAAATCCATTTAAATGCTATGACAGTTGCAAAGTTTATTGGATAAATTTTTTTTGTGTACATCAGTAATTTGAGTTGTAATGTTTCCACCATAATTTCAGTTTTCATCATTCTGGAAGCATTACATTTTTAAAATATGGAAGGCATGTTGAAAATAAGGTTACAGAATAGCATAAAGTATCTATGGCTTAAGTACTTTCAAATATAGTAATAATAAAAGCAAAATTCATATACAAAATGTGTGATTTATTTAAGTGTTTTCTATTCCAAGAATATACTTAAAATTTCTAATATCAAAATTAAGATGAAAATATACAATTGAAGCATTGTGTCATTGTCGTGGTTGAGACAGTAGTCTTCGGAATCCAGCACTTTGCTTCATTCAGAGGTAGAAGAATTGAGCAATGAGCAAAGAGAAGCATGGACAAGGTGCTATTCACTTCTATAGTGTAATCTGTCTCCTGTGGCTTTTGCTTATCACTGCCCGGAACTCATTTTCTTTCTTTTAGGAGCTTGCATGCAGCTTGGCCAGAGAAGTGGAATTATCACTAAAATCAGCCTCATTACTGCATGACCAGTGAATAAGACCCTGATGATTCCTTGATCCCTGTTTGGATTTATACATCTTATCAATTGCTAATGTGCCTGGTGCCTTGTGTTCCCCAGGCCAAGGATTGCACTGCCCAAGAATAAGAGAAGCAAGTACTTCGTGCACTAGTATAGAGAAGAATTGCTCTGCCTTCACTCGCCTCTTCCCATCTCTTGTTTCTCTGCCCTCAAATCACTGTGATAGGAACTATCACTTAGAGAGGATTATTGGTGCATTATGAGATTTTTTTTGAGTGAGTTAATTGATTTTGTTGGTTTGGTGGACTTTAGCATGCTTTGTTTAAGTATCTTCCTTGGCTGAGCTGTAATTTTAATAAAATATGGCTCGGACTTCTAGAGAGCCCATTGTAAGTATTTAAGGCATATTGTGCTTAACAATATGTCTGTCCTGGTCTATGGGATATAAAAGATTTTGGCACAAGATATGTAAAATGCAGACCTGGCTTTCTATTTCTTTATTAGATTTCATTTTGAGCAATGTGTGTTTTATTTGGACTGATTGATATTGGATGCTATACTTGGTTCTTGGTGCTTGAAATATCTAGATGGAAAATATAGAGAACAATTTTGGGGGAGATAATTTTCTGTAAGAAGGGTTATATAGTGTCAAAAGAATGTCAATATAGCACAAACCACAGTAGAGATTTCTGTGAAGAACTTAGGGAAGAACCCCTCTGTACATCCCGACCAGTGCCTGGCCACCTATCTCTCACTTATCATTTGACTTCATAGCATCATTGCTAACCTCTTGTCGACTCCTAAACAATTTGTTCCAATCATGGACCTATTTTCTACAATGTAAGCTCTAGAAGAAAGGGATTTTGTCTGCTGGTTTTCTCCTGCTGTACCAACAACTAGGACAATGGTTCACAGGAAGTCCTCATTGAATTCCTGATGAAGAGAGTGGTCACTATTAACTGTGTTGTACTTCTTATGAGTCTCACTAAATAGCTAAGACTCTTACCCTTAGACTATTATGATATCATGGAGAACAGAATTGAAGATGCAAAGTCCCAATTAAAAAAAAACTTAATATGAAGAAATACAGTACATTCATATTAGTTGCTCAGGTCCCACAAAAATGAAGACTAATATTTTTAATAGTGAGATTGAATTTAAGAGAAGCATGTTTAAATTCCCATACTCATACTCAAACTGAGATTTTTTTTTTTTTTTTTTTTTGCTTAGTGGAAATAACCAGGAAAATGTGGGACATTTAGTTTGTGAGGAAAATGTAATTAGCCAGGGGCTTGTCCAAATAAACTAAGATACAGTTTGTTTTAAACAGCTAAGACTTATCCTCCCTGTTCTGTTATGCACTGGTTGGAAACATTTGAGTGAAATGTTTCCATTTCTGTTATGCAAAGTTTACAATAGATTTGAATTGGCCTGAAGACCAAATCATATAAATAATGAACCAAGAAATTGAACTTTGCCTAAAAATTAGACAGACGTAGTGGGTAATATGATTGCTGGTTTTAAATAATTTGAGGAGTCTATTTAGTTTAAGAGTCGTCATTTACAACAATGAATTACTACAGATATTGGCTAGACAGTGGCTCTCTTGGTGGAGAGAACTCATGGACTGGTTAGATCAACCTTAGACCCTTTCCAGCAAAGACACAGACTGCCCTTTTTTCCTACTCTACATGTTCAGATGTTCAACATAAACAGAAAAATATGCTTACAATGTCTCCTAGTTTTGAGACTTAACAATATCCTATGGCAATTAGTACAGATATTCCTAAATTCAGAAAAACTAGTTTTCATAAACCACTAAATATTAACAGAGTAGTAGAAAGTTCTTGATGAATAAGATTAGCTTAGAATCTCACCTGTGTTAATCAGAACTTTTACATAAATTCTCTTAGTGCCAATGACTGGAATGTACTGGAGTGATGTCATTTCACACAGGAATCGAGCCTTATACTTGGTCCAAAACTGATCATGTGCCATGTTAAACAAAGATTTCTTTCTTGACACTCCTAGAAAAATTAAACAAACAAAAACCAGATTGCCAGTTTCTGCTTTCATTGTGGTTTTTTTCCCACAATTTCAACCAAGATGATTTGTATCATGTTGTAGAAAACAGAATGAGTAGAAATGTCTATAGGTGTTTAGAACAGAGAATGAAATCATGGATGTATAGGCTACAAAAGATAATTTTTCCCAAGACCCAGGTGATAAATATTCAATAAGATAGTGTCTGCTACTGAATCTTCCACTTTGAGCTAGTGATTCAGTTCTTTTCTCTCTATAAAGGACCAATGAATGCAAGTGTTCTTAATGAAATAGGAAGAATTTCAAACTAAACACAATTAGGGTACATTAAAGCTGTTGGTCTTAGCCAATACATTCTGTGCTTGATTTTAAAGAAGTAGCCAGTTGGACTATTTGTAAAAATTAAGAGGACAATGCCAGTGAGTATGAAACATCAAACAAGCTCTTTAAATGTTTGCTTCAAAGGTAGCCTATTATCTCAATCCTACTTTCTATTTGGACTCACTTCAAGGACCATGAATACACTTCAACTCCGGCCTATATTTTGGTAAGTAATATTATTATTTTCTTAAGATATTTGAGCTAGCATCATCTGTAATTTAGGAGAAGTGATAAGCTATCAAAAAGTACTCTAGAAGGGACCACGAAGAGATTCAATAAATTCCCTAAAGGAATCTGTTAACGCTTCTAAACAAGCATTAGGCAACCTTTCAGAGCTGAAAGATATCCCAGCCGCTCCAGCCCTGAATCATCACAGCCATCTTTTCCTAACTCGAGTTTTGTTACATGTGCTTAGAAGCATTGCGGTAAAATTAAAACAAACTACCCAGTAACATTGAGAGTGGGCACTGGTCAAACTAGCATCTATACATATGTCACCTAGATCCCTGTCATGAAAGGTTCAATGTTTAAATTACACTGTGGATGCACGGTATTAAGTTGAACTGATGAAGTTTACCAGGAAGTTGGTCAACTATTAAACTAGGTGAATTGGGGATTCTATAAAGAACGGATAGTGGCTATTTGCCTAGTGGAATGGAAATGTTTCAAAATTTTAACTCTTAGTTTGGCATAGAGAAAGAGACTGAGTATAGTTTTGCCTAGCCACATGTATTAATAAAGGAATTGGCACAGTGTCAACAAGTTCTACCCACTGGAATTGTGCCAATTATTTTTGGCTACCATAACTCTTAACAATCTCTGCTAACATCCCTTCTTCAAGAATGCAGACTGGAAAATGAATGCGGAATTTTAGTATCTGCGGAAATGTGAATGGTATAACTCAATATTTTACAGAAGCCTGATTTATAGGAGAGCAATGGGAAATTATGTGTGAGATCTAAAATTGCATTCTCTTGGGATCATTTCTGCTTTTCAAGAGAGAGGCAGATCAGGTCAGAACTTTATTATTTTTGGCTATGGGCCAAAGAAAGTCTTACAATGTGATCCTAACATGTCTAAAAGAAAATAAAATAAAAACAAAGCTAGTTAATGTAAAGTTAGTAATAGCAGTTGGATTTATTTATATTTTTTAAAAAATGACAGTCTAACTCTTGAATTTACCATTTCTGCTGGCAGTGGCTGAGCTTTTCATTAGTATTCACAAATATCAGACAAGAAGAGACACTTCAAATTCGACTAGACTATAAAGAATGTCTTCATTCATAATTCTTAAAATCAGAACTGTCTTCAAGTAGCTTCTTACAGAATAACAGATTCATGCTGCAGAACCTATGGTGTATAAATGGTATTTTAGTGGATGGATTTCAGAGTTACCAGCGTGATGACTTCAGTGGGCTCTGGGTTCTGGCCCTCACTTGTATCATTTCCTATCACAATGTTTTGCCGTTGCAGAAAGTTTAAAAAATATTCCTACAAAAGAGTAACCATTCCACAGTCTCTGATCTTATATCTCGGATGGGAGCATAGGAGTGATATTTCATTATTTCTCCATTAGTAAAATGATTACTACCAATCAATCTTTGTATTTCTTCCTTACATTAAGAAACAGAACTGTCAGTCAACATTTTGGCATAGTCCTATTTTAGATCACATTTTAAATATAGATTGTTTTTAAGTATCCTTCAAGATGTAAATGTAGCAAAATGTGCTCTTACATTACTTTCATTTAAGCACATCAGAAATATTTATTTGTCTTTTTTTTTTTTTTTGTAGCAATGGCATCATGGTGAATTTTCAGTTATAGGTGGAAGTGGGCAGCAATACATTATGCTTTGCAAACCCCCTGTGCAAATGAATTAGGTTTGCTACCTTAACACATATGGCACTGTGATAATTTGGTGGGTAAGCAGAATGTAAGTTTTTGTCACAAAGAATTTTAGCCTTTGCTACTTTAAAATCACTGCTTGGAGTTGCAGTGTAGGATGGAAACTCATGTAATATTCAGTCCTTATTGCTCCATTTCTAATTATGGACTACTCTTTTACATAAACAATGTCTCCTGACATTGATTTTACATACCTATGAATATCTTTATTTTATTTATAGACTTAACAAAACCCACATCCTTCAATATAGTTTTGAGGGTGTTGTTTTATTTTTAATTTTGTCTTTCTGTCTCTGATTGCTGAACTGTTTTTCGTGGATTTCTGTAACTTCCATCTCACAATGTTGAGCTCATTTTATTTCTCTCTATTAGAATATAGCACATCACTTCTGGAGTTTTTCCGCAAAGTGCACTCAGGAAAAAGTCAAAGTAGGGCCTGAAGTGTTAGTTTAAGTCCTGCAATTTGATTAGTGTCTTTCTTGCAGCAAAGATTTCCTGCCTGATTTGTGTTGTTAGCATTTATGTTCTACAACATTCCCTACATTCTCATCAAGTAGAATTATCATATGAAAGTGAAGCTCTGTGCAGCACACTTTGTACCAGAGCACATTCTTAGCAATATATGAGTATATGGAAAATGCTTTAATGAAACCCAGCTGTCCCTCTGCCTTTATTTATTTATTTATTTATTTATTTATTTATTTATTTATTTACATCCCAAATGCTGCCTGCAGTCCTCCTTTCTCCTCACAGGGTCCCTCCTTCCAACCCTTCCCTTGCTCCTCTGAGTGGGTGGGCCTCTCCCTGGCTATCCCCTCACCCAGGAGCAGCAAGTCCCTGCAGGATTAGGTGCATCCTCTCCCACAAGGCTGCTGTGTTGGGGAATGGATTCCACAGTCACGGTACAGCTCTAGGGGCAGTCCCTCTGCCTTTTGTTGCCCTTTTGACAATGTATACATTGGTAACAAAAATCTTGGATACTAGAACTCTCATTTACAAATGTTCAAGTTACATTTAATGTTTCTGAGAAGTGAGGAATATGTCAGCAGTAGGAAGAAGAATGAAAAACAATAGTAAATGATTCCTACTAATAGTAGATCTCTCTGGATGGTCATCCCCATCCCTGTTTCTTACCTTTGAGGACTGGAGAAGGTTACATTTGCTGTAGATAGAAAATGGTATCACTATTTTAATCCTTGTAAGGTAAGTTAATTATAGGTATGAACATCCACTGTCTTTTCCTCTGACTGAACTAATGTTAGGGTAAAGACAGTGACGTCTGTATCATCATGTTTGTATCTGTTTGTCACAATGAGCAGACTACCGTTACAATACTGGTTCTCACTGGCATAACATGTGTAATATTTTTGTGTTTAAAACCCTGGCATTTAGCAATCACTTGCCTCTGAAGTACAACTTGGTTGCCTCATCTTTATTAGGCATCTTGGGGACTTAGTTTGAGGCATATCTTTCTATGTTCTCATCTACCCTTGTAGAAATTAAATATATATAGTAGGATGTGGTAAAAATAAAATATTCTTACATTGTTTTCATTTATTTTATGAAAAAGGAGCCTATTATATATATTTTACTCTGAGTACACAGTAAATTTCTACAAATTAACTGGTATAAGTCTATATTTTAAAGTACTAAGGAATACACATTTTCTAATTATGTCAGAATTTCCTTTAAAACGGGGGAAATATACACCATGTGTTAAACATATTGTCAATTTGGCAAAATAAGGAAGGGAAAAGAACACTTTCAAGATACATTACATAAAATTTTGACAGCTGAGAGTAGTGGCACAGACCTTTAATCCCAAAACTCAGGTGGTAGAGACAGGCAGATATCCATGAGTTCAAAGTCAGCCTAGTTTACGTAGTTATTACCAGGACAAACATATCTACATAGTGAGATTTTAATTAATTTCTGACATATATAATATTTTGATGAAATTAAAAATGTATCAGTTCCATTTGTACATTGTAATATATACAACTATATAAATTTTATTTACATTAGATTACTAAGTTAAATGTGACAGCAAATAATCAAGAAAACTTTTGTTGACTGAATAGGGTTCAACATAATCTACTTAACTTTTTAAATATATTCTGAGAGCATAGGTTTGTTTTTGGAGAGAGAAGCAGTCTACAAAGCAAATTATATGTTACTCTCAACACAATAAAAATTTCAAGGTCATTCTTCACATATATAACCCTTAAAGTTTATACAGAAATAGAAATGACAAAAGACAGCCAAGGCAAATCTGAACAAATAAACTGGCAGGAGCCTTACTGACTTCAGATTGTTGTACAGAGCCATAGCAGTAAAAACAATAGGTACCAGCATAAAAGCATACACATTGGCAAGAATGTAGAATATACTCCCCAGATAAAGTACATGCATTAAGAGTTACTTTTTTTTTAGCAAATATACATACATTAGACAATGGATAAATGATAGCATATTTCGCAAATGGTGCTGAGAAAACTTGGTGTTAATATGCAGAAGAATTAAACAATTTGCTATCTCCCAAGTTAATTGAAATTCAAGTCTAAATAGAACAAAGACATCAACGTAAGACCTCACACTCATAAAACTGCTAAAGGAAAGAATGGAGAATGGATTTCAACATATAAGTATGGGCAATGGTTTTCTGAACAAGACTCTAATAACATAGAAAATATGACAATTAGTTGAAACGCGGGCTCCTTAAGAGCACCAAAGCTTCTGCACAACAGAGTAAAGAGGTGGGCCACAGAATGAGCAAATCGTTGTCAGATATTCTTCTGACAGAGACTTGATATCTAGAATGTGCAAAGATCTCAAAATCTAAGTACCAACAAAGCAAATAAATCAATTAAAAACTTGTATACAGCACTAAATAGAAACTGTGAAAGAAAAAAATGTAACTGGTTAGTGAACGCTTGGAAATGTTCTTTTGGGGGGTAAGGCATCCTCTTCCACCACGCAGGCATATTCAGTAAGGTACATGTGGAGACAGGAAAGAGGAAGTGAATATCTACCTCATCAGCAAATCAGCTGAAGCAACCCTGGCATTAAACAGGGTGACAGATATTAACATCTAGATTGCCATCTACTGAAAACATTCTCTCTGAGGACTAGCTTTCATGGTACCAAAAGACTCCATTCAAGGTTCCAAATGATAGAAGCCATGGAAGACCTACCTAACTATAACACCTATCAACCAGGATAGCACAATCACCCTAAGATGCTGTAAAGGCATGCATACATCAACAGTAGCCAACAATTCTCTAGCCGGACTTAAGATTCACTTAACAAGGGAGAAGTCATTCCTGATCCTCGAAACCTAGCAAACTATCCAGGGTTAATAAAGTCATATACCTTAGGGAGAACCTACAAATCCCTCTTTACTAAATCGGCATAACCATAGATATAATCTAAACATGTTTCACTGTAGTTTTGGACAAGCATAATCCCCACGCTTCAAGGAAACTTCTCTTTGTATCAGGAGACCATTACAGAGAAACAGAACTAATTGAACTACAATAGTCTGGAGCCCAGTCCCAGTCCCAGAGGATATATCTAAAATAGAACTCACGAACTTAAAATTCAGTAATCATTGCAGAACAGGGAGTTGAAAGATTGGGAAAGTCAGAGGAATGGGGCATTGGCTGTGTGATTGTATCTTCTAGGAATGTCAGAAGCTAAGTCAATGGTGTCTCAATAACATGACTCCCTAAATACCAGTGTACAAGGTCAATGGCAATAGATATGGTAATATGGAGAGGGGAAAGCCCAGGAACCCTCAACCCTATACAAACTATAGATAACAAAGGAATACTGAGAGGGTAAGAAATAGTAATCTTTCAAAGGGAAGAACACACCAATTGGTTATCCAGTACCAAGTGGTCATTCCGGACAACATACATACAAGTAACATTATACAAACTGAACACACACACACACACACACACACACACACATATAACAATGACTAATAAAAAATAGGCCACACATTTGGAAAAGAGAGTTCATTAAGAAGAAAAGATGTAATTATATTACAGTCCTAAAAATTAGAAGAGTCTATGCTCATCATGTGTTCTACTTCTACACACCTATTGTGTGGCATGCCAGCAAGTATTGCTGGTTTCACCTAATTTATTTAAACCAGCTTAAAAGATTTCTTTTTCTACATTCTCACATAGAGAACATGAAGACCAACCAGGTTAAGTAAACTGGCCGGGGTCACAGGGCTTGTAAATAACAGAACCAGCATGAAAAGCAATGCTGTTTGGCTAATAAATTTCTATTTACTCTACTGTGTGACATTGGAATTAATTCAATGTCAAGACAAACATTCAGTAACAATAGAAAGGTGTTACTGTAATTGCGATAAGTGACACTTACTTTGGAAATATTTGGTGTCACGGGCAGCTGAAATATTTTCTAAATGTATTATACAATCCACTAAATTAAAAGATATTATTGTCAGCATCTTACAATAAAACATAAAGTTTATACAGCATGGCTAAGAGGCTAGCCATAATCTCACGTATTCTTTCCTATGAACCAGCATGTATAGCAATAATGTAGTCAATAATCGCAATATTTGACTATATTTACCCCATCTAGATAGAAAAAACAAAATAGTGTAAATTCTACTGAAATCTTACTATCAATTATACATGATTAAAATTATGCACAAGACAAGTCAGAAATTATCCTTTGGCTCAAATGATGATATCCTATTTTTGCTCAAGTGTAAGTATAAATCTTTCATTTAAGAAAATATCCTAGATTCATAGAAAATCAAAACATATAAGATAGCTAAGAGATGGAGATGTTCAGAAAAACATAGTCATATATAAGAGATGAAGGTGATACAGAAAAAGAAGTTCACAAACACAAGAACTCTGTAGGAAATGAGCTAACCCAGAAAAGAAATGAGTGTTCTGATTATTAATTTTATATGCTATTTGACTCTAGTGCTCAATCATTCGATAAAACACTATTTTGGTTTTGGTATAAATTATCCTGCATGGGGCTCATTTTCAGGAGGCTTGTTCTCAGATGGTGCTGCTGTTTTGGGATGTCATGTAACCTTAGGAGATGGGTCTAGGCTGAAGGAGGTCACTGAAATATGGCTTTGGAGCATATCTTGGCCTTATAAACACATTTTATACTTGTTTATGCCTTCTAGAGTGAACTTAATTTAATCAAATTGACCTCAAATATGTAAGTATTATTCATATAATTATTTGTAAGACTTAGGAAAAAATCACTGAGTTTATAGCTAGGTTAAAGACTAGAATTAATTTCTGTGTGAGATGCTAACCACTACAAACTTGGAACTGGCTAACTGAATAATTAAATGAGATAGCTCCTTAGATACATCATATATGCCCTAATATAAATATACTAGTAACTGACCCATACAAATATCTACTAAAATCATTCTAAACTCCAATATAATTAATGTCTATCAATAATATGCCACAGTGATGTCTATCTCCCAGGTCCTGCTGTAACTCTTTACTCTCGCTCTTTCTTCCTTTCTTTCTTCCTTCCTTTCTTTCTTTCTTCCTTCCTTCCTTCCTTCCTTCCTTCCTTTCTTTCTTTCTTTCTTTCTTTCTTTCTTTCTTTCTTTCTTTCTTTCTTTCTTTCTTTCTTTCTTCTTTCTTTCTAAGACACGTTTCTCTATGTAGTTCTGGATGTCCTGGGACTTGTAGATCAGGCTAGTCTGAAACTTATATAGCTTCTCCTGCCTTTGCCTCCCAAGTGCTGGTATTAAAGGCACAAGTAAGCATATCTGGACTCCAGCTATGAGGTTTTACTCTTTAGCTAGTCCTTAGAAACAAAAGATTCTGTTCAAAACATGGCTTCTGTTATTGTGAGAAAGCTAACTCCATGTTGGCAAAATAACAGATTTTGATTTAGCTATTGTTTAGCTATTTGTCAGCAGAGCTCAGTTTTGCATCTATAGTGTGCAGAGAAGTAATTACCTCTTTTTTTAAGACTTATTTTTATATATTTTTGTATTTGAACATAAACTTAAATATTTATTTTTATCCCTTGACAATTTTGCACATGTATATAGTGAATTTTAATTTCTTCTGACCCCTATTACTCTTTCTTGTCAACATCCTTACTGCCCTGGAACCCAGCTTCTTCCCAAATTCTGTTCTTAAACCAGTTTTTTATGTGTGTGTGTTTGACCCATCAACTTTAAATCAGGTTACCTACACAAACATAGCTGGTCATTATTTGTTGGTCACAGAAAACTTATCAGGATAGACCCACAAATAACAGCAGAATAATTTTCCTAGCCACCATTAATTGTCAATATTCTTTCAGGGAAGACAGAATCTCATAAGCCTTTCCTCTTTGCACCATGAAACATGGAATATTGCCCTGGAAATTGATGATCAAGAAGGTCTCACAGGTTCCCTAACAGGAAAATATCCTTGCTCTTGCTTTCCCACCAAAACAAGATGGTTATGTCCCATTCCAAAGCATATCACACAGCTTTGGTCACAAGACATGGGGAGAAATTAAACTAGAAATGACTTGAAGGATTTCTCAATGCCCATTCTCTTTCATAATGCCACTGTTTGCTCCAACAAGTTTTCTCCTCCAAGAGAAAATTCAAGTTGTACTCTGCTTTGAACCAATCCAAGGAAACTGCACCTTGGCAATAGTGACAGAGGTGTGGACATTATAGAGGCAAAGGATGGCTTTCTGATTGTATTTAAAGCTTGTCCCACAGAAGAACTCACCCTTCTGACTGTAAAACCAGCCAAGATCCTGCGCCTAAAAAAATCATAGATCTTAAGAAAGAACTTACTGTTATCATTTTGTTAAATAGATAAGATAGCAAACTCTCTTCTAAATCTTATGTGCTTGCCCAAAGATTAATGCTGTTCTAAGCTTCCACAAAAACAAAACAAACCAACCAACCAAACAAACAAACAAACAAACAAACAAAAACAGGAAAAATGCTTCTTTTCCAAGGTGACCAAAGTTAGTACAAAAACTCACAAATGTTCAAAGTGCAATGTGTATTTGGCTATGCTGTGCTTGACCTTAAAGGAAAAATTCATATCTTTCTTCTTCCACACCTCACTTGAAGGTTCACCAGTACATTAGAGAAGAGGGAGTGGTCATATTGTAAGAGAGAAGTTGAGGAGGAGGCATGTAAATGAGTGTCTTCTAGGAATAACAGAGCAGAGCCTTTCATGAATTCACCGAAGCTGAGGCTACCTGAACAGGAATTGTACAAGGTTGGAATGGGAAAAATAAATCAGAGCTGGTAGAACATCTGTCCAGGTTCTTTGGGCTTCTAGAGTCTTCACTGAAATGCCAAGAGTTATTCTATCAGATATCTTCACAAGATATCTGCCCTTTTCTCTTGACGCTTTGTATGCCCTTTGTTCGGTATATTTCTTGTTTTGATTATTGTATGGCATGGGTAGTTTCCTTTCTGTTTCAGTCTGTTTGCTATTATGCATGCCTGTACACCTTCTTAGGCACCCCTTTCGATGAAATCTTCTATAATTTTGTTGAAAATGTGTAATTGGTAAGAATCAGAGGTTGTGAATGTTTATTGTTTTCCAGACAAAACAGTACAGATAGATGCACGACTGTGGCATCATGACACACAAACTGCACAGTGTTCTGCCCAGTGAAGTCTCAGCATGGAGGATGGGAGATGGGCAAGAAATCTTACCCTTATGCAAGTGGACCATGAACATTTTTTTCTATTGAATGAAAGAAACTAATATTTCTCCAATGAAATTATATTCATATGCCAGGTATGGTGGCACATGCTTTTAATCCCAGCACTCGAGAGGCAGAGGCAGGCAGATTTCTGAGTTCGAGGCCAGCCTGGTCTACAAAGTGAGTTCCAGGACAGCCAGTGCTATACAGAGGAACCCTGTCTCGAAAAACAAAAACAAAAAGAAAGAAAGAAAGAAAGAAAGAAAGAAAGAAAGAAAGAAAGAAAGAAAGAAAGAAAAAGAAAGGAGGAAAGAAAGAAGTTATATTCATTTATTAACCACATGCTAGAGAAGGCTCTATGCCAAGGGGTAGCAAGCCAACACAAAATGTCTTTCATGGTTGGTGTTTTTATATTATTTTTCGATAGACAAAGAGGCAGAGAGAAGCAGAGGGAGATAATGAAGTTTAATGAGCAATAGTGTGGGGAAATGTGGGGAGAAGTTGGAGGGAAGGAGAATAAATATGATTAAAATATATTATCTGGAAGTCTCAAAGAGTAAATAAAAAGATTATTTTTCTCTAATCAAAATGTACTTCTGTAAATTTTTTACATTTTTTGCAATGCATATTACATTATATTCATAGAAGAGCATCTAAATAAAAATAATAAATACTAATATTAGTATTGATATTCTTGGAACAATTTTTATTACTTAGGATTCAGTTTGGCTGAAACGCAAAAGTCATGGTGATTATTTTTGTTTCTTAAAATAAAATAATACCTAGCACCACTTTTTATTGTTATTCCAATTTGAGCATGGCTTGGCTAATTTTAAAATATTTTATTCTGGACTTCTCAAATAATATACAGAATTCCTCTAGAAAAAAATACAGATTCTATTGTAAAAATTTACTTATATTTTATGAATATGAATTATCAATGTTAATTTTCTTAAGCAACAATAAAATATGATTCAAACTCTTTCACCAAAGATGGAAAATTATGTGACTTATTTATTCCAAAGATCCCCAACTGACTGTAGATTAATGTTATAATAAGCATAAATATGATAAATGAATGTATTTAAATCCAGGACAGTGGTAGAGTTTTAATTATGAAGCAAAACAGTAATTAATGAAAATGCATTTCATATACTTGACGATGGTTTTAATTGGGTTGCATCTGTTATGTGAAAAGTATATTAAAATATAACCACACACAAGTTTCTTACAATGCAAATGCTCATCAGTAAGAAGTGTTTGATGACTAAAGAATGATGAACTAACTGAACATTCACAAACTATTCTGTTATGTACGATCCATAGAGTAGAGAAAAGAAGTTTCAATATGTCATTATAAACAACAAATTTCTATGACTTGGCCTGGATACAGCTTTTCATCAAATTATTTAAGATGGACCTACAGATTAGGGTGCCCTAATGACAAAGTCAACGTTAATTAGTCTTCACTAACAGACAAGCAGTAAACTTCATGAGGTCAGCTGCACCCCCAAGAAAGTGGACATTAGGGAGAGATTTTTAAGGCAGTGTCTGTTTTTATAGATAGTGCAGGGAAAGGCTAAGCCAATAAAATGTAATGGTTCCATCCTATATTTTAATAGCAACCTCCAAAGTACACAGCACTTCCCTGTGATTTGAAGGCAAAGCCCTGGACCAGGTTAAAAATGGCACGTGAGCACAGAAAATTACAGTCACTTCACTTTCATTCTGCGAACTGAACATAACAAGTGAATGGCAATCAAACGTATACCAATCATTGGTTTTGGAGGTCAATTCTTCATATGCTGAGCCACAAGGAGACCCCAGAAGCCACCTTGAGACTCCTTCAGTTGATAAATCATGGGAGGTCTATGTTTGAGAGGGAGAGAGAACACCAACCGAAGATTCTAAGGATGCTATTAGGAAATGTTAGGCGTGAGCAGCTGTAGTCAATTATGGCTTCATTTTCTCTTCAGTCGTCTTTGGTTGCATGCCATAACTACACAGGGCATTGAGGTTTATGGCTTTAAAATAGCCTTGTCATTTTGTGAAGCCTACCAGAGCAGAGAGGTTTGATAAATGGTTTTTTAAAATGTTACTTAGAAAGCAGCTTCAATCAGATTAGTCCTCTGCTGTTTGTTTTCAGAATCTTGATCATCCCTAAGCATCCCACAGCTAGGCTGGTGCCACCAATTTGGAGAGTAAGATAAAAGATTCAACAAAATCTATTCCTTTAATTGTTTACAGGGTGTTTATGTTGCATTTTATAACAACTCAATTCAATAATTGCTCCATTAATTTGCTCTTAGATGGAACCCTGTTATGGAATTAGTGGAGTATACATGTAAAAAATTCATCACAGAGAAGATACGGTCTCTGAATCTCAACAATCACAAAGTCTTCATTTTTGCTCACAACAGGAAACATTAATGGTTTGGTTTACTGGTGTGCTTTTAAAATCTATGTCATCACTTAAAATAGAAGAAAGAAAGGAAATGATTCTCAATTGCTGTGTTCTAGCACATAATATTAACAGCTGTTACTGGACAGAAAAAAAAGAAAGAAAGAAAAGAAAAGAAAAGAAAAGAAAAGAAAAGAAAAGAAAAGAAAAGAAAAGAAAAGAAGAGAAAAGAAAGGGAAGTCTACTTTGAAGCAAACAAGGCTTTGCAGACTCCATTACTTAATATACTATTAAGGATGCTTATGTAATATAATTTATTGAAAAGAAATCACATGAAGTACTGAAGGCAACAGCTTGGGGATAAAAAGGTCCAATTGTCAGCAGATCACAGGAGCAACAGGGCATTTTCCCACTGGTGCTCAGTGTAATTGCAACAGCGATAGGATTCAGACTCTCCTCCATGTGAAATTTGTCTTTCACCCAATCAACTCAAACAGGGAATGCAGTACAAAGCATATTATATTCCATCCACTTCCCAATAAAATCCGTGGTGTCCAATCAGGCTTCTATTGTCAGCAGAGAATCTGAAATGGATACAATCATCAAATGGATCCAAAGTTGTCAATCATCCTCGATCTTTCCTTCCCTTTCTCTCTCCCTTCAGGATTTAAGAATTCCAATGGAGGGTCATATCGATTTGAGATTTTAGAGGGTAATTGTTGAGATGGAAGGTGTTTCCTAATTATTTTCAAATGAAAAATTATCAGATTGCTTCAGTATTTCTTCTACTGATAAGTAAGTGTCTTTTGGATGAAAATCATGTACTTTTACTGAAAACTCCTTTTTTTTTTATTTAATTTAACTGGCTATATTTTATGTGCCATTCTTTAAAGTACTAGGTAAAACTTATGTTATACATTTGTGAGATTGGTAGGAATCTTTTGAACTTCCTGAGCATTTCTATTATTTTATGTTTCTATGTACATAAAAGTAAAATTTATGATAGTTGTATTCTTTTCATAATCACTTACTTACCTCCATATTATAAATACATGCTATTTCAAAGGAGTAGGCTGGAGCTAGGTGACAGGGCCCTAGAAGCATGCATTTTCCAATGATAATTCTAATCTGGGGCATTATGTTCAGCAGTAGAGGAGTAAGACCTTTATGTTAAGTCCTCATTATTTTTGTTAGTATTGCCACTATTTCTGAGGGTGATTAAGTGTATTATGCATATTGTTTTATTTCAATGATCACAATGATGCCATTTGTTGAATGTTAGAGTCTAGTCTCCCTTGGAGCATATCAAGAGATGACACACCTGAACTAAATAGGAGCATCAAAACATTCTTCTCATGTTCTTCTGGAAGACTGGAAGAATTAGGACTTCCAACACATTTCAGCTGCCCTCACTTGTTTCCACAATTGGCAACCACAGATTTCTCTCCATGGATTACAATTGGCGTATAAGACAGAATTTCTAAAATTTCTCTTATGAGCTACTTTGATAATATATTTGATCTGAGAAACATATACAAATAACAAAACATATACACAAACAATATAGGTAATGGAAAAGATAAAGTTCACAATGATATTTTCACTGATATGGGTATTTAAAGACATTTTGCATTGAACTTTATACATGAGAGTGGAAAATGAGAGTGTAGGTCAGGAATGATGACTGTACACATCAAAACAATCAGAGTCTGTATTTACTCTTCTCACTGAGAGCAAAATGCCTGAAATTTTGGAAATTTAATCTCATCTGTGTTTCACTGAATTCTACAGTTCAAGGATGCCTTAGCTAAGCCTGTGTGATGGTTTGTATATCCTTGGACCAGGGGGTGGCACCATTTGAAGGTGTGGCCTTGTTGGAATAGGTGTGACCTGGTTGGAATGGGTGTGTCACTGTGGGTGTGGGTATAAGATCTTCAGCCTAGTTGCCTGGAAGTCAGTCTTCCACTAGCAGCCTTTGGATGAAGACAGAACTCTCAGCTCCTCCTGTGCCATGCCTGCCTGGATACTGCCATGCTCCCACCTTGATGATAATGGACTAAACCTCTGAACCTGTAAGCCAGCCCCAATTAAATGTTGTTTTTTATAAGACTTGCCTTGGTCATAGTGTCTGTTCACAGCAGTAAAACCCTAACTAAGACAGCCTGCATATAGTAAACAACCCATTATAAAGAGCTGGTCAAACCAACATGTAGCATTTACACGAATCAAATGTTTTTCTGTATGCATGTCTGTGTCACAAATAGAAAAATAATTACCATTTTTCAGATTCTAGCTTCCCCACCCTTAGGAGCAGTTGCTGTTTGTTACAATAAAGGTTTCTAAGAATATATATATATATATATATATATATATATGCATACTGTGGCATGGGGAGCAGATTCCACCCATAGGATAAGTGATGTCACTGCCATGTGAGCTATTAGATAGTAAACAGTGACAAAATTAGTTCATTACTGACCAGAGCCATACACATGTGACAAAATTGTTTCACAAAGAGAAGAATTGTAGCACCTGTTTACATCTGCTATTAATATTCATATATCCATCCAGAAAATCATATGCAAGCAGATGTATGAAATTTGAAACCTGTCAAAGCACAATTTCTTAATTGCCTTAAATAAAATATTCCTGCAGTTGGTGTAGAAGCAATTAGATGCGTGCTGTATTCATTACCATTTTCTAGTGTCAAGTTTTTATAATTAGGAAAATTGATATGCTGGATATTCATCAAAGCATTGGCAATAGGTGCAAAAATTCAACTAGCAAATCTTTAATACTTGTGGTGTAAAGAATACAGGTGTAATTAGAACCATTAGGTAGGCAAATAACATTTTGAAATGTTCAATTTTATAATATTATTTACATAGCATCATAATTTTTCATACTCTTATGTATTTATGTGCTGGAATATAGTGTTCATCTAACAAGAAGAATGCAATACAATAATTTGTCATGGTTTTATATGTTTACCAACCTAAGCAATAATTAAAATGTATTTGATTAATTAGGCCTACCATTTGGACCTGATATATTGATAAATTTGAACACTTTAACGAATGGTTCCACAACATGTCTATAAGCCCTATGTTATATAGCTATATCATCTTTTCCTTTGAATGAAATAAAATCTGAAATCATACATAATTTGTTGTTTGTTATTGCTTTGTTCCTTGAGATAGAGTTTTGCTCAGTGTTCCTGGCTAGCTAAGAGCCTATTATTTAGACCAAGACACTGTTGAAATAACTGATCTTTTTGACTCTGTCTGTTGTGCTGTAATTAGAGGTATGTGCCACCAAATCTAGTGAGAGTTTAGTTTTTAAAAAAGCTTTTGTTATTATTTCAACTTTCAAAATTAAGTTTAATTTAACCAAGTTTTATTTATCAGGCTTGGATTTTGTAACGCTAACCTAGTTGATCTTTGTATCATCATTACAGTGACTCCTAGACCTCAGAAATCTCCCAAGAATTCAGTTTTGCTCTAGGAGTGACACCAGTTTAATATAATACTTTCTCATGTCTCAGAGACTAGAAAAGCTCAATCATTCAAAACCATCTGAAAGGCATTTAATTAAGCTCATTACCATTCCTGACTTTCAGAAACAGATATAATATGGAAATCTTACACAATCCTAGCAATTAGGAGTAGTGTTTTAATTCTAATTAATTTCAGTAAGTTACAGTGGAGAAGACAAGTCTTGCATAAGAGCTTTCGGTATTATTGGTTTTCACTGCTAAAGTAAAAGTCAGTATTATAATTTGAAATAAAAGATGTAAAAAGGAATATCATAGACTTTTTTAAAAACAAAAAGTTAAAAGAAGACTCAAGACTTATCTAACTAGCTATTTATCATGTAAATATTTTTCTACCAATTGCCCATATTTCTACCAATTGACAAAATATAAAGAATAACATTTGTATTAATTTATAAAAGTCAGATCATCAAAAGTTTATTTAGTTTGCATGTAATTCTGACCTACCATGCAATTATTAAGCTTAGGTTATAAATTTGATTGCCTTATCCTAAATTCATATTTCCTTCTTTTTGGTAGTGATGTTAATCTGAATATTGTTAAAGAATCATTCCAAGGTAGAAACTTTCAAGGTTCCTCACAATTTTTCATTGTAACAATAAAGAACATGTGACAAGATGAAACGCCCTAGGAAACTGATACAGAAAGAAACTGTAGAACTTTATGTGGATGCAATGGCATAGGGCTTTTCATGTACCGATTTGAATTCTTCATCAATGTGACCGGATTTACCAGAATCACATTAGGCATGTCTCTGAGGATGTTTCCAGAGAAAGTCCTTGATGAGTGAAGAACCACCCCGAATTAAGGCAGCAACTTCCAGCCCATCTTCTGGAACATTAGTTTGAATAATAAAAAACCATAAAAAATACCATGAAAAAGGAACACTACCATTCAACTCTACTGCTCAATGGTAGATGCATAGTGGTGATGCTCTGTGTCTTACCTGGGTCATATTGTCCCCTTTTAAGAAGAACTAGGTAGGTGGTGATTACTGAAGGTCTTGGTGGCTGTGGCAATTATTAAAACTAAGCAGGACTTAGTTTGCTGTATTTATTGACTGCCCTCCATAAAGGACTTCTCTGTGCCATAAGATGCTCTCCATTAGCATTTGAACATAATAGAATGTCTTTCAAAGTAGAGTCATACTCCTCAGCCCTTGCCACTCTTTCTAAGGTCATCTGGTATTTTAAATCCATTGTCATTTCAACAATGTTCAAAACCTTGTCACTAACCTCAATTGCCTTATAGAAAACCACATTCCTTGCCCATTCATAAAAAGAAACAAAATGCTATTGCATGATTTCTTTTTTATCATGAAGTCAGAGCACGGCACTTGCATCTTTAGGCCCTATTCCCAATTCTGAACCTGTTGCTATGCCTACTACATCCACCTACTGAACATTATATATGTGAAATAGATCACTTTGATCCATACTGTGAACCCTTTGCTTCCTCTCTTGAATCAAGGTAATGTGCATAGCATTATCTAGAATGGTGAATTATTTCATGAAGGTTTTTCTTTGATGTTTTTCTAGCTCTACCTGAGGAATTGCTATAAACGACAGCCCTAGCTTTGTGAAAAGTATTTCTTAAATAATCAGATGTGCAAGCCAAAGTGACTCCTATGCCCAGAAGCAGCAGCACAAAAACCAATATTCATCTCATTGTACTGACACAAAAGAGCTTGGACCTACCCAGCCGAGCTCTTGGGTAACCAGATGCACTTTTGACTAGCAGTGATATCATAAAGGGCATTTTTCTCTGAAATGTAGTTCTCATCATTGGGCTTAAAATATTCAGGAACTCTTGTTGAATACAGATATTCTATCAGGGTCTCTATCCTCTATTCATAGGGCAGAAGAGTGGTGAAATCATTCTTAAGAGATTTGGAGTTTTCAGAAAGACTGACGCTCCTGAGCTTCTCCCATAAGTCAGCAACCACATCAGCTCTGGACAACAATTATGGCCTCAGAGTGAGACACAGACTCCTCTAGCTCTGGGAGCCATTGATGGCATCCTTTTTCCAGTATGAACCTGTGTTCTGTAGTTGCACATCTGACGTTGGGTATAGCTGTTTCATCAGCGTTCTTACCTAGGTCCTTAGTATGTGCTAAGTCTTCTATTACATCTTTTACTTCATAAGGATGTTTTCTCTTCTTAAACTACCCAAATCCAGAGCAACTGTCTTCTGATGTTTCTTCTAACCCTTCTGCACCTTTCCTTGAGTAAAATTGGAATCTAGGTCACTTTCTAGACTAGGATTTGTTTTAACGTCTATATTAATTGGTATAAAGAGCTGACTGTTTTAAAATATATTTATTTTCTTTTCAATTATGTGTTTATGTGTCTATGTAAGGGGAATGTGCCCAAGGGTATAAAGACCAGAGGTTCTTATACTCTTGGTCAGATTGAGATTCCAGGTCAAATGCCCTGAAGCTAGCTGCCTGGTCTCACAAACATAGAAATTCACTTTTTTTATGCCTCTGGAGAGGCATAAATACAATAAAGGAGTATGCCACCTTAACCAGCAAAGCCCTCATTTTTGACCTTATCTTTACATATCTCTTGCCATGAACATAGTAATTACTAGCTCTGGATTTAAGATCAGAAGAAAGCAATTTCCCTTTTCACTGGAGCACCCATAAAAGTATTAATTTGCACAGGATGTCTGCAGAGGGTGAGGGGGAGTTGAGGCAAAGACCAGTTAGTGAAACAGAACCAAGAGAATACTTATATGTTAAGTTCATTTCCTCATACGGGCAAAGTTATGGTGCTCCAAAACTACTGTGATAGAAAAAAAAATCATTGATAACTGATAAAATAATAGTCCCATAATGGTAGCTGTGATGCTGCTGCTGCTGCTGTTGGTAGTGATGAACTTTGAAATAGTGGGAGTATTACCAAAATGTGGCAGAGAGACACAAGCCACCACACGCTGTTCAGGGAAATTGTGCAAATAGAGACAGTTGTTCAAGGTTGCCACACATCTTCAATTTTCAGAGCACAGTGAAGATCAGCAAATTGCAGAAACACCAAGCCTAGCCAAACAAAAGGAGAAACAGTCTTTCATAATTCTCTAGAATTAAAACAAACAAACAAACAAAAAAAAAAAACCAAACAACAGCAGCTTGAAATACCAATTGTGAGTAGGTAAGGAGCCTAATGGGACTTTGTAGATGTTCACATGGGCAATACGTTGCACTGAAGATGTACAGGATGGTCAACATGAATAGATATTTGGTTTTCTAAACATTTACTTTCTGTATAAAGAATACATTGATGGCAGCATGAATGGAGACAAACTGGTCAATCAGATTTATCTTTCAACTGTTAAACAAAAATGATGGAGTTGTGAGTTAGCAGGTTAACAGTGGAAACTACATGGAATGAATTGATTAGATTTTCTTTTTAAGTAGGAGAATTTTTAAGACTCGGTAGTCACTTGGCAGAAAGAGAGATTTATAGGAATGAAGCCTGTGATTCTCTCTTAAGTATTCAGTAGCGAATCCATGAAATAGGGAGTTAAGAAGGAAAAAATGAAAGAGGAAAGTTAACTTTGCATGTGCTGGAATACGGCTACTGGTAAAGCATATCACTGGAGATGGATAACTTTGAAGATTTATTTTCATTTTTGATTATGCACAATCATGCTATCTGTATGGCGTTAGATTCATATGAATTCAGGTGTTGAATGAGGGCCGCAGAAACCCTGAAGATGGAACTATAAATCATTATGAGGTTCTAAGTGTGGGTTTAGGAAACAAGAAGGAAACTTCTTCCTCTATAAGAAGGCTGCGCATCCTCTTAATCACTGAGCCACCTCTCCAGCACTTATCATTGGAGACCAGAGTAAACTTCTCATACCTTTGTTTTGATAATACAGTCCGGAATATAAATTCCAGTATCAACAGCAATAGATAGCTAAATCTATTAAGGTATTCAGTCTTGATTTTCTTTGAATGAGACACAACTATGATATAAAGAGAATCAGTTTTATTTTCCTGTGTATATATATATATACACACACAGGCAAAGTTGGGACAAATGACTTCATGGAAGCCTGGAACACAGTGGCTTAAATGGAGCAACGACCAAGCTCTGAGGATGACATCTGGATTAGAAAAATAAAATAAGGCAGCAGATAAAGTTGTAGCCTGGTGTTCTTTGAGAATTTTTTTTTTTTTTTTTTTTTTTGGTTTTTTTGGAGACAGGGTTTCTCTGTATAGTCCTGGCTGTCCTGGTGTTCTTTGAGAATTTTTTTTTTTTTTTTTTGGTTTTTTTGGAGACAGGGTTTCTCTGTATAGTCCTGGCTGTCCTGGAACTCACTTTGTAGACCAGGCTGGCCTCGAACTCAGAAATCCGCCTGCCTCTGCCTCCCGAGTGCTGGGATTAAAGGCGTGCGCCACCACGCCCAGCTTCAGGAGGATCAATTCCAGTGTAATTCTCAGGGTAAAAGTCATATTACAATGAGAATGAGTAAGAAAGTGAGGACATAACTGAAAGACATGAATAGCAATGAGGTAGTTAGGGAATTTAAAGGATGCGATGGGACAAGATTTTGAAGTGAGACTAAGTAATGGAAAACCTGGCACTAGTCAGTAAAAAGAAACATCTTATATTCCAGAAGAGCAACCCTGAGAGTATGCTAGAGGAGTTTTAATCTGTGGAGTTATGTTATAAATCTCAAGTAAAGTCATATGTCAAATGTAACTCATTAAATAAAATCAATTAGGAGTACTAGAAGAAACAGCAACTCTTGCTGGGAAAGTCCATGTGTCACCTTGTTGAGACAGACAGGTTTGACACAACCTGGTTCTAGAAATCATTGCAATTGTTGGGAGAAGCTACACAGTAGTAAATCAAAATGAAGTAGTATCATTTAGCTAATAATTTAAAGAGGAAATGGAAGGAGAAAGTGGGAGATAGAGATATGATTAGTAATGGAAAGATACCTTGTATTATAATACAAACTACAAAAATCATGACAAAATGATGCAGAGTTTTTAAGGATGTGATATTTTAAAAGAGTAGCCAGAATATTCCTCTAGAAAGCCCAAGTGGATCAATGACCTCCACATAAAACCAGAAACGCTGAAACTAATAGAAGAAAAAGTGGGAAAGAGCCTTGAACACATGGGCACAGGGGAAATTTTCCTGAACAGAACACCAATGGTTTGTGATGTAAGAAAATGGGACCTTCTAAAATTGCAAAGCTTCTATAAGGCAGAGAACACTGTCAATAAGACAAAAGGGCAACCAACAGATTGGGAAAAGATCTTTACCAATCGATAGAGGGCTAATATCCAATATATACAAAGAACTCAAGAACTTAGACTCCAGAGAACCAAATAACCCTATTTAAAAAATTGGGGTATAGAGCTAAACAAAGAATCCTGAACTAAGGAATACCAAATGGCTGAAATGCACCTAAAGAAATGTTCAACATCTGTAGTCATCAGGGAAATGCAAATCAAAACAACCCTGAGATTCCACCTCACATCAGTCAGAATGGATAAGACCAAAAACTCAGATGACAGCAGATGCTGAGAAGGATGTGGAGAAAGAGGAACACTCCTCCGTTGCTGGTGGGATTGCAAGCTTGTACAACCACTCTGGAAATGAGTTTGGTGGTTCCTCAGAAAATTGTACACTGTACTACCTGTAGACCCAGCAATACCATTTATGGGCATATACCCAGAAGATGACCCAACATGTAATAAGGACACATGCTCCATTATGTTCATAGCAGCCTTATTTATAATAGCCAGAATCTGGAAAGAACCTAGATGTCCTCGATGGAGGAATGGCTACAGAAAATGTGGTACATTTACACAATGGAGTACTACTCAGCT
This sequence comes from Mus caroli, assembly GCF_978045245.1. NCBI lineage: Eukaryota > Metazoa > Chordata > Mammalia > Rodentia > Muridae > Mus > Mus caroli. The sequence goes on from NW_028227270.1 coordinate 5,548,945, forward strand.
ATTAAAAACAATGAATTCATTAAATTCTTAAGCAAATGGATGGAACTAGAAAATATCATCCTGAGTGAGGTAACCCAATCACAAAAGAACACACATGACATTTGCTCACTGATAAGTGGATATTAGGCCAGAAGATCAGAATACCCAAGATACAATAAACAAACCACATGAAAGTCAAGAAAAAAGAAGACCAAAGTGTGCATACTTCGATCTTTCTTAGAAGGGGAAACAAAACACCCACAGATGGAATTACAGAGACAAAGTGTGGAGTAAAGACTGAAAAAATGACCATCCAGAGACTGCCCCACCTGGAGATTCATCCTACATACAATCAGGATGCCAACAAGAGTTTGTTGACAGGAGCCTGATATAGCTGTCTCCTGAGAGGCTCTGCCAAGCCTGACAAATACAGAAGTGAATTTTCACAGCCATTCATTGGACTGAGCATAGGGTCCCCAATGAAGGAGCTAGAGAAAGGACCTGAGGAGCTGAAGGGGCTTGCAGCTCCATAGGAGGAACAACAATATGAACTAATCAGTACCTTCACAGCTCCCAGGTACCAAACCACCAAATCAAAGAATACACATAGTGGGACTCATGACTCTAGCTGCATATGTAGCAGAGGATGACCTTGTGGGAGATCAATGGGAGGAGAGGATCTTGGCCCTGTGAAGGCTCTATGCCCCAGTGTAGGAGAATGCCAGGACCGGGAAGCAGGAGTGGGTATGTTGGTGATCAGGGGGATGAGGTGACATAAGGGGAGGGTGTTTTTCAGAGGGGAAACCAGGAAAAGAGGATAACATTTGAAATGTAAATATAGAAAATATCCAATAAATAAAGAAGGTAAAAAAGAAAGGTAAACTAAAAAAATAGCCAAAGTTATAAAAAAATAGATAATAAGACTATTTGGGGCAGGGAAATCAAAAGCTGTAAAATGGGACTAAGATGTTTGAAGAATATGTGGAAACTTAGCTAGGGCGATCAAGACAAGAGTAATCTAAAGTAAACCAGAGACAATATGAATGCCTTAAATGGAGAGAATATGAGGCCAAAAAGGGGGTGGGGGTCATGGCAAAGAATAGAGAAAAGGAGTGAGTGATCTTCTCTAAGGTAGAAGAAGGAAAGTAGAAACAAGGGGAGGAGTCAGAGGTTCTATCATTAATGGAAATAAAGTCTGTGGATTTAGATTAGAGGTAGAGTACTTCCCAAGGGCCTGAGCTGAGTCCTCCACACTAAAAATGTGTAAGCATTAAGGACCATAAATGATTTGAGTAAATACTAAGTTTCTACCTATATACAGAGATTTCCAGTAGAGCTAACAGAATTTATGGTAATATTTTACATAAAATGTGAAAATGAAGAAAAAAGATGTGAAACTGGGGATTTGAAGGACACAATACAAAAGAGGTGGCAGAGGGCAATTCAGTGTCTTACTGATGGGAGATGCAGTTCAATGGCAGAGTGCTTGACAAAGACTCTGATTCTTAGTTTTAGGCCATATACCAAAAATTTATCATGCAATCATCAAACTGAGGGTACACTGAACTCAGTTGCTTGAGCCAGAATACTAGCATGTACAGTCATAATTCCTTATACTTTGCCTGTGGGAAAATGATTCATTTGATTCATATTTCTATTTCCTCATTTGAAATCTTGCTAGGTTTAAATTGGTTGATACTGCAGTGCTAAGATCAGGGTGTGGTCTGTAATAACAAATGATGATGATTCTGAGATGGGTCTTTGGCAAGGAACGTGCATACTGGGTTCTTCAAGCTTGAGTCACCATGAAATACAGTTGAAAGAGATATAATTAAAAGATTTATTGAAAATATCTAGACATAGAGGGTGGTACCTAAATATTTTCCAGGGGAAAATGCTCCATTGCTTTCATTTTAAGGTATCAATGTATAATTGGTATTTAAATAAATCTGACAAGAAAAAAGAGTAACAATTCATTGGTAGACTGAGTCTTGTGGATGTTTTAAAGGTTAAAAGTTGAAACTGAGACAGAAAAGGCCAGAAAACCTAAGAAGGTGAAAAGGCGCAAGAAGGAATTTTTGGCGTCCCATGTGCTCAGCTGAATCAAACGCCACTACCACATCAAGTAAATTAGAAACAAAGAATTCATCACTGGCCTCAGGAGAGCTTTCATCACTGTTCGAAGTCAAAGTCTGGTTAAAGGATAACCAATAGTTTAGCAGGAACAAAACACATCAGATGTGGTTTCAAGAGAGAATAAGAAATGACGAACTGAAGATGGTGTCTGACTCAGTTTTCCATGTAATGATGAGCATGAGACAAATGACTGGTGAAGACTGGAGGTTTCTTTGGCTTACATTTCTCTAGGTTTTGTTCTGTAATTGACTAGTCCTGCTGCCTTGTGCCAATGGGAAGGCAGAGCACTAGGCAAACAACTTCTGTTATATCATGGCTGTGAGGCAAAAGAAAGTAAGGGCAGACCCACTTTCCACTTCAAGGGTATACTCTGGATGGTTGAAATGCCTTCCAACAGTCCTTATGACTTAGAAATTCAAGTGTCTTCAAGAGCACCAAACTGGGATCGTGCCTTTGGGAGACAGTGCAGAATCAAACTCTAATAACAGTCACTGTGATCTTGATGCTGAGGATAGGTTGGTAATAAAGGTAAGGCAAGACAATTACTAACTAAAGAAAAAAACTGAGAGCAGATATTTTTGTTTCTCTTTTTAAGATGAGGCAACAGTTTATTTTTAGTTTTGCAGAAAATAGATCAGTAAGAAATTATAACATCAACATGAATGAAGAAATTTCTATAGCAATGTCCTTACTAGGCAAAGAACAGTAAGATCCAGTGACTTACTTGGTGCTATCTTCACTGATAACTCATCCTTAAGATGAATTATTGGGGGGGTAGTCTTGAAAGCATATACAGATTCATCTGTAGCTCTTTGGCTTAAGGACCAGCTTGAAACTTAGAACACAAATTTGTGGGAGAAAGCACTGGAGGGAAGAAGTCGGAGTGATCTTTCATAGTTAATAGGAGCATCCCAGAATTGAGGAAGGGGATTGAGAAGGGATTGTATGCACTGTTTACTGTGGCATATGTTTTGGGTTGTATATCTTTAACGAGAGATGGAGAAAAGTTAAAAGCCATACTAAGATTTGAGGACATTATATAAAAGTCCATATTCCATATTAGAGAAGAGAGTATCCTCTTATCGGTTGTGCCTAAAGAGCTGCTATATTTTCATGCTGTGATCATACTTTCTTTCCAGCAAAAATGAAAAATAACTTTCATAAAAGACTTGTTCAAAATTCTAACACAATTTTTTTACAGACCTGGATAGAGCAATTCACAACTTCATATGGAAAAAACACAAACAAACAAACCCAGAGTGCTAAAACAATCCTGAAGAATAAAAGTACTTCTGGAAGTATCACCATTCTTGACCTCAAGCTGTACTACAGAGCATCACTGATAAAAATCCATGGTATTGGTAGAGGAGCAGATGTCTTAATCAATGGAATCAAATTGAAGGAGCTGAAATAAGTCCACATACCTATGGACACTTGACTTTTGGCAAAAAATAAAAAACGAAAACAAAACAAAACAACAACAACAAAAAAAACATACAATGAAAAAAAGAAAATATCTAAAACAAATGGCCCTAGTCTAACTGGAAGTCTACATGTATAAGAATGCATATCTTTCACCCTGCACAAGACTCAAGTCCAAGTAGATCAAAGACCACAGTGTAAAAGTATACACACAACATCTACTAGAACAGAAATTGTGAAATATCTTTGCACTCACTGGTACAAGAGACAACTTCCTGAACAGAACACCAATGGCTTAAGCTCTAAGATCAGTGATTGATAAATGGGATCTCATGAAACTGGAAAGCTTCTGTAAGGCAAAGGACACAGTTAATAGGACAAAACGGAAACCTACAGATTGGGAAAGATTCTTTACCTACATCTGACAGAGGGCTGATATCCAAAATTTATAAAGAACTCAAGAAGTTGGAAATCAACAAGCCAAATTACCTAATTAAAAATGAGGTACAAAGTTAACCAGGGAGTTCTCAACAGAGGAATCACTAGTGGCTGAGAAACATTTACACAACATTCAAAGTTCTTAGTCACCAGGAAAATGCAAGTGAAAACAACTCTGAGATTCCATCCTACACCTCTCAGAAGGACGAAGATCAAAACCTCAAGTGACAGCACATCCTGATGAGGATGTGGGACAAGGATAACTCTCTGCCATTGCTCGTGGGAATGCAAACTTGTACAACCACTTTACAAATCAATTTGCTGGTTTCTTAGAAAACTTGAAATAGTTCTATGTCAAGAACCTACTATATCATTCCTGTGCATACACCTAAAAGATGCTCAACCGTTCCACAAAGATACGTGTTCTGCTATGTTCATATCAGCTTTATTTGTTTTATTTTAATTTTATTTAATTTTTTTACAGTCCAGATTTTAGCCCCCTCCTGCTCTACCTTCTGACTGTTCCTCATCCCATACCTCCTCTCTCTGACTCCTACTCGGTCTCCATGAGGTTGTACCCAACCCTGCAACCCCACCCCACCAGACCTCCCCACTGCCTGGAGCTTTCCAGTCTCTTGAGGGGTAGATCCATCTTCTCTGACTGAGTCCAAACTTCTTCTGTATATGTATTGGGGGAGAGGCTCTTATCAGCTGATATATGCTGCCTGGTGGGTGTCCCAGTGTCTGAGAGATCTCTGGGGTCCAGGTTAATTGAGACTGCTGGTCCTCGTACAGGGTCACCCTCCTCCTCAGCATCTTCCAGCTTTCCCCTAATTCAACCACAGGTGTCAGCATCTTCTGCCCATTGGTTGGGTATAAATATCTATCTCCATCTGACTCTTTTAGCTGCTTGTTGGGTATTTTGGAGGGCAGTGATGATAGGTCCCTTTATGTGAGCACTCCATAGCCCCAGTAATAGTGTCAGGCCTTGAGACCTCCCCTTGAGCTGGATCCCAATTTGGGTCTGTCGCTGGATGTACTTTTCCCTCAGGCTCTTCTCCATTTTTGTCCCTGCAGTACTTCTGTGAAAATAAGTGAAATGTCAGAATTTATAGAAGCATGTCTTTGTGAATGTAAATACATAACACACACACACTCACACACACATGTGTGTGAGTGTGTAGAATTTGTGTATTTACATGTATAAGGGTTTAGCCCTTATAGGGTTTAAGAAAAATGAAAATGTATACTCTAACATGATAATATTTAAACAATGCCTCCCCTAGAAATAATGGAGAGGGAAACATCACAAATGCTCCCCCTTAAATCTCCTGGCCAAAACAAACAAACAAACAAAAAGTATCTTTGACACTGATGGAGAAATGGCAACTGATCAGTATCAAAGATTAGAACATTCCTTACTACTGTTGCATGGTTCCCACCCTTAGGAGCTAATCTAGATGAAGATGTCAATCGCTGGGCCAGGATTTCATCCACAAGGAAGCCTGATTCACCTGAAGTTGTCTAACAGCAACGTGTGGCACAATTGTCCCTTTTGTCCTTATTCCTCCCAGAAGGCTCTCGCTGAGAGCAGTCGCTTACGGTTTCTGTCATGAAACCTCATTGACTTTTCTCAATTCTGACTACAAAAACATTTCCTTTTTCTTCCTTTAAAACTCATTTCACTTTTGTTTGTATTCATGTTTGTATTTGTGTGTGGAGGAGAGGGACCTGTGCTCATGTGCAAGTATATATGGGTATCCCAAAAGACCAGGAAATGGGAGTGGGTCTCCCAGTGGTTATTAGCCACATGATATGGCTTCTGGAAACTGAACTCCGGTCCTCTAAGAGAACATATACTCTTAACTGATGAAACTTCTCTGCTAAATAGACACAGTTATTAAACCAATTCCAAGTGAATCATTATTTTCCTATCCAAAAATAATTTATTGTCTCAGTGCTTAGTGGTGATTGCAAGGGAGAGGAAAGAGTGATTGGAAGAGCCTAAGGTGGTGGATGATTATAAAAAATGCCAGGGCAGGGAGCTAAGAGAGGGTGGTTGGGAGGAGGAGCACCCTCATAGAAGCAGAGGGAGGGGGATGGCATAGGGGGTTTCCGCAGGGGATACTGAGAAAGGGGATAATATTTCAAATGTAAGTAAATAATATATCCGATAAAAAATGAAAAATAAAATAATGAAACGGTGTCGTCTGAACAGTCAGCATCACGTGTGACCACGCAGGACTTGCTCTGGTGACAGCGTGCACAAGACCTGCAAAAGCTCAATCCAGAACAACCCTGCCATGGAGAGAGGAGGTAGTCAAGAAATCCTATTCCTAGCTAAGGATAAGGTAATCCATTGCAGTAAAAACAGGAAGAGTGGGTTTTCTTTAAGGGTCTGGCCTCTGGTAGGTCCACCATGCTTTAATGGATGGCTGCACACCAACAGCGTAAGGCAGCAGGAACCCAACCCACTGGGTATAGTGACAAAATGATGACAGGAGTTGAATGAACACGGATGGGAAGGGCGTGTCTAAGAGGATATGAAGGAGAGAAATATGTTAAAAATGAGACATATGAAATTCTCTAAGAATTAATAAAATGGTATTTTTGGAAAAAAATGATTGAAGAAGCAGACATATCATGAGATACTTACAGATTAGCAGGGTAAGGAAGGAGTTCTCGGGATGCAGATAGAACAGGATGGATCCAGGGAAGCAAGGAAGAAATAACAAATGCTTAACACCCATCTTGTGTTATTTTATTTTTTTTTCTCCTATGATTTTCATTTACACGTTCTGCCTTAGGGAACCACACATTTCCTACTATTTTGGAAATGAAGGATGACAGTTGAGGTGTCCTGATACTATGACACTGACCACACTGAGTGGGAGGGCTGCAAAGTTCACACTTATTTCAAATTTGAAGAGATCAAAATTGGGTTGACCTTGCTGGTCTGTCTCTTGAATTATCATCTTGAACTTAGTCATGCATGACCAGTAATAATCTATTCATATCTGACATAACAAAATCCTGCTGTCAGGCACATCACTTCTGCTCCTAGTCTCCTTGAATGGATCTAAACTGTTAGCATTAGTGGAAAGCAAACACCGGGCTTGACAACCTTCACAGTCAGGCATCTCCTAAGAAAATTATGGGGGTGGTGGAGGGGAGTGATCTGTCTCTAGAAGCACGGACAACAAAAAAGACTGGACATAGGCTCTGAATATTTAGACCAGCACTTAATTCTATTAGAATACATGGTAGCAAATCACCCTAGAAGATGCAGACTCTGGGCCAGACACACACACATACACACACACACACACACACACACACATGCAGTAGAGGCATGGGAGAGAAAGAGATAAAGAGAAAGAAAGAGAGAGAGAGAGATGCATTTTGAAATGTTTTCTATGATTTTTTATATTATTGACTAAAGTGAGTAACAATTGTACAATCCACACACCTCTCCTTAATATATGTTTAATTAATATTTCATGAAAGACTTGCTGTGGTTTTTATGCAAATAAGGCCACAAGTACATCTGTAGGTTTTTTTTTTTTTCCTTCTTCTCCTTTCTTACCTTTCTTTTGGAGCTTTGCTCTCCTGAGGTACAAAACTGAGCAGCAAAATTACCTTAAAGAGGGTTTATGAATCACAAAGGAGAATTCTTTATGTACCTTGTTTCCATATGAAAGTAGCAACATTTGTGCATAAGTGGCTTGCATCATTTTTTTTTATGAATTGGGCCTTAAGTGCTCATGATTGTCCTTGGTATTCAGTTTTTAGTCATTAAGTAGCGTTGAAACAACAGGAGGAGAAAAAAGGAAACATTTTGTACCTGTGGTACACACTTGGACAACAAGGCTTTAGAAAATAGCTACACTCTTATCCTTTTATGTGTAAAAATTATGCAGGGACAAAGACAAGTGTGAATTGATGAAAAGGCAAATAATATATTTCTGAGGCATTAATAGTCAAAGCCACACTCAGACTAAAAAATGCATTGATTTTCTTATTTAATTCACGTGCACACTCATATTTTGCCAATCTATACGGCTCCGGTGACAGAATTAGGTTGCTCTGCATGAAGAAAGAACAATTCTCTTCCCGAGAATGGGGCAATATGTCACTTCTTTTACAGTATTACCTAATAATCATCTCTGGGGACCGAGGAAGAGGAGTGTGTCACATGGGGTTTCTTTAGGTGGTTTTTAAAAGTGTTTTTACTATTTAGTAGTACAGGCAAATATGAAAGATTTGCTAGAAAAATATTTTTAAAGTAAATTTGGAAGAAGAATGCATCCATTTCTACTGTGAACTTCATTCTGTTTATTAAGAATTCCTGCATTGAAGACCTAATTCTTAAGATCTCAGGATGAGTGTCTTTGTAGAGAAAGATTTTAAACAGGCTACTGTGATAAAATAAAGTTGTAAGGGATGGTCCTACTCCAGGGTGACTGGATCCCTGTAAAGAAGAGATTAGAACACAGTCTAAGGTAGGCTACCTGAAAATAGATGAAAATAATGAACATCTGGAAGCCAAGGAGAGTGTTGAGAAGAAAGCTGCCTTGCTGACACCTTCAACCCAGAATTTTAGCCTCAGGAATTGTGAGAGACTTGTCACAGCTATAGCTACTCAAGGCATCCTGAAGAAAGACACCCAAGCACCTGTCACAGGCACCACTACAATGGACGAATGTGTGATGGAGAGAAAGGGAAGATGTGGTATGCAATGGAGAGATGGAAGAGAATCTAAAACAGAGATGTACCTACACTGTAGAGAAAGGTAGAACTGGAGACTTGTTGACAGTGAGGAACAGGTAGATAATGAAGAGGCCATGGTGATGAGGTCTTGGCTCGGGCAGCTACCAAGAGCCATGTCTGGGTCTATGTTCCTGCTTCAACAGGAGCATGTATCGATGTCTGTGGTCCGAGTTAACACCAAAGGCCAAGCGGGTGTCTGTGCTCTGGGCTTCCACCAGAAACCTCATAGATATCTGAGGGCTCTGCTGCTGAGGGTCCTGGGGAGTTGTGAGGTGTGGTGGTGGCGGCGGTGGTGGTGATGCGGGGGGTGGGGCATGCTGACCTGAGTGGCTTGTGCTACTACCTGAAGTCATGGTGACATCCTGGCCCATGTTGCTACTGGGGACCATATCTGGGCCCGTGGTCTTAGGACAGCCAGAGTCTGTGTTGATGTTCTGGGCCCATGTTGCCATCCAAAGGCAGGTAGATGTCCCTGGATTGGACTGACACCTGAGGCACTGGGATGAGCTGACCCAGACTCTCACCTGGACAGCAGAGTAGAGCTGACCCTGATGACCCAGGCTCAGGTGAGCCTGCCCCGAGAGCAGGAGAGCAGGAGAGCTAGCCCTGATTTGCCCACAGTGGCACTGGTTGAGCTAGCTGTGGCAGTGCTGGGAAGCTGGCCTTGGTTTTACAAGCTCAGGAGAGTTAATGGCTGATCTCCAGGGCACTGTTGATCTTGGACTTTGAGTTGGCCAACCCCAACACCTACCCAATCTGTGACTTGCTGGAGCAGGTCACAAAGCTGTGGATTTTAATGACACAGGGCAAAACCAGGATATTCAAAAGGAGTCCCTGTAAGGATCTAGTATTGGTAGTGAAGCAGAATGTCAATAGGTACTAAGGGACGGCCCCATGTCCTGAAAAACAAGCCTCCACAGTATAAAGTAAGCCAAGTGTTTACTTTTGTACCCTATTTCAATTTTTACTACCCCTCTGGCTGTATCATTCACCCATTCCCTACCCAATCCCCACCCCCACCCCGTATCATCACACCAAATGTGAGTATTATCAATTCTGTATCATACTACTGATTGTGACTGGCTGATGTGTCCTCCTGTGGATCCTACCTCCCTAACCACAACATGTTCCTGCAATTTTTAAGGAAGATAGAAGTGAGTTACTGAATGCAACAGCTCATGCTCATAATCCCTGCCTTTGGAAAGTGGAGGCAGGAGGATGGAAAGTTCAGTTCCAGTCTGAGCGACCAAGTGAGACTGTGAGAGACAAGAGACTGATGCCCTCCCTTCTCTATAGCAAATATAACAGAACGTTCCTTGAGCTGTGTGCCATTACATATGTAGTAAGCACTACTGGTACATCAAATGCCTTAACAAGTATGAGATGTGTTTGCACACACATCTATGTGTACACAGACCTGGAATGCTAATACATGGAAGAATCACTGTTTGGAAGACTGCGTGAATTGAAAAAGCAACAATAATTAAAAAAAAGTCACGCAAGGTTAATAAGACATCCCAATTTTGGAAATTAAAAGGATGAAAAATTATAAAACTATGAAGGTCAGACAATATGTTAGAAATAGCAATGATGTTGAACTAAAGATAGCGGCCAAGAGTCTATGTTTTATAGATGTGAAATGTATTTTAATTCCAGTGTCTGATTATGATTCAAATGAAAAATGATAAAAGACAGAAGCTAATGCATTGGCTGCCATCTATTACTAATATTGTATCATCCATTTTGCTACTACATTTATGAAAGCAAATCTGATTTTGCTGTATGTAAAAAGGAATGCTAACTCTTCACAATATGGTTTTCACTTCCAAATATCTAGAGCATCCTTTGAAGACAAACAGTAACAGACATAAGAAAACACAATGGCTTACTTTTATAGTAATGTTGCTTTGGCTTGGCTACCAAGCAAATTTTCCTGCGTGCATTATCTCTGTTAGTTTTCATCCATGTTATTATTAGCCTTGTTTTACATATGAGCACAACTAAGGGCCATATAAGAAATCACTCAAAGTGACAGAGCTAATGAAGAACGGGAACGTGATGGGAAACAAATTATCGGGTCCCAAGTATAAGCCATGTTTCCTTTCATGACACACGGCAGAGGAGAAGGTGTGGAGAATCGCATCGCATTGGCAAAACCATTAACACAAAACCAGTGGAATGAATTAGTCATAACATTGATAACAATACAAGCTAATTAGTCTAAAGGCTCTGTATAATTAGTCAATGAAAATTGAGGGTCTGTGTGAAATTAGTGAAACCCTATATTACTATAGAACTCAGTTTCATTTCTTTCTTCCTTTTCTTCTTTCCTTTTTTTTTTTTTTTTTTTTTGTCTTGCTAGTTGACAACAAATTCATCACCTAGACTTCAAACAGTAATTGTTTCAGGGGGATCCCCATTTGCTAGCTAACTTTAATTGATTTGCTTTCTATTACAATGCCAATTAACCTTGAGATTCATCCTTTATTATTTAAAATAGGTACCTGGCAATTCTGTAATTCTGTTAGAACGATATAACTACAAACCCTTAATGAGGTAAATGGCTTAGGGAGCTCTTGTTTAATTAGTTCAGTCACTTACTGTCATCTCTAATTAGATAGCTCAACCTCCTATATTTGTAAAATATCACATTTTGTATAAACTTAACGCTGTCAGCCATTAGTTGGAAATTCTTTGGCTACATTTGTGTACTCAATTGTAAAAACCAGGCTTTGTTTGAGTATTTGTGTTTTATTGACATTTTAATTTAAAAGTGTACTCAATTTTCTCTGTCTGAGTCTGGCTCGTTCCAAATCATATTTATGAAGCATTTGTGTCTGTGTGTTTATGTGCATGAATGGATGGTATTTTATGTGTATATGAATACAGGTGTATGTGCAGATCTGAGATCAACTTAGGTGTAGTTCAAGAGCTAACTACCTTAAAATGTTAGTGGGTTTTAGTTAATTAATTTATGATTTGTGTGTGTATGTGTGTGTGGTTTTGATACAGGATTACTGATTGTCTAGGGATCACCTAGTAAGCTAGGCTGGCTACTTAGTGTGTGTTAGGTATTTCTCTGTTTCTGCCTCCCCTACACTGGAACCCAAAGAGCATTCTTCTATTTTGTATATCCAGTACTAGGAATTGAACCCAATTCCTACTTTCCCAGAAAGCATTTTCCTGACTGAGTGTACTTTCAATCCTTAATGTATAATTTTAATTAAATATAATTAATAGTGATGTGGTTGCTGTTTATCAGACAAAGATAACAGTTTCTGGCCTCTAAAATACAGATGTGTTTATTTTTACCTTGTGCCTATAAATACTTGCCTGCATGTGTGTATATGTATAACTGATACATATAGGCCAGCTGAGGATATTGGATAAACTGAAACTGAAGTAACAGACAATTGTGAACCACCATGTGGATGCTGGAGAAAGACTCTGTTCTTTAAAAACAGAAAGTATATTAACTCCGGAGTCGTCATTCTAGCCCTCCTACATTTAAAAAATAAAAATCCCTTTAATTCTCAAAACCTCCTTGCTAAGTTCCTGCTTCTCGGGTCCTGATGTCCCCTGTGCTCTCCCTTTACAGCTTCTGTGCTTGCCATATTCAGATCTGAGGCTGCCAAGATCTCCTGTGCTCCATTACTTCCTTCAGTTCCCGTGAGTTCACGATGTTGTGCAGCCCTCTGTGCTTTGCATTTTGGGCCTCAAATTCAGAAGAACTACAGTAGGTGAATCACAATTCACTGGGACACATCGACAATAGAGAAAATCCTATTCAATTTTATCAACTTTGGGTGACTTTACTTAAAAAACAAAACAAAACAGGCTCTCAACTTTGTAACTCTGGTGATTCTGAAACCCATTTTATAGATCACAGTGGTCTCGGACTCACAGAGAACAGACTGCCGCTGACTCTGGAATTTGGGACTAAAGGCATGAACCATTATGCCCTGCTAACTTTGGACGTTATCGGCTGAGGAACAGCAAATAATTTTCACAGCGTGATCTAAAAGGCAAAGAACTGTGTAGAATATAATATAGTTACTTTTACAAGGTAATTAGGTATTCTAGAGCCTGCCTCTTCTGAGGGCATTACCTGGTCATGTGACCTTGAAGCACTGTTCTTATTCGCTCCAAGCTTTAAGTCAGATATTTGATGACTTGGCTTCCTACTTTTGATGTGGTGTCATCTATCTATTTACAGAAGAATACATATGTGTCCGCCACATCATAAGCACTCGCTGGCACACAATCGTGCACTTGTAATTGAAGAGAGACATGACTCTGTCCCATGAGCAATATGTGAGAGTTTATCAACATAGGACCAAATTTTATCTAAGCCTCCTAAACGGGAGCCTCTCAACTTTAGATTATTCAGAGTAGCCTTACCAAATGTGTACTCAGAGTATCCTTATCAAATGTGTATATGCTACAAAAAATAAACATAAAAGTTTCTAGATAAAAAGTATTTATATGTTCTTTCACTTGACATTTTATGGCTTCGGAATAACTTAAAATAGCCCATAGGTAAAATTTGACATTGTCTTTTTATGCAGCAGTTCTCAATGTGTAGTTCACAGCCCCTTGGGGGGGGGGGTAGGGGGTTAAATGACCCTTTACCAGGGGTCACATATCAGATATCTTTCATATTAGATATTGGCATTATGACTCATAAGGTGGCAAAATTACAGTTGTGAAGTTGCAATTAATTTTCTGGTTGGGGGTCACCACAACATGAGAAACTGTATTAAAGAGTCACAGCATTAGGAAGTCTGAGAACAATTGCTTTAAAGAAAATCTTCGAATCCCCAAATATATTATAAACTAATACGTAATTTGTTTTTAAACTAAATTCCAAAATAAGAGAATCTTAAGTTAGTTGATGTGGATTCTTTGTAGAGAAGGTGTAAGAATCAACATCTAGCTTTGCCTGTCAAGCAATGCTCTGCAACTTTTGTGCCTTGTATTCATGCTTGCCCATGTTACGTGCAACAGGCAACCCTACTGCAACTCTACCTCCCTCTTATAACACTCTGAAATGATTTTAGAGTCACAACAATCAAGCCTAGGAAATACATTCCCAGTGATTACATAAATCATTAGAAAATATATAAACCTGCAACTCAGTAAAATGTTTACCATAAAAAGACTGCATGTGTGTAAGCAGCTGCAACACCCAGAGACTAGGACAATATCAAGAATATTAATCAGCATGCAAGGAGAGAAATAAAATGTTCTCTCTATGGACAAAACACAAGGTTGCTATGCAAGTTAAAAGGGGAGATTACAATAAACTGTGTTGAAGAAGGAATTGTGATAGTATTAGTGATCATGAACAATTTGCCTTAAGAAAATTTTGTTTTAGAGTAAAAATAAATCTTTAAAATAGCAATAGTTATTAAAAGAAACAGAAACGGAAGTCTGAGAATTTCCCATGCCATCTGGGCAGCGACGCTTTAGAAACTGTGTGACCCAACCCCAATTTAGCACCAAGAGCAGTGCCTGTCAGACTGCATCCTAGATCAGCCACTCACACCTGGTTTACATAAAAACAAGACATCCTGGGTTTTTCTTCTCTCTGGTATTGTGTTTCTGATCCCTAGAAATGGATATGTTTCTCAGTGAAGAGATTGGATGTAGTAGACTCAAAGGAGTTCAGTGGGCTTCAGGTTTTATTGAGAGGATGAGAATCACAAAATAAAACAAATAATGCATACCACCTGATCATGACCAGGAAAACCCAACAATGTAAAAAGAAGATGAAATAAACTATAATGGTACTTACCTTTGTAACAGTTACCACAAGTAGGAAAGCCCAACCATGAATATATACGGACCCAGCCCAAATAATTTTATAAAAAATAAATGATGAAAAATACTGATAGTTTCAAGGTCAGAAGAACAAATAATGACCAGAGAAATATGGTTCTTTAGAGTGCATAACTGCCTAACAGGAGTAAAAAATACTACCATAAACTGTTCTTTGTCTTTTCATTAGGAAATCAATGGCTTAATATATAGAAAATATGGTTTTATAATTAAATAATTACTATTTGATATTATAAGTAGCTAAATTAGCATGACATAAAGAGCCTCTCTAACCCATAATAATTAATATATTATTTTTTTCAATGCTGAAGCAAGTACTGGGATATATATGTAATATATATAGTATATAAAATATAACACATTATATTTTATAATTATGTATTTTCATAAAAACATGCATGTACTGCAAGACACCAAATATAGTTTTTAAAAGTTAATACTAGCATAAATTATTTATAGTTTACACGATCAAAGGAACACAATTAAGTCATAATAGACTAGGACCAGAACATTGGTTTCATTCTATACTGGATAAATGTAATTAACATTCTGCCATTTTTTTTTTTATTTCTTTGGTGCTTTTGGCACTGAAGGCAACATGCCACAAGCCAGATAGCTCATTGCATGGTAAAGTTTCTTTTTCTTTCATATACAGATGTTTGTATACTTTTATAAAATGTAGTACAATTTTTTTATTAATAGTAAACCTTTATCCATATTTTATAAATCATGTTACATATATACAAATCAATATATGCATGCATGTATGTACAAATCAAATACATCATCCTACAAGTCAATGTTGCATATGGTTTGGAATTAAAAAGAACTTTAAATGAGTAGTAATGGATTAACTACCTTAATGAAAAACATAAAATACAACACACATGATAATGCTAAGATATCTGAAAGTTCATTATGTTATTTTGCTATGATCACACATGTATTAACACTTGTTAATTTGGTAAGTGAACAGATTTACAGTTAACTGTTGAGAAACATGTTCACAGTGATCATGTGACTATAACATTGGTTTAAAATAAATCTTTGCTTCTTTGCACTTCAGTATCAGTGGTACTTGTAATTTGAAGAAAGAAGGCAATTGAATTTGAAGCTATTAAATTCATATTCAAAAGGCAATGGAGCTTTGGCAATGTGTGGACCAGGAACCGATGACTTTCTGTAGCAAAGTAACGTTCCTCAGATATCACAGAATTTTCATTGTATCATGATGCTGAAGTCAGGATCAAATTGACACAGAAAATGCTTATTAAGCACTGGACAGCCTTGAAGTATATAGGAGGCTCTACTTGACTGAGCATCTAAACTGCAAAGAACGTGCTATTGCAAGAAGGGCTAATAACATTGTCCATACACATGGAAGCATAGAGATGCTATATCTAGAGTGGTTATTTTGATTTGTTTTAATAGTCTGTTTTCTCTTTATGATTTTTGATTACTTACTTACTTACTTACAAAATTGTTCAAGAATTCAATTGCAATTTGATAAGCTTACAGCATGGAAACATGGAAATATTGGTGATAGATCAACAAAAATTTAAGCTAATTTACAAGAAGTAAAAAAATGTAGAAAATAATAAAATTACAATAACATGCTTCTGTATTATATTGCTTTACATAAAGATCTAACATTAAATATTTAATCAGTTAATTATAAAATTACCTTCTACTATTTGAAGAAGTCTTTATTTTATTCAGAAATTTAAGATAAAATCCCTTTAGAATTTACATGCATTAATGTCACTAGACAGGAGTAAACGGCCACAGCTTCAACATCAAATAACCGGGACAAGATTGAAGGTAAATTGTTGTTAGAGAGGGAAGGCTATTTGGAGTTCTGCAAATATGTACCGTGTGTCTGAGCTCAACTTTTGATCTAGTGTCTCTATACAAGTTGTATTTAACATCTTTGATCTCTGAGTTAGTGATCTAATCTGCTGTATAACTTAGCTTTTATTGATCTGTTCTCATGCTAAGCAAATCAAGTCTCACTTTTATGGGGTAGATTGCAAAAGATAGTAAAACTGCCTCTGAGAGAGCAGTTTAAATCTGTGCAATAACAGTGAAAGCAAGAGATAAGACTTTTATTACACTGCCAAACTTCACATGAACTCAAGTGTCATTAAATAGGTATGTGTCATTTGCCACAGATATTTATTTTACTGGAGATCATGGTTACCACCCATTTGGAAGCAATGTGGTGTATTTTCTACTGTCATAGAAAATATTGCTTGTCCAGGTACCCACATTTATAGAAGCACTGTCTGCATAACACCACATTTTTTCTGAATGAATTATTTATTCTGATTGAGTGCTGCTTGAGCCTGTTTGTTTGTCCTGACTCTCGGTGTGCACACGAGAACAGTGCAGAGGTTTATGTTAGGCTGGCTTTGCAGTGTTTTGATTTTAAAAACCACATTCAAGGGAATAAAAAGCCATTAGTATGCATTGACTATGTTCAGTTGTCCTCTGTAATATCCTCTTCCTGATGTTACAAGATTTATTTTATAATATAAATGGAAGAAAGTGATGTCAAATTACTTCTACCTTTACTTATAGATTAGCATTGCACCACACTGAACATTCTTTCCATCAGAGTGGGAGGTAAGAATTCAGAAATGATAAATGCAGAAATGAATTTAGTTAAAAAATATAATGAACTATTGGCACATCAACAATGGAATATTTGGTTTAGCATCTTATGTCCTTATATGCAGAATATCCTCTAATTATATAATATTATACACTTATATGTAATAGTATTATATATAACATTAAAAATAAATATTAAATGATATACAAATAAATATAAATAAGTATATAAATATATTTGTATATTATATAATATATGTGTATCTAATAAATATATTTATTGCTATACTATAAATATAAATACATTTATTTATAGTCAATAATATGAATATATTTCTATGTAGTATAAATATATATAAATAAAAAATAAATTGTGTATCCTGTGGTATACATGTGAATGTCAGAAAAACATGCCTTTACCACAATTTGAAAATCGTTGTGAAGCACCATTAAACCTTTAACTTGTTCATACCAGCTTCTTCACTGTGAATGTTTAAACTGTTAGGCTTAAAAGGACCAAATACATACCTCATATTTTTTATTTGATTTCTACTTGTATAACTGAATAATTTAAAAGTATTTTGAAAAATTCTATCATGTGGACATTGGAAATTTGCATGGCCATAATGTATTTTAAGTTATGTATTGCTTCATGTCACAAATCTTTATCATGTACTTCACACTTTTACCTAAGCATAGTTTTACTTTGTAAAGTAATAGGACTGACTGGTGTAAGAACTTTGGTATTTTTTTTCCAAATTTCATCCTAGAAATGTTATTTCAGTTGTCAATAATTTTAGTGTTTCGTATCTGTTGGACTGACTTATGCAACACATTATTGAGTTTACATTGGCAGAGTTCGAGAGGAGCTGCTAGTGCTTCTTTCATAGTAACCTAAGTACTATCCTAGGGTTGTTAAATATTTCGTTTCCCTTTTCTGAACTTTTTAAGAATTGATTTTAGAAAATCAGGATAGCTTCATCAATTTTACTATAGAATTTTTATTGTTTGGTTTCAATTTTGTGCATAGTAATAATTTGAGTCCTTTGAATCTGATCATTATTAATGCATATATGAATGATATAATACTTTCACTCGAATCACTTTCAAACTTACCAACTAATTCTCCATTCAAAGATGATCAGAAGCTGTGCTCTACCTTTCCAGCTTCTATCCTCTGTATTTTTACACTGAAGTCACTGGATGTGTTACAGTTTATTTCCTCTGCTATGTGAAACAACACAGCAAAACATATTGGGTAACCAAATGTCAACCAAACTCATAGTGCAGCTTATGAAAATAATAAGTAGAACCTCAATTGTAACAGCTAAAATCATAGTTTACATGTTATTTTGTGCAGAGATTTTAACTGAACACTTTATCCAAAGTTTCCATCCCTTGTGAATTTCAAAGAAATCAGTTTTAGCCTTCAATGTACTCTATTCAAGTGTAGAAGCCATACCATGAATCTATATATTTGCATGGCTGGACAATTTTTTATTGCTCTTGATTCTCCAATGTTATCAAAAATATTGATACAAACAAATTTTGAAATTTACTTCTTCTTCTAGTGCTAGACTTATATATGAGATTTCTCAAGACACGATAAAGAGAATACTGTTTAAACAGTTGGTTTAGTATTTGAAATATACTAGCAACCTATTGTAAAATGGTCTACATTTTGAAACACCATCAACAACATAGGAAAGTATGTTTTGTTCTTTTCTTTTTCTTCTTATGTAGACCAAGTAGGTAATTCATCAATTTCTTTTATTGCAGTCTCTCAGTGATGAAGGATACACTTTGCACACTGTATTAGTCACTGTTATTGTTGCAGGGAGGTAGGACTTATTCTAGCTGATGTTTCAGAGGTAAATGCTAGGAAAAGAGGGCATCCTGAACAGGTGTAGATTTAAGTTCAGTAGCTGAGACAGTAGTTTTCATCATCTCAAGGAACAAAGAAAGCTCAGAATAAACTAGAGATAACCTACAAGTCTAACTGCCCTCTATCTGGAGACTAGAGTTCTACCACTGAGAACACACTACTTGAGGTTCCACGGAAAGAACTAGTAGCTAGAGGTCAAGTGTACAAACACATGATACTGTGGAACATGTCACGTTAGAATGATTCCAGATGATATTTCATATTTTTGTTATATATAATTATTTGTAAAGTAATTGTAGTAGTTATGTACCAAACAAGCAAACAAGTCAGAATTTTTATTATTGTTATTTTTTGGAGTTTCGTTGTATATATTTTCATTGTTTTGATGCGGGTTACTGGACAAACTTTGAGGGTTAAAAGCATAACACCACTTCCAGTTAGCTCCCTCTGCTTAGTGTTTGCCACTAAAGAAGCACTTCTAGCAGCTTTCTCCCCCTGTTGTCATGCCTGCTGCTTGTTACCAAGGTGGAGGCTTCCCTGTGTGACTCTGAGCTAAAATAACCATTCTTCCAGAAGCCTCTTTTGGTTGAGGTGTTTTAGCATAGCAAGAGAAAAGTAAAGAACACATTTATACACTTCATCTACTAACAGTTGGTCTTCAGCAGTTTTAGATGGTCTGCATTTTAAACTTTTTCTTTATTCCCTGTATAGTTTTATGTTTAAATTCCAAAATGTGTTTACTGTAGTTGTTCAAGAAATAGATTCTGACACCTGCCAAAGATGTTTGTAAATGTTCAATACCATGTTTTTTTCTAAAATAAGTAGATAACTATTTTCATTTTATGGGCAGAGGCCTTAATGTATGTATGTATACTGCATACATGTAAGTGTCTGCAGGGAGCAAAAGAGGCTGTCCAGTCTCTGGGAACAAGAATTGAAGGTGGTTGTGACCCACCAAAAGCATGTTGAGAACTGAGCCATGTTCATCTATGTGAACAGCAAGTATCCTTAATTGCAGACTTCACCAGATGGTCTTGATTGAGAACTGTATCTTGGAGCAGTGATTCTCCAAATTCCTAATGCCAGGACCCATTAATGCCATTCCTCATGTTGTGGTGACCCCAGCTACAAAATTATTTTCATCGCTACTTCATAACTGTAGTTTTCTGCTATTATGAACTATAATGTAAATGCTTTTGGAAATAAAGTTTTGACAAATGGGTTGTGGCCCACAGGTTACAAATCACTGCTCTAGAGACAGAAATACCAATCATTCAGGGAATCTGAGAAGAAAGCCTTCCTCTACAATACAGAAAGCAAACCATATGATAGTAAGCAGACAGTGAAGTTTGTAAAAGAAAGGATTTACAACCCACAAAACAGTGGATAGCTACTTCAATTCAATATTTCAAATATTAACACAGTTCATCAATAGTCTTACCTAAAATGAAAAATTCACAAATAACACGTGGTTTCTCGATTTAGAGTGTATGAAATAATAAATAGTAAGTTAAAGCATCTTCACATATCGTGGGAGATAAAATTCAAATTCAAGTTTAAATGTGGGAACAATATGTACAATGTCTTCGATGAGACTGAGATGGGTCTTTCCTATTTTAAAAGGAGAAGCTTAACCTGCAGAGAATTAACAGAGAGATTCAGAAATCAACCATATGCAGAAAGTGAGAGACTGAAGAGCACACAGTCCTACATGGATGTCTTCATTACAACCCTTTCCTTAAGGCCCAAGGACCTCTGCTAAAGACAAGGAAGAAAGAGTACAAGAGCCAAAGTTGAGGGGGAATGACTCCAAAGAAGCAGTCATCTTTCAGACACAACAGGACTGATGCACAGATTAAATCACAGAGACTGTGGCAGCACTCATGGGACCTGCAGCGGTTCAAGTCAAATAGCGAAATAGGTTTCCAGGATTGAGAGGAAGAAATGCAGAAATGGACACATGGATGCATCACTAACCAAGAAGCTGTTTATAATTGATACAAGCTGTCAAAGGAAGGGAAAGCTCAGTTCTCTCCAAAGAAGTATCAACAACAACAACTACATACACACACACGTGTATATATATATATATATATATATAAATATATATACGTGTGTGTGTATGTATGTATATATATCTATATATACATACATATATACATATGTGTGTGTGTATTTCACAATCAAAAGCAGCCCCCATTCCCAGGTACAGTTATATAGTTATATTACTTTGTAATTTTTGCCAATTATAAAAATTAAAATAGTTTGAACCCTGCTCAACCATGATACTTTCTGTGGCCAGATGTTAGAAATCAGGCAAACAGGCAAACAGAGGTTTGGCAAGCACTGCTCCATTGAAACTATTTTCAAATCCTGTTGCATGTATGCAGAGAAAATGAAGCACCGGTTGCCCTATTAAGCGAGTAAACTACTTTCAGACACGTGACTAAGGCTCGATTTGATACCCATCCCTAGCTAAGTTGCCAGTGGGATGTGGCCACCAGAGAAAAGCCAAGTTGAGTTGAGCTGAGTGTAGATTCATGACTAAAGATCTTAGAAATTCTAAAGTCACTCTGTTGTGCACAGCTTGATAACATCATCTGGTCGTTGGTAGAAACTGCCCCCTGTTCTAACCTGCACCACCAAAGGAACAGTGAAGGAGTATTCCTCAGCAAATTCTTGTATGGACTAAGCAGCAACTAAGACATTCAATAAGAAATATGCCATTTCAAACTATTTGTTAAGATCCTATCTCCATTAATTTTCAAACTTTCTCTTTTGGGACTAGAGAAGACTTCTTTATGGGCAATATTGACAGTTTTGTGTGTGCATTCAGGTTCAGCTGTACAACTTAGGGATAGGTAAGATTAATCATATCTTCCCTTTTCAGGCATTGTGTCTTGATTGGGCTCTTTGAAGCAAACTCTAGAACTCAAAAACTATTGACACACTTTCTTTTATTTCTATAATTCAGAAATATCCTAAATATTGTATCAAAGCAAAGAGATAGCTATTATGTGTGTCCAGACTAATCCAATAGGGTCTGAAGTCGACTTATATTTCTTTGGAGGGAAAAGTCTTCCCTTATTTGCATAATATGACAAGAGCCACCTTTTGAAAGATAGATTTTGTATGATAGAAATTTTGAAGAGAAAATAAATTTTTCTTTTTCCTTTCATCTTGCACAGACAGGTTTCTGCAGTTGTGATAAAATCCATAGTCAGTAGATAAGCTATCTTTCAGGTTTACCACTTAAAACGTGAATTATAAATTTAAACTACTTTCCATCCATGAAAATTCAACTTGCTAAACAGCATATCCATTTTCCTTGTGAAATTTTATAAAATGAAATGTTCTATTAACTTCACTCATTGTTTCTTTGTTTCCAAGTATTTTTCCATTTTCAAAGTTTAAACACTCATCTTAACAGCAAATTTACCTTCCTAGAACTGAGTTATTTATTTATACTTTTATGGTTCTAATATTACAGTTTTTAAATGCACAAAGCAGTATTTGGTCAGTAAAATTAATATTTTTTACTTCCCCATTGGTTATAATAACATTTAAACATTGTAATTATATTTAGGAATAAATGACTATGTACAGAGTTCAATTTTTCTTACTTCCACAGAGATAATGGAATGTCTTTATTTTATTAAACTCTTAATTTATATAATGTAAACATATAATTCTGCAAATTGTTCACAGTCCTATAACTTTAATCACTAAAATATAGTCTAGTTTTGCATACGTATTGCATGTAGAACTTCTTATATCTGCTATCAGTTCTACTATCTGCACTTCTATTCTCTGTCACTCACTCCCTCTTCCTACAGAAGCATCAATCCAAGTTTGCATTCATCTATTTTCTTTCACCTTATCCACTTCTATCAAGATATGAATTCTCTCTTCGTATTATTTCTTACTTTAGTGACAAGTTGTATTTCACATATTAGTTTATTATTTTCTGTCCTTATTCAAGCAAAATTCTAGTGCCTTCATTCTTAAACTTTACTATAATAATGCAGACCAAAAGTTGAATGATAGTCAGTTGGCCTGCTATATAGTACATATTTTCACCCTTTATGTAGGAATATAACTCAAACTTAGTTTAAAATTGTAAAGTTTGTGATTGCTTTTTATACATTTCAAATTTGTTTTCTACTTTCTTATATTCCAGCATCGGCATCATTTTTTTTTTTATATCAGAGTATTTCTATAACATTTATTCTACTATGGAAAAGAAAAAGAAAGAGGGGGAAATAAACATTATCATGTCTCATCATCTGGTTTAGATTACATTATTTAATAACCCTAGTCTCATGTTGTAGAATAGAAAGACTTGAGTGGAAGACAAGGTAGAGTCGAAAGGTGTGAGGACCAGCATTTATGGAACAGGGGCAGCGAATCAGTACACATCACTTGGTCATGTGACATAAATAAAAAGAAATGTTTGTATCCAAGACCAGAAATGAGTACAAAGCAGATGAAAGCTGATGACAACGTTCACCCATTTTACAATATTGTTCAGTCTTGCAAGTCAATGCATTTCACTGCTGTGGAAATCAAGCAATGCAAAGTCCCATTTCAAGGGCGACATCCTCTACACTAGCTTTTCAGCTATAGCATGCTTTCTGAAGCTATCGATGTGCTTACAAAAGTACGTACTTGAGGAAACTTTAGTTTACCTTCTAATTAATTATGTGTTTATATATCAATATGAATGCATCAACATACTTAACAAAACTTTAATGTCTCTAAGGAGTAAATCACCCACAGTTGACTAACCAGGATATCTAAAGTATCAAGGAGAAATTTCCAGTGGTTAAATGTAACTTATTCATTTTTCCCTGCCTGCTACAGTTGGATGTATGTCAGCACTCACTAACTCCAGTTAATTTATTAATCAATTTATAGCCCTTCTAGCTCCTCTAGAATTAGAACTTGACAAAGTACTTATAGGCTACAAGCTTAATAACCCCTCACACTTTAAAAGCAAGTATTACACTGTGTATCTTATACCCCTATGCAGTCACTCCCCTACAAACACTGAAATAACAAAGAACAGGTGCTATGTGAGAGCATAATTTAAGAGAAATGAAATTTTTTATTTCAGTAGTGAAATTTAGCTTCACTTCCATTTTACAAAGGTATATGAAAGGTTAAGATTTTAAAACTTATTATACTTCTATAACTAATCTGATAAAACATTTTAGCTTGGAACCCAGCATAGAGATCTTAATGAACTAATCTGCAAGACTTTACTGTGAAGCACAATGATCAATCTTAATCTCACTTTAAGCACTTTCATAATCCAGTCATTTTGTAAAAAGACAAAAACAGAATTATTTCCCAAAACTTGATACCTTTATTGTTCTTTAAAAAAATCATAACGTCGTATCATCTCAATCAACGTTTGTCAAGAGTAATAAGATTGGAATAGATCAACACATAAGATAGGAAGCACTAAAAAACTAGAGAAAAAATAATCCATTCTTCCTCCTTTCCACCATTTCTCCTTCCTCTTCCTTCTTTCCTTTCTCCTATCTATCTTTTGTCTAAAATTCTAAAAGAAAGAAAGAAGTTGTGTTAAAATTAGTAGATTTTCACCAAAACTGTCCACAGATTGAAAATACAACAATCATGGCACTTTTGAGAATTAAATTTTATATTTCCTGATTTTATTAATTTACTTTTTGAAAAGCTATCTTTTATTTCCCAATAAAATAAAATAACACAAAATAACTGCCTTTCACATACCAAATTTATATCTAAACATCTTCTATAACATCTATTAATTCACAGTTCTCTCTTGCTTCAGGTCATGTGTGTAGTTGGTCATGTCAACTTTGAGAAAAGCTTTTTCTCTGCCTTTTCCAAATGCAGAGCCTTTATTTTACAACTTCTATTTTATTAAGAATTATTTTTAGTACTGTGCTGAACAGTAGTGGAAGATATGGCAGCCTAGGTTTGTTCTCCACTTACCAAACCTGAAGTTTCCCATATTAAGCATGCTGCTAGATGCCATGTTATTGTTGGAATGCAGTCTTTCCCAATTGAAATAAAAGACATATGTATTCTTTGTTGTACTGGAGGAATTTTGTGTTATTGTTTTCTATGAGCAAAACCATTTCCCAATTTTATTTAGGTCTTCTATTTTATGATATCTTACTAATATTTTATAAAAATCACTAGTACAAATATCATTTTAAAAATAAATTATAACAAGTCAAACATATGAAAAATAATTCAACATGTACTTATTGACAAGTAAAACATAGAAACCATTTTGTTTTTAGGAATATGGCTTCTATTACTGTACCAAACTTGATGAAAATTACCTGGAACAGCCTTTCCCTCAGAACTCATTTCATGCTTTGTGGATCCTTTCCTGAAAACTTGACTTTTCAAATATCTATTTTCTGTTAAGGCAAAAAGAGGCTGGGATAAGACGAGGCTTTCTAAGATCAAGCAAGCAACCTAAAGATCATCAGTAAATATTCTAATCAAATTAATAACCTTTTGTTTTAAATAATAATAAGGAAAGAACTAGCCAGTCAGCATTCTTCCTTCTGTGATGAAAATCCTTTTGCAGTATCAGGTGTGCCTAGAACCTGGCTTCCTTCAGGCAGAAGGTCTTGAAAAGGGCACTGCCAATGTCAGAGTGATGATATTAGTGTAGGAGGCTGTACCATAAGAGAAGTAGGCAGGCACCTGCATACTCCCATTGCAGAGTCTGTGGTATCATGAAGGAAAGTTTTCAAAGTGATAGGAAGGCCATCTGTAGTCACACCTATTTCAGAGAGCTGAACGGGTGACTAAGATTATTTTGCTCCATCCTCAAATAAAAATGTCCCATGAATCCAGTACACTGGGGATGTCAGAAATTGCAACATCTCAGAGAAACTGGAAATTCTTCCTAGAGTAAATCGCTAAGATTTTCTTTGTGAGAGCAAAGGATTGAGTGCAAATTTCACCATTTCAAGAAGGTTTTCAAGTAATTCTAAATCGTGGATCCAGGATCAATGACTTCATTGAAAATATAAAGCTGTCTATTAAATAGCACATCCCATTTATATATACCCAGTGACTACCCCATAGATATTCTTGTGTTGTGGAGAGTGCTCCAAAACATCTCAATCAGTTTCTAAATCACTCATCATCTTTAGACAAGACAAAGGTTACATGAGTACCATTATCCATACAGTCACCATGGCCACCCAAAGGGTATCTTAGCCCTGGGTCTAGTTAAAGCATTTGCCAGTGCACCATTTAAAACCACAGTCTGAGAGAAGCAGGCTAATGGCACAATTCTCTGTGTCAGTGTCTGGATCCACCTGGGACAATTGGTTGATAGATGCTTCAGGCCTCTGTGGAAGACACTTTCTGGCCTCTTGCTGGCAATGTTAAGACAGCACAGGTAGCTTTGCTGGTTCTTTTCCTATTTAAAACAATTAGTATAAGTGAATCAGCATTCCTTATAAGAGTGTAGTCCTTTAGGTTTGTTTTTTATGCCTAGAACCTGGTTCCTTCTTCCTTCCTATTTAAAAATATTCTTTTCCAATTTAATTAAAAAAAAAAAGTGTCTGAAGATTTCAGTGTAGAGTTGAAAGGAAAAGGTCATATTGGGGTTGGAATGGGGGATACAGGGTCATTTAAAACAGATCAAGTGAATGTTGATCTTCAGAGGCACTAAAATTATTAGGAACAAAGAACAGTAGCAAAAAAAAAAAAAAAAAAAAAGAGGAAAATTTTTAAGCCATCATCCTGAAATACAGATCCTACCACCATGGTTATTTGTTTATTATTCCCATACTTATTTGGGGAAATAAAATATTGCCACTAAGATGTACAACTGAGAATCCTGAGTCGTTGGCAAGCATAGTTCAATGCTTAAGGTAAATTAAAGACATTATCATCCTGAAATACAGTTGACTTCTTTTTCTTAATGGTTTGTTTACATTTTGTTATCATTATTGTTTAGAAAGCCCCTTTCTCTTCCTCTGTCTGTCCTTCTCTTCTGAGTCTCCCACTGTTTTCTTTCCTCCTCTTCCTTTCCCTTGCCCGTGCGATGCTATCTCTCTGGCCCCTGTATCTGGTATTGACTTCCTGATATACCAGTTCAAACGCCCTTGATCCTCCTCTGAGACAACAGCCCTGAGACGAAATGACAGCGTTTGCTGCTCTCATCTCAGTCCCCAGTAAATGTCCACATCACAGAGCCACAACACTTAATTGTAAGTGATTGATTATCTCTGCTAAGCTTAAACTCTCAGGCTGGAGTCAGCCCAGGGACTTTATTACCCTTCATTCTTGCCAGGGTGGTCCATCCAGGTCAAAGTCGAGGTCAATAATAGGGCAGAAAGGTACTGGCGTGACCCACAATTGGATATCCTTTCCACTAGAACAAAGAACTTCACTTCTTAGAGATGCTCACAAATACCTAGAGACACTGTTAACCTGGAACAGTCCAACTCAACTCAAATAGCACAGTCTACAAACACAAATTTCATTACTGATGGTTTGTTCATTTCTTTATTTAAGAAGTCAAGTGTTAATAATGATTATTAACTTATTGAGTACTTAAAAACATTGCCATGCTGGGAACTGATTCATTAGTTAAAGTGGCTACTCAAATATAAAGTGTTTACAGAAATATCAAATTTGAAGATAAAACTTTGAACAGCAA
Source organism: Mus caroli (assembly GCF_978045245.1). Taxonomy (NCBI): domain Eukaryota; kingdom Metazoa; phylum Chordata; class Mammalia; order Rodentia; family Muridae; genus Mus; species Mus caroli. The sequence continues at coordinate 5,576,718 of NW_028227270.1, forward strand.
CTTATAGACCAAAAAACTTTGAAAGTTTCAACCTTATGCAATAGTGTGCTTTGAAACACATAAACAGAATCTAGAGGCTTTTTAAAGCATTTGTACTTCGTTAAAATGTAGAATCAAACATCAAAACTTTTGTATTTTAAATGTCAAAACTTAGAATAAAACGAAACTCACTACCAGAGATTTTGGGCTTTACAGATGCAACAAAATCATATAGCCCATAGCACATAACTTATATAATTGCCTTATATGATTGTAGTAAAAAAGAATGAAATGAAAGAAAATACTTGTTTTAAAGGTAATATTAAAACTAAGAATAACTATTTTAAACAATAAATAAACTGTGCATTTAAGTATTCTTAACTAGAAAGGCTCTCATTAGCAATTCTATTAAATTATGAAGAGTAAGAAATATATCTTTTTTTAAAGTAAAGGTCATGTTTTAAGTGAAGCATGAGCTAAACTGAATGGGATTAAAAAAGAAAAAAAGAAAAAGATAAGAAAAACATGATAGTTTCAGTGGTCAGCCAACCAGACCTCTGTTTAAGCACCATTGGTACCTTTCTAAAGAACATGATTTTGTACAAGTAGCTGAACAAGGTATTGTCCACGTAAAGAGTTCTAGGGTTTGCAACCCTTAGGAAGAACAACAATATCAAACAACCAGATGCCCCCCACCCCCAGCTCCCAGGGACTAAACCACCAACCAAAGAGTACACATGGAGGGACCCAAGCTTCAGCTGCGTATGTAGCAGAGGATGGCCTTATCTGGCATCAATGGGAGAAGAGGCCCTTGGTCCTGTGAAGGCTTGATGCTCCAGTGTAGGGAAATGCCAGGGCAGGGGCCAGAGGGGAGCAAGTGGGTGGGTGGGTAAGGGAACACTTTCATAGAAGCAGAGGGGATGGGATAGAATGTTTTGGAGAAGAACCTGGAAAAGGGATAACATTTGAAATGTGAATAAAGAAAATATTCAATAAAAGAAAAAAGAGTTCTAAACTAGGCAGGGCTACCTATGAGATTTTGTTAAAAACCTTATCACTAAACAAAAACAAAATCAGAGTGAGTCTTTGAAAATCCACCATCTCCAAATTTAGTTTATTTACTAAGTTATGTCCAAATTAGTTTATATTATTTTAATATGTATAATTCATCAACTGAAAATTTAATTATAAAATTACCTTGTGAAGTGGTTTAAAAAGTTCTCATCTGTTGTCATACTGTGAAACAGTGTGGATAGAGACATGCCAGTGTAAATTTATAACTCCCATACCAACTGTCAGCACACTTAGGATCTTGATAACCAAAATGAATCATGGCTCTGATTCTCTTTAAAAAAAAAAAAAAACTGACAAAGTTGGAAGACTTTTGTAAAGTTTTTAAAAGGAAATATTACTCTTCATAAGGACTTTCCAACATCCTCTGGATAAAGACATCACTTCCCCAAATATTAAGGGCACTTCTCACCTGGTTTTTCTCCTCTTCCTCCTCCTCCTTCTCCTCCTTCTCCTCCTCCTCCTCCTCCCCCTTCTTTTCTGTTAATTTTTTCACACAAGGTTATTCCATGTAGACCAAGTTGCCTCTTACTTTCAAATCTCTTGTCTTAAAGCCTCCAAAGTGCTGAGAATCTATGGTTTCTTAATTTAAATAGAAATTAAAACAGACTCATAGTCATAGTTAGTGAAGACCTTCAAAATGATACTGAAAATCAAGAACTGAGGATCCAGGCTTGGGAATGTGGCTCAGCTGGTATACTGCTTACTTCCCTCAAGTGATTCCCACTGAGTGATTACAGGAGCTGGCCCATGCCTGTAATCTCATTATAAGACCACCTGTTCTATGCATGATTGGCCTCAAAAAAGAAGAGGGAGGGGAAGGAGAGAAGAGATTTCTATAATGTCTAATCCTACCATTCCTAACCATTATCTTTCAGGGTTTAATTAGCTTAAAATATAAAAGTATATTAGATTCTAATGTATATTAAACAACATTAAGAAAAAAATATATGTATGTATACTGTGTGTGTGTTTATTTTATCAAACAAAATTGATAATTATAATATTTTGGCCTTGTCAACATAAAATTAATTTCATGTCAAAATGCTGTTTGCCTTGTAAATTTGGGTTAGTTACTCAAACTTTCCATGCAATACTTTATGTGATATACTTAGGAAATAATCATGACATCATCCTACTACTATATTTTATAACATATAATATGTGCTCAGTAACATTTGTTACTATTATTTTTGATCAGAAAATTGGTTGTCATTATTTTTAAACTGAACGATGTTGAATAATGATAATGAAATAAGCTTCTTGAACATTTATATATTTTTAAGCATTGCTGTCCTAAAACAAAACGCCACAGAGGGTGTTGCCTTCATTTTCTTACATTAAATCTTACCTCAGGATTCACCGTGATTAGGCCTTTTGATTAGATTTTCTGACCATTCATTTGTTTAGCTAATTCTCCTCATCATTTAGATTTGCAACTAAGTGGTGTTTGCCTTCATGGCAATCCTCCTTCCTCGTCAAACCACAACCTTCCCATTTTTAGTTTTAATCTTCCCATGTTTATTCAGCACAGGCTTGGGAATCCTTCCTTGACCCTCGCTCCTCCTCTGGTCACCACTATCCAGAAGATGATGACTGTTGGCCACCCCCTGAAACACAGATTCTATCCCCGAGTTCACACACACAGGCCCCATTATAAATGCTGCTTGGTTATAAACAGAGGGCTGTGAGTGGGTAATTAAACTGTCTCCAACTGTTTACTCCCAAGTGCAGGAGTCAAATCTGAGCTCAGTTTTGCATTCTGTGTAAAACCCCTCTGGGTAAATCCTGATCTTTCTCTTTATGTTGTTGCTTGCAGCTTTAAACTTAATTTCTTATTATTTGGATTTTCCCTGTTTTAATAGTTTCCTATACCTTTAATTTTGGTTAGTTGACTTCTTCTTTTTTTAACTTATTTTTTTAATTAGGTATTTTCTTCATTTACATTTCAAATGGTATCCCAAAATTCCTGCAGACCCCGCACCCACTCCCCTACCCACCCACTCCCACTTCTTGGCCCTGGCTTTCCCCCGTACTGAGGCATATAAAGTTTGCAAGACCAAGGGGCCTCTCTTCCCAATGATGGCTGACTAGGCCATCTTCTGATGGTTAGTTGACTTCTTTTTGTAACAAAAAACTCTCTCTCTCTCTCTCTCTCTCTGTGTGTGTGTGTCTGTCTGTCTGTCTGTCTCTTTGTCTATCTCTGTATGTCTGTCTGTCTAAGTCTGTTGGTCTTCTTCTCCTTCTCCCCTTCTTTCCCTCGCCCTTTCCTTTCTTTCCTCCTCTCCATTTTTTTTTTAATTTTATCACTGGCTAAATGGGAATAATTCACCCGCAGTTAGAGGTCTGTGAACTAAATGAAATCTAAAGCATTCTGCCCAGATATTTGCTCTGAAAATCACAGTCAGATAGTGAACCCCTTGTAACTGGTTTGATCATTTACTTTCAAAGTGGATAAGAGTTGGGTGTGTTTTCTTTCTTTCTTTCTTTCTTTCTTTCTTTCTTTCTTTCTTTCTTTCTTTCTTCTTTCTTCTTTCTTTCTTTCTTCCTTTCTTTCTTTACTTTTTTTCTTGGAACTGATTAGTTCTTTGCTCATTTTCATGTGGTCACTTGATGACTTGATGCTATAAGACGGGCAACATACAAAAAACTGTGGACTTAAATTTAATTTGCATATATTATAGCTCATTGAAGCAAGGGTGGAATATAAAGTCATGAGCATGAAAGCAAATCCCACGTTGGTTTTGGGATAGTGTGGGTTTGTTTGATTTGTTTTTTAAATGATATCAAATGAATTAGAACATCAGTGTGCTTAGCATTCACCCCCATGAACTACAGACACATCTCTATGATAACTTCACAATTGATTTGACTCTTTTTTTGACTCCCAGACACGATCTCCCTTTCCACATATTTTGCAACTGAGATTTTTTTGATTCTACCTCGATCAACAAGATCACACCAAAGGGCACCAAGGAGCAGAAAAATTACGTGAGGATTAGGTAAATTCTTTTTTAACTAAGGGATTTTGTGTTGAGTCACATTGTTCCAAGTACCCCGGATGATAATTTATTTTTAAGATATATGTGCATCATTACAGTATTGTATACATTGTAAGGAGAACACTAAAATCTATCCTACAGTGATTAAAGTGCACTATTTTGTACAAAGCACAGTAGCATCTGACAATATATCTTCACTGTTATCACATTCTGATAACAATCTTATGTCATGTTAATACTTCAATGTTAATATGAGTTATGCCATGTTTAATAATCTATACAGAGAAGCGTCATAATTTAAAACTCAGGAGACACCTGTCTGGCTTTGAGGGTGGCCATGTTTTATTATTACAGGAAATTGTTTTTCATTTTCATGTATTTTTCCCCTGTCACTCATGCCATCTGCACTTCACAACCCATCTTGACTCTAACAGGCTTAGATGATTCATCATCATGGAAGCTGACACACAAGAACAGAGCAATAAAGAAAAAAGGACACTTGGCACAACCGAGCAACCATTGCTACAAATGCAAAGGAAAAAACACAACACATTGTCAATTACACAAGAGAAATTGTAGTAGAAGCCTATGAAAAGATAATTTTGCTTTTATTAATGTATTACTTTGAAAGTCTCCCCCTACATTCAGCAAAATCTAGCTAAGGGTACTTATATAAATGTATTACATGAATTAAATAGTCTTGAAGATTAGATTGTGAATATATGTTAATGCTCATGAAATAAAAGTGTATTTTTAAGACCAAGGTTGCTAGCTTGAAATAAATGAAGACAGGAGCCACTGCCTCTGTGAGCATGTGATTGACCTTTGATTGATCATTTTTCAAGTTGATGTTCCTGCTGAGGGTATAACTCTATACCTGAACAACATGCTAATATTGGTATGAATTTTGTGAAAATTATAGATTTGGGGTGTTCTGCTCATGGGAACTAACAGTGGTCAAACTGGGTTTATGTCAATGACCTGTTTTCTATTTCGAAGGATAATAGAGACATCTTGGCTGAACCTCACAAGAACTTTAGAACCAAAGTTCTAAAATAAACTTATTCAAAAATAATTATTAGTTCCCAGAGACTTTGTAAATTCCTTAGGTGAGAGAAGGAGTATTATTTCCTGTTCTCCTGTACAACTAACCTCCCACCCGAAGACATACCACTGTTTACCAAAAGATGTTTGCAAGGCACTTCATATTCCTCAATGTTCATTTGTTTGTGATAAAGGTGTTTTCATAGCTTCAACAAATATTACATGATTTGGGGGTAGAGTTAACAATGAAGTATACATTGTTTTATTTCACTTTAAAAAACTTTTAGTGATTTAAACAAAGTCTTTTAGTGCAGAGATACTGGTTATTTCTGGAAGAATGTGAAAGTAAAAGAATGTGTGTTTGTGGTATTATGATACAGAAAGTGACCTTCAACGCAGAGAGTGATACATGAAATAAAGACTACAGTATCTGCCTTCTGTTGCAAAGGCTGAAGACAGACAGTTCATGAGATCGCGCCGATTGCAGCTTTGACTAAGTAGAAGTTACACACACTGTTCCTTACATTGAGACACTGGCCATGAATCCTTTCCTGTGACACTCAGAGCTCTTAATCACAGGTATAAAAGGATGACTATTCTTCACAATAGTTTCATACTTCAGTTCAAGTCTTTTGACAATGTAGATTACGATCTCCACTTTAGAAATGGGGAAACTGAAGTCTATTGTGAGATAATTGATTGGTCCAAGTCAGGAAGTTGTAAAGGGCAAAATCAATACTCGAATTTAAGTTTAATTAGTATTCCTCTGAGCTTTTACTGCTGTGTTAAACTTTTTTTTTATTAAAATGATGTAGTTACATTATGATCTCAAAAAATAAAAGAAATATTTAAAAAAAAACCAGGATATTTACTATCATTTCCTAGGAGTGAGAATTTGTTCTTTCATGTCACCATGTTTCATAAAGCTGCAGATGCTAGTGATCTTAGGGTGACACGTTGTATGTTTTTAGAATTGAATCAGACTTTGGCAAAGGGACTCTCTCATCTCAAATCCTTTATTAAAGGTAATTAAAGCTAAATTTATAGTAAGGAACAGAGTGCATAACTTCAACCTTAGTCAAAGCTGCAATCTGTGGGATCTCATGAACTGTCTATCTTGAGCATTTGCAACACAAGACAGATACTCAATTATTTAATAGCTTGATGGCTGAGACCAGCATGGCTTTGAACTTGACCTGGCTGATGCAAGTTGGAATGCAGATGAGGAAAGGACAGATGTATAGACACATGAACAGAAAACTAGGATCAGAAGAACCCTGGGTTCTGATAGCGATGCACCAGGAGTTCGGAAACTCAGTGAGATTATTTTATCCGTCTGGATTGCAGTGGTGATTTTACAATACATAGCTCAAGAAGGAGGCCAGTTTCTAGTATACAAGGGAAGAGGAAGGTGAGCTAGGTCATCTCAGTAGGACACCTCTGTAGATGAGCAGTCTCAGGCTGCTGTGACTCAGGAAAAGGAAGCTGTAGTTAACATCCTACAGCACACACTATCAACATGTATACTGGGCCAGAGGAAGGTCTTGATATCCCTAATGTGCCCATGTAAACAATACACATTCATTAGGACGTTTTCTGTTCTCCACACTGGCGAACTTCCAGCTTGGTAGAGAATATTCAGTTTAGATTTGAACAAAATCTGGTCGATGGTACATTATGCAATAATATTATTGAATGTTATGATGTCAAGTTTTTTTGTTTTTGTTTTTTTTGTTTTGTTTTGTTTTGTTTTTTACCATGAGTATCTTACAGAAATTTAAACTGTGGTTAGGAAGTTTGAAGAGTGAAAGGTTTTCGTTGTTTCCTATTTGCTTTTGTTTCCAGTACAAAATACCAGTTTGCTTCCTTTCTTTTCTTATTCCTCAGTGGACAAATACAATAAGCTTCGGAAAAAATTGTTATACTCTTTTAAATTATGTGCATATATTTGATTCACATGTGTGCATGTACATATGTGTGTCATGCCCACAAAAGCCAGAGGTATAGGGCCCTCAAGAGCAGGAGTCGTGGCTATATATGGCCTACTGTGATTGTTGGAAATTGTAATGTGGTCTTCAGGAAGATGGACAAGCACTTTAGCCATTTAGCTATCTCTATAGCCCTGAAACTATAACCTTTTGAGTCAAATGGAAGATCTTCTGTTCGAAAAAAGTTTTCTTGTTGCCAAGAAATTATACATTTCAGCCTAAGGAAACAAAATAGACGTGTAAATTATTTTTACTATCTTCATATGTACAAGTTACCCTGATTAATTAACTCTAAACAAAGGTATGTCTCAAAGTGCACAACATTATCATATAAGCTACACAATACTACATCTGATTCATGATGGTAGTTTCTTGTACCCCAATCCTCTGAGGTTATGATGACTAAAAGCTTTGAGTGGTTTTAATTCTGTAATATTTTTTGATGTAATGACACAGCAAATATATAATATGTATGTTAGGAAAGTCAATTTTTCCAACTATTAAAAGTGTATGCTACACACATGCTTATGGAATATTACAGAGATACCAGCACCTTCCTTAGATTTGCTAGTGCTATTCGAAAAAAAAAATGTTAGCTCTGTGTAAATATAAGAGAATTTATAAACTAAACTTTCAAATCAATATGGCAGTTCAAGTCAATATGGCATTTGTGTAAGATTAAATGAATAAAATTGCCCTCTTTCTATATTTTTATAGAAGAATAGAACTTTAATTCATTTTACATAAAAACCTAAATACATTTATACTATAACAGTGGGATTTATGTAGTAAATTCTGAGTCTCTTTTAGAAAACACAATTTTTCTCTTTGTTGTCTTCTTTGTGAAGAAATTACATTTTTATAGTCTATTTTGTTTTTACAATATATATCTTAGAATGTGGTTTAACTTGCCTAAAAAGGATTATTTAATTTATTCTTATTGAAAATGTTTTTTATAAAATATATTTTGATTATGGTTTCCCTTTCTGAAAACTTTCCCAAATTCTCTCCCTGTCCCTGGCCCTTCAAATCCACATTCTTTCTAGCTCTCTCTCATTAGAATACAAACAGGCATCTATAATAACAACAGAAAACAAAAGCAAACAAACCAGCTCTATATACCCAGTGAGAATCCGCTGGAGATGATAACTAGTCTTTATTTTGTGAGTGGCTATTAATGGAAAATAGCTTATGTTTTAAGGACGGTGGCTTGTGTTCATTTTCCTTCTCAAGCACTGGGACCCCATCTTGCTTAGACCTGTGCAGGCCCCGTGTATGCCTGCATAATCGTTTTGGGTTCATATGTTCATTGATCCTATTGTGCTTGGAAGGCCTGGTTTCCTTGGTGTTTTCCATCCACAATAGCTCTTACAATCTTTCTGCTTTCTCATCTATAAGGTTCTCAGAACCCTGAGGGGAGGACTCCAATTAAGGTATCCCTTTCATGACTGAGTGTTTAAATTCTAGCACCCTGTGCACCCTGTGGGTCTCTATATTTGTTCCATATGCTGCAGGAAGAAGCTCTACTAATGATGACTGGGCAAGACATTCTATGAGTATAGCAGTGTTTCATTAGAAGTCACTTTATTTTTATTCCTTTAGAGGAACTGTAGTATTTGGTATTCACATAGGTTTATGACATATGTAGCCTACTCATGCTCTTTGCCACCCAAGCTATCTTATGGAGTGTATGTGTTTTTTTTTTAACCCAAGCAGATAGTGGTTAGTTATTCACACATTTATGGCACTGTTGCACACAGCTTATTTTGCAGGTAGGTTACCAATGTAGATCAAAATATTTGTAGCTCAGTTGGTATTTCTCTTTCTCCTGTGGTAGCATATGGTGCACCTTCCAGCTCCATGAACAGGAAAGATCTTGATAGGCACTAGATTGACTTCTTCATGTTCAATGAGATATTTATGTTTTCTCTTTAGGAATAGGACTTTACCAACTGTAGAGGAATTTTAATCCAGCAACATGGCTGCTTGGGCAAGAGATCATAGCCAAAGAATTTCTATGTCTGTGGGATCTGGCTGAAATGACAAATCTTTAATCCTTCCAGATGGAATATAGTTACACTTTTAGTAAATACCTTTAATCCCAAACAATGTACAAAAGATTAGTTTGTAGAGGGAAGCAGCCACATTTGGAAGTGACATGTAATTGACGGGCAAAGTTAGAGATGATTTGACAGACTGATTAAGAGATACGATTCATCCAGCTCTCAGAAGAACAGACAAGAGAGGTGACTTAAGGCAGAGCAGCACAGAGAGAAAGATGGGGGGGGGCAGTTTTACTGGGACAGTCTTACAGAGACAAGTCTCAGCTGAACACAGAACAAGTCAGAGTCTGAGATGAGTCCAAGAAGAGCAATTCAGCCTGAAGCCAAGAGAAGCAAGTTTGAACCATCAGTTTAGAGTCAGCCAGAATAGCTGAGTTGAACCACCTAACCAAAGTTCAGAAAGAAGGAGAAAGGGTGAGCTTATTCAGCAGTAAGCCTCTGAAACAACAATTAAGTCTGGCATATAAGAGTTACTTTTACAACTATCAGCTATTGGAGAGTGACCAATAGTTTGACAAAGGCTTTGGTTGTTTAGCAGTTTCCAAGGGGCTCCTCTGGCCAACAACTCAATTAGATGTAACCCATTCCCAGCCTTGGTAGAGAGGAATTTCTACTTGGGGATACCCTCCCTCCATTTTTTTTAATGATTCCTTCCAGATTTCTTTCATATATATGTATTTTAAGAAGTGTCTACTGTATTAGGTTTCCATATGATGTTCCTATATGGCCTTCTCCATATTCCCATTCGATATTCTGTTCCAAACTCCCTTTTCAGTACTCCTCCCTGTTTGATCCTCCCTTTCCAGTTCTCCCCCAACACTGGTCTTTTGATAATGATCTATTCAGAGAGAGCCTTAGCTTCTCCTTAGTCCCTTAATCTCTCCCTCTGGGGGGTGAGGGAGAGAGAGAGAGAGAGAGAGAGAGAGAGAGAGAGAGAGAGAGAACCACTGTGGTTATATTGATTGTGGCATGATTATCAAAGATTAAACACAAATATCCATATATAAGTTAATTTAAATACATATTTGTTTGGGGGGGTCTGGGTTACCTCATTCAATGAATGTTTTAAGTAATGCACCTTCAATTTTACTGTCAACTACTTCACTAGACAATTAAGAGTGTAATGAATTAATTCATTCATAGAAAACAGTCACTCACTCAGGCACTGTGCAATAGAATAGTGATTATGGAGTAGAGAAGTAAGACCAGTCTAAATATGATGGTTTAGGCATCTTAAATAATGCACAAATACCTGCCAACAACAGAGAGAAGGCAAGAGAACAAAACGCATATTGGAAGCAAGTGCAAGTTCTGGTTTTGATTTTTCATTTTTTTTTATCAGATTTGAAGGTTTCTTTTTCATGATGTATTTTGATCAAAATCATCCCCTTCTTTCACTCTCTCTCAAATGCATCCTCCCTTCTATTACCCACACTCCTTTTCTCTCTATTTCTTTCTCTCTCTTTTGATCTCAGAAATGCATACACACCTATTCTGTGTTTTCCACATTCTGTCAGATGTGTAGCCTTCAGTGGAACATGGTCAATTCCAGAAACAACAATAGTTTTTAATTTAAGATTTTATTTGTACAAACATGCATGCATTGCTTAGTAAAAGAATCATAGATTTACATTTTTAATTTTTAAAAATACTTTTGTAAATATATATTTCTTGTACATTTTAATACCAGTTAATGTATATGGGTTTTTAACATTAAATTAATAAAATGTCATGCAAAACACATATGAAATGCATAAACAACATTTTCAAAAACTTTAACAGGGAAAACCTGCATTGAATTTAACAATTTTTAAAAAATATTTAAAATATTGCCCAATGGGTACACATAAAATATTCTTGATATATTTAAGGAAAATATGTGGACAAAAATCTTCTTCGGTTCATGAACCTGGAGATGTAGGATATGTAATCTTTAATATGTGAGATTGTATATAAACACCTATATATTCTCTCAGCCTTGTAATTGAGGACATCATGCCATTTGCAGACAAATGGATAGAACCTAAAAATATCATCTGAATGAGGTAACCCAGACCCAGAAAAACAAATATAATGTATTAACTCATAAGTGGATATTAAGTGTTAAATAAATGATAATCAAGCTACAATCCAAAGACCCCAGAATGTTGGTTAAACAGGAGTGCCCTGGGGAGACAAGCAAATCTCTAGGGGAAGGGAAAACAGAATAGATTTTTTTTTCAGGTGGACTTGGGGTAGGTGGGGACAGGAGTGAGAGGGGATGGAGGAAGAGAGTGGGGGAGAGACAGATTTGGGGGCCTTTTGGGGAGCACTACGAAAACCTAGTACCATAAAAACATCCTGTAATCTATGAGACCAACCCTAGTGAGGACTCCTAGGAATGGAGGATACAGAGTTTGAACTGACTATCTTGTGTAGTTATAAAAGGCTTCCTGTGGTGGGACTGGGTTCCATTCCATTGAGCTGCTGGTCAAGGGTGTAGATCCCTAAACAATTCAGGCTGATGCTAGGACAGTGGCTTGCTCTCTGAAAGCTGCCAGCAGGCCCCATTACTGAGAACAAAATCCACATAGCACATTGAACAAAAAGAAGTTGAGCTGGTGCTGGCATGGAATCTTTACCCATATACTCTAGACACTTTTGCATGGAAAGGTAGTCTGCAGCCTACTGAAAAAGAAAACGGTATACCGACCCAGTTACAGAACCATCAATATACAATCTTTACAGAACCATCAATATACAATCTTTACAGCCTACGAGACATTCTGGGGTAGTGATGGCATAGAACTTGTTGGAGTTGCTGCCCAATGTCTGGCTTAACTTGAGTACCATGACATGAGATGGATTCAATCACTGCTTGGATGGCCAAGAACCAGAGACTGGATATTCCTGATATATAAGGTAGAACCAAACACAACTGTCCCCTCCCCTGAAAACAAAAATCAGCAAAAGAATTTTTCTAGTAATATTCTTCTCTTTTCATAGATTGGCTCCTTGTCCAGTCTTCATAAGAGAGGTTTTCTCAGGCAACTGATGAGAGAGGATGAAAAGATCCATAGTCAGACTTCATGCAGAGAGAGAGAGAGAGAGAGAGAGAGAGGGGGGGGGGGGGAGAGAGGAGAGAATAGAAAGTTTCCACTGGGCTATTACTCTTGGAGTTTGGGAAACCCCATGGAAGAGTAGGAGGAACGATTGTAGGAGTCAGAGAGGATGAAGGACACCAGGAGAACATAGCCCACTAAATCAATTAAGCAGGGCTATCATAGGCTCACAGAGACTGAAACAGGAAGCACAGAGCCTGCATGGGTCTTCCCCATGTCCTCTGTGTATGTCATGGCTGTTAGCTTGATGTCTTAGTGGTACTTCTAACTCTGGGAGTCGATGTTTTTCGGACTCCACTGTATGCCCTTGCACTGTCTTCTTCCTATTTGGTTGCTTTGTCCAGCCTGGATATGGATACCACATGGGATAGACACTAACCTGGTGTTATCCTACATCTAAGGTATTGATTGACAGCTAGGTCTGTGATGCATGAATGGAGCACACAGTTCAACATTTAAACGTGGTCAAAGATGTCTTATTAAAATACAATTAAGTAAAAAGCCAGCCCAATATTACAGTCTATTGTATTCATATTATGAGTCTGTTTTCAAATGGCAAATTTAGAATGTCCAATGTATTGAAATTGTACAAAGATTAAACCTGAATTTTCTATCTTTTTAAATGTTTATTTATTTATTTTATTAATTTTATTTTATTTGTAATTCATATTTTATACTCCATATTCCATTCCCTGCCCCTCCTCCATGCACCTTCCAACTGCTCCACATCCCACACCTCCTCCCCTCCCCACCCTGTCTCCATGTGAATGCCCACAACCTCCACCCCACCTGACCTCTAAACTCCCTGGGGGCTCCAGTCTCTTGAGGGTTAGGTGCATCATTTCTGAATGAACATAAACCTGGTAGTCCTCTACTGTATGTGTGTTGGGGGACTCATATCAGCTGGTGCATGCTGTCTGTTTGGTGGTCCAGTGTTTGAAAGATCTCAGGGGTCCAGATTAATTAAGACTGCTGGTTCTCCTACAGAATAACCCTTCTCCTAAGCTTCTTTCAGCCTTCCTTAATTCAACATCAGGGGTCAGCTGCATCTGACTCTTTCAGCTGCTTGTTGAGTCTTTTGAAGACCAGTCATGATAGATCCCTTTTTGTGGGTGCTCCAAAACCTTAGTAATAGTGTCAGGTCTTGGGACCTCCCCTTGAGCTGGATCCCACTTTGGGCTTGTCTCTGGACCTTCTTTTTCTGAGGCTCCTTTCCATTTCCATCCCTGTAATTCTTTCAGACAGGTACAATTATGTGTCAGAGATGTGACTGTGGGGTGGCAACCCCATCCCTCACTTGATGCCCTGTCTTCCTGCTGGAGGTGGGCTCTATAAGTTCCCTCTCCCTACTGTCAGACATTTCATCAAAGGTTCCTCCTTATGAGTCCTGGGAGTCCCTCACCTCCCAGGTCTTTGGTGCATTCTGGGGGTTCTCCCAACCTCCTATTTCCTGAGGTTGCCTGTTTCCATTCTTTCTGCTGGCCCTCAGGGCTTCAGTTCTTTTCCCTCACCCAGTACCAAATCAGGTTCCCCTCTACTCCCCACAGCACCCCAATCCCTTCCACTCTCCCTCCCAATTCTTTCCCTCCCTCTCTCTCCCCCTCCAACCCCACTTGGGATTGCTTTCTTCTCTCTTTCAAGTGGGACTGAGGTGTCCTCACTTGGGCCCTTCAGCTTGTTGAGCCTTTTGAATTTTGTGAACTGTATTTTGGGTATTCTGTATGGGTTTTTACTCTTTTCTTTTCTTTTCTTTTCTTCCTTTCTCTCTCTCTCTCTCTCTCTCTCTCTCTCTCTCTCTCTCTCTCTCTCTCTTTATATTTTTTGGCTAATATCCACTTATTAGTGAGTACATACCATGCATGTCCTTTTGGGTCTGAGTTATCTCACTCAATATGATAGTTTTTAGTTCCTTCCATTTGCCTACAAAAGTCATGATGTCCTCGTTCTTAATCGCTGAGTAGTTTTCTACTGTGTAAATGAACCACATTTTCTGTATCCATTATTCTGTCCTGGGACATCTAAGTTGTTTCTATCCTCTGGCTATCCCAAATAAAACTGCTACGAACATAGTGGAATAGGTGCCCCTGTGGCATGGTGGGGCATCTTTTGGGTATATTCACAAGAGTGGTGTAGCTGGGTCTTCAGGTAGACTTATTTCCAATTTTCTGAGGAACCTCCAGATATTTCCAGAGTGGTTGTACCAGTTTATAATCCCACCAGCAATGGGGGAGTGTTCCTCTTTCTCCACATCCTCTCCAACCTGTGTTTTCACCTGAGGTTTTGATCTTAGCCATTCTGAGTGTAGTAAGGTGGAATCTCAGGCTTATTTTGATTTGCACTTCTCTGATCAGTAAGGACTTTGAATATTCCTTTAGGTGCTTCTCAGCCATTCAACATTCCTCAATTGTGAATTTTCAGTTTAGTTCAATATCCCATTTTTTGATTGGGTTGTTCAGTTTTTTGGTGATTAACTTCTTGTGTTCCTTATATATTTTGGACATTAGCCCTGTATCAGATATGAGGTCAAAGACATGGAAAGAGCAATTCTCAAATTCATCTGGAAAGGCAAAAAAAAAAAACAAAAAAAAACAAAAAAACAGAATAGTGGAAACAATTCTTAGCAATAAAAGAACAGCTAGGAGAATCACCATCCCAACCTCAAATTTTACTATAGAGCAATAGTGATAAAAATTGCATCATATTGGTACAAAGACAGACATGCTGATCAATGTGAATAGAATTGAAGACTCAGAAATAAAACCACATACTTACTGTCACTTGGTCTTTTACAAAGACTTCAAAAATATACAATGGAAAAAAGAAAGCATCTTCAATCAATGGTGCTGGTTTAACTGGCTGTCTGTATGTAGAAGAATGAAAACAGACCCATATTTGTCACCTTCTACAAAGCTCAACTCCAAGTGGATCAAGGACCTCAACATAAAACCAGATACACTGAATCTAATAGAAGAGAAAGTGCAAGAAAGAGCCTTGAACTCATTGGCACAGGCGGAAATTTCCTAAACAGGACTCCAATGGCTCATACTCTAAGATCAAGAATTGATAAATGAGATCTCATAAAACTTGAAAGCTTCTGTAAGGCTAAGGACATAGTCGATAATACAAATAAGCAGCCTACTAAATGGGAAAAAATTCTTCACTGAATTTTCTATCTTATTGTAGGACATAGCTGCCAATGATTCTCTCCAATTCACTAGGCCAAAAGACAAACATCTTCCTTCCTTGTGGAGGAAAATGGTTGACTGCATAACTTAACATTTCTTCTGGGACTAAGAACGCAACTTCAATGCAGGTAATTTAAATGCTATCCTCATCTCAGTGATGGAAGTCTACTTAATTCTAAAAAATAGATATTTTAATTATTTCCAACTTTGTAGTATTATGACTTTTTCCCTCTCATTGACATAGATCTATGTTTTAAGCTGTTGTAAAATGAACAGTCTAGAGAGAGGAACACAGAGTCACAGAAACTGCACTTGGAACCATTAGTGGGCAGCACTCCTTAAATACCTGCAATGTTAAAGATTGAAGCAAACAATCGACAGGAAGCAACCACACACTGTGGGTGGGTGTGAGAACCACAGCCACTTTAGGAAAGTCTAGCTGTGTCTTACAAAGGTAAATATACTTACCTTGTGACCCAGAATTCTTAATCCTGTTTATGGGATTTTTACATGCTTGAAAGGAAATAAATTTGCAAACACACACACACACACACACACACACACACACACACACATACACACATACACAAAGAGAGGGGGGAGAGAAATAGAAACATACGATAACAGTGGCATTTATGACAGTAAAACCCTAGAAATGGTCCAGTCTACTTCCAGGACTGAAACTCTGTCACTTTCTTACTTTGGAGTTTTCATCACCAAAGAATGAATGAACTCACAATATATGCAACGACTAGAATAAATCTATGTAAATCAAGTTAATCCAAATTTATATTCTATATGATTTCATATATGTTGCATATATTTTACATGTATTTGAACATATAAAGCATTATATGTAATGTGTATATATATATTTCCTTGGATTGCAGTTATATTTTACGTTTTTCTGCATTGATTTTTGCCGAGTTTACTCCCATAGCGTCAGCTTTGTTTTTTCAGTTTCTTCTGGTATATCTTTTGCTTCTGTGCAACTTCCTCTTCTGGCTTTGGAACAATGTATTCCTTTTCAGTGTGGATCATCTCAGTGTGTCAGGGGGAGCTCACATATGGGTTAATGTGTCTGTGAGTGCTGTAAGTTTGTCAGCATACCTTAGGTGCCTTGTTCACCTGAACATGTACAATGACTAAAGAATCTTCATCTAAGCTTCTGAGTTCAGCATTACTCTCTTCCTTTTTAAGCGTGGACAGCAAAAGTTCTGTACTCACTTTTGGCCACTGACCCTGATTCCAGCCCCACAGGCTGGGCCCATCTCTACACTCTACCATTCTACTGCAGGAACCTCACACATTGCTTCTTTAAATGCCATCTTTTGGGTACTAGGTGACTTTTCAGATATGCATACCCTTGATGACCTGGGCAGTTTCCTGGATGTTCTTAAAGTGAATAGGAAGATTTTTAACCTTCTGATTTGCATAATTTTGTAGAGTTTTCAGCATCAAAAGAGGAGCTAGTAGGAAGAACTGGATAGCAAATTTTTGAGACAGAACACATGAGTAATATACAAAACCTATAGATAAAGAACAATGTGATCAAAGCAGGGTAGAACACATGAATTTGTGAATGGTAGGGCTATTCTATATCATGACTGTGGTTCTAGTTAACTAAATCCCAACATATGACAAAATCATGAAAATATACACTAATATATTCAGCTTACTATATATTTTTTAAATATAAAAAATTAAGATATCCATTATTCTACAATTAAAAGTTAAAGAGACTCATTTCATACCATCTTCATTTTAACCCTTATGCTTTTGTATTCTCTACATAAAATGAAGAAAATTTGTACTTTTAAATCTAATACAGTGTGTTTACATAAACATGCTATGGTAAAATGGATAGATATGATTAATTCATAGAAATTATAGTTTTTATGATTTTTTATAATACTTTATTTTGAAAATTATTTTCTCAGGCATTGGCATGATTCTGATGTATAGGTTTATTTTAAAACTGAAAATAAAGAGGCAGGCAGATTTCTGAGTTCGAGGCCAGCCTGGGCTACACAGAGAAACCCTATTTCCAAAAAAATAAAAAAATAAAACAAATTTAAAAAAAAAAAGAAAGAAAAGAAAAGAAAAAGAAAAAGAAAATAACCTTTTTGAACAGTATATTCTGGTCAAGATGGCCCCTCCATTCTCTTCCCCAAAAGCCTCCTCAGCCATCTAATTCTATTTCTTTTTCTCTCTTATGAAACAAAAAAATAAACAATAAAAGATTTTTAAAAACTCAAGTAAACAAAAGAGGGAAAAAAGGAAGAAGCACAAGAAACACAAACACACACATGCCTGCACTCAAGCACACACATGCGTGCGCACACACACACACACACACACACACAACATTATGCAAACACAAAATTGGAAACCCCTATAGATAAGTGTAAGATGCCCAAAGAAAGCATGATGGGACCAAACCTTTCCCCAAATACCACTGAGTTCTTTTTTTTTTTTTTTTTTTTTTAGATAGCATCTGTTGGGCTTCGGTACTTGCTCAGTGAGACTCCATTGAGAATAGTATTTTTTTCCTATGATAGTGATTATCAATTGGAAATAGCTTCTGGGTCAGGAATGGAACTTGGTATCCAGGTCCCTCAGTGTTTGGATCCAATCTGGCTTTGGCATGTGTAGGGCCTGAGCATGCTGACACCACAGCCTCTGTGAGTTCCTATTTTCTCTAGTCCTCTGGGTGTCCGGCAGGCACTGCTGACAAGTAACCTTTTGTTATTTGAATGAAATCTGTTTCATATTCTCCCAAATGAGCGAAATCTGTTCATTCATTTTCGGGGGACTACATACAAAGGTCAGACACCTGCAGGAGTAGGTTCCGTCCACCATTTAGTTTCTAGACACTTAATTTGGATCGTGAGGCTTGGCAGTAATGACAAGGAGTCATCTTGTACCCTCACCTTCTTTCTTACGGTATCAATACAGATTATCAGTTGTTTATTATTATCTGTTCTTGCCAAGTAGAAAATTACAGCGGGGAAGTCCAATGGTGCCTCCTTTGGGTTCCTGTATGTGCTTTTAGTTTCTGTAAGTTTTCTCTATTTTTCTTGACTTCTGCAGTCATAATTCTCTGACTAAATGGCAAGCTTATGGGTTTGGCTCTTCACAACTGAACCTAGTCTGATTCCTCAAATTAAAAACAGACCTCTTTCTTGGATTCTGAAGACTTCTTAAACATCATAATTTCTTTCCCACACTCCTCCGTTTCCCTAAAGAATTGTACTTTGTATTTACATCATTGCTTTAAGTCCAAGATTCTTGCACAGACTACAAGCATTGCTGTCCTCCGCATGAAGGCTAAACTTCTCTAGTTTCTTTTGAATAAGCACTTTGTGACTAGTTTATGTGATCGAAGTTATAACATCTCATAATTCAGATCTTGTCCTTGTCTCTTTGTTTTGTGTACCTCTTAGATACCAGACCCTGAGAATTTAACTCAATAGCAAGAATTGTTTTTACAATAGTTTTTAAGCCCTCATTTTGTTAAGAGGCCCAGTGTTCCATCTACATCAGATCATCTACCATGATGGGAGAGTCTACAGTGATTGAAAATATACTAAGAAAGAAAAGGGCAGAGTGTGGGTCATAAATGTTTGGATATTCTGTATTTCATTACATTCTCCCCTGCCCATATTTACAAGGTTAGTGCTTTTAATATTTGGAGGGATTGCTGTGGAAGGTTCTAAATTGATAGGTCTTCACTAAACAAAGATGTCTAGGCTGTTGTGTACTGTGTAAAAAAGAGGCACCATCATGGGTTTGCTAGTGTTTGTGTCAAAACAATTATATTTCTTTTTTTAAATTCATCTAACAAATAGACAAGTTAGGAAGATGCCAGAAGTTCTCTCATCTCCCAAGGTCTGCAATCCAGTATCATGTCTATTTGTGTGTGTGTGTGTGTGTGTGTGTGTGTGTGTGTATGTGTGTATGTGTGTGTGTGTACATTTGACTAATAATGTGAACAACTTGGTGTATGCCTACCAAAGCCCAGGGGTATCGGGACAATCATTATGAAAACAACTATCAGAAATATCAAAGTATTAGTCAGAAAATATTGCAGAGGTTTCCCACAAAAATTATATTTGAGTTAAAGATTAAGAGATGAATAGGAGCCTGACATTAGGGAGACAAGCTATGAGAAAAGACCATGAGAGAAGACGATTAAGTGAACAACAGGCCACACAAACCAAAGGTTTTGAGCAAGAAGAATTGGTATGATTTGATCATGGTATGGTTATTTTGTATGTAGTACAAGTCTTAATCAGACTTCATGTGAGTGAACTTTGCAATCCTTGTCAGAGTTAGGTAATAAAATGTGTGTTAGGTCATCCTAAGAGGTTTGGACTTTATTGTGTGGAACACACCGTTTTCTTAAGAGATTTTGGAGGGTAGTGATAAGATCAATTTGGGGATTTATGTAACGTAACATGGGAATGGTTTGGAGAGAAACTTTATGCAAGTACCTGGTGAGAAAATGTACAACTTTCACCTAAATGTGCATGAAGGAGCTGATATTTAGGCTAGAGATAGAGACATCATCCTACGGAGGTGAAACCTCTAACATGTGAGTGCATTGAAAATAGCTTAGCGTAAAAAACAAAAAAAAACAAAACAAAACAAAACAAAAAAACAAAAACACACACACACACATATGAAGGTAGTGCAAACTGATTATTCACTTTGGAAAACATTGAAAAAAATGATTCTCTGAGACAGTTTTCAAGTAGCATCTAATAGCTGATACTCTAGTGAGAAAGAAGGGTGAGAATTACTGGCTTAAGAACTACTGCCAATACATTTGTAAGCTGTGTCTACCTTGTCTGAAAGTGGTCAGACCTAGCTCCATCACCAACACAATGGGGCATGACACTGCATCTGTATACTCAAGGTGGTGCCCTCTTACTACATGTAGTTTTCAAGACTGTAAAACCAAATGTGGATTTGGAGCATCAGTTGCTTGCACCAGATCCAGCCAATACCATTTACAGTCGCATCAGCTGCAGGCAATATTTAATTGCATCCTTTTATGTTGTTGTTGTTGTAATCAAAAGGACCAGGCCAAAAGAATTTTTTTCCTTGAAAGAAAAGAGTCAAAAGCAAGACATGGCATTTTAAATGCTGCTTTTGTAGTAGGTTTTTTTTTTTTCCCCCATTTCTAGCAACTGAAAAGCCGATTGGTTGCCTAGAGGGTTATGCTAAGGAAAACAAGACAGAAATCCAAGATGTAGGATTCGTGAAAACCTTTGTCACAGCAAACAATAGTGAAACCCAACATTGCCTGGAAGGGGAAATTTGAGTCTGCAATCTGTTAGACTGTATGCACTGATAAGCGGGGAGACTCTGAAAAGAATACAGTAAACACAATTCCAGACAGGCCTGCCTCAGGCTTAACACGACACCTTTATGCTCTGTAAGCAAAGAAGAAGGTAGTTCTGGACACACGGCAAGCTCCCTTTATTTCCCAGCATTAAAAATTGCCAGGTAATAGCTGTTAACAGCAAATAAGTAACCCTGTGCGTTTTTTTTTTTTCTGGTCTATATAAACTCTGTTGTAGTGGGAAAAGTTGTAAGAAGGGATGGATGGATGTGGATCTTTGGAAATTCTGCTTGTCCTTGGGAAATTTGGTGTTTGAACATCTTCTCTTCAAAAAAAAAAAAGATAATTACAGGACATAAATGCAGATTTGTAAGAGAATACGAGTAGAAATTAATTTGCTACAATGAAACTCTAGTAAGTAATGACTGTGTAATTGTTGTCATTAATAACTATATAGCTTCCATATAGGGCTGTCAAAGTAAGGGGCAGAGGGGCAGCAATATATTTTATTATGTTGGTCCAGACATTTCATGTCTAACATAGAACACACCAGAGTGTCAGAAGGTGACGTAGTGTGCCTATCCCAAATCACAAAAATTTGTGTGACTGTTTATGTTGTCACTAAATTGAAAATAGGAATGTCAAACATAGAAAGTTACAAAAGTATCCTTAGAATACTCAGAAACTCATGTGACATTATCGAAATATAGTAGGGCATTTGAATATGTTTTTATTCCACACTTCTCATAGTTTGATTATGATAATTTTATTTTGTGTGTCTACAAAGTGTAAGGATGATTTACAATGGCATGTACGCAATATAAATGAAAATGTATGAGCTAAAGTGAAAAAGTATTGAAGTGTAGCCATCAATCGAAATAAATAATATGTATTCATGTTTTTTTTCGTTTGTATTGGCTATAGAGGCTTATCTTCTATTTACTAAGGGAATCATATTTGATTCTTCAACATATTCAAAGGGGAGATTTGCAACTCAACAACATAATCTTTACTAAGTATTTTTATAAAATGATACAGTTTTCTTTTTTTTCAAATTCCATACCTTAAATGCTGTATTGGCTTAAAAATTGCGATTTTCCTGCAGCATGCAATACATTTTGATTAGAATTACTACCCTCCCCTCCCTTTTCTCCCTACCATCCCTCCTGGTCACTTCAAGTATTTTTTTTTTTAACATTCCTCTACTGTTATCTGTAAGACATGGTGTAGGAACATCAACTGGAGTGAGGATCTCTCTCAGGAGCCATCTTCCTGAAAAAAATAAATAAAAAGAAAAAAAAAAACATTCCTGATTCTCTCCACCAATCAGATGTCAATATGTCCTCAGAAATGGATGTGAATTCTTGAGCCCCTCCCCATCCGTTATGGACTCTGGTGTGCTTTGCTCTTCTGCAGGTCTTGGAGTCACAGGCTCTGTCAGCTCATGTTGCAACAGTTCTGTCATGCTCTGCAAATGCTATTTCACTGCGGCTGCTGCCACCTTCACCTCTTCTAGTCTCTCTGCACAGTGCTCTGTAAGGGCCCCTGAGCAGTGGGAGGGGATCTCTCCCAGGCAGTGGACAGCTGCCTCTTACACCTAGCACTCTGTCTTCCCTTATTCTCTACATGTTGACCAGTTGCAGGCCTCTGTATTAATGACCATCTATTGAAAATCAAAGTTTCTCCAATGGAAACTGAGAGATTTCTTATTCTCTATGTAGAAAGTTGAGAAATTAAGACAGAGTTTCTTTATTAGTATGTCCTTAAGTTTACCAGTTTTCATATGCATTTAGACTGTGATTTCCCTCAACAAAAAGGCATGATTGAAAGAAGGTATTTACTTTTTAATTAAAGCTTATGAATGAATACACTACTCTAGGAAGAATAAAATTGCACTTGTCTGAAAGCAACAGAGAGAGGATAGTGAATCTGAGTTCTACTAGCTTTAGTAGAAAACTAGTTCCAATAACTTTCTAGCCCTGAGAAATTCAACTAATATGTAATAGATGAAAACTTATATCAGTGTAATTTTCCTAATACCCAAATTTCAATAACAATTTTGGAAAATTCCTTTAAGTCACAGTGAAAATACATATAAAGAAAATATTAAAGCAATCAGAACAAAGTAGATTTATAAGAAGCAGTAATAATATTTTATAAGATATACAACTGACTCTGTAGTTCATGCTTTTAATTCCAGAACTGAGGAGGCAGAGCCAAGTGGATGTCTCTGAGTACACATAGTGAATTTCAGACGGACTAGGGCTAAAGAGTGAGACATTATCACAAAGACAGAGCAGGAGAAGGAGGAGGAAGAATAGGAGGAAGAAAAGGAAGAAAGGAGGAGAAGGAAGAGGAGGAGGAAGAAAAAGAAAGAAAGAAAGAAAGAAAGAAAGAAAGAAAGAAAGAAAGAAAGAAAGAAAGAAAGGTAGGAAGGAAGAAAGGAAGGAAGGAAGGAAGAAAAAGAAAGAAAAAGAAAGAAAGAAAGAAAGAAAGAAAGAAAGAAAGAAAGAAAGAAAGAAAGAAAGAAAGAAGAAAGGAAGGAAGGAAGGAAGGAAGGAAGAAAGGAAGGAAGGAAGGAAGGAAGGAAGGAAGGAAGGAAGGAAAGAAGAGAAAGGAGGGATGGAAGAGGAAGGAAGGAAGGAAGAAGGAAGGAAGGAAGGAAGGAAGGAAGGAAGGAAGAAAGAAAGAAAGAAAGAAAGAAAGAAAGAAAGAAAGAAAGAAAGAAAGAAAGGAAGGAAGGAAGGAAGGAAGGAAGAGAAAGGAGGGATGGAAGAGGAAGGAAGAAAGGAAGGAAGGAAGGAAGGAAGGAAGGAAGGAAGGAAGGAAGGAAAGAAGGAAGGAAGGAAGGAAGGACAAAGGTACCATGTGAATAATATTAAGATTATACCTTCCATATTAAGAACTGAGTTAATTTCTTTTCTTTGGAACTATTTATTTTCTTTGGAACTAGTGATGAGTTTTATCCATGGACTAGAATAACCAAATTTGTATTTAAGAAAATAAAATGAAGGTGTTTTGAGGATGCAGGGGAAGCAGCAGAAGTATCAGTGGTGGAGGAAGTTAGAGTCCTAACAATTTGAGGAGGGGATTTTCATTGCAATTTCTTGGTGTCAACATTTTTATTATGAATTGATTATTTTATTTTTCTACATTGCAAATATTCCCTCCTCAGGCCCCCCTTCTCAGAGTTCTTCACCTCATCCCCTCCTTTCTCTTCTGAGAGGGTGCCTTCCCTCTGGAATCTCCCTTGTCTGCAGCATTAAGTCTCTACAGGTTATGCACATCCTCTCCCAGTGAGGCCAGACATAGCAGCTCTGTGCTACATATGTACCGGGGATCTAGGACTAGCCTGTGTATGCTCTTTGGTTTGCGGCTCAGTCTCTGGGAGCTCCCAGAGGTCCAGGTTATTTCATATTGTTGATCTTCCAATGGGGTGGCCATCCCCTTCAGTTCCTTCAATCCTTCCCCTAACTCTCCCATAAGGGTCCCCAAGCTCAGTTTAATGCTTGGCTGTATCTGCATCTGTCTCGGTTAGATGCTGGTAGAGCTTCTCAGAGGACAGCCATGCTAGTCTCCTGTCTCCAAGCACAACATAACATCATTTATAGTGTCAGGGATTATTGTCTGCCCATGGGATGGATCCCAAGTTGGGCCTGTCACTGGTTGGCTATTCCTTAAGTCTTTGCTCCATTTTTATCTCTTCATTTCTTTCAGACTAGCAATTTTGGGTTGCAAGTTTTTAGGTGAGTTGGCGTCTCCATTACTCACCTGGGGATCCTGTATGACTACTGAAGGTGGTCTCTTCTCTTCGGCTTCCATATACCTGCTGTTGGGCATTTTGGCTAAGGTCACACATTTCAGGTGTCCTGTTAGGTTGCTAGTATAGTATCTCTCCAATTTCTTTATGAAAGCACCTTCTGCTTTGTTCAGTGTACTGGCTATTTTTGTGTCGACTTGACACAGCTCGAGTTATCACAGAGAAAGGAGGTTCAGTTGAGGAAATGCCTCCATGAGATCCAACTGTAAGGCATTTTCTCAATTAGTGATCAAAGGGGAAAGGCCTCTTGTGGGTGGGACATCTCTGGGCTGGTAGTCTTGGGTTCTATAAGAGAGCAGGCTGAGCAAGCCAGAGGAGGTAAGCCGGTAAAGAATATCCCTCCATGGCCTCTGCATCAGCTCCTGCTCCCTGACCTACTTGAGTTCCAGTCCTGACTTCCTTTGGTGATGAACAGCAGCATGGAAGTGTAAGCCGAATAAACCCTTTCCTCCCCAACTTGCTTCTTGGTAATGATGTTTGTGCAGGAATAGAAACCCTGACTAAGACATTCAGTTTCCATGAATATGTGAGCTTTCTGTTGATTTTGTTCTTATTGAAGTCTAACAACTTTAGTCCTCAGAGATCTTATAGAATGCATGAGATTATTCCAATCTTCTTGTATCTACTGAGGCTTGTTTTATGTCCAATTATATGGTCAATTTTGGAGAAGGTTCCATGAGGTACTGAGAAGAAGATATATTCTCTTGTTTTGGGGTGAAATGTTCTATAGACATATCTGCTACATCCATTTGGTTCATAACTTCTGTTAGTTTTATGGTGTCCCTATTTAGGTTCTGTATCAATGACCTGTCCATTGGTGAGAGTGGCATATGGAAATCCCTCACTATTATTGTGTGGGGTTCAATATATGTTTTGAAGTTTAGTAAAGTTTTATATTATTTATTTATTTTACCAATCTGTGTGCCCTTGCATTTGTGTTATAGACTCAAAATTGAGTCTTCATCTTGGCAGAATTTTTCTTTGATGAGTAAGAAGTGTCTTGCAGACACTAAAAGACCACAGATCTTTTTTGATTACTTTTGGTTGAAAGCCTATTTTATTGGATATTATAATGACTACTGCAGCTTGCTTCCTGGAGAGGTTTGCTTGGAAAACTTTTTCCAGCCCTTTTCTCTGAGGTATTGTCTACCTTTGTTTCTGATATGTGTTTCTTGTATGCAGCAGAATATGTATCCAGCATGTTAGCCTGTGTTTTATTGATGAATTGTGTCCATCAATGCTGAGATTTATTAATGACCAATTTTTGTTCGTTCGTGTTATTTGTTGTTGGAGGTGGTACTGTGTATGTGCATATGTGCCTCTGTGTGTGTGTGTGTGTGTGTGTGTGTGTGTGTGTAGTTTTCCTTCTAGTATCCTCTTTAGGGCTCAATTAGAAAAATATTGTCTAAATTCGGTTTTGTCATAGAATATCTTGGTTTCTCCATCTACACTAATTGAGAGTTTTGCTGGGTATAGTAGTATGTCCTGGTAATAGCAGTTCTCCTGGAAGACAGGCAGTGCTGTGGGGTGCAGAAGCAGTGGGCATGCCACATGTCACAGGTGCAGGTGCAGGTACCCAGTGTCAACATTTAAAAGTCACAGTTCTTTCTGCTTCTCCTAGCACCTCTGATAACAAGAAGAAGGTGAAATCACATAGGCTTTTAAAATAGTGGAAGATTTTTCATCTTAATCCATTAAAACAGGAATAATTATATAATTTTTATATTCAATCATTACTTATTTATTACAATTTGGATCTACACATTCCCTTGTTTAGAATAAAATGGGTTTATTATAGATAACTGTGCATATTTATTAAATTATATAAAGTAATTTAAAGTAAGTCCTGTGACATGAGGAACAAAAATCCTTAATAACCCAGTTATAGATAAATGACAACTTCTTCAAACTGAGTTCTTATCCAAGTGCACAGGCTTTACAGATGCATAAGTCAGTGTTGAAGCTCACGTTTCAAACCACTTTCTACTTACTGAATTGATATTCCTTTCGATTGGCATTTAAAAATTTTCCACAAGAATACACTCAGAATTTTAGCATTAAAATCATTAAAAACAGTGTTAAAGTTATTTAAGGTAAACTTGACATCAATAGGCATAGACACTAAGACATAAAAATATTTTAAAAACAAACTGTGGAAATTCTCAAGGTAATATTTATTATTCAAAATGATAAAACTTTCACTTCTAAAAATAATATTTTTATTCAGTAATGTATTTTTATTTTAATTAAAATATAATTATATCATTTTCCTCTCCCTCTTCTCCCTTCAGCCTCTCCTAGGCCCACTTTTATGCCCTTGCAAATTCACAGCCCTTTTTTGGTTAATTATTGTTGGTTGGGTTTTTTTTTGGTTTTTTGAGACAGGGTTTCTCTGTGTAGCCCTGGCTGTCCTGGAACTCACTCTGTAGACCAGGCTGGCCTTGAACTCAGAAATCCGCCTGTCTCTGCCTCCTAAATGCTGGGATTAAAGGCCTGCGCCACCACGCCCAGCTTTTGTTTGTTTGTTTGTTTTGCTTTGGCTTTTAGTCTTAATAAAGAAGATTAGAGGTCATATTCTGTCACATTTTTAAAAAGAACCATGAGCTGATTGCTATCATTTATGGGTCTAAAACTGAAGTTGCTAAGCCACCACTGCACCAGGAAACCAGAAGGAATTGTGCTCACTGAATCAAGTACTGGTCATAGCAGGTATGAACATGATTCTTAAAACTGAAGCCCTCACATAGTTATGCAAGTAATTTAAAAACATAACTGCACTTTTACACTTTATGTTTAAACATTCACATCTCTATACTTGGTCAAAGAGGCTTGGAGAACTGCAAGCCATGCTCAAATTTCTAAGTCAGAGGAAGTACAGAGAGTGAAGTTAATTGTTGAAGAAACTTGTTGATGAATTCCTGTCATTATACCAACTACTTAAAGACCTAACAGGCCTGAAAATGGTTTCATAATTTAAAAGCTTTGAATGTGACACTTGTTAATAGAAAATAAAAAGGATGCATGACAGAGTCAGAGAAGTCAGCGTCGTCATACACACACACACACACACACACACACACACATATATATATATCCTAAAATTATGCCCTTAATTAGTCTGCATGTATCACGAGAACAAAGGGTTTATTCCTCTCTCCGTGTGATTCCCACCATCAAACATTGAATTGTTGGAGTTAAAGAACTCCTGATAATTTCTGCCACTGAACAAGTCTAAATTTAAACCCACTGTCTTTCATTTAATAGCTGAATGATTTTAAAGACTTATTATTTTATTCTGAAAGTCTAAGCTTGCATTTTTCTGCTGTGCAACAGAGAGAATTCAGGGGTGGTTTGGAAGCACACTTCCAACACTTAGATTAACTCCCAATGCTTCCTATTAGTATTGAGAGATTATATTATTGTTCCACCCTAGTTAATTTTCATATAAAATATAACTTTTTAGAAAATTGAATCAAATAATAATTGCTGCCATCTGTATGTTAGCCTTAATAGAAATATAATTGTAGGGGGAAATGAATTACCTACCTTATTAACTAGCAAAATTTGTAATACAAATTGCTTATTTTAATGCAGTCTTAATGCAGTTCTTTGCTACACAATCATGCATACTCAAAGACAGATACACACACACACACACACACACACACACACACACACACTTCAGGGGATTTTAAAGCTGTCCTGGTTATCAGCTTATCCTTGTAGGTTTCTGCTTATCTTATCAAGAAAAGGCATCACGGTTGCTTCCTTCAGCTAATAAGGTCTGGAACAGAGCTTTCCTCTGCAGCTCAGTAATTCCTCTTGCAGACAGAAGCCTTCAGTCTGCCGCTCTTCCCTGTCTTTATCTCCCTGTCTTTAGTTTTGTTTGCAGAGCAACCAGAGCAGCAAATCTGTCCTGCTGGACATTTTGAATTTGGAGACAATAAAGAAGCATCCCTTTCCTTTCTCTGAACATTCATTCCAAGTACATGAGTTTGCTGGACGTCTAAATATTTGCGTGGAAGTATGTTTCCTAAGGCTTTATTATGAGTCCTGCTTCACTCAAGCACAAGTTATATTTCTGGTTCTTTCCTGAAAGACAATAGGTAAACAGCTTAGGTCTTACTTCCCCTTCTTGTAATCTGGTGATGAAATAAGTGATTCATGGGAATTTACAAAATGCAGAGGAGTAATAGAAACATTGGTTAACTGCTTATTCTGGTATTACTACCATCTCCAATAAGAGTGCAAAGTAAGATAAACTTGTAGGATAACCAGAATTAGTGGTGGTATTATTGTTTTAATTTGTTAAGACAAATTTTGCTCTAAAGTGCAACTGTCCTCTAATTAGAAATGGTAGCTTTGGAAGGCAGATATTTAGGTGACATTATTTGAATGGTAATAATAAGTAGGCTATAGCTTTATAGGTGCACGCATTAAATTAGAACAGTTAATCAAGATGCAAGTAAAATACAGAGGAATAAATAACTGACTGTGTTTGGGCACAGAAGAAAATAAAAGTTCTGAATTTTCCCTGTTGTAAAGCAAAAGACTGTATACTTAAGCCATCAGAGAACAGGGACATTGGGAAAGTGAGCATCCAAGATTTGAAGCAGAGTTCCGGCTGTGGAAGCGAGTGTGCAGGCACTATGAGGTAATCCCTAATGAACAGACAACTTGTCAAGCCCTTCCTGGATTCCTGCAGCCTGTCACAGACTCCCAGTCTTAAGAGGAATGTGAGAACTTGAGGAAGGTTCAGAGGACAGCCACCAAGATAATGAATTGGTTGTAAAGTAAGACCTACAAGGGAAGGTGAAAAGATCTGGGATTATTCAACTTGGAGGCAAGGACTAAGAAGTTATTTAAATCCACAAGTCAAAAATATATGGTTCCCATCTCCTGCTTCTTCATGAATTAAAAGGATGAGATCCGTTTAAATCTCAGGATGGGAAATTTATGGAATTTAAACAATAATTTAACAAGCAGGTTCATTACACATCATTAAGGAGTCTGGAGAGCGATTTGCAAAATGTATGTGTTCCTTAAGTTGTATAATTTACTTATATATTTATTTTAGTTAGCTGAGAATGTGTCCTCTTTGATGAAGGAGATAAATACTCTAAATGACCTAGTGGGGTCTCCCAGACCTTAAATTTCACTGAAATACACAGTTAACTCTTAGGAGCCCACTAAACCATCTCCACAGTGTTAGCTGTTCCTCTCCTGCATCTACTTAAAGGACCCTGATATAGCTGTCTCTTGTGAGACTATGCCGGGGCCTAGCAAACACAGAAGTGGATGCTCACAGTCAGCTATTGGATGGATCACAGGGCCCCCAATGGAGGAGCTAGAGAAGGTACCCAAGGAGCTAAAGGGATCTGCAACCCTATAGGTGGAACAACAATATGAACTAACCAGTACCCCGGAGCTTTTGACTCTAGCTGCATATGCATCAAAAGATGGCCTAGTCGGCCATCACTGGAAAGAGAGGCCCATAGGACTTGCAAGCTTTATATGCCCCAGTACAGGGGAACGCCAGGGCCAAAAAGTGGGAGTGGGTGGGTAGGGGAGTGGGGGGGGAGGGTATGGGGGACTTTTGGTATAGCATTGGAAATGTAATTGAGGAAAATACGTAATAAAATATATTTAAAAAAAGTAAAGAGAAAAAATAAATACAGTAAAATTTAAAAAAAAAATAGATTGTGGGAGTGAAGGGGAGCTTGAGATGACTTGAGCCAAGATGAGTCTGGCAGGAGTGGGACTCTCAGTAGAGGAGGAAGAGAACAGTTAAAAGCACATCTCAAATAAACAGGATAGACTACAAGGCAACATTGTGAATCACACTGCTATCTCTTGTCTGTGGAGCACAGTCTATGCATGGTTGGCAAGGACTGTGCTTAAAGAGGGTAGGAGCTGATGGTGCCTGCTGAAGAGACTTTTGACCAGCTGATTAAAAGCCGTTCTTCAGTTCCTTGGTGTGAGAAACTTGAAAGTAGTTAAGAGGGAAGTTTTCTCGTCACTGTTCTGTTTGAGGAAACTTAAAATAGCACTGGGAATGATGAATCATAGATAAAAGATGCCACAGGCAGAGAAGACCTAAAGGTGTGTACACAGATAATTTATGAGATAGAACAGCTCCCAAGTGAGTCATACAGTGCATAAAAGCCAAAGAGAGGGATACTCAGAAGGACTGAGCAAAACATAATATTTAGTTTGATGTAGCTATGCCTTGGAAACAAGTGGTTACTAACATAAATAATACTCAAGTGACACATAACTCACGATCGTTATGAATTGAGCATGCCATTAAATACTGGATCTCTATGGTTGTCAGTTCGTAAACAGAAAACCTGCTTTTCTTGAGCCAGCCCTATTTGACATTTGTTTTCCTCATCCTCTGATAAATGAATAGGTAAGTAGAATATGTTATATGCATATAGTGGGATACTACTCAACCTTATAAAGAAATCATATTCTGACATATATTAAGATATAGGAGAATTTGGACATCACACAATATGAAATAAATAGTGTATACTTTTTTACAGGACCAAATAGTGTATACTTTCTCATATTTTAGCTATTTGGAGGATCAATTAGTCAGGAGCACAGAAACAAATGGCGCTTGGCAAGAAACTAGGGAAGAGGGATGCACAATGAGCTGTTGGATTTTTAGTTGGAAACATGGAGACCTAGAATGAAAACCTTGAGATTGGCTGTAAACTGGTGCGAATATAGGTAACATCACTGGACTGCATGCTTTCAAGTTCTCAAAGCATTAAAGCTTGCATATGTTTTATCACTATTACTTGTTAAAGGCCTTTGATATGGCGGTTGCACTTAGTCGTAACCTGAAATTCTCCTTAAAATGTGAGGTGGAAATGAAGCGGGACTCTGAGTATGTTGGAGTTTGCCAATTCCTGGACTTTTTGCTGTAATTCTCATAGTTAGGTTAAGAGGACCTAATGTTTTCTCTTTGATGTTCAAATGACATTGAGTGCCCAGTGAGGTTTGAGGGTAACTGCATATTGGTATCATCTTCTGCAATAAGGATTCTTGGCTGGGAAAGGAATCTTTCTCCCCATTTTAAGAAAGGGAAGCACAATAGTAAAGCAGGACTGCCGGAGTCAAAGCAGCGCACATGAGGTTTATCTCAGGAATAAGCCACCTGGCTCTCCTAGTGATAAACTGGGACAAAGCACGTTAAATCCTTACGATGTTTGTTATATCAGTCCATAAAGAAACATCAAGGAGAGGACTGTGGGTCCCCAGACACTCAGGAGACACAGACCTCAGCTTAACCAGGGGAAGTTTGTGAATTCCTGTTTGCTAGACATAATAGCCCAGTTTCCCAGATGATCTTGTCAGTTTCCCTTTAATGAGCCCTTCACTGTTTTGCTTAAGTCTGAAGCTAGAATGGGCTGGGAGTCTAGGATTTGCGGTTGTTACATTGTTTCTTTAGTGAAGTGTTTCCATTTCTATTAGAACTCTACAATAGTCTTTCCCAGGTACTGTCTTTTTATTAATGGTTACTTGTTATAGAGGGTAGAGAAGGGCTTAGGTGACTGAAACAGGCTTCCATTCCGATGGAAAGCAGGCCCACAGTAGTTGCATAGTTCTCACCACATAGGGAAAAGGACTGTGGTAAACATTATTAGATGATACTCAAAGAAAGAAAAAAATGAATTTACAAAGTAATGTTATATATATATTGTGATTGTGTGCTTCAAATATCTACTTGGAAGGTAATCTTGTTGAAATTTCCCCAACAAAAGTCATTTAGGTTCGTTACAATACTTACCTATTTTAATATGTCTATGGATTGTAGCATGTACTATTTTACTATATTGTATTCCGATTTGTTTGACTGGACTATCTTAATGGCACCAGCCTTAAGCAGTGTCTCCCACTAAACAGACCAATAGCTTGAAAGTGGAGTAACAAGGGAAGATTTAGTTTTAGCTTCCGTTTTTCACCACGTTGGACGGCCAGATGTATTTAATCTGCTAGTGTTGTCTTTGTTTGTTATATCTGGGTTTTAGTCCTTGATCCAAACAATAGGATTCTTAATTCAATCTTAATAATAACCCGAAGCTTCCTCCTAAGTTAAGAAGCACCACTTTGAATTGAGTCAAGATCCCGTGCTGTTTCCAAAACACTGAGACCCCCAAAGAAGCCCAGAGCCAGTCTGCTCTGACAGCATCCACCAGCTGATATGAGGCCCCAACACACATACAGGAGAGGACTTCCGGGTCTGTTTCATTCAGAGATGATGCACCTAACCCTCAAGAGATTGTAAGCCCCAGGGAGTTTAGAGGTCAGGTGGGGTGGGGGCTGGGGGCATCCACATGGAGATGGGATTGGGTGGGGAGGAAGTATGGGATGTAGAGCAGACAGAGGGTGGATTGATGGGGGGGATGGAATATGGAGTGTAAAAAATAATTAAAAATTAAATTAAATTTTAAAAAAATCCTCTCCCATCAGTTGGCCTCTTGACAAAGTAACTTTACATCAGCTACAAGTTTAAAATTCTGTGTTTGTCCTTGTGTGCAGCCTACCTCTTACTTTGTGGAGAGTATTCTTAAAAAGTTCAAATGTTTGTCAGACAAAGGCCATGGTTGTTTTCTCTTTCTGTAATTTGTCTTTCAAACAATTTTTTCCAGTTCTGTCTTGTATTGCTTTTTCTTAAACCTCCCACTTCAGGTGTAGACAGTCAAACACAGCTGACTGGGGAGGCATGCTTTCCCTAATTGGACTGTGAGCCTGTCTTACTGGGCCAGCAGCCTGGAAGCCTAATGGGGCCCTGAACTTCTTTCTCTCAGTTGCAGGAGTTCAATGTCTATAGGAATGAGCCCAAAGACCTCGATGAGTCCCATTCCATTTTGTACTGTTTTTATATCACTGTTTGACCAGATCTTAATTCAGGCATTTCATAGTACCTTGTTAACCAATTCACCACTGTTTATCAAAATAAGGTTTAAGATCTCCTAAGAAGAGGATATTTCTGAATCCAGTCTTCCAAAGGCCAAACTGACCTCTTTGGTAACTCTTTTTGTTTGTTTTTTGTTTTGTTTTGTTTTGTTTTGTTTACTTATAAAGATTAAGAAAATATCTATACTTAATTATTTAAAATTTGAGGTGTTTTTGAGAATTTCATACATGAGTGCTGTACTGATATCAATTTTACCCTTTGCTCTCTCACTTTCAACTTCTCCTGTGCCACTCCCACTCTCTCAAATTAATCACCTCTTTCTCAGCTTTTTGATTATTCCTGTTATGGGTGTGGCAAATATCTCAATTAAGCTTGTTATATGCAGTTGAAAAGGCTGTGGCAGCAGTCTGAGGTGATGTTAGAAGATTCTCTGTATGGCTCTGGCCTACAGAATAGGGCAGGTGAAGGTAGATGGAGAAGGAAGAGCATCCTGAGCAGAGGAAGGAGGGAGCACGAGGTAGAGGAAGCACGAGGTAGGCAGACAAGCTGAAGCCAAACAGTAGTCAGAAGAAAGGTCAAAAAAAAAACCTTCCATCCAGCGTTATTTCTAAATAGGAAACAGGCTTCATAATTATGTTTTATCCTCCACATAGTCCATACTTGCAGAGTAGCTATTAAAATGTTTCTGGCTTTGAAAGTTTGCTTGTCTCTCTCTCTCTCTCTCTCTCTCTCTCTCTCTCTCTCTCTCTGTTGTGTGTGTGTGTAAAGCAAATGTGTGCTTGCAAGTGTGGGTGTTTATATACTACAGTGTGTCAAAAGATAAAAGAGCAACTTGTTTTATTTCTGAGAATTTAAGTTTTGGACTGTTTATAAAGATTGCATGCTATATTCATTTATTGAAATATCTCAGAGTGGCCCACTAAATACAGAATTCAGGTTTTATGTGTCAATTAAATGAATGTATGTCAAAAACATAAGAAAAGACTATGACAAGATAGCCATGTTTTGAAATAATTTAAAACAGATTTCTGTGATCTGTATAGAAATCTCTGATCCTAGCATACAATAGTTAATGATAGTATATCAGAAAAACATTAACTGAAGTAGCATGTAAGTCAATGTTAATTATTGCTAATAATGGAAAATGTGAAAGTAAACAAAAATTATTACTTTTCCCCCTGCCTTTGAAATGAACAATTAAAGAAAGAGGCCATCTTTCTGCTGTTGGCCTGGGATGTAACTTCTTTTAATAGCAATTCTAATGTATATTAAAGTACACCTGTTATGCCTATAAACTGAAGACTCCACTTCTGAGATTTTCATTTAAGGGAAATAATACAGAAACTTTCAATACAGAAACTGGTTTTGTTAGGAGTAGCCACACACAGTGAAAACCGAGATCGTTTGAAACTTACTTAAACACATGAAACTGTCCAAACAATTCAAACCTTATGGTAGTTAGTATTAGGAGGCCCATTCCATGTTCCATGCTTTCTACAATTTTCAAAACTAACTCATATAATTTAAACACCGGCTTTGAATGAATGTCAAGGAAATAGAAATGGTATTTGGTTTGTTTTAACATTACTGGTAATTTAAATTTTTATCCATGGTTTTCAGAATTTTATAAATTTCATGTCACATACTGTTTCTTTACTTTAAAAATGAATGAAACGTGAGATTACATCTCCCTGTTTGCACGCCCTCCAAGTACAATGTGCAATGTACAGCTGTGCAAAATTCTTTTTCTCTTTAGTGATTTGCAGCATGGGCCAGTCTGATTTCTTCTTTATTGTTAATGGCTTTCTCACACATACTACAGTAGCATAATTATATAAGTTTGTGCTATACACGAGTATGTAATGTATCTCATGCTTGTACATGTGTGTGTACATGTCTACAGACATGTGTGTTTTATTTGACACTGGAGTCAAACTTTAAAAAAGCCATTGCAAAGTCAAAAATCTTACCACAAAGTTGTTCTCTTGCTGATATTTTAGAATTTCAGTCAGTGTCATCCAGTGAGATCTCTAATTTCAAAGTTCATTAACATACCGAGTCTTCAAAATTAAATTCTAATCAGGTGTAATGTAAGCAAAATAAAGCAATGGTAAACCCAAGCTGCCAACAAGCAGGATGTCACAGGTGTGCTAACTCACAAGCTAGTTTGTTAGTTCTGACTTTTCCGATGAGACACCATGGGGTGGAGCTCACAATTAGGTTTGGGACCCAAACCAGAACTGTTGCCTCTTCTTCAAATGCTAGGCAGAAGATAACGATGCAGATGTCAAAGTAAGTCACTCAGTTCTAAGATTTATCTTTTTAAAGGGCAAAATCCTAAAACATGTTCTCTTAGTGGGAAATTATTTTGTCAGTATCCTTAAGAGTGGAGGAGCAGCTCAAGAAAATATTCCTTTAATTATCT
Source organism: Mus caroli (assembly GCF_978045245.1). Classification (NCBI taxonomy): domain Eukaryota; kingdom Metazoa; phylum Chordata; class Mammalia; order Rodentia; family Muridae; genus Mus; species Mus caroli. Next base: position 5,612,678 of record NW_028227270.1, read on the forward strand.
GTAGCACACATTTGGACAATCCGATTGAAAAATTTCCAGGTTATTTTATTCTTTCCCTACCACTGAGGTAGCCCATATAATGCCAAAGATATACTAATGTGTTTGTGTAATAAAGCCTCACAAATTTTTAATATACTTGAAGCTATTGTTTACATCCTTGGTGGAACATGTAAAATGTCATGCATATGGATATGAAAGAATAAACATTCAATCTGGCGATTTCTAGCATTAGCAAAATAAAATTGTTTTATTGCAACACAGTCTACCATTGTAAATATTAAAATTCTCATAATCCATCATCTTTCATTCATTTCTATTACTTAAGTAAGGCTACAACTGCAGTTAAGTTTCCTTTTAGATACCTTGAGATTCTTCTCCCTGATATGCACTGGTATAAAATTATGTGATATTTCAAACATATACACACATTTCTATGTATAAGCTGCCTTCTATCTGTAAAGCAATCAGAACTTAGTAAACATTGAAAAGGGGATTGCACAAGTAGGATTTTGATAATTTTGAATATTCCAAAGGTTGCTTCCCTGTCAAAGGAAAAAAAATCACTGTTAACTTGCAAAGTCTAAATTATTTGTGTTAAATTTCATTTACTTAAAAAAATTTTAAACAACTTTTATTTCAATATTAAATGATGTATAATAAAGTTTTCTTTTTTAACTCCAGTGAATATATGGTATATCATTAACATCTGCCAGCTCTTTGCTAGTTAAACTTCCTAAGTAAATATAGAGTAAAATACATCCAAACTTATTTTCTCAAATCTGATACTTATTTTTTAAAAATACAGTAATATTTAATGACATCTGTCTAAAAAAAAAAACTCATTCAGTGTTTCTAATTTGATTAAAGGTACAGTAAAAATAGATTTTAATCAATATAATAAAAAAATATCAATTGTGCTTTCTTGAATTTCTAAATTGAAAGTGAACTGTTGATATGGCAAGTGGAAACTGCATTTTGAAGCTATTTGCTTGAACTGTTTTGTAAGACAAGGTATTTTATTGCAAAGTCTACTGAAGATGCTAAATCTGTATTTGTCCTGTCAAGCTAGCAGTTTCTGTTCAATTTTTCCCCCTGCATTTTAGTAAGAGTGTGAGCTTGATGTTGGTAGACACATTTTTTTCAAGTGTTCCAGGAGAGTTGGTATGTGATAAATCGCTGCTCGTTTCCAATCTGAATCAGGTATGGCGATCCCTCAAATAAACTATGTAAGTCAGAAAGTTTAAGCTCTTCACTAAACAGCTTAGAAACACTAGAAAAAATCTAAAATGATAAGGTTATTTTTCCACTTCTGTCTTGTTCGATATAAGGAAAGCATGGTGGAAGACTCAGACAAAAACAAAAAGAAATATGAACTTACCAGGATCATCTGTGTTCTACATTTCATAGCAGGCATATGTTTGAGAGGCTCTACAGGGCCAGAAAAGGGTTAAAGGGCTACCAGATGGAGCCTAGAGTACTGAAGAGTGCGGTTTCAATCTTAAGTGCTACCATGGGGCTCATAGTAACCTTCATTGTTGAAAAGGAGCCACCAGCTGGAACAAGATTTGTAACCACATTAGAAGCAAGTTCTAGTTGTCAGTGCTTGGGGCAAAAGATTGTAAGAGGCGAACAGCTGTCTCCTTGGAGAGAAGAGATCCGTTTTGGTGAATTCTTTGACAAGTGTGCCACCGATGGAAGGGGTTGATAGGGGTCAGACAGATGAAGATCTTAAAATGTAGCCTTAAGGTCAAAAGGGGAAAAAATGAAAGTGCATTTTGAATATTGCTAGACTTGTGCCGTAAAGGAAGTTAATGCAAAAATAATTCTTGCGGTGTGTGCTGAGAGGAAGGCACGTGACTTCATGTGAGCTGGGGACAGCATGCGATGAGAAAGTCATAGATCAAGGTCTTTGCTTTTAGATCACACCATACTTTAAGTAGTAAATTTAGCATCTCTTGCCCATTACAAGCACATATGCTTTGTGCTATGTCAAGAATAAATGCTTTACTCTAAAAATGGAAAAATATGTAAAAATACAAAATTGTAAGGCTATGTTATAAATATTGTGCTATTGTCAATTGGTGAAGGGTGGTCATTGATTTGGGCTGCAGTCAATGGACATAAATCTATAGTGCAGGAAACTTCATGCTGTAAGCTCTCTCCCTCTCTTATTTTTATTTTATATATAGTTGTGCTGTTTACATTCATGTCTGTTCACCACATGCATGCCTTATATTTGCACAGTCCAGAAGAAGCCTTTAAAAGGATTCTGGGAACTGGAGTTAGAGGTGGTTGTGAGCCATCAACTAGGTGCTGGAATGAACGCCAGGGCCAAGAAGTGGGAGTGGCTGGGTAGGGGAGTGGGGGGTGGGTATGGAGGACTTTTGGGATATCATTGGAAATGTAAATGAAGAAAATACCTAATTAAAAAATAATTTAAAAAAGGAATAACAGTCAGTGTTTTTGTTTGTTTGTTTGTTTTGTTTTTTCAAGATAGGGTTTTTCTGTGTATCCCTGGCTGTCCTGAAACTCACTCTATAGACCAGGCTGGCCTCCAACTCAGAAATCCGCCTGTCTCTGCTTCCCAAATGCTGGGATTAAAGGTGTGTGCCAACATGCCCGGCCCTACAGTCAGTGTTCTTAATTGCTAAATTATTTCTTTTTTAATTTAAATTTTTGAGAATTTCATACATGAATACACTCAATTTCCATAATTTCTAATCCTCTCTCTTCTTCTCCAACTCCTTCCATCCATCCACTACCTCTCCCATTTTTGGCCTCTCATTCTGTGCTTATTATTATATTTTTATGTAAACACAGTTACTAATTACACAGACACACACACAAACACACACACACACACACACACACACACACACACACACACACACTGATGAGTGAATTTAGTTTTACCTGTAAGTATATGTGTTTAGAATTAACTACTCACACATGTTTAAGCCAGTGTTCCTGCATCTATGTTTAAGCCAGTGTTCCTGCATCTATGTTTAAGCCAGTGTTCCTGCATCTATCTATCTATCTATCTATCTCCCTTCACAGGGTTCTTTATAGTTTGTTAGTGCTGTATTGAATTTCTCATCTACAAAACACTAAGACCTCCCCCTGGCATTTATAATCCCAGTAGATAAGAACAACTAAAGAATAGTCTTGAACCTTCTCTTAGGGAACTCAACAATCTATTTACTACCAGAGTTAGCAACTCCAACTGGCAGGGCCATATCCAGAGTTCTCTTCCATAAATCAAGTTTTATGGAAATGTAGCTGTGCTCATTCATTTACAAATAGTTCATGGCTCCTTCTTCACCCAAATGGCAGAAGTGTATCTGTGAGAAAGGGAATTTATGACCTGCAAAGCCTAAAATATTTACTACCTGGTCCTTTATAGACCTTCCCTGTCTCCTCCTAAATTGTCTTAACTTCTACTCTGTATCTACCCGTCTTAATCTTTTTAACCTTTCCTTCCTCCTTAGAAGATACCTGGATATAACTCCCTTCCTTCCACTCAGCGACTGTCCACAGTAGTCTTTCTTGAGTTTTCACCTAAACATTACTTTAAAAGACCTAAAATGATGCTCATATTTAAATGGCTTGTGGAGGTAACAAATTCAAAACCAAATAATTTCAGTTCACATTGAAATGTAATAGCAAACTGGTAGACAACAATTACTAAGTGTCAGCCTTAGCTGTGAGTATCTTGCTCATTTTGACCCGAAAATTAAACTTTACCTAAAGTACCACAAGCATGAAACCTGAAGCCTAGTCTAGTGGGATGAGCAGCTCCATCTACAGCTGTAGTGTCTAACTGCCGGTCATAAGTAAACCTTTTCCTGCGAAGTACACTACTGTTCCCCTGTATGCATCAGGCTGTGTTGTCCCAAATATTATCATGAAGTTCAATGTAAGCAAGGTAGGCGGCATCAACACACCAGTGAATTTTCTCCTAGTATTTAATATGTATATTTTGAATATACACACACATACATGTTATGCATAGTGTACATATTATTATACATATGTTTTGTACTGAATACTGTGATGTTTGTATAGCTATACATAAATAACTAATAATCATATATATTTGCCTAAATTGATTAATTCATCTTAAATATAAGGAAAATCGATGTAAAATACTGTAGACAGTATTACCCTTAGCTATTTTAAACCCCTCTGCAAAATTATTGTTACTTTGTCTTTCTTTTTATAAGAGTGTAGACAACCTGTTCCAGGAATGAAAAATGACCTCACCATTAGTGCCTTAAAGGACTCATTTGCTTATTTTCTGAGATTCACTTACTCATTCACACAAACAAATGGCTGCAGCCACAGTTTTCAAGGAAAATATCCAATAATTTAGTGGAAAGTAACAAAAAAGGAATGTTTTGTTTATAGGATGAGTACTGTGTGTAATGAGACTGTAATGTTATTAAATAGTGTGTAATTATTGTATAGTCGTCTTCAAAATGAGAAATAACACTTGGTCAAAGACATTATTTTTTTCTACTTTTTACATTTAATGAATATTATTAGGTCTTTGGATCAAATGTGAATATGTTTTAAATATTTTTTAAAATATGATAGCCATTTTCATAATACACAGGAAAAATACTTGAGCATGGATCTCTGATAGTGAGAGGTCTGTTTAAAAAGGTTAAAGTACAGCCACTCAGGACTAAGCTGGCCTTTGTCAGCAGGCACTTGACATTTGAATGCATCCATTCTCCCTGTGTTGAGGGGTCAACAGGATAAAATAGCTCTCATTGCATCCTGGTGGTTTGGGAGCATGGTACTAAAATGCTCGTTAGGGGTGCTGATGCTGACCTTTGATGGGGTCACTTTCACCTGAGTGACCTGTGAAATGGCATGGTCAAGAAGACAAAGAGAACAGTTAGCAATCCAAATATGGCCGATGCAGGGGCAGCTCTGGCTGGGCTTTGTGCTTAACTCCTGTTTCTCCAGGGACATCTGCAGCCCTGTCAGGACTGTGAACACAGACAGGACCCCTTCACATCGGCCTTCATTTTCCTTTCCTGAATCCAAAGAGTTTCAACCACAGCAAGTGTGTGATGCTTGATACTTTCATTCTTACCATTCTTGCTCAAGCCAGGTCTTTAGGATGACTCTCATTTATAAAACTGGGGTTGGGAGAACAGTCATTTAAAAACCACTGCAGTAAACAAATCACGGAAACTATCTCAATATTTGATGTAGCTATCTACCAAATGGGTTTCTTCTAAAGGGGACTGACTTTACAAGATACTGTAGAAATAAAATGTATCATCAGTCTTTATTTCAAGAATTATACCATTACATGAACCACTTGAAAATTTCAAATTAAATGTAGGACTTATTTGACTCTGGAATGACAATCATTTAAATTTAGGATTTTAATAATAGGCATTAGTCAATTATTATCCTACTTATGGTTAAAATGTTTATTTCAAACCCAAAATGCTAAACATTATTTCTAGGAAATTTTATATAATGTGTTGAATAAAACAAAACGAAAAAAGAAGTCAGTTGATGGGGAGATTCACGAATATTTGTGATTAACTTCCAAATGGAAAATTTAAATGATAAGAATTCATAAATGAAATAAAGGATGCTGCAGAAGCAGAGGCAGTGTCCGCCGGGACAACATAGGAGTACATCAGTAGGCTACACTGATATTGTTCTGACATATGGAACATACATATGAACATCTGGCATAGGACCACACTGATGGCACCCTCCTTCCAATCCACTATGTCGGCTTCCTTTTCAACATTGTCTTGCTCTCATTCTTGGAATCAGTGTAAGCTGTGGTTACAAAAAAAACCCAAAAAACAAAAAAAACAAAAAACAAAAAAAAAAGACTGTCACCCATTTGTTTCAAATACTGGGATAATGAGGAGAGCAGATACTTCCAGCTATATTTTAAAATAACGTTTCCATTTCTACTTGAAAGAAATGCCCCAGTACAGGGGAACGCCAGGGCCAGCAGGCAGAGGTGGGTGGGTTGGAGACCAGGGCAGGGAAAGGGTAAAGGGGACTTTGCAGATAGCATTTGAAATGTAAGTGAAGAAAATATCTAATAAAAAATAAAAAGAAAGAAATCCACTTCTAAGGTGAGAACAATGAATCTGGTTTTTGAACATATTATTTTGAACACAGTGAATATTTGCCTTTCTTGTTGCTTTGCCTGTAGTATTGAAGAGTTGACTTAGAACCCTATACATCCTAGCTGTGTAATTTACCCTGGAGCCTGTCCATCACGCACACACACACAACATGTATTTATTTATTTATTTATTTATTTATTTATTTATTTTGTTTTTTTTCAAGACAGGGTTTCTTTGTCCTGGAACTTACTTTGTAGATCAGACTTGTCTTGAACTCAGAAATCCACCTGCCTCTGCCTCCTCCCAAGTGCTGGGATTAAAGGTGTGCACCACCACCACCCAGCTTACATTTATTTTTTTTTTCAGTTCAGTCATTACCCCCTCCTGATCCACCCTCCCACAGTTTCACATTCCATTCCTCCTCCCCCGCCCCATCTCCAAGAAGATGCAAACCCCCCTCCCCCACCTTTGCCAGGCCTTCCCGCTCTCTGGGGCCTCAAGTCTGTCATGGCTTAGGCACATCTTCTCTCACTGAGATCAGACCAGGCAGTCCTCTGCTGTGTATGTGTCAGGGATCTCATACCACCTTGTGTATGCTGCCTGGTTGGTGACTCAGACAACATTGCATCTTTAATTGCCAGAGCAAAATAATTCCTGGTGAGCATTCTGGCTCAAATGTAATTTATTGGAAGTGTTCACAGGAAAGTTTTAGCAAGTAGGCAAGGCTGATGACAGTGCCTAGATTAATAAAGGTGGAGAGGCATTAGATGGGCATCTACTACAATCTACCATATTCATAGGTATTGTTCAGGCCTCTTCCCTAAGATCTACTTATCAATTTTCAGGGCATGAAAGATTTGCTCTCAGCATGATACAAGGCTGAGTCTGGGTGTTACTGCAGCGAAGTGACCTGACAACGTCCCTCTCTCAAGGACATTGGTCACTTTATATGTCATTTAAATCAAGAAACATGTTTTATTCACATAAACATGTCACAGGAACTCACAATAGATGCTTAACTTGCCTATGAACCCTGAGTAAAAAACCCTGTTATATATATATTTTTTTCACATATAAATGTACAGGAAGTACATTTGATGTATTAAATGACTGTAGATTTAAAAATCATTTTATAAAAAAAAAATACAGAGTACCCAAGATACAGTCCACAGAACTCAAAAAGCTCAACAAGCTGAAATGCCCAAGTGAGGACACTTACTCCCACTTGGGAGAGAGAAGAAAGCAATCACTAGTGGGGAGGGAGTGAGGAAAGGAGGGAGCCAGGAGATAAATTGGACAGGATGGGGAGGAGTGGGGTGTGGGAAGAGGGGAACCTGATCTGGTATTGGGTGAGGGGAAAGGACTGAAGCCCTGAGGGCCAGCAGAAAGAATGTAACAGGCAAACTCAGGAAATAAGAGGTTGAGCGATTCCCCCCACCCCCCGAATGCATCAGAGACTTGGGAGGTGAGAGAATCTCAGGACTCAAAGAGATGAAATGCCCAGCAGTAATAGAGCCAACCTCTAGCAGGAAGACAGGGCATCAAGTGAGGGATGGGGTTGCCATCCCACAGTCACATCTCTAACCCATAATTGTTCCTGTTAGAAGAATTACAGGGATGGAAACGGAGAGGACCCTGAGGAAAAGAAGGTCCATGGACAGGCTCAAAGTGGGATCCAGCTCAAGGGGAGGTCCCAAGACCTGACACTATTAGTGAGGCTATGGAGCACTCACAAAAAGGGATCTATCATGACTGCCCACTGCAAAAACAAGACCCAACAAGCAGCTGAAAGAGTCAGATGCAGATATTTGCACCCAACCAATGGACAGAAGCAGCTGACCCCTGATGTTGAATTAGGGAAGGCTGAAAGAAGCTGAGGAGAAGGGCAATTCTGTAGGAAGACCAGCAGTCTCAATTAATCTGGACCCCCAAGATCTCTCAAACACTGGACCACAAAACAGACAGCATACACCAGCTGATATGAGGCCCCCAACACACATAGAGTAGAGAACTTCTGGGTCTGTGTTCATTCGGAGATGATGCACCTAACCCTCAAGAGACTGGAGGCCCCAGGGAATTTAGAGGTCAGGTGGTGTGAATGGTGACATCCACGTGGAGACAGGGTGGGGTAGGGAGGATGTGTGGGATGTGGAGCAGTCAGAGGGTGAATGGGGTGGGGCCTGGGAATGGAATATGGAGTGTAAAAATTAAATTAAAAATTTAAAATGTCATTTTACAGAATCTATGTGTTAAAATTTTTGTTTGTCTATAATAATAAGATAAAGTTTGTAGACTTACACCTTAAGAAAAATGTGAAAATATCAACTAACTCCGGAGCCTGGGCTGGAGATGATATTCTTTAACACAATTTGTATGAAAACGGCATTGAATTTTACTTCTAAGAGATGTAATATAATATGAGGTATAACAATTCAACAAATATTGGATGATAATAACTACTATGGCTGCTCAATGACTAATGGGAGTATACTGTATACAGTATGGATATGCAAAGGAAGGAATCATTTTTATTCCAGATAGTAGAGAGTAGGGTGGCATGCAATCAACCCATCAAACTATGCAGAATGGTGGCTTTAACTTAAAACTCAAGGATTAGTTGTTTGTGGAATATTCCATACTTAATATTTTCAAATGGTAATGGACTCTATTGTTTGATAGAGTCCTAAATCTAAATTCTAAAGCTCGTGGAATTCTAAAGCTGGGTATATCTCTGAGATCTTTAAGATGTGAAGTTTTGTGGATTATTATCTTTAAAACACTGATTTATTTTGTAGAGTATACTTAAAAGTCATCAGTTGCTATGGCCCACAGTGTAACGAAATCATCTCTATCTTGTCTATGAGGGATTAAGATGCAATTATTCTACCCAGGGTAAAGGTTGATGGATCCTTAACATTATGATGGTGTGAGTTAAGAGAAAAGAACTCGGGGGCTGGTGAGATGGCTCAGTGGGTAAGAGCACCCGACTGCTCTTCCGAAGGTCCAGAGTTCAAATCCCAGCAACCACATGGTGGCTCACAACCATCCGCAACGAGATCTGGCGCCCTCTTCTGGAATGTCTGAAGACAGCTACAGTGTACTTACATATAATAAATAAATCTTTAAAAAAAAAAAAAAAAAAAAAAAAAGAAAAGAACTCCAATGCTTTGATGTAGCATGATGCTTTATCGGCATTTTATGTGCTTTCTAAATGCCAGTTAGCATGTAGACTCCAGTGTATGGCTTTTTAAAACTTTGAACCAATCATATAAGGCTGACATGAAATCACTTTTATAGGATACCGAGGACAACTTACCTCCTGAATGAATTTGGAGATGTCCATTGGTCCCCAATCACTATCTAAATGTAATGCTTAGACCGGGATTTTAACAATCCTTTTCCATAAAATCCTACCTTAAACACTCAAAACCATCAGATAACAACCAGATGACTAAATTTCAGTAGCCGTTTGATACATTTTTCTCTAAACTGGCTGCTGGTTTTTTTTTTTTTTTCTTTCTTTCTTTCTGCTTCTATTTTTTTGGTTTTGTTTAGTTTTTTTTTTTTCTTCTCTTTGCCCCCCAGAGAAGGGCAGAGTGGAGGGAGAGCTGTAAGTCTCTGAGTTGCAGGATAAATCCCGCTTGGCTGCCCGTGGCTACCTCATTTAGCAGCTGGTAGCACTGTGTAGCAATGCCCAGCACTCGCTCTTACAGTCTTTTATGTAATATAATATATATTTTTTAAATTGATTGCAATTTTTTGAGCACTTTGGGGTCTGCTGGTGGTCTCCTTTTCAGGCTAAATAGACCAACCGCTGCTGCTAAAAGAGTTTATTCGACCACCCACACTCGGATGCACAGCCCCCTTCTCCCCGTGTTTCCCTGAAGTACCAGTCAGCAAGGACCGTACAGTAATAACTGTGAGCAGCCTCCAGGCTCAGAAAAATGTCACAGCTTGATCCCTCGAGCTTCCAGTGCCCCCATTCAATCAGTGTTCAACTGCATGACGCACCCTGAAACTTAAAATGAAAGCTCTGGATTCATGGCCAAAAATACCAACTCCTCATGGGCTCCTCCTGTGGGGGTTATTGAAGTTCTTGGTTAGTTGTCTCCTCTCTTCTGCTGTCCTACATAGCAAAGCAGGTAGCACCAGGGACACAAGGACTCCCATGACCTTGACAGGGATTCAGGCAGACTGAGAAACAGCTGGCTCGAGCGCTGAGAAACAACATTTTGACAGACAAAAATGAAGTGAATAAATACAGCGAATCAATAATTATTTCTGTTGTTAGAGTTTAGCATTGAAAAGGTGTAGGCTAAATACTCAGAGATAATTTCATAGTTGTTTGAAATCTCAGAGCTTGTACAGGGGCGTTAAGTCAGCACAGAAAACAGGGTAAGTGGTGATCGCTCTTAGACCAGGTTGAAATCAGAAGACTGAAGAAAACAGAAATATAGGTTTAAAGCAGTTAATTGATTTGATCCCATTGCAAAGGGAAATGTGGTTACCTAGAGAATAACAGACAAAATATCCCACAGCTCACTTACATGAAATAGGACTGGGGCATAAAGCATACATCAAGGTCTTGGCACAGGAAGATGGGGTAATCTTCACTAGTGGGAAATAACAAGACTTGACTCAAGGGTTGAAAGCGTGGTTTCAAATTTAGGGGAGATATGATGTGGTTTGCCCATGAGGGCTATGACCTAATCAGGAACTTATCACATTAATATAGTTTTGTGTATTTATAGAAGGTGATGGACTTTAGAATGTGGGGTTTAGCTAGAGGATAGAGGCCACTGGAAGTGTTCCTATGAAGGCTATAACTCATCCTAGACACTCCCAGTTTGTCCCCTGCTGCCCATTGGCTGCTATGGAATGAACAGCTTTTTTCTTCCTGTTGCATTTTGCCCTCATGATTGTTTGTTTCCCTGTAGTCATCAACACAATCAGTGACCAGACCATGACCTTTGAAAACAAGAAATCCTTCCTCCTTAGAATGATATCCTTAAGGCATTATGTCACAGTGACAGACTGTTGACTAATTCAAGGGTCCTTATTCTCCCTGCCATACAAGGGATACTTGTAATCTCCCCACCATATAAGAAATACAGTATTCGGGCTGGTGAGATGGCTCAGTGAGTAAGAGCACCCGACTGCTCTTCCGAAGGTCCGGAGTTCAAATCCCAGCAACCACATGGTGGCTCACAACCATCAGTAACGAGATCTGACTCCCTCTTCTGGAGTGTCTGAAGACAGCTACAGTGTACTTACATATAATAAAGAAATAAATCTTTAAAAAAAAAAAGAAATACAATATTCTAAATAAGGTCTCCTGATGGCATCTTGCTTTCTAAAAATTTCAACATTGTTGTGAGTCTGGCAGAAGAATTCAGGGTAAATAACTTGTATTACGTACAAATTGTATTTTTAAAAAACCACATTCACTGATTGAAAAGTACAGTTTATTTCTTGGTGAGTGATTGCAAAAACTTCAAACCTAAAGCAAATGTAGTGGACAAAATCCTGCATGCAAAAGTATGCAGAATAAAGTCTGCATCCTGTCATGAATATGATAATTGCTCTTGACAAAGTTAAATGTAATAACTCATCATATAAAATTCACTTTATTTGTGACTAGCATGCTTTCTTTCTTTTATTGATTGATATGCCTAGGCACCTGTTGTTTGTCTGCTTTCCCTGAGTCTAGTCGTCTAATTTACCATTAACAATGCTACCTATCCCTTTCATGTTGGCATATGAACTCTGTGGTTAGTCTAATATGTGAAGGACAATTTACGTTTTTCTGAGTGAGCACTCTCAAGAAGAGATTATCACTAATCTACAAGGTGTCATCCTCCTGAAGGTGAGATTGGACCTCTCAAATGACAGTTGATTTGGCAAATCCCCAAAAAGTGTAGGGGAAGAATGAACACTTTTCAAGGTCTTGGTATGTATCTACAAAGAGTCCTTCAGAGGAAGCTACCAGAAGAATAATGACTGTGTGCACAGTCAGCAAAATTAACAGTCTTCAATCACATATTAATTCTATTGAAATTTTCATTTAAGTAATTCAGGTCTGTTTACCAAGATTTTGAAACAATTACTAATAATTGTCTCGGAATTGATATTTTTCACTATAAATAAATATTTCTCTATAACTGGCATACACCCGTATCTGTTGTTATGACCTCATAATTTATGCCTTTAGTGTCACACAATGTGAGAGGCAAAAACACTTCTTAAAATAGTTATATATTTAAAAATAGTCAGCATCATGTACTTTGTAAGATTGATTTTCTTAGAAAGTTTAGATTTCATGCTCAGGAGCAGCAGTTTTCAAAGTTGGATGATATTCCACATCTCAGAACTCTTCCATCTGCAGAGAGCAATCAGCTGTTGAAGAAAACATAATCCAGTAAGTTAACAGCCAAACCTGAGACCCATAGATCCTGTGCTCAAACAGCAGTTCATGAAGTTCTGAGATGATTTGTTAAAGATTAAAAAAAAAAGCCATTTGGGAATAATAAACTATGCTTTTAAATTTACCATGATTGCTTTATAAAAATTGTCTTTGCGGTATTCTAAGGAGTAAACCAGAGAAGTTTTGATAATCTTCTGGCTGCATGTAATTTTGTATACGTATGAATATATGTATGCTATAAAACACCTGTGGTGGTCAGAGGATAAGGTTTTGGAGTTGGTGATCTTATTCTATCACGTGGGCCCTGGAGATTGAACTGGGTTTATCAGGCTTGCTGGTAAGCATCTTTTATCTGCTGAGCTATCTTGCAGTCCCTCACCCACGGAATTACTCATGAACTCTGGACAAAGTATCTCTTCTCACACAAGTGGGCATGCTCCTAGTTTTGAGTAAAAGGCAACAGCCTTCTTGCTACCATTATTTAAATATTACTCAGCAATGAAATTGACGTCAAAGAAAGCAGATCTAATGCAGCTGTCATGATCACCCTGCCTCCGTGTGCTGACCTAGTGTGCCATGCTTCAAAGATGAAATCTGCAGGTAACCTTTGAGCTTATGAGACATTGATGCCAATTATAATTCAAATCCAACTTTCTTCTATGCCAGTCAGTGGGGGGGGGGCATTTTGAGGGAGTTGGTTCTTTCCTCTACCGAACAGGTCTGGGGGATCAAACTCAGTTCCCTGAGCTTGGTGGCAAATGCCATTATGTGCTGGGCTATCTCACTAGCCTCAATATAATTTTGTTTGTGTGTTTTACCATTTCTAAGGTTTCAAACTAATAATACATATGCCTAACATTTGGTCCCAGTGTCTACATTACTTTCTATTGCTATAAGGAGGCACTGTGACCAAGGCAACTTCAAAAAAAATAAAAAAGCAAAACACAAAATATTTAATTAGAGGATTGCTTAAAATTTCTAATGACTCTGTGACCATAATGGTAGTGAGTGTGGCCACAGACAGGCAGACATGGTGCTGTAGCAGTAACTGAGAGGGTTATATCTGGTCTACAAACAGCAAGCAGAAAGAACAAGACTGGGCTGGCACAACTTTTGAAAGTTCAAAGCACCCTCCCAGTGAGAAACATTCTCCAACAAAGTCATATTCATTAATTCTTTACAAGAGTTTCATCAACTTCAGTGTTCAATGTAGAGGTCTTTAGGGGCATTCTCCTTTAAACTACTACACACTGAAAGACTGGAGAAAAACATTTAAATATATTACAGCTTAGAACACAGGATGGTAAAAATATATCTGGGAAAAAACTATATAGAAGGTATGACTTTGTGATCTAAACTACCTAGTCTGCAGTAGTTTAGCCTCCTTGTGGCAGATTAAAAAACACCCATCGATGATGAAAAAGGATAACCATGCTGCATTCTAACTAAACTTTATGTTTGGAAAAGCAGACTGTAACTACTTCCATGGCTGTTTTGTTCCCAATTCTAAGAAGGGGTAAAGTGTCTACATTTTAGTCTTCATTCTTCTAGAGTTTCATGTGTTTCACAAATCTGGGGATCCATCCCATAATCAGCTTCCAAATGCTGACACCATTGCATACACTAGCAAGATTTTGCTGAAAGGACCCAGATATAGCTGTCTCTTGTGAGACTCTGCCAGGGCCTAACAAACACAGAAGTGGATGCTCACAATCAGCTATTGGATAGATCACAGGGCCCCCAATGGAGGAGCTAGAGAAAGTACCCAAGGTACTGGGGGGATCTACAACCCTACAGGTGGAACAACAATATGAACTAACTAGTACTCCCCGGAGCTCGTGTCTCTAGCTGCATATGTATCAGAAGATGGCCTAGTGGGCCATCAGTGAAAAGAGAGGCCCATTGGTCATGCAAACTTTATATGCCTCAATACAGGGGAACACCAGGGCCAAGAAGTGGGAGTGGGTGGGTGGGGGAGGGGGGGAGCATGTGGGGGACTTTTGGGATAGCATTGGAAATGTAAATGAAATAAATACCTAATTAAAAAATTAAAAAAAAAAAGAAAAGCAGACTGTGGGGATGGGAGAATAAGAATTTACATAATTCCCCCCCCAATAGAAAGCAATGTAAAATAGCAAATTTATCAGAATTAAGTTTCTCAAAATACGAGAAAGTAATGAAGGTTTGCATCAAGTCAGGATGCAAAGAGACCAGTTTCTAAGATCAGGAATGCTTGCAACCATTTAACCTAACCTGCTGCCGTTCTGCTCCACAGCTGCACCTTGCAGACTTCCTTGATATTAGTAGCCTGCAGATACTGTAAAGTCCAGAACTCTTGCAGCCCCCATGATTATGATTGAAATTTTTTGTGACTTTTCCCTATAGAATTATAACTCATTAGCCTAGCTATACCATAGAGCAAAGAGTTCAACCTTCTACATAGAATGGTTTGAAATTTGTTTCAATTTTTAGGAAATCATTGTGATACTTTTAGGAATCATTGTGATACCCTAAAGTGGTTTTTGTTCTGAGAAAAAGCTGACCAAGCTCACTGTGACAATGGGACAGGGTAATTCTGGTGGCTCCTGACAGTCTTAATGTACCAGTTGATCAAGTTAAAATCCCCTGGCATGTGCTGATGACAAGGTACTAAAAGGTGATGCTGTGTTAACCATTTTGGAGGTAAAGACAAGTAGTGGGCTGACTTTCTTTCAAGCATGCCCATGCAATGAAGCACCACACAAAACTCTGAATATCAAGTCCCTATGAAGTTTCCCGGTGACTTGTGTTTCACATGCCACATTCAACCTAAGCGTCTACTGAACAGTGTGTAGGAAGGGACTAGAAGATTGCTCCTTGTAAACATTCCAGACCCTAACATTTATGTCGATTTTCCTCCTTGGCTTGCATTTGCAACTTTTCTTAATAATAAAGTGTGATCTTGAAGGCCTCTAGAAAATTACCAAATTGATGATATTTTACAAATTTTCCTAATCTTTATTTAGTGCCCAAAGTTTGGGAAGAATTGCTAGTCTAGAAGGTTAAGCCCTAAAGCTTTGTTATAAGAGTAACTCTTTAGAGTTGGGCCAGGATAATTGGATTCTCATGCCCTGGGATAATTAAAATACATGGATGAGAAAATTTAAAGAGAGGATGAGTTGAGCAATGGGGGCACATGCTTTTAGTTCCAGCATTCAGAAAGCAAAGGCAGGAAGATCTCTGAGTTCAAGCCCAGCCTGGTCATCAAAGAAACTCCCAGGACACCCAGGAACACCCCATCTACACACTCACACACACACATACACAAACACACGCACACATATGAAGAGGATGGTGAAGTAGGAGGAAATTTGAGTGGCAATGGGTTATCTGAAGTATGGAAGCTTTAATGGAAAATTGCTAATGTAATTTAGAAGCAATTGGCTTAGAGGAAAGGAGGTTTCTCAGAGCACTAAGTAACAGACAGCACTCATTTGAAGTCTCACTACTGCTTGTAACTCCAGTTCCAGGGTATCTGAAAACTCATCTGACATCTATGAGCTCCTGCACGCACATGGTACATATGCAGAAGCTGGGGCATACACATAAAATAAAATAGATTGGCTCATGTACTGGCTAGTTTTGTGTTAACTTGACACAGCTGGAGTTATCACAGAGAAAGGAGCTTCAGTTGGGGAAATGCCTCCATGAGATCCAGCTGTAAGGCATTTTCTCAATTAGTGATCAAGGGGGAAAGGCCCCTTATGGGTGATGTCATCTCTGGGCTGGTAGTCTTGGGTTCTATAAGAGAGCAGGCTGAGCAAGCCAGAGCAAGCAAGCCAGTGAAGAACATCCCTCCATGGCCTCTGCATCAGCTCCTGCTTTCTGACCTGCTTGAGTTCCAGTCCTGACTTCCTTTGGTGATGAACAGCAGTATGGAAGTGTAAGAATAAACCTTTTCCTCCCCAACTTGCTTCTTGGTCATGATGTTTGTTCAGGAATAGAAACACTAAGACATCTCAATACCCAAGTCACTAAGTCATCGAATGTGGAATAAAATTCTAAGTGACAAGAAACTAGTTAAAATGTAGATCGGAATTATAATATTTTGTAATTTTATAGTGGATAAGACTAAAACAAAGCAGAAGATACTGATTAGATTAAGTTTGAACCCTTCTGGATTTGGGCTGTGACTTCTAACCTCAAGTTCCCTGCTGATGAAAAAAAAATCATATAAATTTTGAAAATGTTGAATCATGACAGTGGGCCAAGATTTGGTTCTGCTCTAGAGTGAATTACTAACTCTATAATCAAAGCTCCTTAGAAACATTTCCAAATGGAAGAAGCACCTTGGAAGAGCAGAGATGAAGTGGGTTATGATGATATGCAAGAAAGGACAAAATCAAAGAGGACAAAGGATGCAGGAAGTGAATGGTCTTGTCTCACATGTGTAGAAGTGTTTAAATTCTTCTAAGAAATGGGATGAATAAGACTGACATTGATGGGTCCAAATTCTATTAGATAATGTAAGAAGAGGTAGGGTCACCTGGGGCTGGAGTTAGAGTCAATTGTGATTCACCCAATGTGTGCATTAGAAACTAAGTTCTGAGAGATCTCAGAGGTCCAGGTCAGTTGAGACTGCTGGTCTTCCTATGGCTTCACCCTCTTCCTTAGCTTCTCCCAGCTTCTCCTATTTCCACCATAGTGATCTCCTGCTTCTGTCCATTGGTTGGGTGTAAGTACTGCATCTAACTCTTTCAGCTGCTTGTTGGGTCTTTTGGAGGGCAGACTTGAGGCCCCAAGGAGTAGGGATAGGGGTGGGGGTGGGATGGAGACTTCCTAATGGAGACAGGGGAGGAGGTATGGAATGAGGAACAGTTAGAGGGCAGACTGAGAGAGGAATAATGAGTGAACTCTAAAAACAGATTAAAGAGTAAAAAATGAAAAGAGAAGAAACCAAGCTCTGCTTTCTCTGCAAAAGCAGTAGGCGCTGCACAGTTAACTGCTGGCCCCATCTCTCTAGTTCCTGTTTTCTGTAGTTTGAGTAAACTTAAAAGGCTGCAGAGTAGTGGAGGCAATCTGGTCTCCTATCACCAGGGGCAATGTCTCCCAGTGTAAACAAGAGGAGATCTAATTAGAAGCCCCGAGTCCTGACTCTGAACGTGGACAAGCTACACAATGTTATGAGCGTGTGTGAGTCCAATGGTCATGAGGTGGAAAAAGAGTTCTATGACCCTGCTAACTCCAGGTTCTGAGGGTTCAAATGAAAAGAAAATTATCATGCTGGAGATCTAGGAAATACCAAGATATGAACCAGTGTACTCTGTGTGATCAAAAAGAAAAAAGTAGGAAGGACAATATTGAAAGAAGCAATTTCTAATATTTTCCTAATTTTGATGAATAATGGTGACCTGTTTACCCAGGAATCTCGTTGTTTTCTAAGTAAGTCATATAGTGATAACTTATAGCAAGTGATCAAAGGCCAAAAGCTTCATACCGGTGAAGGGGCTCACTACTGAAAGCCTAGAGAACATATTTAAGACTCCTGAGGCATACTTACTAAGATGAATAGGTGATTTTTGATTTGGACTAATGGGGGCTGGAAAGTTGGATGATAGACTAAAGATCCTGGAAGATGAAAACGTCGTTAACCAAGACTTCTGTCTTCCAAAAATGAAGGTCAAAAGCAAAGCAAAGAAAAAGTCTCACATTTCAAACAATTTTTACAAATGTTGCAGCTTAACAAACTGCCCTGCGGGAATAAGAAAGAGAATCCTTTAGGGTAAATTGAAAGACATTAGTCAAAACCATAAGTCCAAAATAAAGAACATTAGGAAAGGTAAACAAAAAGGTAAGTATGAAATGCAGAGAGAGTGTATTCCTTTCTTCTAACTATTTCCCTTCCAAAGTTCAAAAGAAATAGAGGGTCTGGAGAAATGGTTTAGCAGATACTGAGCTTGCTCTGTAGCCTGGTGACCAGATTCAATCCTGGAGCCCACACAAAGGTGAAAGGAGAGAATGAACTCTACAAAATGGTCCTCTTGTCTTGGCCATATGTTACAACACACACACACACCTCCATGCAACATTAATAAGTAAGATTTTTAAAATAATACTTAAAGATCTATCTATTAGAATAATACAACTCTATGTAAATACTATGATAATCAAAATAAAGGAGGTTATGGAATACAAAATTATAATATCAATCAATTTATAAACTAATGGTGCTAATCTGGTAGTTCAATGTACTGGAAATAGATTGTTGTGTTTCAATGGGAATAATCAGGGAAACCTTAAGAAATAGACTACACTTAATTATCCTTCTCCTTAAAGCACCAGGGCTTAGTATTTGTTTTCCAGTCCTGTGGCTTTTAGGTGTGCTGAAAGTTAAGCAGACAAAACAAAAGATCCAAAGCTACTAGTCTCCTCCTGTGTGTGTGTGTGTGTGTGTGTGTGTGTGTGTCTGTGTGCGCGCGAGAGCAATGTGAGAGAGAGAGACAGAGAGACAGAGACAGAGACAGAGAGAAGGAGGCATACAGATAGAAAGGCAGAGGCAAGGAGGCAGAGAGGAAGCAAAGGAGAGAGGGAGGGAGAGAGAGAAGAGAACAAGCATCCATCAGTTGTATTTATGGCTTTAGATGTCTTCACTCTGTAACCTTTTCCAGTTTCCTCAATTTGCCTGAGGCTTTCATGATTTCATTTTCCCTTACAGGTGCATAACAGTTCATAGACATGTGTAGCTCTCATCCTTTGTCAGAGCAGGTTCTTTTTAAGGTGGCAATCATTAATGCAGACATTCTTCACGATTCAAAATGTTGAAGGCAAGTGACTGTGAGCACTCAACCCTAAGGGAGGCACCTACATCAACCACCCCTCACTGAGGTTCAGGGGGTATCATGGAAGAGGGACAGAAAGAATGTAAAAACCTAAGAACTCGGTTGACTGATGTGATACTATCCAGTGGGTGTGACAGGGATGTTGCATAAGCCTATAGTAGCTGGGGCTGTCTTATACAAGATCATGCTAGCCAAAACTCCAGAAGTGATGGGAGAGGAGCTTTTAACTCTCTATCCCTAGCTGAGCTCTGTTGGTAGTAGATGAGGGATGCTGCTGAAGGAAGAGTTATTATTTGTGGTAGTGGTCACTGGTAGGCTGCTATGCACTACTGAATGGTCCTATGTCCTATATCCATGTGCATATAGGTGATGCTAATTAGCTCTAGTGTATGTATGTAATGTATGTATGTATGTATGTATGTATGTGTATATATATATATGCATGTATGTATACATGTATGTATGTATATGTATGTATGTATATATGTATGTATATATGTATGTATATATGTATGTATATATGTATGTATATATGTATGTGTATATGTGTGTATGTGTGTATGTGTGTATGTATATATGTGTATATGTGTATATGTGTATATGTATGTATGTATGTGTATATGTGTATATGTGTATATACGTATGTACGTATGTACGTATATACGTATATATGTATATAAAGTAGGTAGTAAGAGAAGGTGGAAGCACTCAGGGGTGTTAGAGGGAGAGATGATCAGGATGCAATATATAATTCTGTATATATTTCTAAAGAATAAATTTGAAGTATTACTAAAAAAATTAACTAAAAGAAATAATGAAAAATAGGAATAGATATATAGAGTGTAAAATAGGCACATTTTCAATTGTAGCAATTACATTAAAAGTTATAAACACTCCAAATAAACATCCCACAACTGAAAAGCACGGGACTTGCTAAAGGATCCCAGGAAAAACAGGTAAAATAGAGGTGCAGGTAAGAACTGCCAATGAAGATATCCATTAGTAACAGAAGCGATTCTAAGAACTGATAAATGGGATTGCACAAACTTATAAAGCTCCTGAACACTGAAGCTGTGATCACCAGAAGAAGGACATAGTCTGCAGAATGAAAGAACGATTGTGAGCTACACTCCAGCCTGGGTTTGATATCTAAGATATCTATAGTAGTGTAGAAATTAACTCTCAGTTTTCCAAGTGTGCTATATGAATCAGTGTGCTAATGAAATAAACACAGAATTCCCAAAAGAAACATAAAAGTTTAGTAAGCATTTTTAAGTGTGTACAGTCCTTACTAGGAAACTGGAAATGAAAACTGCTTTTAGATGGCATTTCTTCCCAGTAACAAAGACACACATTAAGAAAACAAGTTGCAACAAATGCTGGTAACTCAAGGCACCTTGAAAAGCAGCATGGAGGTCTCTCAAAAACTGAACATTGATCAACCTAGCTAAACCATTCCTGGGCACACTCTTAGAGGTGAGAGGATTTTAAGTTTCAGTGCAGAGACACTCAAGCACCCATAGATTGATGCCTAACTGAGCATAGTCAGGAGATAGAACCATCTAGATGTTCATAAACAGATGACAGATGACTCAGTAAAGAAAATGTAATTATATATATATATATATTACATAATATATATTATACATAGATAATACATATAATATTATATATGCATGTATACAATTGATAATTTTAGCTGTAACAAAAAAAAGAAATCATGACATCTGCAGAAAATTTAATGGAATTGACAGTTTCATACTAAATGAAGAAATGTAGAGTGTGAGAGATAAACATTATGCAATTTCTCTCTTGTGTGGATCTTAGCCTTTCAAATATATGAATCTATGTTGCCTTGGTTAGGATTTCGATTGCTCTGAAGAGACATTATGGCCACAGCAACTCTTATTTGGTAATGTATTTAATGTGGCTGGCTTACGGTTCAAAGATTGAGTCTATTGTCATCACACAGGCATGCAGGGAGACATGGTACTGGAGAGTGAATGTCCCTGGAAATAGTAGTTTAAGCATCTGAGACCTCAAAGCCAGTGACACTTCCTCCAAGTACTCATGCCTACTGCAGCAGGCCATACCCCCAAATAGTGCCATCCACTGGGAACTTATGGGAAGCATGCCCACATGTTTATACATGTGTGAGTATATAGAGGTCATGAAACTGGAAAGGAGCCATAGAAGGCAAAAGGGAGGTCTGAGGGAGTTGTGAGGAGGAAAGAGAGGGTAAAAGAATAACAGGATATGTTTGAACTTGAAGATGGAATGGGTGCTAGTGGGGTGGGGGTGGGGGGACATCCATGTGGAGACAGGGGATGGGGAAGAGGTATGGGATGTGGAAGAGTAGGAGGGGGATGGGGGGAATAAAATATGGAGTGTAAATAAATAAATTTAAAAAATAATCAATAGACAAAAGGAAGATGCAGACAATACAGGTGTATGGGTTAAGAAAGAGAGACAGCAAGGATGACCAGTGAAATAGAATGTATGAAAATACACCTAGGAAAAGCTAACTTATAAAACAAAAAGAATAAAATAAACTGGAAAAGCCAATCCCCCTATATGCTGGTTGTATCAGATAAACCATAAATGGAAAGTAAACAATTCAGAAACCAATAATAAAATAAGAAGAGTGAGGATGGAAATACAAAATAGATTTTTGAACAAAAAAGTTATTGAAATACAGTTTTTAAGGAGAGTTTAGTTAATTCATCTAAAATTGGAAAAAAAGTTAAGACCATACACACACATACAGAGGGGGGAGGGGAGAGAGAGGGAGAAGGAGAAGGACAGAGAGAGGGGGAGGGGGAGAGGGAAGGAAAGAGCCATGAGTTAATTTACCTCTCAATTCAAAACTGAACATTATCTATGATCACAGTCTCATTACACTGCAAGGTATGAAGTTAATTTTCCTGTTCTCAGGTCAACTTATCTTTTCCCAAGACGACATTCCAAATTATATATATACACATACTTACAAATAACATGAATAATACCATAGTAAATATGAGGACATCTGTATTTTGGATTCCTTAGGGGTTATTCCCATATTTTAAAATGCCCAATAGGCAAAGAACTCCTTAAGTTACAGAACACAGAGTAAAACCATGTGCATATGATCTGTCCCACATTGTTGACAGGCCCGAGCCCCTGGAGCTCCTGTAGACTGGACCAAAAAGTACACAGGGAGGGACCCATGGCACTGGCCATGTATGTGGCAGAGGATGGCCTTGTTGCAGGAGGAGAGGCCCTTGGGCCTGAAGGGAAATGCCAGGGCAGGAAGACAGGAGGGGGTGGGGGTGGGGAGCACCCTTATAGAGGCAAGGGGAGCAGGGGTGGAATAGAGGGGTTCCAAAGGGAAGACCTGAAAAGGGGGAAACATTTGAAATGTAAATAAAGAAAATATCCAATGAGAGAAAGAGAGACAGAGAGGACAGGGGAGGAGAAAGAGAAAGAGGTAAAATTATGAAGCATAACAAAAAGATGGCAAAGCTCTATAGCATATGGTAAGCAATTGGTGTTTATTTCCATATTAAGTGCACTATGCTCCTGGCTTCTCTGCTGTTTGGTAGCACCGAGTATTACAATGTTTGCTCTTATGTTCCTGGATTTCTCTGCATTTGCCTTTGCATAATCTCAGAAATTTGGAATACTTGCTACCTAATAAATGCATCAAGATGTTAATGGTCAATGTTTAGGTCACATAATCATTGATCAACTTTTACAAAGAAAACATCAGAGTGTTGTCTTCTAACCTTTTGGTAGAAATCTATTTTGTGAATTTCTTGTGTATGTTTTCATGAATTTCCTTGTGAGGCGTTCATAGGCCTTGTGATACTGAATTCTAATACTGTGATATTTGGTTCTATTTTACTTTTATTTTACTAAAACTCAAAGAACATATCTATGGTGTGATATTTCTGTTTTTTGCTGTAATTTGCTTAAAGTAGGTGGGAACCGAAATTTATGATGGGGAAATGGTAAACACATTTACATTCTCAGAGCTGAATAACAAGTAACCAGGAACATTTTCTAGCTTGCTGAATTTTGTCTTTATTACATCATGTCCTACATTGTACACTATTGTCTCTTCTCATTCAGGTTTGTCAGGTAAACATGCCTTTGAATAATTGAGAAATCTTCCTATGTGACAATAATTGGTTATTTTTAGGATATCAAATGACCCCGGAGATCTGGTTTCTATTTTTCCCTGTATCAGGGCTTGGTTGTGAACAATTTTTCATGCACTACATTATGCTATACTATATCACTATTCTAAAAAACAAGTGGATTTTCTTTAGAATCAACTTTGGGCTGCGACTCATGGGATAAGTCAAAACTATAATTCTAGCCTATTACCATCAGCAGTAAATATTTTAAAGCTTAACGGCATGGTCCTAGCATCCTTCTGAGGGCTTCATTTCTTTCTAAATCCATGCTCTTCTACCACTTCACTTACATATTTTTCTTATGAAATAAAAAGCTTCCCTTTCCTAGATCAAGAGGTAGTCCATAAGGAACGGACACAATAATTCAGATCTTTGAGGAAAGATATACAGCCTTGGACACTTTGGACTAATATCTACACTGAGTATGAGTTGCTATTTATGTCCTGCTAAACACAAGAACTCCTAGAACATGGCTGATGAACTGAGAGGACCAGTGACCCAGGACAATTTTTGTCACAAGAATGACATTACTGAGATTGTACACTTGGTGATACACGAATAATCGCTTATATAAAGTGATCAATTTTATTAAACATCTTCATCAATATCTATGTATCTCTAAATAATTTCCTCTGGAAGGCATAAGTGTGTTTTGTTGTTGCTGCTGTTTTTTTTTTCTCTAATTGTTTGTGACATTCAAACTCTATAAGAATGTGATGAATTCAAATAGATGTGCATGTTACAGAGCTTATGTCCATGGTCAGTAGCTTTCCAATAGGAAAAACACTGAATGGTGTCCCAATATACCAAGGGTACTTTTCCTAAGGTTTTATACAATTGTTTCATAATTAAAAGAGATATTTTAACAATGTATCTTTCAAGGTTATACCATTAAACTAGAAACTGTGAACTCTATCATTATTAGTAGACTTAAACATTTTTACATGTCAGTTAACCCCACCCCTTCCTCTAACAGAATTTCCCCCGAGGATATGAGCCTAATCGTGTCTATGTAATATTTCACCTTCTCTTTGGAAAAGGTTCCTTACCTTCTGCAGATGAGGTTGTAAGGAGGGTAATATTTTTCACTGGCATTTTATCAAATTTTATGTTGTCCTCCGTGTTTCCTTTCCCTCAGCTGCTGCTGGAGGAAAGCAAAGTAGCCTTGATTTAAAAAAAAAAAAAAAAAAAAAAAAAAAAAAAAAAAAAAAAAAAAAAAAAAAAAAAAAAAAGCTTGATTTTGTGGCTTAGTTATAGAGACTGAAAGGAAACTGGTGCAAATGGAGATCAATTCTTCTTCTTCTTCTTCTTCTTTTTTTTCTTTTGTGTCCTCCAAAACAGAAGTGTGTTTTCTTAGATGCCCGCTGAATGCGAAAATTTTCCCACACGGCTCTACGTCAT
The DNA here is from genome assembly GCF_978045245.1 of Mus caroli. Taxonomy (NCBI): domain Eukaryota; kingdom Metazoa; phylum Chordata; class Mammalia; order Rodentia; family Muridae; genus Mus; species Mus caroli. The sequence goes on from NW_028227270.1 coordinate 5,637,618, forward strand.
TCCTCTAGAAACTTTAAGATTCTTTAAAAGTATCTACAAAATTAGGTGAAGGGTAAAATTATGAATTTCCCACTTGGAAGAAAGTGGCTTAAATTCTATCCAATTATTTGCCATGACAACCAGCTAAACACAAAAGGGCTGGAATGGATGGAGAGCGCTGCCTCTATAATCATCACTGTATGTCCTTCAAATCATGGATATGCAGCACCACCATCCCCGGCTACTTCAGGGCCATAAGCCTACACGGTAATTACATGCTTCGGGAACACTCCACTTAAGTGCATCAATAATATAGTGAGCGAACATGTTCTTTAATTCTGCACCTGTAAATGGAGGGAAAAATAAAGAAAATATCTCTATCGAAAAGAAAAAAATGAAAAGGAAGACAAACAAATTAGGCAGCCAAATTATTTTCAGCTGTTTTTGTGAGATAACCCCCACCCCCAAATTCAGACGCTTATTATAAGGGTTTCCACAAATGAAAAACTATCTCTCTGCTTATATTAATAAAAGGTAAGGATATAGTAATGAGTAATGTAGAGGCTGAAAACAAATCAGAAAATATTCTTTTTAGCTGAATGTTTTGTATTTAATGTAATCATTTCTGCCATGCATTATGAAACTCCAGGGCATTATTTTTTTTTAATTTCAGATTACCATAATGTCTTTATCTAAATACTGTTAGGATAATTTAGATAATAACCCATTCTAATGTCCGTGCTTCCAACAGAAAAGAAAAATTAAACTGTCATGACATTAATAAAATTAACAAGTCATGACTTAATAAATTTGTACTGACCAATATGCTACATCTCATAGGTATCACAAGGAGGTATTTCTGCTCATGTCTATGTATGTGTGCATTGATGCATGCATGCATGTATGTATGTATGTATGTATGTGTTTACTTTATGAACTAGCGATCTATATTTTCTTCAGAAGTAGAAAATTAATACTTAGCTAAATTGGGCAGGAAATAAATCAACAAAACTTTAGGGAGAGAAAGCAGTTGTTTTAAAATTTTGAGACCTGTGTACTCTCAGCCATGTAGTTCAAAGTGACTCAGCGTCAAATTCCCTGGAATTGTAAATTTATTCTGAAAACAAAATATATTTGAGTGAATAATTTTCTATACTTTTTTGAATTTCAGAGAGCTATTTATTAAAATTATGCAAAGATGTTGACATATTTACGACTGTAAACAAATTAAGTTTCTTAGCAGGCTTTTTCAGTTAGGAAAACAGTACAAACAGACAAATCTTGGTAAGGATCAACATTTTATGCAAACAAGCAATGTTCAACAAACACTCAATATAAAATACAGTTTTGTATGTTGACTTCAAAATATATTTGCTATTCAAATAAAAATATTACCATGATTTGAGACAATTCTATGAAACTTGGGAGAACCAGGTAAATTTCTACATTTATAATGAAAATAAAATGAATTTATCAAATTGCCAAAATATAGTGTGTTAGATTTTAAAAGTACTTATTCCAAAATGATTTTTAATTTTTTCTTTTTATTATATATTTTTAATTGATCAGCATACTTTAATTAATTATTCTTCAGTCTACAAACATATTATTTTTTGTCCAATTTGCTTTCTAAAAGTGAATTGATAAAACTTATATTTACCAGATGTTTTTTTGTAATCAAGAACATGTATTGCTTTTTTTTTCTAATAGTAGACAAATAAAAAAAAAAACCTATTTCCTTTTGGAAATGGTTAGCCAAATTAAATTACTATTAATTTTTTTCAAAGTTCTATGTAGGAGTTTGAAAATTTAATCATGATGCACTCTAAAACACTTTTGATAACTATTAATTTAGTGTTTACATCCTCTTTATGCATCTTTAAGATTGCAGACCCCTGAAGACTTAGTAGTCAGGTAGTGATATATAAAATATTCAGTTTTTACTATATAAAAATCTTGCTATTGAGTATCATATTATATAGAGAAACCATTTAAAAAAAAACTTCTATAGTGCCAAAGGCAACTTACTTTAACTTCCTATGGGTCACTCACAATATAAGTCTGAGATGAAATATCAGTTGTCTTTTGAAGGAAATATATAGACAATCTTTCAAGAGTTCATTGATATTGTTACAACTTCTTGTTTTATGCAGACATGGGCATCAAAACAGGCCAGTTCACATAACAATATTATGCTAGGATACTTCTAAGATTTGCTTACAAAACTGAATTCTAGAGAGAAAATGGAGACTTTATTTCAAGTCCATTAGAGGGTTTGATAATAATGATACTGCAGGACCTCCCTAAATCACAGTAATTACTCCCTTGAGGTACGCCGAGAAGCCAAAGGGAGAGGGCTAAGGCTGAGTATCCGAATGATCTCATGTTTAGTTTTGTGTTTTGTTTTTTATTTCTGATTCATTTTTGCTCCTCTTACTGGTTAGGAGGTAAGTGATAATATCCAAAGGAAAAGGCCATTTAAAAAATAATTCGAACTCTCACTTGGCCTACATCTTACCAGAAATCTTAGCTGGAATATTACCTTTTGAACAGATAACTGAGACCAGATATATAGAAACATATAAGAAAGAAGACATATAGAAACTATCTCTTGGTGTCATCTAGTGGCTGCATTTCACACTACATAAAAGAAACGCCTTATTGGTTTTCTGAGTAAAAGTTGTTTTATTACATTTTTTTTCTGAGTGACTGGTGTAAAAAGAAGCTGCCATTCTTAACAGACAAGTGAAGGTCAGCAGTCATCAAGCCTAGCCTGGCTCTTCACCCTGGTCCTTGACTGCGTCTTCTTATGAGGTCAGGACACACGAGCTGGGAAGCTCAGTTATTGCACACTGGTGTGAAGGTCCTGCTCCATGCCCCATTTAGGCTGCATGGCTGAGTGACAGAGTGTTGTTAAGAGACACCCACAGCCAACACACAAGGTATTTTCTCTTAGCAGGCAGAACAGCACTCAAGGGACTCTGATAGACTGAGCTGACATGCTAACAATCTGATTGCAGACGGCAATGGCCGGAGCCTCTGAGGGAAAGAGGAGTCTCCTGACCCTCCTGTCATCTGCTCTCAGTCTCCATCCTAAGATAGGAAAACTGCACAACTATCACCAGGAAAGGTGACATAGTGAAAGTAACTTATCCACAAATGTGCCGAAGTGTCATCTCTAATGTTATAGTTCCTTTAAGACAAACTGTAATTTCTAATATAACTTTTCAATTTCGAAGGGAAAGGGCACCAAGGCTGGGTTGACAGAAATAAATTATCCAGATAATTAAGGCTAACTACTCTACTTTCCCCTACTCCCTGGCCCACACACAGACAATAATAGGGCTCAATTATTTATAATTCAGATTTTTTTCTTTAAAAAAAGATTTTCAATAAAACTGGTGTTTGAATAGATCAAAATTATTATCATTAGGAATGAAATTATTAGCAAATTATGATCAGGGAATGTACAAAATTTTCAATTATCATAGTTTTTATTAGTATCTTTAGTGTAAAAACAGAAAAGGCAGGATTTAAAGATGGAAACAATGAGTCTGAGACTTGATTCTCATTTTCTTCTGTTTTTAGGCAAATTTATAGATTTATATCTTTATTAAACAGGAATTTATAAACACATTTGAGCTGTTTTCTTAACATTATTCTATGAACACTAACTGAAATTGAATTCACATCACTTGATTGATGTTTGATTTCTCTCATGTATGATTCTTTTTAATTTTTGAATATCTTATACACAACTACAATTTAATAAAGAAATGAATAAGAAACTGCACACATGTGGGCTTCTAGAAAAATAATTTCCCCTGTTTTATAAAGGAGTTAGATACTGCAAGTATTTGTGTGTGGTATTTATATAGATGCCTATAAGGTATATATATATATATATATATATATATATATATATACACTATTCGTACATGCATATATCTCTATGCATGTGTGTGTGCGCGCACACACACACACACACACACACAATCTAAAGGTTATGTGTGTATGTGTGTGTGTAAAAAGAGAGAAAGAAAAAGGTACACATTACTCCCAAAAGAAATACTCATTTCAATTTAGCAATCCAAAATACTTTGGATCAATTTGTTTTTGGTTTATTTTAAAACATTAGGTTTCTTCTAAATAAAATTCAGAAATACGGGTCATTTAATTTTATATCACATGTGAAAAAACATCAAATTTGACTAATGTGGCTCATTTTGCTGGATATATATCTTATTTTTATTCTTTTAGAACAACTGATCAGAAATTAATAAAAATTTATTTGAGTATATGTCTGTAACCGTATTTAGTAACTTGTTACATTTGAAATCAAATGCAGGAACTAGCACAGGTAAAAATCATTAAAACATACCTAGCTTTTCATTTTGCTTTGTTTTCTTTTGGATAGTTAATAGTATAATTCCTTGTGGCCTTTATTGTTATTTTAAAGGACCCTTATTTTTATTTTGCTCACTTTCCCCTTCTTTCTGCATTTACCTCACATTTTCTAAAAAGCACTATACCTTTCCCTGTCTCCTGTCAGACAGCTTATAACCTGTGGTCTTTCCCAGAGAAAAAGCACATTAATTGGTTGTCTGGTACCAAATGACCATCCCTGAAATCATGGATACCAGTAACATTATGTGGATGAAACAGGTTATATGTAAGATTATACATATACATGTATATGCTTATATGCATACACACATATATATATATATGTATACATGTATCAATATATATATTATATACAATATGTATATATGTATACAACACACACACATATATATGTGTGTGTATATATATATATGTACACACACACTATTCATATATGTATGCAATAACCTTTAGTGAAAGATTAATACCTTTTCACATATGTTTCCTGGTATTAGAGTTAAAATCAGAGTACAGGGAAGTAACATTTCTAAAATACAGCAGGTAATTTAAATATGGAATGTGGAATGAAGGAGCTGTCTTAATGCTCATTAAGCAAAATCTATATAATTGGCTGAAGAGGTAGATGGAAGGACAGTCACACAAAAAAACAGGCCATTCACACCCTCTCGATATTTACATTACTAGATCCATACAGTAGACAACATTAGATCCACACAAGACCATTCTTAGTTTTCCCTGAAATTTCAGGCAAAGCATCTGCAGAAATTAAATACAGTATTATTTAAATTTATTATTCTTACCCAAACACCCTTTCATATATAATAGCTTATGTTAGGTGGCTTTTAAAATAGATTTTGTTCAGTTAAAATCAATACTTTTTAAAAGTTAACACATATAGAATTCATTTGCATTTTTCTACGATGATTAGTAAAATTAATAAGGAAAATAGTAAGCTAAACCATCTTCATTCCCCACCCCCATCATTTCTACACAATGTTGTACCTTTTTGTTCAAGTATATATTTTCCAAAATATTGGTAGCTAATGATTTGTACCCATGCAACCCATGACTCATAGTTCTTACTGAGTCCACAAAGATCTCACATTGCAGTATAACATTGATATTTGAGAGATTCATCTCTTACCCTTTTTACTTAATCTTTCCTAACATTTTCAGATATTTTAAAAAATAGCCTTAATTTTATCATAGCACAAACATAAAATCCTGTATTTAGCAAACCTGTCAGCCTTATGTTTAATTGTGGGCAGCAATCTTGTAAGTCTTAACTTCTTATGTAATTTGATTTGTGCACAAATGGATTTCTCTTGCAAAATATCATATAGGAGCTATACGTTTTTATAACAACCCAGCTCTTTAAGATAGCTTTTATTTAAATGGAATAGTCCATTTACACAAGAGGTTTCTGTTTCTCTGAGTTTCCAAATTGTTTCCCATAATATACATTCAACTAGCATAACAGCCAAGGGGGATTAAAACCACAAGTGCTTCAAGGGGAGATTCGAAGGCCCTCCTGTACCCTCTTTCTTCTTTCACTAGTAGATTTGATGGTTGCGTTTTAAGTCCCACTTTTTAATATGAGGTGACACAGTAAGAAGACTGATGACTGAGATGGGGCATCTGTCCTGCTTTTCTCACATACAGGCTCCTTCTAGAGGAGAAACAAAAATGGAAAAGGCTGAGATAAACATTGCCAGGGACCAGCCTCTGAGTGAAGAGGGGTTCTGAGAGAAGGCGTTCTGGGAGCAGCAGAAATAAGGACTCTAAGACAAGTTGTGGATCTAAGCTGGCAGCCTTTACTCTGCTAGAGACAACATTCCAGCCTGCTTTGTCTCTGTTCTGCTTGCTTTCTTTTTCTTGTCTGCTTTCTCTGGAGATCCCCAGACGGCTCTCTCTCCCTGCTTGAGACAGTTCTCCAAGCAGTTCTCTCTTGCTACTCTAAAAAAATTCTCTGGATAGCTCATCTCCTGCAGATCACAAGTCCAGTCTTTATTTTACTTATCAATCCATTCATTTACTTCAGGTTTCATTTTTATTATCCTATGAATCAGCATCATTTGGCCCTAGCCCCTTAATTCTTAGGAACCAGAAAGTACACATTTTCTTTTAACATTGCAGAAGAATTCAGAGGTCTGCCAGACTCTTGTTAAGCACAGAGATAAACTAGCTGGATGGGACCCAGTCCTGAAATTACCATATCTACCATACCTCGACCTGTGTCCCAGGCTGACCTTGAACTCAGGAATCTGCCTGCTTTTGTATCTTTCTGACAAGCTGGCTCATGTTCCTTTAGATTCGTGAAGCTCCTCATAATTCACATTGCATGCTTAGATTTTGCATAGTTGAGAAATTATATATTTTTAAACTCCTGGTTTTAGAGATCTTTTCTACATCCTCAAGGACTGTCGGAAGCTGCCAGTGTTTATGATTTTGCTGAGATATTAGCTACACCTTCACCTCCTGGAATTGTGCTGTCTGATTATAATGGAGCCATTAATGTTAACAAGGAGGCCATTCCTTCGAGGAGGAATGCAAAATATGTACATTATTAAACAAAGAAACCTTATGCCCATGGCAGCCATTGTTGAGGCCCATGTCTGCTGGACCTGTCTGTCCCAGACACAAGAACCTTGTCAATCAGTCCCCACCAAGACCATGCCGGATCTAGGAAGAAGTAAAACTTGCTTTTAGTTGTCATTACAGAGCCATTTACCAGAAGCTTGGTCCGTATAATCTCACCTGTTCTGTGGATCGATCAGACATCCTGGAATGGATTGCTTATGTCATTGCCTCATTTCACCGCCTCATAGGACGCTGTGTTCTTCACCCACCTTGGGGATCACTGGCAATATTCAGTTTCAGAGTGACCCTAGGCAGTTATCAGCCAACAATGTCTCTCATTTATTGAAAATCTAATACATAGGTCCTCCCAAAACCTTTCTCACAAAATAGTAGTTTATCTATTTGTTGAAGAGGGAAGGTTATGTTGTTTTGTTTTGTTTTTGTCTAGATATATCTGTTTCTTTCTTTTCAATTTTCTCTCTCTCTTTCAAGGAACAACTTCTATTTAAGGCCCAGTTGTTTAGGCTGGTCCACTCCTGATAACCCTTCCTTAAATTTTTATTTTATTTTTACCAGAGAGGAAAAAATATTAAAATACACATATTAATGGGATGGATGTACTATTTTAATCTATATGTTTAAATCTACTACATCATATCTAGCTCCTCAAATATTAAGCATTTCCTTCAAGTGAAAATATCCAATTTTTTTTATTTTCTAATATATTTTATGCATTATTTTGAATTGTTAGCCTACTGTGAAATAGAACATCAGAATTTATAACTTCCATGTAATTATAAGCTATACACAGCTCTCAGAGGTTTCCTCTCCCTTCTTCTCCATAACATTCCCCAATTTTGACTTATCAGCATTGTATTCTCACATTCTACGAGAGTGACTTCCTTGATTCCTTATGTGAATGATAAGCATTAGTGTGTGTGTGTATGTATATATATATATATATATATATATGCAAAATAGTTGGTTAGATAAATGTGTATATATCCTAGCATAGCGAACTTCTATGAAGAGTATATACATAAGTACACATATTTTAGATTCCATCAAACTCAGTTATAAATCAAGCTAATAACCATAGTTTTGATTAAATAGGATGTTTCTTTCTCTGTCTACTGCACTTTTATTGTACCTACCATGCAATTTGTTCAATTTTGTAAAGTAATTTTAATTCTCAAAGTCCAAGCAAGCATAAGAGAAAAATAAGCACACTGAAGATTTAAAATGGGCTCAGGCATTTTTAAAATAGATGCCAAACAACAAGGAGGAGCCGTGTAAGACATGTTTATTTCTATTTATCCATTTTCAGTTTTCCATCATTACATATTTTATTTGATTATAATTTAAGAAAGATTTCACTGGGTCAATTATATTGGTGTTTGACTATATTTTAGCATGCATGAAGAATCTAAACACTGGTGGAAAATGACTGGATTCTGCAGGCCGCTGACTAACTCAGCTACCATCAGAACCCAGGTCTGGGGCTTTGAGTTGGCCCAACTCAACATCTACCCCATCTATAAGATGCCAGAGCACAAGAACAAGCTGGTCCTGCAAGACCAGAGCTGCAGGAAAACCATGACTCTAGCAATAGCAGGATATCTGAGAGGACTTTAGCCAATGGTGTAGTACTGATGTTGTGTCAGCAACCAGAAACCTTGAACCAGTGACTCACTGCAATGGCTCAGTTTGCTGGGAGAACAAATCATGAAGAGAGAGTTCCACAGTGTCTTGACTCAGAAGAAATCAAGAGCAAAGTAGTTGCCCTTTTGGAAAAGAGAAGACTTGTAGATGAATCCGAAGCAGCTAGTGTGGGCCATGTGAAACAGGAGAAAGGAACTCTTGCTAAGGTGACTGCAAAAGCAGAGGGATTGGCTCTACAGTGTCCAGTGCCACAACTAATGAATATTCGATAGAGGGATGGGGGAAAAACAGGAACAGAACAGTGAGGGAGCAGTCAAGAAAGTCAGAACTGTATCCAACTGCAGTGACAGGTGGAAGAGAAGCCTGCAGTTGACAGGAAAACATGTAGCTCCCAAGCAGGGCCAAGAGGGTGGTGTGCAGCAGACTAGAGCTTCCATTCTGACTCAGCCCTCAAACGTACTGTCAAGCCACATGTGGCGACCATATGGGTAGTCTGGAGATCATGTGGAAGTCCATGGTCCTTATTTCTGCTGACTGTAAAGGGCAAGGAAGCGACTTTTGCAGTGATATTGATGAGTGCAGACTCACAGTTGAGAGAGGAGAACAGAGAAGGCTTCTGTGACAACTTCTACCACCTATCCCCTTCCCCCCAAAACGTGACAACCCAGACAGAAAGCCATGGAAAAGAAAACCTCTTAAAAATTGTGATAAGGATGCTGAAGTGTAGCTCTCCAGAATAGATGGCTTCTAGTAGGGGTGGGACTGAGGAAGAACTCAGTTTTCTTTAAGGCTCTGGACCCTGTGATGATTTGATCATGCTCTGTTTCTTCATTGAATATAGGGGCAACAGGAATTAGACTTGCTCTTTTTCTGCTATTGCTTCTTCATCTCCTCCTCCTCCTTCTTTCTCCTCCTTCTCCTCCTCCTCTTTTTTCTTCTGCTTCTCCCCCTCCTCCCCCTTTTCATTTCTCTTCTTCCTCCTCCCCCTTCTCTTCCTCTTCTCTTTCTCTTTTCTCTCTTCCTCTTTTTCTTCTTCCTCTTCCCCCTCCTCCTTTTTTTCTTCAGTGCAGGTGGAGGATTCACAATTGTGGATGGCATGGATATGGAAGGACTTAAAAATGATTGTGCTTTGGGGTTCATGATATGAAAATCCCAAATAATCATTAAAATATTAGGAAAATAGTCTAAACACTTAAAAATTATTTTCTATGTGTTCATTATTTTTTTTTTCTTAAAAATCATCCACTCAAAAAGTCTACATGGTGATTGCCGAGTACAAAACTTGCTTGTGAGTAATGGCATGAATTAAACATTGTCAGTCCTTTTGGTGTTTCACTAGGACAAAAAGAGAAAGGTTGTTTCTCCTGCATGTTTTGTTCAGCTAATATGTTTGATTTATCGCGAGAGATGTTACTTAGTCCATTTGTAGCCGGCTCTCAAAAACACCAGTCAGGAGGAAGGTGGGTGAGCCATGTATAAGGATAGAGAGATGGTGAGATGTAATGAACACAGTAAAAGGAAAGTACCAGCAGTACATCAGCAGATTCATTCACCATAGTGCATAGGCAGATTCATCACCACCATGCATCAGCAGATTCATCACCACCATGCATCAGCAGATTCATCACCACCATGCGTCAGCAGATTCATCACCGCCATGCATCAGCAGATTCCTTTGCCACATCTGCCAGATCTTACAATGCATAAAAGGAAAGTTTTGACCTCCCCATCAAATAAACAACTTGAAATTCTAATTTTACCATCAAAAGTTCACAAATGAGGCTTCCTTAAAAACAGCACTCTTGAGTGACTGTGGCTTATTAGATGGCTCATGGAAGTTAGTTCACACAACTCACAACTCAACTGGTAGCAATAGTATTTTTGTTGTTTTTTATGACTGTGTATACACAAAACAAGCCAGCAGGAAATAAGTTCTCCTGATATACAAACTAATTTGACTTGCTATTCCAAACTTACAGGTTAATTTTTTATTTTTCTAATTCATGTGATTGATTTTTATTGATAAAATACAAAGTGATCTAAAATACTTGGTCTTGAATTTTCATGTCTAAGTATTTTTGCTACAATAAAAAACATTATATTTTACTTTAGCGTCAAATTAACTTTCAGATAATGATGGCTAATTTGTTCCAAAGAGGCACAGCATGTGTTATGGTCCACACTTAACATAGTTGTGTTTATTTATTGGGAATGGTTTCCGATTAGTCTTCTCAGCACCCCAATCATTCTGAGTCCCTGACACCAGACGAGACTTTTTTCACTTTCCATAATAAACGAGACGAAATATGCAGAGAAGTATTTATTCTGCAGTTTCTCTTTTTCTTAAATTTTAGCCGCTGGAATAAACACCTAATTGATTTAGTCACACAATCTACATAGGTATAATTTATCATTAGAGTTTATGATTTAAGAAACCAAATTTTGATTAATCACAGATTTCCAAGAATATGAATTAATCTTCTTATCGCTGTGATTAAATTCCTGACAGAAGCAACTTAAAGGAGAATGGTCTGATTTAGTTTATAGCTGTGGGCAGTACAGCCCAGTGTTTCAGGGAACATAGAGGATAAATTGTCTGTATCCCAGGCCAGGAAGAAGAGGAATGTGTAACAGTTTTATTGGGTTCCTTTTTCATTTTCATTAGGTTCAGGAATCTAGACTATAGAATGGTGCTACCCACATTTATGTTGTATCTTTTCACTTCAACCATTGCATCTAGAAAGCCTCACAGACACGGCCAAGGTGATCCTAGGGATGTTAAGCTGGCATTCAGTATGTATCAAATCACCTAAAAAATTAATAAATTTGTGAAGGTGTACTCTTAATTAGGTACATTTATGAAACTGGTGGTTGATATATTTCAGTCCCATTGGGAAAACCTTTCTAACTTTCTCCTTTCTCCATTTCAAACAAGCTACATTGTCCTTAGTCTTGAACAGCATGCTTAGCATAGTCAGACTGCAGTGAACCTGCAGGGATGTAGCGTATCGTCTGATACACTGAAAGAAGGTAAATGACAAACAATATTTCTACACTGGACAGTGGTACATTCCTTTGACATCATTATGTCCTTACAGTGCTGAGGTCTTAGGGGTACCTGTAAGCGGAACAAACCACCTGTAATTCAATTTTGAATTGGAAACAAGCAAGGTGGGATTTAGCTTGATGCCAATATTTGAGAGTTTGTACTGTGGCGGATAGCAGCTTGCATGGTATTACTAATGAAACAACTGCAAATGAAACAATGTGGCGTTTAATTTTTTTCTATAAGAAATTATAAAATTAATTTATATTATTTTCAGAAAGTTGTTTAAAAGTTAAGGCAAAAGTACTCCTTTAAATATTTAGACTTTATTTAACCTTTTGTCCATAGTAGTAGGAAATCATCATGTAGAGTTCGGAAGTCTCTGAAGAGAGAACAGTTGATAGCCAGTGTGGATACTTATAAGTATTGATCCACTAGCTTCGTGTGGCTAGAGAATGACTAAATTATATTTGCTGTGACAGTCCTGCCACCTCCTAAAATACCTGATGTATCATTACCACTCAAATGCACTTGTTGAATTCTTTTATTCAGTAATCAAATGACATAAAATGCTCCTGATACAAAAGACAACTGCTATTGCAGGCATGGAAACAGAGAAATAAAGTGTTCCAAGAAATATCTGGTTTTTTTTTCTTTAAAAGTAAGTTTTGAAGGTCTGTACAATTTTTAAGCGGAAAATCAATTTTGGCAGAGCCCTGCATCTATTATGTGAACAACTCCATGTTTTGATCCTTTTAAAAAATAAGAGAAGGCAATTTTGGAAATCAGTTTTGTGGCTGCTTCTGCCAGGGCTAAAATTGTTCATCAAATGTGAAATAAAACTATATGAAGTCAGAAAGGCCAGTAAGGTCTTATGCACAATTATAAAAATGTCTCTCTTTAAAAATGCAATTCAAGTAAAAGCCTGTCAATGCTCCTTAACCTTTTCTTGAAGAAAGGGATGATAAATACATCAGAACAGGTAAAGAAGTATTTTCCAGTGACCAAATATTCCTGATATCATTTGCTCCATGATAATGAACCCCCAAACACAGTGCCTTGAAGTGACAGGGTGTTCCTCCTTCGATTATGGTGGACTGGATTCAAGTGGTCGGTCCTGCAAGACTAACATGAAATTACAAAAACAAAATAAATTAAAAGTATTTTCCCATGGGAGTGGAAGTGTTGTGTTGACTCACTACCACCCCTTAAGTGAAAATTGGCTCAGTTTTTTACTTTCCACCTTACCTTTCCACATGGCCACCCACCTAATAGGTTATTGATATCACTCACTCTTAGTGACAGACTTTACAGGTATCCTATGACTTCAAAGACTAATGGTGACATTTCTTGTATTATGGTCTTGAAAACTACATGGGTACTTTTTGCTATACTGTATTAGCTATGGGCATGTCAAAGTATCCAGGAAAGGAGGCTGAGCTTTGAGACACGGGTGTAAGGGGAATGAGGAATTCGAGGTTACATTTCAAAATCACTAGAACACTAAAATGTGCTTAAAATTTTCAGGAGATCACAGTATAGAGAGATTATTGACAGCAATATTTGCTCCGTGGATGAGACACCGCACCGCTTTGAAGAAGTCCTTGGTAAATGGTCACATTCATAGGATCTGACAGAGCTGACAAAGTCCAGATGAAGCTCTTCCATATTAGATAGCATGCCAATCTTTGTGTTTAAAGAAATTTGGCCACGATTTTGGCAGGGAGACAGGTAGGGAATCCTACCCTTTTCTTGAGCATTCATTGGGAGTTTTTTAAAAATAATTTATTTTTAGAATATGGTATAATTGAATCATATCCCCTTCCCTTTCTTCCTTACAAACCCTCTGGTGTACACTCCTGCCCAGCTCTTTAAAATTTACAGCCCTCCCTTTTTTTGTTTTGTGGTTGTGAGTATGTGTGTGTGTGTGTGTGTGTGTGTGTGTGTGTGTATGTATATACTAAATACATAAAGACAAGCCGCTTGTTCAGTCTGTGTAATGTTTCTTGTATGTATATGTATTCAGTACTGATCATTTGGTGTTGGATAAGCAAATTTGTTCTCTTCCCTGAGGAAGGCGATTTTGTATACTTTCAGACTTCCCTAGTTGTCCATAGTTCTTTGTGTAGGGTTGAGTCTCCTTGAGTTTTTCCTGGTGTACATTAATATGTTTTCTATTGGTATCATCCTTTAAAACAACACTTTTCCTTCAAGTCCATTTCCATTCCTTTGTGCAAGCTTCCCAGTCCCAGAATCTCCAGCAGGGGCGCTCCTCCCCTTCCAGTGGAAACACCAGGCTGGGACTCAGGTCAGTGTCTCATTCCAACATCACCTGAAAAAGGCCTTCTTCGTTCAAATGCAAATTAACACAGATGTGAAAGAATCACCAATGTAAGGAGAGTGAGAAACTTGGAGTGCTTAATCCTAAATCAAATGTCTTTGACATACCCCTTCCATCTATCAGGCTCAGAAATCTCTGCGGAAGACTAAACAGAGAGATGGTGAAAGACAAAGATGGTAGATGACTACATGAAAACTGTGACTTCTAGACATCAAGGTCAGATGCACATATGAACTACCAGAGACCATTGCAGCAAACCTAGGACCTGCACAGTTTCAAATCCAACACATTCTCAATTCTGAAAAGGAGAAATAGACAGTGGCTCCAATCCCACCCAAAAAACTATCTGCAATGGATTCCCACTGGCAAAAGACAAAATCATTATCTCTAATGGGACCTCACTACGTATATTAAGCACACATTAGCATTGGTGCCAATGCAGAGGGAAGTATTCAGAGGGAAGGAATTTAACAAAGGTATTTTTGTAGAGTTATTGCCTCATGTTGTTTTATGTGTGCGTGTGCATGTACATGTGTGTGTTTCTTTTGTTGTTTGCTTGCTTTTTAAAGAGAGAGAGAAAAAGGCAGTGAGGTCAGTTGAGTGTGGATGATTTCGAAGGTGGTGTTGAGGGAGGAAAATTGCAGTGTCAGAATATACTATATGAAAAATGTTTTTCAATTAAAATACAATTTAAAAAAGAAATCTCTTCGCTACATGCTTCAATATGTTAAACATGAAGTATCAGAGCACTGAATGGTTATGGTTATTATTCAAGTCTTGAAATCTTTTCTGGTTTACCAGTAGAGAACAAAATATTGAGGTTACCTCTAAGAGACAATACTATATAGATTAGAATATAGATATTATATGAATATGATGAAGCAACTTTTTTATTAGGAAAGGAAAAGGAATCATGTTTGGCATGCACATGTAAATTCACCTGGAAACTACAGCTAAAAAGTAGTTGCAACATTCCTGGGCACATTGAAATATCTGTTGATAAACCTTTAGATTCTTAAGTCATGGTGTTTTCTTTGCCTAATATTTCCTAGGAAGGGAATATTTCTTACTGCGGGTAATGTAATCTCTTTCTGGGTGAGATTATATTTTCTGGACCTCTTTTCTTGAACCTGTTCTATGACATGAGCTAAGCACCTTATTAGAGAAGACCTGTGGTTTCAGACCCCTCTCCAAATGTCCCTCCTACAATAGCGACCACTTTATGCCCCTGTACCACTGCAGGGCCATGTTAGTGCCTGCCTCCATAGTGCTGTCTCTCTTATTATCATTAGTCACATAAAAATACGTTTTCTCAAATGATGGCAATATATAAAATAGAACATCATTCAGTCACAGAGAAGACTGGTATTTCATCATTTGTATTGTGTATAAGCTTAGAAGAAATTACATTAAATGAGATAAGTCAGATACAAAAACTAAAACCATCCGGGTGTGGTGTGGCACGCCTTTAATCCCAGCACTTGGGAGGCAGAGGCAGGCAGATTTCTGAGTTCGAGACCAGCCTGGTCTACAAAGTGAGCTCCAGGACAGCCAAAGCTATACAGAGAAACCCTGCCTAGAAAAAACAAACAAACAAACAAACAAAAAATTTTAAAAAATGGGAGAGAAGAGCTAGATGTACCTTTATTTGCCAGCCGTGGTGGCGCACACCTTTAATCCCAGCACTTGGGAGGCAGAGGCAGGTGGATTTCTGAGTTTGAGGCCAGCCTGGTCTACAGAGTGAGTTCCAAGACAGCCAAGGCTACACAGAGAAATCTTGTCTCAAAAAACAAAACAAAATAAAACAAACAAACAAACAAACAAACAAACACTCTAAGACCATCTTGCTCTTTCTTAAAATATGTAAATTTAAAATGTTAATTTCATATAAATAAGGAGAACAGGATTGGTTTCCATTTTTTTGGTTGAGGTCCTCACTATTTTTTCATTAGCATGTATTGATAAATTAAGTGATATTTGTGTTCTATTGGTAGATAACCCAGCTGTCGTAGGCATGATATACAAATCCCTTGATGTAATTTCTATCTTCTCAGGTCTCCTTCTTCCCCGCTGCTTCCTTTAGCCATCGATTGCAATTCCCTCATATTAAAAAGTGATAAAGAACAACAACAATCTATTATCTCACATTTTCCTTGGCTCAGGAGACTATGGGGCTTCACCTCCAGCTCTCTGAGGGTCTCATAGTTGCAATCAAGGTGTTAGCCAAAGAATGGTTTTCTCCTCTGGTAGCACTAAGGAAATTTCAAAATGGCAGAACCATTTCATTTCCACACAGGCCTGAGGGACTCAGCCTCTCCTTAGTGAAATATCAATTTGATCTTTATCCCCTATTTAAGGGGATGATCATCCTTGTTGTTATTACTGCCACCGAGTTCTAGTCATTCCATGTGTATCCCCTATGCTCTTTATTTTGCAGGTAGATAGTTTGTGTGTATTTTCTCAGTTACAGTTTCACTCCATGAATAGTACTTCTTGACGCATATCTTTTTAGGTAAAAATTGTTTTGTTTTTTTTTGACTAATGAACATTTTTCAAAATATTTCAAGTTTCCTTCAAAGATGATAAAGAAGTAATGTGTGCACTCTTACCTGACAGAGTCAAGCATCCATCAAACGTGGACATTGATCTGAATCTGGGTTTAGAGATTCCCAAACCCTGGGAGGAATAGGAAGAACACTTTAATACCTCTCTAGACTCCCAGGACGTAGGCATTGAGAAGTACATTATGACATGGTGTGAGAGTGTGTTTTCTGGTTGGGTAAGGGGGAAAGGAATGCTTTATGAGCAGAGCCTAGGGTGAGTGAGTACAGAGAATGTAAGCTTTTGTTTTGATACACTAAATTGAAGTGCATCTGGAATATCACTGTTCCATTCATTGATAATGAATCCTTAGGACCTCACCAGTACCTTCTCTTGCAATTCTATAAGCACTCCACTAAGACAAGACTCATTATCACAAGCCTAAAGAGATGAGGATATTGAGCGTCAGGAAAGGTAGCTAATTACCCAGAGGCTAGTTACTTAAGCAACCACATTCTGAACCATTTGATTTTGGTAGTTAATGTGCTAATATTACTTCCCGTCTTGGAAATCTAATCTGTACAGTTAGAACATTGGACTAAAGCTTAATGAGGAGTACCTTGCCCACTCATATTCTACTGCTAGAAAGCAAGTTGTAAGGGAAGAAATCACACAATGGTATAATAGGAGATGAAGGTCATATTGCAAAGCACATTAAAATTCATCTTTCTAAATATAATGTGACATAATATAATGTAATGTAATATATACATAAGTACCAGGATGGCAGAAGTCCTCTGTTGCCTCATGTTTAGGGTTTTTTGCATTTGTTTTATTTGATTTATTGTTTTCAAATATGCTATTAGGTTAAACCTCACACATTTTTACAAAACAAAACAAAACTCTATTACATTGTCTTTCTCCTTTTCTCATTATCTTTTATTTAAATTTTATGATAAAACTGAATTTAATCATATGCCTGTACAAACTTTGTGATTTTTAAGAAAATGTGGAGTGTCTCTTAATAATATATTTACATGTTCAATATAAAAATGACCCTTTACAACATAATTGAATCTATAATTAAATACTCTTTTCAAGGAGACTTTGTTTTCAGTTTTAATAGGCTTTTAAATTTTTGAAAAAAAAAACCCCAGAAAGTTGATATTTCACTCTGTAATATTATTATTTATAATCTGTATACCTATGTCACACCAGTCTGAAAAAGAGTGATCATGAAAGTATAGTCTGTGATTTGCCAAAGGCTACAGCAACTGATCTGAGACCCCAATCCTACAAGTAAGGCCCTGGCACTAGATCCAGTTCACATCAGTGTGTAGCCAGCAGTGAGAGAGAGGGAAAACGTGCCTTTCTCACATTTAGGGTTATTTTAAGGTCCCCAGTTGGTTAGATAATATCCATCTGCAGAGGCAATGATCATTCCATTTCAGAGACCACTGATCAAATGCAGATAATTTTACAATCACATATTTACCATCATATATATATATATATATATATATATATATATATATATATAATGTTTAACCATGTCTTTGAATTCCTCAAAATAAAATTATTCATTATAACTCTGAATAAACTCAGTAAGCAAATATGCATGGCTCAAACACTGCAAAGGGAATGACTTACTCTGTCATTCAATTATTGAAAACCAAACTTTTTTCTTTTGAGATGATGTCGCATTGTATGGGACATCAGACTAGCCTTGAACTTTTTGCACTACTCACACCTCAGCTCCATAGTCTTGAGTCACAGCATCTGTTTTTAAGAACATCTTTCTCACCAGAATTTGGAAGTGAGCCTTTTATGAGTAGCCCCTGTATTCTGTGTAAAAAGAACCTCAGTTGACTATCATGTGGCAACACAAGGGATCTTGTTTCCACAGGCATTTCTGGCCTGTTTTCTTTCATAAGCAAAGGGTTACATCTCTTACATAACCCAACTGGTATCTTTATTCACCTTGAGCAATAAGATTTTTCTCTTATCCTTTTAAATAGTGTGGCATGATATGGAAAAGAACCCCTTTAACAAAACCTATTCACAATGGAATGCGAAGAATCAGGCTGGAGTCCTTGTAAGAGCCTTCAGTACAACTCCAATATTAGCTTATTTTTCAAATATTCTGAAGAATGAGTGTGTATTCTTTTATAGTAATGTGAGTTATTTGACGAGGACTGTTTTGAGATATATTTCAGAGAGATAATAGGTTCAGAAATCTCTCTTTCCTTTTTTTTTTCTTTTTCTTTTCAGGTTTTATAGAAAAATTTCCAGTGAATTTGATATGCTACATTCTGGTCTCTGCTTGGTTCATATAGTGTCCCTAGAACCATAGAAATTAAAATCATATGATAAAGCATGATACATGTGTAGAGAATCATGTCTTTTATTAAAAGTTCTACTTCTAAATATTAATCTTAAAAATGTGATGCTTTCTGCAGTTATGTCTCATCAGTTAATGTTGTGAGTCTTTGCTACTGTTTCCTCCAATCTGTAAGGATACGATTATCTAAATAATGTTGAAAATCTCCTCAACAGAACAGAAATTTTGCAAAAACGGGCATATGAGCTTAACTAGCCACTCAGAGGCAAAATGTAAAAATTCATTTAAATCCATGGTGACAGAGTCCCTCCATAAGTAGAAAAGCTGCTCAGACAGGGCCCCCAATGGAGGAGTTAGAGAAAGAATTGGAGGAGCTGAAGGGGTTTGCAACCCCATAGGAAGAACAATAATATCAGCCAATCAGGCAGCCCAGAGCTCCCAGGGACTAAATCATCAACCAAAGAATACACATGGTGGGACCCATGGCTCCAACTACATAGGTAGCAGAGGGTGGCCTTGTTGGGCATCAATGGAAGGAGAGGCCCTTGGTCCTGTGAAGGCTAGAAGCCCCAGTGTAGGGGAATGCCAGGGCAGGAAGGTGGGAGTGGGTGGATGAGTGGAGGAACACCTTTATAAAAGCAGGGGAGGGGGATGGAATAGTGTTTCAGGGGAATGGAGAAAGGAGAAAACATTTGAAATGTGAATAAAGAAAGTATCCGATAAAAATATTTTAAAAAATGAAAAGAAAAGAAAAGAAAAGAAAAGAAAAGAAAAGAAAAGAAAAGAAAAGAAAAGGGAGAGGGAGAGGGGGAGGGGGAGGGGCAGAGGGAGAGGAAAAGAAAGGAAAGGAAAGGAAAGGAAAGGAAAGGAAAGGAAAGGAAAGGAAAGGAAAGGAAAGGAAAGGAAAGGAAAGGAAAGAAAAGAAAAGAAAAGAAAAGAAAAGAAAAGAAAAGAAAAGAAAAGAAAAGAAAAGAAAAGAAAAGAAAAGAAAAGAAAAGAAAAGAAAAGAAAAGAAAAGATCTGCTCTGGACCATGAGATCCTCTGCTACTCAGGCCTCACTCTACACCATCAGAGACCATGCATACAGACCCTCTGTCTAGTGGCCTAGGTAGACTGTGTCTTGTTTGCTTTGCTGAATTCCACTACTGCAATGCACAGTGATCTAGGAAGATCAGATATAGGGTTGAGATTGTACTTTTTTCTCTTATTTCAGAATATTGTTCTGCCTTATAATTGCAAGTCAGAGGACCAACATCTGGCAAGCCAAGACTGTTCAGATTCATGTCCTACAAAAAATGCAGTATACAGAATATGAAATATTTAATTGTAAATAGTGTATCATCAACTACTGAAAGACAAAACTGATGTTATAAATATCCTGAGTATATATACAATAATTATATATGTATATATATATATATATATATATGCAAGTCTTGTGGGCAAAGGTGAGAAGCAATTATAGGCAGCATGTTATATCTAGTTTAAATAAATTTGAACTTAGAACAATTTTACTTTTTAAAAAAAAATAAAGAAAAATGACTAATTAAATGTTTAGCCTTAAATTTGATGGCTATATTTTAGAGATACATATGTGTACATGTAATTTATTTTACTGTGAGTCTCTCTCTCTCTCTCTCTTGATGTGTGTATGTATATGTATGTGTTTATGTGTGTATGAATGTATGATATATATGTGGAGGCACTCATACAGGCAGAAGAGGAAATCAGATCCGTTGGAGGTGAAGTTTCAGATGATTGAAGATTTTCCATATAGCTACTAGGAAGCAAACTCAGTGCTCTGGATGAAAAGATCTTTAATTAACTGACTATTGACTGTAGTACTATCTCTAAACAGGTCCACACCCGCTAAGGGTAAAGTATCTAAGAACCCTTATTAAAATAGGCTTAGAAAAATGTAAGCCTGCATTTTTGTATAGCTTTTAAATTATTTTATTTAATATATGGGTTGTAAAAAATAATAAAAATAAAGATTAATAAAAAATGATTAATATAAATGTTAAAAATTATTACCAGTTGAAACTCATTTAAATATCAAAACCAATAATGTTAATATCAGTTATTTATATAATGGAAAGAATATGTATTTTTAACAATAAATTACTATTATATTTATTTAGAGGTGAAACATAAATATATCTTATGTTAACAAATGTGAATTTAAAGTACTAATCTCAGTAGACTTTACATAAATAGCTTATTTAACTAATTACTTAAAAATTATTTTCCCAATAGAATCGAAATAACTATTTTTCATTTGTGATAATGCTTTTATGAGTCTTCTGTTCATAACCCTATCATATGCACAGATAAGTGTTCATATAGCCAGGTACTGAATTCTAAGAGTGAGAATTTTTCTTTAAGTTTTGAACATATATTTTGCAAATTTACCCTTAGGAATAATGGAATGAAGTCACCCAGCAATAGAAACGTGTATGATATTAAGTTTGTTAGTGTGCAATGAAGACCTCTGCATTATTTCTAATTATTTTATATAAAAGCTTTTTTACATTTAAAATGTGTATTTAGTTATGCAGTGTAAATATTTTTACATAATTATTGTCATCTCTTATTTTCATCTTTATATTTTTCTACTTTTTTCTGATAATGTTAGATATTTTGTACATTAATAAAAATTCCTTTTATATAATAATGTGTACTTTTGTGAATGTGTTTTATCTAAAATAGCTTCCAACCTTTCATTTACTAATCTGATGTAACATTTTATTGGATGCTTTTCTTTTAATCCTCATAATGCAGAGACTTAATTTAGAGATATGTACTTTCTTTCTTTTTTTTTAATTAGACATTTTCTTTATTTACAGTTCCAATGTTATCCCCTTTCCTGGTTTCCCAACTGGAAACAGACTATCCTATCCCCCATCTTCCTAATGACCAACCCACCCACTCCAGCTTCCAGTCCTGGTATTCCTCTACACTGGGCCATCAGGCCTTCACAGGACCAATGGCCTCTCCTTCCATTTATGTCTGACAAGGCCATCCACTGCTACATAAGTGGCTGGAACCAAGTATCCCTCCCTGTGTATTCCTTGGTTGGTGGTTTAGTCCATGGGAGCTCTTGGGATTCCAGTTGGTTCATATTGATGTTCCTCTTATGGGGATGCAAACCCCTTCAGCTCCTTGGGTACTTCAGCTTCTTAACTCCTCCATTGTGTAAATGTACCACATTTTCTGTATCCATTCCTCTGTTGAGGGACATCTGGGTTCTCTCGAGCTTCTAGCTATAATAAATAAGATTCCCATGAACATAGTAAAGCATGTGTCCTTATTACATTTTGGAGCATCTTCTGGGTATATGCCCAGGAGTTGTATTGCTGGGTCCTCAGGTAATACTATGTCCAATTCTCTGAGGAACCAACAGACTGATTTCCATAGTGGTTGTACCAGCTTGCAATCCCACCAGCAATGGAGGATCCCACCAGCAATGGTTCCTCTTTCTCCACATCCTCTCCAGCATCTGCTGTCACCTGAGCTTTTGATCTTAACCATTCTGACTGGTTTGAGGTGGAATTTCAGAGTTGTTTGATTTGCATGAACCTGATGACTAAGGATCTTGAACATTTCTTTAGGTGCCTCTCAGATATTCAGTATTCCTCAGTTGGGACCTCTTTGTTTAGCTCTGTACCCCATTTTTAAAAGGGTTATTTGGTTCTCTGGTGTCTAACTTCTTGAATTATTTGTATATATTAGATATTAGCCCTCTATAGGATGTAGGGTTGGTAAAGATCTTTTCTCAATCTGTTAGGTGCCATCTTCTCCTATTGACAATGTCCTTTGCCTTACAGAAGCTTTGAAATTTTATGAGGTCCCCATTTGTAGATTCTTGATCTTAGAGCATAAACCATTGGTGTTCTCTTCAGAAACTTTCCCTCTGTGCCCATGTGTTCGAGATTTCCCCCCACTTTCTCTTCTATTGTATTCAGCGTATCTGGTTTTATGTGGAGTCCTTGATCCACATAGACTTGAGCTTTGTACAGGGAGATAAGAATGGATCAATTTGCATTCTTCTACATGTTGACCACCAATAGAACCAGCACCATTTGTTGAAAATGCCTTCTTTCTTCCACTGGATGGTTTTAGTTCCTTTGTCAAATATCAAGTGACCATGGGCATGTAGGTTCATTTCTGGGTTTCAATTCCATTCCATATATCTACCTGCCTTTCATTGTACCAGTACCATGCAATTTTTATCACTATTGCTCTGTAATACAGCTTGAGGTCAGGGATGGTGATCCACCCCCCCCACCCCCCAGAAGTTCTTTTATTGTTGCGAATAGCTTTTGCTATCCTGGGTTTTTTTGTTGTTCCAAATAAATTTGTAAATTACTCTTTTTAACTCTATGAAGAATTGATTTGGAATTTTGATGGGAATTGCATTAAATCTGTAGATTGCTTTTGGCATGATCATCATTTTTACTATATTAATCCTGCCAATCCATGAGCATGAGGGATCATTCCATCTTTGGAGATCTTCTCTGATTTCTTTCTTCAGAGTCTTGAAGTTCTTGTCATACAGATATTTCACTTGCTTAGTCAGAGTGAGACCAAGGTATTTCATATTGTTTGCGACTCTTGTGAAGGGTGTTGTTTCCCTAATATCTTTCTCTGTATGTTTATTCTTTAAGTAGAGCAAGGCCACTGATTTGTTTAAGATAATTTTATATCCAGACACTTTGCTAAAGCTGTTTATCAGCTTTAGGAGTTCTCAGGTGGAATTTTTGGGGTCACTTATGTATTCTATCATATCATCTGCAAATAGTGATATTTTGAATTCTTCCTTTCCAACTTGTATACCTTTGACCTCCTTTTGTTGTCTCATTGCTCTGGCTAGGACTTCAAGTACTATATTGAATAGGTAGGGAGAGAGTGGGCAGCCTTGTCTAGTCCCAGATTTAGTGGGATTGCTTCAAGTTTCTCTCCATTTAGTTTGATGTTAGTTACTGGTTTGCTGTATATTGCTTTTACTATAGTTAGATACGGGTCTTTAATTCCTGATCTTTCCAAGATTTTTATCATGAATGGGTGTTGGATTTTGTCAAATGCTTTCTCAGCATCTAATGAAATTATCATGTGGTTTTTCCTTTGAGTTTGTTTATATAGTGGATTACATTGATGATTTTTCATATATTGAATGATCCCTGAATTTCTGGGATGAAGCCTGCTTAATCATGGTGAATGACTGTTTTGATGTGTTCTTGGATTTGGTTTGTAAGAATGCATTGAGTATTTTTTCTTTTTTTTTTTATTAGATATTTTCTTTATTTACATTTCAAATGTTATCCCCTTTCCTAGTTTCCCCTCTGAAAGTCCCCTATACTCTCTCCCTCCCCCTTCTCCCCAACCTGCCCACTCGTGCTTCCTGGCCCAGGCATTCCCCTACAATGGGGCATTGAGCCTTCACAGGACCAAGGACCTCTCCTCCCATTGATGACCAACTAGGCCATCCTCTGATACATATGCAGCTAGAGCCATGAGTCCCTCCGTGTGTTTTCTTTGATTGGTGGTTTAGTCCCAGGGAGCTCTGGGTTTACTGGTTAGTTCATATTTTGTTCCTCCTAGGAGGCTGCAAACCCCTTTAGCTCCATGGGAACTTTCTCTAGCTCCTTTGTTGGGGACTCTGTGCTCAATCTAATGGATGACTGTGAACATCCACTTCTGTATTAGTCAGGCACTGGCAGAGTCTCTCAGGAGACAGCTATATAAGGCTCCGGTCATCTAGCTCTTGTTGGAATCTGCCATAGTCTCTGGGCTTGGTGGTTGTTTATGGGATGGATCCCCAGGTGGGGCAGTTTCTGGATAGTCATTCCTTCATTCTCTGCTCTGATTTTGTAATTCCTTTCATGTCTCTGTAACTCCTTCCATGGGTATTTTCCCCTTCTAAAAAGGATTGAAAAATCCACACTTTAGTCTTTCTTCTTGAGTTTCCTGTGTTTTACAAATTGTATCTTGGGAATTTTGAGCTTCTGGGCTAATATACACTTATCAGTGAGGGCATATCATGTGTGTTCTTTTGTGATTGGGTTACCTCACTCAGGATGATATCCTCCAGATCCATCCATTTATCTAAGTATTTCATGAATTCACTGTTTTTAATAAGTAAGTAGCAATCCATGTATAAACGTACCACATTTTCTGTATCCATTCCTCTGTTGAAGGACATCTGGGTTCTTTCCTGATTCTTACTATTATAAATAAGGCTGCTATGAACATAGTTGAGCATGTGTCCTTATTACAAGTTGGAGCATCTTCTGGGTATGTGCCCAGGAGTGGTATTGCTGGATCTTCCAGTGGAACTATGTCCATTTTTCTGAGGAACCACCAAACTGATTTCCAGAGTGGTTGTACCAGCTTGCAGTCCCACCAGCAATAGAGCAGTTTTCCTCTTTCTCCACATCCTCACCAGCACCTGCTGTCACCTGAGTTTTTGATCTTAGCCATTCTGACTGGTCTGAGGTGGAATCTCAGGGTTGTTTTGATTTGAATTTCCCTGATGATTAAGGATGTTGAATATTTTTAGGTGCTTCACAGCTATTTAGTATTACTCAGTTGAGAATTCTTTGTTTAGCTCTGTACCCCATTTTTTAATAGTGTTATTTGTTTTTCTGGAGTCAAACTTCTTGAGTTCCTTATATATATTGGATATTAGCCCCTTATCGAATTTAGGATTGGTAAAGATCCTTTCCCAATTTATTGGTTGCCGTTTTCTCTTATTGACAATGTCCTTGCTTTACAGAAGCTTTCCAGTTTTATGAGGTCCCGTTTCTCAATTCTTGATCTTACAGCACAAGCCATCATTGTTCTGTTCAGGAATTTTTTCCCTTGTGGCCATATCTTTGAGGCTCTTCCCCACTTTTTCCTGTATAAGTTTCAGTGTCTCTGGTTTTATGTGGAGTTCCCTGATCCACTTAGACTTGAGCTTTGTACAAGGAGATAAGAATGGATCAATTTGCATTCTTCTACATGCTAACTGCGAGTTGAGGACACACCATTTGCTGAAAATGCTGTCTTCTTTCCACTGGATGGTTTTAGCTCCTTTGTCAAAGATTAAGTGACTGTAGGTGTGTGGGTTCATTGCTGGGATTTCAATTATATTCCATTGATCTACCTGTCTGTCAATGTACCAGTACTATGCTGTTTTTATAAGAATTTCTCTGTAGTACAGCTTGAGGTCAGGCATGGTGATTCCAAAAGAGGTTCTTTAATTGTTAAAAATAGTTTTTGCTATCCTAGGTTTTTTGTTATTCCAGATAAATTTGCAAATTCCCCTTTTTAACTCTGTGAAGAATTGTTTTTGTGAGAATTTTATTGAGTATTTTTGCATCTGTATTCTTAAGGGAAATTTCTCTGAAGTTCTCTTTCTTTCTTCGGTCTTTGTGTGGTTTAGGTATCAGAGTAACTGTGGCTTCATAGAACGAACTGGATAGAGTACCTTCTGTTTCTATTTTGTGAAATAGTTTGAGGAGTATTATAATTAGGTCCTCTTTGAAGGTCTGATAGAACTCTGCACTAAACCCATCAATTCCTGGGCTTTTTAAATTTTTTTTTTGCTGTTTTACTATTAATGACTGTTTCTTTTTCTTTACAGGATAGAGGACTCTTTAGATTGTTAATCTGATCCTGATTTAACTTTGGTTTCCACTTAGTTGATCTCAGCCCTGAGTTTGATTATTTCCTACTGTCTAATCCTCTAGAGTGGATTTGCTTCTTTTTGTTCTAGAGCTTTTAGGTATGCTGTCAACTGCTCCTGCATGATCTCTCCAGGTTCTTTTGGAGGCACTCAGAGCTGTGAGTTTTCCTCTTAGGACTGCTTTCATTGTGTCCCTTTTGTTTAGACATGTTGTGGCTTCATTTTCATTAAACTCTAAAGTGTCTTTAATTTCTTTCTTTATTTCTTTCTTGACCAAGTTATCATTGAGTAGAGTGTTGCTTAACTTCCATGTGTATGTGTACTTTCTATTATTTATAATATTATTGAAGATCAGCCTTAGTCCTTGGTTATCTGATAGGATTCATTGGATTATTTCAATATTTTCATATCCGTTGAGGCCTATATTGTGACAGATTATAAGGTCAGTTTTGGAGATGGTACCATGTGGTCCTGAGAAAAAGATATATCCTTTTGTTTTAGGATAAAATGTTCTATAGATATCACTTAAATCCATTTTTTTCATAACTTATATTAGATTCACTGTGTCTCTGTTTAGTTTCTGTTTCCAGGATCTGTCCATTGATGAGAGTGGGGTGTTGAAGTCTCCCACTCTTATTGTGTGCTGTGCAATGTGTTTACTGAGTAGTTTTGCATCAATATTCATAAGGGAAATTGATCTGAATTTCTCTTTCTTTGTTGAGTCGTTGGTGATTTAGGCATCAGTGTAATTATGGCTTCATAAAATTATGGCTTCATCCCTTATGTTTCTATTTTGTGGAAAATTTTGGAGTGCATTGGTATTGGGTCTTTGAAGGTCTGATAGAACTCTGCACTTAACTCATGTGGTCCTGGGCTTTTTTGGTTGGGAGACTATTAATGACTGCTTCTATTTCTTTAGGGATTATGGGACTGTTTGGATTATTTATCTGTTCCTGATTTAACTTTTGTATCTGGTTTCTGTCTAGAAAATTGTCAATTTCATCCAGATTTTCCAATTTAGTTGAGCACAGATTTTTGTAGAAGGATCTCATGATTTTTTTTTAATTTCCCTCGTTTTCATTGTTATGTCTCCCTTTTTATCTCTGATTTTATTAATTTGGATACTCTTTCTGTGCCCTCTGGTTAGTCTGGATAAGTGTTTATCTTGCTGATTTTCTCAAAGAACCAGCTCATGGTTTGGTTGATTCTTTGTAAAGTTCTTTTTCTTTCCTTTTGGTTGATTTCAGCCCTGAGTTTGATTATTTCCTGCTGTCTAATCCTCTTGGTTGTATTTGCTTCTTTTTGTTCTAGTGCTTCAGGTGTGCTGTCAAACTGCTAGTGAAAGCTCACTTCAGTTTTATTTTGGAGGCACTTAGAACTATGAGTTTTCTTCTTTCCACTGCTTTCATTGTGTCCCATAAGTTTTGGTATGATATGGCTCCATTTTTATTAAATTCTGAAAAGTCTTCAATTTCTTTCTTTATTTCTTCCTTGCCCAATTTATCATGAAGTATAGTGTTGTCCAGCTTCCATGTGTAACTATGCTTTCTATTTTTTATGATTTTATTGAAGACCAGTTAGTCCCTGGTGATCTGATAGGATACATGATATTATTTCAGTCTTCTTGTATCTGTTGAGGCCTGTTTTATGACTGATTATATGATCAATTTTGCTCATATTTGAAGAGTATTGGTATAAGGGCTTCTTTGAAGTTACTAAACCCATCAAGTCCTGGGCTTTTTTTGGTTGGGAGACTATTAATGACTGCTTCAATTTCTTTAGGGGTTATGGGACTGTTTAGATTATTTTTCTATTCCTGATTTAACCTTGTTACCAAGTATCTGTCTAGATACCAGCAGGAGGTGTTGAGAAGAAGGAATATTCTTTTGTTTTAGAATAAAGTGTTCTATAATTATCTCTTAAATCCATTTAATTCATAGCATTTTTTAGTTTCACTGTGTCTCTGTTCAGTTTCTGTTTCCATGATCTGTCCATTGATGAGAGTGGATTGTTGAAGTCTCCCACTATTATTGTCTGAGGTGCAATGTGTGCTTTGAGTTCTAGTAAAGTTTCTTTTATGAATGTGGGTGCCCGTGCATTAGGAGCATAGATGTTCCAAACTGAAAGATATTCTTGGTAGATTTTTACTTTGATGAATATGAAGTGTCCATCTTTATCTTTTTTGATAACTTTAGGTTGAAAGTCAATTTTATTTGATATTAGAATGGCTGTCCCAGCTTGTTTCTTGAGACCATTTTTTCTCAGAAAATTGTTTTCCAGCCTTTTACTCTGAGGTAGTGTCTGCCTTTGTCACTGAAGTGGGTTTCTTGTATGCAGCAAAATGTTGGGTCCTATTTATGTATCCAATCTGTTAGTCCTTGTCTTTTTACTGGGGAATTCAGTCCATTGCCATTAGGAGATATTAAGGAAAAGTGATTGTTGCTTCCTGTTATTTTCGTTGTTAGAGGTAAAATTATGTTTATTTGGCTATCTTCTTTTTGGTTTGCTAAAATATGATTTTTTTCTTGCTTTTTCTATGGTGCAGTTTCCCTCCTTGTCTTGGAGTTTTCCATTTATTATCCTTTGCAGTGCTGGATTTTTGAAAATATATTTATCATGAAATATATTGTTTTCTCCATGTACGGTAATTGAGAGTTTTGCTGTGTATATTAGCCTCAGCTGGCATTTATTTTCTCTTAAGGTCTGTATGACATTTGCCCAGATTCTTCTGGCTTTTATAGCCTATGGAAAGAAGTCTGGTGTAATTCTGATAGGTCTGCATGTATATGTTACTTGACCTTTTTCCCTTACTGCTTTTAATATTCCTTCTTTGTTTTGTGCATTTGGTGTTTTAATTACTATATGGCAGGAGGAATCTCTTTTCTGGTTCAGTCTATTTGGAGTCCTGTAGGCATCTTTTACATTTATGGGCATCTCTTTCTTTAGGTTAGGGAAGTTTTCTTCTATAATTTTGTCCAAGGTATTTACTGATCCTTTAAGATATGTTCTCTCTCTTCTATACCTATTATCCTTAGGTCTACTCATTGCGTCCTGCATTTTCTGGATGTTTTGGGTTAGGACCTTTTATCATTTTGCATTTTCTTTGACTGTTGTGTCAATGTTTTCTCTGGAATCTTCTACACCTGAGATTCTCTATTCCATCTCTTGTATTCTGTTGGTGATGCTTGCATCTATGACTCCTGACCTCTTTCCTAAGTTTTCTATCTCCAGAGTTGTCTCCCTCTATGATTTCTTTATTGCTTCTACTTCCATTTTTAGATCCTGGATGATTTTGTTCAATTCCTTCACTTGTTTCATTGTGTTTTCCTGTAATTCTTTAAGGAATTTTTGTGTTTTTTCTTTAAGGGCTTCTACCAGTTTACCTGTGTTCTCCTGTATTTCTATAAGGGAGTTATTTATGTTCTTCTTAAAATACTCTATCACCATCATGAGATGTGATTTTAAATCCAAATCTTGCTTTTCTGGTGTATTAAGGTATCTAGGACTTGCTGTTTTGGGAACACTGAGTTCTGATGATTCCACATAGCCTTGGTTTCTGTTGGTAAGGTTCTTGTGCTTGCTTTTTGCCATCTGGTTATCTCTGGTGTTAGATGGTCTTCCTGTATTTGGCTGGAGGTTGTCTGCCCTGTGGGCCTGTAGGCCTGTGTCAGCACTCTTGGGAGACCACCTTTCTCCTGGCAGGCTCTGGAACAGCCTTAGCTCTGAGGTGCAGATTGAGATTTGTACCTTCTTATTGTTATATTTAAATGTCATAACTTCTCCTGACTTAATACTATCATTAACTTTTATTACTTAGGGTACTTCTTTAAATTTATGCAGTTTCCATATAATCCTCTATCTTTGGTCTAAATGTCTGCTCTGTGCTTCATTTCATCATAGGCTGTACCATTTCATGGCCTCTATCTTAATCCATGAACATGAGCCATCTTTTCAAACCGCAACTGTTTATAAAGAAGCCTGTACTTGGAACACAAAAGGCATACCTTTTTCTTTAATTGAAAGTAGACATTTTTAAGACCCAGGAGTGCTAGCACACACCTTTAATTCCAGCATTCCAGGAAGGGATAGGTATATCTCTGAGTTTGAGGCTAGTTTGATTCTTGGCCTATAGAGTAAGTTCTAGGACAACCGGAGCAAAAAAATAAAAGAGAAAGCAAGAGAGCTAGAGAGCAAGAGAGAGAGAGAGAGAGAGAGAGAGAGAGAGAGAGAGAGAGAGAGAGAGAGAGAGAGAGAGAGGAAGAAAGGAAAGAAGGAAAGAAAGAAAGAAAGAAAGAAAGAAAGAAAGAAAGAAAGAAAGAAAGAAAGAAAGAAAGAAAGAGGAAGGAAGGAAGGAAGGAAGAAAGAGTGAGATGAGCTTTTCTCCATTTAGACCCTCATTTAAATATACTTTCTCTCTGTCATTAGAATATAAACAGTCATCTAAAAGCAATTTTAAGATACAATAAAAATAAACTAGAATAGAACAAACAAACAGCACAAGGAAGCAAAATAGAGAAAAAGTACAAACACCACTCCTTATCAGATGACACAAGCAGGAGAGTTGTCCCTGTACCTCTCCTGGACAAAGTTAAAGAGCTGAGCCTGGTGATGTAGGCTCAGGAGAGCTGGCAGTCTGATCCAACTCTAGACTCAGATCTAGGGCTTTGAGTTGGCCCACCCAACATCTCCCCTGTCTATATTCTGTTGGAGAGCCTGGAAGATCTGGTCCTGAAAATCCAAAGCTGCATGGCTTCCATGACACAGGGTAACAAAAGGATATCTGAGACAAGTCCAGTAAGGATCCAGTATTAATAGTGCAACAGAAGTCAGAGGCCTCAAAGGAGATCATGATTTATTGCAATGAACATGAGCAAATAAAGCTGTTTTGACAAATGGGTATATTATATGACACACAGTACACACTACAGATTACATGGTGATATGTTTTTTAATTTTATTTTTTGATTTCTTTTGCAGGGGAGGTTGCAAGTTTGAAGGGCAGATATCAAGGGATAAGGAGGTGATGGGATTGATTGGGCTGCATAATGTGAAATTCACAAAAACTCAATAAAAAGTTTTGGTTTGGTTTGGTTTGGTTTGTTTTTTTGTTTTTTGGGTTTTTTTTTTTTTGGTGGTGGTGGTGGTTTTTTTTTTGGGGGGGGGTTGTTTTTTGGTTTTTTGTTTTGTTTTTTGAGACAGGGTTTCTCTGTATAGCCCTGACTGTCCTGGGACAAACTTTGTAGACCAGGCTGGCCTCGAACTCAGAAATCTGCCTGCCTCTACCTCCCTTTTGAAATGATGAAGATAACCCCCAAGAATGTGATATGGATGCAACAGTGTAGCTCCTCACAATGGACAGCTCCTCACAGGGTCTTGGTGGGAATGGTTCTTTTAGGGGTTGACCACTAAGAGTTTAATCATAATCCATTGAGTATATGTGTAACAACAACAAAAAAATGGACTTGTTTTCTCCTCCTCCTTATTTCCTTCTCTTCCTTTTCTTCCTCCTCCTTCTCCTCCTCTCCCTCTTCTTCCTCCTCCTCTTCTTTTTAAAGGGGAGGATGATCACAAGAATGAGGAGCAGACAGACCTATGAGTACTGGGAAGTAAGTGTGCTCAGGGTTCATGATGTGAATTTCCCTATAATCAATAAAGATATTACTAAAAGAAAAATGTTTTCCATTAAATCTCTAGTTTAAACCTTATAAATACTAAATGGAACTTGTTTCCCCTTGCATTGATGAAAAAAGAACAAAAAAAAATTAGTACATTTCTAAACTGGACAGATGAGGAAGGATTCTAAGGAAATACCCTTGAACATTATATGCGATATAATAAGCCATTTTATTTTTAGAATGAAAGAAACAAGATTTATCAGTAAATCTGTATAAATACAATTCAAATAAGAAAGAAAGCCTCTAAGTAGTTATGCTTGTTGAAATGTATCCAGTTGTTCTTTCTTGTGTGGTGATGAATTAGGTGATGCCGAGCCTTTGGATTGATTGATATAGTCATAGATATTTCCCCACAGGATAATAGCTCACCTAATCACCTATATGGCAGTTTATTTAGCTAATTTTAAGCATTATTATAGTTTGGCACTAAAAAGTCAAATAATATCCTCTCTATGAACAGCTTATGCCAGTCCATTTTAATATTAAAACAACTAAACACTGTTTGGTTACTGGGAAGTGTCAAAGCTGTTTTGAATAGGCTTATGGAATGAACTTTGACACACCTTGATAATTAATATTCTTTACTTTATGATAAAGCTTCAAGCTGTTAGTTTGAACACAAGAAAAGGCCAAACCTATCTCAATTCTAGAAGCTGAAGGTAGAGAAATGACTTCAGTTACTCAGGCATTTGGCCATTGTGGTCTTTGCTGATTTCTTACTTTTTATAAGAAGAAGCAGAAGAATATTACCCAGACTATGTCCTGGAAGCTTGAGAGCTTTATGCATGTATGAATCCACATGCAAGGTGATACTCCTTGAAAAATGCACACCTGAGACTCATATTCTGCTGTTGAACAGGATGATTAAGACAGCCTGTAGCTTTGCCTGTGGAACTCACTTAGGCAGTTTTGAATTTTTGAAAATTATGTTCAAAATAATTGAAAAATTGCAAAAGTATTTTGCCTGCACACATGCCTGTGTATCATGTGATTTCTATGGAACTGGAGTTACAGATGGTTGTGAGCTGCCATGTGGATGCTGAGAATTTAACCTGGGTCTTTGAAATAGCGGCCAGTGATCTTAATAAATGACACACCTTTCCAGCCTCTTATTATGTGTAGTTTATGTTGAAGGAATTGAGTATAACTTATAGATTGCAGGAGCAGTGCCTGACTCTTAAAAACATTTCATTTTTCCTCCTTTTTGATAACTTCAAGTATTTCTCTTGTTCTCTACATGACTTAAATTCTTATCCAGACCATTACCAAATGGACTACTAATCAATCCTGATATGGGGCTCAATTTTAAGCTGTTTTTAGTATTGCATTTTCATAACAACATTATGCTTCAAAATTAATTTTTCCATGGGGAAAAATCTATGCTCACTTCTGTACACTTCAGAGTTTATAAAATACATCTTCTTAAGATAGTTTATGTACCTTCATTTCTGCATATCTAAGTGCTTTCAAGTATATCTTTCTATGACCTTATTTCTACTGCCTCTTATTTCTCCTCTTACATTTCCCCTCTTTTCACATTTGGGTAATTGTTACATTGATTATTTATCACATTTAGAATCCAAATGGTAGGAATTGTAATGTATCCATGTCATTTCTCCATAGACATGAGGTATTGAGAATTGCTTTGCATAGGCTTGTCTTGCAATAATGGTTAGTATTAATTCTAAGTTTCAATAAAAAAAATAATGAGTATTTGAACAAAACCATTCTACTCAAGAAAAACCAGAAGTGGGCTTGGTCAAAATAGCAAGCACAGGCCTGATACAGATCTCTATAAGGTTTTCTATGTATATATTGTAGCATTAAACTTATTATTTTATGGGACTTCTGATTGAGAGTGTGAATGAGTGGGTCTCTGATTCTTGTGCCTCCTCTTGGGTCTCCTTTCCTTTTGTTTTGTCTCTTTGGCCAATTTTGTTGTAATGGTTTTTTTTGTTTTCTTTTATTATACTTTGTCATATTTGGTTGTTATCTCTTAGAAGCCTGTACTTTGCTTTGCTTTTTTTTTTTATGTACTTTTTTGTCAGAGAAAGAACTTTAAAAAACAATAAAGAATTTAAACAATGGAAACAGAAATGACTGCATCTTATGAACATAGTAAACTAGAAGGACAGATGAAAGAATCTATGGGCTACATGATATGCCAGAGATATGGGGGATACTAGAAATCAAAGAGAAAAAACAGAGCTAGAAAATAACAATAAAATATCCAGGAACTTAGGGACCACTCTAATAAGTAACATGTTAAAAAGTAAAGTAAAAACTAACTACAACCAAAGAGTAATGGGTGTAAGAAGGAGGTAGGAGAAAAGGACAGGAGTGTTGATACAGTGGAGCCCGTTCTGTTTTAATCGGGTTCAGAAAGGGAGTAGATCTAGCAGGGAGGGGGGAATAGAGGGAAGAGAACTGTAATCAGGATATCCATGGATGAGAAATTATTTTTAATAAAAGGGAAAACAACTTTATTCTGTTTTTAAAAAATGGCAGTAGCCTAGATGGACTTTGTTTGTTTTTTGTTTGTTTCTTCTTACAGGTACATCAGAGCCTCTTTCATTTTATGCATGGCCAGATGGAGTTGGTGATTTTTATATAACTACAAAGTCAGTTCTATGTTAATGATTTGCAAAGAAAATTAGTTTTAGTGGTAGGCCCGAACCAAAGTTGTTTAATATGTTTGCAATAATGTAGCAATATTTAATTTTGATGAATGGTAGTTGTAGTAGTAGTAGTCCAGCTTGAAATTTATCTTTTAAAATTCAAAGTTAATACAGTAAATCAGAACAGGAATGAAACATACATATAAGTATGTCCAGGACACAAGCTAGGAGAACTTACTCTTGGTAAATACCTAATGCCTATTTTTAAACTTTCTCTCTCCAGTCTACACCTGAACATATGATTTTGAGTTTTTTATTTATTAAAGCAAGCTGAGCACCCCATGGACAGCAGGTCAGTAAGTGGCTCTCCCCTGGGTTCCTACACCCAGGGTCTAATCTTGAGATCCTGCCCTAGTTTCTCTCGGTGATGGACTGTAACGTTTAAGTGAAACAACTCCTTTCCTCCAAAGTTCCCTTGATCACGCTATCTATTACCGCAACAGAGAATAGCACTTGGTACCAGGAAGTGGGTTACTGTTATAATGAACCTGAACATATTTGGTTTTTTGAGGAGATTGTGGAGCATTTTGGAATTTGGGGCTGAAAAAGTTGTTGAGGGCTTAGGACTTAGTTGGCTTGTCTTTGTGGGAATATGAAAGATAAGAATGTGGAGAGAAATGCAGACCCTGGAGGCCCAGTTTCTCAGTTTCAAGGGGAAAGAGTAAGCATCCCCTAAAGACTGTGCATGTTTCATATTTGAAGTAAGTACTGGCAGAAATCTTAGTATCCTTTGCTATATTCCCTGTAGCCTTCCCTCCCATCTCACAGTCACTGATCTCTTTTTGTTCCATTATCCCCATTTATTCTTTTATGCCACTGTGTTCGATTCTGTGTCTTGAAAGCCTTTCCCCAAAGGTCCCTTACTAAATTCCTGACTTCTATAAATGTTCCCAAGGAACACATACATCTGAAGAGTCAAAGCTAACATCCACAAGTGAGAGAAAACATGTGATACTCATCTCCATGATTCTGCGTCACCTCAACCAAACAGTTTGTTCCATGCTTCATCCACTTAATGTGAATTTCATCATTTTCTTTTCTTAGCAGCTGAATAATATCTACTCTGCAAATGGTTCCCACTTTCCTCATCTATCCATCAGTTGATGGATATCTAAGCTGCTTCTATTTCCTAGACGTAGCAATTACAGCATCAATGAACGCGGATGAGCAAGGACCTCAGTAGTAAGACAACATCTGCACAGAGGACAGTGTGGAAAGATTACATGTGGGAGAGGGGTGGAATATGATTCAGAATGTGGGACTTTTACATCATACTGTGTATTATATTGTGATATTAACATGAAATCTTGTGGATAAGCAAAAACAAAATAAATACATGAAATGTCATGGTTTAATAGTGATGCATTTGTGAAGTTAACCAGCATTTATAGGGCACAGGCTTCCCACGGGTGACTCTCCCCTTCCCACCTGCTGCACTACTTACACATCTGTTGGTACAACCCCAGTGATTAGGGGATGGGCTTCTCTCTTCACTGTCTGACTGCCACTAACCAGTCTCATTCCTAATGACTCCTTTCTATCAGTGCACCATGTCCCAGATCTGTGTTTTCCACTGGTGCTAATTGTTAGATGACTATTAAAACAAATGCCCTATGGAGAAATACTAAGGGAGTGTCAGTGGACTCTGAAGCGTAAAGAAATCAAGGAAAGAACCCTGAATTTGAAATAAATCCCATGGGAGTAAATGTGCAGGTCCTTTCAGGAAACACCATAACTACAATATTTTTTGTCTTTAATCCCAGAACTCTGGAGGCAGAGGCAGGCAGATATCTAAATTCAAGGCCAGGCTGGCCTGCAGAGTGAGTTCGAGAACAGCCAGGGCTATACAAAGAAAGCCTGTCTCAAAAAAAAATCAAACAAAAAATCTTTTAAAAATATGAAGCATGCAAAAACAAAGAGATTAAACAGTATAATGAATTACAAGTTAGACAGTAGTAGGATAGACAAACTCACTGGGCATTTTGTGGACTATCCCACTATGTTTTCTTTATATTTTCTGGGATAAAGACAGGCTAGAATTTTGTTTTGTGTAAAATTCTTACATCAATCTCTGTCTCTTTGTCTGTCTCTGTCTCTATATCTATATCATTTTTGTCTATATCATTTATGTCTATACTTATACCTATATCTATATCATGTACATCAATATCTATCACCTATCTTTATCTATATCCATATGTCTATATCTTCTATACCTATACATCTATGTCATATGTGTGTGTGTTTGTCCAAACACTTCCACTTATTTAATCTCAACTACAAATTTTTAAAAGTATCACTCTTGCAAAGAGTCTGAAAGTTTGTCTACTGCTACAAACATGAAAACAATTATTCTATTAGCTATCATCTCAAGAAAATATGTAGCAAAGCAGATAGGTATGATAGGATGTAGAATCACATTTCATTTTTGTATGTTATTCAAAGCTTCTGCTTGCTGAATGGTTTGTGCACACTGTTATTGCTAAAGGAGTTGAACTGCACCAAGGCTAAAATTCCCAGATTCATCCTCCATCTGCCAACTGTTATGATCAGCAAGTTGAAAGTGGGCCTGCTGTCACTGTGACCCTAGCTGACCTCTTAATTTCTTGAGTTCAAGTCCAATTAACCTCTAGGAAGAGGCACAACTGTTCTTCGCAGACAAGTCAATAGAATCCAATAGTAATCATTTCATTTTCTGCCTTGTCAAAGGGTGGCCCTCCCACCTAACCCATCTCACACAAAGGTGGTCATTTATCACCGTTTAGAAGACTGTACTGTGCCTTATCCTAGCCCTGCCTGAAGTACATTCATCAACT
The DNA here is from genome assembly GCF_978045245.1 of Mus caroli. Classification (NCBI taxonomy): domain Eukaryota; kingdom Metazoa; phylum Chordata; class Mammalia; order Rodentia; family Muridae; genus Mus; species Mus caroli. The sequence goes on from NW_028227270.1 coordinate 5,675,354, forward strand.
GCACAGACAGGGGACTGAGTGATGCTGTGAGAAGCCTCAACAGAGGAGCTTTAGCAACCCTGCCTGGGCTTGGCAACCTGTTGGTGCTCTCTGGATAAGGACATACCAAAATCTGGACCCAGACAGAAAGTGGTCTGTGGGTAATACCTTTCCTTCAAAGAAGGCTACCTTCTCATCTGCACTTAATATATAAATCCCCTTGCTAAGGAAGTCAGTTGCTCTTATTATTTTATGAGACTCATATTTAGGGTAGATAGTTAAAAACACATTTAAAAGATATAAATATTCTTATCCAAAGAGACTTCCTTACTGAGTAGCTTGTTCAAAATGAAGGAAGGAAAATTATTTGGATTGTCTACATAAAACAGAGACTCTTTTGATCAATTTCCCAGATAATATAAAGAATTTAATTGCTAATTACAATTTATATATTACTGTAACTTTATGATTTAAATTAGTTTTTTCTAGAACTAAAATATTTTACTCCAATATTGATATGACTTCAAAATTTAGATTGTTAGAAACTGAATTCTAGAGATAATTAACAAGTGATGTTAAGCTATTTTCAATACATTTAACTGAAGGAAATGTCAGTATGGAAAGTTGAAGTATGATTTAAATTCCCTTACCAGGGTTATATATTCAATTCATGTCAATTTTATTTAAGTTAATATAAAACTTAAGGTTTGAGAAAATGTATACACTTTTTACTTTGATAGACATTTAAAAATTTTAAAATTCACTATATCCTACAGTAGTTTATTTCTCCTTCCATATTTGCTTTTTGAGTATTTTGAAGTCCAGTCCCCTTTAAGGAGAAAGATGTTACAGCCCCCATGGTATAAAGCACTGACCTTTGTCTTTCTAAAGCAGAGGCGTGTGAGAGGAACTTCTCTGCAAACAAGAATGCTCTGCAGCTATGCTTCCTTTCTTTTTCTTTTGCCTTTTGTATTTTTTATTAGATATTTACTTAATTTACATTTCAAATTTTCTCCCTTTTCCTGTTTTCCTCACCGAAAACCTCCTATCCCATTCCCACTTCCCCTGCTCAACAACCCACCATACCTGTTTCCTGGCCCTGGAGTTCCCATACACTGGGGCATAGAACCTTCACAGGACCAAAGGTCTCTTCTCCCATTGATGACCAACTAGGCCATCCTCTGCTACATATGCAGCTGGAGTCATGAGTTCCACCCTGTGTACTCTTTGGTTAGTAGTTTAGTCCCAGGAGTTCTAGGGGTACAGTTAGTTCATATTGTTGTTCCTCCTATGGGGCTGCTAACCCCTTCAGCTCCTTGGGTCCTTTCTCTAGCTCCTTCATTGGCACTGCTCAGTCCAATGAATGCCTGAGAGCATCCACCTCTGAACTTGTCAGGCACTGGTGGAGCCTCTCTGGAGACAGCTATAACAGGCTTCTATCAGTAATCACCTGTTGGTATCTGCAATGGTGTCTGGGTTTGGTGACTGTATATGGGATGGATCCACAGGTGGGGCCAGTCTCTGGATGGTCATCCCTTCAGTCTCAGCTCCACACTTTTTCTCTGTAACTCCATACATTGGTATTTTGTTCCCCCTTCTTGAGTTTCATGTGGTTTGTGAATTGTATCTTGGGTATTCCAAGCTTCTGGGTTATTATCCACTTATCAGTGAGTGCATACCATGTGTGTTCTTTTGTGACTGTGTTTCCTCACTCAGAATTATATTTCTAGTTCTATCCATTTGCCTAAGAATTTCATAAATTCATTGTTTTTAATAGCTCAGTAGTACACACAGCCTTATTTATAATTGCCAGAACTTGGAAAGAACCCAGATGTCTCTCAGCAGAGGGAATGGATACAGAAAATGTGGTACATTTACACAGCTAAGCTTTCTTTTCTATTTTTTAATTTGATTGTATTGGCTTATTTATTTATTTTTATTAGATTCTTTTTCTTTATTTACATTTCAAATGTTATCCCCTTTCCTAGTTTCCCCTTTGAAAACCCCCTATCCTCTCTCCCCACCCCCTGCTCCCCAACCCACCTACTCCTGCTTCCTAGCCCACGGATTTCCCCTATATTTGGGCATAGAACCTTCACAGGACCAATCAATACAGTTCTATATAATGCTCAAACTCTTGAAATAGGAATACTAGATAGAATGTTGTTTTTTCCGCTAGGTAAGACTTGTTGTTGGGTGAATTCTATCTTCAAATATCACTGCCCAAAGCCTGCTTTTTTTTTTTTCTCAAAGTACAGGTAACTTTCAACCTCATTCTGACTCACATCCTCTTGGCGTCTATGTGTTTAAGTTCTATAGGTAGAAATCAGATCATGGAAGACCCATATCCCACAATTTCGGGACCTTACTTTTAAGGAGGATAGCTGCATAGATATAGGCATTGGTGTTATTTGAAGTCTTGTACCCACCAGCAGGACAGGTGATCTGAGCCAGGTTGATGTGGCACAAGTGGCCAATTTCAAGGGTTTGGGTTACTTTGGATAGATGTATCTCCTCACTTCTCATGAGCATTTTTTCCCTAGGGTTAGCTGAATGCCCTTTGCAAATAAGTGGATTTGGGGTATAAATACTTTAGTGTCTATACAGAATTGACATCAGTAAAAACGTAGCCAGCTTCCGTGTTATCCACAAGGTTTGAAATATTGCTTCTGTGAATTAGAATACCATCCCAAGATTGTTCACATACATGAGACACAAAACAGCTGTGCAGAAATGCCTGTAATTTAGTTGTTCGGTTTGCCATTGTCTTGTATTAAAAGCTACCTAATAGAATTTATAGTTGGAGAAACCTTTTAGGCAGCACTCTTTGTATTTTTTATTAAGTCCAAACTCAGAGAATCTACTTAATGTCAATTTTGCTCCCTGGTTATACTGCACAGTGTATTTCACTTTAAATCTGCAGGCCATGATGATAAATTGATAATTGACCCCTAGGCCATGATAAATAAAGAACCCCTGTTTTTCATTAGAACAGTAATATCTAGTCATAACGGTCAGAAGTCTTATGCTAATCTTCCCCTGAGAAATGAACAATCAAGAATTTGGGGATTTTAAAACATCCATTGGGCTTTAGAACATCCATTTAAAAAACAAACTTCCAGTTATAAGCAGTACCAGAAAAGATCATTTTAGGAGTCTATGGTTAGGAACACCCTCTAGACTGTGCTATGTGCTGATCAACAGAATATTCCTAATCTACTTGACTTTTTAAAATATCCAGCTGAGAAACAAACAAAATTGTATCTGAGAATGCAATTCTTTGAGATTTTTTTTTGTTTAGAAATATATGAATGTAATGGCCATATCCCTTCCATAGGATAAAGTCATTTCTAAAGGTTCATTCATGTAGAGGTGTACATTTAATTAAGAGTACACTACCTGAGCCTTAAGGGGCAAGGGGCTCTGCTTGTTTAGAAAATGAACAAGATAATGTATGTATGTATGTATGATGTATGTATGTATGTATGTATGTACGAATGTGTGTGTGTATCTTTTTTAACCAAGTTTTAACTGAGAATGCAAAATTTATAAATGAGGCAAATACTCTTATAAACACAAATATAGAAAAAAAAAACCCAACCATTTCTAGAAGGGGATGAATGAATCAGAAAGTAAAAAGATAATGGCCTTTGACAAAAAAAGCTTCCTGTACCATTTATCAATTAAAATATCATTAAGTTAAAAGATGGCATTGTGTTCATAATGTTGTGAACTTATGTATATGTAAAAGGGGTAGATTTTGTGTTATGTGAATTATATGTCCATTTAAAGGGGAAAAAGCTGTGTACTTTAGGTAATTGAATGGGTGATACAAAGACAATTTAGCAATAGAAAGAATAAGACAAATCCGTATAGAACAGGGCCAGGCATCTCATCTGTTCACATCTAGGGTCTCAACCTTGGATTTGCATGCATACATATAGACACAGAAATAAGATGGACACTTTTGAAGGCAGATCACAAAGTTAAGTATTTGTTTCTATTCATGGGTCAAATTAGATTGCTCTTCTTAGTTTATTTAGATTGAAAGGAGGAAAACCTGAAAAAGGTAAAAAAAAAAAAAATAACTACCCACAATGCATAGCTGCCAAACTGAAAGATGAAACATAATCTTGTCTCATGGCTGAGCTGATGTGGTCAGAGGGAATTCATGTTGTGGAGTCAAAAATTAAAGCAGCTCCATGCGCCAAGGATTCCATTCTGACTAGAAGAAAACATCTGTTGGTTTCTATCTCATGTCCTTGGTAAAGGGAGACTCATACCTTTGAGAAAATTGAGAAAAGCAATGTAACTTTTCCTTTGGAAATGTTATTAGGCATTAATTACAAGCCTTCTTGAGATTTTGCTCAGAGTTTTTTAACAGATGCTTTTAAAATTTTGGAAAAAATATTCTTTGACAACTTCGTAGGTGTGTAAAATACATTCAGGCCATACTTGTGTTTTATGCCTCTCTCTCTCTAGCCCCCAGCCCTTCCTCTTTCCAAGTCCTCAGCACTCTGGGGACAAAGCCCTCCTACTGTACAGAAAAACAAAATGGCAAATCCATAGCTACAGAAGTTAGTTTTATGCAGTTCAAAATTTAGGTAAATTTGCAAAGGGACTAGCAACATAAAAAATGTGATTGTTTTAAGAAAGTTCTTTGTACAGAAGCAACTAGAGCCATGTGGTAGCTGGGCTATCTTCTACCATCATAAAATAATATATTTACTGTATCTATAGAAGTACTTAGAGATTATATGGAAGAGATTATTATATTTAGAGATTATTATAGAGATTTGCAGGAAAAAACCCCAACTTCCAAAAACAAACAAAACAAAAAACTAAAACAAAACCTACCAAACAAACAAACAAACGCCCTGTAGTTAGAACCACTAATAAGTCTAAATATGAAGTTGATTCTGATTATTAAATTTGTTCACTGTGTTACCAGAATTTGTCTGTTACTAAAAATCATTATACTAATGATTTATACAGATAATGATAACCAACTAGTTATATACATTTTCAGCATAGATTTTAGAATAGACCACAGAAAAATTAGAGAATACTTGAGGTTTACCCAGGAAACCTAAGTTCACCTTAAGGAAGAGGAGATTAATAGGTAAATAGCAAGATAAAATATATTTTTAGTAAGTATATCCAAAGGAGGTAGAAGCATGTATTGGGAATATTTTAGCAGGAAAATAACAGAGAAAAAATTAAGTTTATATTTAGTAAATGGCAGAAAGAAGTCAGACAGGGAGGGGTTTCTAGGATGAGCAAGACTATAGAGGACTCAACTTCTGTACCTGTGAAATTAGAGTAGATGCAGTGGATGGTTTAGAATGGCAGATTCATTAAAGAATCTGGATAAAACAACACTTTTTGTCAGTTTAAAGGAAAGAGAAATGCAGAGAATGTAGCAAATAACAATACGTTTTAGGAAGATACAAATGTGGCTGATTCAATGGTGTGAACTAGCTCCAGACTAGGCAGTCTAGGCTACACAATATGAACACTGCTGTGGCACATAGGAAATGTTTGCCTACCAGATAGCTGAATTTTTCTTTTAATCGGATTTCCAAGTGAGGCGATCACAATATGAACAAAGAAAGGAAAACTTAAGACACCATCAAGTTGTTGGGTTTTTTTTTTTAAGAAAACATGTAGTTAGGACCACTAATAAGTCTGAATATGAAATTATTTTTGATTACCAAATTTGTTTATTGTGTTGTCAGACCTCACTTGTTACTAAAATCGCTCTACTAATGATTTATATAGTGAGTCATAAGCAGTTAGCTGTATGCTGTTTCAACATCAATTTTAGAACAGATGGTTGGAAAACACAGCTTTTCTACATTATCCAATGCAGCCTGAGTCTAGCTGCTAGACCTTCATCAAGAGTGAAGTAAAGAAAACGAATGCCTTGTTTGCACTGGATAGATGCTCAGAATCACTGAGAAATCATCTATTCTTATATAAAGTCATAGTATCATGTGTGATCCATGATCTGATAGTACATGGAAGTTTGTGAATTGTTCACCACAGATGTTGTTGCAAATGAAGTTCTCAGTATTGGAGATAAGCATTAAAAGTTAACAGAGGATCACCATACCAGACTACTTTGGAACAAACACGCACACAAAACATGGATCTTAAAAAGTTAGAACAAATCTTTAGACCTGAAGAAATAATAAATATCAGGTATTCTTTGTCCTGACAGGGGAAGAGGTGATGCATGGGAGAAGGAAGTTGATGGAAGGAATGATAATATGGACTTCAGACTTTATTCTCTAGGCAAGAGGGAGCCAGGAAAAGTTATAAAAGAAGGAATTTCCTAATTATACTCACATTCTAATAAAATGATCGGTATTGTGTTAGAATCTGAGTAGGAGGGATTGAGAAGGTAGGCTAGGATTTTACTCTAGAATAGATGCCAGCTTTAAGACTGGTTGGGGACATGGTGGAGATTCAGGAATAATTTGGGACATTGAGTGAAGATAAATAAATGATCCTAATACTGAGAGGAAGGGAGTAAACAGTAGAAACTATCAAGATGACTGCAAAGGATTCTGTTTTGGGTGGCATAAAGAAGATATCATTTAGTACAATGGTAATGACTAGAGAATAAGCAGGTCTATGACAGCTAATATCCCCATTAAACACCTGGGTGTTAAACATCTGGGTATTAAAGATCTGGGTGAATGCAATGCACCTTTTGTTTGAAGCATGAGTGGGCCACTGCCTCTGTGATAAGACTCCATCCAGAAAATTCTCATGATAAATGCTTCGACATAAGGCTGCATGATTGGTTTAAGTACAGACCTTATTACTATATAACTCTATCATGTGTTTTACACCCCTACTGTCAAGAAATTTATTTAAACATGCTATGCATCACCATCTTCTGAATCAGAGAAACAAACGTTTTCATATGAGGTACTAGAGGGAACAAGGAGTCCAGAAGGATCACTGGGGAAGAACAAAATACTCTTATCTGGAAAACTCTCTCTCTCTCTCTCTCTTTCTCTCTCTCTCTCTCTTTCCCCTCTCCCTCTCCTTTGCCCTCCTCCTCCCATCCTCTTCCCCTCCCCCCTTTCACTGTGTGTGTGCATGTGTATAAAAAGTTCAGGAAACTAACAAAATTCCAAATAGGTGAAACAAGGATGTGTTAAGAATTTTAAAATTCTACCCCTGAAATTCACTACCAAGGCTGCCAAATCCTGGTGGTTTGCTCTTTCTGCAGCGACTTTCCAACCAGGCAAGATAACAATTATAACCAAGCCAACCTCCTAACAGGGTAGTGGAATGATAAATACTAAGAGGAGCAAGCATGCAACACAAACCTTTAAAAATATTTTTAGATGCCGAAATATATATTTTGAAAACCCGATGGTAGAAAAAAATAGTGTAGCCCTTTGGGGATTGGAATTTTCATGATAAATACTTAATTAGACTAAAAAAAAAAAGTATTTGGGATTATACTAGCTTTCCAGTAAGTTCGGGGCAACCAAAAAGAAAAGAAAAGAAAAGACAAGAAAAGACAAGAAAAGAAAAGACAAGCAGACAAGGAGAGAGAGAGAGAGAGAGAGAGAGAGAGAGAGAGAGAGAGAGAGAGAGAGAGAGAGAGAGAGAGAGAGAGGAGAAAAATCTGGGAAGACAAAAGGAGGGAAATAAAATAATTTTCATAAGGTACAATTTTTTAGGTCAAAGAGCCTACCTTCAATTAACCAAATAGGTGATAGAGAATAGTAATTCAATTAAAATTATGGATGTGTAGTAATTAGATCTTAAGTGAGGCTGTCTACCTGTACTCATTTGTATCTTGTCTCTACTAAACTGTTGTTACTGAAATAAGTGTGAAATAAGCAAATGCACGCACATTTACTGTAGCAAACAGGCCTCCCAGAATCTAATTAGACAAAACTCTGCCATCTGCTCTGCATTATCCTGGTGCCTGCTCAGATGGATGCTGCTTCATTACTAAAAGGCAGAGGGGATGCAAATTGAATTGAGCTGGACTTCCTCTCAGACAGAGACCAGGGCATGAAGTCAAACCCTTGCTGTGAACTAACAAAGAACCACTGTGGAAAAAGTGGATGAGAGGGGATTTCTTTTTCTAAGGCCACATGTCTAGTGCTTAGCAGAGGCCATAAGGGACTGTTCATCCCATTGTTCCGAACCCGGCGACATGAGTCGCCACAATATAAACCTTGCTCGCTATGCAAATTGTTGACTTTGGTACTTAGTCCCTTGTGACAGATGCCCTTTTATTAGCTGTGTGTCATGGCATGTTGAGCTGCATTTAACACGAGAAAGACAAAAAGCTCGCGGGACCGATATGAGAGTCTATTTTGTAAAGTGAACAAGTTTCATTCAGTTATTGAAATGCTCTGGTAAAATTATTGCTGAAGAAAATGCCCATTGTATGTCATGATTTTCAAGCCCATTGTGTGTGTGTGTGTGTGTGTGTGTGTGTGTGTGTGTGTGTGAAGCTGCTACATTGAAAGCTTTGAACTAGTTTAGAAATTTTCTATATCCATAAGAACAATTAATTGGTGATGTTTTTCTAAAGGACTGAAAATGATACTTTGGCTTAAAAAAAGTTATAGATCTAGAGAAGGTAAAAGCTAATATATTAAATGTTCTACATTTTTTGGTCTTGAAAATCAGCTTTCAAATGACATTTTTTCCTCCATATGATGAATTTGTGCCATTTTCTTCACTAAAAGCTATTTTCCTGTACAAATGGATGCATTTTATCCTGGATTCCATTCATGCTTGTTTTTTTTTTAAACATGTTTATCTCTTTGTAGAAATGCACTTTAATAAAGACACACTCTCCCCAGCTTCAATAGGAGAAGAAGAATTAGATTTTGTGTTAAATTTAAGGGTTTTTCTCCAAAAAGTACTTTTCCTGATAAAAGGTTACAAAGTATCAAACAAGAACTACACATAACTGGTAAAAGCATAAAATCTAGAGACTTTGATGTGAATTCACTGTTTTCTTTTTTTTATTTTTCTTGTACATTTGGAAAGGGCAGAGAATCCTGTTACAGGAGTCAAAAACTGTGACTCAAGTCTTTGCTATCCTTTCCCCAATTATCTCATTCCTAAGATTTCCCCAAGATTCTCTCTATTCCCCAGCCAGTAAACCTAGCCCTGAGTTTCCAGTGTAGAATCACATAAGTAGTTCTACTCTTCAGTAAAATTTCCTGAAAAACTTTAAAGTTCCCATCTCCCAACAGTCTAAGTGTTACATTCTACAGATTTTCCACAGTCAAATGGGTAAGAACGAGGACAGGGATGGCAGACGGTTGAGTCTTCACAACAACAAATATCACTGAGGTTACAGAATCCTTAGTAGCCAAATTTAACTCAAATATTATAATTTGGGGGACATTCCAATTGTATAATAGGATCTCCATCTTTGCTCCATTGAGTGGATGTTCATCCATGGACCATGGATGATGGGAGTGGCTTTTTTAGTTCTTTTTTTTTTTCTTTTTTTTTTAATTAGATATTTTCTTCATTTACATTTCAAATGTTATCTACCTTTCCTGGATTCCCCTCTTCACAGGACCAAGGACCTCTCCTCCCGTTGATGTACAACAAGGCTATCCTCTGTTACATATGTGACTGGAGCCAAGGGTCCCTCCATGTGTACCCTTTGGTTGGTGGTTTAGTCCCTGGGAGCTCTGGGGGTTCTGGCTGCTTCATATTGTTGTTCCTCCTATGGGGCTGCTAACCCCTTCAGCTCCTTCAGTCCTTTCTCTAACTCCTCCATTGGGGACCCCATGCTCAGTCCAGTGGTTGGCTGAGAGCATCCACCTCTGTATTTGTCAGGTACTAAGTTTCTAAAGGAGCAAATCCACTGGGTTCACATGAACTTCGAGGTGAAGAATATGAACGAATGCTGTGCCTTAAGCAGAATTCCTTGTGCAGTTTGAAAAATGAAGCATAGATCAGGAACTGTTCTTAACTAATATTCCCTTTTACTCAGACAATGCACATTGACCAATCTGCAATTTCAGCATATTCCTTTGTGGTGTTATCTGGTACAGAGCATCTTTGAATATACACTTTCTCTTATACTTTGTTACTCCCACTACTCAGCCTTGTTTGGCAGGAACACGGCATCATCCAACTCTAACACACTGCATTTTTTCTCTTGTCCATCATTTGTTGTTTCTTGTCATTTTTTAATGTTGCAGATTCTCTAAACTTGTAACTAGTTATCCTGTTTATATATGGTCCTTCATAGTAATATTTTAAGACTTCTATTCATAGACGTTACTTTCAACATTGTTAATGGGCATTGATCTAATGGGCATTTAACTTTGGGCATGGCAGGAAGCAGTTTCCAACGTTCTAGCATTTGGGAGCATTTTACTATGATCTGCTGCTCCTGTTCATCATATAATTCTCAGCTGGTATGCTGCTGTGCACAGCCACTGAGACACAAGAAAGAGAAAGCATTGAATGATACTTTATAACATGTTAAACATCCTCAGGATTTATTCTAACAATTTAAAGTAAAACCATTAATAAAAATTGGTTAAATCTGTTTGACTCTTATAATTTTTTAATAATATAAATTTTACTTTTATTTCTTGCATTCAATGAAATTACATGTAACGTATAATTCATTTCAATTATTAAATCAAGAATGTGCATACTTGGAAATATTGTTGACTTGTTGGTTATATCAGTGCTGGGAAATATTTAAACACAAGTTGGAATACAAGAAATAAAAACATTATATTCTTCACATATTATACTACAGAGCATGGAGGAAGGCACATATTCAGAGCCTAACTTATTACATTAAGGACTATAAGGCAAGGCTATTAACATTGAGGGTAATACAATGCATAAAATCACCTGGATATATCCAAGTTGTGAAGAATGTTAGATACTGGACACATATACCTGCTTCATACCCATGTGCTCATAGCATTCTCTAGTACTGTACAGGAATCTGCAGTACAAAGCTGTTTATCTATCTACAAGGACTCTCTTCTGTGTCTAGCCCACCCTGCGGCATGGTGCCTGCTAATTTAAATTTTATGAAGTGATATTTTTAAAAAATTGTTGCTTCTCTTGGAGAAGTCTGCCTTCAGTGATGCCTTGGCTAATGTTGATTTTGGTCTCACTGGAACTGGTTTGCAATGAGGACTCATTGTACCTCCCTCCCATGGGCTGAATGCTACTACTAAGATATAGCAACACCTTCCTCTTTGTACTCTTACAGTCTAGCAGGTTTATGTACTTGATTATTAAAATGCTCTTATAGGTATATGCACTAAGAGGCTCAATTATTAAAAATAATAACTTAAATTTTCTATTGTTGTGTGTTTATTTTGTGGCTTTGACAATTTATATTTTTCTGATATTAATAAAGTTTACATGATATGAAATAAACAGATCTGATGTGTTTCATATACTTATATTTATATAAATAACACAGTTTTCGAGTTCATTTTCACCAGGAACTTTTGCCAGACATGAATAATACAAAATAGATGGTGTAGCATAGGAAACTAAAGAAACAATTGGACCAATATTACAGACACTATACCTACTGGATCTTGGTAACCCATGGTCAATCCCAGTTGTGACCTGCACTTTGATCTGTTGACACTCTTTTATTAAACACCATCTTCTTCCTCCTCCTCCTTCTTTCCCTCTTTTCCCTTTTTTCTTCTCCTCTTTCTCATCCTCCTTCTTCAAAAAATATTGTTTTATAAGGTGAAAGAGCTACACTTATCTATAAGTATAAGAATACATGTTTAGAATGCAGCTAGCAATTATAGAACGAAAGTGACAATAGCAGATTCTCCCCCAAGAGCTTTGGCCTCACTAGACCCTGGTAGTTGGCTTCATATCCAGTACAAGGTACATTTTCCTTCTGTTGTTACCACCGAGGTGTAAGCAACAGTATTGCACCTTAAGAGGTATCTTATTCTGATTGTCCTTGTTGTGGTTCACACACATATCATCTGCACACCACTACTGAGGATGCTTTCCCCTTGGAAACTAATGTAACCAATCCTGGTGCTAGGAGAGCTACTCCTTAGGAAAGAGACTTCTAGACCAGTCCTGATGCTAGGAGAGATACTCCTTAGGAAAGAGACTTCTAGATCAGTACTTGGACAGGGGCAGACAGATTGTAAGAGCAAGAGGATCAGAGCATTTTCTCCTAGACAGTGTCTTCTGCACATGAGAGAAGAAGCTATACTCATGAAATCTCAACATTATTGTTTCCTAAGCAAGACCTACCTGATGGCAGCACTACTATACTCATAAAATAGACCTGGAAAGTTTAATAAGCTCCCACACCTAGATGAAATGATTGTGAAAGAGGAAGAATCCATTTTCTACAGGGATGAGCTTTCTGGCAGGTGAGTCAATTAGTCAAATGTAAATACATGTGAATAGAAAGAACAATAAACAGATATAGTAGTTCCATATACATGTGTGTATATAGGTATGTATGTACATATGTAAGAATAATAATGAAAGAACAACATGTGAATTTGAGAGGGAGTAGATAGACATGTGTGAATTTTGAAGGGAGAGTGTAAAGAGTGGAAAAATATAAGTATAGTATTCATATGAATTCTTAAAAATATAAAAATAAGAAATTAATGTAAATCCTTGAAAATATAATTATCAGAAAAATCCTTTAATAAAAATAGATTTTTATAAATTATAATTATGCAACTTACTTGTATACATGGTTCATAACAAAACTATTATTAATTTCTGAGTCAATAAAACTGACTATATCCATGAAATATGAATTAAAAATTCTAGAATATGTTGATATGTGAAATATAACACCTCACCAACACATCCATGAAATAAAGGTGACTAAAAACCTCCCTCCTACATAACCCCTTCTTTCCAAGTTATTATTCTAATAGACTTAATTGACTTGTTTTGTATTATTTTTATAAGATATAGAACTTGATACATTTCAAAGATTAGAATTTTCTGTATTTAGGTACCTGAAGTATTTCAGCTTAAGTAAAGTGTAAATTTATTTTTACTTTTATGAATAAAATCTGTATATGTCAATCATATCACTGGATGGCTTAAGTCATCTTAGGTAACACATAGTTCTCCAAAACAACGTAGACTTGGAGGACTCTTGTTTCATTGTGCAAAATGTCCTTAATAAATTAATTAATGTCATTAATTACTCTATTTAGGTAATATTTAAAAGTGTAAAGATGCTTCATTTTGTAAATTCATCATGCATCCAAATGATGTACATTTTCTGATACATAATGACTGCTTTTCAGATGAGTAATCAAACAGGATTTAGATGCCCAACACAAACCGAGAATATGTATTATGATGATCAATTTTCAAGATAGTAAATCTAACTCCTTTATCTCATCAAAGAAATGTACTAGAATTCAAATTGGAGATGGCTGCATTTAGAAATAAACAGAAAATAATTTGATGAATAAAAGTTATTATAATATTTTGATGAATCTTTCAAATAAATGAGGCTGAAAATAGTGCTTTTAAAAGAAGCATTCTTTCTCATGGTTAAATGCATCTCTCTCTCTCTCCCTCTCCCTCTCTCTCTCTCCTCTTAAAATACATGCATTGTTGTTTAAACACAAGACAGAAATATTGCACTGCATGGAAATTATCAAGCTTTTGCTTTTCAAATAACTTCGTATTTACTCTTACAAATTCTCAGTAAGGTTCCTACATTTGAGAAGTCCTATATAAACACTTAGGTGGTTAAATCTCTAACCAGCATTATAGTAACGACCATATATAAATATATTTTACCTACATTGGCATATAACTTTTGTATGGATCATTGAGTAAGTATTTCATTTTCTGATATTGGTTTAAAATAACATTTATTAAGAGATTCTAAACCTTCTTTAAAATATATATGTTCCTTGTTAACAAAACAGTTCAGCCTTTAATCCAAGGAAGGGAAGCTAAAATTATAATGGCCTTCTGTGTAGTGAGAAAATATTTTTATAGTTTCTGATAACCACTTTGCCACGTGTACACAGCCATACACTATAGGCATTTTTTAACTCTAGAAAGGGAGGGTAACTGAGCATATGTTTTACTATCTTGCTGCATTATAATTTACTATCAACTTATAGAGCGTTCTATACTGTAGTCCATGTTACATTAAACAAGCAAACAAATCCAAAACCTCAGTGGTCTTTAGCCACAACGATCTCTCTATTCCCTGCATATGCTTCATATCTGTTGTAACTAGGACCTAGCTTCCCTTCCAACATCACTCAAAGGCAGAGGTTGAGCCGGGAGCAGCAGTGGGAAATACTGCAGTGGTGACATCATGTTTCTTTTCCAGAGTGGCAGATGTCACTTTCACACTCAGTTGTGGCTAAAATGTTTCACATTTAACAATAGGGCAAAGAAGCACAGCTCTCTTCCATTGGGAGTTCAGAAGACCTTAATATTGCTGAACAGTGTAATGTTACACTATCTATCTCCAGTTATGAACCCAATGCCAAGTGCAGAATAATTACTTTAATGCTCCTCAACTGATAAACAGATTAAGAAAATGTGATACAAAATCACATTGGGATATAATTCAACTATAAAGTGCGAAGTCTATCATTTATGATAGCATACATGAAGTTCATGGTAATCTATTGTGATTAATAATATTAAGAGAAATAAAAGACACTGAAAGACAAACATTTCATGATCTCCCTTACATATGAAATCCAATGAATTTTCCTATAGAAATTGTGAGAGAGAAAATGCTAGCTACCAGAGGATCGGGAGAGTTGGCTTTGTGAGGGAAGAACAGAGGCTGTTATATGAGCATTAGAGTTGGTCACTGTGTGCTAGGTTACAGGAGCAATGGCATTGGATATGCTACTGTACAGTAGAAGGATTATATGTTGACAGTAAAGGACTAAACCTAAACTACGTAGTAAATTCCAGATCCACCTTGACTGCAAAGGAATGCCCCATTTAAAAAATAAAACACGACAAACCACCACCACAACAAAAACAGTGCTACCCAGTTCCTACATGTATTAGAGCATTACACTCCTTCCCATAATTATGGGCAATATTAGTTGAAAATAAACCTTTAAATCCCCCCTCAAAATAGCTCAAAATTCCAAGGTTACTTTTGAATTATATCAAAGCACAACAAAACAGAACAGAAGCAAAGCCTTTGGAGAGACTATTATGAGGTGGCTAGAAAGAGTGACATTTAAGTTCCAAAATGGTAGCAGCAGTAATGACAATGTCAGGCATCACTAGAAAGTTTTGTGACAATTATATGATGCTAGAGTACAGCATATGATTCCTCTCCCCGATAAAGGATGAACATCACCTTTGTCATTACTCACAATGACAGCGTTAGAACTTCACACTGAGAAACCATTCCACAATAGTTCTCAAAATGTTTCATCCAAAATTCCTTAATAGGTCAGATAGATATGACAAGAAGGCAGATAATCGTCCACAAACTTCACGTAATTTTCCTGCCTTTGAAGGAAGAGTAGTGACATCTCACAGGTTCTCGTTAACTCTTTTGAAAATGCTATAGATTGACATTTGGAAAAAAAATTAATATGTGGTGCATGGGTATTTGAAAAAAATGATGGAAATATTATGCTAATATAGTTATACCTAGTGATTAAAATGCCCTCCTAGCCAAACTTCTTGAAGCAAGGTGGAGCGACTCAGATATACCGCGAGAAGGACAAGGGAATGTTTTTATTATACAAGGTTTGCACTTTTTGTGAAACTTTGGACTTTCACGGACAAATTTCTTGATGTATCTTTAGGAAGAGGCGCATCCCAAATCCAAGGACCCCGTGTGACATGTATCCTGAGGGAAGATTGCCACCTACTGGATAGCTGACTGCTCTCTCTCTCTCTCAGGTCTTGAATGTAAATATCCTCATTTTAGTATAAGATCCTTCATAAATCACAGCCCTGTTTGTCAGCTAGGACTTCCTCCAGTCATCTCAGTTGAAGCTTCTACCTGTTTGGGATACTAGCCATACAACAAATGTAGATGCTTCAGCTCCAGAAGTCCCTGTCCCCTGCTCCAGAGCTCATATGTATAGCTCCTTAGAAGGTAAAGTAGAAGGTCTTAGGGCTTTAAAATGTTACAAAATCAGAAGATGGTATCCTGACTCAATCCAGAAAACATGTTTTATGTTAGATAACTATGCTGGTAAAAATAAATAAATTTCTTTTAGAAAAGTTGACTGCTCACAGCTTTATAGACTGGAAATTTTTTACCTACTACTTTTTATGTAACACTTAAGAATGTAATTAAGAATATTCATATGAATAGTTAAATCATTGGTTATTTTAATACACAAATATGAGGCAGAAGAAACCTTTTCCACATTGCAGAGTGAGTGGATTAGTGTAAAATTCTCAACCTTATCTTTAGCATATTGGAGAAAAGGATACGTGTAGAAGTTCTCAGAACTCCGTTGCCATCTTGAAACCCAAGGTGGACTTAAACACAGTGTTAATAGAATGACAAGGTTTTAGAAGATCGGGATAAGGAAGAAAATGAAGGAAATGCCAGAATGTGCAGAATCTAAGTGAAGAGTGTCCATCAGAGAGAAGAGCTTTAATGACAAAGGCTAAAAGGAAGGAGAGTGGAAGAGAAACAAATACAATGGGCAGGGTGGAAACCACTAGCAACAGGGTCAAGTCTGATCTTTAAAGCCACATAACCTGCAGACATGGGTAGATAGCACACTGGTTAAGAGGGCCCACTGCTCTTACAGACACCTGGAGTTTCTCTCTCAAGCACACTGTGGGAGGTGTAAAATCACCTGTAACTACAGCTCCAGAGAATATGATGTCCTCTTCTGTAGTCTGTAGGCACCAGCACTCACTTGGCACTAAATCACAGGTAGGCACACATACACATAATTATGAATGACTATAACTTAACCATAAAAGAAGTTACATAAACCTGGCGGCAAAAATAGAATGATAAGGGCAAACAGTTCAACTTCATCTGTGAATAACAGGTTGTTTTTAACTTCACTGTGAAATGTGACACTAATCCTTCTTTTCTTGATGGAAGTCATTTCTCTTCTGTCTTCATGCACAGTTTCCTGAGCCCTGTAATCTACATTTGCATTTCTCAGCCATTCTGCTGTTACCTGTGAGGTCAATAAGGCATGGTTTGGTGTTTTTGTGTTGTAGAGATGCTGAGAACAGTAATGAATTTAGGATGGATATGGGAAGTGTGGGATAAGGAACATGTAGCAGGAAACAAAGTATAATTTTATAATTAACAATCTGTTAAGATTGTGTTATATTTTCCTAAAGATTCTTTCGCTAATTCAGTAGCCACCTCCACCTATTCAAGGGGAAAACATTTTTATTTGCAAGGATTAATAAGATCCCTGGTGAGCCCAGAAATTTTAAGGTCTCTGCTCCTAAGAGCTCCAGGACATACTGAGAATGAACTGTGCTGTCCCTGATTAAAAAAAGAATATGAAAAACTATGTGTGTATCCTTAGCAGCACATAACCATTCATAATTTTTTTTAATTTTTGAGACAGATACTCAAATACCACTTATGAGACCATTTAATACATGAGGGTATTTTGCTAATTTGAAATTAGTGACTTTTTTTTATAATCAATTCCAAATCTTGCCAAATAATTATCTAATTAAGATTATTATTCAAAATGATAAATAATAAGGGCCGTGGAAATTGGTGAACTGTCCTCTTCCTCTCTCCATTTCTTTGTTCCTTCCTCCCTTCCTTCCTTTCCCCTTCCCTCTTTCTCTCCCCCTTCTTTCTCTGTGTCTCTCTGTCTCTCTTGCCCCACACCTCTTTCTCTTTCTCTTTCTTTCTCTTTCTCTCTCTCTCTTTCTCTCTTTCTTTTTCTCCTTTCTCTTTCACTCTCTCAACAAGGTCTTTTAAGGCCTTAAATTTCAAATTTGTTATTCTTACCATATTTATTCTGTTTTATAATGAATTCAGTTTGAAGATTTTTCCACTAGGATCCAGAACAACAAACTTTTCGTTTCTCTCTCTCTCTCTCTCTCTCTCTCTCTCTCTCTCTCTCTCTCTCTCTCTCTCTCAATCTTAGATAGCACAGTATTTCATGAAATCATGAACAGGTAGTTGAAGTGAACATCAGGAACCACACTCCCTATGTTAAAGCCTGGGCACAATTCCGAGTGACAACTGATGCCCTGTCTGGTTTGTACAGAGATGATGTAGTTGAAATGAGTTATGGAGACTTAAAATAACTAGTAAGGTGAACTTTTGGTCAGCATACTATAAATAATAGCATTGAAGATTTGAAACGCACACACACACACACACACACACACACACACACACACTGTGTGCTTTATCCAATAAGTCTATTGTAATTAAACACAACTTTTTTTCCCAAAGGTGCTGATTATTTTTTTATTTTTTTTATTACATATTTTTCTCAATTACATTTCCAATGCTATCCCAAAAGTCCCCCATACCCTGCCCCCCCACTTCCCTACCCACCCATTCCCATTTTTTGGAAACACAACTTTCTAAAAGCAAGTATACCCTTCAAGCAGCTGTATGAATTTTCTGCTCTTCTCCCCACCCCCCACCCCCTGAATGTTAGATTTATACAAACCACATCTCAGCTGCTACCTTTCAACAATTTTACTCCAAGGCAATAAATAATTCAATGTGCTAATTTGACAGATGACTCTCCAGGAGCCACCCGCCATTACTAGCATCATTAGGCCATAATATGCGTGACGAGGAGGATGGCCATTCAGCAAATGTCCTTCACTTGTTTACTCCTAAAGAGCTGTACTCTGCACAATTAACTAATGAAGCATTATGGGCTTTTCTGCCCTTCCCTGCTATTTCAATATTCCAGTGTGGAAAGCCTGGAGGAAAACCCATCCTGTCTTCTTTTGCTAAATAAGGGTTTACAGGATGGTTTAGACTGAACCGGAGCTCCCAGAGAAATAAGGAGAAAATAAGATAGGAAACACGGATTCACATCATGTCTGTCATTAACACTTCCTTTCTTTTCTGTGATGTGTAAGAAAAATTCATACAGAATTTGGCCATAAAAAAGAGAGAAAAACAAAAAATGAGAAACCTTCATAACACAAAAGAGAGACAACGTTCCTGCAAATAAAACTTATATGTCATCCAATATTTACTGCTAACAAAAGTTTTGCACTGTCCTTATAACGTTACATAATTTTATCCTGACCTAAGAGCTTGACCAGAGGTAAAGGCCCTCTGAGTCGCCCTCGATTTTACATTTTCAACCCAGGTGAAATTACTAAAAGTTCCGTGACTAAGGGTGTGGGTGTGTATAGGTTTTCTCTGCCTGACCAAATTAACAAAACCTTGTATCTCTAAAGCTTCAAAATGTCCAAGTTTTTGTCTAAAGAGCTCATTCCCACAGGCGTAAACTAAACAAGCAAATACCAGCTATTATTACTCACTAAACATCACAAGATCGAGATTTTTTGTTGTCGAGAAAAGATGGCTGGCAGTGGAAGTGATTTTAGAAACTTCCTTGCCATGAGTGCATACTAATACTGGAGAGTCACATTTTGCAAATGGTATCCTTTACTGCTTTACAAAGGCTATGGTTGTAAGCACAGAAAACAGTCTTTGTTAAAGGCATAACAAATGAATGAAGGGGGTGAGAAGGGATGCAGACCTCAAACACATTTCCAGTCTACACCAGGCCCATGGCATGGTTCATGTCAGAAATGTTTTTGTCTTAGATCTAAAATCTGTGATTTTCTGCTGGCTGAGATTACAATTGATAGTGATGATTGCAATGCTTCCCTTACACAAGTAAAATTAGGATTAATAATGAGTTCTGATATGCACCAAAGAAAGGTATCATGCTTGTCAAGTTTCAATTTAAGACTGTTGCAATGATTTCATGTATGAGAAAGGTCTTTGTGGCCCCAGTGATAACCTCGGAAGATGAGAATCAGCATCCTTGTGTTTTGAGTCCTGCAGATAAATCCTGGTAGACTGGCAATATCTTATCACACATGAACATTTGTCATATTAGTTATTATTATGAACCGCACATTCCCGTTTTTTCTCTTGTATAGTTCGCATGGTTCTTCTTTCAGCAGAATGAATGAATGCAGGCATGCTAAGTCAAAACTGCAGAGGATGAGTGAAAAATAGACACTTCTGAATACGGATGTGTCTACTGGCTTCACTATGACTGGAGTAGTATAGTGAGGAGAACAGAAAATCGGACACGGTTTAGTATGATGAGGACTGTTTAACGCCTCGCGAGTTTGTTC
The DNA here is from genome assembly GCF_978045245.1 of Mus caroli. NCBI lineage: Eukaryota > Metazoa > Chordata > Mammalia > Rodentia > Muridae > Mus > Mus caroli. Next base: position 5,695,649 of record NW_028227270.1, read on the forward strand.
CTCTCCGCCCACAACAAAGATGGTAAATAACTAGAGTGTGCAAACTTATTTTTCAAACGATAGTTCAAAATGAGAAAGTATGTTTATATGCCAACAGACCATCACCCTTCTTGCTCTTGAGTAGTCGGAAAGGCCACACACATCCTTCATGCAATATATTCATCTGAGGAAATCTGAAAGGCATCAACAAAACATGTAAACATTATCAATTTACTATGTTGTTGGGAGTTAAGAACGATGACAAAGAACAATGCATTTGTTATAAATGTGCTTAAAGATGTCAAAAATTACATTTTTTTCTAATGTCCCTACGTTTCTATATAAAACCTTACATAGAAGGTTTAATTTCCAATTTGTTGTAGATTGTATAAAATTGTTTCGTTATATGATATCTGTAGTGAAACTCTTAGACAGGTATATAAGGGACTATAATTTAATTCAGATATGTTAGAAACTGGAAAAGGAAACTGTATAGTATCTGGTAGCATAGTTAAGCATTTATAGGCATGAAAAAGCAAACTTGGGTTTAAATGGTGGTTTATTTGTGTTTAGAAGCTGCTATCCAGTGAAAAATGAAATAACATCAAAATTATAACTAAAAGAATCACCTTTATCTTTTCAGGATTTTGACATTTTATATGTGTTTATAGATCTCTAGTACATGTTGGACATTAGAAAATATTGCACACTAATGTTTACTTTGAAACATAAATTACTTACAAAATATTATGAATTCATGATGCCTTCAGTGGGGCTCAAGAATTATAATTACTAAATCAATGGCACATAGTTCCCATATAGTCAATTCAATTTAACTAAAATTATTTTGAATTTCATTTAAGACTCATAATGAAGTCTTATTTTTGTAAGAAAAAAAGTGAAAAGCTGCGTGTGGCTTTATTTAGAGGTTGGTTCATTATTATGCAGTAATTTATTCTTTTATGGTGTGATTTTTTGCTAAAAATTCAATAATGTGTTATTAAATAAATCATACCTATGCTAAATGCATCTCAGAAAAGCACACTCCCTTGCATGTGCCACTTACCTGCAGGCTCACAGTTCATTGAAGACATTTCTGTTTATTTTGATATCTTTTGTCGAAGAAATGCACAGTAACAATGATGAGCAGACAAAGAGAGGGGAAAAGCCATTCATCCATTCATGGGTAATTGAATTCCCTCATATTTCATAAACAGACTGCCTATCTGTAGGGTTGTGCTTTATTCGAATAACTTTCTTTAAAATGATTTTTCCCTATAAGATGTTGGAATTGCAGTAATGTTTAAGAACTCAAGGTCAAACATTTTTTAAGTTAGTTTATTTGATGAATGTATTGCTGGGAAAGGAGTTACCCCCTCCTTTTCCTTCTCCCCTCTTGCCTACAAATTGCCTTTAGACTGGATGTTTATTGCCCGATGTAAAGAACAAAACAGAGAGGTAATTAAGCCTAGAATTGCCTGCTGGTACTTAATGACAGTCAGGCCATGGGCAGGAGCTTCTGGGTCCACCCAAATCTGCCAAGAAGGAGGCTTGTTTCTGAAACAAAGCCAAGCAGCAAGACATCATTACTGTTAATTACCTGGTAAACAAAAGAGACTTGGTGTCTGTGGCAATGCACCAAACTTGGAGCGGCAGCTGATGCTGTAAAAGACGGTTGGTCTGACTTTGTCCCTGGGAGCATTGTGCTGAGATGATCCACCTCCGTAAAGAGCTTAAGTAATTACACTCCAACAACTGTGTTTGTAAGCTCTGTCCCTTGTCTTGCACTTTAATGACAACAAACAACCTGTCCACTGAAACAGGTGGCATCTGCTAAGCATCACCCGGGACAAAAAAGACATGATCTCAAAGAGAAATTCATTATTTTTGAAGCCAAAGGGCACAGTATATAAAAGCAGGTGAAAGGAGTGAGGCCCATTGAAGTTTAGAAATCCTTTAATAAATAATTATGAATTAAACGAATCGACTACATTGAACAGAGTCGTCAGCTGCTTTTGTAAGACACTAATAAAAAACAAAAAAGAAAGGCTGTAATAACTGTATGTGTGTGTATAAATACACATGCATATGTTATGCACAATGTGTATTTAATACATATATGAATGTATTAATTACATTGCTTTGTTTTCATTCCTACCCTTTATCTACTATGCCTGATAATCAACATAGATAAACTCAGAGGGACGGTGAACACAGAACATTTAAGTTCGAAGAAGATTGTACAATAAGTCTGTATGTCCATTTGTATGTGAGATGTTTGATTGGATGGATTTTAAAGTCTTAGAAAGGTGATATAGATTTAATGACTTTCCCATATAGATTCATGTTTTTCCTTTGCAGCTATGTAGTCTTACATAGATTTCCTCTCATGATTATATTTCCACACAAATTAAAATTAAAATTAATATCACATTTCTCACAGACACAGTGCACATCTGCTCTGAGCATGAGGTCTACTATATCACTTGCTTGATCACCAACACACCAGTCATTATTTGCTTAGATGCAACTTTTTAGCTAAGACAACAAAAACCACAGGGTGGGCTAAATCAATACAGGCTTGAGCATATTCGCCATGCACATGCACAGAGCCACAAGCTGCGTGTCAAAGCGATCACGGTTTGAACGTCTGCTTACCTGAGACACTGCTCACATTTGTAAAAGGCTAAGGACAAGGTTAGGAACACCTAGATTGTTGTTTTGAACAGTATTAGTGTTTGTTCATAGTATGCAACGATGGGTTTCATGACATTTCCATTCAAGTGGATTGGACACTTCTCTAATTTGACCTCCTGTTGCCCTCTGCTGCCTCCTTTCCCATTCCATCTTTCCAATTTCTTTTTGTTTTTGCTTCCATATTCCCACATATATACTCTATACATTCATAAATATTTATATATTTCATAAACACCATGAATAAAAGCTGTGATGCGATGTTGGTCTTTCTCACTCTGGGTTATTTAATTTAGCATTCTTATCATCTCTGGTTCTATCCACTTTCTTGAAAATAACATGTTTTATACTTTATAGGTGAATGAAACTCCGAGTCCGTTGACGAATCCTTCGTCTGAGTCCACAGTTCAGCCATCTTGAAAGGTGCCACAGTAAACATTGTTGTTCGACTATCATCTGACTTACACCTCCTGGGGTGTATTTCCAGGAGTGGTGTCAGTGGATCGTACAGTAATCCTACTTTTCTGTCAGAATAACCACGTTCAAATTTAAGCTTTGTGGATTGTCAGTTTTATATCTTGGAGAGTGACAAATTGTATAACTGTGTTTCTTCCCCTAAATAGTGAGGTGCCCAGGCCTAACCACTTCAGAACACAAATTAACATTGAGCTAGTACACTATAAGCTGCTTTGTGTATCATCACTTATAAAATATGGATAATTCTTATAACTAAGTTTAAAAGTAGATTCATGTGAATACTAAAGTCATATAAAAAATTTCATATAGGAAGACCTGATATATACTATACCTGTGTGGGGTTGTTTTGTTGTTGTTGTTGTTGTTTTATTCTTTGTGTGTGTGTGTGTGTGTGTATGTTTTGTTTTCTTATTATTTGTGAGACCATTTCTAGTTGAGATGTGACTCACTTGCGATACTAATATTACTTGTAGTAACCTTCCACTAGGTGCCTGATGGACTTATGGAAATATACATTTGCACCCACTAACAGGGCAATTAGACACCAGTGTGACCAAAACAATTACCCAATGACTCAATCCACATGTTTTTCTTCCTGCTTTGGTTGACTTTGTTTTATATGGTGTGTCAGATAAGCCATGTGCAAAGGCTCTGCCGCCAGAGCTGTTATCGACATAACACTACAAGGGCCTGTCATTCAAGGTTGTAAGATTCTTGTTTTTGTCTTCATTCTCAACAGCCACGAAGCCAAAGGAAAAGATATTTCTGCTTTCAGTGAAGCACGTTCTCACTCAGCTCCAGAAAGCTCCTAATATACTAAGACACAAAGTCTCTCATGAACTTTAGAACTCCTGCCAGTCCTGGCCTGGGCCAGGACGGAATCTGAAGGAATTCAACTCATCATTTTCATTCCTGTGGTTTCTCCCAATTGTTACTCCAAAGCTGTGATGGCATCATCTTCAAACAAGTGGATAAAAACAATGGGAGCTCCTTTAGAACTCTGTCTCCGTCTATATAGCAAAATCATCTGCTTATACAATTTTTATATTTTTAATTTTTGGAAGTATGTAATAATTACCTCATTGCCTCTTTCCTTTCAATGGATAAAAATTAAATTGAATTTGCCCATTTTGATACCCAGAGCCTGATTCTTTTTCTAAAAGGCAGATCACTGCTTATAAACCATCATCCCTTTGTTATACACACAAATCCCTTGCTTACATTTGGTGATCAGAATATTATCCTGACACAGCAGCGCTCTACTCACTGTGGCATCTCAGAATAGTAAACTCTTCTGAGGTTTTTATGACTATCAATAATTTATATAAATGGCAAGTGTCTTGAAGTTTACATACCACAGTGCTACTATAATGAAGGCAGTGTTGCATCTACCAAAACAAGCAAGTGCATAGAGCAAAATTAACCAAGAAATGACAAAACAACAGCATGCATAGTGTGCATTAGCCTTTTGAGTAGTTTTGCTTATGCAATTCCAAATTCAGGAGTAATAATTCTATAATCTAAAATGCCTAATGATTCAAACTCTACAGTTATGGCAGTGACTTGCTAAAGCACAATCATAAATCACAGGTATACCTAAGTTCCTCACCATTAACTCCTGTCCACCCTTCTATGCAGGCTCTTTTGCATGAAGATTCAAGAGTCTATTTGATCTTGGCATGTTGATTAAAACGTTTACCACCAGAAAATTTGATAATTTATTACCATGTGCATGTATCATAATAGTTAAATTAAATATGTACCAAGTACTTATGCTAAAACATTATAAACGCATATTAAATATCCCTTCATTTATATTTACATACATTTGTATGATATACAAGTAACATATAAGTTAAGATAAAGTTACTATTCAAGTATTATAAGTGAATTTTTAAGTCTTCATAAAAGAAAAACCAGCAAAATGTTACTGAAATGCAAATATCCTTAAGATGTCCCTTTGAAGTAGTACAACGCAGGAGCCTATGCATCTTAGTGAACCATTTCCTCCGGTAGAGGAATTATGGTGGAGGATGGTCCTGTGCAATTATGGAAGCATGCTCCCCCTGAGAAATGCTCAGCAAGACACTCTCACTAAGCAGATAGCCTTGCTCTCTGTCTTCACCTCTACAGTGTTTTCATCAATGGAAGAAAGTTTCCTCCTCTTCTGCCTTGCTTCTTCTCTTACTTTGAAGTTTACTTTTTTCCTCAGATTCATTCACTCTCTGATGAGGAAATCTGTAGTAGCTGTAACGATACATTGTCCTGTTGGGAAATACAAGTCTTATTCCTTATGAACACTGCAAATATTCCAATCCTGATTCAGACTATTGGGGGGTAGATTATTAAACAGTTAAAGCAAAAAGAAAAACATTTTTAAAAATTAGCCATTTGTATAAGGACTATCAACCAAAATATGGGTTTCTAAATTTCAAAAATTATCATATTTATTTACTTAATTACATACTTAGAGATGCAGGTCTTTATGGTAACCAAGTTATTTACACTAACAAATCAAACATTTGTTATTGATTTTGTAATGTGCTTCATTTTATTTGTATTAACTGACCTTTACGTTCCAGTATATAGCAATAAAGAGAATGCTTCCTCTTCTATAATTTAAGAAAAGGCTTATTGTCACACTAGTAAAGTGAGAAGCTAAGTTTAGTAAAATACTTTTTCTTGCTTTGGCTATAGGGAAAAGGGGACTTGAATGCTGGCAAAGGCCCCCTGAGGGGACAGAGGTCAGAATGGCAGTAAATCAGCTTGCAGGAACAAGTCACTGGACACTATAAAAATCAAGAGTGGTTCTTTAAGAGACCAACTTGACCCTCCTTAACCAGAAAATAACATCTGACCCGGCAGTGAAATTTATCACAACATTTCAATTAAAACTTGGCAGGAACGTGAGCAGCAAGATGCTCTTCTGCAGTTGACCTTGTTCTAGGAGGCAGAGCGAATGAGGGGGATGTGGATGCTCTTGCATTGGACTGTATATGAATATGACTGGCAAAATCAAAATTTCTCAGCCTCATGGAATTTTCTAGAAAGTAACATGCTAACATGTGGATGAAAAGCAGGCTTGCACTATTTTCCTTTTTTCTCTCTCTCTCTCTTCTCTGTTGTATTATAAATTCTCCTGGAGTTAAGCAGTTGCCTGAATAGTCTTTTAATTTACATAAGACTCCCTGTCAAGTGTCTGTCATGCCGAACAGGGCACTTTTAGGATTCTCCATTTTTAATTGTTTTCAATCCCTTCTGCAGCTATACCCTAATATTTCAAGCCTCTTTGTACTTGGTTATCTGATTTTCTCCATGGGCTAGCAAAGATGAATATGATAAAAGTCAGGAGAAAAATAATATGTTATATATATCAAGACTTCTGTAGAAACTGGAAGCTTAGTAATGCATATTAAGTAGGATGTTAAAAGTGATTTTGAAACAAAATTATGTGCATTGTCTCAAGAGTTCCACTAGAAAGGAAATACTGGAAAGCTATGAACAACTTGACTTAAATGGCATTGAACCAGGACACAAAGAATATTTAAACTATAAAAGTCTTAAATGATGTCACTGTTTGTTATTCCTATCAATAGCTTCATAGCAAATCATAGCGCATACATATAAGTCAAAGCAAACATGGACAGTGCCTTGCTTGCCAGCAATCACCTTTATTATCAACCAAGAGCAAGTAATTGTGGACATTGTCATGAGAGGAGCAAAGGACAGGGCTACTTTAGTGTTATTTTGAGGTTTTAAAAATATCTTTAAATATTTCATATATAGATAATATTTAGTCAGTGTTCACATTATCATTGTTCTTTTTAAAATTTATTATTTCCTTTTCATTGTTTTGTTTGTGGCAACAGAATACAAGGCAAAGTATACGTGTAAGGATTCTTTTATATCAGATGGCTTTGAACTGTTTTTATGGTAGTAAATAAATTAACCTCTATAAAAAAATAATGGTACAGTCCCAGTGTGTAACAGAATCAAAATTAAGCTCAGACTAAAGTGAGGGAATTAGACAACCTGAAAAATATACACACTGGTCAGAAAATAGGTAGCATGCACCAATTGTCTAATCAATGTGAGCAACTCCAAAATTTTAATATATTTTAGGGCTATTATAGATGAATAAACAGATGATAAATCTGAGGCAAGGTGTGTTCATAGCATCTTTTAATTAAATATATAATAATTTCTGTTTAATGAATTATTTACTTAGTTAATGCTAGTCATATTAGAATTGGATAATAATCTTTTAATAACTGCCTATATTAATATATCAAGTCAAATTTAGGTTTGTCAATGCTAATGAAATAATCTCAGATGGATGAACTATATTCTGAGATCGACTACATACGTAAGGCAGGTCAAAATCTTTGTAATGTGACAGCTCAAGGTTTTCTATTAACTCAAATGGGAAAGAATGGTGAGAGAAATGAAGCAGGCTCTGATGCCCCATAATGGGTACACTGAAGAAAGCTTTACTGTCAACATTTCCTTGCACACTGATTTCTGAAAACATCCATCATTTATGGGATAAGTTTTAGAGTTTATTATGGGTGCTTTCATTCTTTCTCTTTTTAATTTGAAACTCCACTTTTTACAAGAAAGCTGATTCTTGTAGATAAACAATATATAACTATGAGTAGATAGAGATGCAACTATGAAGGAAGGGAAAAAAACCTATGCGTGTTAGGTGAGTAGACTTAAGGAGGGGTAGCACTTATAGATATTCTCTCCTATTCTAGGGAAAGAGAGAGAGAGAGAGAGAAAGAGAGAGAGCGAGGGAGAGAGAGACTATACTACTCTATCGAGGGAGGAGCCCTAAGATGACAAAGCCATTTTCTTCCTAGTTATAACAGCAGAACATCATTTTGGCTTCACATCACCCCAGTACTTCAGTGGAATTTTAAATTACCCATTTGTAATTTACATATTTATAAGTAAAATGCTTGATGTCTTAACTCAGACTATTCCTGGTCAACACTGTTCCAAAGTGATTCTTTGGGTTAAAGCAGACATTAAGATTCCCAGCTCAGGAATTCTCTCAAATATATATCCTTTGATATATATATATATATATATATATATATATATATATATATATAATTTGAAAAAAGCAATTGCTGATTGGTTGCCAGCTTTCTATAGTCCTCTCCTCCAGTAGATTTATGTGCTACTCTGGGACCACCCCCAATTTGCACCACACCCACTAACAACTGGGAATGGAGGAAACGCTTGGCTTGGCCATTTTGTAGGCTTGTATCATCTCCTCTACAGCAGCTTTGCTTGGATGTCCCTCATCTGCCTGGCAGACACTTTGTCAGAAGTGTGTTGTGGTCTGAGCTTTAGATTTTCCTACCCAGCTCCTCCCCCTGTCTTTTTTTTTTTAGGTACTTTCTTCATTTACATTTCCAATGCTACCCCAAAAGTCCCCCAAACCCTCCCTCCTCACTCCCCTCCCCGACCCACTCCCACTTCTTGGCCCTGGCTTTCCCGTGTACTGAGGCTTATAAAGTTTGCACGACCAATGGGACTCTCTTTCCAGTGATGGCCGACTAGGCCATCTTTTGATACATATGCAGCTAGAGACAAGAGCTCCGGGGTACTGGTTAGTTCATAATGTTGTTCCACCTATAGGGTTGCAGTTCCCTTTAGCTCCTTGGGTAATTTCATAATGTTGTTCCACCTATACAGTTGCAGACCCCTTTAGCTCTTTGGGTACTTTCTCTAGCTCCTCCATTGGGGGCCCTGTGGTCCATCCAATAGCTGACTGTGAGCATCCACTTCTGTGTTTGCTAGGCCCTGGCATAGCCTCGCAACTGCAAACATATTCTTGTTCCTTCTGTCTTTATTATTCCCAGGTGAATCATACAATTTGTCATGTGCATATCTAACAGAGCTATGACTTCTTTCCCCCACAAATACTGACATTGCTACATGAGCACAGTTTTAAAGCACTTGCCTTCTTTTCATTTTTCAGTGTCATCTACTGATCTCACATACCAGTTTTCATCAGAAATTTGTTTTCTTTTTTTAATGCTACCTTTACTCCTGGTAATTGTATTTGAAATTAATGATAATGAAAAAATAATGTATTCAATCATGAGTCATAGTATATACAGTAAAAGCTTTCCCCCTGATATTCTAACTTAGTGTGAATCAAGAACATTAATTCTAGATCATTGAAAATAACCGTATTCTGAAGATTTCAGATGGATATGACCTGATAACCTGATAGCCTCCTCTGACTTCTAACTTTCATCATGGTAGAAGTTGCAATCCTAGCTATTAAGAAAGGAGAGCAACCAACAGTTTCTCCCCCCACCCCCACCAACCCAGGATTTTGCTGAACCGCAACAATGATAGCAATGATATTTCTCAGGGTGCTAAAGTGGCACTCACAGCATGGTATCTACCAAGAGATATCTAATTGGATTTAACGTTCTACTGAACAAGAGGGATATCAGGATTGGTATTGTAAATGCTGCCATAAGCTATGGAGGACACGGGTATCAGAGTACCTACCACCGCCACTTTCCTAAACAGCATTAATTTTTTCCTGTCTTCTAAATAGTTCCCCTTATAACACACACAAATATAGCTTACATACCTCAACAAAGAAAGGGCTCTTTACAGCAGATAGAGACCATTACAGCAAACTTTAATTGGTCAAATGCAGAGAACAATTTATTGTGGAGTTCACAGACCCACGAGATACATCTACAGTAGAATTCTTGCAGCTAAAGCTTGGGAACATATTGGAAAAGGTGGGAGAAAAAAAAGTCTCCTGTGAGAATGTGTCTCCTATCAACGACAATAACGTGACACCCATTGTTCTTCAAATGTGTGGCCGTCTGAACAATGATAAAAAAGACATGCTAATGTGTAGGATTGAAAACTCATGAGTCTCATCTCCACCCTTAGGAAATAATGAAGACAACTTGTGATTGTTGAGAGATAGACAATTAGTCTTCCTTATCAATGAGCCCTCTAAGTGGTTATCGCATACCACCTGGTGAGCCCTAACGTGCCATTTATATAAACAGCAGAAAATAGACTCAGTACGTTGCATTTACATATTTATAGGGATATGTGCCTACATATATGTAACAGAAAGAATAAAATTAAAGTGGCTCTGATTTGGATATAAAGTAAGGGGTCATGGGAGGAGCAGACAAAGAAAAGTTGGGAATAGGTACAGTTATATTTAAATTGAAAATTTCAAAAGAAAGTTAAAAAATACAATTCAAATTTTTAATTAAATATTTGAAATATTGGAGACTAAGATAAAATTCTCACTTGGGTCCTTCAGCTTATTAAACTTCCTAACTTCTGTGGGTTGTATTCTGGGTCTTCTGTACCTTTTATTTTTGGCTCATGTCCACTTATTAGTAAGTACATACCATGCATGTCCTTTTGGGTCTAAGTTATCTCATTCAGGACGGTATTTTCTTTTTTTATTAGATATTTTCTTTATTTACATTTAAAATGCTATCCCCTTTTATCCCCTTTCCTAGTTTTCCCTCAGAAAATTCCCAATCCCTTCCCCCTGCTCACCAACCTGACTTCCTGGCCCTGGCAGTCCCCTATACTGGCCCTGGAAGTCCCCTATACTGGGGTATAGAACCTTCACAGGTCCAAGGAACTCTCCTCCCATTGATGACCAACTAGGCCATCCTCTGATACGTATGCAGCTAGAGCCATGAGTACCACCATGTGTTTTCTTTAGTTGGTGATTTTGTCCCAGGAAGCTCTAGAGATACTGGTTAGTTGATATTGTTGTTCCTCCTATGGGGCTGCAAATCCCTTCAGCTCCTTGGGTACTTTCTCTGCTCCTTTATTTGGAACCCTGTGCTCTATCCAATGGATGGCTGTGAGCATCCACTTCTATATTTGTCCGGTACTGTCAGAGCCTCTCAGGAGATAGCTTTATCAGGCTCCTGTCAGCAAGCTCTTGTTGGCATCCACAATAGTGTCTGGTTTTGGTGGTTGTTTATGGGATGGATCCTCATGTGGGACAGTCTCTGGATGGTCATTCCTTCAGTCTCTGCTTCACACTTTGTCTCTGTAACTCCTTCCATGGGTATTTTGTTCCTCCTTCTAAGAAGGACTGGAGTATTCACACTTTGGCCTTCCTTTTTGAGTTTCATGTCTTTTGTGAATTGTATCTTGATTATTCTGAGTTTCTGGACTAATATCCACTTATCAGTGAGGGCATATCATTAGATATCTTTTGTGATATCATATTCTTTTGTGATTGGGTTACCTCACTCAGTATGATATCCTTCAGATCCATCCACTTGTCTAAGAAGTTCATAAATTCATTGTTTTTAATAGCTGCATAGTACTCCATTGTGTAAATGTGCCCCATTTTCTGTATCCATTCCTCTCTTTAGGGGAATCTGGGTTCTTTCTTGCTTCTGGCTATTATAAATATGGCTGCTATGAACATAGTGGAGCATGTGTCCTTATTACATGTTGGAGCATCTTGAAAAGATCTTTACAAATGCTAAATCTGATAGATGGCTAATTTTCAATATATACAAAGAATTCAAGAAGTTAGAATGCAGAAAACAAAATAACCCTATTTAAAATGGGGTACAGAGCTAAACAAAACATTCTCAACTGAGGAATACCAAATGGCTGAGAAGCACCTGAAAAAATGTTCAACATCCTTAGTCGTCAGGGAAATGCAAATCAAAACAACCCTGAGTTTACACCTCACACCAGTCAGAATGGCTAAGATCAAAAACTCAGGTGACAGCAGATGCTGGCAAGGATGTAGAGAAAGAGGAACACTCCTCCATTGCTGGTGGGATTGCAAGCTGGTACAACCACTGTGGAAATCAGTTTGGTGGTTCCTCAGAAAATTAGATATAGTATCACTACCAGAGGATCCAGCAATACCACTCCTGGACATATACCCAGAGGATGACATTTTCTAGTTCCATCCATTTGCCTGAAAAAACCAGGATGACCTCATTTTTCATAGCTGAGTAGTATTCCATTGTGTAAATAAACCACATTTTCTGTATCCAGTCTTCTGTTGTGAGACATCTGGGTTGTTTCCAGCTTCAGGCTATCACAAATAAGACGGCTATGAACATAGTGCAACATGTGCTCTTGTAGCATGGTTGGACATCTTTTGGATATAAGCCCCAGGGACAAAAATGGAAAACAGCCTCAGAAAAGGAGGTCCAATGACAGGCCCAAATGGGGAATCCATCTCAAGGGGATGTTCCAAGGCCAGACACTATTACTTATACTATTACTGTTGTGTGCTTACAGACAGGAACCCAGCATGACTGCCCTCCAAGGAGCCCTCCCAGCAACTGAGAGTGTCAACCAATGGACAGAAGCTGGGGAGCCCTGTGGTGGAATTAGGGAGAAGCTGGAAGAAGCTGAGAAGAAGGGCAGCCCCATAGGAAGACCAGCAGTCTCAAGTAACCTGGACCTCCATGATCTCCCAGGCACTGAACTACCAGACAGACAACATACAGCAGATGATATGAGGTCTCTGACACAGAGACATCAGAGGACTGCCTGGTCTGGCCCCAGTGAGATAAGATGCATCTAACCCTTGAGAGCCTTGAGGCCCCAGGGAGTGGTGACATCTGGTATGGTGGAGGTGGGGGGTGGGGACATCCTTTGGGAGACAGGGGGAGGAGTTATAAGATGAGGAACAGTCAGAGGGTAGACCATGAGAGGGATAATGACTCGACTGTCAAAAACAGATTAAAGAATAAAAATATAATAATAATAAGATAAAATTCTATATTCTACCCAAATCTCTATCATAGCAAAATCTACTAATGATGAAAATATATCAGTCAAAATATGACTACAATAATTTATATAACATGTCCAAAGAAACTACTTATTAATATAAAATAAGAGTAAATTTATTTTAAAATATTATCATAACTATAACATTACATGTTACAGAAACGCTCCTGGTAATTTAGTCATATTCTCAAATATTAGAAAAGCTCCAATATAATTATATTGAGGCATCAATTACAGTATTGGACAGTAGAATTTTACTTAGACATCAAATAAATTTATGTCAGATGACACTACAGTATTTTGGATGGTAAATAATTTTAGTAATTAAATAATGAGTAATTATTGATATCTCATGAATGTATCATTCTGTGATTGATAAGATATATGATACTGGTGAATATTCAGTATTTTTAAAAATAAAACATTGCATGAAGATTCAAATAAAGAGTTTCAGTAAGTAAAATTAGGTCTTTCAAACAAATTATATTAAATTCACAACAAATAAATGTGTACCAGTTTACAGTTTACAGTACATTTGAAAATGCTAAATTATGTCTGTACATTTTAAATTGTATTTAGAACACATATTAAATATTTATTAATAAACAATGTTAGTAGCTGGCCTAAGAATTGGACAAATAATATATAAAAATTATAATTAATCATAAAAATAAAAAACAACACTGATTTGTTATTTGTGCTGGCTGATTGATAGAAATTTTTTTAATTAGGTATTTATTTCATTTACATATCCAATGCTATCTCAAAAGTCCCCCACACACTCCCCCACCCACTCCTCCACCCACCCACTCCCACTTCTTGACCCTGGCATTCCCCTGTACTGAGGCAGATAAAGATTGCACAACCAATGGGCCTCTCTTTCCACTAGGCCATCTTCTGATACATATGCAGCTAGAATTTTTAAACTTAAAATTTATTGGAGAAAACTGTACCTGTTGGTTTGTTATAGAATTCCTTTGTCCAATTTTTATTTAAAAGTATTGCTCATGTAGTCTAAAACAATCATTAACTTTTATTTCTAGAATGGAAGAATGGAGCATGGTAAACATTCTTTCTTATGTTTAGTATTTCATTAATAAACTTAGAGCTAAGTTGTATTTAGACAAAGGGAGGAATTTAAAGAAATAAGTCTTAAAATTTCTGAGGGAACTCTATCTCCTCTGCGGGAACTCTACCTCCCACTCTGTGTTTCTGTTATTCTGTAAAGGGCTGGGCTTCTTGGGCTTTGCCCTGTCCATGCTATCATGTCTATTGCTCTTTCTCAGCTCATGTTTAGGCGGTCATGTGGGTAAGACCTCAGCGTTTTAGCGTCTGATATTCCTAGAAAATATAATCTCATTGTCTTTTTCAGGGAAGAGCCCATCAACTAGAAGTTAGCAATTACCAAATGGTCAGCCCTGAGGACATCATACTGGTAACCTTATACAGATTGAAAAGTCCTTATCTACATATTTAAGAATAAGTAAATCCTTCACAAAGTATTACAGAAAAGTGGAAGCTGTGAGAAATGATCTTCCTCAGAAAATACTACAAATTTAAATATATATTATATAACTATATATTTATATACTTATAAGTAAGAACAATTAATGACAAAAAGATGATGAATTTGAAAAAAAAAATGATCAGTTCTGGAGGAAGAGAATGGAAGAGCAATGTTATGGAATAATACTCTATTCTCAAAAAGAAAAAAATTGAATTCTAAATTTCATTAACAATTATTTATCTATCATTACCTTTCTGAAATTAATTCTATTGTTATACAGTTTTAAAAATGCATTTTCATATAGTGTAGCAAGAATTATATAGGATATAAAATTAAGAATTTCGATGTTAAAATTTTCAAGTTCCAATGATTTTTCAGATTAAAAAAGTTAGCTCATAGGTGAAGAAAAGCAGAGTGTGTGTTCTTACTCATATCTCCAGTGTAAATCTGATCTCACAGGATCTGATGGTCAAGAATGTAGAACAATGGATCCTGTGGCTGGGACAATAGACCTTCAAGGAGGGCAAAATACTCCTCTGTGTATATTATAGTGAAATTATTGCACAATGGAGTAAAAATAAAGGGCAAGAGTATACCTCTCAAAAGCAACTAGAGGTAAGATTTTCAACGCCAACAAATGATAAATATGTGAGAATTACGTTTTCATTTATACCTGATTTATACCACATATAAGTATGTTAAAATGAAACCCACAAATAAGTAGTTTTTGTGTTTTTATGTATCAGTAAAAAATTAAAAAAAAAAAAACCTAAGCTACTAAAATTGACTTAATTTCTCAGGTTCATTTATATGCTGACTGGTAAGAGCTCGGTCAGCTGTCTTATGACCCACACAGCTCTGTAAAAGTCTGTGTTCAAGGTTTATTTCTAATAGAAATTGAATGTAACAAAGTAATTGAATGTCATGATTAGTATTCATAATTGGCTTGGATACTTAGGAATCAGATCTACTTGCAACATTCTGTCTGTTTCAAGTAGCTCATATATTCAGCCGAGTGCTAGAAATGAAAATATGAAAAAGAGAACATTTCTAAATATTGGAGGACCATACCATAACAAGTTAAGATAGTCGCTTCTCAAAATAGCTTCACTTGAGAAAGGAAAAGGTATTCTAAACATATGGAACAAGGAACCTATGAAGCATTGACATATCAATAGCTGGCAAAAATATCTTCCACCCAAACAAATCAGAAAAAAAAATAGAAGGGGTTCCTTTATTCTGATCAAAAATAAACTAATTCACTGAAATAGCATTGAAATTCTAAACATATAGGCATCGAATTCAAGTGCACCCAGTTTCATTAAACAAATACTAGTTGGGCATAAATCACTGATTAACACCGGCACACTAACTATGAGAGAACTGAATGCCCCTATGTCCCCTGTGGGCATGCCATTCACAGGAAAAGTTACCAAGTCATTAAAGAATGGCAAGATAGCAAGAAATAATCACACTGAAGAGAAAACTTAGAAACACAGTACAAACCTATGAGAATATTTTATAAATTAGATTGTGGCCACATTCTATCAATAATGTACATAGTCATTATTCCCCACAATAGAAGCTTAAACATTGATAAATATATTGAAAGATACCATTAGAAAAAACTAAAATGGACAAGTGGCTGAATGGTTGAGGACTATGCAAAAGAGCCCAAGGCTAGGGGTTTTATCCCTGGCACTATGATAGATAATAGATGAATAAATAAGTGAAGAAAGCTAAATGCCTAACACACATGGGTAAATATTAAATACTTTTACTATAGAATCAATGTTTATTCTTATGACTGTGTGCATTTTCATATCATGTGTGTGTGGGTCCTGTGAGTGTGTGTGTGAGTGTGTGTGTGTGTGTGTGTGTGTGTGTGTGTGTGTGTGTGTGTGTGTAGGCTAAAGAACGTCTTGTGGGAGATGGTTCCTAACTTCTACCATATGTGTTCCTGGGATTAGACTCAGATAGTCTTCCTTTAAGGACACTGCTTTACTCATTCAGAAATCTTACTACTCCTGATTATTATTTTTGAAAAACAGTTTCCAGTATATAAGAAAAACCCAATAGTTTAATATTTTATACATTAATAATTCTTGGAGTGACAGAGAAAGTTGGATCCTTGTCCAATTGTCTAATAAAGTGTGAAATCCAGTGTGGGAAACATGGAGGAAACCCTGTGAGGGAAAAAAATGTAATGAAGAGCAAGGTGCCACAGGCTCTGGCAACTCCTCTAAGAATCCTGTTGGCTACACAGGTCATTAGAAGTAAGATAGCAAAAACTCTTCTCAAGGATAAAAGAACCTCTGGTGGAATCACCATGCCTGACCTAAAGCTGTACTACAGAGCAATTGTGTTAAAAACTGCATGGTATTGGTATAGTGACAGACAAGTAGACCAATGGAACAGAATTGAAGACCCTGAGATGAACCCACACACCTATGGTCACTTGATCTTTGACAAGGGAGCAAAAACCATCCAGTGGAAAAAAGACAGCATTTTCAACAAATGGTGCTGGCACAACTGGCGGTTATCATGTAGAAGAATGCAAATTGATCCATTCCTATCTCCTTGTACTAAGGTCAAATCTAAGTGGATTAAGGAACACCACATAAAACCAGAGACACTGAAACTTATAGAGGAGAAAGTAGGGAAAAGCCTCAAAGATATGGGTACAGGGGAAAAATTCCTGAATAGAACAGCAATGGCTTGTGCTGTAAGATCGAGATTCTATAAATGGGACCTCATAAAGTTGCAATGCTTCTGCAAGGCAAAAGACACCGTCAATAAGACAAAAAGACCACCAACAGATTGGGAAAGGATCTTTCCCTATCCTAAATCAGATAGGGGACTAATATCCAATATATATAAAGAACTCAAGAAGATGGACTCCAGAAAATCAAATAACCCCATTAAAAAATGGGGCTCAAAACTGAACAAAGAATTCTCACCTGAGGAATACCGAATGGCAGAGAAGCACCTGAAAAAATGTTCAACATCCTTAATCATCAGGGAAATGCAAATCAAAACAACCCTGAGATTCTACCTCACACCAGTTAGAATGGCTAAGATCAAAAATTCAGGTGACAGCAGATGCTGGCGAGGATGTGGAGAAAGAGGAACACTCCTCCATTGTTGGTGGGATTGCAAGCTTGTACAACCACTCTGGAAATCAGTTTGGAGGTTCCTCAGAAAATTGGACATAATACTACCAGAGGATCCAGCAATACCTCTCCTCTGCATATATCCAGAAGATGTTCCAACTGGTAAGAAGGACACATGCTCCACTATGTTCATAGCAACCTTATTTATAATAGCCAGAAGCTGGAAAGAACCCAGATGCCCCTCAACAGAGGAATGGATACAGAAAATGTGGTACATTTACACAATGGAGTACTACTCAGCTATTAAAAGGAATGAATTTATGAAATTCCTAGGCAAATGGATGGACCTGGAGGGCATCATCCTGAGTGAGGTAACACAATCACAAAGGAACTCACACAATATGTACTCACTGATAAGTTGATATTAGCCCAAAAATTTAGGATACCCAAGATATAAGATACAATTTGTTAAACGCATGAAACTCAAGAAGAATGAAGACCAAAGTGTGGACACTGTGCCCCTTCTTAGAATTGGGAACAAAACACCCATGGAAAGAGTTACAGAGATAAGGTTTGGAGCTGTGATGAAAGGATGGACCATCTAAAGACTGCCATATCCAGGGATCCATCCCATAATCAGCCCTCAAAAGCTGACACCATTGCATACACTAGCAAGATTTTGCTGAAAGGACCCAGATATAGCTGTCTCTTGTGAGACTATGTTGGGGCCTAGCAAACACAGAAGTGGATGCTCACAGTCAGCTATTGGATGGATCACAGGGCCCCCAATGGAGGAGCTAGAGAAAGTACCCAAGGAGCTAAAGGGATCTGCAACCCTATAGGTGGAACAACATTATGGACTAACCAGTACCCCAGAGCTCTTGACTCTAGCTGCATATGTATCAAAAGATGGCCTAGTCGGCCATCACTGGAAAGAGGCCCATTGGACTTGCAAACTTTTTATGCCCCAGTACAGGGGAACGCCAAAAAGTGGGAGTGGGTGGGTATGGGAGTGGGGGGGAGGGAGTGTATTGGGGACTTTTTGGATAGCATTGGAAATGTAAATGAGGAAAATACCTAATAAAATAATTAATTCTAAAAAAAAAAAAAAAAAAAAAGATGGCTCCCGAAACACCAGTGAGACAGCAAAAAGGTGCCGAGGCCAGGGCTGTGACTGTTTTCCCATCTTCACAGAACTGACAAATTAGGAGCTCCTACTGAGAATCCTAATCTGTCAGGGCTTACATTGAGACATGGTGATGGTGAGGTGAGTTACAACTCTGCGGAGAATTTAGGAGTTTGGAATTGGTTCAAACACTGGATACAAGCTTATATGCTGCAAAATAAACTCAGATCTGCTCCTTGGTGTTCTTTAGAGTCTAATTCCCAAGATTTGTTAGGTGACTCTGTCGCCTCTCACCGCACATCCTTGGTCAGGTTCCCACAATCCAGTTTCACTGAGAGACCTTGTCTTAAAACAGAAGATGTAATGTGCTTAAGGAAGTTTATCTACTATGAACCTCTAGTCTCCACATGCAACTTCATGGATGAGTGCATTTGTGAGAACTTGAGTTAAAAGCACACACATTCAAGAGGTTTTGAGTCTTTCTGAGCCTAAAAAAGTTACACAAAGTAATAGTTTATCACTTGGAAGGTAGAATCATATAGAGATAATATTGGTCAATAAGTAGTGAGAAACTTGTCAGTAAGCACATGAAGAGTAAAGTATATAACTAACAAGTTATAATATTATGAAATATCTAGGTATAAAGCTTAGAAATGATAAATGCCATGAATTAATACTTAAGCTATGTCACCAAAAAAAAAAAAAAAAAGTCAATTCTACCCTGACATCTAACAAAGTCTCAAGTCAAATGCTGACAAGATTTTCCTAGGAGATAGAAAATAAAAACCTGGTAAAATTCAAATGGCAATAGATCTACTCAAAAGGAGCACACAACTGTAGCTTTCAGAGATGTCAAGTCAGTGATGGACAGGATGTTTCAGAAATACCTACTGTAACAGCAACAAGAAGAATCCTTTAAGGAAATAAAAAGAAATCATTATCATTGATTGTTAATAATCCATACTCATAGACTAGAAATTGTGACCTGTAGACAAGAATTAGCAACACCTACAGAACCGTAGTGAGTATTAAGCAATATTGAAGTGTACCAGAGCTTGGATTACCAGGAAATAGCTGATATTCCATAAACATGTTTAAAGGAATAAGAGTGTTCAACTAGTTAAAGCGAAGTGTGGCATTAGTGAGGAAGAAGACACTGAAGAAAGATATAATGGGAACATGTGTATGTAAATACGTAAACGCTCAGACATACATGTACAAGTAAAAGTCAGATCTGAAAATTACTAACAGAAAGTCACACAAATCCACTGAAAATGCTTAACAGATTAGCTCGCAGCTTTATTGAAATTTGCAAAACAATATAAGTACTTTAGATTGGAATGTAAACAGTAATGTGGAAAAGTTTGACTAAGTTCTAACTGCATTTTGATTCCATTTTAACCCAGTTAGAATAGCTATTTAAAAGGGGTGGAGTATAAAATACACTCAATTTCTTACTGGAACTTCTTGCAAAACTGTTGCATTTTTCCCAAACTAAGTCTTTTGTTACATCTACAGAAACTATTTGTTTTCACATTCAAATCATTCATTTTTACTCATCCCCCTTTACCTGTTGTTCCTCTTTTATCTGTTGTTCGCAATAAAGTGTCCATGTACTGAATTATGTGTTCGGAAGCTCTGCAGGTTCAGAATAAATATTCTAACTGCAATAAAAATCCCTTGATATAAACAGGCTTTGGATCTAACTTCAAGGTGTGATGCTTTTAATTTGCAAGTTCTTTATAATAAAGTTTTAATTTATAAAAAGGAAAAAAATCAAAATATATCTTGGCAAGGTTGAAGAGAAAACAAGCAAATCAACTCATATATAGTTGGTGAGAATGAAAACTAGGGCACCACCTAGGGAAAACCCAAATGAAAAATCTAACTTCACTTACGTCTAAGTACATACTTAAAGCACATACAGCAGGCTTACTACAGAGACCCTGGCAACTGCATGCTCATGCGTGTTATAGTTCCACTGTTGACAGCTGTTAAGATAATAAGGAACCAGCCTCTGATCCCATCAACAGATGGGATTTAGCACAAATTTTGTGCTAAATACGCACACATTGGAATTTTATTCAGAGTTAGTTTTATTGTCTGTAAAATGGAGGGAGATGATTCCATTCATCGGAAAAATGTATGGAACTGGATATCACCATGTCTCTCATAAAGTAATCACTGAATAGTAGCAAAGAAGTAAAGAGGGAGGCACAGGAAGTTGGGAATTACAGCAACAACACTTCCTGCCGGGTGGTCTCTGAATACTGACAACGAAGAGTGATTTAAAATCATTTGAGATTTGCAAGTGTGATTATAAGAAGAATGATAGTGTAGCAACAGGAACAGTCTTGTGACCCTGTCAGCATATGTGGGTTATGATGTTGCAACCAGACAGATATTGTTCCGTAATAGGTTTGTAATACATTCTTCTTTCAGCAACATGTATTAAAATACTTTATACATACCTCTACACGATAAAGAGCCTAAAACAATGATCAGGATGCATACTAAGTTTCTCAGATTCATTGAACAATGCATTGGTTTTGTGACGATCGCATCTTATATCATTCTTCATGATAAAGTTCCACACACTAAGGTTCATGAATCTGCTACCTTTTAAGAATCTCTCTAGTATGTGGAAGAATATTTGGAATATAAACACACACACACACACACACACACACACACACATGCACGCATGCACGAAAATGCACACCTGAATCCAGTGAAGTTCTCCCAATTAGCATAAAAGTCGCACACATTTAACAGTGTAATTATATCAAAAGAACAATAGCTATATGGATCACATTGCAATAAGGCTGGTAACATAATGAGAAACTTCAGGCAGAGAGAGTATTAAAGCAGAGTGGTTGCCCTTAAGAAATAAAATACCCAGGGAGTTTAAGTTACCCCAATGTCATACTGACTCTCTGTGCTATTCCTGTCTCGACTTCCCCCTTATCCTGCCCTAATCCCTAAAGAAAGAAGGAAGAATGGACCTTATAGGTATTTACAGCTAGATAGCAATCACTTTCCCAGTTGGAAACAGAATTAGCCTTTCTTGTCTATTTCTATGAAACATTTACCCACCTCCTCATATTTAAAGAAAAAGTCTGTTTTTACATGTCAGCCTAACTCTCAAGTGTATATATAAAAAAAAGTCTCTAAAAAAATGAAATGATTCTTCATAGAATGTGGGAGTGTTTTTTTAAATCTTCAATTACTCCGTTACATCGCTCAATGTCAGCCTCCAGGAGGCGTGCCTTCAATTTTCAACATATACACAGCATCAACACAGTGTCAAAGAGTGTCTTTGTCACAGCTGGTATCCCAATGGAGCTATTAATTTCTTTTGAAATCATGCTTCCTTTGTGATATAAGCAGATTATAGATAAATGTGTGAGGAGGAATTATTTTCATGATTTTATTATGTTATCTGCAGTCATGATACAGATCATGATCAAACATGTTCTCATTTGAAATATTAGCTAGACAGATGATTCATAATACTTTTGGGTTAAAAAATGCTACGGAATACTTTTAAGTCATGAATGCCGACATCAGGATTGATACTGCATAAGGTTACTCTAATTTTCATGTGAAGTCCAAGTATTGTAACAATTATGGCTCATTATGTTGTCAAAGACAGACCTGTATTCAGTAACTCTTTCCAACTGGAGACAGACTCTGTTGTTGCCCATGGCTTTTCAATAACCTGTGACAATCCAGCCTGCAGAGGTTAGAACTTAGCTATGACATTGTCATCATTTTGTCTCAGTTCCTAAATTATCCAGCTTTTTTTTAATCCCCCCGCAGAGATCACAGATAAGTCCCTTGTTTTTGTTCATTCTTGAAGAGTTCCTCTCAGTTCTCCACATAATAAACATGATTTTCTAATGATTATATTCTTCATACAGCAGCTTTCATCTAGTGCAGTGCATGCAAGCTGACAAGAGGGAGAAGGGAGGTGAATAGAAACGGACGACTCCACTTTTAACTTAGCTTTTGCAAAGGGAAGCATAGTCTCTAATTTAAAAGTGCTTCATGGCCTCCTTAGCTGTGGCCTTTGTCCTTCCGTGCCCTTCTTACATGGTCTTGAATACTCCAGGTTACTCTGGAGTCTGCTCCTCACAGACAGACACTAGTAGTTTTCCATTTGTCTGTCTGTGTGTGTGTTTTTCAACATCATCTTGTATTCCTACTTCCTGCTTAGAAACAAAATCATCCTTCTGATAAATAAACAATGAATGACAAATCTTTCGATCTTGCAATCCTTAAATCCCAGATTGCAATTAAAACTTGGAGGTAAAATTGTGATCTTTGAAATGGAATTCCCTTTCTTCAGTGTAAACACGAAATACTGGGAGAGTCTGAGGGTAACGATGATTTTTGGATGGAAAGAAGTTTAAAGAAAGAAGCAGTGTTTGCTTATATAGACGACATTGCAGACTACTGACTCTTAGTCTCGCGGGGGCATTCAAAACACAGTGCCAGCTCCCTAATATGAACTTTTCGTGTTCAGAGATACGAAAAAGAATCTCTGGTTGAACTCATTGAAATGTGAGAAAAACATGTTTAAAAAAAAAAAGATAACTACAGCCTTTCAAATGAAATAAGCCACAAAATTACCATCACTATTATTAAAACTGTAATCACCCTGGGTTATAACAATTATGACAGTGGTGTTTAATGAAAGACTGAGAGGGGACAGAGCAGTGGCTGCACTGTGAAAATTACTTGATATCATCATCTTTGGTTTTACTGTGAGCTGGTCGATGGACATGGAAGGGAATAAGTTTTTGCTGAAATATGTCTCATATGAAAAGCCGCAGACTCCATTGTATGAAGAGATGTGTTTATAGGTTCCGTATCCAGTTAAAGACAGGCATATTTACCTGTGTATATATCTACCTGTGTACACATATAGTATAGAGCCCCATGTTCCCATAAATGGATATGTTTAATTCATTCAGATTTAGGTCTGGAAACAGTGTTGTGTTTTTCCTTTCTTTTTTTTAAGTCGAAGATGAGTTTGGAGATGAAAGACTAATCGAACGCTTTCATTGAAATTTGCATCTGCAGATGAAGGAGCTGGGAATTCTACAGTCAGACCTTCTGACAGACAAGTCCTACTCTGTAATCACACAGGATTTTCTCTTTTCTTTGATTCGGAGATTTACATTCTCTTTTTAAGATTGAAAATAGATTTTTTTCATACAATTTATCCTGATTATGATGTGCCCTCCCCCAAGTACTCCAAGATCTTCCCAGACTCATCACACACCATAGCCTTTGTTTATCTCTCTCATGAGACTGAAAATATATCAAAATATAATGATAATACAGAATACAATGAAATGAAAACATACTGTAATAAGACAAAGAAAACTAACAGAAAAAAAATGATTCAAAGAAGAGCACAATAAACAGATATGAACAGAGACACATGAGATCACACATACCAAAATTCTTTAAAACACAATACCAGAAACTATTATAAATACATATAGATAGATAAATAGATAGATAGGTAGATGTATAGATATGCAAGAACCTGTAAAGATGAATAAATATAATGCTCAGACAAAAGATTATGAGACAGAGAACCTCCAAAAACTACCATTGAATTAATTTTGTTTTGGCCAATACTATCGAGCATTTGGCTGTTCTAGTTTATACCCTCAGTAAGACTGAGAAAACTAAAACCAATCTTTATTATATTTTTAAACCTCCTGTCAACTGTATAAGGTTTCTGGTTTAGTGATGAGGGCTTGTGTCCACTTGCTCTGTCAGCACTGGGACCGACCCCATCTTGTTTAGACCTGTGCAGGCCCTGTGCAAGCTGCTCCAGTCTCTGTGAGTTCCTATGTGCAGTCATCTTGCTGTGCTTGGGAAGGCTGTTTTCCTTCATATCGTCCATTCCCTCTGGCTCTTACTGTCTTTCCAATTCGTCATCGTTCAAGTGTAATGTTTAGGTAATTCAAGTCGATGTATGTGCAAGTTTCTATTTAGCAGGATAAACATTAGGGTAGGAAAAGAGCAGGTTGCATAGTTGTGCCTGTGATATATATCAGATGAACAAAATAATTGCGCACATACAACTCCTTCAAATGGCATGACTTGTTTTCCTGTAATTTACTTCTACTAAACTTCCCTGCTACTTTCTGCATGCAGCAATATGGCTTCCTCTCTCCATGATAGGATGAGAATTTCCATTGTGTGAGAATAAGCTTCTGTAGTTGTGATCTTCTCTCCATATTACTGATTCATTTAATTCATGCATTGGACTTTTGGATTATTATATGTTGCTATGCAAAGATGATATTGATTAGACTTGACATGACTCAGTCTACCAGAACCACCTTGAGAACCTCATATCAGTCATAAAAGCACCAGAACAAACAACAGCACTGATTATTTTAGAAACTGAGGCTGGCAAGGAGGCAGGAGAGGCAATTAGAAAGTAACTTTCTAATTAGTCACCACTATTTCCTCTGCTGCGAAGCAGGAAGTATACTGATTTACTATTTAAGCTAGACAAACCAGCGTTATGTTCTGAGACACGCACGTGTTATTGACAATATCTGGCTGGCATTTTGGCTCCGTTCTGTGGCACTTGTCCCTCAGTCTAGGAAAGGTATCATTTTCTTCAATGTTCTCCTCACCATCAATTTCTAGACCCCCCACCTCTCCAGTTTCGTTTCGTGTAGCAGGGTGAAATAAAAGACCTTGTCTTGATCTTTTCTTCATACTGGATTATTTAAAAATACTCTATATGTGTGAACGTCAGACTCTTGAGATGTTGCTTGATTTAGTGTTATTTATTTAATTATTCACTTTCCAGATAATGGGAACAACCAGTGGAGCTGAGGTCAAATTGAAATATACCATATGAAGTGTCATTTGAGGGCTGGAGACAGCTCCACAGACATGGGCTGATTGTCACTGACTGTACAACTGTCATCCCATCATGGCTAGGCATATTAAATGGCATGACACGTTAGCAGGGCATGTCAATTCGGTGATGACTGAAAAGGACTCAGCTACACGCATGCTAATCTGCAAAGTGTGAGGCAGCCTCTTCCACAGCCTCTGATTCTCTTTTGAGAAATGACAATTTACAGGCTGTTGTCAGAGCAGGGAAAGAGAATTGCTCACCAAATTGCAGCTTCAACTTGGCTTTTCCTCACTGTTACTAGTTGTAATGAGTATGAATAGATATTGTATTTCAGAACACAGACATGCCAATGACATCTAGACTTGTAGTAAAGTCGAGCCATATGTACATGTTTGAGAGCTAGATACCTCTAGCTGTATTCCTGGTACGGGAACAAATACGATTCTAAAGTTAGTTTTGTATAAAAATGGACAAGAAACAGAAGGCCTTAGTGACCAATCAACTGAGACATTAAACATGAAAATAAAGTCACTTTTCTACTTTTTCTATAAAGACCAGTTATTTCAAACCAAAAATTATACATTTTAAAGCATAATAAGTAGTATTCATATATTTTCATCTGTGGAGTTTTGTTGTTGTTTTTGTTTTTGTTTTTGTTTGTTTTTGAGAAGAAATAGTGTTTTTTAAGAACTCAATACCATGACCAAAGAAGAATTGACATCTAACATTGTGATTTATGCAAATACATATTCCAAACAGATTAAAAAAAAGCTGAATTCACCACTTTCTGAAATGGAAGTTGAACCAAGTTTCTTCAAATTTATTTAAGATTTGTTTATTCCATGTGTATGAATGTTTCCTTTCATGTATGTATGTGTACCACATGCAAA
The DNA here is from genome assembly GCF_978045245.1 of Mus caroli. Classification (NCBI taxonomy): domain Eukaryota; kingdom Metazoa; phylum Chordata; class Mammalia; order Rodentia; family Muridae; genus Mus; species Mus caroli. The sequence goes on from NW_028227270.1 coordinate 5,722,137, forward strand.
CCTAGAGCAGGAAGTAATCAAGAGAGTGCTTAGGATATTTTATAACTAGACTTATGGGTAATTGTAAGCTACCAGGTCAATGTTAGGACTGGAAACAGGCTCTTTACAAAACAACAACAACAACAACAACAACAAACCCATAAAAACAAATGCTCTTAACCAGTGAGCCCTTTCTACAACCCTTGGAACACAACTTCTAGTGAGCATACCACCCATCCCTAAGCTACATTCCAACCCATTTGATTATATTTTCTATCATGTCAGATTAGTTGAAAAAACATTCGGACATCTCCTGTAAGAGGGTAATGCTGCTTGCAGAACTACAGAAGTCAAGGAAATACATATTTTAACTTGAACAAACATGTCCTTGAAATTATTCTTGCCTACTCAGTATTATGCACGATTATGTATGATAGGTCATTTTTTCCCAGCAAATTCATTATTTACTCTTGATTTTTTTCTCCTGTTAATGTAGCCAATTAAAGATTGCTATGTTATTTTTCAAAATAGTATCTTTTTAATTCTTAGATTTCAAGCAAAGTCCAGGGCAACAAATCAAGCGACTTTGATCAAAGCCGTTGCAACCTGTGATGCTTTAAGGATACATTTAATTGAATCACAGTTTGAAGTGGGAGCAAAGTAAGTTTGCCCTTTGTGGTAACATACCTAGGAATTCTGATCTATATTCCTGATTGCCATTGATTTTTCTAGATTTCATTATGAAATCAATAACTGTTGCGCAGGGTAAAATAGTTTACAAGGGTCGCAACATACTGTGGACTTCTGAAAACATACTGGGCTCGGTGAAGCCACCCAGGCAGCCAATTAAGAGAAAACATCTATTAGGTAAAAACAGGGCAGTCCCATTGACTGTTATTGATTTTCTTAGCCCTGTGAAAAGACAATCAATTAGATAAAGAAGGCTAATGTTACAGCTGCAATTTAATAACCCCTAAAAAAGAAGGAGGACTATTGATTCCTGACATGGAATGTTGAGGTTTTAGTGAAATACTCTGAGCTTCACCTGTCTTTTAATCAGGCCTGTGGAGAAGGAAGAGGCCTGCCTTTCTATTTGTATAGAATCCCAATTAATAAAGATCTTTGGTGATGCCCAGACCTAAGAGATGCAAATGAAACAACAGAACTTTGAAGAAACACAAGGCCAGTTTGAATAGGAGATCATGGAAGCTATTGACAGAACTGTCTTGGAAGAGGTTGTTTCTTTTGCTACAGAGAGCTCACCAGAGTACCACCTGTCATTTTCAAAAGCAAAGTCAGTTTTGCCAACCAGCCGTGAATGACAAATAAAGCTTTATATGAAACACAAGGGCATATTATGTGCTATTGTGAATTCGGCTAAGTGCTAATTTATCTGGCTTGTTCTCTTCAGCAAACACAGGCACAGACACATGAAATAATCCATCTAATTATGGAGCTATTTAGGAGAAAAACAAAGCAAGGTGTTTTTGTGTGTTGCAGAAGGTTCATGATACAAGGAAGGGTTTTTCACAAAACCTAATGTTGCTAATGAAAAGAGCTGAAATGTTGTAAGCTGCTACAGTTTTAGAACAAATAAACTTTTTTTTATTTTCAATTTTGCCAGGTTTGGATTTAGGGAGTCCTAGCTGCTTTGGATAAACAGATACATACGTATTTTTCTGCTTTTCTTCTTTTATTGTTTAGTTTCTAATTGTAAATGGTTAATAGGCCTTGCCTCTTTCAAATATAAAATCTGGGCTTAGAAACCTCATATAGATATTTTCCTTATGCTTAGCTCTGCTATTGCATGTATTTGATCCTTTCTCCCCTATTATATATATGCCTTTCTACCAGCAGACAGCTGCTATTCACAATAATTGCTAGGGCAGTCAATTATACTTTAAATAGACCTACTTGAGGACAAATGGTGGTCTAAATTGTACTAAAGGCATACCATACACAAAGACTATGTCATTTCTAGTATCTGAAACATTCTAAATATTCCCAGGCAGCCCTGTGGTTTATGTACTTTACTCTACTATGTCAAGCTAGTTCTTCAAAATATTTATAGAATACAATTGAACTATTCCATGAGCTGTTACTTCATTATTTAAATTTGTATTTATAAACAGGAAAATACATCACACTAATTCCCCCGTGTGTACATGTGTACTTAGATAGCCAAAATAAGCACAATGTGTTATCTAATTTGTTAACATTAGTTTTACTTTTATTAAAAGCTTTATGTATTTCATACCCATACATGTCTAATTGTTAGCTCTTACATTTAAAGCATTGCATACTTTGCAATGTGTGTTCCTTAGTGATGAGAAATTCATAAAAAGAGGCTGCTGACTTGAGCAAAGAATTTGATTTTAGATTTTAAGAACAAAATCCAGTGGCAAACACACCAGGCTTCGTTCCGTGAACAGCGCCTTACTTACATTGTAGCACTGACATTACAGGAACAATAAGAAACCATGTTATAAGTGAGAGTACCATATGTCTGTTAACAATAGTATAATTGATATAATAGAAGAGATTATTAATTAAGTAGAGTTCAAATCACAGAAACATAAAATGCAACATTTATAATAAAAAATTTAAAATACTTTTTTAAAAAATCATTATTTGGGAGTAAACATTTTTTCTAATTTAATATGATAATAAGTCATCAGACCTTTAGCTCCACCAAATGCTTGTTATTTCCTAATGTGTTGTTCTCAGTTTCAAATGTAATACATAAGTCATTTCTTATTACATCTATGTTTTGGTTGCTTTATAAAACACATGTTTACACTTAATTATTCTTACATGTATCTGCAGTGTCAGTAACATGCCTCTTAGGGTGCTTTGATATATCTATTTTGGCCTTAAAGAACACAAGATGCCACCCAGTCAGGTTATTGAATCTATGAGACAATGTTGAATTTATGAGACAAGAATGCTGAAATGTCTAGCGTTTGCTTTAAATAGATTAAAGTTGTTTAAAATGAGAGTAAGTAAAGTATATATGTAAGACTGTTTTCAACATTACACCTCAACTAGAGACAGTGAAGGAATATTTGACTGTCCAGTTACAATAGACCAGTCCTTCTCTAAGACATATTGCCAGTTTTCACAGAGTTTAAAAATGAAAACCTTACTTTAAATCATATGGTTATTGTATAGATATGATTAAGCTAAAATTTCAACCTTGTAAGTGGTTCAAAATTTAATGATGATAACTGAATAGGCTCAAAGAGTTTTGTTGGAGGTTGTATTGGACTTTGATTAGTAATACTGGTGCATATATGACTTGATTGGTCCACTTTCATAACGAACTATTGTATAAAAGCACAGCTCCAGGTAAATAAATGATTTACATCCCTAACACCATTCAAATGTTCTTATTTACAAAAAGAGTAGTTCTTTTTACAATTATCTTTTCCCATAGATACAGTGAATTTAACAAAAACAAACAACATGAAGAAGTATAATGAATAAACTACATTCTTCTTCTTCTTCTTCTTCTTCTTCTTCTTCTTCTTCTTCTTCTTCTTCTTCTTCTTCTTCTTCTTCCTTCTTCTTCTTCTTCTTCTTCTTCTTCTTCTTCTTCTTCTTCTTCTTCTCATCATCATTATTATTATTATATTCATTTTAAGTCACACTTTTCTTTTGTTTTTTTTCAAGACAGAGTTTCTCTGTATAGCCCTGGCTGTCCTGGAACTCACTCTGTAGACCAGGCTGGCCTCGACCTCAGAAATCTACCTGCCAATGCCTCCCAAGTGCTGGGATTAAAGGCATGTACCACCGTTGCCTGACTTAAATCACATTCTCGATCTGTTAAAACCTTTGCAAGAAGAATATTTTAGGAATTACACAACTATTCATTTGAATGTTTTACCTTGTGGTTGTTAATTATGAATACTTACATGCATGATTTATTGAAAAAATATTTTCAAATCAATTAGAAATTATAGTTACTTAAAATAGGATTTTTTATTTTCCTTATTTTAAGTATCATATAAATAAGACACCTCAAAAAGAGATAAGAATGCACACATCCAGTTATTATCCCTTTATGTGCATGAGTATGCAGAGGTCTTTGTGTGTGTGTGTGTGTGTGTGTGTGTGTGTGTGTGTGTGTGTACATGTGTGTGATTTGCAAAGACAACGAGATCTTGAACAGTAACTGATTTCTAGCCACATACTCTTGGAATCGACTGATAATTTTAGATGGTCTAAAACTATCTTTTTATGAAGCTTCAACTATCCTATACTTAAATCATACAAAGACCCAACACAGAAATAGAATTACAAATCAGTTTCCCTTATGAACACAGATGAAAAAATTGTCAAGAATTTACTTGAGAATTGGATACAAGAACACAGCCAATAGAGCATCCACCGTGGTAGGGTAAGAATCACCCTTGATATACAGGGACAGTTCAACCTACATAAACTGATAAATGTCATCCCTCATATAAACAACCCAAAAGACAAAAATCATCATATGATCATCTCATTAAATATAGAAAAGTGGTTTGACAAAATTAAACACCCATTCATCATAAAAAAAAAATCCTAGTGTGTTAAAACATTTGCAAGAAGAACATTTTAGGAATCACACAAAAATTCATTTGAATGTTTTAAATTGTATGAGAGATTAAGGATGCAAGAGATATACACATAAGTAAAACAAAAAGCAATTTAAATGAAGCCCATAACCAACATCAAGTTAAATGCAAAGAAATTCAAAACGATTTCACTAAAATCAGGAACAAGACATCTGGTCCACTCTCTCCATAACCATTCAGTACAGCACTTAAGTCTTAGACAAACCAATAAAATAGCTGAAGGAGTTCAAGAGATGTAATCAGGTCAGGAGAAAGCAAAAGTGTCTTGATTTGCAGAAGACTGTGTGCATAATTGACCATAAAGCTCTACCAGGAAACTTCCACAGTTGATAACACTTTCAGCCATAAAGAAGGATATAGTTAATACACAAAATCAGTAACCTTCCTATATATAAATAACAGAAAGGCCAAGAAAGAAAATAGGAAATACTTTCTTATAAAATAAAATAGAATAAAATAAAAAAATAAAATATTTGGGGGTAATTCTACCAAATAATTGAAAAACTTTTTTGATAAAAAACCTTTAAGATATTCATGAAAGAAATTGAAGAAGATATCAGAAAATGGAAAGCTCTCCCATATTCGTTGATAGGTCAGATTAATTATTGAAAATAGCTCTCTCTCCTTTAAAGATCATTCTACAGAATCAATGCAATCCCTATCAAAAATTGAACACAATTCTTACTAAAAACTGAAAGAACAATTTTTGTCTTTATATGGAAACACACACACACAAAGGGTGGGGAAGCATCTTCAACAAATAGTACTAGTCAAACTGGATACCTGAACGTAGAAGAATATAGAATATAGAATATATTCTATATATTCTATATTCTATATTCTTATATATAAGAATATATATAAGAATATATATATTATATATAAGAATATAAGAATATAGAGTCAAAATAGCACACTGCACAAAACTCAACTCCAAATGGTTAAAAAAAACCTCACCATAGGGATAGATACACTGAGTTTTATAGAACAGAAAATGAAGAATACCTTTGAACTCATTGGCATAATAAGAGACATTCTGATCAGACCACCAATAGCAAAGTCACTAAAATAATAATAATATATGGGACCTCATGTAACTGAAAAGATTTTGTGGGATAAGGGAAATGCATATCTATTACTAGTGACAATGCAAAACTGTATCGCCACTAAGGAAACTAATGTGAAGTTTCGCAGAAAGCTGAGACAGATAGACCTCAAGATTCAGCTATAAGAGTCTTAACCATATACCCAAAGTACTCCACATCCTGCTGTTCAGAGATACCGTTCAACCATGGTACTTGCTGTTCTATTCATAATAGCCAGAAACATAATCTGTAAACAGCCTAGATGCCCATCAATGAATGAACGAAAATGTTGGTATATATAGACAACAGAATATTAGTCAGATGTAAAAATAATGAAATCATGAAATTCTCATGTAAACTGGTGGCATTAAAAAATTCATCCTGAGTTAGGCAACTGAGACACAAAAAGAGAAGTATGGTATTCATTTGCATATATATGTATGTTAGCTGATAATTCTTCAATGAGCAGACTGGAATCCATGTAACGATAATCAGAATTCACTCTGTGTGTGTGTGTGTGTGTGTGTGTGTATAAAGTGTCAAAGAATAAGCTAAATAATATTATTTTAAAATAAAACAAAGTGAGAAAATCTTTAGTTTACTCATATGAAAGAAAGCATGTGATATCGAAATTTTTAGTCTAGTTTAGTATTTTCTTAACATGATTATCTTCAGTTCCATTAACTTCCCTATAAATTTTATATTGTAGTTTTTGGAAAATAAGGCTTTTCTATTGGAATTTTTTTATTTATCAGTTGATGGACATCTATACTTTAAAAGGACATTAAAAATAAGAAAGAACACAAATTAAAGACTTAATGGCATAGTTCAAAAATTTTAAAACTAAAACAAACCAAATCTAAACCCAGCAGATGTCAGGAAAATATAAAAATCAGAGTAGAAATCAATGAAATGGAAACAAAGTATATAATGCAAAGGCATATCCAAAATAAGAGTTAGTTCTTTCAGAAGATAAACAAGACTGACAGATCCTTGAACCAACTAATCAAAAGAGAAAAGGAAAAAGGAAAAGAAAACACCCGAATAAAAATAGTCAGAAATGAATAGGGAAATACTATAATAGACAATAAAGAAGTTGCGAATATTATAATGGAATATTTTTAAAAGCCTATACATCATTAAGCTGGAAAAACAAAAAGAAATGGATAGGTTTCTAGATTGAGTCAAATCATAAAAATTAAACCAAGAAGAAAGCAAATTAAATAGACCTAAAAATTAATAACAAATGAGGAAACTGAAATAGTAATTAAGATCCTTCCCACTAAAGAAAAAGTCTAGGGCAAAATGGGATGGGTTTGCAACAGAATTCTGAAGAACTTTTAAAGAAGATCTTCAGCACAAGCCCATTAAATTACTCAGAAAAACAGAAATAAAAGGAGCACTCCCACTCTCTGTCTACACAGCCAGTGTCACTCTAAAATCAATCAGTGAAAGACAGAACAAGAACAGCAAAAGAAAATCAGAAGCGGACCCATCCCATAAACAACCACCAAACCCAGACACTATTGTGGATGACAACAAGAGCTTGTTGGCAGGAGCCTGATATAGCTGTCTCTTGAGAGGCTCTGCCAGTGCCTGTCAAATACAGAAGTTGATGCTCACAGCCATCCATTGGACTAAGCACAGTCGGGTCCACAATGAAGGAGCTAGAGAAAGAACCCAAGAAACTGAAGGGGTTTGCAGTCCCCTAGGAGGAAAAATAATATGAACTAACCAGTGACCCCAGAGTTCCCAGGGACTAAATCACCAACCAAAGAACACACATGTTGAGACTCATGGATCCAGCAGCATAAGCAGCAGAGGATGGCCTAGTAGGTCATCAATGGGAGGAGAGGCCCTCAGTCCTGTGAAGGTTCTATGCCCCAGTATAGGGGAATGCCAGGGCCAGGAAGCTTGAGTGGGTGGGTTGGGGATAAGGGGGAGGGTGAGAGGGTATAGGGGATTTTTGGTGTGGAAACTAGGAAAGGGGATAACATTTGAAATGTAAATAAAGAAAATATCTAATAAAAAAATGTAAAAAAAAAAGAACCTCTACAGTAGACATTTCAAATCTTTAAAGCAGAGATAGAGAAAGGACACACACACACACACAAACAGAAAGACATCCCATGCTCATGGATTCTTAGAATTAATTTGGTGATGACCAATTCACAAACAAAACAAAACAAAACAAAAAACTACATACAAATTCAGAGCAATCCCAGCCAAAATCTTGGTTTCATTCTTCATAGAAATAGAATATATGTACCTAAAACTCATCTGAGGCTACAAAGATCCTTGATAGCAAAAGATCCTGAGGGGGGAAATTCTGGAAGGATTACTGTTCCAGAACTTATAATATATTATAAAACAATACTTATCAAACACTGGTACTGACAGAAAAACAGATATGTAGACCAGAGGAAGAAAGGTCAGTACTCAAACATGACTACACATAACTTGATCAACTTAGTATTTGACAAATATGCCAAAATCATAGGGCTGAATGAAAAAAGTACAACCATGGATAGTCACCTGTAAAAGAATACAGTGGACTCTTACATAGTACCTCGCAAGAAAACTAACTCCAAGTGGATCAAAGACCTAACCATGAAACCAGGAGCACCTGACACCACAAACAGAAAACAGAAGCAGTACCCCACAGGATGTAAGTGTCAGAAATTCTGAATTGGACTTCATTTGCCTAATAATTAAGGTCAACAATTTACATGTGGGATTTTATAAAACTAAAGACCTTCTGCATGAAAAGAAATACTCATGAGGGTGAAGTGGAAACCCACAGAGTGGGACAAAATCTGTTCATTATATATATATGAAAGAAGATTAATATCCATGATATATAAAGAACTCAAAAACAAAAAATAAAAAAAAAGACAAAAACAAAACATGGGTTGATTGGGCATAGAGGTCCAGTGATGTGTTCAATAATGAAGTATAATTGGGTATCAAGATTATCTGTACTTAGATACAACCTGATAGGTTTGGTAAGCATTGCTAACATGTCCATGCATTAATGGTGGGTTACTTGAGATTGAAGAATCAGTAATGAGGCTCCTCCCTGCAGAATACCAATTCCCCATCTCTCGACTGGTATTAATTTTCTATAGCATTTTATTTAGAGGTGGGTACCCACAAGAATCTCCCTCAAAACACTGGTGTATCAACTTTCAGGTCTTCTTTTAGTAAGCATATTATTGAGATTTAATGGATGTGCTGTCTACATCATACACAGAAAACACAACCACAGAGTGGTCATCCTGACCCTGTGTCTCTTCCAATCTTCCTGTCCTATTCTCTGAGATGAACAGATTGTTTCCTGAACCTCAGGTAGATGACATGTGTCATGGGATTTTTTATTTGGTGCTGAGTATCCATGATCAGTTACTCTCCACATTTTGATCACTTGTATTTTTCTGTAATGGTTTGAGTCTAAGACAAAAGAAGTTTCTTTGATCAAACATAAGTAACACTAAACTAAAGATATTCAAAAATCCATATTAGCTTATGTTTTTATAATTACACATATATGAATACATTTGTATACATATGAACACACACATACACAAAACATTATACACACACACACACACACACACACACACATATATATATATATATATATATCATAGACTGCCTAGCAATACCCCAGTAGGCCCAGGAAATTCTCTTCTGAATTACTGGTTGGGAATTCCAAGTGACACTCCAAAACAATATAGCCTATTGCTCCTGCCTTTGCTTGTCTTTTAGGAATTGAAAATAAGACTTTATTAGTGAAACTACACAACTTGAGCCTAAACCTTGAAAGAATTGATCTTGAACTGACCTAAAGGTCTTCACCCTGAGGACTAGCTCCCATTATATCCAAAGATTCTATAAATTCTGTCAAGGGATAACAGTAATTCATAATCCATCCCAGCTGCAATACCTAGGAACCACAACAGTGAACAGACTGGCAAGATATTAAAATAGTTGCAATAGTGATATTCTAAACTCAGCGTAACTTGCAGGTGTCTAATTGGAGGCCTGATCAGTAGGAGAGAATTTATGTCTGATACTGCAAATGTGATTCACTACCCTTGACTAGTGAATCTTGGGACCCTAGAGAAGAACTTAATACTGCAGTTTTCCTAAAACGTTTTCCTTAAAAAAAATCAGTAATAATAAAACCTCTAAGACAGGAGATTCTCTGAATTCAGATATAGTCTTTTCTACATAAGAAGTTTCAAGATAGACCCTTATTGAGAAAGCAACCAAGCTAGCAAGGTAGGAAGAAAGAAAGAAAGAAAGAAAGAAAGAAAGAAAGAAAGAAAGAAAGGAAGGAAGGAAGGAAGGAAGGAAGGAAGGAAGGAAGGAAGGAAGGAAGGAAGGAAGGAAGAAAGAAAGAAAGAAAGAAAGAAAGAAAGAAAGAAAGAAAGAAAGAAAGAAAGAAAGAGAGGAAAAACAATATTATCATCTAAAACTGCACTCTAAGTAATTATGGTTTTACCTGCAGATAATTGCAGTTTTCCCCTCTCATCAAAGAAGTCTCTCTGTTTATAAAGCTTCAGTCTTATATTTCTAATGTTTCTTATATATGCCTTATACTAAAATATACATAACATATATAATACATACTATATATATATGTATATGTGTATATTATATATGTATATATATGCATATAGATTATGATATACCATTATTGATAACCTTTTCATAGACACAAAATGAATTATTTTTAATGGAAAGACTAAATGATATAAAAGGGTTTTCTACTTGCAGATCGACTTGTTGACAGCTTGTTCAGCCTGCTCTTGTAAAGTCATTTCCCTAATTTTCAGATACACACTAGTTTTCTTTATATTATGCAGTGGGAAGGAAGAAAGGATTGACTAACCTTGAGTTCCAGAACTGAAAACAGTCTCATTAAAATTTATGTTGAAGTAACTCAGGACAATCCCTCACTAAGATGGAAGAGTGGATTTCAAATTATATGTGGCCTTGAAAACAGGTCGATCACTTATGAAAAGGAGGTTTTAAGGTGAACCATTAACTCCACTACCCCTGCATCACATCACTGAAAGGTAGTTCAATTTCTGATGGATTGGGAATATTTCAGAGGTCAAATGGGTTTGAAGAAAGTATTCTGCAAGACACACATTAACTCATGGTCATTTCAGGAGCTGCCTGGAAAAGTGGTCAGTCAGGACTCCCATGGGTTGTATTCCAATAAAAGGAAGAGCAAATTTTTATTTTTTAGAATAAATGCCTGAGAATAGTAGGACATTTTTGAGAGATGTATTTATTTAGGACATTTTTGAGAGATTTGAGAGACTGCTCATTTATTTTATAAAATATGTCTTTTGGCTGGGCATGGTGACACAGGCTTTGATCTCTATAGTCTGAAAAAGTCAAAGCAGGAGATTCTCTGAATTCAGATGCAGTCTCCTCTATATAAATTCCAGCAGAGACAGTTATTGAGAAAGAAAGGGAAGAAAGAAGGAGGGGAGGAAGGAAGGAAGGAAGGAAAAGAGAAAGATATATGTATATATATATATATATATATATATATATATATATACATATGGAAGGGAAGGAGAAAGAAAGAAAGAAAGAAAGAAAGAAAGAAAGAAAGAAAGAAAGAAAGAAAGAAAGAAAGAAAGAAAGAAAGAAAGAAAGAAGAGAGGATGAAAGAAGAAAGGAAAGCTAGAGAGAGAATTTAATTTCTTCCAGGAAATTCACAAAATGAATCTTTGTCTTTATACACCATCTAATTGGATTTAGCAATAAGCACATTCGAAGACAACTCAGAAGCAGAGGTATGGGAAATTCAAGCAATGTCCTAATTCAGTTTTTCATGAACACAAGAAAGAACTTTTAAAATTATGTTTCTAAAATGCATATGAAGATTAATATCCTCAGAGAAAAAAAGCAAGTGATTAAAAGCCTGCAATAAATTGATGTCCAACTGAGATTTGGAAAGCCCACAAAGATGGGAGAGATTTTCTATTATAATGGATACAGTTTTGGCTGCAACATAGAAACTTAGAGATTTCATTGTTGCTGATTTTTTTAACAGTCTGCAATCATTTTATTTTTGGCTGTGATCCAGGGGTTATTTGATGTTTTTAAATTACTAGGCAATTTGTGATTCGGAAAATTAATTTTCTGGTTATATTTTTTGTAGGCAGAAAATATGGGCTTCAAAATTTATTTTTTATAATTTATTTATGGTTTTGATAACCATTTAATATAAGTACTTGAGTTTGGAAGTACTCAAGCAGAGGTATTTTATTTACTTTCACGTAACGAATATATAAATATGTAAATAGGCAGTGTGACTTTTTGATAAACCACAGTGTTTTTCTCTCTTATAGCCCATTTCCTTTAATATTGTGCTTAGATTTGGGGTAAGAGCAGGGGATTATAAAATTATTGTTTACTGTTATAGTTGTGTGTGTGTGTGTGTTTATAGGTGTAGCATCAAATCAGAGGTGAAGGTTACATGGTTCAATGTTCTCATTTTCATGTACCTAGTTTGAGTCTGCCAAGTGAAATTAGACAGGATAACCTCAGAGAGATATGGGAAGATGTAAAGAGATGCCCAGAAATGTAAAAAAAAAAAAAAAAAGTCACGGCTAAGAGTAATGAATATTTCTCAATAAAAGATACTACCACGGAAAACGTCCGGTGTTTTCTGAATGTGGATTCTGAAATTAGTCATAAAAGGCAGCTTTAATATTAATAGAACACCACACAGATTATTATCATGATTTATTGTCATTGCATGAGTCCCATAACTATATTCTCTCCTGTCAGTGACAATTAGAGCGTCATTATCTTTTTTGTGATAAGCATCCTAGATGCGATTCTTTAAACAGTTTTAGTAGGGTTAAAAAATAATAGGTTGCTGGCAGTCTAAGTGTCCAATGATCAGGCGAATCTATCACATTCACTCAGATACAGAAGACTTGGAAGTTTTTGTCTCTCTCTCTCTCTCCTTTCTCTCTCTCCTTCTGTATGTATATGGAAAAAAAAAGGAAGGAAAGGAAGTTATCAGCACTTTTAAATCTGAAGGGGTCTGGAGTTTTCAAAAAACCAATTGATTATCAGAAGTAGTGATTAGGTGAGCACACTATTTTTGCCCCATCAGAGTTCACTAGAGTTAAGCACACATTCATGTCTAGTTATTTACCTAGTTGCTATTTAGCCTCCTCAGAAACCAGATATGGCTAAAAGAATGTCAGTCATTTTTATCTCTTTCTCTCTCTCTCTTATTCCCCTGCCTGTGTCTACCACATGGAAAGTTACTAATGTATTAATATTCCTATAGGCAAAATAATGTTAAACTAGCAAATAGAATATATCTATTCCTGGAGGAAGTAAAGTAAAAACCGTATTGCTTTTGCATCAAGAAATTTTAGTCTTCTCAAGGAGCTATAAAAATATCCCATATGAAACAATTATTTTCCATAATTCTCAAAATTCAAAGAAAAGCAAGATTAATGGATAGATGGATATAGTGTCTTTTGAGGGACTCATTGTATAATGTTTTTATGGTACAGGAAAAGAATTAATTGTGTGTTCTTATACTGCAGAAGGGGCAAGCACAGAAGGGCAAACCCATTATAGCCCAGTCACTTTCTGTAACTCAACACAATGTGCTACCTACTGCATTAGCAGTTAAGTCTGAGGAAGTTACTTGTGTCCTAGATTTCTCTCAGTATTTCTCAGATTCTTACTATTTCAAAAGGAGTCACATTTGATGACCACTGGTTTGAAATAGGAAGTAAATTACCAAAATTGAAATGCAAAACCTGAAGTACACCTGAAGACCTGAAGTATATTAACTATTCTTTGATTGCATAGAAAGCTTTTTTTTTTTTAACCTCAAAACACACCTCCAGGTCATCTAGGTCTATTAATTTCAGAAAACCTAATTCCATGCTCTGATAGGACTAAGAGAACTTTCAAAACCAAAAGAAATATGGATGATCACTACCAGGAGTAACTGGGACCAGCAGGATCCAGTGGCTCAGATCCCTTTCAGCCAGAGCATGAACCTTGGGCATGAACTCAGCACCCAGTCCCATAGCCCCCAGAGGTGGCTCAACTCCCAGGATGCCTAGCACATCCAGGATAACAGGATCACATAATCCCAGGATCCCAGGAGCTTGGTCACACTAGGATCTCAGGGTCTCAGAGGCAGCTGGACTCCCAAGAACTCTGACAAACCCAGAGTCTCAGGATCACAGGATCCTGAAATCACAGGATCACACAGACAGCTGGACTCTGAGGAGTTGTGACTCAACCAGGATTACAGAAAGCACAGGTTCCAATCAGAAATAGCAAGGGCAGGGAGCACTAAATATAATCAGATGGCAAACACCAACACAAGGAGGGAAACTACACCCTAGAAAAAGAGAAGAAAAAATATTTCAACAAACAAAGATAGGCACACAGTAATAATTCTATCTCTAAAAATAATAATGGGGAATAACAATTGCTTTTCCTTAATATCTCTTAACATAAATGGCCTCAATTGCCCAATAAAAAGACATAGACTAACAGACTGGATACATAAACAGGACCCAGCATTTTGCTGCATACAATAAACACACCTCAGTGACAAAGCAGACACAACCTCAGAGTAAAAGTTTGGAATACAATCTTACAAGCAAATAGTCCCAAGAAAGAAGCTGGAGTAGCCATTCTAATATGAAATTAACATCAACATTCAACCAAAAGTTATCAAAAAGGATAAGGAAGGCTACTTCCCTCTGGTCAAAGGAAAAATCTACCAAGATGAACTCTCAATTCTGAACATCTATGCTCTAAATGCAAGGGTACCCACATTCATAAAAGAAACTTTAGTAAAGCTCAAAGCACACATTGCACCCCACACAATAATAGTGGAAGACTTTAACACTTCGCTCTCAGCAATGAACAGATCATGGAAACAGACAATAAACAGAGACACAGTGAGACTAACAGAAGTTATGAACCAAATGGATCTAACAGATATTTATAAAACATTTTATCCTAAAGCAAAAGAATATGCTTTCTTCTCAACACCTCATAGTACCTTCACCAAAATTGGCCAAAATCAGGCCTCAACAGATAACAAGAAGTTTGAAATAATCCCACGCACCCTGTCAGATCACCACGGTCTTAAATTCTAAAAATACAATGCAAAACACACATACACATGGAAACTAAACAACACTCTACACAATGATAACTTGGTCAAGGAAGAAATTAAAGACTTTTTAGAGTTTAATGAAAATGAACACACATAATATCCAAACTTAAGTGACACAATGAAAGCAGTGGTAAGAGGAAAACTCATAGCTTCAAGTGCCTCCAAAAGAAACGGGAGAGAGCTTTCACTAGAAGCTTGACAGCACATCTAAAAGCTCTGGAACAAAAAGAAGCAAATACACCTAAGGGGAGTAGAAGGCAGGGAATAATCCAACTCAGGGATGAAATCAACCAAATAGAAACAAAAAGAACTATACAAAGAATCAACCAAATGGCTTTTTCCGCAACGGGTTTGCCGTCAGAACGCAGGTGTAGTGAAAGCCACCGCTAATTCAAAGCAAAAATGGGAAAGGAAAAGACTCCCATCAACATCGTCGTAATCGTACACGTAGATTCCGGCAAGTCCACCACAACGGGCCACCTGATCTACAAATGTGGTGGAATCGACAAGCGAACCATCGAAAAGTTTGAGAAGGAGGCTGCTGAGATGGGAAAGGGCTCCTTCAAGTACGCCTGGGTCTTAGACAAACTGAAAGCTGAGCGTGAGTGTGGTATCACTATTGACATCTCCCTGTGGAAATTCGAGACTAGCAAATACTATGTGACCATCATTGATGCCCCAGGACACAGAGACTTCATCAAAAACGTGATTACAGGCACATCCCAGGCTGACTGTGCTGTCCTGATTGTTGCTGCTGGTGTTGGTGAATTTGAAGCTGGTATCTCCAAGAACGGGCCGACCCGCGAGCATGCTCTTCTGGCTTACACCCTGGGTGTGAAACAGCTGATTGTTGGTGTCAACAAAATGGATTCCACCGAGCCACCATACAGTCAGAAGAGATACGAGGAAATCATTAAGGAAGTCAGCACCTACATTAAGAAAATTGGCTACAACCCTGACACGGTAGCATTTGTGCCAATTTCTGGTTGGAATGGTGACAACATGCTGGAGCCAAGTGCTAATATGCCTTGGTTCAAGGGATGGAAAGTCACCTGCAAAGATGGCAATGCACCATGCTGCTGGAAGCTTTGGATTGTATCCTACCACCAACTCGTCCAACTGACAAGCCTCTGTGACTGCCCCTCCAGGATGTCTATAAAATTGGAGGCATCGGCACTGTTCCTGTGGGCCGAGTGGAGACTGGTGCTCTCAAACCTGGCATGGTGGTTACCTTTGCTCCAGTCAATGTAACAACTGAAGTCAAGTCTGTTGAAATGCACCATGAAGCTTTGAGTGAAGCTCTTCCTGGGGACAATGGAGGCTTCATGTAAAGAACGTGTCGGTCAAAGATGTTAGACGAGGCAATGTTGCTGGTGACAGCAAACACATAAGTGGATGCTCACAGTCAGCTATTGGATGGATCACAGGGCTCCCAATGGAGGAGCTAGAGAGAGTACCCAAGGAGCTAAAGGGATCTGCAACCCTATTGTTGGAACAACATGATGTACTAACCAGAATCCCGGAGCTCTTGTCTCTAGCTGCATATGTATCGAAAGATGACCTAGTCGGCCATCAATGGAAAGAGAGGCCCATTGGACTTGCAAACTTTATATGCCCCAATATAGGGGAATGCCAGGGCCAAAAGAATGGGAATGGGTGGGTAGGGAAGTGGGGGGCGCTATGGGGGACTTTTGGGATAGCATTGGAAATGTAATTGAGGAAAATATGTAATAAAAATATTAAAAATTAAAAAAAAAATAAAGAAGGCTGCTGGAGCTGGCAAAATCACCAAGTCTGCCAGAAAGCTCAGAAGGCTAAATGAATATTACCCCTAACACCTGCGACCCCAGTCTTAATCAGTGGTGGAAGAATGGTCTCAGAAATGTTTGTCTCAATTGGCCATTTAAGTTTAATAGTAAAAGACTGGTTAATGATAACAGTGCATCGTGAAACCTTCAGAAGGAAAGAATGTTTTGTGGACCATATTTGTGTGTGTGTGTGGCAGTTTTAAGTTATTAGTTTTCAAAATCAGTACTTTTTAATGGAAACAACTTGACCAAAAATCTGTCACAGAATTTTGAGACCATTAAAACAAGTTTAATGAGAAAAAAAAAATAATCAACCAAATGAGGAGCTGTTTCTTTGAAAAAAAAAAATCAACAAGATAGATAAACCATTAGCCAGACTAACCAGAGGTCACAGAGACAATATCCAAATCAATAAAATCAGAAATGAAAAGGAGAGACATAACAACAGAAAGAGTGGAAATTCAAAATATCATCAGATCCTACTACAAAATTTTTACTCAACTAAATTGGAAAATCTGGATGAAATGGACAATTTCCTAGACACATACAAGGTACCAAAGTTAAAACAGGATCAGATAAACCATCTAAACAGTCCCATAACCCCTAAAGAAATAGAAGCAGTCATTAATAGTCTCCCAACCAAAAAAAAAAAAAAAAATCCCAGGTCCAGATGGGTTTAGTGGAGAATTCAATCAGCCCTTTTTTTGTTGTTGCCTTGTTTTGTCTTTTTTTTTTTTTTTTTTGATTCAGGGTTTCTCTGTATAGCTCTGGCTGTCCTGGAACTCACTTTGTAGATCAGGCTGGCCTCAAACTCAGAAATCCACCTGCCTCTGCTTCCCGAGTCTATCAGCCCTTTAAGGAAGACCTAATATCAATACTCTTCAAACTATTCCATAAAATAGAAGCAGAAGGTACTCTACCCAATTCATTCTATGAAGCTACAATTACTCTGATACCTAAACCACACAAAGACCAAATTATCACTATTTGCAGATGATATAATCGTTTACCTAAGTGATCCCAAAAATTCCATCAGAGAATACCTAAACTTGATAAACAACTTCAGCAAAAGGGCCGGATATAAAATTAACTCAAACAATACAGTAGCCTTCCTATACTCAAAGGATAAACAGGCTGAGAAAGAAATTAGGGAAACAACATCTTTCACAACAGTCAAAAATAATATAAAATACCTGGATGTGACTCTAATCAAGTAAGAAAAGAACTGTATGACAAAAACTTCAAGTGTCTGAAGAAAGAAATAGAGGATCTGAGAAGATGGCAAGATCTCCCATGCTCATGGATTCTCAGGATTAATATAGTAAAAATGGCCATCTTGCCAAAAGCAATCTACAGGTTCAATGCAATCCCCACCAAAATTCCAACTCAATTCTTCATAGAGTTAGAAAGAGCAGTTTGCAAATGCATTTGGAACAACAAAAAACCTAGGATAGAGAAAACTATTCTCAACAACAACAACAACAAAAAGAATTGAGGGAATCACCATCCTTGACCTCAAGCTGTATTACAGATAAATACCGATAAAAACTGCATTTTATTGGTACAGAGACAGTCAGGAAGATCACTGGAATAGAACTGAAGACCCAGAAATGAACCCATACACCTATGGTCACTTGATCTTTGACAAAGGAGCTAAAACCATCCAGTGGAAAAAAGACAGCATCTTTAACAAATGGTACTGGTTCAACTGGCAGTCAGCATGCAGAAAAACGCAAATTGACCAACCCTTATCTCCTTGTACAAAGCTCAAGTCCACGTGGACCACCACCTCCAAATAAAACCAGATACACTGAAACTTATAGAGGAGAAATTGGGGAAGAACTTCGAACATATGGGCACAGGGGAAAAATTCCTCAACAGAACACCAATGGCTTATGGTGTAAAATCAAGAGTCGACAAATGGGATCTCATAAGATTGCAAAGTTTCTGTAAGGCAAAGGACACTGTCAATTGGACAAAAAGGCAACCAACAGATTGGGAAAGGATCTTTACCAATCCTAAATCAGATAGGGGAGTAATATCCAATATATACAGAGAACTCAAGAAGTTATACTCTAGAGAACTAAATAACCCTACTAAAAAGGGGGGCGGGTACAGAGCTAAACAAAGAAATCTCAACTGAGGAATAACATATGGCCGAGAAGCACCTCAAGAAATGTTCAATACCCTAGTGACATGCAAATCAAAACAACCTTGAGATTCTACCTCACACCAATCAGAATGGTTAATATAAAAACTCAGGTGACACAGTTCGGGGGGAGGGTACTGGTTAGTTCATATTGTTGATCCTCCTATAGGGTTGCAGACCCCTTTAGCTCCTTGGGTACTTTCTCTAGCTCCTTCATTAGGGACCCTGTGTTACATCCAATAGATGACTGTGAGCATCCTCTTCTGTATTTGCCAGGCACTGGCAAAGCCTCACAAGAGACAGCTATATCAGGGTCCTGTCAGCAAAATCTTACTGGCATATGCACTAGTGTCTGGGGGAGCAGGGTATGGAGAAAGTATAGGGGACTTTTGGGATAGCATTTGAAATATAAACAAAGAAGTTATTTAATAAAAAATCTAAAAAAAAAAAAAACCCAGGTGACAGCAGATATTGGCGAGGATGTGGAGAAAGAGGAATGCTCCTTCATTGCTGGTGGGATTGCAAGCTTATACAACCACTCTGGAAATCAGTTTGGCGGTTTCTCAGAAAACTGGACATAGTACTACCTGAGGATCCAGATATACCACTCATAGGCATATATCCAGATGATGCTCCAACAGGAAATAAGGACACATGCTCCACTATGTTCATAGCAGCCTTATTTATAATAGCCAGAAGCTGGAAAGAACCCAGATGTCCTTTACCAGAAGAACGGATACAGAAAATGTGGTACATTTACACAATGGAGTACTACTCAGCTATTAAAAATGATGAATTCATGAAATTCTTAGGCAAATGGATAGAACTAAAAAATATCATCCTGAGTGAGGTAAACTTATTGAAAAAAAAACACACACACACACATGAAATGCACTCACTGATAAGTGGATATTAGCCCAAAAGCTCCAAATAACCAGGATAAAATTCACAGACCACATGAACATCAATAAGAAAGAAGACCAAAGTGTGGGGCCTTCGGTCATTCTTAGAAGGAGAACAAAATACTCACAGGAGCAAATATGGAGATAAAGTGTTGAGCAGAGACGGAATGAAAGGTACTCAGAGACTCTTCCCCCTGGGGATCCATATACAGTTACCAAACCCCGACTCTATTGTGGATGCCAAGAAGTTCATGCTGAAAGGAGCCCGATATGGCTATCACTGAGAGGCCTGCCAGAGCCTTATAAATTCAGAGACATATGTTGGAAGGCAACCATTGGACTGAGCACAAGGTCCCTTATAGAGGAGTTAGAGAAAGGACTGAAGGAGTTGAAGGGGCTTGCCACCCCATAGGAAGAACAGCAATATCAACCAACGAGATACCCCAAACTCCCAGGGCCTAAGCCATCAAAGAAGTACACATGGCTCCAGCTGTATATGCAGCAGAAGATGGCCTTGTCATGCATCAATGGGAGGAGAGGTCCTTTGTCTTATGAAGACTTGATAGATGCCAGTGTATGAGACTTGAGGGTGGGGAGGTAGGTATGGTTGGATTGGTGGAGGAACACCCTCATAGAAGCAGGGGGAGGGAGGATATGATAGGGTGTTTCTGGGAAGGAGGGGAATGGAGGAAGGGGGTATGTACATTTGATATGTAAATAAAGAAAAATATCCAGTTTTTTAAAAAAGAAATGTGGATTATGACACAGAAGACAGGGAAGCAAAAGCAAATGATACAATTTAAGGAAAAACACTCATGTTATACACATACACACACACAGACACCACACCACACACACAAACACATACCACATACCACACATACACATACCACACACATACACAGACCCACCACATTTTACACACCACACACACAAATACACACACCACACACACCACATACACATATACATACACACATACCACTCATATACACAGCACACACACCACACACACACACACCACAACACACACAGACACACACATACCACATACCACACATACACACACCACACACATACACACACATACCACACCACACATTACACACCACACACACAAATACACACAGCACATATACTACACACACACACCACACACACGCATACATACACACATACCACTCATACACACAGCACACACACACACACACACACCACATATACACAGGAGAATTATTGGAGGTCCTGCTCTGGGGAATAAAGACTATGAGACATGTGAAGGTGTTGTATCATCAAGTCTTGTAAATGACAGTGAACCTTGGACACTGTCTCAGCACCCAACTTCTATCCTTTATGATGCTGCTTCGCCACTGTTCCCAGACTCCAAAGAGAACATATGATGTCATTGATACCAGCCCCCAAAGAATGAATTTTCTCTTCTGATAGCCCAACATTTTTATGTAAAAGTCTTAGATGTATCTGATAAATGCATCATGTGGCAAGGACAGAGAGTGCCCTGGAATAATTCTGTGAGGATGATGTGAAGAAAGAAATTTGCCATAAAAAGAGTTTTTTCCCAAACATTGAAGACATCTTTTAAAATGTTCAGCAAGATATAAACACCATTATCCACCTGTTCTTTTAAGTGGAGAAATTTGAGAGAGAGAGAGAGAGAGAGAGAGAGATGAAAATATGCTGCATACAAATATAAATCAACTGCATTCCAAAATGCCTAATGATAGCTGCTTCATTCCATCTCACAGGTGTGTTTTCTATCAATCATACCTCCACATGGAGATCCAAGTCCCCATAGATGCTGTCACTGAATGCTCTAAGAGCCATGGTAAGATCATGCTATCCTTAATTTCAAGTAGATTCACATCAGTGCTTAAGTTTGTATGTTTTGTATTGTTTCCTACTAACCTGCCAGGAAAGCTTAATGAAAACTTGAATATAAGTGGATAAATTACAAATCTTTTTTCTTTGCTTCACATGTGAGAACAAAGTCATTCCTTGCTTTGCCATGAAATGATGTTGCTGCAAGTTTTCATAGATATCACCATTAGATTCAGAGTTCTTTTATATTTCTAACCACACGAGTACTCTGTCAGTGTTGACTATTCTCAAACATTGATGCTGAATATGTGTATTTATAATATCATGTGCTTTCCCTTTTTATAACATTAATTGAATTACACTAATTGTACTTTGAATGTGGATGTTGTATTCCTAGCACGTAGTGTCGATATTTATAAATTAGTTAACAGAAGCACGCACACATCAACACAAATGTGTTTATCTGTTATTAAATGTTTGCATCTGGGTAAGAACAATTACCTCTAATTTATTTTATTTTAGGTAACTTTAACTGGAACATAAGATACAATTTGTTTTTGTTTCTTCCTGAGGACCTAAAAAAAAAAAAACCCTCCTATTTTTGGGTTTTCCATATGGTTTTCAATTAAGAGACAGGCAAGGAACATTTAGAGCTAATGACTCCAGTTGTAGTTGTCTGTAACTTGGGTTTCTTGGTAGCAGATGGTATGTAAATTCTTAGTTGATTTTTGCCAATGAAAAATGGTAAATAACAAGTATGATATAACTCTATCTTGGGCAATGATAGATAAATTTGCTGCCATCAGCTCTTCCCCCTACGAATAAAAAAAGCTCAACTGATTTTGACTTAGCTCTTTCAATATGCATTGAGGTTCCCTGTGAAATGGACCATCTGAGGAATTTTAGGATTCTTGCAAAATTACTAATGACATACAATGTCTTTATTTTCAAAGAATTTACAAATCTTATCTCCTTTATCTCTAATATATTTTTGAACCTAATTTGATAGCCTTTTAATAGATGGCTTTAAAAAAATACCATTCAATGCAGCCAACATATCATAGGATCCTTTCATTATTTGACAGTTCTGACAGATATTATTGATTTGGCCAGTGACTGTAGCTAACTAGAAGGGGACAGTGTGACAGTTTTATGTAACAAAAGGCACAGTGTCATGTCAACTGAACTAAATGTTGTACAAAGTGACAGCAGGACAAAAAATCCTTTCAGACTTAATTTTCTGCTTCATTTTTTTCCCCTACCATCAATACATAAGGCTGTGCAGTAGGTGACGCAAATTAGTGGGATGGAGCATAATGTCTGTCCCCGACTCTGTGGTTGTACTTGACTTCTTCCACCACAGAGTGGCAATTATTTTTTAAGGTGAATGAACAAGAAGAGCAGCTTATAGTAATCGACCTACCCCTATAGGAGAAAATATATTCCTTATCAAGGCGTTTTATATGCTTCACCTAGATGGCTTATGGTCAAAGATGAAAGGGAAAAGTCCCCATCTGCTAGGCCATGCCTACAAGACACATTCGGTCAAGTCTTAAAAAGCTACAACAGCGTTGCCTGTGGGGTACCTGTAATTATTCTGTGGAGCGGCCCCATGCCTGCTGCACGGCATTGTTCTGCTAACACAGGACCAGAATGAGAACAGTGGCTCCAGGCTGTGCGAGCACAACGTGCAACTTTTCGATTTTGCTCTTCCAAGGATCTTGTATTATGTGGAGTCTGTGAGTGACATCTTTGGGGCTCAGCAGATTGAATCAGTCATGCTGAGTTCAACAATGAGCGGAGGACACAACCTTAGCCATGCCTGCCGTTTTTTGCCTCCTAATTCAATCTACATTTAATCAATGAAAGTAATTTCTTGTTTGTTTAAGTCTAATATCCGATGGATCTTGAGGATTTCTGAGTAGCAGAGGCTCTCACCTCGGTCTTACCTGCCTTTTGAACTTCAGCTGTTGCTCAAGAACTGAGGTCTGCAGGAAGCCTACCAACTGATGGTTCTTCCCGTGACTTTGGTGAATTATAATCTTAGTGGAATTTGGGAGTGAACGCTCTAAATGACCGGCTGGAAAAAATATTTGAATGGAGAAGGAAACACTGACAATAGAGAAAATAACAAAGGTTGGTTTTCTAGAATATTTGACAGAAAATAAGCTTAGAAATAACAACCCCACGGTATAGAACCTTTATTCAAGTTATCTTTGAACCGTTTTGTTCCAATGGTTCAAAGGTTGACTTTTAGCCTATCAGCATCACTATGACTTATGCAAGTTCAAGGTCCTTATTGATTGGTGGAGCTAATCTTAATCAAAATCTGTCTTTCCTTCCACTCAGAGTGATTAAATAAGTCCAAGAGAGCTTGACACCAGATCTGAGTTTCAGTGAGTTTGTAAAAAAAAAAGCTGAGCTAAGCATTTTATAACTTGTCAACTTGCAGAGCAGAAGGCTAACTGGAAAATAGAATTTGGGCAAAACATTTCCTGGAACAGAAGCAATTAATTATATACTTTGGGTAAGGTGAAAGGTTATGAGAATATTAAAGTGTTTTTGCTATTTACTTTCAAGATTATTGCTGCTAAAATATTAAATGGAAAAGAAGACTTCTTTAAAAACAGAAAAGAACAGAATCTGCATGAGGTAAAATTTGAAATCAAAATAGGTCCTGAAAGCTTTAAAACCAAGGACAATTCTTAAAAAAACAAAAAACAAAAACCTCTTTATGTAAGGAAATATAAATCTTGCATAAAATATAGCTTTGATGAAGTTTTGTAAAATTATAACAAAGATTTGTATAGTACATTCACTGTACATATTTTCACATAAGAATAGTACCTGCATGTCCACATACCTACATCCTTATAATTATAAACTGGTACAATTGTCAGAAACTATAGATGTAAAAATCTAGTGTAATGTTCATTCTACTTTGAGCAGTGTGTGAATTTAGAACTATTTTGTTTTCCTCCTCGGCTGTTTCATCTTACACCCTGGCATTGTAACAGTGTCAAGGTGGTCAAATATAGGAAAATTAATGAATGGTATTTTCCTAGGAACCACCTAAGCTCTCCCATACAATAGCACAGTTATTTTTGTTAGAGCCAGAGCTCTTACCTGCTTAGTATCACACTTCTGTCAGCTACTGAAGAGCTTGGCAGCTCAGAGATGAGCAATGACAGAGAAATAAATGCAAGTGCATCACTTAGCGAAGGCATGTTTCAAACTATGCAAAAAGTGAGATGAAGGTGGCTCAAATACCCCACTCTTACTCTCTTGTTGAAGGAGAATTACCTTTAAGATACGACCTATTATTAATAGTAAAATTTAATGAATCTTTTCTGGAGCTTACTTTTAATGTATTCCTTTTCTCTGCCTTTGCACATAGTTCCGAAATTTTGAGTCTCTTCACTTCCCAGTGCACTTTGATTGGTTCAAAAACTCCCTGTTTCTGGTTAAATCATAAAGGAGAACTATGGCCAGGCAACAGGCTGCCTGAAAATAAGTGAGGAACTTCACACATGGGATCAGTGGGCCACTCTATTGCAGGAAGCCATGCTCATTTCTACAAGTGCTCAGGGGAGGTAGAACCATAGTGCTGATTGGGTCTGGAAGTTGGGGGTCACAGAAAGGTTCACTCTTCAATTAGATCCTCTCAGACCAGTTGGCCTAGTGTCCCGCTGTGAGGCTTTGAAGCCCCAGTATGCTCATGATCAGTCTGAGTGAGCTGATTGGTAATCGATGCTATGGCATCCTGCATCTCTGTCTCCACAATGGCTAATCATACAAGAATCAACAGTTCTTAGTCACAAAAGAATGCCGAGCATAAAATAGGACTCAATCCATGTCAAGAACCATGGATTTTCCATTATTAGCTTGGATCTCTAGATGACAGATTTATTTCATATAAAAATAGTTTTTAATCTAAAATTATAAAAGGTTTACAATTTTGTTGAGTTTAGGTTTTATTAGCAGTGCAAGAATATTGATTTAAATGGCTAAACTATACTCATTTATGGTATGTCACATTTAGCACATAGGAATATACCTGCCCACAGGCAGAACTCCACAGCCACACAGCCTATATAAAAAAATCAGCAAGCACTTCCCTGGCCCAGAATTAATTTTTATAAAGGACTTATCTATAAATTTATAAATGCCTATGCCGATATTAGATTGAGTGAACAGAGATACCAAAACATTGTCAATGTGTTGTTAGTTTTGAAATACATAATTTAACATTAATTCCTTAACTTAAGCAGAGTTGAGTCTATAATAGGTCTCACATCTGAGAAAAGCCTCTAAGTCACAGAATTCTAAGAAGGAAAAGTGGAGGCTGGAATAAACTTGGACAAGGCAGTACGTTAAACTGTAGAGCATGGTGGTTGGGATTTGATAGTTACTTTTTTCCATGCTAGAAGCTAAATATATTAATAGGTGGCACAGGGGTTCACTAAGTTCCCTTGGGAAGCCTCTAGAACACCCATGTGCCTTAGAAGTCCTCCTTTACCTTCAGGTTAGAAACCTCCTCTTTTAATAATCAACTACTTTGATTTTGGAATCTTCTAAATAATTATACTATTGGTTTTTGTTTATTTGTTTTCCTGAAAGTCATACTCAGACCTGGATATTATGGGTTTTGCTCATTTTATTTCTCCTCCTTCTCCTGCTCTTCTTCCTCCCCTCCTCCTCCCTCTCTTCCTCTTCCTCCCCATCTTCCTCCTCCTCCTCTTCCTCTTCCCCTTCCCCCTCCTCTTTCTCCTTCTTCTTCCTCTGCCTTGTCGTCGTCGTCTTCTTCTTCTTCTTCTTCTTCTTCTTCTTCTTCTTCTTCTTCTTCTTCTTCTTCTTCTTCTTCTTCTTCTTCTTCTTCTTCTCTTCCTCCTCCACCTCCTCCCCCTTCTCATTCTCCTTCTCTTTCTCCTCCTTCTTCTTCTCTTTCTCCTCTTCCTTCTTCCTCTTCCTCTTTTGTTCCATTGCTTCTTTACAGTTCTGGCTTTGATTTCACAGTGTCCTGAATTCTAAGCATGCACTATACCCTTGTTTTGCATATTTTATCCATGTCTTTGGTTTAAAATTACCACTTGTCTTTCCTTACAAATTAATTTACCCAAGGATCCTCTGTCTGGTAAAAGTCCTGCTGCATATAAAGTGTTTGGGTTCCCAACAACAATCATGCATAAACTAACTTTCTGAGCTCAGAATCATGATAATCTTCCTTCCGTGTTTAACAATCCATACAATTTACCCAACCCTTTTCAACTATGTTCACCATGGCGAAATGTTATTTCTTTAAAAGGTCAAGCATAAACTCTCATGCCTAGTTCCAGAACTATGACCCACAATCTATTTGCCTGAACCACTATTCCCAGCTAAAGTAGCTTCTTTCTTTTCTTTTTATTTTGTTACCCTCTGCCATCTTCAAATCTACATTCCTACCTTCAAACCAGCAGTTCCTTCAAATACTCTTCATATGGGAGCCACTGTTTATGGTTAAGTTTTTCCATCCAGTTTCCCATCTGTATGCCAACCCTCCTCTAGCTGCAGACACACAAGCCTAACTCCATACCAACTTTGTAGTAAACTACCTTTTCCCATTTCTTTATTCCATTTCCTTGCCCTTACTCCAACCTGTGGCCATCTACGAACCCACAAACCTAGCTTCTTACTTGTGGCCATGAACCCCTTCCAACCTTATTTGACCCAGTATTTTCATGGTCTAATTCCAGACTGGTAGCTTTGGAGACATCTTTCCATGCTTTATTTAAACAACTCACCCATCGGTTTTACCTGGCATCCTATTGTATGTTTCTCCCACTGGCCAAATCTAGGGAAAGCCAGATTGCTTCATAAGACACACAACAAAAGAATGTATCATCAAGCCCAGACCAAATCCAAAAAACAAGAAATAAAGATGTGCATAATGTTACCAGCAATCACGTGTCAGTGACAAACAGAAGCTGTGTAATTGAACTTCAGGCCCATCCAACGGTAGGAAATTCATGTCTGGTACTACTAACTTATCTCAGTTCCTGAGACTTTTGGGGTCATGAACCTTAGAAATTAATCTACTTTCCCTACTTTTTTGGATATATTTTATTTCTTACTATGTTTTACATCTTATTTTTATGCCTGTACATAAGTGTAGCCATAAAACTTCACCAAAGAACTTCTCTTTACAGTACATAAAAACTACCACAAAATAATAAACAATTTCAAGCCCACAATTGGACACAATGCAGAGATCAATGGATACTAGGGAGCCCAGCCTCAATGACTACAACTCTACCAGAGCTTCTTTATATATTGCTCAGGGACATCACGGAAGGGAGTACAGGAAGGTCATAAAAGCCAGAATACCAGGAGGTCTGCTGTGAAACAGTCTTTCTATGGAAAGCCTGCATAAACAAGTATGGAACAATAACAATAAAAAGATGCATATTAATGAGGAAGGGAAAAGATTTTACTGGGCCCTATCACTAGATTAAGAACTACATACAACTGTTGATGGTTGGAGAGGGCCCAATAAAGAGTAGTCAACTTTTGTTGGGAGACCCTGATACTTAAGGTCAAAATCTATCATGGCCAGGGAGCGCCAATGCAAAATGGAGGATTCCCCCTTTCCAGCAGGGATTCCCTTTCTTTGACACTTTCTGGAAACCCCAATCCCCAATCTTCAACTGGGAAGTGGCCACATAGTCCTTGGCAAACCTACAAGTTCAACTTCCTCTTTCCTGATAAGAAAATACCCAACAAGAACCTGGGATTCCTGGAATGCCCCTCCATACAAATGAGGCATTTGCATTGTATTATGCTGCAGCCAAAGATTTTACATTCATCCCTTCCCACTCTCCAAGAATCAAATAAGGTCCTTGTCCACTCTGAGTAAAGTGTATGTGCACCAGCTCTTTCATTGAACATTGTCTAAGAGAGCTCTTTGACTGAGAGACTTCTAAAAGAACTATAAGACCCTTTAGAGAAGACCTTCCCTCCGGCCACTCACTCTCAGTCTGACCAAAATCCTACAGACCCTACCAATTCCAGACTCTGATTCTTCATTCTAACCTGGTGTGCCATGAAATCCTGAATACCTGAGGGAAGAAATGGAGGGGACAGAACCACAGCTGGTACCTAACATGCATGCCACAAGCTGTGAAATCATATGCATTTAAAACAAAACAAAGAAACAAACAAACCAGATTCATCAGTGTGTGTGTGTGTGTGTGTGTGTGTGTATGCACATATAACAAATATAAAATCAAAGAAAAAGAAACTATTAAGTTAGAATGGGGTGCCATTGGAGGGACAGAAAGGAGGAAAGGGAGAGGGAAAGTGATGTGATTGTATTTTAATTAAAATCATTTTGTAAGAAAGAAAAAATATAAGATATGCATTGTAAGAAGATGGGTCAATGGGTGGAAACATTGGTGCACAAGCATGAGGACTTGAGGTAAAAGTCCTAGAACTCTTGTAAAAAGACACTCTTCGCAATAACGTGAGTGGAGACAGGAGTGCTGAGATGATGCCTGACAGCCTCGCTTGTACCATGTTAGGCTGTCTTAAATGGACAAGGCCATGAGTGGTAAAATCAGACACTGAATCTTACCACTTGCCTACCTGTTTGTGTGTTCATATACACAAGAAACCTATCATATACTGACACAATGATAGAATTTTTGAAAAGACAAACCACATGAAACACATTACAATTAAATTCTGAGTTGCCTTGCTTTCCCAGCTATTGTTAAGACATCAGTGAGTAATGAAGGAATGTTTTAAAAAGAATAGCAGACAAACAACCATATATAACTTCTAAAAACAATTATTCAAACTAGATAGCTTTATGTCAACTGGACACAAACAAAAGCCATTTGAGAGGAGAGAACTTTAGCTAAGAAAATGCCTCCAAAGGAATGGACTGTAGGCAAGCATGTAGACCACTTTCTCAATTCCTAATTGATGGGGAAGGCCCCAACTCATTGTGGTTGTTGTACCATCTCTGGCCTGACAGTCTTGAACTCTATAAGAAATGAGTCTAAGCAAGTCATGTGGAGCAAGCCAATTGGCAGCAACCCTCCATGGCCCCCACATTAGTTCCTGCCTGAGTTCCTGCCCTGACATCCTTCAATGATGAAAAATGATATGGAAGTGTAAGCTGAGTAAACCATCTCCTCCACAAGTTGCTTTCATCATGGTGTTTCATAACAATAGTAACTCTAACTAAGACATTATTCTAGACTACTGATGTACATTGATTAAATTTCTAGCCATCTCCTTCCCCTCCCTATCTCCTCTGTCCTTTTCTTCCTTCCTCTCTCCTTTTCTTCTCCTCCTTTCTTCCTTTTTCTCTCTTTTTCTCTATTCTCCCTCCCTCCCTCCCTCCCTCTCTCTCTCTCTCTCTCTCTCCCTTTCTTTCTTTCTTTCTTTCTTTCTTTCTTTCTTTCTTTCTTTCTTTCTTTCTTTCTTTTTTTCTTTCCTTTCTCCTTTGGATCATGAGAACCCATCACTCTAAGAGGCCGTGACTATCAGTTACAAGACCTCTGTGTGCTCTTTCTGTGATGCTCTTGAAATGTCCTGTGTTCCCTTTATGAAAGATTGCTTGATTAGCCTCTTGATGCATTTGTCACATCATATGACAGCTTTCTGCTGACACTGTCCCATTTTACCTTTCAGAAAAGTTGTATATATGAGACTATACTTCTTAGTAAATGTGCCTGCATGAGCCATCAGTTGTATAAGTTCTCTTGATAACAGACTGTCCTACTTTCTTCTTTATCTTCTTATTTCTTGTCCCTCATTCTAGGAAGCCTGGCAATGAAGAATGGCCTGCTGATCCATGTTGATACATGATATTTACAAATAATACATTAATAAAATATTTATAGAATCGAGAAAAATAAACAAGAAAATTTGAATGAAGAGGGCTTTTTGGCTTGCCTTTTTTGGTAAAAAATGACATTGTAGATGAATGAAGGATGAATTAGAATGACATTACTTGGTCATCAATAAGAAAGATTTTGAAGGGAAAATGACTCTGGGAAATAGGTATGTACTTAAAAGATTTCAACATAAAAGATATAAGAAAAGTAGTGAATGTTGTGTATTCATTAAAATGTTTAAACAAAAAAAACAAAAAAAGTTTTTAAATGTTTAAACAAACATAGGAATGTTTAAAGTATTGAATATAGAGAATACGACTAAGATAAGTTCATATTAAGGTATACATATATACCTTAATATGAACATATATATATATATATATATATATATATATATATACCTTAATATGAACTTATATAAGGTATATATATATATATATATATAAAATTTAAGAACAGAAAAAGGAGAAATCAATCTTGTACCTTGGTAGAACATGCTAGATTGATTGAAAGGAGCAAAGAAAGAAAAAATAATCTGTTAGTTGCTGTTTCCCGGGAATCTACTGGACACAGGAGCCTGTGTAAAAAGTCTAAGGTATTACAGGTAGAATCTCATTACTAGAGCCTGATTACTACAGCCCACTTTTGCCTTCATTCTCTCAACAAGAACAGACTCACCAACAGTGTCCAAGGCTCCACTGGTGATAGAAGTGGGAGAACAGGGAAGAATGGTCTCAAGAAATGAAAAGGGTTAGCTGTTTTGTAAATATAACAACTAGTTATTTCTTGCAAGCCAGGGGCATGCTTTTGCTTTACTTAGAAAAACAAACCCACTTTTAAAAATTGAAGACTTAGAACTCCCAAAATGCAGAGAGCAACTTTATTACACTAAATGGCCTAGGATTAATCCCCAAAGATATTTGCTGTCTTAAATAGAAATGAATACTGAAGCCCACATATTTTCCTCAGGCAAATCTTTCCATTTCCCCCAATGAATTGAAACTTGAGAGAACAGAGTTCTTTTGTCAGAATTGTGTTTTCCCTTTGTGGTAAATCCCTTCACAGCATCCCATTATGAGAAATGATACATAAAGTGCTTATGCTACAACACCTTGAAAGAAATTATTCTTCATTGAACCTTAGGGGATGAGCAGTTAATGAATGATATTCTGGGTGTTGACAGTTCTCATTGTAACCAGCACAAACAATGAATACTTAAGAGATCGCAGCAAGTTTTTTTATATACATAACTTCTTACAATAGTTGGAGATACTTTCAAGGCATAAAAGAATAACATGCTCAGGAGAGAATACTGATTTACAATTGAAAATATTTTATCAATGTCATGGTCAAAACATTCTGATTAACATAGTCACTTTTTCTTCCTGTGGTCTTTTCTCATCTTCTGTTAGTCCCATTTCTCCTTTTTAAATGAAATATATCACCACCCCAAATAACTCCATCTTACTTACTGTGCATTCATCTAGTCATCTACTTTACCCTCATGTGCAGGCCCTTGTAAAGATATAGGTACTATAGGCACTTTCCAATCCAAGTAGGCACATCTGGATCATAAAATGGTACAAATACTGTACAGTATTTCTGATTAGAATTTTGCAAGGCATTCCTTAATTTTAAATATGCCAGCAAAAGTGCTGATGCATTACATAGAGGAGACTTTTTCTTTTGCCTGACAATTTACTAGGAATGCATAAACACCTTTAAATATATGGTTATCACCAAGAATAATAACCTATTTGTTGGAAATGAAAAGTGTCAAGTAATCATTTATTTGACACTTTTCATTTCCAGGGCCTTCTGTAATAAGATACCTAAAAACTTCCTAGCTAACAATATCATAAACATAATGTGTCATTCAGTAGATTGAAAATCAAAAGGATCTCACATCCTATAGCTGAGAAGGCATTATTATAGTGTAATAATTTATTTCCTAATAGAGACATTATGGAGAACAATTCCTTTATTACTTTGTATGATAATTCCTGCATTCCTTAGTTCACACTGTCCATCTTTCCTGTTGAACTTCAACAACAAATGTAAACCTAGTCCATCAGACATGGGGTCACTCTGACTTACATTTCTTACTTCTTTGTCCTAATTAAAGAACTAATGAGGTTACATTCGTCCTACATCAGATTCAGAAATAAGGTTTCCATTTGTAAGTTATTTTATTAGCAACTTTGACTCTATCTTTGGTACATATCAAAACAAACTCTGTAAGACAGTCAAAGTTTCAGAATTCAGTACTGTAAGAAAGCACATGGGAGATTTTACAAAACATAAAGAAAAACAAATCTTGCTAAATCCTTGTGCTTTCTTTGAAATAGGTCGTTAAAAACTACATTAAAGTGGTACACCCTACAACTACAAACACACACACACATGTACTCACACATGTACACACACACACACACACACACACACACACAGAACAAAAATATTCTTTTCCTGAAAATTAGGGAGAAATCATGAATAAACAAAGAAAAGATCCCTTCCTAGTTTTTTCTGGGATTACCTACAGTGATGATATTCTCTTTGTCCAACTACAATTCTGCATGGCTTTCTACTCATATCAGAACTGGCAATATACATATACAACTTTCACTGTTTCTTTGCACCCATTTCTGAAGTTTCCCATACTAGGCACAATTTGTAGTAAATATTTATTATATAAATATAATAAATGTTTATAAGTGTTATTTATAATAAATAATCTTACTATGTCTTTCACTACTAATATTTCTTACACATCAAGCACAAAAATATTTTCTTATGACTCATGTTTTAACATATTCACAAGATTCAATGGTCAGGCATTGTGCATGTTTGAGATCCATTACTTGTCAAAAAACCAACTAAGGATAGTGCCAAGGCACAGGGAGAATATTCATGTTTCCTCAGAAATAAAATGCTTGTATTACATCATGCCTTGTTGGTGGGTATAACTGAAGGTTAAAGTCAAATTGTCTTCAGGCCAAGAATACTTACAGAAAGATGGATTTCAGTTCAACTTGCAACCTTGTTAGATTAATTTGTAACGTTGGGATTTCTATTGTAGTATTCTTTATTTTGCCAGTTATAAAATAAAGTACCTGTAAAATACTGTCTTTTCTGTTGACTTTATACATTGAAATAATCTTTGGTAACTACACTTACATTATATAATCTATCTCATTTAGAAAGAAATAGGCAGTTATTGCCAGGTCTGTTATTGGGCTTATTCTCCCTGGACTCTCTTTAGTGTGCCCCTCAGATACAAGGATAGCAGCAAAATGATTAACCATGAGCTTTGGGTATAGGAGTCCCATTGTAAAAGGATCAATCGGAGATAGACAACATACAGGTACTTGTTCTCTGCATTTTGATCAGTTGTCTTTCTTTTTCTTTTTCTTTTTCCTTTCTCTTCTCTCTCTCTCTCTCTCTCTCTCTCTCTCTCTCTCTCTCTCTCTCTCTCTCTCTCTCTCCCTCTCTCTCTCTCTCTCTCTCTCTCTTTCTTTCTTTCTTTCTTTCTTTCCTTCCTTCTTTCTTTGTTTTTATAGTCTCCATCTGTAACAATGAAAAATTTCTTTTATTAGGGCATGTGAGCTACACTTATCCATGAGTATATGAATAAATATTTAGAGTGTTTTGGAATTATGTTGGCTTAATAATATGAAAGTGGTAGGTTCTCCTCCAAGATTCATGGTTTCCCTAAACCTGGGTCTTGTGTGTGTGTGTGTGTGTGTGTGTGTGTGTGTGTGTATGTGTAGAAAACTATTAAACTATTAAAGACGAGGATTCTAAACCATACCCAAAAGTGGTAATTTGCACTCCATTCTGGACTACAACTCCATCTACATTCCCAGAGGCCC
Organism: Mus caroli; assembly: GCF_978045245.1. NCBI lineage: Eukaryota > Metazoa > Chordata > Mammalia > Rodentia > Muridae > Mus > Mus caroli. The sequence continues at coordinate 5,756,474 of NW_028227270.1, forward strand.
TCTATGACCAGGGATACCATATAAGATACCACCCCCACCATCTGCCTGCCATGTTCCCTTTAAAGCACACCCAACAGTGGTAAACTGTCCCTTGTCCCCTATGATTTCCCAGAGTCCTCCTGGCATGAGTGACAACCAGGTAAGATCTTACTCTAAGCCCTTGTCCACCAAGTTGCCTTTAAGTAGTCTCAATGGAAGTAAACTATGCCCTGTTTCCTGTGCTCCATTTCCCAGCCCACAATTTTGCCTGTTTTCCCCAGAGGTCATTCTGGTACCAGGGACCTAAGGCCAAGCTCAGGGTGTACCCAAAACTCCTGAGGCCATGCAGGCACCAAATTCCTCAGTGGTGACTCCCTACTGGACCTGAAGACTTGATAATCATCAGAAATCCAGGCGACTTGTGCCAGAAAACAAAGAAGAAACAGATGCCAAGGTGGTGGGGAAAGTCCAGAAAATAACCATCCAACAAAGAAAAACTCAGATATCAGCACCTAGAGGTAAGGTAACCTCAAATCCCAGAGGGCTAAAGGCCAGCAAGAGAACAAACAATTTCTGATTTTGAACATCCTAAGCATCTGATATGTGAAATAAATATTTGTTCTTACCAACAGAGTAAATTATTTTATTAATGTTCAGGCACTGGATATTAAGAATAATGTATAACTTTATGGGGTTCTTTTGTTTTGTATTTAAGGAAGTTCCATATTGATTTCTGTAGGTACTAAACTAATTTATACTCTCTACAAAAAGGTGTAAAATTGTCTTTGTTCAATATCCTCCTCAGCATTCTATATTATTTATTTTCTTAATGATTGACATTCTGACTGAAGTAAGACAGAATCTTTTGGTACTTTGTATTTGCATGTTTCTGATAGTTGTGAAACTGAACATTTTTTATTGTTTTTTGACCATTTGTAGTTTATCCTTTGAGAAGAGTTTATTTCATACCTCATGCATTACTTGAGTTGTCGGGCTTATTGTTATTTATTGCTTAAATTCTTTATATTCTTAATATTTGTTAAATATTAATAGTCTGTCAGATGCATAGTTAGCAAATCTTTCTTCCATTATGTATGCCATTTCACTTATGTAGAATACTAGAGTATACATGGTTGTTATTCCTGGGAGTGCTTAAAGATTACTCTGCAGATATCAAGAGAGGACTTTTTCTCTTGGGAAACTGGCATGCACATAACAGCGTTTTGTGATAATTTCACTCTCTACTTCTGTCTCAGTTAGAAATTCTGTGGCTGAAACAAAACACTACGACCAAAAACCAAGTTGAGGAAGAAAGGTGTTATTGGGCCCAGTCTTCAATATCACTGAAGCAAGCCAGGACAGGAACTCAAACAGGGCAGGATCCTAAAGGCAGGAGCCAATACAGGGGTGATGGAGGGGTCCTGTTTACTGGCTTGCTTCTCCTGGCTTGCTCAGCCTGCATTTTAACAGAACACAGGACCACCTGCTCAGGGATGGCACCAGCCATAATCAACTACTAATTAAGAAAATGCTATACAGGATGGCCCACAGCCCGATCTAATAGAGGCATTTTCTCAGGAAAGGTTCCCTATTCTCAGATGTCTACAGTTTGTTTCAAGTGACATAAAGCTAGAGAAGTTTTCTATTATGTTTAAGGTTTAAATGAGTAGAGTTCAGGGATACTGCAGTCAAAAAGAAACCCATATTTGGTTCAAAATATCTGTGGTGGCAAGATTAGGAAGTCTTAAATGCATGTATTAAGAATAAAAGGCTTATGGTACCTGTAAGACACACAATCAGAGAAACAAATGAAAAAAAAGATATCGAGATTCAAATGTGAGGATTGTTTAAGGTCTGGGGAGTGATTTATATGTGTGTAGTAAAATATATAATATTTATAATTCTGCTCCACCTTTTCTTCTTTTTATTGAGTTGTTACTTTCTTATTAAGTTATATTTGCAGTCATTTTAGACTCTTTTTTTTTTTAAAGATTTATTTATTTATTATATGTAAAGTACACTGTAGCTGTCTTCAGACACTCCAGAAGAGGGCGCCAGATCTCGTTGCGGATGGTTGTGAGCCACCATGTGGTTGCTGGGATTTGAACTCTGGACCTTCGGAAGAGCAGTCGGGTGCTCTTACCCACTGAGCCATCTCACCAGCCCCATTTTAGACTCTTAATTGTGAATTTTATTGGTTTTAGTAAGGAAACAAGGGTGGAATGGAAGCAAATGGGGTGTGTGAATAAGAGACTCGCTGAATGTATATTCTTCTGGGAAATGGTTTACAAAGAAACTTACCTGGGATCAAAAAATAAAAGCTAAAACATAGTTTATTTCAAGACATAAACTTTTTCTTCACAATGGTAACAATAAAATATTTTAACATTTTATGTCATTTAGGGTTAAGTAAAAATATCTGTGTCTTTGGGTCAAGTCACAACTACCGTAACAAATAAATTCTGAATCAACACAGTGACACATCAGAACCCTAAGTACTTTACTGGCAGCTTGATTATTTCAGGCATCTTTTCTACCAAAGAAAGCATTATAATTGTTAATATAAGATTAGATTGGACACTATGATTTCTAAGAATGAGCATAATAACAACTCACCATTTATTATCACTCTAGCCATTGTCCTGCTGGGACTTCATGGGGAGATTGATGAAAGGTAGCAAATCAGATCTGTTAGAAAGCAAGGTCCTTATTTTGAAACTTTAATGCATGTCTCAATACTAATTCAAAATACACTAAAGTTTAATTCAGCCATTTACAAGGCTATGATTGTTTTCTAATCATTTCCAGCTATCTCTTAATAAAGAAACAGGAAAACACCACCAATGGGGAAAGAAAAAGCTATGGTTGGCCTCCTTTATTGTAGTGATATCTGAAAGATGCTGCAGGATTAAATTGAAAAACAATTTAATTATGTATCCAGTTTTTCTTTTCCACATTTACTCTAAGATAAGATAGATTGTAACTTACTATTGTAAAGAAGTGAAATACATGAAAAGTAGAAAAAAGAGGAGGAGGAGGAAGAAGAAGAAGAGGAGGAGGAGGAGGAGGAGGAGGAGGAGGGAGAGGAGAGAGCGCAGTAATGATTGCATTGTCCTAACATGGCCATCATTCTTGAGACACACATTTTAGTCCCTTCTACTTTTTCTACTTTCTTATAGGTCTACTTCTGTGATAGTGGAACTTTATCATCTTTCCTAACAGACTTTATTCTGTGATCTAGCATGCATCCTTTATTTTTCAGTTCTTCTTTGAAGTGGGTGCTGCATACTGCTTCTATGATTACAGAATTTCTGAAGAATTCATTTGTAGTCCAGAAAGATGGTTCTGTATACAATAATGATTTATCAGTTGACACATTAACTTCTTGCTTGTCAGAGTTTTCGAGTCAGAAATTTCCATAGGCAACAGACCTCTTTTAGGTCCAATTTACAGAAGGCTGCAAATAGCTCTCAACTTGGGCTTCAATCAGTATCCACTATTCTTGAAGGTTAATAGTTAAGGAGACTACTAGTTACACATGAGAAGGAACTGATTTCATTCAGACATGAGATCTATTATTCTGCCATACAACCAAAGATATAAAGACTTCTCTTGATTTTTCCATTAATCAATAATTGAGATAATCCATCCATCTACTTCCATAATTATAACTTTAAACTTGAAGAAGATAATTTGTGCTCTAAAAGAATATATATGCAGCAAGGGAAAATACAGTAATTTTTACATCCTTCGTGAAGTACATACAGTTGAAACTTATTAATAAAGTTATGATAGGCTTGTAGCGGTAATACTATACAACCCTGTACAAAAGTATAGGGAAGAAGACAGTGTTTACTTGAAATTATCTAGAGAAATGTGGAACAAATAGAAAACATATTTTTTTCTTTTTTTATTAGATATTTCCTTTATTTACATTTTAAATGTTATCCTCTTTCCTAGCTTCCCCTCTGAAAATCCCCTATACCCTATCCCCCTGCTCGCCAATCCACCAACTCCCACTTCCTGGTACTGGCATTCCCCTATACTGGTGCATAGAACCTATAAGACCTAGGGCCTCTTCTCCCATTGATGACCAACTAGGCCATCCTCTGCTACATATGCTGCTGGAGCCATGAGTCACACCATGTGTATTCTTTGATTGGTGGTTTAGTTCAGGGAGTTCTGGTGTTACTGGTTAGTTCATATTGTAGTTCCTTCTAGGGGACTACAAACCCCTTCAGCTCCTTGGGTACTTTCTCTAGCTCCTTCATTGGGGACCCTGTGCTCTGTCCAATGGATGGCTATGAGCATCCACTTCTGTGTTTGTCAGGCACCGGCAGAGCCTCTCAGGAGACAGCTTTATTAGGCTCCTGTCAGCAAGCTATTATTGGCATCTGCAATAGTGTCTGGGTTTGATGGTTGTTTGTGAGATGGATCCCCAGGTGTGGCAGTCTCTGGATGGTCATTCCTTCAGTCTCTGCTCTGAACTTTGTCTCTGTAACTCCTTCCATGGGTATTTTGTTCCCCCTTCTAAGAAGGATCAAAGTAACCACACTTTGGTCTTCCTTCTTCTTGAGTTTCATGTGTTTTGAAAATTGTATCTTGCGTATTCTGAGCTTCTGTGCTAATATCAACTTATCAACGAGTGCATATCATGTGTGTTCTTATGTGACTGGGTTACCTTACTTGGAATGATATCCTCCAGATCCATCCATTTGCCTAAGAATTTCATAAATTCATTGTTTATAAGAACTGCACAGTACTCAACTATGTAAATGTACTACATTTTTTGTATCCATTCCTCTGTTGAGGGACATCTGGGCTCTTTCCAGCTTCTCGCTATTATAAAATCTCTTTTCTTTTTCTTTTCTTTTCTTTTCTTTTCTTTTCTTTTCTTTTCTTTTCTTTTCTTTTTTTCCCTTTCCTTTCCTTTTCTTTTTTCTTTTCTTTTTTTGTTTTTTGTTTGCTTGTTTTTGTTTTTCAAGACAGGGTTTCTCTGTGTAGCCCTGGCTGTCCTGGAACTCACTTTGTGACCAGGCTGTCCTCTAACTCAGAAATCTGCCTGCCTTTGCCTACCAAGTGCTGCGATTAAAGGTGTGTGCTACCACCACACAGCCCAATTTTCTGAGGAACCACCAAACTGTTTTCCAGAGTGGTTGTACCAGCTTGTAATCCCACCAGCAATGGAGGAGTGTTTCTCTTTCTCCACATCCTCTCCAGGATCTGCTGTCACCTGAATTTTTAATATTAGCCATTCTGATTGGTGTGAGGTGGAATCTCAGGGTTGTTTTGATTTGCATTTCCCTGATGACAAAGGATATTGAACATTTCTTGAGGTGATTCTCAGCCATTTGATATTCCTCAGTTGAGAACTCTTTGTTTAGTTCTGTACCCCATTATTAATATTGGTTATTGGTTATTTGGTTTTCTGGAGTCTAACTTCTTGAGTTCTTTGTATATATTGGATATTAGCCCCCTATCAAATTTAAGATTCGTAAAGATCTTTTCCCAATCTGTTGGTTGCCTTTTTGTCTTATTGACAGTGTCCTCTGCCTTATAGAAGATTTGCAATTTTATGAGGTCCCATTTGTCGATTCTTGATCTTACAGCACAAGCCATTGCTGTTCTGTTCAGGAATCTTTCTCCTGTGCCCATATATTTGAGGCTCTTCCCCACTTTCTCCTCTATAACTTTCAGTGTCTCTGGTTTTAAGTGGAGTTCCTTGATCCACTTTGACTTGAGCTTTGTATAAGGAGATAAGAATGAATCAATTCACATTCTCGTACATGCTAACCGCCAGTTGAGCCAACAACATTTGTTGAAAATGATGTCTTTATTCCGCGGGATGGTTTTAGCTCCTTTTTCAAATATCAGTTGACCATAGGTGTGTGGGTTCATTTCTAAGTCTTCAATTCTATTCCATTGGTCTACCTGTCTGTCACTATTCCAGTACCATGCAGTTTTTATCACAGTTGCTCTGTAGTACAGCTTGACGTCTGGTGCTTCCATCAGAGGTTCTTTTATTGTTGAGAATAGTTTTTGCTATGCTAGGATTTTTTTGTTATTCCAGATGAATTTGCAAATTGCCCTTTCTAACTCAGTGAGGAATTAATTTGTAATTTTTTATGGGGATTGCTCTGAATCTGTAGATTGCTTTCAGCAAGATGGCCAGTTTTACTATATTAATGCTGCCATTCCATGAGTATGGGAGATCTTTCCATTTTCTGAGATCTTCTTCAATTTCTTTCTTCAGAGACTTGAAGTTCTTGTCATATAGATATTTCACTTCCTTGGTTAGAGTCACACCCAAGTATTTTATATTATTTGTGACTATGGTGAAGTGAGTCATTTTCCTAATTACTTTCTCAGCCTGTTTATCGTTTGAGTAGAGGATTCTGACATCACATGTGATTTTGAAAATAGATGGTAATTTATAGAATCATTTGAAATGATGAATCAGGACACATGCATACAAATTTGGATAGTGAAAATGATATACCATTGTGCCGTTTATATTGGATGTGTTCTCTTAGAAGAGTGACAAGTAGGTGAGTTAACTTGGTTTTATCCCAGTGAATGTCTTTGACTACTCAAGTATTACCTACACTATGTAGTAGCAACCATCCCCAATATGTGTGCTGGCAAACACACAGTCTTCCATCCTGATTAGACATCAGTTGAAATGGGGTACAAGAGACAGTCCTTTGATGAATAACTGCCTAGATCATTCTATTTTAAAGCAAAATTTGATATTTATCTATACAAAAACTGCAAGATGGAACTAATTCATCTTTTGTAAATATGGTATCACTGCAACTCCTTATACAAAGCCATGTCTTAAGGAAGCACTTGCTATAATAGTTTGTACAATGTTTGATTTTTCTTAGCCAAGTTACAGAATCCTAACTTCCAGAGGCCAAACCTTGAGTGTGACTGTTAGGGTCTTTCAATATGTAATACTGACAGTGCAGAGACTGGAAAATCCTTTTCAAGGAACTGAATTATGCTAATCTGATACACCCAACTTGACAGTTATAAGGAACACTTAGAACCTACTGTTTCCTGATCTGTGGTGGACCACATAGCTGTGGCCCTGTGTGTGTTACACTTACTTGACTGTCTCAAGATCTATGGAAACCATTTTGTTCATGCCTCAATTATTAAAGAATACAAACCATTATGTGTTAACCCTGTAATCTTTTAACAATGTTCTTATGCAGTTTTGTATGTACATGTTTAATTTTATGTTCTCATTTATCTAGACAGAAGAACCTTGGCATCAGTAATTATATCCTTATAATATTGTAGAATGTCTAACCCTTAGTATGTTATCAATTAACTGTAAAACAATACATATTCAATACACACATATGTAATCAATGTAAATTTACTGTGCCTGGTATCCTGGCATATGATAAAGAGACAGATTCCTTACCTAGAAGTGGGAAAAAAGAGACACATAAGCTATCTAAAGTTGACAGCTCCTACCTAAAGAGTGTGATCATCTGGAGTAATGGGTAGAAGGTTATAATCAGGTTATCTCTAAGAGGTACAGTATTGGTTGCTTAGCAGTAGACAGGGACAAAAGCCATTCTATAAAAGGATTCTTAAACCCTGTGAGGAAAGTTTGGTTGTTATGTCATGGATCATTCAGTTAAAGTCTGGAAAACATGTACTTATAACCTAATTGTAACTTCACTTAAGATAAGCAATAATATTGATTATAAAGTTAAATAACACTTGAAAAACACAATGGGCTATTTTATATATGAACTATTAGCCTATTGTTCCTTGCTTTATATAGGGCTTGGTTTCGATGGTGATGGAGTGATGTTAGGGAAGAAGAGGTTACTGTTAAAGATGATGTTATTGGTACCCTCAGTAGTTGCAAATATACTTAAACCTCTGATCTTGAATTACATTGTATTGCTACTGAAAATTGTTGCGGAACATTTGCTTTTTCGCGTGCTTATTTTATTTGATCATTAAGTTCAGATTTAGAGGTCCCCCTAGTATTTTTATCTAGGCACCCCTCACCCTCTTCACCTCCATCCACTCCACCACTTTCCTTTGCTCCTGTGTTTTACCTGCCATCTGGAACCACTTCCCTGCCTCTCCGGACTTAATTGACTCTTTTCAAATTGCATCTCCAGCTCCCAGCTTGCCCATCAGCCTTATGACTCCTAACCTTAAAGAAACAATCGACCTCCTTTCCCAGAGCCTTGCCATTTTTCTCTGTTAAAGTTCCTTTTTCCCTACCCAGCCTCTGCTCTTCTCTACTGAAGTGGCTATTGGCAATGTGCATGTATTGCTTGTTCGTTTTTTTTTTTTTTTTTTCAGGCTATATGAGGAAGCGGTGTGCATTGTTTCGGATACACGTGTGCATGAGTGTGTTTAATTGTGTCGCATCTTATATAACCAGAATGGATCGCTCAAGTAAATCCCATTAGGGAAAAATGACTCTCCAAGGAGTTAGAATATTGTACTATGGTGGCTTCCTCTTGGTCAGGAAGCAAAGCAGCACTTCCTGGATTCTTAATTGACTTGAAAAGCTCAGAGCTTAATTCACCTGAAAATGTGTGCAAACCTTACAGAAACACTCAGATTTTATTAACAGCCCCAACCTCCTCTTAAACTTCAATGTGAAATATTAAATTTAATACTAAAAATTGTGAATAAAAGTCAACAGGATAAATTTCTTCCTTGTAACTCAAATCAAATGAAACAGTTAAACTACAAGCTTATCTTTATTTATCTTCAATTAGCGATAGAAAGTCTTTGTCTTTGAATTTGCCATGGAAATGCACTGTATTTTTAGTTACTTTTTTTATTGGTAGACAACAGATTTATGTGATACAATGGCAGTACTGAGAGAGTAAGTATATGATATTTATGAAGCTTTAAAATGGAAATATATTTTAGTGAATATAGAAATTCAATAATTATGATGCATTATCAACTTTAACCCATGAAGAGCATATATTAAAGTTTTCATCATCGTAGTCATCTGGGTTACCCCAGCAAAGTAGCCAGAGAGAGGCACTTGTAGGCATGAGAAATTTACAAGTATGTGAAGGCCAAGATCAAGGAGACAGGATGTTTTGTGTCTAGTGAAGGCTTCTTTCTTGGTCCACAGAAGCTCCTTATGTAGAACGCGGCCCTGCAGTCCTGTTGAGCTTTCCTTATGAGCCACCACTCCCACGGAGAGCCCTCACACTCTGAACCATGCCTGAAATGTCACATCTTCCACTGAATGCAAAGCAAACAAGTGTGGTAAGCATAAAAGTATTCATAAAGTTGGAAATGATGAGCAACGGAAAGCTTATCCTAGACTTACCTGTGGTTTCCGTGATCTATGAAGAGTGCTCAGCTGTTGGTTCTGTGAGAGCATCTAAGAGCAGTGAAATATGACTCTTCCATTGGGGGCCCTGTGATCCATCCAGTCGCTGATTGTGAGCATCCACTTCTGTGTTTTCTAGGCCCTGGCACAGACTCACAAGAGACAACTATATGTGGGTCCTTTCAGCAAAATCTGGCTAGTGTATGCAATGGAGGAGCTAGAGAAAGTACCCAAGGAGCTAAAGGGGTCTGCAACCCTATAGGTAGAACAACACTATGAACTAACCAGTACGCCCCCACTCCCAGAACTCATGTTTCTAGCTGCATATATATCAGAAGATGGCCTAGTCGGCCATCAGTGTAAAGAGAGGCCCATGGGTCTTGCAAACTTTATATGCCTCAGTACAGGGGAACACCAGGGCCAAGAAGTGGGAGTGGGGAGTGGAGTGTGGGGGGAGGGATTGGGGGGACTTTTGGGATAGCATTGGAAATGTAAATGAAGAAAATACCTAATTGAAAAAATAAAGTAATATATAAGTAGAAAAAATGTGTATAGTGCAAACTGAAATGAGTTATAAATTCCAAGCACATGCCTGATGTCTGAGATGCGGCAGAGAAATAATCATGTGGTTAACATTAAATGCATGACTTATCTTTTGTTTCAAAAAAAACAAAGAAATATGACTGTTAAAATGACTGAACACATCCTCACCCAGTCTACACTGTTGAAAGCTAAGTCGAGTGATAAGCACCTTAGGAGTGGATCTCAATCTCCTCTCCCCACCAGAGAAGATAAATAAGTCCTGACCAGAATATGACAACATCTATGAATCAATACATTTACAGTTTTATTTATGTTTTCAGTTTTTTTAATAAACCAGAATCTATAGGTTTCGACTTTATGTTATATGCACATGGATTTGTTTTGATAAACAAAGAAAGTCAAGGGAGAAATGTGAATGCATTTCTGTCATTTATCAGTGACAGAAATGTGCCAATTACCAATTGCCAGTCACTGTTGCTAGTAACTACAAATTCTTAAACCATCTTGCCAACTTTGAACTAACTGTGGTTCATCTAGAGGTAAAATATTGGTGGATCACTGCAGATGAATCCAAGGAACCTGTAAACATGATCTGCCAAGATTTTCAAAAGCTAACACTCCTTTAATCTGAGGTTCTAGGTTACTTTTTTTTTAACATCAATTTGTCAAGCAAAAGTTTACCAGAAACCAGTTCCCAGCAGCCCCTTAGTGATTTCTTAGCTAGTTTCTCTCTGAAACTAAATATTGAATAAACATTCTGGAAAGAGATAGTGAAGTGCTACTTAGTGTCCACCAGATGGTTAGAGTCCAGCCTTTGTGTGCTCTTATCTAATGTGATGCCCTTTGTCTTATATCTGTGCTTGGCAGAGCCAAGGAGAGACAATTTTGTTCATTAGGATAGTTCTTTATGCAAGATGGGTACAATCTCACCTGCCAGTACTTGCTCTCTCTGTGACAGAAATCCCTTCTTTCCCCCTCCCCCTTTGTCTTTTTGCCTTTTGCTTTTTTGGCTTGTTACAGGCTAACCCAGAGCAGTATCACAAGCTTTTAGCACAGCAAAGTAGGTGCTGTCAGCCTGTGTAATTCCACCTGCACAGCTCTGGGCTCTGGGTGTTCCCGGCTGCAGGACTGTCTGTCAAGGGGTCCTGATATCTGCCACTTCTGCTTTCTGAGCATAATGAAAATGTTCTTTGTCTGGCTTTAGGTTGCTATGTGAAGGAGAAACAGTGCATGAAGCCAGATAAAAGGAAAGCAACCAAAGTCAGAAGATAACTTTTTTTTTTTTTTCGGCTTCAGAGACATCAGTATTCAATCAAGCCATTTAGTACCTTGGTTTTCATTCAAAATTTATGATAGGTTTCACACAAATAAAGGACTGTCCCGACAAGATCCTGGGAGACATTGGACCATTATTTATAATTATTGTTTGAGTGTTTTCTTTTAAACTGGAGCTCTATGTGGACTTGCAAAACTACTTTCAAAAACTTTTGCTTAATTCATTACATTTGTGATTGTATGGTACTGAAATTATAAAGATTGTTTTAAAATATAAAAAATAAAGGAACAAGAATAGGTGGGAAATTTAGTGGAAAAACAAAAATAGTGGAAATTAGGCATAACTGATGTTTTCACATTTCAGTAAGTGGAAATGATGAGTGTTAGCAAGAAAAAGATTATTTTGAGGACAATTTTTAATAAACCATTCACATGTAGAAAAGAAAACATTCACATGTAAAACAGAAAAGCTACGTGTCATTTTAGTTATATAATCATTATTTACATTGGCTTAATATTCTCAATTTGCATGTCAGAGTTGAACTAATAAAACCCATTAGGACCTGGTACTAGTGACTTATGGAAACAAAATATTGTCCTACAAAAACAACGTAGGACAGGAATTATTTTATTTTGGTTTTGTTTGGTTTTGGTTATACTTCCTGTTTTGTTTTGGATTTCAGGGAAAGGGTAGATTATAGCTTACGAATATGCTCCATCATGACAGCAAGTGTCTGAGAAAGAATAGGACAAGTAGCTCACTCACAATAGTTCCAGAAAAATAAATCTAACGAAGGAGATGGAAGACTTGTCTCATGAAACTTTAAAGTACCAAAAAAAAAATTAAAAGAAATGTGAAAGATTGGAACAAGACAACATTTAAAAAAAAAGAATATGAGTTTTGTTTTATTTTACCCATATCTATGCTACAGAGAGAGACACACACACACAGAGCTATTTCTTTGTAACTGAATAAGACTCCATTGTATATTAGCATTACTTTATCTTTATTTTAAAAAAATCCATTCATCTGTTGATGGACATCAAGGCTGGGTTCCAAAGCTTGACCAATAGGCATAGTGCAGTATTGCACAAATGCACGAGTCTGTCTTTGGCACGCTGAGTTAAACAAATTTAATCATTCTGTGTAATCTATGAAGGTTTCCAGCTCTGCAACTCAGACTGACTTTAGACTCCTCATCCTCCCACTCAGTTTCTCAACTGTTGGGTTTCCAAATGTGTGTGAGCCACCAGACTAGGCTAACACCATTGCTTTGGCTTTTATTTTATTTATCATTGGGGGGTAGTAATATATACTATTAAAAGTCTTACCATATTTCTTGCTATAGTTCCATCCCTAGTAAACTAAATTTGATTGCTTAAAACCATCATTTTATTTTTGAGACAAAAATGATTCCCTTTTAGAAGGGAAACTAATAAAATTGCAGAAAACTAAATAAGTCATCACTTCTTATAGAGTTCTATATTTGATCTTGAATTTATACATGTAAAGTAGTTACTGCTATTTAAAACATTAATTGCCCACACGTTGGTCTTCATTCTTTTTGAGTTTCATATGTTTTGCAAATTGTATCTTGGGTATTCTAATTTTCTGGGCTAATATCCACTTATCAATGAGTGCATATCATGTGAGTTCCTTTGTGATTGGGTTTTGCCCCTTCTTAGAATTGGGAACAAAACACCCATGGAAGGAGTTACAGAGACAAAGTTTAGAGCTGAGACAAAAGGATGGACCATCCAGAGACTGCCCCACCCGGGGATCCATCCCATAATCAGGCACCAAACACAGACACTTTTGCATATGCCAGCAAGATTTTGATGAAAGGACGCTGATATAGCTGTCTCTTGTGAGGCTATGCCAGTGCCTGGCAAACACAGAAGTGGATGCTCACAGTCAGCTATTGGATAGAACACAGGGCCCCCAATGGATGAGCTAGAGAAAGTACCTAAGGAACTGAAGGGGTCTGCAACCCTTTAGGTGGAACAACAATATGAACTAATCAGTACCACCAGAGCTCGTGTCTCTAGCTGAATACGTAGCAGAAGATGGCCTAGTCGGCCATCATTGGGAAGAGAGGCCCCTTGGTCTTGCAAACTTTATATGCCCCAATACAGGGGAAACACCAGGGCCAAGAAGTGGGAGTGGGTGGCTAGGGGAGCGGGGGCTGGGGGGAGGGCAGGAGGGTATAGGGGACTTTCAGAATAGCATTTGAAATGTAAATGAATACCTAATAAAAATTGGAAAAAATATTAATTGCTCAGATAATTTGTCCACTTTTAAATAAGATTTTTATTGTACATTAAAGAGTGTTTGTATATGTTGAAGAAGTTATAAAAATTCTTTTTCAGATATGTGTTTGCAATATATTGTCCCTACTTGGGTTATTTTTTCCAGTTGTGTTAGTACAATTGTCTTTCACTGAGGAAGAAAAAAATTTAATGAAACCAAATGTATCAACTTCTCTATGTCATGGAATATGTTTTTGTTTGTTTTCTTGAGGTTTCTGAACAGATATACTGACAACGAAGACAAATAGATGTCAATAAACATGAGAAAGTCACATGTGAATATTCAAAATAAAACAGGAGATATCACTGTGTGCCCGTGAGAATAACTAAACTATGGAACATTAACATCAAGAATGTGTTCAGATCTTGAAGGTATGGAAACCCTCATTTACTGCCAGAAGAAGAGAAACGCATATCAGTACAGCTATTTAAAAAAAATGTTTGGTAGTCATATAGCAACACATTGTGTTACCACACTGTGTGGTTTTGTATTCCCATCCATATACTATAAAGTATTGACAGCAGCATACCCAGCAAAGTCTACATGTAAATGACTGTGCTGGCTTCATGGAAAACCGGAAGCAACTAACCTGTCCTCTCACACGTGATTGAATAAAAACACTGTGGTCTGTCCACACAATGGACAAAATATCACATTGCTGAAGATGTGGGATGTTTAACACATTGTGTTAATTACCACAAGCCAGTCTAATAGAACTATTGGATCATTCACTAGAAATATGAGACAATGGAGAAAATAAAATGGTCAGTAGGCACTAGACACACTGGGCATGGGAGTTTCCACATGAGGGACTTTTAGGGAAGTAAAATTAGTTGGTAGGAAAGATAATGGGTATGAGATTTGATACTTGAGCAAACACACAGAAATATATAATACAATGATGGAGCTTTCCAGGGTATATTGCTCCTTATCAACATTCATGTTTTGATATGGACTAATCATTTTTAAATGCTTTATTTGTTCTTATTTTATGTGCACATATGTTTTGCCAGCACGTATGTATGTCTCTGTGAGAGCATCGGACACCTTAGAACTGGAGCTACAGACAGTTATGAGCTGCCATGTGGGTGCTGGGAACTGAACCCAGGACCATTGAAGAGCAGCCAGTGTTCTGAACCACTGAGCCCTTGCTCCAGCTCCCCGAGATTGGTTTTTGTACTGTACATTCCACAGGAACGTTGATGTTCATGAGAGGAAACCACTGAAGGGGCTTGGACAGAGCACATCATGTGTGTATGATCTTTCTACACCATATTCAGCTCTCTGTGAACCTGAAAGAAAGCACACCAACTCACTCAGAAATTCAATCTTTCAATTGTACTCTTTTTTTTTAAGAAATTAACTGACATTTTAAAATCTCATTGAAATTCTGAATAAATGTGTAGGAAAGGAGCCCCTGGGTTTTTGAAGGTCAGAGCTCAATAAGAAAGAATAAAACAAAACAGAACCTATAAAGGGCAGTGCAAGTTAAGAAACAGAAAAGTGCCTTGTCCTAATCTAATCGTTTAACTCTTCATAAAAGAAATAATTTGGATAGCAGCCAAAGTTGAGTGTATGTTCTGAACGGTGTGTGGGGAGCGGGTGTGGTGGTAGTCCCAAGATGGCGCCCCGGGACTGCAGCCAAGTCTTATGACTTGCACCTGACTTCCTCATACACCTGAAAATAAGCCACATCCATCTTGAGAGCTGCCCAGGTGCACCATGACGCAAGATCAGGCCATTTGATGAAGGCCAATGAACTGAGATTACACGGACTGGGCTGATGGGGTGTGGTTGAGGGGTTGTATAAGGGATTGCGATTGGGGGCTAGGAGAGATTCCTGCTTGCATGTTGAAAGCTTCCTGAATAAACTGCTTTGAGAAAAACGCTGTGTCATCGTTCTTTTCTGCTGGTCGGAGACAGAAGCGACAACTGTGAGGATAAAGCAACAAACCAAACAAATGCAGGCACTGAGCTGACAGAGTGTTTGTTGGTTACTTCAGTGGAGTGTGGTATTGGTACAGTATTCCCTAAGAGTGCCTAGATGTATAAACCTTACTTGTGTGTCACAGAAGGGCTGAGCCAAAAAGGGGATATAAACTTCCTTGAGTCTAAGAGTATATATGTTCTATTTAAGAAAAAAAAATCTGAAAATATCTCTTTTAGAATATCCTCGTTTAAAATTAATTTATTTTAAAAAATGCATGTGTATGTATGTAAGCCTAGGTGAGCCCCTGGGCTCTACATAGCATAGATGTTGTCAGTGTCAAAAAGAAAGAATCAGATCCCTTGAACTGAGTTTAGCCAGGTGTGAGCTACCATGAAGGTACTGTGTGTTGGAGCTATGTCCTCTACAAGAGCAGTAAGTGTTCTTAAGCACTGAGCCATTTCTTCTGCCCAATATCCTATTTTGTTGTTGCTACTGTTGTTTGTTTGTTTCAGATCAAACCTTGAAGGGATTATCCATTTGCAATGGTCTTTGAAATTCAGGAATAGTCTGGAAATACTTCTTGTAAGGACAAGAGACTAAAGGAGAATTTTATCTTATTGCTCACTCTTTCCTGACAAGTAAGCCACGTTCTATTTGTGTGATAGATAAGAAATGGTTCTCCAAAGAAATTCCTTGCTATAAAATACTTTGCTCAGGTATTACAGAAACTCCTTGTCAAATATAAAAATGAAAAAAAGTAATATTTAACAACCCATATTACATTTTAAGGTCTAGGAAATTGTTTAGCACTGATTAAAATTGATCATTACACGAATCTGGAATGCGACATGAAAGCACTGCATTGTTCGTTAAGAATGAGCCCTAAAATTTAAATCCATAGCCCATATCCATTTACCTATGCACACAACAAATAGTTTGTTTATATGTTCACAAATACATATTGTATTTTTGTAGGATGCTTAATGTATATGTATATAAAGAATTTCTTTTCATATGAATTTACTGTATTCACCAAATAATGAATTTATTATTTATCAAAAAGATTATTCTCATATAAGAAAGGCTTAGAAATACTTTGCATGAGTTCTTATCAGCCAATATTTTTAGTATACACTAGAAAACTATATGGAAGTTGGATAAAAATGAAGAGGAATACTCCTCCATTGCGGGTAGAACTGCAAACTGGTAAACCACTCTGGAAATCAATCTGGGGGTTCCTCAGAAAACTGGAAATAGATCTACCTGAAAACCTAGCGATACCTCTTGGAAAATTACCTAAAAGATGCTCCACCAGGACACAGAGGCAGATGCTCCACTATGTTTTTAGTGGCCTTGTTTGTGATAGCCAGAAGCTGGAAAGAACCCAGATGTCCTTCAACAGAAGAATGGACACTGAAAATGTGGTTCATTCACAAAATGGAGTACTACTCAGCTATTAAGAAGGAGGACATCCTGAGTTTTACAGGCAAATGGATATCCAGGAACTGGAGACTATCACCCTGAGTGAGGTAACTCAAACCCAAAACAAACAAAAACAAAACACAAAACAAAACAAAAAATGTACAGAATACTCAAGATACAGTCCACGGAATTCAAAAAGGTCAACAAGCTGAAGGGCCCAAGTGAGGATGTCTCAGTCTCCCTTGAGAGGGAGAAGAAAGCTATCACAAAATGGGAGGAAGGGTGGGAAAGGGGATGGAGTGGGGGAGGGAAGAGGCGAACAGGATCAAGTATTGGGTGGGAGAAAAGGACTGAAGCCCTGAGGGCCAGCAGAAAGAATGGAAACAGGCAACCTCGGCAGGTAGAAGGTGGGGAACCCTCCAGAAAGTACAGGGAACCCTCCAGAATGCTCCAGAGACCTGGGAGATGAGAGAATCTCAGGAAACAAAGGAAGGAACCTTAGATAAAATTCCCTACAGTATGGGAGAGGGAACTTGTAGAGTCCACCTCCAGCAGAAAGACAGGGCATCAAGTAAGGTATGGGATTGCCATTGCATAGTCAAAACTCTGAACACTAATGATCTATGACTGGGAAATTTTTCTAGGCTTCCTATATTTTTAGTTAAAATTGTATTTTTATTGTCTTGGTATGAACTGAGAAACTGTAAAAACATTCAGTTTTTTCTAATGCTTAATGCTGAAAAATAAAAGTTGACTTGTAGATGATGTAGACTGCTTCAGCTCCTCTGTATGACTTGCTCCCGTTTTATCTGAAACTACTGAAAATGAATCCACAAGAAATGTACACCAATGCATCTAAGATTCAGGAAATAACCCCTTTTGCCAGCTGGTCTGGAATTTACAAAGCATCTTAAGAAAATAAATACAGAAACATCATTTGATCCCCTGACTACATCTTAACTAGAATGTGATGAAGATGGTAAAGTCAGCAAGAGGCTCAAAATGTTTAATGCATGAAGCTTTTCCTTTTAGATCTGCTTTGACACTATTTTATAGAAATCGCCTACTAATCAACAAAATTAAAATTAATAAGTATTCACTGACCCCCAAAGAAGCCTAAGAGATAAACTAACCACCAAGAATTAAAATATAGGAGAAAGTATTTTATTCCAGTTTTAGTTATAATTTTATAAGATCTCCTGACTCACTCTATAGTATGTCTAATTTAGACTATTCGGTAATCTAAATCAAAGACAGGGTTGATGAAATCTAGAATTCTCTCTCCTCTGTGGGAGTGGCTGACTGGGGAATGTATTTCAGCATTCCTTTTGTATATTCCTATATTTTGAATCTTTAACATGTTATAAATTTTTCTGAGAAAATATTTCATAAGTAAATTCTAAGATATATTTACCTTAACTTCATTTTGCATTTTACTGTAGAAATCAACATGTTTAATTTGCATAAAGCCCACATATAGTCTTCAAATTACATAATATTAAAAGTTTTCTATATCTAACATATTATCAGAAAAATTTAGGATCACATAAATAATTTCTAATATATAATATACGACTAGAGATATGTTCATATGTGCCCACATTTCATGTTGTCTCAATTAAAGGTAATGGGTAATTTCAGCAACATTTTTAAAGCTAGAATTACAGGACATTTTCTTTAGAATAAAAAATCTTGGAACTACTTTTCATGTTTGTGTTGGATTAAAAATAATGTATTAAAAATAAAGGGCCATGCTTCACAGAATGATTAGCACAGGGAATAATTTAAAAAAAAAACTTGAAAATGATAAAAGGATATTTTCTTTGGCCACGGTATTCTTGATAGTCTTTCATCCTCGATGTAACAGAATAAAAGAAAATTTCATGAAGATATTCTTATTCAGCTTTTAGTTATTGGTCCTTTGATCTCTGGAGTGTGTATTAAATTTTCCAATTTAAAAACATGCTAAATAACTTATAGAAAATAGCAATGGCCATGCACACCAAATATTACTTCTGAAAACTGACTGTATTTCAAAAGATGCTTTTCCATTCAAAGCAAGTGTGTACACTTAAAAATATGTATTTAATCGAATTTTTAATTAAATTAACTCAAAGCTATGATTTAGTGCTCATGAAAGAAAAGATTAAATGAGAATAGAGAGAGGAGGCCCCCATCTTGCCTTGCTGATACCTTTCAGAGTTCACCTGAAGGGGCCACCCTCTAGTTTTCTGAACAATGCTTTCCACAGGGTTATTAAATCCCATGGACAACAAAATAATAGGCCAGTGGATTTCACTTAGAACTTTCTTTAGCTCATTAAGTCTTGGGGTTTTCTTATGGAAGTCAAACATGCTGTATTTTTCTTACAATTGGGCAGTAGGTATATTGAGTTCGATTTTGATTTTAAAAAGAACTACTACATATATCGAGTTGTAACTTTGATTTTAAAAACATTTCTTTTTTTCATAAAGGAAAGAACCAAAAATCTTGTCTAAAGACAGGAAAGTCGCCATGCAGAAATTCAGGGACGCAAAATAAATACACACCTGCGCACATAAAAAAGATTCAAAGGTAAGTGTCAGCTACACAGGCACTAGCTTAACAGTAGTACATTAAGTAGTCATCTTAATGCTCTTTTTAGAGATATTTTCTAAATCTATATTCCACTTGGTGGGGAAAACATTTATTAAGCCTAAGACTCACAAAATTGGTCATATGTCTGTTTGAGTGGCATGATGTAATGTTGCAGCCCATTTTTAAAAGCCATTATTTGAGCTCCAAAGGTAACTATGTAAACCTTCATAACTTCTTTTAATAATCAACTTGTGTAAGGTAAATTTTGGTAAGGAATAAAATAAGAAATATATTTTCTTTAGATTAGAAACAAATACTGTATTGCAACTGGTTTTGCCATCTTGACATGCTGTCATTTAAACACAGAATTAATTATTCTGACACCACCAAGGGAGAGAAGAAACAAGTATAAGTTAAGAGACACATGCTAGCATCGAGCCCTTCTATTGCAAAATCAATTAGATTCTAATGAAACCACTCGACATCGGCCAGGTAGAAAGTCCAGCTGCCAGGGAGATAAAGTGTCAGAAACTATCGGTGAAGAACAAGCAATCAATGAAATGTTAGTAGGAAAACAAGCTTTCTCCTCTATCTCCAACTATGCAAACAGCAGCAATTTCAAAAGCAACTCTACTGATAATGAGAGAAAAGCAGAGCTGATTGCTCCTACCGCCACTGCAGAAAGCTTCAAAGTTGGTTGATTGTGGATAATCACTCCATTCATGAGCTAATGTTGACTCCTTTTGATTTGTATTTAACCTTATCTTAGGAAAATGTATAATTATCAAATAATATAATCACACACACTTCAAACACCTACTAAATTCTTTTGTTGCA
Source organism: Mus caroli (assembly GCF_978045245.1). NCBI lineage: Eukaryota > Metazoa > Chordata > Mammalia > Rodentia > Muridae > Mus > Mus caroli. The sequence goes on from NW_028227270.1 coordinate 5,776,688, forward strand.
ACTGGATGAAATAGCTACACTATCAACAACCGTTTCAAAGTTACTACAACAACCTTTGGTGATTGATAAAGATTAGCCATTGTAAACATGCAGTGTATTAAATACCAAAGATTGGGTTTATCAGTTCAGATATGTCGTGGTCACATATAGGTGAGAAAAAAAAAAAAAAAGAGAGTCGGGAACAGGATGTAATTGTATGCATGATACTTAACAACATTTTACTATTAAAAAAAATCAGGGAAATCAACCAACATATCGAAAATGTAAATGTGATGGAGACTGAGAACTTAAAATGATTGCATTGTAGAAATGACAAGAAGGGTAAGCTTTGTGAATATATACTTTAGGCATGTCATTTGAAAGGTGTGACCCAAATCTTAAGTAGCATTGTAGTTTTTGCTTGAGTGATACAGCCAAGATGAGAATTGTATCCTCTGAGTCTAGAATAGGATGCTTGATTTCCCTTCTGTCATTTTGGAATTTTATTATTATCCTTGAATCCATTGTTCTTACTTAGCTGAAGAGAGACACATTCACAACAGCTCCACTCAGTTCCTGACACCTCATTCTACCTTTTCCGACTGGCCTAGAAATGCTAATTGCTTGCTAGGCCATCTCTACCCTAGCTCATCGCTGCTGTTTATTACCTGGTTTTTGAAGCAGTTCATCTTAATGCTCTTTTTAGAGATATTTTCTAAAAAAGAGAGAAGTAAACAGTTCATCACCTCACGATTACGTGGAGTTCAATGCAATGGGCTGAGGCTTCCACAACATCTTTGTTCCAGTGGGATGTGCAGTCTAGAGTTGCATATACTCACTGGGTAACATAAGAGAGAACAGACTATTTTTTGATGCAGCAAAAAAGTTGATGCAGCAGATATAAATGCTACTCTCTTTGATTAGAAGAGAATTTAAAAGCACGTCTTTTACAAGCAGCAAAACAAAGGTTATTTAGTTATCCATGACGGCGTACAAACTTCTGACTCTAGCAATTTCTGGAATAATTTAAAGATACCTTTAGTGGTGTTAGTAATGTTCAGGAATGTTTCAGAACTACATCAGAAGAATTAGGATAGAAAGATATCTTTCTCTTCTGTCTCTTTCTCAAAATCCTAAGGGTAAGTTCCAGAGGTCAACTCAGTAATATAACACATGTCTCTGGCAGAAACGAGTGAAATGTTTCTATAACTGAGCATTTTTATTTTTCTATCTGTGTACTCATATTTGTGACATTGCTTTTCTTTGTTAAAACGTAATCAAAATGTTGTGATTGATATATTTGAACTTGGGTGTCATGGGTTGTAAGTAGACATTTAGTATTAACTAACAACAATAACTTAGTAACTGAGCATAAGACAGTGCCTTGTCCTTGTCAAAATTTTATTTAGTGATTTTTATGACATCATGATTTTTTAAAATCTGGAAAACAAACAAGCTTCACAAAATTTAAATCTAATATGACCTTCAGAGTATTGAAAATATAAAAAACAACGAATTTCTAATAATTAAAATTTTGGCATGAGTGAATATCTTTTAAAAAGCTAATAATTTGATTTAATATTATTCTAGTGTACATGGACTATATAAATATATATGTGAAAGTCAATAAAACAAGATCATCACTAACTATGCAGTTTTCCAATTTAGGTTATAGTTATAAGTAGTTAAATTTAAAAAATGGCCTGGTTCAGTAGAGCAATGGTTCAATGTAAGTTAGAAGTGTATTGCTTCAAAAACGAAAAAAAAAATAGCAAAAACAAACAAACAAAATAAAACAAAACTCTGGAAGAAAAGTCTATGATACAAGAGGCAGTTAGTGAGTAATCTGTGTTTTTATAACAAGGACATATGTTCTACTATGTTCATAGCAGCCTTATTTATGATAGCCAGAAGCTGGAAAGAACTCAGATGTCCTTCAACACAGGAATGGATACAGAAAAAATGTGGTACATTTACACAGTGGAGTACTACCCAACTATTAAAAACAATGACTTCATGAAATTCTTAGGCAAATGGATGGGACTAGAAAGTATCATCCCAAGGGAGAAAAGAACACACATGGTATACATTCACTGAGAAGTGGATATTAGCTCAAAAGCTCAGAATAACCAAGATACAATTCAGAGTCTACATGAAGCTCTAGAAGAAGGAAGATCAAGTGTGGCTGCTTCAGTCTTTCTTAGAATGGGGAACAAAATACTCACAGGAGCAAATATGGAGACAAAATATGGAGCAGAAACTGAAGCAAAACCCATCCAAAGACTGCCCCACCTGGGGATCTATACCATATACAGTCAACAAACCCAGACACTATTATGGATGCCAACAAGGGCTTGCTGACAGGACGCTAATATAGCTGTCTCCTGTGTGGCCCTACCAGTGCCTGACAAATACATAGGTGGATGCTCTTAGCCAACCATTTGACTAAGGGATGGGTTCCCAATGGAGGAGTTAGAGAAAGGACTGAAAGAGCTGAAGAGGTTTGCAAACCCATTGGAAGAACAGCAATATCAACCGACCAGACCCTCCCAGAGCTCCAGGGACTAAACCACCAACCAAGGAGTACACATGGAGGGACCCATGGGTCCAGTTGTGTATGTAGCAGAAGATGGCCTTGCCTGGCATCAATGGGAGGAGAAGTCCTTGGTCCTGTGAAGGCTCCATGCCCCAGTGTAGGGGAATTTGAGGGTGGAGAGACAGGAGTGGGTGATTGGGTGGGGAAACATCCTCATAGATGCAGGGGGAGGGGTTGAGATAAGGGAGTTGGGGGGCAGAAAAATGGGATAACATTTTAAAAAATGAGATTTAAAAAAAAATGAAGAGGCCATTATCCCAAAGAGATTATGTACCACAGAAGTTGTTCTCCTTTGATCACAATAGCTAAGTTGAAAAATGAATCTCTGAGCTCAAAAAAGAATGAAATGTTGGACTCATGAAAAAAAAAATACAGAATAATTATAAATTCATTAACACCAACCATAAAATAAATGATACAGAGAAAGAGTAGTATTTCTATCTTTTGAAAGATTTAAGTAATGAATAAAGGCTTGTCCATTATGAATGATGCAGAATGAATCAGTAAGTTGATCCATTCAACATACAAAGCCTGTCAGCGGTAGTGTGGGACTTTAATCCACACTGGAGCACAGTGGAGGCCAAGGCAGGTAGATCTCTGAGTTAAGGGCCAGCTTGGTCTACAAAATGAGTTCCAGGACAGCCAGGGCCACACAGAGAAAACCTGCCTTGCAAAACCAAATAAAAGATCGTCAAAATAAATACTGTCAAGTTTCTGATTCACACATGTTGATGTCATGGTTTGAAAATCTACTTCCCAAACTTAATGTGTTAATTTTCTTCTTATTTTTTCTGTCAGCACCTCTTTTATACAACTACAATCACAGTATGACAAAACCAGCCAATCATTTTTCAAACTTCCTACGTGATGATATTTTTGAGCGAGGTACAAAACAAACTGCTACATTCAACTGATTTTGCCTGATTGAAATGGGAGTGTTTTTGTTATCAGTTCCCTTTAATTATATACAGAAGGAAATCATTTGATAAGAAGTATCCTCCTCCCCACGAATAATATTGGACAATTGGAAAAGTATCATTTCTTTCTTCCTGTAATATTCTTAACTGTTTTGCCATAATACAAACTTCTGGGAATGATTCTCAAGATATCTTGGAAATACTGGCAAGGAATCTCATTGAGTCTTATGAATCATAAGTAAAACCAAAAAAATAATAAACCAAAAGACTTTCCTTGTTCATAACTTCTACTTAATGTCTGTTTGTTTATTTGAAAACTTGTGGACCATTTTACTATCATTTTGTGACCAAAAAAAAAAAAAAAAAAAAAAAAAAGAGCATGAAAGCTGTAATCTCTATACCTGCGTACAGAAGGAAAATAGAATAGAACACAGGCAGGGGTATACCATTTTTGTGTTAAACTGGCATGGCAGTTAGGCACATGGAAGCAGGCAGCTACAAGGGAGGTGGAGTGGAGAACTTTAGAGAAAAAATAAGGAAGACCAACATACCAGAAAGGAGATATCTTAGATGTTGCCAGCATCCAAAAGAATGAGGGAGGAAGAAAAAAAATAAGTTTACAGCTTTCTCAGTCAGAGTCAGAAAAGCAGCCACAGTGTCTTGAAGGGACTATTTGAAGGAAAAGTATCTCTGGTAAAGAAAAGTAGATTATCTCATCGAAGGTATGATTATTCCAGCTATCTCTTTACCTTGGCTTAAAGTAAACCTGACTTCATAGGTGTGGTGTCATCTTCTTGAGGGTGATTGCTCCTTAACCAGGATATATACCCACTTAGCTTATGGGAACAACACACATACTTAATTAAATTTTATTTAAAAGTTTGACTTCTTTCCATGCTTTATGTAAACATAACATAAGAGTAAAAAGAAAAAGATTGGTATGATTTACCTTCTGTGTGCATAATAATTAAGTTTGGAGCCTGCACAAGCGTTGCTAAAGACACTATCTAGTCTTTTGCAGTCCATGGTCAATTAAATGTCAGGAGATTATTGTTCCCTTTCATAATATCCTCTAGATAATCAAACCAGGTTCTTCTCTTCAGAGGGCCTATCAGGTCTCTAACAGGTGGACTCTAAGCTGTGCCCATTTCTACAATGAAAACAATCAACACAGAGGCAAATTTCTCCCAATGCTTTCAAGATAAGAGCCATTGGCTAAATAAATAAATAAATAAATAAATAAATAAATAAAATCTTTGACTTACGCTTTAAAGATGGGACAACTGGTAAAAGAGAGACTCAAGGACCCAGTTCTCTTCATGCCTAAATGACACCTGAGCACGAGATCTCCTATTGGTCTTGATAATATAAAAGAAAATGGTAGGATCTGGTGAAATGGCCTGGTGATGATGAGTGCTTGCTGCTGTTGCAAAGAGAGGGTCCAGATTCCATCAACAATACTTACATGGTGCTCATAACTATCTACACTTCCAGTTCTGAGTGCCTGACGATCTCTGTTGTCATCTATAGGCAGTTGTACTTATACAGTCCATCTAAAATCATGCAAGTATGTGCACACACACACATACGCACATACACAAAGACACACACACACAGACACACACACACATACACACACATACACACACACAGACACACACACAGACACACACACACACATACACACAGACACACACACATACTCACGTACACACACAGACACACACACAGACACACACACACATACACACAGACACATACACATACACACACACACAGACACACACACACACATACACACAGACACACACACATACTCACGTACACACACAGACACACACACAGACACACACACACATACACACAGACACATACACATACACACAGACACACACACATACACACGTACACACACAGACACACACACATACACACGTACACACACAGACACACACACACACACACAAACACATTTTTTTAAAACATGGTTATTTGGGGCCAACACATGGTTTTAAGTACCCAGTAGGAATGTTTGACCAAAGAATCAAACGACTGGCATTTTTCAAACAATACAGGGGATTCCATTCCCCTTAGTACTCACAGACATGTGAGATATTATTTATATGATTATATGATTTTGTTCATGATAAAACTGCTCTGATATAGAATATAACAACTCAGTTTCAATATTGTGACTATATATCTACAACCAAGTGAGGTAGATGTGCTATAATTTTAATTGTGATCAAATTTCCTCCTCCTCCTCCTCCTCCTCCTTCTTCTTCTTCTTCTTCTTCTTTTTGTTTGTTTTTAAACTCTGTGTAGCCCTGGCTGTCCTGGAACTCACTTTGTAGACCAGGCTGGCCTCCAACTCAGAAATCTGCCTGCCTCTGCCTCCGGAGTGCTGGGATTAAAGGCGTGTGCCACCACGCCCGGCCTCCTCCTCCTCCTCCTCCTCTTCCTCCTCCTCCTCCTCCTCCTCCTCCTCCTCTTTCTCCTCCTCCTCTTCTTCTTTGTCTTCTTCTTCTTCATCATTGTTGTCTTTCTTCTTCTCCCTTCTTACCCCCCCCCTTCTCTCTCCAGAATTCATCTGGGATGGAGCTCAAACTGTGAATCTAATCACTCCAGTTGCTCTCTAAATTTCTGAGAGCAGATCCTGGATTCATTACTCTTCAGTATGTGTTTGAAGTAAAACAAGAGAAGGAGCTCAAGAGATGAATGCACTTGTGAACCATCAAAAGATTCTAAGAGACATTGATTTAAACATTAAACAAACATATCCTCTGCTCTGGCTTCTTCTGGGTCTCTGCCTTGGGTTTGTAATGATATTGAATCTTGCCTTTGCTTTTCCCTGGTATCTATTTCCAAGTGGAACTCAGAGATTTGCTTTCCTCCATGCACCTCGCAGTGATACGAATAAAATATTTAATGGACATTTGAGGTCTTATAGACAGGCTCAATGGAAGTGTACCCCAATGTCATATCTAATACTGCCATTGCCCCAACTGTGGAATAGCAGTTTAGAATTATCTTTTTAGTGAAGGAAATAGTGATTTGATGAGCACAGAAAATAGAAATTGCCCATAGTTTATAGTAAAGAGATCTCGAGTGACCAGTTCCTTCCTTTTTTAAAAGCATTATTCAACCACAGTTTCCCTTCTTTCCTGTCCTCTCAATTTTTGCCCCATGCTTCCTCTCCATGCCTCCTCATCCTCTCCTCTTCCATTTTTCTACAGAAAAGGGAACTCCCCCGTGAATATCATCCAGCCTCGGCATATCAAGTTGCAGTAAATCTAGGCACTGTTCTCTTATCGCTAGACAAGGCAGCCCAGTAGTGTCCCAGAGGCAGGCAGCAGAGTCAGAGATAACCCCTGCTCTACTGTTGGGAGTCCCATATGAAGACCAAGATAACCAACTGTTATGTACAGAGGGTCAGTTCCATGCATGCTCTCTGGTTGGCAATTGAGTGTCTGTGAGCTCCCATGGGCCCAAGTTAGTTGACTCTAAGTTTTCCTGTGGAATCTTTCTTTATTTCTTGGCTAAAGGCTAGAGATGCCCTTCAAGTTGTTCTCAATGCAGGTGAAAAATTACAGAAATATTTAAGGACTTTAATCCTTGATATGGTGCCAAAATGAATTTATGATTTCCTCTTATGGCTGGGGAATGAAGAAAGGTAGAGGGGGTAAACAAAACAAAACAAAACACCAGAACAGCAGCCAAAAGTAGCAGCCTTGAGAGGAGTGGTTGTAGAAATGCTTTTGATTCTGCAGGAAGAATTGCCAGTAGAGAGCAATGGTTTCTTACCTCCTCCTAAATGCATTATTCAACCACTGTCTAAAGGCTGTATCTAAAGGCCTTTAGATATGAAAGTGGAGACTAAAACTCCAATCCAGACAGTAATGTTTTGAACTGAACAGCCCTTAGAAGATATCTAGATTTTCATAGAACATGGGTTATATTTCTCCCTCACTTTCAGGTCATCTCCAAAATGATTTTAGAGTTAGCATTTTGAATATAGATCTTTTTTAAAAAAGAAATTGGATTCAAAATTGCCAGACATTTCACATTTTCATAACTCTGTAGATTCCAGAGTCTTGGGCATCTTTTAGTGGGCTTATATGGCACTGTACGTCCATCTAATTAGCTCAATTGAACTTTATTTATTTATTTATTTATTTATTTATTTATTATTTCTTTAAAAATTTTTAGATTATAATTATATCATCTCCTTGTTGCATTTCCTCCCTTCAAACCTTCGCATATACCCCTTTTTGATCTTTATTTCAAATTCATAGCCTCTGTTTTCATTAATTGTTGTTGCATGCCTTATAGTTATGTCTATGTACACACTCATACACAGAGACACACACATAGATACACACACACACACACACACACAGGTGGGGGAGAGACAGAGAGGTACAGCTTCTTGTCATATATAGAATACACTACTGCAGAGGATGTTCTGGTCCCCTAGTTCTTAAGATATCTCTACCCTTTCTTCTGAGATGATCACTGAATCTTAGGTGATTGGGTTTTATTGAGGTATGTCAAGTGAGGGAGGGTACCCCAGCATCAATTGTTTTCTGCATTTTGAATAGCTGTGATTTTCTGTAGTAGTCTCAGTCTGCTGTGAAAAGAATCTGTGTGTATTCATAAGACATACTTGTAAGAAGTTAAACTTGTCTTCAAACTTGATTTTTTTAAAATTTTTAATATTTTTTATTACGTATTTTCCTCAATTACATTTCCAATGCTATCCCAAAGTTCCCCATATCCTCCCCACCACTTCGCTACACACCCATTCCCATTTTTTTGGCCCTGGCGTTCCCCTGTACTGGGGCATATAAAGTTTGTGTGTCCAATGAGCCTCTCTTTCCAGTGATGGCCGACTAGGCCATCTTTTGATACATATGCAGCTAGAGTCAAGAGCTCCGGGGTACTGGGTAGTTCATAATGTTGTTCCACCTATAGGGTTGCAGATCCCTTAAGCTCCTTGGTTACTTTCTCTAGCTCCTTCATTGGGAGCCCTGAGATCCATACAATAGCTGACTGTGAGCATCCACTTCTGTGCTTGCTAGGCCTCAGCATAGTCTCACAAGAGACAGCTATATCTGGGTCCTTTCAGCAAAATCTTGCTAGTATATGCAATGGTGTCAGCGTTTGGAAGCTGATTATGGGGTGGATACCTGGATATGGCAGTCTCTAGATGGTCCATCCTTTCTTCACAGCTCCAAAACTTGTCTCTGTACCTCCTTCCATGGGTGTTCTGTTCCCAATTCTAAGAAGGGGCACAGTGTCCATACTTTGGTCTTCATTCTTCTTGAGTTTCATGGGTTTAGCAAATTGTATCTTATATCTGGGGTATCCTAAGATTTGCACTAATATCCACTTATCAGTGAGTACATATTGTGTGAGTTCCTTTGTGATTGTGTTACCTCACTCAGGATGATGCCCTCTAGGTCCATCCATTTGCCTAGGAATTTCATAAATTCATTCTTTTTAATGGCTGAGTAGTAATGGTCCATTGTGTAAATGAACCACATTTTCTGTATCCATTCCTCTATTGAGGGGCATCTGGGTTCTTTCCATCTTCTGGCTATTATAAATAAGGCTGCTATGAACATGGTGGAGCATGTGTCTTTCTTACCGGTTGGGGTATCTTCTGGATATATGCCCAGGAGAGGTATTGCTGGATCCTCTGGTAGTACTATGTCCAATTTTCTAAGGAACCGCCAGACTGATTTCCAGAGTGGTTGTACAAGCTTGCAATCCCACCAACAATGGAGGAGTGTTCCTCTTTCTCCACATCCTCTCCACCATCTACTGTCACCGGAAATTTTGATCTTAGCCATTCTTACTGGTGTGAGGTGCAATCTCAGGGTTGTTTTGATTTTCGTTTCCCTGATGATTAAGGATGTTGAACATTTTTTCAGGTGCTTCTCTGCCATTCGGTATTCCTCAGGTGAGAATTCTTTGTTCAGTTCTGAGCCCCATTTTTAATGGGGTTATTTGATTTTTCTGGAGTCCACCTTCTTGAGTTCTTTATATATATTGGATGTTAGTCCCCTATCTGATTTAGGATAGGTAAAGATCCTTTCCCAATCTGTTGGTGGTCTTTTTGTCTTATTGATGGTGTCTTTTGCCTTGCAGAAACTATGCAGTTTCATGAGGTCCCATTTGTCAATTCTTGATCTTACAGCACAAGCCATTGCTGTTCTATTCAGGAATTATTCCCCTGTGCCCATATCTTCAAGGCTTTCCCCCACTTTCTCCTCTATAAGTTTCAGTGTCTCTGGTTTTATGTGAAGTTCCTTGATCCACTTAGATTTGACCTTAGTACAAGAAGATAGGAATGGATCGATTTGCATTCTTCTACATGATAACCACCAGTTGTGCCAGCACCATTTGTTGAAAATGCTGTCTTTCTTCCACTGGATGGTTTTTGCTCCCTTGTCAAAGATCAAGTGACCATAGGTTTGTGGGTTCATTTCTGGGACTTTAATTCTATTCCATTGGTCTACTTGTCTGTCACTATACCAGTACCATGCAGTTTTTATTGCAATTGCTCTGTAGAAAGCTTTAGGTCCGGCATGGTGATTCCACCAGAGGTTCTTTTATCCTTGAGAAGAGTTTTTGTTATCCTAGGTTTTTTGCTGTTCCAGAAGAATTTGCACATTGCTCTTTCTAATTCCTTGAAGAATTGAGTTGGAATTTTGATGGGGATTGCATTGAATCTGTAGATTGCTTTTGGCAAGAGAGCCATTTTTACAATGTTGATCCTGCCAATCCATGAGCATGGGAGATCTTTCTATCTTCTGAGATCTTCTATAATTTCTTTCTTCAGAGACTTGAAGTTTTTATCATACAGATCTTTCACTTCCTTAATTAGAGTCACGCCAAGATATTTCATATTATTTGTGACCCTAAAAATTCCACCAGAGAACTCCTAAACCTGATAAACAGCCGGTCACTTATATATACTATCATATCATCTGCAAAAAGTGATATTTTGACTTCTTCTTTTCTGATTTGTATCCCCTTGACCTCCTTTTGTTGTCGAATTGCTCTGGCTAGGACTTCAAGTACAATGTTGAATAGGTAGGGAGAGAGTGGACAGCCTTTTCTAGTCCCTGATTTTAGTGGGATTGCTTCAAGCTTCTCAGCATTTACTTTGATGTTGGCTACTGGTTTGCTGTAGATTGCTTTTATCATGGTTAGGTATGGGCCTTGAATTCCTGATCTTTCCAAGACTTTTATCATGAATGGGTGTTGGATCTTGTCTAATGTTTTGTCTGCATCTAACGAGATGATCCTGTGATTTTTGTCTTTGAGTTTGTTTATATAATGGATTACGTTGATGGATTTCTGTATATTAAACCATCCCTGCATCCCTGGAATAAAACCTACTTGGTCAGGATGGATGATTGTTTTGATGTGTTCTTGGATTCGGTTAGAGAGAATTTTATTGAGTATTTTTGCATCGATATTCATAAGGGAAATTGGTCTGAAGTTCTCTATCTTTGTTGGATCTTTCTGTGGTTTAGGTATCAGTGTAATTGTGGCTTCATAGAATGAGTTGGGTAGAGTTCCTTCTACTTCTATTTTGTGGAATATTTTGTGCAGACCTGGAATTAGATCTTCTCTGAAAGTCTGGGAGAACTCTGCACTAAACCCATCTGGTCCTGGGCTTTGTTTGGCTAGGAGACTATTAATTACTGCTTCTATTTCTTTAGGGGATATGGGACTGTTTAGATCGTTAACTTGATCCTGATTTAACTTTGGTACCTGGTATCTGTCTAGAAATTTGTCCATTTCGTCCAGGTTTTCCACTTTTGTTGAGTATAGCCTTTTGTAGAAGGATCTGATGGTGTTTTGGATTTCTTCAGGATCTGTTGTTCATTTCTGATTTTGTTAATTAGGATGTTGTCCCTGTGCCCTCTAGTGAGTCTAGCTAAGGGTTTATCTATCTTGTTGATTTTCTCAAAGAACCAACTCCGAGTTTGGTTAATTCTTTGAATGGTTCTTCTTGTTTCGACTTGGTTGATTTCACCCCTGAGTTTGATTATTTCCTGCCGTCTACTCCTCTTGGGTGAATTTTCTTCCTTTTTTCTAGAGCTTTTAAATGTGTTGTCAACCTGCTAGTGTGTGCTCTCTCCAGTTTCTTTTTGCAGGCACTCAGAGCTATGAGTTACTCTCTTAGAAATACTTTCATTGTGTCACATAGGTTTGGGTATGTTGTGGCTTCATTTTCATTAAACTGTAAAAAGTCTTTAATTTCTTTCTTTATTCCTTCCTTGACCAAGGTATCATTGAGAAGAGTGTTGTTCAGTTTCCACGTGAAGGTTGGCTTTCTATTATTTATTTTGTTATTGAAGATCAGCCTTAGTCCATGGTGATCTGATAGGATGCATGGGACAATTTCAATATTTTTGTATCTGTTGAGGCCTGTTTTGTGACCAATTATGTGGTCAATTTTGGAGAAGGTCCAGTGAGGTGCTGAGAAGAAGGTATACCCTTGTGTTTTAGGATAAAATGTTCTGTAGATATCTGTTAAGTCCATTTGTTTCATAACTTCTGTTAGTTTCACTGTGTCCCTGTTTAGTTTCTGTTTCCACGATCTGTCCATTGATGAAAGTGGTGTGTTGAAGTCTCCCACTATTATTGTGTGAGGTGCAATGTGTGCTTTGAGCTTTACCAAAGTGTTTTTAATGAATGTGGCTGCCCTTGCATTTGGAGCATAGATATTCAGAATTGAGAGTTCCTCTTGGAGGATTTTCCTTTGATGGGTATTAAGTGTCCCTCTTGTCTTTTTTGATAACTTTGGGTTGGAAGTCAATTTTATTCGATATTAGAATGGCTACTCCAGCTTGTTTCTTCAGACCATTTGCTTGGAAAATTGTTTTTTGAGCCTTTCACTCTGAGGTAGTCTCTGTCTTTTTCCCTGAGATGGGTTTCTTGTAAGCAGCAGAATGTTGGGTCCTGTTTGTGTAGCCAGTCTCTTAGTCTATGTCTTTTTATTGGGGAATTGAGTCCATTGATAATAAGAGATAATAAGGAAAAGTAGTTGTTGCTTCCTTTTATTTTTGTTGTTAGAGTTGGCATTCTGTTCTTGTGGCTGTCTTCTTTTTGGTTTGTTGAGGGATTACTTTCTTGCTTTTTCTAGGGCGTGATTTCCATCCTTGTATTGGCTTTTTTCCTGTTATTATCCTTTGAAAGGCTGGATTTGTGGAAAGATAATGTGTGAATTTGGTTTTGTCTTGGAATACTTTGGTTTCTCCATCTATGGTAATTGAGAGTTTGGTCGGGTATAGTAGCCTGGGCTGGCATTTGTGTTCTATTAGTGTCTGTATAACATCTGTCCAGGCCCTTCTGGCTTTCATAGTCTCTGGTGAAAAGTCTGGTGTAATTCTGATAGGCCTGCCTTTATATGTTACTTGACCTTTCTCCCTTACTGCTTTTAGTATTCTATCTTCATTTAGTGCATTTGTTGTTCTGATTATTATGTGTCGGGAGGAATTTCTTTTCTGGTCCAGTCTATTTGGAGTTCTGTAGGCTTCTTTTATGTTCATGGGCATCTCTTTCTTTAGGTTTGGGAAGTTTTCTTCTATAATTTTATTGAAGATATTTGCTGGCCCTTTAAGTTGAAAATCTTCATTCTCATCAACTCCTATTATCTGTAGGTTTGGTCTTCTCATTGTGTCCTGGATTTGCTCGATGTTTTGAGTTAGGATCCTTTTGCATTTTGTATTTTCTTTGATTGTTGTGCCGATGTTCTCTATGGAATCTTCTGCACCCGAGATTCTCTCTTCCATCTCTTGTATTCTGTTGCTGATGCTCGCATCTATGATTCCAGATTTCTTTCCTAGTGTTTCTATCTCCACCATTGCCTCACTTTGGGTTTTCTTTATTGTGTCTACTTCCCTTTATAGGTCTAGTATGGTTTTGTTCATTTCCATCACCTTTTTGGATGTGTTTTCCTGTTTTCCTTTAAGGACTTCTATCTGTTTGATTGTGTTTTCCTGTTTTTCTTTAAGGAATTGTAACTCTTTAGCAGTGTTCTCCTGTATTTCTTTAAGCGAGTTATTAAAGTCCTTCTTGATGTCCTCTACCATCATCATGAGATATATGCTTTTAAATCCGCGTCTAGCTTTTTGGTTGTGTTGGGGTGCCCAGGAATAGGTGGGGTGGGAGTGCTGCGTTCTGATGATGGTGAGTGGTCTTGATTTCTGTTAGTAGATTCTTACGTTTGCCTTTCACCATCTGGTAATCTCTGGAGCTAGTTGTTATATTTGTCTCTGGTTAGAGATTGTTCCTCAGGTGATTCTGTTAGCCTCTATCAGCAGACATGGGAGACTAGCTCTCTCCTCTCAGTTTCAGTGGTCAGAGCACTCTGCAGGCAAGCTCTCCTCTTACAAGAAAGGTGCACAGATATCTGGCCTTAGGACCTCCCTCCTGGCAGAAGACGAAGGCCCCAAACGACCTGTCCCGGAGCTGAGTTGCTTTGGACTGTTCCAGAAGCTGTTAGCTTCTGTATTCTACACTCTCACCTGTGCAGAATACTCTCGGAGGAGTCCTGGAACCAAGATGTCTGGCCAAGCACTCCTGGACCAGACGGACCCCTATCCTCTGGTCGGGAAAGTGGCCAGCTGTCTGGGGCCTGAAAAGGGGGCTGCATTAGAAGCTCTATGGCTCCTGCCTGTCCCAGAAGCTTTTAGTTTCTGTATTCCGTACTCTCACCTGTGCAGAATACACTCAGCAGGGTCCCGGAACCAAGATGTCTGCTGCTGATGCTCAGGCAAAGTGCTCCCGTGCTGGGCCCAAACTTGATTTTTTTTTTAATTTATTTTTTTTATTAGGTATTTTCCTCGTTTACATTTTCAATGCTATCCCAAAAGTCCCCCATACCCACCCCCACCCCCAATCTCCTACCCACCCACTCCCCCTTTTTGGCCCTGGGGTTCTCTGTACTGGGGCATATAAAGTTTGCAAGTCCAATGGGCCTCTCTTTGCAGTGATGGCTGACTAGGCCATCTTTTGATACATATGCAGCTAGAGACAAGAGCTCCGGGGTACTGGTTACTTCATATTGTTGTTCCACCTATAGGGTTGCAGTTCCCTTTAGCTCCTTGGGTAATATCTCTAGCTCCTCCATTGGGGGCCCTGTGATCCATCCAATAGCTGACTGTCAGCATCCACTTCTGTGTTTGCTAGGCCCCGGCATAGTCTCACAAGAGACAGCTCTATCTGCGTCCTTTCAGCAAAATCTTGCTAGTGTATGCAATGGTGTCAGCGTTTGGAAGCTGATTATGGGATGGATCCCTGCATATGGCAATCACTAGATGGTCCATCCTTTCGTCACAGCTCCAAATTTTGTCTCTGTAACTCCTTCCATGGATGTTTTGTTCCCATTTCTAAGAAGGGGCAAAGTGTCCACACTTTGGTCTTCGTTCTTCTTGAATTTCATGCGTTTAGCAGATTTTTTTAACCTATAAATTATAACACAATTTGTAAATAAATACTTGTCTTTTACGATTTAAGAAAGATAAAAATAAAAATAACTACCTTTTAGTTTGCAAAATTATACATAAAATGTACTCCCAATACAAATATTTAAATATCAGATATTGCTTATTTGCTCTCCAGAGTTCTGAAGTTGGGAATCATGAATTTGTTCATTGTAGACATGCATTTTTTGGCTAAGTTATATACATCCCCCTTAATCTACTTTTTAATATTTAAGGAGAAAATAATATTACTTTGTAATAGAAAGTTAGGTAAATAAAAATAAACATAAAATTAAATTAATTAAATATAACTTCAAGAATTGCTTCAGCAGAGTATGAATCACATAGGCAATGTGTTGTCAAGATTAGAGAATTGAAATTTGAAAACAAAATCTCGGGAAGGTAGCACTAGAAAAGGGGAAATTATAATCAGAATCTAGGAACATTTACATAAGTAATGCTCTAATTATAATTATAAAATACATTTAGAACAGTATATATGTGTGTGTGTGTGTGTGTGTGTGTGTGTGTGTATCACAAATCATATGCACTCACTGAGAAATGGATATTAGCCAAGAAGCTCAGAATACCCAAGACACAATTCAGAGACCACATGAAGCTCAAGAAGAAGGAAGACCAAATTTGGATATTTCAGTCCTATTTAGAAGGGGGAACAAAATACCCATGGGAGGTATAGAGACAAAGTGTGGAGTAGAGACTGAAGGAAAGGCCATGCAGAGACTGCCCCACCTGGATCAATCCCATATATAGTCACCAAATCTAAACACTATTGTGGATGCCAACAAGTGCTTGCTGACAGGAGTCTGATATAGTTCTCTCCTGAGAGGCTCTACCAGTGACTGACAAATACAGCGGTGGATGCTCACAGCCAACCATTGAACTGAGCATAGGGTCCCTAATGGAGAAGCTAGAGAAAGGACCAAAGAGCTGAAGGAGTTTGCAGCCCATAGGAGGAACAACAATATGAACCAACCAGTATACCCAGAGCTCCCAGAGACTAACCCACCAACCAGAGAGTACATATGGAGGGACCCATGGCTTCAGCCACATATGCAGCAGAAGATGTTCTTGTCTGGCATATTGGGAGAAGATGATTTTGGTCCTATGAAGGCTTGATGCCCCAGTGTAGAGAATGCCAGGACCAAGAAGCATGAGTGGGTGGGTTGGTGAGTGAGGAGTGGACAGGTGAGGGGGTGGGGGGTTGGAGGGGAAACCAGGAAAAGGGATAATATTTGAAATGTAAATAAAGAAAATATCTAATAAAAAAAAAAGAAAAAACAGTCTTCATCTTAAAATCCCAAATAAAAGTGTGTCTGACTTCCCTGAACGCCTCTTATATCAAGAAAGTCAAGCTTCTGATGGCACTGATGGATTTCCGTGCATATTCTGATGAATAACTTCCAAGTATCAATCTAGGAATTTACATCTAAAACACTTAACAAGTGTATATGAACTAATAGCCATTTATCATTTTAGTAGATTTTCAACCCAAGATCTTCATAGTCATGTGTTTATATTATAAATTGTTACCATTGGACATTTTACAGATGATGTAACATAAAATTGTACACTCTAACAAAGCTGAAATCATTGAGCTATTAATTCAGTGCTCCTTACTAAAATTATCAAGCTAAATACGATGCTAGTCCAGAAATCAAAAGTAATGTCTTCTGTCTTTTGCCTATTAGTCTTTGGCATTATGCTTTTAATTTCAAAAGATGTTTTAAGTTAAGTGTGTATATATTCATTCTTGGCTAGCACCAGAACTTAAGTGTCAGTAAATAAAAATCTCAAGCATGAAATGTTTAGTATGTATTTTATATGTGTCTTTTCTAGTCCTTATGTATTCATCACTTGCTTTCCTCAGTGAGCCATATTGACAAGAATCTACAGTGATGATGGATAACTCATACAGTGCATGTACATTCATATTTTATTTAATATTAGAAAGAACCTTGAATGAGGAAAAGAGCCTATTTTAATGGCATATAAGATACAGATGTGTCTATTCTGCCTTGGGAGAGACATAAGCTCATGCTATTTTGGTATCCACTAGTCTGGTAGACATAAGAGCTTTTCTAACACATTAAAAATTCATCTCTAATGCAAGTAAGTGTCTTCAGATAAACAATAAAGTGCTTTAAAATACTAAGGAGACAGTTTGAGAATTTGCAATTTTAATCTCATTTCAAGATTCACTATAATAAATACTACATAACATCATATTGTCTACCAGAATAAACTTTTGCAATGATAAAAAACAAAAATTCACATTATGAAGATATTATCTCATATAGAAAATAATTATGTAAGCCAAGAGTCAGAGAATTACTTTAAAATGCATATAAATTTTGTATACATGAAATTCATTAAAAGTTCCTCAATAATATCCCATTGGAAATAATTGTACAAATATGAAGCAGAAACATAAGTCATTTGGGCAGACTTTTAAAAGTAAATAGATAGAATTAAAAATATTTTTTTAAATGTGCTTGACAGAAAATCAAATTTTTCCTTTAAATTAAAATAAACTTAAACCCCTTTCTTACTTTAAATAAAAATGTCCTCCATCTGCAGCTCATTTATATTGATAGTATAAGGTTTTTAATCAAAAAAGAAGTACAATATAAATTAATATTGTCCTTATGACCAGTATAAGCAAAATTATATTGTGCATCCCTTAATTATATATTATTTTTATCCAGAAAAATAAAGTGGAAGTACATAATAATGTATACTTTAATTCATGGAATTATTAACTGCACATTCATGAGAAAATACTTTTCAGATATTAAGATATAAATGATTTAATGAATTTGTACAGTAATGGTAAGTTTATTTTAAAAAATCATTCAAAACTGAGCTCTCTCAAAATGTTTATGGACTTAATTCTTTATTTCCTCAAGGGTAACTGATTGTCTTCCCTTCTAGAATTTTCTTATCACTACATTTCTATGCTCAGATTTTCTCTGTTGGGATGATTTATTATACACACACATATATTTATGTTTAAGAACTTTTCTTGAACATATGATTTTTATTTAAAACAAGAGTCCCTTTGAAGTCATATAAATCTATGCCACCCTTAAATGCTATAAGATATTCATTAAAATAAATGTTTCAATATTTTCTTTTTTCCCTTTATGAACATGTAATTTGTCCTTTGATTTTTTTCATTATAATAAATGATGCAGACTCGGACTAAGAGGCTGAACTGAGTGGCGTGTATTCTTTTTATTTTAGATCCCCAGAGTAACATGAATGTAATTGGTGAGAGTGCTAATTGGAAAGTATAAGAGGATGACAAACTTTGTGTTCCAAGACTGAGATTATAACTGATAAAGTGCTCACTGGATCCATATCATTTGTGAATGAGTACAAATGAATCTGAAAGAAACAAAAGTTTATTTTGCTTTAAATGTTTTTCTATTAATAACAGTGGACTTGACATGTGCTAGATGGTCTAATTCTACATTTAGTCATCCATTTAATATTTGCCATTTTTATAGCTGTTCAGTTACTCATACTATAGAAAAATTATCCCCCATTACTTACTTCATTGCTTAGAACAGTGGTTCTCGGTTATTGGTTATGACTTCCCTGGGGGGTCAAAAGACCCTTTTATAAGGGTCGCTTAAGATCATCAAAAAACATAGACATAGACATTTACATTACATTCCACAACAGTAGCAAAATTATAGTTGTGAATTGCAGCAAAAGTAATTTTATGATTGAAGGTGACCATATACGAGGAGCTATAATAAAAGGTTGCGACATTGAGAAGGTTGAGAACCACAATTTTAGAGTACTATACCATTGAATTCCACATTTAATACCATCATATGTTCAAATTATTTTTACAGAATCAACAAATCAGGGAAGAACTTTTACATAGATTTTAAACATTGAGTCAATGGTAACAGTCCATTTGATACTACTTAACAACTGAACACACAGGCGAACACAAATAAAGAATCAACACCATTACGTTATTGGAACTCATCTAATCATTATTCAGGTTTCCTTGGGTTTTGACTCATGCTTTTCTTCTGTTCCAACATCTCATCCAGGATTCAAAACTATATTCAAGTTCATGTCTTCCTTGCTCTGAATTTTCTGGTTTTTTTTTTTGTTGTTGTTGTTGTTTTGTTTGTTGTTTGTTTTGTATTGACAGTCTTCAGAGCTTAGAGAGTTAACCAAATATTTCATAAAATGTCTACCACTGGCCATATATTTGATAGTTTAATCTATTTTTATGATATTGAACGGTAATTATGGGACATCTGAGGACCCTAAAGATGAGATTTATTCTTTGTCGTTTTTATTACAAATAATTATTGTAGTTATGAGTTATCATTATTGGGATAAGTTTTGAAAAACTGGTTTAAGGAAATATTTGAGACATTTCTCTACATTAAGGCCTTAGCTTTTTCCTGTTCTTATGATACTGAATTTTCAAAAGAAATTCAGTTCTACTTCTTGAGGAAAAAAGAATAATTTCAAAAAATATTACAAATTCTCATGTCTAAGATATGTCTATTGTCTTCTATCTTATTACTAAATAATTTTAGATTAGAGTAGTGGATATTTATTTGATGATTGGGTAATAATACGACAGTATTTCTTCCTCAAATTGTTCATCATTGATTAATAAGAACAATTTGTTAACTCATACTTTCTTTGTGTTTCCTCCATATCATTGTTGTTGATGTGGGGTGTGTCTTTACCTTAAGAATCAGTTTTACTAAAAAAAAAAAAAAATACAGAATATCCAAGATACAGTCCACAGAATTCAAAAAGTTAAAACAGCTGAAGGACCCAAGTGAGGATGCCTCATCTCATTTGGGAGGGAG
The DNA here is from genome assembly GCF_978045245.1 of Mus caroli. Classification (NCBI taxonomy): domain Eukaryota; kingdom Metazoa; phylum Chordata; class Mammalia; order Rodentia; family Muridae; genus Mus; species Mus caroli. The sequence continues at coordinate 5,796,561 of NW_028227270.1, forward strand.
AAGAAAGCAGTCACAAAAGGGGAGGGAGGGAAGGACCTGAGAGGAAAAGGGGATGATGGGAACCTGATCTGGTATTGAGTGGGGGGTGGCAGAAAGGACTGAAGCCCTGAGGGCCAGCAGAAAGAATGAGAACAAGCAACCTCGGGAGGTAGGAGGTTTGGGGTACCCTTTGGAATGTACCAGGGACCCTCCAGAATACACCAGAGACCTGGGAGGTGAGACATTCTCAGAATTGACAGGAAGAAACTTTAGATGAAAGGCCCAACAGTGAGGAAACGGAACTTACAGAGGTCATCTCCAGCAGGAAGACAGAGCATCAATGAGAGACGGGGTTGCCATCCCACAGTCAAAACTCTGAACCATAATTGTTCCTGTCTGAAAGATTTACAGGAATGGAAATGGAGAGGAGCCTGAGGAAAAGAAGGTCCCAGAGACAGGCCCAAAGTAGGTTCCACCTCAAGGGGAGGACCCAGGTCCTGACACTATTACTGAGGCTATGGAGCACTCACAGAAAGGGACCTGTCATGACTGCCCTCTGAAAGTCCCAACAAGTAGGTGAAAGAGTCCGTTGCAGATATTTGCACCCAACCAATGGACAGAACCTGCTGACCCCTGTGGTTGAATTAGGGAAAAGCTGGAAGAAGCTGAGGAGGAGGCCAACCCTGGAGGAGGACCAGCAGTCTCATTTAATCTGGACCCAGAGATCTCTCAGACACTGGACCACCAACCAGGCAGTATGCACCAGCTGATATGAAGCTCCCAACACATACACAGCAGAGAACTGCCAGGTCTGGGTTCAGTCAGGGATGATGCACCTAACCCACAAGCGATTGGAGGCCCCAGTGAGTTTAGAGGTCAGGTGGGGTGGGTGGTGGGTAGTGGGGACATCCTAGTTGCCTAGTTGGTCTAGGCAAGTGGTCAGGAAAGAGGCATAGGTTGTGGAAGAGTGGGAGGATGAACTGGGAAGGGAATAAAATCTGGACTTTAAAATAAAAACATAAAAATGAAAGAATCTGTTTTACTAATTGTCTACTATTTACTAATTGCCTTCCTATCTTCTTGAATCTGTTATTTTACATAGAAAATCCATATAGGAATCCATGTAGCTGCATTCAACAGCTAATAAATTTAATAAGGTATTGCATTTATTTTAAATAAATATTCATATTTTATTTAAAAAACAACCTGGCAGAGAAGTTGATTACATTAGTAACTCTTTTAGAGTTCATGCTTATTCTTGCATAATAAAATTGAATTAATTAATAAACTTGATAATTCACTAAGGTTACTATTTTCCTTAGTGGATATAATATGATTTTAAGTACTGAACTGGAGAAAATTCTTAACAAGATTTTTATGTTAAAATTTTTTCTTTGGTTAAAGGTAAATACAAAGTCAGCTTAAATTAATACAATTGGATAGCAAATAAAATCAAATGATAAAATTATTGACTACAGAATAGATAGTAAAAACCTGACTTCTCCCAGACACTCTAACAATTTGTTTTTATAGGTGTGAGTAATGAGTTTGTGTGAAAGAATTCTGTGTATTTTATGTAAATATAAAAAAAGTGTTGTTCCTATTATATTCAAAGTATTTTGCAAAACATACCAACATCTTTTCCAGTCTTTATTGTCTTATAACTGAAAGCTTATGAATATGATCATACTCTATGCATGTCAACTAGTTTTCTAGTTGGTCTAGTTTCTAGTTCCTAGTTTTTTAGTTTCTCTCATGATCTTAGATCTAAACTCATATTTTTCTACCATTTAGTGCCAGCAAGTATCTTTCTCAAGTGTCTTCATGAAAATGTGCTAAAGCAGTATTTTTGTAAGACTAGTACCCTAAGCTCCTCATTGAAAATATCTCTATTTGAATTGCATAATTCAATTCATAATTCACAATTAAAACCTTTATAGTAAAGATATAAAGAAAATGCATACTATTCTAAGTTGATTATGAAATGGATCTATGTTTTGGTGTGTGAGTGTGTGTGTGTGTGTGTGTGTAGGAATTTTACACAAAATAAAGTCATCTAAGAATTGGGATTCTAAACTTAGGAATCACTCTATTACATTAGCCTGTATGCAATTAGGGAAATGCGAAGGACATCGTCTTTCTTTCTTTCTTTCTTTCTTTCTTTCTTTCTTTCTTTCTTTCTTTCTTTCTTTCTTTCTTTCTTTCTTTCTTTCTTTCTTTCTTTCTTTCTTTTTTTGACTAATGATTGATATGATGAGTTCTAGCTCACTGTGGGCAGCTCCACTCCTAAGCAGATGGTCATAGATTATATATGGAAGCAGAATGAATAAATCTGTAAGACACCTTCCTCTATGGCCTCTGTTTTAGTTCCTGTCTTCAGATTCCTGCCATGAAGGACTGTAAGGAAAAATAATTCCTCTCTTCCCAAGTTGCTTGTGGTCACAGGGTTTATCACACCAAGATAAAACTAAGTAAGACAATCAGCCAAGATACTTTAGATAACTCCATTTAGATTACTCCTTTCTTAGGCCTTGTTTATATTATACCTGTAAAATAGTTTCCAAATCTTATATATGTTTGCTTTATAGTTATAAAAATATCATTTTTGTATACATAGAGATCATTACTTTATTTTCTAGTGTATCTAAATACACAGTTAACTCCAAAAACTTTATATTAGTTTTTACATATCTTTAAAGAACATTCAGAAAATTGGCATTATTTAACATAGCAGATAGGTTTGCATTTTGATATATTTTAAAACAAATTATTTGAAAAAATACTGTAGTAATCTGTACTATAAAAAATAATCTTAGATTCCTTATTTTACCTTTCCAATTTTCATAGGTGTTTAGAAGTCAGATTGTGTTTAAAATAAACTAGACTACCATCATAGGTATTTAGAAGTCAGATTGTGTTTAAAATAAACTAGACTACCAGAAGTCTAGTAAAACAACAATTATCAGCTAAATTGTCTTTCCTCAATAAGGATTACATGGTTATGATTTGGTATAAATTACAGGAAAAATCCTTATCTGCCATCATTTTAAGTTCGTTGCTTCTTCTTTCCCATAATTTTAGTAGTTGTGCCAAAGATAACATGTCTTTCCAAACCCATCTGAATTTGAACTAGTGCTATATTGCAATATGCAACATATATCTTCTTACTCATTGTAGTGGTTTGAATATGATTGGCCCATGGACAGTGGAACAATTAGGAGGCTGGCCTTGCTGGAAGAGGTATGTCCTTGTTGACAGAAGTGTGTCACTGTGTAGGGATGCTTTGAGGTCTTCTTCTATGCTCAGCCCCACCCAATGCAGATGAGATCCTCCTCCTTGCTACCTTTGTAAGTCAGTCTCCTCTGCTACTTGTGGGTCAAGATGTAGAACTCTATGGTTCCACAGTTCCTCATCCCATTCCTCCTCTCCCTTGGCTCTAAGAAGGTGCTCCTGATACCACCACCACCACCATCAGGCACCCCTTTTCCTGGGGCCTCAGACTCATGAGGATTAAGCTCATCATATCCCACTAAGGCAAGACCAGGCAGTCTTTTGCTACATATGTGCCAGAGGAACCTAACTAGTTTTTGTATGCTCTTGGTTGAAGGCTCAGTCCTTGGGAGCTTCATGGGGTCCAAGTTAGTTGAGACTGCTGGTCTTCCTATAGAGTTGCCCTCCCCCCTTCAGCTTCTTCAATTCTTCCCCTGATTCAACCACAGATGTCCCCAACTTCAGACCAATGTCTGAGTGTATGTATCTGCTTGTCTCTGTCAGCTGCTTGTTGGGCCTAGCAGAGGACAGGCATGCTAGGCTCCTGTCTGTAAGCACATCATACCATCAGTAATAGTGCCAGACCTTGGTACCTGCTCCCCACCCCTGCCCTGGCCATGAGATGGATCCCAAGTTGGCCCTCTCACTGGATCACCTTTTCTTCAGTCTCTTCTTCATTTTTGTCTCTCCAATTCTTTTAGACGGGAACAATTCTGGATCAGAAATTTTGACTGTGTGGTGGAAACCTCATTTCTCCACTTGAGGCCCTGTCTATCTACTGGAAGTGGACTCTACGATTTTCCTCTGCCCACTGTTGGGCATTTTGGCTAAGGTCACTTTTAGTGAATCCTGAGAGTCTCTTAGCCCCTAGGTCTTCAGGACTTTCTAGAGGGTCTCCCCACCTCCCACCCCAGAGGCTGCATATTTCCATTCATTCTCCTGGCCTTTTTAAGATGGATTGTTTATGTTTTGGGAGGGCCGACATAGTTTCTGATGTCCAAACACATCAAAACATATTATATGAAGCAAACTACAATGTTCTGTCATGATGGTGTTTTCTGTCACTAAAAATTTTAAACGCCAGTTGACATGCTGCTGTGAATGGGCGATTCTCACAAGGGCTTTACCCCTAAAACTAGGGAAAATCAATGGTGTATGAGAGGAGGAGAAACTCTTCTCCAGAGACCTGCCCCTTGGTGGTAGGTGGTCCGATCCCAAGGCATCAGACTTAAATACATATGTGTAACACTAAGTGGGCTCAGAATCTGTATTTATAAGCTTATATACATAAATGTGTATGTAACATTTATAATTAAAGAATAGATGCCATAGATTTCAGAAAGAATGGGAGAGAAGGACAGGAGGAAGTAGAAGGTATGGGGCAATTTGATAATGACAAAAATATAATATTCATATATGAAGTTTCAAAACATTTTAAATTTCTCTCCTTCTTTACATCTTCTGCTCCTTCCCTTCCTCTTTCCCTTCCTACTTCTATCCTTCCCTCCCTCAGAGTATGTATGTGTATGTGTGTGCACATGTTCACTCATATGTTTTCCTATGTCTGTGTGTGCAGGTGGAGGTCTAAGTATAGCTTACTGGATTTAGGTCTTTCCATCATTTGGAACCTGGAGATGGCTTATGTCATTGACCTTAAAGTCAATCACCTTATCTGGTTTAATTCTATTTTATTAAAAAAGTCTTTATGTTTATATGTTATATGAAAAACAGGACATAAGTATTGTTCTAGAGGCACATGTAACTCATACATATGACACAATAATTTTCAGCAATAAATAGAAAAAAAATTAAGGAAATATATAGCAAGAATGGGCTACACTGAAGTAAATAGAATTAAATGATAACATTGCACAATTTCATAAATGAAGTTCAAACACACTTTATAATAGAACATAGGTGTACTAAGTATCTGAATGTAGCACTGTTAGCTAATTGCTGAATTAAAGTAAAGAGGTATAAGTGTGTAATTATAGTTAAAAAAATTATCATGCTATATACTGAGTAGACAATATTTTAGAAATGTTATGGGTTTGAAAAGATATGATTTTTTTTAAATTACACAATTTGGAAAGCATCAAAATAATGAAGTTATTAAGTTAATGTATTATTATAATTCCCTCACCACTTTCATCCTTCCCCCCTTCAGTGTATATATATGTGTGTGTGTGTTTGTGCATGTGCACACTCATATGTTTTTGTGTGTCTGTGTGTATGCTAGCATGTGCAAGTGGAGGTCTAAGTATAGCTTACTGGATTTAATATATTACATTATATTTTGTTAATACTTCATACATAAGTATTAGTGTCCCTTACTAACCAAGAGATATAAGAGACTATAGAAAAAAGGCAGTAGGCTTAAATTTTCTAATATGTGAGCATTTTATCTTTTATAGAAAAAATCCTGAGACTATGTAATTTGTTTATTTGTCATATTTCTCAAGGTGAAAATTTTAAAATTCAGATGATATTCTGGTGTTTTCTGAGGGCTTCTCTCTGCTACAGAATAGTGCCTTCTTGCTGTGGCTTTGAATGGCAGCTTAGAAGTTGGCTGCTTCATCCTTCCGTGAAGCATCTAATCCTGACTGCCAGGGAAGTGCCCCATGCTTCAATCCCTGCCTAAAGAATTTATCTATTAATTTGGTCACATTCGTGATATAGGTTTGACCCTATGCAAGTTTTGTGTAACATTTAAAACATATTACTTCACTTCTTTTTGTTTGCTACAAAATTTCTCTTTAGCATTGAAAATTGTCACCTTAGAAACACCAGAAATCCTAAACTAGTTTGAGTCAATAATATCTGAATGATATAATAGGAACTATTCCACATGGATTAATTGATTATATAAAAAATTTAAGAGGGAATAGAATAGATATTAGTTGATTGCCTATTTAGTATTCTGAGTTACATTTAGAAAGTATGTTAACACAATGTTTTCCTAGAATTTATAATGTATGTTTTTATGCCACTTAAAGTGAACCTTAAATATAAATTGTTCATTTATTTATAAACTCTAAGCATGATAATAAAATAATTAACTCCTATTAAATTAAGATGTATATTTAGGTAATGAATTGAGCATCTTTAAGATAACTGAACTTATTTTTAATATTTTAAATCAGCCAAAGAAAAATAAACAATTAAATTTATTTATATGACTCAAGTCACATTACTTTTAAAATATTTTGTACAGTTAAGATACATCAGTGTGTAAGGAAATTATAATTTTCCTAGTTTCTCTTTAAGTAAATTCTATTCTGTAGTTAAACACATTTTTACCATGAGAAGTATACAGAATTCTAAATTTTGACCAGAGTAATTTATAGAGCTATATGAGGTGATAATATGAACTTACATACCGTAGCTTTAATTGTGCACACATTAAGTTGAGTCATAGTATCCATAAGGGAATCCATAGGGGAATCCATAGATTCCCCCCTAGAATGGACAGAATAAGGTTGGTTGTATTAGTCAGGGTTCCCTAGCATCATAGATGTTATGGAATACCTCTATATAGTAAGGGAATGTATTGTAATGACTTATACTCTGTAGTCCAACTAATCCAACAAAGGGCATTTGTGAATAGAAAGTCCAAAAATCTAATAGTTGCTCAGTCCCATAAGGCTAGAAGTTTCAGCTGGTCTTCTGTATAAGCTGGAATTCTGAAGAAGTAGGTCCCAACAGACATGCTGGCAAGTAAGTGCAAGCAGGCAGAGAGGAGTGAGTCTTCCTTCTTCCAATGTTCTTATGTGTGACCCAGGTTAAAGGTGTGTACTCCTATATCTGGATCTAGATCTTGCTTTGTCCCAGGGTGGTCTTGATCTCAGAGATCTGCTTGCCTTAATCTCCTGGTATTAGGCCTGGGCCTAAACATTTTATGGCCTCTATTACTCAAGATCTCCATGTCAAGATCCTGGTCAGAATCTGTGTTTTCCAGCTTCAAGATCTGAATCACAGGTGTGTCATCCATTTCTGGATTTTAGCTCATTCCAGATATAATCAATTTGACAACCAGGAATAGCCAACGTATTTGTGTTGTGAATATTTTCAGATCAAAGAAGTCCCAAAAGATCCTTGTGAGAGACAGCTAATGGAGCTTTCAAGAAAATATCTAATTTCTATAAATACCTGTTTACGATATATTTTCCAGGTACACACTTAGGGTACCATTAAGTTCTTTCAGAATATTAGTGTCTGAGAAACAGGAATTAGATCTTGCTCTTTACTTAATTCCCCAATTTTCTCCATTTATGATTGCATAACTATAGTTTAAGAAACAAGGTGAACTGCATAATGTTAATAATCATGTACATCTGACTTTTGTGTCATTCAGTCATCAAATATGTAGGTTTTTCTTCTTAAACAATAAAAGAAAGTAACTTCTTAGGAAATCATTGTTAGTGCTGTCACTATAAAATAGAACTGTTGTATGGTGGGCCACTGAAAATGTATCTGCATGTGATATAAATCAAGATATATGATATTATATATTTATATAGTGTATAAAATGTGCTAATAACTCAATAATGGAGAGTAATTTTGCCAGGTGTAATCATGTGAACGAAACCAGAAGACATTATTTTAATTGCAGCAAGTTAGAAACAAGAATACAAGTACTGCTAATGTGACCGCACTCAAAGACATGAAACTTGGACAAAGCAAGACAAGAGGGTATAAAGACAGTTTGTTCTTAAGGGTTCTGGGGAAAGTTGGAAGTGTTTGAGGATTTTGAACAAAGTTTGCAAATTTTGCACTTTAATGTAAATAAATTAAGTACCCCTCTAAAGAATAAAAATCTTATTCAGGATGAGAATCACATAAAATTAATACTTAAATTGAGCAATATTATTTACAAATTTCCCAATCTTCAATGTTATTTTAAGAAGGTTAAGGATTAGGGTTAGGGACTTATCTTGTTTAATCAAGTCAAGTCTACTAGTAAAAATTTTACTAATCAAAAGAACGAAAGGATACACAGCAGGACAAGTTAATTTGATAAAATTGCAAATTCATGAAAAGAAATCACATGTGCCATGGAGTAATGGCACCCTGCAGTAAAACCCAACAATAAGATGGAAACCATGGGTGGAAAGTAACCCAGACATACATCCTCAGGTCCTTGAGATAAAATATTTTCTATTAAATGTAAAATTATATGTGAGTACTTGGAAGTAAAACTTTACTATAAGTGTTAAAAAAATTCATAAATAAGTAAGAACCTGTCTTAGTTAGGATTTTATTGTTGTGAAGAGATATCATGGCCATGGCAACTCTTATTAAAATCAAACAAACACACAAACAAACAAAAAAAACCACATTTAATTGTGCCTGACTTGCAGTCTGAGAGGTTTTTTGTATTATTATCTTTATAGCATGAAACACAATTGCATGCAGGCAGAAATGCTGCTGGAGAAGGAGCTGAGAGTTCTACATCATGATCCACGGGCAACAGAAGAAAACAGTAAGTAGCTTGAGTATCAGAGACCTCCACACCTGCCCCCACAGTGACACATGTCTTCCAACAAAACCAGACCTCTTCCAATAAGGCCACACCTCCTAATAATTTCATTTCCTGTGGGTGAAGCATTCAACACCTAAGTCTTTAGGGGTCATTTCTATTCAAACTACCTCAGAACTCCTAATACGTTTCAACAGCAATGGAATTTATATTTTGCAAAGTGGAAAAGTGTCTTATCTCGAGTATTATTCAAACTTTCAATATCTTTTACAAATTACCTTGATTCTTCTTAAAGTACATGAATATATTTTCTGGAAATAACTTTTACCCTGGAAACGTAAGTAAAAGGAGAAAACAAAACCATACATTGTAGAGGATGTTCACCAAAAATTGGTTAATCCAATCTCAAATAAACATGTTGTGGTCCCTGCCAAACATACCTATAGAAGCCAAAATACCAATTGAGTTAACTATTTTACAAAATAAGAAAGAAAAAAAAAAACCCATAGATTACCTCCCAGAGAGCTTTTATAAACACTGTGGAAAATTTCTTACAATTCATATAATCTGAAATTAAGTTAAAATAAATATAAAGAATGGAAAGTCAGTCTCTTCTACATGCTATCAAAGTTAATTCCATTTGCACAAAGAAAAACACCTTGTATTGTGTGGCTGGCACAAGCTGTCACTGCATTTCTTTTGTCTGCATCAATGTACTAGGCGACATCAAAGGGCCATACAAGTTGAGAATCAATATCTTAATGCCAGCAGCAGCTGCAACACTGACCTAGATTGTGATTTCTGTTGATCAGGTTACAGAGTCTCCATGCAAACCCTCTAAGAGTACCAGCAAGCGGACCAGAAACCACTTGGCAAAGCCTTTCTTTTAGCTCTCGCTATTGGGCATATTTCACTTTTATCTCACAATAGGAGTGGGATGGTTAAAGAAACAGGGGTGAACAAAAAGGAAAAAGCCATAGGAAAGGATTTCTGAGTAGTTCCTTGAATGTCACTATTTCAAAACAACAATGGTTATAGTATTGGACCACTGAAGGGCTAAAGCTATACAAAAGGTGAGGGGTGTACTAGGGCATCACCAGGTTTGTTTAGGCTGTGTACTTGAAATCTGCCAACTCGCCAGATATACAGAATATCAAAACAATAGACAGAAAGAAGTGAGAGATATTGTCACAAACTCAAACGATTGTTCTATGATTCAGCTCCAGCTTGTAACAAATGAAATTTCACTGCTTAACCTGATGGATTCTGTACACAAAGGGGCACTGTCGTTTTTGACAATGATGCTTCATACATTATTTTAATTATAAGATGGAAATATATGCTATTCTAAGTTACGATGTTGTTTCACCATAATAGAAATTATAAGAAATGTACTGTTTAAATGGTTTGAATACCTCATTCATTATGACAATGTAAGTGAAAAGGTTTGAATATCAACCTGCTAGTGTGTAAACATTTTAACTTACCTGTGCTGATCTTATCTGCTAGGCCTGGCACCCGAGGACCTAAAATAATGGAGTGTGCAACCTTCCTTTAAAATAATCCCCAGGCATGGTGGCACATGCCTTTAATCCCAGCTCTTGGGAGGCACAGGCAGGTGTATTTCTGAGTTCGAGGCTAGCCTGGTCGACAGAGTGAGTTCCAGGACAGCCAGGACTATACAGAGAAACTCTGTCTCCAAACAAACAAACTAACAAAAAACAAAATAGAATAATCATGCTGTCCTTTTTCCTTACATTAGAGCTAAGATTTTCTTTAACCTCATCACATAGCACAGAAAATGTAGGTGACTAAGCTCAGCCATCAATATGAAAACATTTAACACACTGGCTTTCTCAGTGATCCATTAAAAATATTATCAATAATGACTACCAAATAGTGAATGGTTCTTTTGTTATTTCTTTAACTGATGAAAAAAGTATTGCACTCCCATGAGTATATCCAATATTCCAATGAGAAAAAGTGAATGATCTTGAATTTAAGCACCTCCTGTTTTATTCAAGTACCCTCATTTCTGAACTAAAGAACGTTGTTAATTTATTCTTTGTTATATGCATTGAATGTGGTACATATACAGTTCATTCACGTCTCAACCTTGCTCCATATTATTATTTTATTAGAGATATGTGAGATAATACTTTTTCATATATATTTTACTGAGGGAAAGTTAGATATTGAAAATTCTTCTCTCTATATTATAGAACACTTATTAGTGTTTTGCCTAATGGTAGGAATTATTACAGACAATATACTAAGGGACAAGTGTGTTATGCAGCATTTATGCTATACCAGAAATGTAACTAGTGGTTTTTGTTGTCTTATAAATTAAAAGAAATTAGACAATTTCTATTTCTGAAACTATAATATGAACAATTGATCTTAGGAGTATTGATCTCCAATGTCCATGTAAAGGAACATTTCTTTACTTTTTTTGTTTGGAGTTCTATATAGCCAGCTATTAACACTAGAACTAAGGACTCATGGAATTCTGTTTATTAGGGAAAGTCTCTTCTAAATGATGGCAGGAAAATGATCTGTAGCTGGTAGATCTCTGGAAGAATTGACCTAAACAGGAATATAAATTGATAAAAAACAAAACAAAACAAAGCAAAGCAAAACAAAACAAAACAAAACAAAACAAAACAAAACAAAAACAGAGAGAATGGTAAGTAGAATCTAGAGTCAAAAAGTTCAGTATGGAACACAGTTTAAAATTAATTATCATAATCATATACAAATATGTTCCTAGTGAATCTTTAATAAAATAGAAACGAGTGTGTCTTTATAATTAATACAATAGTATTTGGGGCTGAGAGATGGTTTTTTTTGTGTAAGAGGATTTGCTTTTTAAGTGTAAGGATATGAGTTCAGATCACCAGAAACCTCTTAAAATGCTGGATATGGCATTTATATTGTTTTGGGAGTCACTTGGGCTACTCTGAAAAACCATTTGAAAGTGTGTGTATCTGTGTGTGCGTGTGCGTGTGTGTGTGTGCATGTGCACACACACACATATTATTCATAACCCTTTGATGCCTTGCATAATTTGAGGACCTTTCTTGCTAGATAACACACACTTGAGGCACAAGATTCAGATAATTTGAATTGAATATGAATTGAAAGCTTCTTTCCTACCATCCAGCTTTTATGGTTCTAGAAATGTACAATCCGATTCAGCTAGAATCTCCATAAACCAAAACAATTATCATGGTAGAATGAATGCATAAAGGTACATTAAGTGACACTCACATTTAAGGTCTACTCAATAGGAGGGAAGTCATGCCAAATACTGGAAACTAGCCTACTTCCCGGGCTAGAGAAGTCAGTGACCATTGAAAAGAATCTACAGCTGCTACTCTTTTAAATGAGTATAATTTCTTACTATATTGTAAATCGTATACTTTTATCTACAGGTAAATGTACCTAGCAGTGCTCATCAAAGATCCTTTCTTTATAGTAAATGGAGATCATTACAGAAAACCATAACTGAGATCAATCTATTGTTTGGAGCCTGACTACACTATAGTTCTGGGTCTATTGTTATGGGAAATATTAGAGAAGGGTTGGAAAGATTGTAAGAGCCAGAATGCCAGGAAATCTGATGGGTAACAGTCTCTCCTAGAAATGGCTGCATAAACAGGAGTACATCAGTTTCAATATCAATGGACATGTTAATGTGGAACACAGAAAGCTTCACAGAATCCTACCTCTAGGCAAAGAACCAAGGACAACTAAATGACTTCTCAGGCTCAGAGATGAGTCTCTTTATTGTTTGTCTAATATATATATAGATATCATATTATACACACACACACATATATATATATAATACACACACATATACACATACATACACACATGCACACACCTATATATGCTATTAACTTAAAAGTGGAGTAGACATACCTGTATATGCTATTAACTTAAAAGTGGAGGAGACATGGAGAGGTTTAGAGGACAATAGCTGAGAGGGACTGGTGATGAACTGGAGGAGAGAAAATGATATGACTATTTCAATTGGGATCATATTTACAATCCTTTTTTAAAAGCCATAAATGACTGTGCACGCCTATGACATCATCACCAGAGCATCAAGATAGACAGATCATGAGAAAGTAGACTCCAGCCAGCCTAGTTGAAACTATAACCTTTGGGTTGAGAGACAATCTCAAGAAAATAAGCTAGAGAGCAATAGAGGAAGATTCTTTTTTTTTTTTTTTTAATTCACTTGGCATCCTGCTCACTGCCTGCCTTAGGATCACCCTACTCACAGTCCTTCCTCCATGCCTCCCCTTCTCCTCTGAGAAGTTGGGGGCCCCTAGGCATCCCCCGACCCTGACACATCAAGTCTCGGTGGGGTAGAGAATGATTCTTACTAATTACTCACACGTGCACTGGGCCACACATGCAGACTCTGACACAAACATTATGCAATCAAAACCCACCCCACACAACAATGTTTCTATTTTCTTAAAAATCATTTAATATTTATAGTTCATTGTCACATTGCATGTATATGAGTGATAGCAGTTGAGCAGACTCAGCCATTTCCAAGTTCTTAAAGTTGTGGTTTGTCTTCACCGGTACACTGGAAACGGCATTATTATTGGAGGGACAACTTGCGATATTTAAATTTATCTTTCTTACACAGAATGCATTTGTTTACATAGTTCAATATCGACTCAATAATACCACAGTGCCACATTTTCTCAATGAACTTAAGGAATCTTCACTCATAGTAGTGTTTATGGCTAGGGTAATTGGAAGCCTTTGACAAGTGCTTCTTAAGCTTGATCCTTCAGATGAGCTAGATGCCCAAGGAACAGCTCAGCTAAAGTGTCTCCATTGAGCTGACTGGAACATATGAAAATTCTAATTAGTGAAAGTTATGCAGTGGATAACTACTATGCATTCTAAATTATATTTATCCATTACAACTTTGTCATCAAATATTGGATATGGCCTATAGTTAGCGTCACTGTAAATTTGCATTTCAACTGGAGAAAAAGACACCTTCTTTTTGTCTTCGCTGATTAACATTTTCAAGCTCTGTAATTTTCTTGCTGCTCACAGAAACAAAGCCAGCCAAGCTCGTACAGAAGGCCTATTCTCCAAGATATAAATATTTGCTATTCAGAAAATCTCAATGAGGGTTTAGTTATTTTAAACTAAAGAAAGAAAATTGCTAGTAATGATTGGTTTCAGCTAACGAAATGCTTTTATGCAAATATGTGAACCCTAAATATGACCTGGAAACAAAAGACTGCTTAACAGTTACTATTAAGCAATACATTAGTAGATCAATTAAACAGAACTTCTTTCTAATGAGTATGTGGTGCAGGGGTTGCCATAGAAACCTGGAAAGGAAAAGCCCTTGAATGCTAATTTATCATTCTAAGACTGTAAAATACTGAAGATCTGTTGCTGGCTGGCTTACTAAAGTTGAAATAGGTCACTTTTGAGGAATGAACATATTTTGTCATAAGTGAGCTTTGTAAAGATAATCTATTAGATTCTAGCTCCTAAGCATTCCAGGATGTACATACACCACCTGCCTAGATTACCTTTTCAGTACACATTTAGTCTATGAAAAAGACCTATCAAATTTAATTTTTATGTTCCCAGAGGAGAAATATACCATAAAATTAATGTCATGTACTCCTTACATTTCTATTTCACTGCATGAATGAATATTTTGTGTTTATCCAAACTGAAGTTGGATTTTGCTATATGCGAAGGAATTAAGTGGGGAAAAGACATGGGCATAACTGGATTGATAAAGAAGTGATGTAACATGGAACCAAGGACAGCTTTGGCCTATGCCACAAGGACCATTTGAAGATAAATTGTCCTTAAGAGACTGAATATCAAGAAAAATGGAACCATAATGAATCCATTGAAAAGCTACTGAATGCATGATGGCCCAGGAATAGATCAGACATCAGACAAAGGAGGTGCCTGCCACTAAGACCATAAGTTCATTCTGGTTTAATGGACTATTGAAAGGGAATTGGGGGTGAATCTTTGCATATACCACCACGTGCCTAGAAGAATCATCAATCCATATATCTTTCCTTGTATAATAGTGAGAATGTACATAGAGAAATTTTAGGAAACATTTCCAAATACCATGCACCAAAACAACGAAATTGTTGTATGTCGATGTAGAAGAGATTACTGCAATAAAAGGTATATATAGCACCTTTGGTTTCAGGTACGTGAGACTAAAACAGGGCTCCGTATTCTGATTCATTGGTTTATGTGCTATTTTTGTGCCAGAGCTATACTGATTGGGTAGCTATAGATGTGTAGTATATTTTGAAGTCGTTTACTCTAATGTCCCTAGCTTTGCCTTTTTGATCAAGATTAGTAAAGTCTTTTATGTTACCATGAGACTATGTTTTCTGTTTTAGTAATGCATGATGTAGTTGTTTTTAGCTATTTTAGCTATTTTTGGTGAATATTACATTAAAACTAAGATCACTTTGCATAGCATGGGCATTTAAAAAATACTACTCACAACATGTGGCATCTTTCCTTCATTTATAAGTTTTCACTAGTGTATCATTAATTTTATATAAAATTAATTTTACTATATTTATTGTATATGATTTTGTGTGTTGTGTGTCTTGATAAGGCATAAGAGCATAAGACATGAGTGAAGGAGAGGACAATTTGGTGAGTTGTTTCTTTTCTTCTATCTCACGATGTCCAGGTATAGAACTTGAATTGCCAGATTTGGTGGAAAAATTCAAACTTGTTGATGTATCTCACTGGTATCTCATAACTGTCAGTATAATACTTTTCATGTATTTATTTTAAAAATTTCAGGCATTTTTGCAGGTACTGAAGATAAGACTGCATTCTTGTTTCTTTCCAAGTGGATCATTACGAGAGAATGGAAATGTCAGTTCAAACTGCATTAGATTCATATAAAAATCGAGAAACAATGAAGCTAAATGAGTAGAGAAGTGCTGTATGACCTTCACCTCAGCTGGGAGTTATTTTAGCAAAGTCACAAAAGCAAAAAGTTTTAAAAAAATTTATGAGACCTCATAAAATTGCAAAGCTTCTGCAAGGCAAAAGACACAGTCAATAAGACAAAAAGACCACCAACAGACTGGGAAAGGATCTTTACCTATCCCAAATCAGATAGGGGACTAATATCCAATATATATAAAGAACTCAAGAAGGTGGACTCCAGAAAAATCAAATAACCCCATTAAAAAAGGGGCTCAGAATTGAACAAAGAATTCTTACCTGAGGAACACCGAATGGCAGAGAAGCACCTGAAAAAATGTTCAACATCCTTAATCATCAGGGAAATGAAAATCAAAACAACCCTGAGATTCCACCTCACACCAGTCAGAATGGCTAAGATCAAAATTTCCAGTGACAGCAGATGCTGGCGAGGATGTGGAGAAAGAGGAACACTCCTCCATTGTTGGTGGGATTGCAAGCTTGTACAACCACTCTGGAAATCAGTCTGGCGGTTCCTCAGAAAATTGGACATAGTACTACCAGAGGATCCAGCAACACCTCTCCTGGGCATATATCCAGAAGACGTCCCAATCGGTAAGAAGGACACATGCTCAACTATGTTCATAGCAGCCTTATTTATAATAGCCAGAAGCTGGAAAGAACTCAGATGACCCTCAACAGAGGAATGGATACAGAAAATGTGGTACATTTACACAATGGAGTACTACTCAGCTATTAAAAAGAATGAATTTATGAAATTACTAGGCAAATGGATGGACCTGGAGGGCATCATCCTGAGTGAGGTAACACAATCACAAAGGAACTCACACAATATGTACTCACTGATAAGTGGATATTAGCCCAGAAACTTAGGATACCCAAGATATAAGATACAATTTGCTAAACACATGAAACTCAAGAAGAAAGAAGACCAAAGTGTGGACACTTTGCTCCTTCTTAGAATTGAGAAAAAAACACCCATGGAAGGAGTTACAGAGACAAAATTTGGAGCTGTGATGAAAGGATGGACCATCTAGTGATTGCCATATCCAGGGATCCATCCTATAATCAGCTTCCAAATGCTGACACCATTGTGTACACTAGCAAGATTTTGCTGAAAGGACCCAGATATAGCTGTCTCTTGTGAGACTATGCCGGGGCCTATCAAACACAGAAGTGGATGCTGACAGTCAGCTATTGAATGGATCACAGGGCCCCCAAAGGAGGAGCTAGAGAAAGCACCCAAGGAACTAAAGGGAACTGCAACCCTGTGGGTGGAACAACAATATGAAGTAACCAGTACCCCGGAGCTCTTGTCTCTAGCTGCATATGTATCAAAAGATGGCCTAGTCGGCCATCACTGGAAAGAGAGGCCCATTAGACTTGCAAACTTTATATGCCCCAGTACAGGGGAACGCCAGGGCCAAAAAGGGGGAGTGGGTGGGTAGGGGAGTGGGGGGTGGGTATGGGGGACTTTTGGGATAGCATTGGAAATGTAAATGAGGAAAATACCTAATAAAAAAATTCAGAAGTAAAAAATAAAAAAATTTAAAAAAAGAAAAAATAAAATGTCAGATTGGTTCAGAATATTCTTATAAACAGCCTTGAAAACAATAAATGCAGTGATGAAATGGTTTATTGGAACAAGAAGAACGAACTGAGAGTTCTTCTCCAAGCAAAGATTAATATATACAAACCAAAGGCTAAGAGAGTATTCTCCCATGCCAGCTAGAGGACTATTGTCAGAAAGAGAAAAAAGTGACAAATCCTGATGAAAATGTGCTGACTCTCTTCTGTTTATACTGTTGGCCAGAATGCACTAAACAGCCATAAAGGGAAATGATATGGAGATTAAAACACACACACACACACAAATTAGAAGCAGATATGGTTCTGTTGTTAAAGGTGCTCAACACCAAATCATGTGGTGGAAGGAGAGAACCAGCTCTCTAAAACTGTCCTTTGACATTCACAGTCTGACTGAGGTGTATGCACACACAAATAAGCAAATATAAAAAAAAAAAAAACAGAAAAGTTATGTCACACAATAATTCTTCTTTTTAGTATATGTCCAAAAGAATCCAAATCAGAGTATCAAATAAATACCTAAACATATGTCTATTATAGCAGACTTTAAAGAGATACCTACAGGAACAATTATTGTAGCAGTGTTCATAGTAGCTGATAACTGGAAGTGAAATCAGCCAGTCACCAGTTCTGCATGGCTTCACTCACATGTCAAAGAAAGAATCAGAAGAGTGTGCTGCAGACATCAGTGCTCAGTAACAAAAGACAATGAAGAAAGATCAGTCAATAACTGAGGAATCATAGTGAACTACATGTAGTAGCTTTTGATACTCTATTAAACCGACGATTGATGTCATAGCAATATTGCACATCATTACCTAGAATAGCCTGAAGGGAGGGTTTTCAATATCTTTATCTTGAGTATTTGATTAGGAGCCCAAATATCCAGAATACATACAATGTTTTGTATTTTCAAAAGATGACACCTGAGGTACCCTACCTGACCAGTGGTTTGGCTTCCTTCTGGTCTGTGCCATTTTACCCTGCACACAAACTCCACAACCAGTCCCACAACAGCCAGAAGTTCCACTCCCAAGTGCTCTTACATGCCCAGGAATACATAATCACAGGAACACAGGACCCCAGGCGCTTTGTCACACCAGGATCTCAGGGTCCTAGAGGCAGCTTGACTCACAGGAACTCTGACACACCAAGGATCTCAGGATCACAGGATCCCTGAATCACAGTATCACAGAGACAGCTGGACTCTGAGGAGTTGTGACCAGCGAGGATTACAGGAAGCACAGACACCAGTCAGATATAGTGAGGGCAGGGAGCACTACAGATAATCAGATGGCAGGAGGCAAGTATAAGAACATAAGCAACAGAAACCAAGGTTACTTGGCATCATAAGAACCCAATTCTTCCACCATAGCAAGGCCCGGATACATCATCACACCTGAAAAGCAAGAATCAGATCTAAAATAACTTCTCATTGACAATGATAGTGGACTTTAAGAAGGACATAAATAACTCCCTTAAAGAAATACAGGAGAACACAGGTAGAAACTTAGAAGCCCTTAAAGAGGAAACACAAAAAATACCTAAAGAATTACAGGAAAACACAATCAAACAGGCAAAGGAAATGAAGAAAACCATTCAAGATCTAAAAATGAAAATAGAAACAATAAAGAAATGACAAAGGGAGACCACCCTAGATTCGGAAAGCCTAGGAAAGAGATCAGGACTCATAGGTGCAAGTATCAACAACAGAATACACAAGTTAGAAGATAGAAGAGAGAATCTCAGGGGTAGAAGAAACCATAAAAAGCATTGACATAACAGTCAAAGAAAATGCAAAATGCAAAAAGCTCCTAACCCAAAACATCTAGGAAATCCAGGACAAAATGAGAAGACCAAACCTAAGGACAATAGGTATAGAAGAGAGCTAAGATTTCCAACTTAAAGGGACAGTAAATATCTGCAACAAAATTATTGATGAAAAGTTCTCTCTTTGTTTTCTAAAGAAAGAGATGCCCATGAACATAAAGAAGCCTACAGGACTCAAAACAGATTGGGCCATAAAAGAAATTTCTCCTGTAACATAATAATCAAAACACCAAATGCACTAAACAAAGAAAATATTAAAAGCAGTAAGGAAGAAAGGTCAAGTAACATATAAAGGCAGACCTATCAGAATTACACCAGACTTCTCACCAGAGACTATGAAAGCCAGAAGATCCTGTGCAGATGTCATATAGACCCTAAGAGAACACAAATGCCAGCCCAGGCTACTATACCCAGGAAAACTCTCAATTACCATAGACGGAGAAAACAAGATATTCCATGACAAAACCAAATTTACACAACATCTTCCCGCAAATGCAGCCTTACAAAGGATAATGGATGGAAAACAACAGCACAAGGGGGGAACTACACCCTAGAAAAAGCAATAAAGTAATCTTTCAACAAACTCAAAAGAAGTTAGTCACAGAAACACAATTCCACCTCTAACAACAAAAATAACAGGAAGTAATAATCACTTTTCCTCAATATCTCTTAATATCAATTAATAAATTGACCAATAAAAAGACATGGACTAACAGACTTGATATGTAAACAAGACCCAGCATTTTGCTGCATTCAGTGACAAAGACAAGCACTACCTCAGGGTAAAAGTTTGGAAAACAATTTTCCAAGCAAATGGTCCCAAGAAACAAGCTGGAATAGCCATTCTAATATCAAATAAAATCGAATTTCAACAAAAAGTTATCAAAAAAGGATAAGGAAAGGCACTTCATACTGGTCAAAGGAAAAATCTACCAAAATGAACTCTCAATTCTGAACATCTATGCTCCAAATGCAAGGACAACCACACTCATAAAAGAAACTTTACTAAAGCTCAAAGCACACATTGCAACTCATACAATAATAGTGGGAGACTTCAACACCCCACTCTCATCAATGGACAGATCATAGAAACAGAAACTAAAGAGAGACACAGTGAAACTAACAGAAGGTATGAACCAAATGGATCTAACAATTTATAGAACATTTCAAAATAATATCCCTTGTCTCAGTACCTCCTGGTACCTTGTCCAAAATTGACAATATAATTGGTCACAAAAAAAAAAAAGGCCTCAACAGATACAAGAAGTTTGAAATAATCCCATGCACCCTTTCAGATAACCATGGATTATGCCACTTTAAATGCCAACCAAAAAAAACCAAAAAACAAAAAAAGGAAAACACATACACATGGAAGCTGAACAATGCTCTCCTCAATGATAACTTGGTTAAGGAAGAATAAAGAAAGAAATTAAAGACTCCTTAGATTTTAATGAAAATGAAGACACTTCATACCAAAACTTATGGAACACAATGAAAGCAGTGGTAAGAGGAAAGTTCATAGCTCTAAGTGCCTCCAAAAAAAAACTGGAAAGAGCTTTCACTACCAGCTTGACAGCACACCTGCAAGCTCTAGACTAAAAAGGAGCAATTACATCCAAGATGAGTAGACAGCAGGAAATAATAAAATCAAATTTGGCTGAAAACAACCAAATAGAAACAAAAAGAGCTACACAAAGAATCAACAAAAGCAGTAGCTTCTTTTTGAGAAAGTCAACAAGATAGATAAATCCTTAGCCACAGTAACCAGAGAGCATAGAGACAGTATCCAAATTAATAAAATCAGAAATGAAAAGGGAGACATAACAGAAACTGTGGAAATTCAAAAATCATCAGATCCTACTACAAAAGCCTCAACGAAACTGGAAAATCTGGATGAAGTGGATAATTTTCTAGACACATACAAGGTGCCAAAGTTGAAACAGGATCAGATAAATCATCTAAACAGTCCCATAACCTCTAAAGAAATAGAAGCAGTCATTAATAGTGTCCCAACCCCCCCCCCCAAAAAAAAAAAGTCCAGGACCAGATGGGTTTAGTGGAGAATTTATCAGACTTTTAAAGAAGACCTAATACCAATACTCTTCAAACTATTCCATAAAATAGAAACAGAAGGTACACCAACCAATTCCTTCTATGAAGGCACAATTATGGTTATACCTAAACCACACAAAGACCAAAGAAAGAGAATTTCAGACCAATCTCCCTTATAAATAATGATGCAAAAATACTCAATAAAATTCTTGCCAACAGAATTCAAGAACACATCAAAATGAGCATTCACCATGATCAAGTAGGCTTCATCCCAGGGATATAGGGATGGTTCAATATATGGAAATCCGTCAATGTAATCCACTACATAAACAAACTCAAAGGAAAAAAAAAATGATCATTTCATTAGATGCTGAAAAAGCATTTCACAAAATTCAGCATCCCTTCATGTTAAAAGTCATAGATTAGGAATTCAAGGACCCCATGTAAACATAATAAAAGCAATATACATCAAACCAGTAGCCAACATCAAAATAAATGTAGAGAAACGTGAAGCAATCACACTAAAATCAGGGACTAGAAAAGGCTGCCCACCCTCTCCCTACATATTCAATAGAGTACTTTAAGTTCTAGCTAGAGCAATTAGACAATAATAGGAGGTCAAATTGATACAAATTGGAGAGGAAGAAGTCAGAATATCACTATTTGCAAAAGATATGATCATATACTTATGTGACCCCCAAAATTCCACCAGAGATCTCCTAAAGCTGATAAACAACTTTAGCAAAGTGTCTGGATATAAAATTAACTCAAACAAATCAGTGGCCTTCTTCTACTTAAAGGATAAACAGGCTGAAAAAGAAATGAGAGAAACAACACTCTTCACAATAGTCACAAATAATATAAAATACCTTGGTGTACTCTGACTAAACAAGTAAAAGATCTGTATGGCAAGAACTTCAAGTCTCTGAAGAAAGAAATTGAAGATCTCAGAAGATGGAAAGATATCCCATGCTCATACGTTGGCAGGATTAATATAGTCAAAATGGCTAACTTGCCAAAAGCAATCTACATATTTAAATAATCCTCATCAAAATTTCAAATCAATTCTTCATAGAGTTAAAAAGAGCAATTTGGAAATTCATTTGAACAACAAAAAACCTAGAATAGCGAAAACTATTCTCAATACTAAAAGAACTTCTGGTGGGAATCACCATTTCTAAACTGAAGCTGTACTACAGAGCAATAGTGATTAAAAAACAAAAAACAAAAAACAAAAAAACAAAACAAAGCAAAACAACAACAAAAAAACCCCTGCATGGTAATGGTACAGAGACAGGCAGGAAGATCAATGGAATAGAATTGAACACCCAGAAATGAACCTCCAAACATGGTTACTTGATCTTTGACAAAGGAGCTAAAACAATCCAGTGGAAGAAGACAGCATTTTTACCAAATGATGCTAGTTCAACTGGTGGTCAAAATGTAGAAAAATGCAAATCACACATTCTTATCTCCTTGTACAAAGCTTAAGTCCAAGTGGATCAAGGGCCTCTCACATAAAACCAGATACACCGAAACTTATAGAGGAGAAAGTGCGGGAAAGCCTTGAACACATAGGCACAGCAGAAAAATTTCTGAACAGAACACTAGTGGCTTATGTTGTAAGATCACGAATCCACAAATGCAACCTCGTAAAATTGCAAAGCTTCTGTAAGGCAAAGGATGCTGTCGATAGGACAAAGGGCAACCAACAGTTTGGGAAAAGATCTTTACCAATCCTACATCCAATACAAGGCTAATATCCAATACATACAAAGAACACAAGGTTAGACTCTAGAAAATCAAATAACCCTATTAAAAATGGGGTACAGAGCTAAACAAAGAATTCTCAACTGAGGAATATCCAATGGCTGAGAAACACCTCAAGAAATGTTTAACATCCTTAGTCATCAGGGAAATGCAAATCAAAACGACCCTGAGTTTCCACCTCACACCAGTCAGAATGGCTAAGATCAAAAACTTAGGTGTCAGCAGATGCTGTTGAGGATGCGGAGAAAGAGAAACAGTGCTCCATTGCTGATGGGATTCAAAATGGTACAACCACTCTGGAAATAAATATGGCAGTTCCTCAGAAAATTGGACATAGTACTACCTGAAGACACAGCTATACCACTCCTGTGAATATACTCAGAAGATGCTCCAACATGTAATAAGGACACATGCTCCACTATGTTCATAGCAGCCTTATTTAAAATAGCCAGAATCTGGGAAGAACCCAGATATCCTTCAACAGAGGAATGGATACAGAAAGTGTGGTACACTTACAAAATAGAGTACTACTCATCTATTAAAAATGATGAATTCATGAAATTCTTAGGCAAATAGATGGAACTAGAAAATGTCATCCTGAGTGACGTAACCCAATCACAAAGAACACACATGGTATGCACTCACTGATAAGTGGATATTGGTCCCAAAGCTGCAAATACTCAAGATACAATTCACAGACCACATGAAGCTCAAGAAGTAGGAAGACCAAAGTGTCTTTGATCCATCTTAGAAAGAAATCAAAATACTCACAGGAGCAAATATGGAGATAAAATGTAGAGCAACCAGAGATTTCCCACCTGGGGATTCATTCCATATACAGTTATCAAACCTTCTTGAATGCCAAGAAGTTCATGCTGACAGGAGCCTGATATAACTGTCTCTTGAGATTCCCTGATAGATCCTTACAAATACAGAGGTAGATGCTCGCAGCCAACCATTGGTCTGAGTGTGGGGTCCCCAATAGAGAAGTTAGAGACAGGACTGAAGGAGTTGAAGGAGTTTGCAACCCCATAGGAAGCACAACAATATCAATCAACCAGATCCTTCAGAGCTCCCAGGGACAAAGTCATCAACCAAGGAGTACATATGTTTCCAAATGCATATACAGCACAGGATGGCCTTGTCAGGCCTCAATGGGAGGAGAGGTCCTTGGTCCTGTGAAGGTTCAATAGATGCCCCAATGTAGGGTAATCGAGAGCAGGGAGGTGGGAGTGGGTGGGTGAGTGTAGAAATACCCTCAGAGAAGCAAGGGGAGGGAGAATGGGATAGGGGGTCTCCTGGAAGGTAGAGGGAAATGGGAAAGGTGATAATATTTTAAATGTAAGGAAAATATTTTTTAAAAAATGACACTATTATGCTATAATGGTTTCCAGTGACCTTTTAATCAAAGCAAGATTCCAAAAGTGAAACCAACACCAGGCCTTTGGAAAAAGTCATATACACACTCAACATTGTAGTAGCTTCCAACATATATATACCTATTTTTTATAATATAACATTTTATAATATCAACATTTTAAATGGAATCGCCCTATGTCCTACCGTGGTTTCTTTTGTTGTGATAAATACCATGACTAAATGCAACTTGGGGAGGAAATGGATTGTCTTATCTTATTCTTTATAATCCATCCTAAAGAGAAACCAGTGTTAGACTCAAAGCAAAAAGCTGGAGTCAGGAAATTATGTAGAGAGAATGGATGAGTGCTTATTACTGTCTTGCTCCATGTCTTGATAAACCTGACTTCTTTTTTTTTTTTAATTTTTTTATTGGGTAGTTACTTCATTTACATTTCCAATGCTATCCCAAAAGTCCCCCACATGCTCCCCCACACACTCCCCCACCCATCCACTCCCACTTCTTGGCCCTGTCGTTCCCCTGTACTGAGGCATATAAAGTTTTCACGACCAATGGGCCTCTCTTTCCACTGATGGCCGACTAGGCCATTATCTGATTCATATGCAGCTAGAGTCAAGAGCTCTGGGGTACTGGTTAGTTCATATTGTTGTTCCACCTATAGGATTGCAGATCCCTTTAGCTCCTTGGGTATTTTCTCTAGCTCCTGCTTGGGGACCTTGTGATTCATCCAAGAGCTGACTGTGAGCATCCACTTCTGTGTTTGCTAGGAGACAGCCACAAGAACAGAATGCCAACTTTAACAACAAAAATAATAGGAAGCAACAATTACTTTTCCTTAATATCTCTTAATATCAGAAACCTGATTTCTTGTATCACCCTTGATTGTACTACCATCTTTCCAGAGATAGCACTGTTCACAGTAGGTGGGCCATCTCATATTAATCACTAATCAACAAAACAAACTAAAAAACCCTAAAGATTAGCTTATAGGCCAGTTTGTTTGACACTTTTTTTTGTCTTTATTTTTTTTTACTACTTTTTATTAGGTATTTTCCTCATTTACATTTCCAATGCTATCCCAAAAGTCCCCCATAACCCCCCAACTCCGCTACCCACCCACTCCCACTTTTTGGCCCTGGCATTCCCCTGTACTGGGGCATATAAAGTTTGCAAGTCCAATGGGCCTCTCTTTCCAGTGATGGCGAACTAGGCCATCTTTTGATACATATGCAGCTAGAGTCAAGAGCTCTGGGATACTGGTTAGTTCATAATGTTATTCCACCTATAGGGTTGCAGATCCCTTTAGCTCCTTGGGTACTTTCTCTAGCTCCTCCATTGGGGGCCCTGTGATCCATTCAATAGCTGACTGTCAGCATCCACTTCTGTGTTTGCTAGGCCCCAGCATAGTCTCTCAAGAGACAGCTCTATCTGGGTCCTTTCAGCAAAATTTTGCTAGTGTATGCAATGGTGTCAGTGTTTGGAAGCTGATTATGGGATGGATCCCTGGATATGGCAGTCTTTAGATGGTCCATCCTTTCATCACAGCTCCAAACTTTGTCTCTGTAACTCCTTCCATGGGTGTTTTGTTCCCAATTCTAAGAAGGGGCACAGTGTCCACACTTTGGTCTTCGTTCTTCTTGAGTTTCATGCATTTAGCAAATTGTATCTTATATCTTGGGTATCCTATGTTTATGGGTACAGGGGGGAAATTCCTGAATAGAACAGCAATGGCTTGTGCTGTAAGATCAAGAATCAATAAATGGGACCTCATAAAGTTGCAAAGCTTTGCAAGACAAAAGACATCATCAATAAGACAAAAAGACCACCAACAGATTGGGAAAGGATCTTTACCTATCCCAAATCAGATAGGGGACTAATATCCAATATATATAAAGAACTCAAGAAGGTGGACTCCAGAAAATCAAATAACCCCATTAAAAATGGGGCTCAGAACTAAACAAAGATTCTCACCTGAGGAATACAGAATGGCAGAGAAGCACCTGAAAAAATGTTCAACATCCTTAATCATCAGGGAAATGAAAATCAAAACAACCCTGAGATTCCACCTCACACCAGTCAGAATGGCTAAGATCAAAAATTCAGGTGACAGCAGATGCTGGCGAGGTTGTGGAGAAAGAGGAACACTCCTCCATTGTTGGTGGGATTGCAAGTTTGTACAACCACTCTGGAAATCAGTTTGGGGATTCCTCAGAAAATTGGACATAATACTACCAGAGGATCCAGCAATACCTCTCCTGGGCATATATCCAGAAGATGTCCCAACCTGTAAGAAGGACACATGCTCCACTATGTTCATAGCAGCCTTATTTATAATAGCCAGAAGCTGGAAAGAACCCAGATGCCCCTCAACAGAGGAATGGATACAGAAAATGTGGTACATTTACACAATGGAGTACTACTCAGCTATTAAAAAGAATGAATTTATGAAATTACTAGGCAAATGGATGGACCTGGAGGGCATCATCCTGAGTGAGGTAACACAATCACAAAGGAACTCACACAATATGTACTCACTGATAAGAGTTTGACACTCTTAATTAAGGTTCTAAGATAAAACTATCTTGTGTCAAGCTGAGAAAAAACTAAGCAACACATCCTATAATAAATTGATGATACCCCAATAGACATCATATGCTTCTGTGGGTCTCGCCTCTCCTGGGGGTGGCGTGGTGGGGTCATCTGTTACAAGCCTGCGAGTACAAAGGGAGCAAAAGCAGTGAGCAGTGGTCAGCCAGCTCTGAGTATGATGGAAGAACTTCTGGAGACCACTGCTGAAAAACAACTCTATTTTATTGGTCCTAGAAGAGGGTGTATAATGAGTTTGAGGAGTACAGGTGGAAAGGGCAAAATGGTCATAACACAGTACCTAATTATCATGCAGGAGGGAAGACAGAGAGGGACTTATGTGCTGAGTTATGCAGACTTGCAGAGAGCGCCCTGTGTAAGGTCATTTTTCAGACAAGGCCAGGTACCTGTGCTCAGGGACACTCTCCAGACAAAGTCAGGCAGAGAAAGGTAAGCCATGCTGAGATAGGGAGTCCACCATTTTCCACTGAGCTCAAACAGCCATTTAGACATTGGTGACTTCAAACACCACAGCAGGGTTCTCCAATATGCTACCAAGTAAAACCCCTAGTACCAGGAATGGGTTACTGTTCTGTCTGTCTGTCTGTCTGTCATTTTTTGAGTTGTTAGCTATTAGGTTCCTACAGATTCTCCTACACACACACACACACACACACACACACACACACAAAACAAAACAAAACCAAATCAGTCCATTGCTATTGACTACTCGCCAGAACTTGATGGTAATACCTATTGATTAAGATACCATATGCCTTACTACTCGGAAACCTCTCTCTGGTACTCCAGGGATGTTTCACCTTTGCTGGTTAGGGTTCATAGTGTTGGAAAACTCAGTCCTGGTATCAGAGTTAATAAAGGAATTATCAGTCTCATTCAGCAGGTACAATAACTAGCTTCCCAGTAATGTCATGAGAGCAGTCAACCACTCTGATTGGATTTAAACTGGTTCTATTTGGTAGAACCCATACTTTGCACTGCCAGTGAAGCCAGTAACCTGGGACTAGATAGATCATGGGTTCTAGAGTAAAACCTACTGGTATTATTCTGTTAAATGAACATAACAAATAAACAGCACCTTATGACTTATTATTGCACACACAGATCAGTGAATTGGGCAGCCCTCATTAGAGAAACCTCTTTTTGCAGTAGATAGTAATAAAACAGGGACCTATCAATGTGCAGACAGACACTTTGGAGTCCTTCAGAGCTAAATGGGATGGATTATCTACATGACATCCCTATCCTTAAGTTCAGGCACATATGCAAATGATGTAGAAGAAAGATTTTAAAAGTTGAAGATTGTGGATGACTTCAAAGAAACAATATTTTCCAGACTCATATGAACTTACAGATACTGTGATCACATGAAAACGACCTATACAAGTTCAATAGAAAGAAATCCAAATACATAGGAGGGAAACTGGCATTAATTTCCATCCCTGACAAAGAAGCTTTTCATTACTGACAGCTTCTAGAAGAGAGAAATCAGTTTTCTTCAACAGCGTGGTACTGGGTTTATCCTGCACACTTCAGGTCAGGCCTCAGACTTCTGAGTATTTAGCCAACACAAATTGGATTCTGTGGGTTTTTTTTTAATTGTTTTATTTTTAAAGAGCAACAGAACATGAAATTGTGTAGGTAGGATCTGGGAGGAGTCATGACTGGGGAATGTACATGATCATAAAAAGTTATATGAAATGCTCAAAGAATAATTTAAAACATTATTAAAACAGAAAGCATGGCAGTCAAGGAGAATGCTACAAGTATTTATATAAAATTATAAATGAAGATAACTTAATTACTGTGGAGTCAAAATTATAAAGGAATTTTTCATGGGAGTCAAGAGTACAGTAAAGACTGGCTACCTTGTGACAAAACAGAGCTTTTAGATGGTCGAGGCCAGGAATGTAATATTTGTAAGAGCACACAAAAATATATGGTACTTTCAAAACAATACAGAGTGATGCCAATTACTTTATTATTCACTTTTATTTAAAACGAAAACACAAACAAAAACGCTGTCATTGTAACCTTTCACCAGGAGCCTCATATGTACCAGGAAGTGTTAAGAACAGAAACTTCTGGCAGGGATTCTGGGCAGTACTTAAGGATCTATCTTTTCGAGAAGCTTTCACTTTCAAAGACTGGAAGCCTGAGGACAGTAACACCAAAATTAACAGCATAAGCATGCAGTCCAGTTTAGACGACAAACACCTACATATGATGCAACAGTAATATAACTTGAATCATTTAGACTGATTATTGTCAAGAAAAGAACTGATAACACATTTCAAAAGAGTAATCAAGTTCTACATATGCTTGCCAACAGCTACGTAAACAATAATAAACTTGGGGGTTGTAAGAAAATATGACAATTGCTTCAAGAAAGTTAATTTGGGGGCATTTTTCTTTATTTTTGCGATTATAATCTAATTACATAATGTATTCTTTCTCTTTCCTCTCCTCTTTTCTTATTAATTATTCTTATATACACACATACACTATATATATATATATATATATATATATATACATATATATATATATATAAAATCTGCTCCTTCTGTTTAATGGTTTTTATGTTTTCAGGTGACCATTTGGTATGCTCTTTCCTGGGGAAGATTATGTACCCACTTTCAGCATTCTTTAGTTGCCTGTAGCTCCTTGTGTAGGGTTAAGACCTCATTGTCTCTCCTTGTTCATTAAGGCATGTACATTGTTGTTGAGATTGAAAACTTCCTAAAAAGCATTTCCTCTGAGCTGTGATGTTTCCAAACATCAGTTTTACAAAATAAGTAAAACTCAAAATGCTGCATTCCCTGCTTCTTTATTCACCTTCACCTTGCCAATTATCTTCAGCTGATGTTATCTAAGTAATTGGTCTTAGGGTCCCGGAGTTGCCTCACAAACACATAAACAGTGGTCTCAATCTGACAGGGCTAGTTTATTGAGCATATGCCCCCAGGCCTGATCTACAGGGCCACTGGTTTTCCCACCAGTCAGGATGTAGAGATAGAAGATTTCCTTTGGAACATGTCTTTCTTGTACATTTATCCTGCTCCCATTGGTTGGGGTATTCAATTGTGGCAGGGGACTTAGCTTGTCTAACATTCATATCTTAACTTATCAGTCAGGATATTAGTTATAGACATACAGTATATGTCTCTTTCTGCCAAGTAGGATGTCAGTTCCCAGGGAGGTCTTTGGAATGTAAACTTTACTTGACACCTACTCAAAATGAAAGCCTTACTCCAGGTTCTTATATTGTTGCAGGTGTCTCTTATGTTGGGATCCATCGCAGGGGTAGCTTATAAAACCAAATACCATAAAAGATTATTCCCAGGTGCAGGAAGTGCAGCTGCATGGCTAGTTTGTCTTCAAGCTTATTATGGGTAACTACACAAAGTAGTTCTACTGACTTCTATCATGATTGGTTTCCAAGGGCTCAGAACACAACAGAATATGTAATCAACTTGGGCATGAGAAAGTTTCCTAGTAGCAGCAGAAACTTTGGAGAAAGTTTCCTTATAATTAGTAACAGCACAACATGGCAGGCTAGCCAGGTAACCGTTACCTAGGCCTTAACATTTTACATAGGTCTTAACATTTGATTCAAGCCTTAATATTTTACCTAGGTCTTAACAATCAGACAGCAGTTTTTATATGTGCAGATGTTGTGTCTGCATAGATCATTGTTACTCTCACAGTTGTAAGAACAGCTTTGCCATGGGTTCCAGTACTGATACTATGTCTGGAAAACCATGTCATTATTAGACTGTTTGGCAATGATATGATTAAAACCTGTTTACAATGAATGCTATTTAGAAAGCAAGGGAGAAACAGAGAGAGAGAGAGAGAAAGAGAGAGAGAGAGAGAGAGAGAGAGAGAGAGAGAGAGAGAGAGAGAGAGAGATCCAGATACAAAGAGAGAAATTTTTAAATTTTAATTTTATGTATTTTGCATCATGGTTAAAGTTTGCCTTCCCTCCATCTCTTCCAGTCCGCCCTGCCCCACCCAACCTCTCCATTCACCCAATCCACCCCTCCTCCATTTCTCTTCAGAAAATGGCTGGCTTTATAGCTATCAACCAGCAATGGCATAGCAAGTTGCTGTGAGACTAGGTACTGCCTTTTCTACTTAGGTTAGAAAAGGCAACACAGTAGGAGGAAAGAATCCCAAGAGGAGACAAAAAAGTCAGAGACAGCTCCTGTCCCCACTCTTAGGAGTCCCACAAGAAGACCAAGCTACACAACCATAACATATATACAGAAGGACTAGATCAGATCCATGCAGGCTACCACCAACTTGTTTTTGTTTTTGTTTTCAGTTTTCTTTTCTGATTCATTTCATTAAATCAAATTTATCTAATTCTCCAAAGCTTTTGCATGAAACAGCTCTTATTTAAAAACACCTCAGATTTCTCTATCCAAAAAAAAATCTCTTCTTAAGCTGATCAGGTTCTGAGAGGGCAAAACATAGTGAGAACTAGTAAAAGTTTGTGGTAAACAACTCCAAGAGTAAATTCTAAAGGAAAGAAAATATGAGGTCTGAACTGATCATTCAGCAAAGGGTAAAAAGTTTCCTAACCAGAGCCAAGTCACTCCCGTGTCAAAGGGGTAAAGTAATGGCAGCGATTGTGGCCAGCGCATCATTAAAGTGAACTGCGTTAAAATAATAGTGCTGAGACGCAAGGATAACTCATCTGACATTTGATTTGGTTTGAAAAGTTCAAAGAATCCAAATTATTATACTGAAAGATTGATTTATTTCTGTCCCCTAGCACTAAAAGGTAATTTAGATAGGAGAATATCATCATTTTAAGAAAAATGTTAGGGTCTTCACAAAGCCCTAAATAACTTGAGGCTATGGAGACCTTTACAAGCATGTATCAAAAAGAAATTTTGCTTGCGCTTTATCTTGTTTTTTTTTTTCTCTCCCCTCCCAATTGATATTTTTTCTTTAAAATTGATTCAATAATTTATCATTTACATTTAAGATAAAAATAAAGTGATTGATATCAAAATTAATAAAAATGGATATTAATTATTTATGTCTACCCAATAGTTACTCTTGTATAATTAATTGTACTACAGAACAATGTTCTTTTAAACACCATGCTGTAGACTTTTTGCCTTTGACTGAAAGAGGCATGTTCAGAAGATCTCTGATTGTACATTGCATATGATGAGTGAGAAATAATTGAAGACAGTTCAAATATAATTGGGTCTAAAGTGTGCCATAAATCTTTTGTGTCTCTGTGTGGCAGATATAATTCTGAGGCTCCATGCAAGAATGATAAGGAGTTGTTGGACAAATACTATCCAGTTAGCAGGAGAATCACAGTGAACAGAGATGAAGTTCACCTACTAAGTGATTATATAGAAGTTGGACCAGCCATCAAAAGCATGATGACCACAAAAGCTGAGGCATGGGACAAGCAAATGGAGGCATGAGTTTCTGTTGTGATAATTTACTAGACTGTAAGGGCTTAGGTCAGTAATAAGAAAGGAACTCTTCATTCCTTGTCTACCTCATGTAAACTACGGGTAGATTTCTAAGACAAACAGGAGATGGGAGGAAATGTGAGGAAAGCCTAGAGTAATGACATCAGCTTGGAGGTACCAAGAAGGAAAATATTTCAACTGGAAAACATTGTATTGTCTAAAATGTTAGCACTGACGTTATATTCAGTTGTGTGTCTGTGTGTCTGTGTGTCTGCTGTCAACATCAATGTCAGAGTGAGGATACAGAGCAAGGTGAGATTGTGGGAAATTAATAAAAGAAATAGGCAGGATCATTTCAAGGATTTGAATTAAAGAGAAGCATAGGCACCAACATGCATAAAAACCATTCATTCTACATTTTCCCATGATTCTTTTCTTCAAGATATGCATTGGCAAAAGTTTAAAGAAACTTGTGGATAAAAAGCCTCATTTTAGAATGTTTTTAATTATTATTTTTTACATTTAAATTGAAAAAAATTATAGAATATATTCTGATTATGGTTTTCCCTCTCCCGATACCTCCCAGATCTATCTCTACCTCCCCAACGACTCAAATTTATACCCTTTCTTACTCCTATTACAAAAAAAAAATCCAAGAATCTAAAATAGGAAAAGAAAGGAAAGATAATAAAATAAGATAACATAAAAACAAACAAACTTGAACAGTTCCAAACAAATTCAGACAGAATATAACCCTAACCCGAACATAACTTAGGTATTTACTGTCCTCACGCTTGTACTTCACAGCCACTCTCTAGTTACTCTTCAGCTTGTGTGTTTTGAGTACCTCTGTATTAACATTGAATCTATGTATTTCAAATGTGATTATTTATTATTGTTTTTCTGAAAATAGGTAATATTTAAGAATGAACAAAAACATTTTTATTTAAAATTTTTATTTTTAAAATGGCTTAGTTGTAATTCCAATACTTGGGAGACTAAATTATCATCTACAAGCTCAAGGCAGGCCTGGGTTTTATAGTAAGATTCTATCAAAAATTTAAAGAAGAAAATATGCGCCCCATCAAATGTTTGTGGAATTACTTTGTATTTGCATGATTACGATGATGATGATAATAATTAATCAGTGAAGCAAGGCATTAGAGTCATCATTACAATAAATCACACCTAGCTATGCTTTATACTAAAATACTTTTACACAATATAACAAACAGTACAGCTAAATAAAACTTTACAGCAAATATAATAAATTTCTGTAATGATGTTCTCTGTTATAGATTCTCATAATTCTGAATAAATAATCTCATAAATTTAATGTATGTTGACAATTCAAATCAGTATCCTAACATATGTAAGTACACAAATGTCCCAATCAATGTAAGACCAGTAAAATTACCAATGAGTCACTAAATCATATTTATACAATCATATACACACACATACATATACATAATCATATATAAAACATCTATGTGTGTGACTTTAAACCCACTTTAGATTTCATGAGTTTTGGTAGCCATATATCCCAGAGGGCCCCATTTCTTCACTTCTCGTGAATGCCTTCTGGTTAGTGGGGTCATGGCAGTAGTTGACCTTGACAAAGTCCATGTGTTGCCCAATGAAAGAAAGAAAAGGGAAAGCAGTCAGAGACAGGTAAACAGCATGCTTCGTCAGACCTGAGTTTACAATTACACTTCAGTAAAACAGCAAAAAAAAACATGGGAAAAACAGCCAGACTGATTTTGAAATGAGCCCCTCTTTCTGTATAAAATATAAACAACCCATCTAATGGGATTTGAAAAGAATTGTTTTATATCAAATCATGAGCCTAAGCAGGGTCTGTCATCAAATAGCTCACTCAAAACTATGTGATGTTTCATCTTAAAGTGTTCATTAGCTAAAGCAGTAACACCCACACTTCACAGGAATTAAACTGTAAAGTGATGTGTAAGTACTTAGTTATGTGCATTCTTTAAAATGTTTTATATACCATAAAGAACATTTCAAAAACTCCATGTTAGAAAGCATTTTATTGCTTAAACTTACATGTGTGATGATGAGTTGTGCACATTTCAAGTCAATAAAAGAGAACATTTTCTTCACTAAATGTGTTTCTCCCCCACTACTCTGTCAAAAATTGTCTCAGTTAATTCAAATAGTAACTGTACATTTTATATGAAATATTTATGTATGTCTCAATCCAGATACAAGCATGGCACATAGTTTTAACAGCTTGATAGAATATTTTGCTATATTGATTAACCATGCTGTATGTTAATACCTGCTAAATTTTTATGAAGTCACATCTGTAAAAGTTAGACTAGGATGGTCCATTGCAAACTGAAAAGACTGTCCCACCTGGTGATAACATGCAGGGTAATTTATTACAGGAAATGAAGTCAACTGGAGGTCAGCATGTAGAAAAATGCACATCACATCGATCCATTCTTATCTCCTTGTATAAAGCTCAAGTCAAAGTAGATCAAGGACCTCCACATAAAACCAAGTATACTGAATATAATAGAAGAAAAGGTGGGGAAGAGCCTTCAACACAAGGGCACAGAGAAAATTTCCTGAACAGAACACCAAAGGCTTATGCTCTAAGATCAAAAATAGACAAATGGGACCTCATAAAATTGCAAAGCTGTTGTAAAGCAAAGGATACTGTCAATAGGACAAAATGGCAATCAACAGATTGGGAAAAGATCTTTACCAATCTTACATCTGATAGAGGGATAATATCCAACATATACAAAGAACTTAAGAAGAATGACTCTAGAGTTATTTTAATGACCCTATTAAAAATGGGATTCAGAGCTAAACAAACAATTCTCAACTGAGGAATATTGAATGGCTGAGCAGCACCTAAGAAATATTAAAATCCTTAGTCATCAGGGAAATGCAAATCAAAACGACCCTGAGATTCTACCTCATACCAGTCAGAATGGCTAAGATCAAAAACTCAGGTGACTGCAGATGCTGGCAAGGATGTGCAGAAAGAGGAACACTCCTCCATTGTTGATAGGATTCCAAGCTGGTACAACCACTCTGGAAATCAGTCTGGAGGTTCCTCAGAAAACTGGGCATAATCCTACCTGAGGACCCAGCAATACCACACCTTGGCATATACCCAGAAGATGCTCCAACATATAACAAGGACACATGCTCCACTATGTTTATAGCAGCCTTATTTATAATAGCCAGAAGCTGGAAAGAACCCATATGTCCTTTAACAGAGGAATGGATACAGAAAATGTGGTACATTTACACAATGGAGTACTACTCATCTATTAAAAATGATGACTTCACTAAATTCTTAGGCAAATGGATGGAACTAGAAAACATCATCCTGATGTAGGAGCACAGTACATTCATTTGAGTAACTCAGATAATCATATGAACAAGTTTAAGCTATATTAAGGTAAGACATCTTTTTTAAAATTTTTATTAGATATTTTCTTAATTTGCATTTCAAATGGTATCCTCTTTCCTGGTTTTCCCTCCGAAAACCTCCTATGTCCTCCCCCCCCCCAACCCTCTCCCTCTTCATTGTCCTGGCATTCCTGTTCACTAGGGCATCAAGCCTTCACAGGACCAAGGGTTTCTCCTCCCATTTATGCCAGACAAGGCCATCCTCTGCTACATAGGTGGCTGGAGACACAGGTCCCTCCATGTGTACCCTTGGTTGGTGGTTTAGTCCTTGAGAGCTCTAGGGTTTCTAGTTGGTTCATATTGTTGTTCCAGCTAAGGGGCTGCAAACCCCTTCAGCTCCTTGGGTCCTTTCTCTAACTCTTCCATTGGGGACCCTTTGCTCTGTCCACTGGTTGGCTGCAACCACCTCTGTATTTATCAGGCCCTGGCTGAGCATCTTAGGAGACAGCTATGTCAGCTTCCTGTCAGCAATCACTTATTGGCATCCACAATAGATCCTGGGTTTGGTAACTGTATATGGGATGGATCCCCACGTGGGGCAGTCTCTGGATGGTCATCTTACACAAACATGATATTCTAAATTTTCTTAAATATTGTCAAATAGTAAATTAAGCAAATATTCCTACATAGTTTTCTGGCTTATTTAATTTTACTTACATTTATTAATCATTTTTCCTTGCAAATGTCTACAGAGAAAAATTTATTTTATTCCTCCAAGATTCATTTCCTTGTTGATGAATTTTGATAATTTATAGAAGTGTTTAAAGTCACCTGGTTAACTTCTTTATAATTAAGATCAAGAAAAATCTGTACTGTATGTAGATGTGGTTTCACAGATTTAAATGGTATGTAGATTTGATTTCAATTTGAAAGACAGATACCACAACATTTTTTTCTTTTTGTATTATGATAAATATTGAGGTCAGTGAGGTGGCACAGCATGAGCCACCTCAAAGAGCTTTCCTCCAAGATGACCTTAGAGTCAACTAAAATGAATGTAACTCAATTCATGGGTCACAATATGTGCACACCAGCACACAAATATTAAGCAAATGAGTGTGTGTGTGTGTGTGTGTGTGTGTGTGTGTGTGTGTATGTGTGTGTCTATGTAAATAATCTCTGCAGACATTTTGTCTTTAATTTGTCAGTGACTGGAGCCTCATGTACTCCGCCAGCAAAAAGTCTACTAAGAACTCTATGTAAGCCTTTAATTTTATACTGAAGTTTGATGTATTTTTCTTTATAATAGCAAAGGATGTGTTTTGATAATAGTGTCAACAATCTTTGATTTCATAGTAACCAAGTGTAATAATAATCAATGAGAAACTAAAAAAAAAGGCTTTATATAAAAAGACTGTGAGTACTTAAATAGCAATAATTTTATGGGATTAAATTATAATAGAAATATGGTTTGTATAGTTTTGACTCATAATCCATTTTATCATATTCAACAAAAGTGAAGTTATACTACTTCACCTGTTAGATATATTTTAAACATCATATTTAAATTATTGTGTTGTGTTCTGAAAACACATTTCCTAAGGCTGCTTGAACACTGAATATATAAATAATCAGTTGCCTATTTACACCTTAATTTATTCATCCTAATAAATTTTCATGGAGCCATTCAACACCACATGTAAAGACCACATGATTATATTTAATTTTGTGACATTAAGGTGGAAATGAAGTTTCTAAAAATATATATAATTGTTATTCAACATATTTTCAGTTGATCAAACACAATACCTGATGTCCTAAAGGAATTAGCCTAATCTGTCTTATCTTCAGATCAATGGCTTCATTGAGAACAACTGCACAGAGAGGAGGAATTAATTTATCTCCCAGGGTACAATACTGTGAAAACAGACTTAACAATTAAGAGAGTAATTCATTGACATCTGTGAAATGCATAGATGTTATGTTATTTATATGAACTTGTTCAAAAGAATTTAGTAACTTGAGTGTAGCTTAAAATATGTATTTGTGGAAGAGGAAAGGACAGTTTTGTACATATACTCAATTTTCTCCTATTATTTATACTTAATGTGAAATGTAATTATTTATAAAACAGTGAAGAAGAATGTGGCCATAATTTATGACCATATGCTTTCACAGGTTTACAGGTTGCTTTCCCACAGTGCATTTCTCTTGTACCATATTAATTTTCTATTCCACTTAGTATCTTCTCTTTGCTCATCTCAACATGGTCATTTATAGGGTTTGGAAAAATAAAAATAAATTAATGCCCAACGAGTAATGGCAGAGTGAAACACCCCCAAATACTAAGGCAGTATGAGAGGTGAGCACTGATTTCAGTCCTGTTGGCCTTCCAGGTAAATGTTTGCGTCTGCAGGAACTCTGCATAGGTTTCTAGTATAGTCTGACAGCCTGACAGCATCCCTGTCGTAGGTCTTGCACGAAGACTGTTTTATCCATATATTTTAGGATGCTTAGATTTGTTCTTAAAGTACACCTTGACACCTACCCTTCCAGGACCAATATAATTTTTTAAATTTTTTTATTGATTATTTCATTTATTTACATTTCAAATGTTATCCCCCTTGCTAGTTTCCCCTCTGAAACTTGCATCCCACCCCTTCCCCCTGCTACTATGAGGGTGTTCAGCCACCTACCTACCCACGCCTGCCTCACCACTCTAGTATTCCCCTATGCTGGGGCAGCAATCCTCCACAGAACCAAGGGCTTCCCCTCCCCTCCCATTGATGCTCAGCAAGGGCATCCTCTGCTACATATGCAGTTGGAGCCATGGGTCCCTCCATGTGTACTCTTTGGTTGGGGCTGTTCTGGTTGGCTGATATTGTTGTTCTTCCTATGGGGTTGCAGACCCCATCAGCTACTTTAGTCCTTCCCCTAACTTCTCCAGTGGGATCCCTGTGCTTAGACCGATGGTTGGCTGCAAGCATTTGCATCTGTGTCGGTAAGGTTAAGACAGATCTGTAAAGAAATCTCCCTCTGCCATGTTTATCTTGCTGGCTCTGGATTACCTCACTCTGGATGATGTTTCTAGTTCCATCTGTTTCCCTGAAAAATTCATAATGTCATTGTTTTTAATAGCTAAAATCCATTGTGTAAACAAACTACATTTTCTTTATCTGTTCTACGGTTGAGAGCCATCTATGTTGTTTCCAGCTTCTGGCTCTTACAAGTAAAGCTGCATTGACACTTTGGTCTCCCTTCTTGTTAAGCTTCCTGTGGTCTGTGAGTTGTATCATGGGTATTCTGAGCTTTGGGTCACAATATTTTTCTGCATTGTTATGTGACACTACTCCCAAGGAGTAATGAGCAAGCATGTATTCACCCCAGATAGGGAAACAATGACAGACCAAAGTAAGGATAATCTTAAATTTTATCTTGATAGAACAATATTTTATGAGTGTTGTTTGCAGGCATATGGATGAGAGGTTACTTACAGGAGCAGAAGTGACTGCAAGACAGCTGAATCTTCGAATCCTACCCCAGCATGAGTGGGTGACAGCACAAGTAAGCTAAAAACCTGGGGTGACCTGCACAAATTGGAGGTGAACCAACAGGGAGGCAGCGTCTTTTCTATGTAGCTCTGCTCATCCCTGTTTCTTCAAGTCAGCTTCCCAGAGCCTCTCCTAAGCAGCTTGGCTCACCTGCAAGTGCTTCATAACCTTTTTAATGCTTGAGAATGGAGGGATGTAATGGATCTGGTCCGGAGGATTATAAGTTTGATTACCGTGCTGATCTAAATAGTGAAACCATGACTCAAAATAACTAATTTGTATTGTATTTATCAATTTGCTTTTATTGATCTTCAAAGACTTATCATGAATAAAAATAAAATTTCCATAGGACTTTAATATTATCCTTATATCAGAGTTATCAGTGATATTGTCTTCCCAACGAAGATT
Source organism: Mus caroli (assembly GCF_978045245.1). Classification (NCBI taxonomy): domain Eukaryota; kingdom Metazoa; phylum Chordata; class Mammalia; order Rodentia; family Muridae; genus Mus; species Mus caroli. Next base: position 5,836,314 of record NW_028227270.1, read on the forward strand.
CTAAATTATACATGATACACTATACTTATTTTAGTTCCTAACAAGACTTAAATATGTTTATTGTTGATAAAAATAAGACACACTGAGACAAAATTCAATAATATTCCATGCAATAAATGGAACTTACTTTGTTTTATACCACATTAATGTTGACAATCATGACAGCGTTTAAGAATTTTCACCTGTTTCATCTATATCAACTCTCTTCTACCTCACTTAATATAATTTTTTATTCATTTAAAGTTTTGGAGTTTGAAATTCATCACCTTAAAATTTGAAGGAACAGTAAGAACAAGTATTACAGCACTGTGCCCATGTCAGTGGCACTATGATTCGTATGTATATTTATTTGCATGCAGACCTTTTTGCTTTGGTAACAGTTTACTATTTTTAAAATTGCAAATATATTCAGTATACAATTTTATATTACACCTATGTTAATGAAAAAATATCCCACCAGGAGGAAAATGGAACACAAGAAGTGCTAAAACTACCATCTCATAATATTAAAGAGAAATCAGAGTTAGCTTTGAAACATGTAGGCTCCACATCTAATAGTACTCTCTGAACCTATCTATCATCATGGTGGCTGCATATGTGACTAGAACAGTTGCATCATGACTTGCTTAAAGTCTAGTTTAATAAATTAGACTTAAAAAGTCTAGTTTCTTGAACATGACAATCCTGGGCCGAGAGTATGTAAGGAAACACATCTCACCAAGACAATAGAGGAGTTTATTCACAAAGGGACTTTCTTCTAGGTGATCCTAACTCAATTACTCATGCATGTGCACACAAGCACACACACACACACACACATACACATAGATAATGAACTACCTGAATTTCTCAAGTTACTAGTAATACATTTTAGTATATGTCTTCCGGTGTCCACTTTCAATGCACATATGCAGACAGAAGCTACAATATAAATTAGAAGTGATTCTGTAAACCAAGTTCTGTAGAATTTAGTACGTTTTAGTGTGTGTGTGTGTTGGGGGGAGTGTCTTTGTCTTTTAAGAAAAGACTAGGAAAACCTCAAGATTTTCTGTTAATACCTGCCATTCTAATGCAAGGGCTTAACTCCATGACCTCAAGTAGAGACTACACAGGAGAATAAGCACAACCACCACTCTATGAGCAATTTTCTACAATGGCAGTGTTAAGTAAGATAGTCCTAGTACTACAGTCTTGTTTCATTCCTTCTTATCCTAAACTTAAAGGTTCACGATTCCAATTTCTTTGATTTCTGATTAATATCAATATTATTTTTATAGCTTAACCTGTGGGAAAATATGCTATATTATTAGCTTGCCTATTTCTGCTATTCATGTATTTCTGAGCACCCACCATGCCTTCAGAACAGTGCAACATATAAAGATAGAGTAACAATTGAAGACAGAAAAGTAAAAACTTAAATGCCGAATGAGAGGATTATTACATATCTAAGAGGGGAATTTGCCAGCGTGTAGGCACTTGCTTTCGCATTTCAACATGATTCTTGTTTTTCCCTCTTATCTTTGAAAGGCACTTTACAAAATGAGAAAGAAATTCTTTGGGCCAGTCATGATTTTTTTTCCTAGAATAATTTAGAGCAATGCTTTGAGGAAGTTGTTGTCATGTGGGCTTTATCATTTTACCTAGACTAAATTACTACTATATACCATATTTCTGATTTTAAATAAGTTTAAATTTCTTGAGTAGTATGATCTAGCTTTGTTAAAATAGCAATTGAATACATATATGGTATCTTAATTTCAGTTAAATTATTACAAAAGCATTATTTATATTATTGAAGTAAAAATAATGTGACTAATTCTAATTTCAGAATATTGATGTATCTTTATAATATTCTGTTTCTTCATTACCAGAATTTAATGTGAAATTCAGGATTTTCATAAATATTAGCCAAAGATTATATAATTTCTTAATCAATTAAAGAATATAATTAATGATGTTATAAATATTTTTATTTTAATTAACTTATGAGTGATTTTTCTGCTTACAGATCATTTTCTTGATTTATGCAAATGATTTAAAATACATTTAACATTTTGTGCAGAAACTGCTTTTTTATTACATATTTTCTTGATTTACATTTAAAATGCTATCCCAAAAGTCCCCTATGCCCTCCCCCTGCCCTGCTCCCCAACCCCCACACTCCTGCCTCCTGACCCTGGCATTTCCTGTACTGGGGCATATAATCTTTGCACGACCAATGGCCTCTCCTCCCAATGATGGCCTACTAGGTCATCTGCTACACTTTTAAAATGGAAAAAAAAAGAAAGAAAAGAAAGGCCAATAAAGCGATCTTCCTCCATTAAAGAGAGAGAGAGAGAGAGAGAGAGAGAAAAGAGAGAGAAAGAAAGAAAGAAAGAAAGAAAGAAAGAAAGAAAGAAAGAAAGAAAGAAAGAAAGAAAGAAAGAAAGAAAGAAAGAAAAGAAGGAAGGAAGGAAAGAAGGAAGGAAGGAAGGAAGGAAGGAAAAAAGAAAGAAAGAAAGGAAGGAAGGAAGGAAGAAAGGAAAAAACTGTGTGTTGCTTTCTAATAAGATCTCCATTCAAATTTTTTGTGGTGAAATAGTAGCATTTTGCATATTAAGGAGGAAAAGTGTGTACTAGGGAGATGGCTTAGTTCTTCTTTTCCCCTCCTTTTACTGAAACAGCTATTTTACACATATAATATATCCTGATTATAGATCCTCCTCCCATTTCCTCCTCACTTCCCCTCTCTTCTGTATCCATCCCCTTTCTCTAATTAGGAAAAAGAAACAGGCTTCCAAGAGATCATAACATGATGATGATGATGATGTGTGTGTGTGTGTGTGTGTGTATTAAAATTAAAAACAAAAACTAACACATCATATTGGACAGAAACCAAAACAGAGAAGCAACAACAACAACAAAAAACAGAAGAAGAAGAGCCCAAGAGAAGGCACAAGAAAGAAGGACTCCCTCAATCCCACCCGTGGAATTCCATAGTAACAGTAAACTGGAAGCCATAATGTATACTCAAAGGATCTAGTGCAGACACATGCAGACCCGGTGTATGCTCCTTCAGTCTGTGAGAGTTCCTGAGTTTTGCTCATGACAATCTAGAGGTTCATGTATTTTTGTGTCTTCCATTCCTCTGCCTCTTTTATTATTTTTTTTCTACCTCTCCTTTCTCAGGTTTTTCTGAGACCTGAACGGAGACATTTGGTGGAGACATTCCTGTAGGGCTCATCATTCCAAGGTGTCTCATTCCCTGGCTGTGGATCTCTGTACTTGTTCCCTTCTACTGCAGGATGAAGCTTCTCTGTTGATACTTGAGCAAGGCACTGAACTATGAGTACAGCAGGATATTATTAAGAGTCATTGTTTTAGACCAGCAGTATTAGATTTTAACCTCGGTCTCTGAGCTATCTAATCTCAGTTCCACTGTCACCCAAGCAGTGTTGAAGATGGTTTCCATCTCATGGAGCAGGCCTTAAGTAAAGTCAGAACCTGGCTGGTGACTCCCACAAGCTTTGTGCCACTATTGAGCATGCATATCTTGCAGGCAGGACACTGTTGTTGATCCAAGGGTTTTGTAGCTGAGCTGGTGTTCACATTTCTCTTTAGTAGCCCGCAGAGTACATTTTTGGACCAAAGTCACCAACATGCAGGTGTGAAGGCCTTGTGTAGTCACCAACTCAGCTATGTTCAATGTCTTGTGTAAGTAATATCTTCAGCAAAGGGGACTTGCTGTCAGTTCGTGGAGAGCAGCTTACAGTTTTGGCAACACCCTGGGTGTGTGAATGTACCACATTTTCTTTACTTGTTCTTCTGTTGAGGGACATCTAGGTTGTTTCTGATTTCTGTCAATTAGGAATAGAGAGCAGCAGTGAACGTGGTTGAACAAGTGTTTCAGTAGTAGGAAAAGATCATTTGGTTCCTATTCTCACGAGGAACTGCCACGCAGACTTAAATAGTGACTGTACAGGTTTGCATGACCTCCATCAGTTGGTAAGTGTTCACCTGACACCTCTTCCTTGTCATCGGGAGCTACCACTTGTTTTCCTGATATTAGACATTCTGACAGGTATAAGATAAAATCTCAGAGTCGTGTTAATTTGTACAGCTGAGAATGTTGAACACTTCTGGGATGGTTTCTCAGAAGTTGACTCAGTTCTTAACACTAAGTGCTGCTATACAAAGGACCAGAATTTGTTGCCCACACTCATATGGGGCTGCTCACATCTGCATATTACTCCAGGTTCTGGAGATCTGAGACCTTTTTTTGACTTCTTCAGGCACCCAAATACCTGTGGCATATAGTCACACATATATACACAATATAAATATATCTTTAAAATTTTTACTTAAAGTTAATTTTAATTATAAATAAAAGTTAGATATGAATGGGGTAAAAGGATACTATTTTATATCTTTCTTTTTCATAAAATGTTATTTCAATTGTTTTGATTTCAAATTTAAATTTACAAAGGTGTATACAATAACAGCAATAAAATCATTTCAACTGAAATGTGTTATTATGAATTAACAGCATTCATTATTCAGGTAGTCTCATAATACCCTTGGCTTTTAATAGAATATGTAATTACCTGTGAAATACTAATGATATGTACCAAATGCAACTTGAGATTCTTTGCCCATTACCCTCATTCAATTATTAATAATAGCATAATATTATTATATTAATGTTATAATTAATGTAATGTCTATTTACAAATTAGGAAACTGAAATAAATAGGCAATTTAGCTGCTCTTATACTTCAGGTTGATTGACTCCAAGAGTCTGCCCTATTTTATCATGTTTTATAAAGTATATAACAAGATAACCTTTAGGTATTAAGTTAATTATTTTTCCTAAATTTCTGACTACTGCTGAGTGTGACAATGCATTAATGATCTAAAATAAATCCTGAAAAATAATTCTTGGCCATATATCTAGTGAACAAGAATATGTAGTTCACTTGATACACACAGAAAGCATTGGCTAAGAAAATTAAAATACTTCACAGTCATACTTTTCCTAGTCTTAGTTTTATATACTTATCATAAGATGGCTGTATGGTGCCATCAAATATGGCATATGTTTAAATTCGTATGAATGGCGAAGACATTCCACAGAATGACTATATCCCTTTGTCTCAAGCAACATAAGATATGCAGTAATGATTCAGAACAAAGTTATAAATTAGTGCATCTCTGGTGAGGATGTGGAGAAAGAGGAACACTCCTCCATTGTTGGTGGGATTGCAAGCTTGTACAACCACTCTGGAAATCAGTCTGGTGGTTCCTCAGAAAATTGGACATAGTACTACCATAGGATCCCACAATACCTCTCCTGGGTATATATCCAAAAGATGTTCCAACTAGTAAGAAAGACACATGTTCCACTATGTTCATAGCAGTTTTATTTATAATAGCCAGAAGCTGGAAAGAACCCAGATGCCCCTCAACAGAGGAATGGATACAGAAAATGTGGTACATATATAAAATGGAATACTACTCAGCTATTAAAAAGAATGAATTTATGAAATTCCTAGCCAAATGGATGGACCTGGAGGGCATCATCCTGAGTGAGGTAACCCAATCACAAAGGAACTCACACAATATGTACTCACTGATAAGTGGATATTAGCCCAGAAACTTAGAATACCAAAGATATAAAATACAATTTGCTAAATGCATGAAACTCAAGAAGAACGAAGACCAAAGTGTGGACACTTTGACCCTTCTTAGAATTAGGAACAAAACACCCATGGAAGGAGTTACAGAGACAAAGTTTGGAGCTGAGACAAAAGGATGGACCATCTAGAGACTGCCATATCCGGGGATCCATCCCATAATCAGCCTCCAAACGCTGACCCCGTTGCATACACTAGCAAGATTTTGCTGAAAGGACCCAGATATAGCTGTCTCTTGTGAGGCTATGCTGGGGTCTGCAAACACAGAAGTGGATGCTCACAGTCAGCTATTGGATGGAACACAGGTCTCCCAATGGAGGAGCTAGAGATATTACCCAAGGAGCTAAAGGGATCTGCAACCCTATAGGTGGAACAACATAATGAACTAACCAGTACCCCGGAGCTCATGTCTCTAGCTGCATATGTATCAGAAGATGGCCTAGTAGGCCCATTGGTCGTGCAAACTTTATATGCCTCAGTACAGGGGAATGCCAGGGCCAAGAAATGGGAGTGGGTGTGTGGGGGAGTGGGTGGGGGGCGTGTGAAAATGTAAATGAAATAAATACCTAATAAAAAAATAAGTAAATTAGTGCATCTTATAAAAACAAATTGGAGCCAGGTATGCAGACAACCCCTGCATCCTCATAACTCCGAAGGCAGAGGCAGGAAGACAAAATTCAAGGCTAGCCTGACACAGAAAAAGAGCCTTTTTCTTTCATGTCATCACATTGAATGACTTAATCTTGTGATTCCAACAACACAGAAAACTGACCAGTTATTTTAAGATATAGTTATAGAAATGATCATTGCACTATTAAGATAAAGATTATTAATATGTATTCTAACAAATGATGAGATGTAACTAAACTATTTTGCTGAGAAGTAACACAGAATTAGACATCATATACTATTTTATTTATTGTTTTAGTCAAAGTAGCATATATATGAGCAAATTAAGTAAGCCAAATATGCATCATAAATGTCTTTAAGTGGCAGCTTTTCAATCTCTCCACCCTGCCCATCAACTCTGCTCTCGATGCCGGCTGTTCCTTGAGAATGGGTGAAAACACTTCCTCGCATTTCAATATATGGAAAATAAATTGAGGGTTCTACAGCAGATGTGTGTAAGACTAGATTTAAATTTTAAATTAGTATTAGGCAAAAATCAATTAATTTCCAACAAATCAAAATAGGGCACAGGACAGTAAACAACCTTGTATATAAGTAGGAACAGAAAATTTAATAAATTCTAGTAAGTAGAACCTACAAAAGTATCTCAGTGGTTGAGACTGTGCTAAAGTCCTTCCTGGTTCACAGAGAGAACTGTGTTCTGTCTATCCTGAAGTGGGATTCTGTGCCACAATGTCAGGTGACCCAAACTCTGACTCCTAGTAGTTTCCACATCTTCTTCGAATATTTGCAAGATTTGGAAGGTAATTCGTGTACTCATACATTTTAAAGCAGGACTTTAGAAATCATTTCTGGCAGGGAATGGGGAACTTTATTTAGCTTCTGAGTATCTTTCTGTGACCTGGTGCATGCTATAAAAAGCCTTCTGAGACATATCCCTGACCTGATATTGAACTTGTAAGATGAAATTTATAACTAAAATGTATGAAACATTATTTCAAATATTCTATGTGATAAAGGAGCACACTAGTTTTATTTGGATCAATTTTATTGATGAAACAATTTCCAAAATAAGAAAAAAGGAAATTCCACATGAGTTAAAGTGCTGTTTTTATTTACATTTATGCATCTCATTAACAATTATTCAGTAATAATATTTTCAAAATTAAAGGAAAAATAAAATATGTCCTAGGTATTATAAAACAGAACAGTATAGAAAGTCAACTACTGTAACCAATACATTATAGTCTTCTACCTAACATTTAGTTGTTAAGAATATGTAGTGTGTAAATTGAGATGCAGACATTGACAATAAAACTTTGCTGGTGTCTGGGTTTAAAATATCCCCGTGTTTCCCCGTGGCAAGTTCTAAATTCATGTTAGATTCAAGTTCTCAATTCATGATGGCTGTCCCCAAAGAGGAAACCTATTAATGGCTTTGATATGATAATATTACCTAAGGTCTAACTTGATAAAAACAAAACAAAACAAAACAAAACAAAAACCCAAACCAAACCAATCAAAAAAAAAAAAACCCAAAAACTAGCATCTTAATTTCCTACCTAACAAATACTACGGCCACATTTTTATGTTAATTTTCTGATACTTATGATAATCTATATACTAGGATTATACTCAGTGCTGCATGCATGGTAGCTTTCTCTTTGAGGATATTTAAAGACTTCAGAGATTCTTGACTTAGTCTTTAGTAAGCACAGTGATGTTGTCATTGTTCCAGATAATAAACTTTGTAGCAGACAGTCTTGGCTCAATGTTGGGTGTTTCCCGAAGTGTTTGTTTTTTTCCTATATATTAAGAGGCTGAATTAATGTCTGTGCATAGTCAGGCTTCCCCGGGAAACACAGATGTTGAGTTACCTGAACCCCCAAGCTCTTTGAGAATAAAACAATTTTCTGGCTGCTACATTTCAAAACACAGATTCCAGAAATAGAAGAGCATCCTTTAAATCTGCCCTGAGAGATCAGTGCAGGTCCAGACTCTCTTCCAACTCTGCCTTCCATGAGTGCTCAGCTTCTTGGATGTTTAGTTAAAAAGAAAAAAGAAAAAGAAAAAAAGAAAAGAAATAGAAAGAATATAAACGAATACATTGCCTTAGGAAGTCTAAACTACTTACATGTAACCCAGAGTCATTCACTTTCTCACAGAGGCCTGGGCAGTGCACAGCACTGGCCTGGTGGTATACGTTGAGGCCTCTTCAGGGTTAATTCATCCCTGCATCTGTCAGATCCCATGGCCTTGAAGTCACTGGAGTGTCCCATGCACCTTTATTTCTATCTGGTGTGTTTGGATCTCTGCCTGTTTACTATGGCACTCATGTCTCATGAAAAGAAGCAGGCTGGGATGTTTTATCTCTTGTCTGAGCTTGCTTCAATTAAATTAATGGAGCCATTCAGCTAGCTCGTTCCCATTTCAGAGGTACCCCCGATGAATACATTAAAAGATCTTAAGTCTCAAGATGGTACATCATAGTATTAGGCAGCCACTCACTTCTCTCTGCCCTCTTTTTCTGTAAATCAAATAATTAATGAGATCTCCCCCTCAGTGAAGCACTTCATCAATATATTGTGGCAAAGGGAAAGGGCCCTTTTTGCTTGTTGTGGGGCTTTTATCTCCATTTGTGTAGGATTTTGTGGGCAAATGTACTGATATTGAAATGACAAAATATTGACTGATTCTCACAGTCTGTTCTTTACAGCCGAGAAGGCTTAGAGAAATGCAGTGTATGACATTCAAAAAAGAAGCAGTAGCAACCGTGGCAATGGGCAGTGGATATTTTGTATTCACTAAACATCAGGTAGGATGACTTAGTTTTGATGGAGATTGCTATCACTAGATGGGGTCACAATCTACTATGGAAATACTACGTGATTAAAAAAATATATTAAAAAAATTGGAGTGACCTGTTGCCTATTTTAATAGTATTTCACAAAATATATTTCATCATATTTAGATTTTTAACAATTATTGCATATAGCTTCAATTTTAAAATAGCATTGTATAAATAAGTGTAGTGCATTCTACCTTTATAATTAAAAACTATTGATTGATTGATTGATTGATTGACTGATTGATTTTGATGCCGGACAAGCATGCACTAGAGTGCACTTAGAGGTTAGAGGACAATTTATGAAAATCAGTGCTCTCCTTCCACCATGTAGATCCTGTGGAACAAATTCAGGTTGTCAAGCTTCATTGAACTACTCAATTCAAATAGAATTAAAATACCTAAATAAACCTGTTAAGGCTTTAAAAGATGAATAAAATCGTGTGTGTGTGTATGTGGTGTGTGTGTGTGTATGTGTGTATGTGTGTGTGTAGGGGGGTGCATTTTGGGGTGGGAGGTAGGGGGTGGGGTTGGAGTGTGGGTGGGGTGTGTCTTAGGATATTTTATTCAGTTTTAACCAAATTCCTGGATACAGATTATGGGGAAATATTGGAATGTTTTAACAATTTTCTAAGATGAATATTATTTCCTGAGAATAAAACTCAAAACAGTCACCTACTTATCTAAGAGAGCAATATTGGTAAATTTTAAGAAGTAGATATGATGGATAGATATATTTTCATTCTTATAATACAATGAGGTTAACTAAATTTTAAAAAAAATAGAAATGTATTAAGTGTATTTGAGTTTCCAAAAGTGAGCAACAGCAAATTTTACCACAAAATTCATGCATTAAAACAAGACCAAGGACTATAAAACACTTAGATATTAGGTATCTGAAGTGGGTCTATAGGGGTGCCATTCCCTGCATTATCTTCAGGGCAAAGTCCATACCACAGTAAGAGGCAGCTTAAATCAATTGGCTAATAGGTCCACCAGTATTTCTTTATTGTTGTTTTGTTTTGTTTTGGGGGTTTTGTTTTCTTTTAGTTTTTTGTTGTTTTAAGAAAATAGCATAGTTTCCCTAGATCTCCACTGTTTCTGGGCCCTCTGCTTCCCTCTTATAAGGGTTCTTGAGATAATGTTGTTTCTTCTTGGAAATTCTATGATAATTTCCACATCGCTAACTCCTTTTATGAATTGCATTTCAATGATATGTTGCTATATTAAGTAACGTATTTACAGGCTCTAAAATTAAGGCATTGACATTTCGTGGGGACAACTACTCTGAGCACAGCAATGACTTTATTCCTATTTCTGAGTAGACTGTAAACAGAAATGACAGCTATCTAAAAACTGAAAGTTTAACATTTTTCCATAAATAGTTTTCTGCAAAGACAACAAAATCGGTACCAGCAACACTCATCAGCGCTGGAATACAGTGAATCTCTGCACAGTATCTTACAGCCTTTGAAAGGTGTCTTAGTTGGGGTTTTACTACTGTGGAAATATACATGACCAAGGCAACCCTTACAAGAACAACATTTAATTGAGTTGGATTACACATTTAGAGGCTCAGTCCAGTATCATCAAGGCAAGAGCATGACAGCATCCAGGCAGGTATAGTGCAGAAGGAGCCGAGAGGTCTACATCTTCATCTGAAGGCTACTAGGCAAATACTGACTTCAAGGCAGCCAGGGAGAGGGTGTTAAAGTCCTCGACCACACTGACACATCACTCCAAGACCATACCTCCAAATAGTGCCACTTTCTGGGTCAAACATATTCAAACCACTACAAAAGGAGATGCTGGTAACAATACTTTCCACAATTAGCATTTTATTTTTAGTAAGAAAATTTACTGTTACTGATTTTTCTGTTAAGAGATCCTACTATTGGTTGGAGGTGAAGACTACTCAGTCAATAAATGGATTACCTCACAAACATGAGCATCTGATTCTGACCAGTGCCTTATTAATTGGGGCTGCTTATAGTTTCAGAGGTTTACTCCACTATCATTATGGCAGGAAGCATGGTATCATGGAAACAGACATGTTGCTGGAGAAGGAGTAGAAAGTTCTACATCTTGACCCCGAGGGAGCAGAAGGAGACTGCCCAAGTAGGCCTAGTTTAAGGATATAAGACCTCAAAGCCTGAACCTGCAGTGACACACTTCCAGCAAGGCCACGCCTCCTAATAGTGCCACAAATCCTATGGACCAAGCAATCAAACCCATGAGTCTATGACAGCCATTCCTATTTAAACCACCCGGCATCCAGTAAAAGCCAGGTGTGCTCTAGTCATCTCACTGTTAAGGAGGAAGGATGATTTTTTGCTTGTTAGCTAGCCAGCCTAGCTGAATTGGAAAGCTCCAGCTTGAATAAAAGCACTGTCTCTAAAAATAAAGAGGAGACACGTGACCCGACCCCCCCCCCCCCGCCTCTCTCTCTCTCTCTCATTCTCTCTCTTGCATACACACACACCCTTCCATATACAAGCATACTTATATACAATGCACAAGTGAGTGTATACTCTTCCTTACAAAAAATAAAATAATAAGAGCTTGCTTCGTTTGAGTAGGACATGGTTCATCTCCAGATTATCAGAATTTGCTGTCCTATTATCCCCATTTTCTTATGTGCTTTCCTACCAGATACAGTTCTATACTGACTTTAGAGTTAGAAGATTCCTCTGCTTAAAAAATAAGGCAAAATTTGTAGCACAGCTTGAAAATAGATCATATTTGCTTCAATTTTGGAAAGTCAATTATAGGTCACTAAAGCCTGTTCTTTCACACTTAGCAAAATTTACAAAGCAAATGTTTCTACTTTTCATTACAGAAACCAGCTTAGTGGTTTCTGTAGAGGCTAGACAATAAATTTTTGAAACAAAGAGCAACATTACCTCTTTTAGGATGTCAAAAATCACTTTATCTGATATATTAATAAGAAAAACCATATGGTCATCACCAATATATTTATCCTTTCCATAACAAGTCATTTATCTAAATGCATTATATCAGCTAGGGATGAGTTGGAATATGTTTAGTTATGAGACACATAATTATTAAAATATAAGGTTTGATGAATAATGAAATCTCTCATGAACATTGGCATAAATATGGACAATTATAGCAGAAAAGGATGAAATTAATGCTTGCTAAATATTTTCTAATTAGATAAAAAGTTTTAATGAGAATCATGAACAAAGATTTTGAAGAATAATTTTTTGAAATATAAGTCATAAAATATACATAGTTGCCCAGCTGAAAGACAGCAAACTCCCATATTGCTTAGTAGTGAGCTGTAGCTATTGCCTTTATGCTGCTACATTTTATAAGTTAGTAAAAATTCTTTGGTCCTTGATCAATACTGTCAAATGTATCTAAGAATCCTATAAATAACTCAGTGGATGATGATATTTACACTTAAAACTCTGAAAAGTATTCAGAAAATGTGATATATCCTCTTAGTTTTCTGTATCTTTGAATCTCCAGAAGGTTCTAAAGTAGGTGTGAGGTGTGTGATCTATAAGCAGGTCTATGGTAGAATGAACATGAACACCCGCCCTTTGTTCTTAAGTCTAAAAAGGAGAGCTCATCAGAGACACAGCTAGAAGAACCAGTTTCTTATCCTTGCCAAAGGCACAGTGAGCCTAATAGGTGACAGCTACACGTGTTATCAGATAAATAGTGGCACTAGGTGGTGAACTAGTACATTATGATAGAGAGCTGAGCCAGTGACAGGCCAGGGCCATACTGTTAACACCATAAGAATAAATGAAATAAGGATCTATCCCCATCTACATTTGGAATACCCCTGCCAAATCTACTCTAAATCAGAATCTTTTTTTAAATCAGAATTCTTTTTTTTTTTTTTTTTTTTTTTTGGTTTTTTGAGACAGGGTTTCAAAATAGCCCTGGCTGTCCTGGAACTCACTTTGTAGGCCAGGCTGGCCTTGAACTCAGAAATCTGCCTGCCTCTGCCTCCTGAGTGCTGGGATAAAGGCATGCGCCACCATGTCCGGCTCTAAATCAGAATCTTAAGAAGAGATGTCCCCTATTCCTGATCCTTCAAGCCCCAGTATAACTAACCTGTAGGAAATCCCAGCCATACCTTGCCCATTACCTATTTATTACCCATTGAACTCTTTGCACAAAACTTTTGTCTTTTGTTTTTGAAAAAATATAGTTAGATAGAGTTAGGCAATATGAATTCTGGGAGAAACATAATCTGATAAGACAGAAGAAAACTGAAGGATATTGACCCAAGTGCCTGTGTACTTCCCAGGGGGTCTGCAGTGACCAAGGACACAGGGGAGAATTTTGCCAAAATAACAACACCAGCTGTGGACACCAACACAGGACAGCTGACACAGGACCTACACCCCTAACCCCCAGCTCTACCTTCCTTCTGACATACTTCTTCACCTGGGACAGAGCAGTGGCCTAATATCCACTTAAATGCTTCAGCCTACAAGCCTCCCAGGAGGTGCCCAGTAACCAAGGGCACAGGAGGTCCGCAGGAACCAGGGTGTCTGCAATTCAGCAGTTACCAGAAACACAGGAGGCCTGCTTAACCAGTGACACAAAAGGCCCATAATAGCCAGACACAACACTGCCTGCCTCCAAGGACAGCAGCTCTAATTCAGGTCACAGAACTCTACTTGCCTTAAAGGAGGCTGATTCCAGTCAGAGACACCCAGGCCAATTAACACTAGAAAGAACCAGATGGACAGAGGCAAACACAGAATCATAAGTGACAGAACCGAATGCAATTTGGCACCATCAGAAAGCAGTTCTCCAATCACAACAAGCCGTGGCTACCCTAACACACATGAAAGGCAAGATAATGACCTAAAATCCCATCTCATGAAGATGATAGATGCCTTTAAGGAGGATATACAGGAAATACATGGGCAAATAGGTAGGAGCCTTTAAACAAACAAACAAACAAACAAATAAAACCCATCAAGCAAATGAAGGACTTGGGCAAAATGGTCCAAGAACTAAAAGCAGAAACAGAAACAATAGAGTGAACACAAAGGGAGGCAACCCTAGAGATCAACAACTTAGGAAAGAGATCAGGAGCTACAGATGTAAGCATTACCAACAGAATACAAGAGATAGAAGAGAGACTCTAAGACATAGAAGATACCATAGAAAATACTGACACATCTGTCAAAGAAAATGCAAAGTGTAAAAAATTTCTAACTCAAAACATCCAGGAAATTCAGGACACAATGAAAATCCAAGAATCAAACCCAAGAATAATAGGACTAGAAGAAGGGGAAGAATCCCATGTCAAAGAGCCAAAAAACATTTTCAACAAAATCATAGAAGAAAACTTCCCTAACCTAAAGAAAGAGATGCTCATAAATGTACAAGAAACCCACAGAAAATCAAATAGATTTATCAAAAAAAAGAAAATCCTCTCATCATATAATAATCAAAACACTAAGTGCACAGAACAAAGAAAGAATAATAAAAGCTGTAAGGGAAAAGGACAAGTAACATATAAAGGTAGACCTATCAGAATTATTCCTGACTTCCCAACAGAGACTCTAAAATCTAGAAGATCTCCAACAAATGTCATGCAGACCCTAAGAGAACACAAATGCCAACCCAGGATACTATACCCTGATAAACTCTCAATCATCACAGATGGAGAAATCAAGATAATTCATGACAAAACCAGATTTAAACAATATCATTCTATTTATCCATCCCTACAGAGGATACTGGAACAAAAATCTCCAACACAAGGAGGATAACTACACCTAAGGAAATACAATAAGCTGTACAGTTGACAACAAACCCAGAAGATGAGAATTATAAACAAATAATACCTCCTCCAGCAACAAAAAAAGCAGGAAGTAACAATCATCTGTCTTTAATACCTCTCAACATCAATGGACTCAATTCCTCAATAAAAAGACATAGGCTAACAGACTGGATATGCAAACAGGATCCAGAATCTTGCTGTATACAAGAAACACATTTCAACGAGAAAAATAGACACTACCTCACAGTAAAAGGTTGGAAAAACATTTTCCAAGCAACAGATCCCAAGAAACAAGCTAGAGCTCCCATTCTAATTTCCAATAAAATATATTTTCAACCAAAAGTTATCATAAGAGGGGAGGAAGAATACTTGCTACTCATCAAAAGAAAAATCCACCAAGAGGGAGTCTCAATCCGGATCATCTATGCCCCAAATGCAATTGTACCCACATTCATAAAAGAAAGTTTACTAAACCTCAAAACACACATTGAACCTCAAACAATGATAGTGGGAAACTTCAACACCAGTATCTCACCAACAGACAGGCCATCGGAACAGAAACTAAACAGAGTCACAGTGAAACTAACAGCAGTTATGAAGCAAATGGATTTAACAGATATCTACAGAACAGTTCACCCCCAAACAAGAGAATATACCTTCTTTTCAGGAACTCATGGAACCCCTTCCAAAATTGACCATATAATCAGACATAAAATGAGCCTCAACATACATAAGAAGATTGGCATAATCCCATAAGTTCTATCAGATCTTCAATAACAACAAAACCAACAGGAAGCTCACATGTTTATGGAAATTGAGCAGCTACCTGCTCAATGATAACTTGCTCAGGGAAGAAATAAAGAAAGAAATAATAAACTTTATAGAATTCAATGAAAATGAAGATACATCTTATCCAATGAAAGCAGCACTAAGAGGACAATTCATAGCAGTAAGTACCTTCATAAAGAAATTGGAGAAATTCCATACAAGCAACTTAACAGCACACCTGAAACCTTTAGAACAGAAAGAAGCAAACACACCAAAGAGGAGTAGAAGGCAGAAAATTGTCAAACTCGAGCTGTTAGAAAAAAAAAAAAAAAAAAAAAAACAGAACAATGCAAAGAATCAACAAATACAACAGCTGGTTTTTTTTTTTTTTTTTTTTTTTTTTTTTGGTACAGAGACAGTATCCAAATTAGGAAAATCAAAAAGAAAAAGGAAGAAAAAGGGAGGCATAACAACAAAACCTGAATAAATTCAAAAAATTATCAGAACCTAACAAAAGCCTATACTCTACAAAACTTGAAAATCTAGATGAAATGCATGCTTTTCTAGACACATAACACATACCAAAGTTAAATCGAGATCAGATAGACTATCTACACAGTACCATAACCCCAAAGGAAATAGAAATAGTCATCAAAAACCTCCAAATCAAAGAAACCCCAGGGCCTGATGGTTTTAGTGAAGAATTCTACCAAACCTTTCAAAGAAGAGCTAATAAAAATTCTCCTCAAACTATTCAACAAAATAGAAACAGAAGAAACACTACCTAATTCATTTATGAAGCCACAATTACTCTGATACTTAAACCACACAATGATCCAACAAGAAAGAGACTTTCAGGCCAATCTTTCTTATGAATATTGATGCAAAAATACTCCAAAAAATTCTTGAAAATGGAATCCAAGTACATACCAAAACCATCAATCATCACAAGCAAGTAGGCTTCATCCCAGGGATACAGGGATGGTTCAATATATGAAAATCCACCAAAATAATGCTCTATATAAAAAATGTAGTGAAAAAAGAACACGTGATCATCTCATTATATGTTGAAAATGTCTTTGACAAAATACAATACCCCTCCCATGTTAAAAGTCCTGGAGAGGTCAGGAATTCATGTTACATACCTAAATGTAATAAAATCAATATATAGCAAACAAACTGCTAACTTCAAATTAAACGAAGAGAAATTAGAAGTAATCCCACTAAAATCCAGGACAAGACAAGGTTGCCCACTCTCTCCCAATCTCTTTAATGTAGTACTCAAATTTCTAGTAGAGCACCTAGACAACAAAAGGATATCTAGGGGATACAACTTGGAAAGAAAGTAGTCCAAGTATCACTATTTGCAATTAGAATAGGATAAATAATTGACCCCCAAAATTCCACCTGAAAACTATTACAGTTGATAATCAACTTCAACAACGTGGCAGGATATAAATTTAACTCAAACAATTCAGAAGCTTTCCTTTATATATGACAAACAGTCTAAGAAGTTAGGAAACAGCATCCATCACAATATCCACAAATAGTATAAAATATCTTGATGTAACTCTTACCAAGCAAGTTAACAATTTATATGACAAGAACTTCAGATCTCTGAAAAAAGAAATCAAAGAAGACCTCAGACGATAGAAAGATTTCCCATGATCATGGATTGGTAGGATTAACATAGTAAAAATGGCCATCTTACCAAAAGCAATGAAATCCCTAAAAAAAAAAAATTCCAACACAATTCTTCACAGACATGAAAGAGCAATTCTCAACTTTATATGGAAAAACAAAAGACTCTGGTTAGCCAAGACATTTCTCAACAATAAAAAATCTTCTGGTGGAATCATCATCCCTGATCTTAAGCTGTACTACAAAATAATAGCAATAAAAACTCCATGGTATTGGCACAGAGACAGACAAGTCAATCAATGGAACAGAATCAAAGACCCAGAAGTAAATCCACACACCTATGGACACTTGATCTTCCATAAAGAAGCCAAAAACATACAATTGAAAAAGAAAGCATTTCAACAAATCGTGTTGGTCTAACTGGCAGTCTCCACGTAGAACAATGAAAAGAGACTCATATCCATCACCTTGCACAAAGTTCAAGTCCAAATGGATTAAGGACCTCAACACAAGACCAGATATAATGAATCTAATAGAAGAGAAAGTAAGAAAGAGCCTTGAACTCATTGACACAGAGGGAAATTTCCTGAACAGAAGTCCAGAGACTCAGGCTCTAAGGTCAAAAATGATAAACAGGACCTCATGAAACTAAAAACCTTCTGTAAGGCAAAGGGCATAGTCAATAGGACAAATTGGCAACCTATAGATTGGGGGAAAAATCTTCACTAACCCTATATCTGACAGAGGTCTAATATCCAAAATATATAAAGAACTCAAGAAGTTAACCTCCAAAAATCCAAATAATTCGATTTAAAAATGGAATACAGAGCTCAAAAGAGAATTCACAACAAAATAATCTTCACCAAGAAACATTTAAATAAATGTTCAAAGCCCTTAGTCATCACAGAAATGCCATTCAAAATGACCCTGAGATAATCCCTCATACTGATCAGAATAACTATGATCAAAAACTCAAGTGACAGCACATGCTGTCAAGGACATGGTGAAATGGGAATACTTTTCCATTGCTGGTGGGATTGCCAACTGGTACAACCACTCTGTAAATCCATCTGGAGGGTTCCTCAGAAAATTGAAAATAGTTCTACCCTAAGACCCAAAATGGCATGCATGATATGTGCTCATTCATAAGTGGATATTAGCCAAAGTGTACAAAATACCTAGGATACAACTTACATACTGTAAGAAACGTAACAAGCAGAAATGAGCAAGTGAAGAGGGTCAATCTCAGTTAGAAAGGGGAAGGAAATAACCACAGGAGGCAGAGGGAGGGAAAGACCTGGGTGGGAGATGGGAGGGGAAAGAGAAAAGGGAAACAGGATCAGATATGGGGGGACAGGAGAGAAACCCAGAGGGCCAAGACAATTAATGGAAATATGCAGCCTCAGGGAGTAGAAGTTGAGGAACCCTCAAGAAAGTACCAGAGACTCTGGAGGTGAGACACTCTCAGAACTCATTGGACATGACCTTAGTCATAATGCCCAAATTGGGGAAGGGAACTCAGAGTTTACCTCCAGTAGATAGACAGGGCATCAAGTGGAGGGACAGGGTTGCTAACCCACAGTGAAAATTCCTAACCCGGAGTTTTTCTTTTCTAAAAGAACTGCAGGAACAAAAATGGAGAAGAAATGACCAGCCCTAATGGGTACCATCTCATGGGGGACACCAAGGACTGACACTACTATGCTGTATGTACTTACAGGTGGGAGCTTGGCATGGCTATTCTCTGAGACTCTCTACCAGCAGCTGATTGAGCCAGAAGCAGATACTTAAAGCCAACCACTGGACAGAAGTTGGGGACCTCTATGGTTAAATTAGGGGAAGGATTGAAGAAGCTGAAAGGGAGAGCAACCCCATAGGAAGACCACAGTCTCAACTAACCCAGACCCCAGGGACAGAGCCATCAACCAGGAGTATATATGGGCTCTTCCAAGGCCCCTGGCACATATGTAGCTGAGGTCTGCCTGGTCTGGCCACAGTGGGAGATAAGTTTAATCCTGGAGAAACTTGAGGATCCAGGGAAGGGAGAGTCCAGATTGGGAGGAATGGGATGAGGAACTGTTGGGGGAAACCAATGTGGGGCAAAAACTGGAATGTACATAAATAAAATAAGTTTTATAAAAAGGTAACGAGTTTAAATTAAAATGAGATAAACAACCAGATTTATTTAAAAATATAAATTTAAATTAAATATATAGGAAACAGAAGAAGAGGGGAATGAAGGAGGAAATATGGGGAGAGACAGTTAAATTTAACTGCCATTTGAGAGGTAGTATAGAAATCTAATACTGTAGAAGCTTCTTAAAGTATATACATATAAAAATATACATAAATATAGTGAACTAAAATGTGTAAATAATGGGCAAGACGGAGCCCGAACAGGCCATCTCTTGTCTCCAAATGAAGCTTCTAGTCCAGAACTAGAGTACATCTAATTGAGTTGTTGGCCAAAGGAGTCCCGTGGGAATCTTCAAATAACCCAAGCAGTTCCCTAGAACAAAAATGAAGATGAGCTGCTGCCTACATGGTGTTGACCTTGGTAAAGAAATGTTCTCTGTAGGGTACCAATAAAGAAATGTAAACACCAACGAAGCCACCAACATTTGGATATATAATGGTGTCCTGCCGGCAAAATATGCTAGGGCAGTGGTGGTACAAACTTCTGGGAGTGACCAACCAACATCTGAATTGAATTCCGACCTACTCCATGAGATGAAATGCATACCTGATATTCCTTGAGTAACCAAGAACCTGAAATTAGATAGCCCAAAGGTTAGGGAGAAAACCAAGTAGTACTGTTTTTATTAAAGGAACATAACAATACAATGACTCCCAATGATATTCAGCTATACTTATAGATGAGGGTCATGCTCTACCATCATCAGAGGAATTTCCTACTTCAGCAAACAGGAAATAAACACATAAAGCCTAGCTAGAAGTTATGTGGAAAATAAAAGACCTTAGAACATTTAGCCATAAATAGGATGCTTCCATCTCATCCCTTCTGTCAGGGTTCAAGGAACCCTGCAGGATATGAAAGAGCATAAGAGTCAGAGGTGATGGAAGACATCAATAAAATGGATCCTCTAAATCAACATGATGATAGCTCGTAAGATTTCACAGTGACTGAGGCAGCATGCCAGGGTCTGCAAGAGTCTACATCAGGTCCTTTGCATATATAGAATGACTTCCAGATTAGTGCTTTTATCGAGTTCCTGAATGAGCTAATAGGTGGGTCTTTGATTCTTATGCCTTGTCCTCTTCTGGATTTTTTTTCCCAATACTGATGTGGTAGACTCAGTTTTATTTAATTTTATTTTATTTTAGTTCATTTAAAAAATCATAATCTTTATTTTCGGTGTTATTAGATTCAAACCATGTATAAATTACCCAATGGTTAATGAAAGATACAC
Source organism: Mus caroli (assembly GCF_978045245.1). NCBI lineage: Eukaryota > Metazoa > Chordata > Mammalia > Rodentia > Muridae > Mus > Mus caroli. Next base: position 5,857,083 of record NW_028227270.1, read on the forward strand.
ATGACAGTTCTTCACATAAGAGTATACATTCTTCATATAGATGCTGGGATATCTTTTAAAGTACAAGTACACTATTTCAATCAGTAAAGCAGAAGTCATAAAGGTCTGTCTTTCCCTGCTTTATGAGTAGTTATAAATTTCTGTAATCGTCTCCAATTCTGCAAATAAACTTCTCAGACATGGATTGAGAGTTCCATTCATCTCTGGGTATAAGGATAACTGTTGAGGATTAGATTATGAATTAATCTAATTATGGTTTAGGAAAGTCACAGTTCCAGAATTGTCTCTAGGGTCAATGGTCTCCCTAGCCATGAGTAGTAGACAACCTTTATAGCAGCTGGCATGAATTTTCTTCTACTGCACGGGTCTTAGGCTTAATTATAGCACTTGATTAGCACCTGAATTTAAATGACACTACTGTACCATCAGCAATCCTGCTGATGCAGCCAGTATCAAGCTTTGAAGCTTTTGCGGCTTGATACAACTGCCCATTTACTCTTCTCCCTTGACGGTACCTCCTGTGTAGCACGCACTAGGAGGGCCAGCCATCAGCAAGGAGGCTTCCAGGTCAGTTTCAGCTCCTTTATTCCAAGCCCTGAGTCAGCCCTGCAGTGTAACCAGCAATAGGATCTTACTGTTTTCTTTACATTTTAATTTTTTAATGTATTTTTTTACACTCCAGATTTTATGCCTGCCTCTCATCCACCCTCTGTCTGTTCCACATTCCATACTTCATCCCCATCCCCATGTCTCCAGGAGTATGTTTCCACCCCCTACCCCCTACCCCACGTGACATCTAAATTCCAAGAGGCGTCCAGTCCTTTGAGGGCTAGGTTCATCATCACCGATTGAACAAAGACCCGGCAGTCCTCTGCTGTATATGTTGGGAGCCTCATATCAGCTGGTGCATGCTGCCTGGTTGATGGTTCAGTTTTTGAGAGATCCCCCAGGTCCAGGTTAATTGAGACTGCTGGCCCTCCTACAAGATTGCCCTACTCCTCTCTCTCTAAGGTCTCCGACCAGCAGAAAAGAAGCTACGAAGCCGATGTCGATGTCCTTCTCAAGGCAGTTTATTCAGGAACTTCACATATGTGTAGGAAAAAGAATCCCCGACCTCTCTCTCCGCCATCCCCCTTTATCCCCTCCAGTCCACTCCCCCTCACCCCACCCGAGTCCACGTGGTCACAGTTCATTGGCTCAGGACTACATTCATCACATCATCCGATCTGTCATGGTGCATCTGCGCAATGCAGCTCAAGGTACGTGGCTATCTTGAGGGATATGAGGAAGTCAGGTGCCAGTCATAAGCCTTGGCAGCAGTCCTGGCCGCCAGCTGCTTGTTGGACCTTCCGGAGTGGATTCACGCAAGGTCCATTTTTGTGAGCACTTCATAGCCTCGGTAATATTGTCAGGTCTTGGGACCTCCCCTTGATCTGGATCCCACTTTGGGTCTGTCTCTGGACCTTCTTTTCCGTAGGCTCCTCTCCATTTCCATCCTTGCAGTTCTTTCAGACAGGAACAATTATGGGTCAGAGTTTTGACTGTAGGATGGCAAACCCCTCCCTCATTGGGCACCCTATATTCCTGGGGGAGGTGGGCTCTTTAAGTTCCCTCTCCCTACCTTAGGGCATTTCATCCCTCCCTTTGAGTCCTGACAGTCTCTCACCTCTCAGGTCTCTGGTGCATTCTTGAGGGTGCCCCCAACCTCTTACCTCCCAAGGTTGCCTGTTTCCATTCTTTCTGCTAGCCCTCGGGGCGTCAGTCCTTTTCCCTCACCCAATATCAGATAAGATTCCCCTTTATATCCACCCCTGTCCACTTTCCCTCCCAGGTCCCTCCTCTCTCCCCACTTGTGATTGCTTTTTTTTTTTCTCCCTCTCAAGTTGGAATAAGGCGTCTTCACTTGGGTCCTCCATCCTGTTGACCTTTTTAAGTTCTGTGGACTGTATCTTGCATATTCTGTTCTTTTTTTTTTGGCAAATATCTACTTATTAGTGAGTAAATAGGATCTTACATTCAGGTTTTGGGAGGAAAGAAGCAAGGGCAAGGGCAATAGCATATATTGTTTGGCTGAGACTCCTTTACTCCATTGACTAAAAAGCACTTGGCTTTTTCTTAGTCTATGGATCTTGAGGGAAGCAATATCACCCAAAGTGGCAAACTAGCATAACTTCATTTAATCTCTCTCTCTCTCTCTCCATATATATGTGTGTGCATATATAAATATATACATATGTATATATATTTCCATGTATATATAGCACATGCATATATGCATAAATATATGTATATATGATATACATATTTATGTATTTTAGGTAGACAATAAATATGTTCCCTTATAGCTTTTAAACTATCCTGTATGAAAATATCTTAAATATGTTCCATCTTTTATCTGCATTGTCCTAGCTATTATAGTCACTTCCTTGCTTTTGTTCTCAGCATTTGTTTCTGTTCACCTTTCTGTTTCATAGAAACATTTCCTTGATTTGTATTTATTATGTTAATTTGTTCTCGTTGAGTTTAGGCTTACCAAATTGTGATGTTTTTCTTGATTCTTCTTCTCTATTATCTGTTTAATTTATTGTCTATTTTGTTGGTTCACTATATTACTTTTACATTGATAAAGCCTTTTACCGTTTTAATGACTGCAAACACATTTATGGGGTACATCATATAAGGTACATGATAGATCATGAATTCTTTCCTGCTAATTTGTGTAAGAAAGTTAAAAGATGGTGGTAGTCATCTCCACATTACCTACTGAATTTAGAGGTATATTTTATAAACTAAAAAAGGCACTTTTCTTTTTTTTTTTGGTTTAACTCATATGTAATACATCTTTAAATAATTTAAGAAAAATGTTATATCTATGTATTTATTCCCATATTACATTATATTTTTGCTGCTATTAATATGGACCTTAAATTACTCTAAGTAATTCTTGTTAACATGAAGATAATTACCTGTGAATCTTCAACAATGTTTTATCTTGTTAATATATTTTTAAAATCTGGATATATATTTATTCCATTTTTTGAAGGGAGTTACCTTGGGCCTAAAATTGTTTGTGGATAGTTTTCTATAAGCAGTCTATAGACTTAAAGGCATGTGTCCTCTTTTTTATTTTATTTTTTCCATGTGCCTAATATGAAGTCATGAAGTTATAACTATTTTATTGTTTCTCCCTGTATTTCTCTCCCCTTCCTCCTTAAGTGGCAAAACACCACATAGATAGATATAATTTGTCTTATATTTTACTTGGGATAAGAGACTTAATAATCTTCTTAAATACTTGAATAAATGTTTTCATTATGTAAGCTGCTCTAGAGAATATGTCTTGAAGTATTTCTTCCTGCTCCCTCTCACTGTTCACACACACACACTTACATTTAAAGTTTTTTCATTAGCTCCTTCTATGTTTACTTTACGTAATTTAACTTGATTAATTATTTGGCATTTTTTTAATTCTATTGATTATGTTCTGTGTTATTCAATCTTTTATTTCTATCCTTAGAACAATTCCTAAAATGACTCCAAAATCACTGAAAAATTACTACCATGGGCACCGTCAGATTTTTCAGCCTGTTCAATCATTGGTGTGACACATCATTTGACAAAAATCAACCCCTGAATTCGTGAAGAATTCATGAATAGTACTGTTCTATGAGTCAAAGCACATAAAAGAAAACTTCCATATGAATGCTAAAAGAAATAGTTCTTGAAGTTCTGAAATACATTGTAGACAATGTGAAACTCCACTTGTACTATTAGTGTGCATACTGTTTACTTACATTCCAAGGAACTCTGTTTTGGGGACACAAATAAGCCACCCATGATGAATGCACCACATGGGGAAGAATCACAGAAATACTAAATGGTGTTTACAATTACATTTCAGGGCATAGGTCTTACTAATTTCTATAAAATAATGGATTTCACAGTGCTATTTTCTACTTCCACATAATGTTCTTTGGTCATAATGCCTTCTGCTCCAATGATGTTTATATTTGGGTCAGCTAAAATCAAGGAGCCCCATTTTTCTTTATGAAAAAAGCAAAATAATAAAACACTAAACTCCAAAGAATCCAGTCCTATAGGAGTATTGGCTATCCAGTCATCATTCTAAAGCTTAGAAACTCCCAGCCATATAAGAGGCTCTCATATTAAATATTACTAGAATAACTAGAAACAATAATTTGTGCCTTTATAGTTATTCTCTGAATATAAGAAAACAGAGTAATTCCTGGACTGGAACTTTTTAAATGATCGTGGAACCAGGACAAAAACCAGATCCAGCTCATTCTCTTCAAATAAAACATTTGGTTTAAGAACCTATGGTGAGAAAAATCACAGACGCTAGGGGAGAACCTACCACTATTATTCAGCTAAAATGACAGAGTATTAAATCATCTCCTAATGACTTATCATTCTACCTAGAGATTAATGTGTCTCTCAGCCTTCATCAGAAAAGCTTTTACTTAAATCAGTAGATGGTCATTAAAACAGTGTTTCACAATTAGCCAAGGTACAGCGCGTAACAGACTAGGAAATGTCTATCTCTAAATGGAATATCTATACTACATTCTCTTCTAATGGCTTGGGGATGATTGTGAAAGGGGAGAGAATGAACATAAGAGCCAGGTCTTCTGGACATATCAGGGAAGGTGCACACATGAACCCACAGTACTTGTTATTACTATATATCTTATTAATACCATGCCATATGAAAGCCCAGTCCAAACTATATGTCAGAAAAGAGGGGATACAATTGCATGGAGTTTCACTCTCAGGTGAGAAGCTATTCACAGGTATTAGTCTTAGACATTCAGTTATCTGTAGGATTGTAGTGACTCTTTGGTCTATAGAGCTCTAGTCAATAGAGTCACAACTACATATAGATATTATTAGAACTTAATATGGATTTATAAGGTTACAATCTTATTCTTATACTTGGTTGTATTTTACCAGGTAGAAACTGTACAGTTTTGTATCTAACAAAGTATGTATCTGTGAAACCAAGATGAGTCTTTAGTCACCACTCTAAAGCCTACAAACCACAGACTGGGGAGCTAACTTAGCTGTGCTTACTAAATTACACTTAAGAGGTACAGAAATTAGTAGCTTTCTTTGAAAACTTACATACAGTGGACTTGAGAGAAATAAGGCAGGAAGAGCTTAAGAAACCACATCAGCTGAAAACTCCTACGCCATTAAGTTCCTGCATAATCATCTGTGAGCAATGAACAGTGTTGCCACCTATTTCAATTTACAGAATCAAAATCATGACTGGAGGTCACCTGTCTAATCCCTGAGAATAGCAGCTTTAAAAAGAAAGATGTCTGGGTAATAACATGCCCATTATCTGCTTCTTATAGGTAACCTGCTTTTACCCTTCGACCCGCAAATCTACCATGCTGAAATATATGTGAGAATAAACGCTTCGGAAAATGACAAATTAGTGCCAGTGAATCAGCACATCCAGCTGGGAGATGTCAGTGCAGTGGATGCTGTATGTGCAGGCGATGTTCCCAGAAATGGTAATCAGTTCAGTGAAGGACGGGAAGTTTTCTCATTAAATAATTTGGGGTTAAAGAAAGGAATAGAGTGAGAAATGGGGAGCTATGCTTCAAACAGTGTAAATATCAAGAAGCTTTTATGACCACCCACATTTCCTTAAATTCATCACATTCTAAAAGGTCCTCCCAATAGAGACGTCTGCCTCCCTTCCGTTGGGATAGGAATGATGTCGTCTATCACAAAGAAAGATTTTTATTTCTATCCCCACACTATTGCCTTTTAAGGTAAGCATCACCTTCAGAATGACCCAGAACCATATTTATAGCATTTTTAGTAAATTCTTACTTTTAATGTCATTTATAAATATTGATGAAATCCCGATTTCATCGTAAGGTCTGGACTAATTGAAGTTTGGAATAACATATTGGTAAATTAGACAAGATAATGTATATTGCTAAGTACTAAAATCATCAGATTTCAACAAAACTCAAAATAACATGGGATCATGTGATTGGAACTACAGTATAAGACCTAAGACACCCTGTTTCCATTCTGTGTGCATTGGATGGTAATGTAATTTATGAAGTAATTCATGAGGCCCTACTGTCTTGGCATTTCATCACTTAAGAATTGAATACCTAAAGAAATTATTATTCTATGACAACTACTTTGAAGCAATGATAGCCTTTAAAACTTTTGCATATTTGAAGAGTAGAAGAGGTCTTGGTTTTACCTCTTTCCCTATATCTCAACGGGAGAGATTATTTTGAAATAATAGTCTACATTTCATCAAGTTCAAGATGAAATAAAATAAAGTTGTGTCCTACAATTCTACTTATGTTCATCAGCCTTGCAGTTCTGTGACTTGGTTACTATAGTTCATGTAAAAATCTTAAATATATAGTTTTAGGCTACAGAAAGAAAAAAACATTCTGCAATTAGGGAGCGCCATGAATCTAGTTCTATGAAACAGAAAAAGTAAAAGATAAATGCATGGCTGTCAGTATGCAAAATATGCATTAGAATGATTATAGCAATACATTACCAATATATACAATGTGTTTCAATTGTCTAGAGGTGTCTATTAACGTATCTTAGCATTTCATAAGTGTCTGGTTTTGAAGTTCAATCATACCACCTTTGGCAATAATGAGACTTTTGGTGTTGGAGTTAGTTAAACAGGGTGTTTAAGTTTACATTTTACTTTCTTTGGAACTGTGTTGTGATAGATAATGCTACCTAAATTTGCTGTGAAGATAAAACAGAAGTCTTAAAAAGTGTCATCTACCCCATCTATATGCGAAACATCATTGCAGATGCTTTATAATTGCTGAATTCATAACTGCTGTTATTTAGCCAAGTAAGAGCTACTGTGTAATGTCTGTGGTTAAGATTTGGGATATGTTTATATTTTCATTTATGTGCATGTGTGTGTGTGTGTGTGTGTGTGTGTGTGTGTGTGTGTGTGTGTTGACAATGGAGGCAGGAGAAGGTGTGAGAACCACCAGTACTGGAGTTATTGGAGATTGTAGGCTTCTATGTGAATTCTGGATCTGCACCTAGGTCTTCTGGAAAAGCAGCAATACCCAAATCTAATTGTGTTAATATTGTCTGCTAGCCACACTATCTCATTCCTCTATTGAAATAATAAAGACAGCACACTGAATTTAAAAAAAAAGAGTAGGGTGCAATTTCCTCTGCTTCTAAGAAAGATACCCCCAAATCAATGATAGATACTGTCTTAGGGTAAAAAGGCTGGAAAAAGGGTATTCCATGAAAATGTAATCAAGAAGCAAGCAGACAAATCTATTCTAGTATATTATGATAAAGAAGAATTCAAAAGAAAATGAGACTGAAGAGATAAGAAAAGTCACATCATACACACACACACACACACACACAAATTATATCACAATAATATCTCAACTGTTCCCTATTTTGTAAAAGAAATACTATAAGAAGTAACGTTATAGTTCCCACCACAATGATAGTGGATGCCTTCAATACCTCACTCTCACCAATAGACAGGTTATCCCAAGAAATGAAACAGAAAATCATTTGAGTTAACTGATAGTATACATCAAATGGACCTGGCAGAGAGCTACAGCACATTCTACTCAAACAGTAGAGGCAGGCATCCCACTCAGTAGCTCATGAAAACATCACATATTGGAACACAAAGCGAGCAACAGATAGGACAACTGAAATATTACCGTTCACTTTATCCAACCACAATTGAATAAATGCAGACTGCAAAGAACACGAGCTAGAGAAACTATACAAGCTTGTGGGTACTAAACAGCACATTACCAAATGATAATTTGTCCAAGAAAAAAAAAACAATAAGGAAAATTTAGAATTTCCAGAATGGTGGTCATTGAGAGGTTGCCTTGGGGAGTTGGGTAGTAGAATGAAGGTAAAATGAAAGTAGAAAGTAGGAGGAGTGGTAGAGGAAGGCTTAAGCCAGAAGTAGAGTGAGGGGGACGGGAAAATAGGGAGTAGATGAATGCTAAACAAAATAGAGCATACATTAAGCTCCTCAAGAACCTGTAATCCTGCAATCCAACCAAAAAAGATGTAGTAAAAGGAAGCAATAGAACATAGGTGATATGAGAGAAAACTAAGACCTACTGATTGCTAGCTTCCAAACTCTCATATACATTTTTAATGCTCTCTTTCAGACCCATAGCCTTTTATCCATTAATTGTTGTTAAATGCACAGATATCACATACACACAGAGAGAATATATGTAATATATAATATACATAATATATTTGAACACACATACATATATATATACATATACTATGAAACATATATAATATATATATGTACTATATATAGTATATTATATATTATAGTATAATATATAATATACTATATATATGTAGTGCTCATTCTGTGTAATGTTATTTTCTTGTAATTTTTCATGGTTAACTGGTTGATATATGACTAGTTAGTGTACTCTTCCCTAGAGAAGACTATTTGACCAACCCTGAGCATTGCTTAGTTGACTGTAGTGCTTTGTATAGAGTTGGGGCCACCTAGATTTTTTCCTGCCCACTTTGTAATGTGTATTGTTTTTGTTCAGCTTATGTTCAGGCATCATATTGATTAGATTGTATGGGTGTAGCTTCTGACATTGCTAGAAGACACAGTCTCACAGCAAGCTCCTCTGACTCTTACAATCTTCCTGCCCTCTCTTCCCAAAAGTATTTTGAGGCTTAGGTGTTGAAGGGTTTTGTAGACTTCTGCTCTCTGAGACTGTGCTCCATAACTCTGCACTTTAATTGGCTGTGTTTTTCTGTAATGGTCTCTAACTCTGTCCTGGATGAGAGGTGAGGAATACTTTCATCTGTGGATATTAGGACAACATGTCTAGACTGTTGTTCGGGATCATGTAGTTTATTAAAATGCTGGTTGTGGTTCTTCTCCAAGATCCTTGACTACACTCGCCCTGAGTATTTGACTAGGTTTCCAGAACCAGGAAAGAATTTTCTTTTGTTCAGTGGTTCCTAACTCTTTGAAAGGCAAACCAGAGAAGAAGTTCTCAATGGTGAACAGTGATGCTCCTAGAAGACATTTTTAAAGGTAAATTTCAGTGTTATGCATGGGTTATCTTCCCATGAGTTATTGACCAGAGAGGTCTTCACATCACCCCCAACAAGACACAGTACTGCCATTGCTTTTGGTTCCTTGCCATAATTAGATTGTTAGTTCCTTCTGATGCAGAAACCACACCTACTCTTTGGTTTCAGACCACAGAGACACCAGTGTGCCTAAGCAGGGATATTTGCATGCTAAACATTAGCAGAGCTAGAAGTTGTAAAGTTTGACTGTTTCAGTGATCTTTTCGAGTGCTATATTCTGTTTACTATGATACTGAGCTGCCAAGCAAGATGTTTCTACCAGCACCCCAGTGACAAGAATGTTTATGGGGTTAACAACAACCGTCTTGATTGGATGCGAGGCTGGCTCCCGGCAATAAAATTCATACCTGGCACTGCAAACATGGTCAAAAGTCATAGCTATAGATGCCATAAACCCTGTAAGAAAACCTATTGATACCACTTTTTATAATCATGTTGTAGAACTGCATTCTTAGTATTTATATTTATGTTCATATATTTATGCTGCTCCTAACTTAGGTCAGAGTGACTTCTAATTACAGTGGGGTAATGGTTCACACAGAGACACATTACCATCCAAGATGCTAGGAATAAGCCACTGTTAAGGCTCTGCCATTGATGAGAGATCTACACTAAGCACCCTACGAGGGTCAGAGAATAACTTTATAGGGTGGCTGGGAAGAATGTAAAAGCCTGAGGTCGGGAAGAGATAGTGAATGTTGTCATCTGGACCTCATAAGAACATTACACACATGATCTCACAGATGATAATGTCACCTACCCACGATCAAGCCAGTGCAAACACTTCAGCTGTAATCATATTTATACAGAGATCACCCTAACAGAAGTCAATTGAGTAGACAAGTTGTGCTGCTCTTTTGGACAAATCAAAGTTTAGTTCCCTTTGCTCAGGTCAAAGTTCTATTCAGACCTAGTTGGCCATATAAAGCTGTATTAATATTGCAGTTTGGGGCTTGGTCACCAACTTTTATATCTGTTGCTGAAATATAGGGGAAAAGTCAACCACTAACAAACTTCTGGTTTATCATCAAGACAGGTGAGTATAGTGCCTTATATTACCATTGTGTTATAGGAAAAATAAGAGGAATCTAAGTAGCAGAGCAATAGTCTACTAGACTTATCTCACAAATGCTTTCAACCTGTGTTTGAGGTACTATTGATGAATTGAAAATGTATTTTTCTAGCTTATAAAATAGTGTTGATATTCTGTTGAGACAAGATAGCCTTAAAACATAACACTGTGAGCAGAATTTTACTCTTAGTAAATATGTATACACACTCCAGAAAAGAGTATTGAGAAAATTTAGGATTCAAAAATTGCCGGTGCCAAATATGCTTTGAAATAAAGATTTTTAAAATAAATGTTAACATTATTTGTTACAACCTAAACCATAAAACTATTATTTGGAGGGCATATTTTGCTTAGATGTGGGGTGTGTGTGTGTGTGTGTGTGTGTGTGTGTGTGTGTGCAGGTTTGAACCCTAACTATAAAAAAATAAATCTAGGTATATCTCTATCTACTTCAATGCTTCCAGCTACAACTTTGCCCCATTTGAAACAAATTGTACCTTAAATTTGAAGGCAATTTTATGTAGTTTGGTGTGCAGTACAGATTTCATCTTTGATATTTAGTAAGCCTGGGATCTTTCTAAGTTGTGAAGTCTGCATGTCTGCAAACTAGGATGTCTGTGTTTGTGTTTATTACCCTTTTCATGCATGCCTTGAAATGACTAAATTACAGGTATTTTACATGTGTTTTGTGGTACAAGACAGATACAGTCCACTGGTATAATTTATCTTGAAACACCCTGTTTTACAAAATTACAGAAAAGCACTGCAATTTGCTCAATTTTTTTTTATTTCTAAGACTATGGTAAAAAATCTTCAAAGCCCAGAAGAAGCCTCCTAGATAAGAACTTAGCCATGTAATAAACAATTTTCATCAAAGCTCTGGGTTTGGAAAAATAGAGTACAATTGTAGATTTAAAATCTCTATAATGTTTTGTACTTATTAGCTATTTTGTATTTTGTATTTTGACCTAATTCAGCCACCAAAGACACCAACTGTTATATAAGATTAGACACGCATACATGTGAGCACACATACAATCACACATCCTTGGCAGACCAAATCAGATTATCGACAATCATGGTAATTGTGGAGAACAAAATTGTTCATCTGTGCTCTATGGCTGCCTTTTGGATTTTGTGTTTGATCCCAGGTGACTTCTAATGTTACATGAATACAAGTGTTCTTCTCATTTCCAGTGATTCCCTTTATTTAAAAATATTTTCATAACAACCTCACAATGATTTTATTCTTCCTAGCAGAATAAGAAGCCAAAACTCAGTAGAAACTAGTAGATTTCATGACATTTCATTATGATTCAAGATTTTACTATGAGGAAAATAATCTCTGCAGGTCTTCAATCCATTTTAAATATTTTGCACCTTAAGAATAATCTTGAATGTTCTTCCTTCCTAACATTTAGCTGAGGTTTTCTACATGTTATGAATGCATGCTATATTTTGTTAGTGAAAGGTGATTGATTGTGAATTTAATCAGTATGTCAAAATGAAAATATTATTATTTGTAGAATATAGACCTTTGGGTATCTGAGTGGTTTAGAGGTTGAAAATTTTAGTCATTAAGCCTTTGCTTCCTCGACTATATAAAATACTGGACAATCTATGTGTGTATCATTAATTTATTTAAAACTTAATTCTGCATCATTACTCATTATTTGAAATAATTCTTGATGCAAAGTGAATAACTACTTGCTACATTTCTCAATCCATGTTGTTTAAGGAGACTTTTGTATTCCTATGACCAACAACTTCAGAATAGCTTTCTCACACCTGGGACCTGGGTATGTACGTGCACATAACTCTTAGTAAGAGGACCATCACCCAATGTGATATAACGTGCCTCCCATGCCCACATGTTCATATGTTTTTTTTCACTAAGCCTACAATATAATTGATTTCCTGACCTTAAAAACATCCTTAACGTCTCTCTTCTCCCCATTGTTTCTCTCTCTCCTTGCTCCTTAGCAAAGTCTCTCAAATTATGCCCATCCTCTATCTTTGGAGTACCCATCTCTGACTGTGCTCCTCTTCTCTAGAACTCTTCTTTCCTCTCTTCCACATGGCCCCTTTCTAGTTTCCTGACTTCTTTGGATACTTCAGCTTACATACTTATATCTAAAGATTTAGAGATAGACTCTATAAATCAAGCAGAAAATGCTGTATTTGTCTTTCTAGGTTACCTCACTCACTATAGCATTTTTAAATTCCATCTATTTACCTGCAACTTCATTTCTTTTTTTACAACTGAACAGTATTCAACTGTGGACCTGCATTGTATTTTCATTTTTTGCATACCCACAGAGAACTGTAGCTCTCAATCCTCACTAAAAGGTCCATTTTGTAAGAGATGGAGACTATTTCTAAGAAACGCAGCAGATGCTGGGCAGTGGTGGCAGAGACAGGTTGATCTCTGAGTTTAAAGCCAGCCTGGTCTACGCAACAAGTTCCAGGGCAGCCAGGGATACACAGAGAAACCTGTCTTCTAAAACCAAATAAATAAATAAATATGCAAATAAACAAATAACAAACAGATAAATATAAAAAGAAAAAGAAGAAAGAGGGAAGGAAGGAAGGAAGGAAGGAAGGAAGGAAGGAAGGAAGGAAGGAAGGAAGGAAGGAAGGAAGGAAGGAAGAAAGGTCAAAGGAAAGAAAGAAGGAAGGAAAGCAAGCAAGCAAGCTAATGATAATGTAGAGAAAAAGTGACTTTTAGGTTCTCAGCCCCAGTGGTTTATTAGCAAGCAAACCTCTACACTTAAGACTTGAGGAAAATATCAGAAGATGGAGTAGACGGATTCTACAGTCCTTTAGGAATGACAGAGATGAATGCATCCACAAAATTTCAAAAATGTGTTGTCTGAACAAAACTTGCATAATGACATCAGTTGGCATGTCAGTGTGGAAAAGGAAATTTCACATGGCCTCATCCTAGATGAATAACTAGAGTTGTTCAATAACTGCTAAGAGAGATAAAATTGGTTTTCTCCAATGATGCACTCCCTCATTGGTTCTTTAATCCTAGCTGGTCAACTCTAGATACATGTACATAGGCAATGCTTAATGGACTCAGTAGGTCATATATAATGTGTGAGTCCATACATAGGCATAATTATACACATGTAACAACAATAATAAAGAAGATATAATGCCATTAGGAGAAATGTGAGATTCAGGGGGAATTTGAATGGGAGGGAGGAACTGAAGTGATGTAGATGCAATGCTCATGTATGAAATTTTTTAAATGTTAAGAAAAATAAAATAATTACACTTGCTGTAAATTTTGTTGAAGGATTTGATGACAATATAACCAATCTCTATTAAATCTCTATTATCTATTAGCGGAAGTTTTATTCAATATTTCAAATGCTGTGTTCCATTTTCATATCCGAACAAAATCATTATATATATATATATATATATATATACATTTTTTTGCTTTTTTTCAAGACAGGGTTTATCTGTGTAGCCTTGGCTGTTCTAGAACTCATTATGTATACCAGGCTTGCCTCAGACTCAGAGATATGCCTCCCTCTGCCTCCCAAGTGCTGGGATTAAAGGCATGTGCCACCACTGCCCAGCATTTATTGCCATTTTTATTCATTCACAGAAAACTGAAGTTAAAGAGGTTGTATGATAACTGGTATCATAAGATCTGCCTTTTAAGTCTAGGCATTTTGACACTAGAATTCATATTTTCAAGAATTGCATCCTGATTAGTGGGATGATATTTAAAGTATGGTGCCAAAAAATTAACAAGTGATGACAGATGGTACCTTCATATATTAGTGTTAAGAATATAAAGTGAGAATGTTCATGAAAAACCATATGATGAATCTTCAAAAATTAAATAGAATTACCAAAAGATCAAACAATTTAGCTTCTCTGCTGTCCAACAACAAAATGAAAGCAGGGACTCTAAGAAACATTTGCAAATCTCTGTTCATGGTAGGTCTTCTCCCAGGAGCCAAAAGGTAAAAACATCCACGGTCATCATCATTGTGTAAATGAGTAAACAGCCAAATTGGTATATGCGTACACAGAAATGTTATTATACTTTAAGAGGGGAGGACATTCTGACAAAGGGCACAATGTTTGTGACCGTGGAGGACTTCATGCTAATAAAAATAAGCCAGTCAAAAGGGAACACACAGTGGTTCTATTTGCATTTGGTGCCTGCAAGTGACAGGCATTGAGAAAGAAAGCTAAGGAGTGCTTTGGGGAAGGAAAGGTTGTTCAACACAGTGAAAAGAGCTTGCTATAGGTGGCTGACAGTTAACAGTAGGCTAACAATATAAATGCAGCCAGTGTGCTGTCACCCAACAGCACATGGAAAGTTCACGTCAGGTATTTTATTGCAATTTTGAAAATCATCAACTGATCTTTTAACAAAAAAGTAAATATGTACATTTTATAAGCATGCAAGTGTGGGCTGGTGGAGAGAGCAAAGGATCTAGTTATTCATTTGAGGAAAACAAAAAGATCAGAGCCACTGGCAATATTAACTAAATTTTACTTGCCACAGTTTTTGAACACTGAAATTTTCATGTATCCACTGTTACAGAATCAGAGGTAAAACATAATTCATACTGCAATTTTTATTGCTACACGAAAACTGACATCTTCTAATTAACTAATCATGATTTTGGAAAAAACATTCCACATTGCTTCATAAATCAGGCATCAAAGAGAAAAGCAGGTCACGGGAAGTTTCTTCTAAAGACGTTGTAATGCACACTTTAATTGCTGAGCTATCTTTCCTTTAGAGTTGTAAGTCCCCAATTTTGGATATCACAGTAAATTTGACACAAAAGATAGCATCTTAACACAGCACTACTTAACAAAGATGGCTGTCATTTCTGTCACAGGAAAGCCCTGTCAGGGACCACACTTCTACTTTTCTGTTGCCATAGAGACCACTTTTCCTCTTGTGATCAAAAGTAAAGGATGCAGCTCAGTGTCATGGTTCGAATATAAAGAATTGAAACCTCTTCAGAAATATATACAAAGGATCAGGGGCAAGTCACTTCTCATTGGGATTTCAGTTGTACAAAGTGAAATTCTAGAGTATCCATGGTGGGGCAGGAAAGAACTTGAAAGAAACAGAGAACTAGGCATGCAGAAATGAATTGCCTTAAAAAGCACCCATGAGATGGAATCAATGTATTGTTTCTAGATTCATCTCTATTCATTCACAAAACAGTACTGATAACTCATATTCAAATCTGTAAGACAAACTTAGGTTGAATTTCACAAAGATAGTGCAGTTTAACACACTAATAAAAGACAGACAGCAATCCTAATATTAAGTGTTATTGTGGTTGTATTTTGAATTGTTTTCATTCTTATTCTAAAGACTATTCCTGAATTTGAGAGCATGTTAGTGAATGGTTTATATTTGGAGACCTGAGTTATGTGAATAACAGAATTAGCCAAATTAAAATTAAAGTATTGGAATTCTTTAAATGACTGAAAATACGTGCCCAACGTTGACTTTGAAAGGCTACTTGTATAATTCAGGTATTGTGAAGTTTGGGGAAGTAAGGTTTTCTTCAGCACTTTCAAATGGAAAGTAGCAGATTTTAGAGCTCATGCTTTGACATTAACTCCAATCAATTGACATTACTGCATGATATTGTCACTTATAAAGTTCATACTCAAACACAATACCAGAAAACGAGAGAGGAAACTCGTGACGTTTTAGATATGTTGACAATTTTGTGTTGGGGCATAGACACTGCAATTTTGAGAAGCTAACAGTTCTCATCCCCAAAGTTAAAAACATCTGCTTTCTTGGGCGTTTTGTGCCCTGTAGATTAGAAAAGAGGGTTTGTTTCCTTAACCTTTGTAGCCAAGTTGAATATTCTAACTTTAAAAACAAACAAACAAGCAAACAAAAGGATGATCTATACAATGAGCTACTAAAACAATTGTTTAGAAATAGGTAAGGAAATATTTTCTTGGAGAAAAATAAGTAACTGAGAACACACACATGTGTGTGTTATATACAAAATATACAATATGTATATTAATGCCATCAATATTATTTGGCTCATATAGCATTTACAAAGTGAAACACTTTTGAAAATAATTATCTATTATTACTAAGAAAATCGATAAGCTTTGGGCTTATAGCTCTGTAGAACTGGCCTCAGATATACACTGCCATGGACATTGCATACAGCTAAACTCTCAAAATTTACATAGACATCAAGGTAACCATAGCTACCAGTGATGTTAGGCTAATATCTAAAAAGGTGTTATGAAATGCCACAGAGGAAGGTATCTTAGAAAAAAAAATGGTTGACATTTAAAAATAAAAAAAAAATGGCTTTAAGCCACAGCCAAACAATAGGCAGAGTTTGGAGACCCTGTGGAAGAGGGGAGGGAAAAATTGAAGGACACCACAAGAAAACCTACAGAATCAACTAACCTGGGCCCATAGAGATTCATAGAGACTGAACTGCACCGATCAAAAATCATTCATATGTAACAGTTATGCAGCTAGGTGTTTATGTGAGTCTCCTAACAGCAGCAGCAAGTGCTGTCTGACCCTGGTGCCTGTATTTGGTCTCACTCTTCTAGCCACAATAGGAAAGGATATGCCTGGTCCTACTGCAACTTGATATGCCAAAGCTGGGTGATAGCCATGGGAGGCCTCTTTTTTTCTGAGGAGAAAGGGAGGAGGGGGTGGGAGGGAAGGAGAGGGAAGAGGTGAGGGAGGAACTGGAAGGAGAAGAAGGAGAGGAAGCTTTAGTAAGGATGTAACGCCAATAAATAACTTAATTAATAATAAGTGACTTTATAGGAAGGTGAGAAATCCCAAGGTATTTGATAAAGAAGAAGGTGGGTTTTGTTTTGTTTTGTTTTGTTTTGTTTTGTTTTGTTTTGTTTTGTTTTGTTTTGTTTTGTTTTGTTTTCTTTTCTTTTCTTTTCTTTTCTTTTCTTTTCTTTTCTTTTACTTTGTTCTAATCTGTATATAGTTTGGGGTCTTTAAAGTGAACTTCTATTTTATTTTCCTGCAATTATAATATAACTACACATTTTTCCCAAGCAAGAGGAACAGGCAATTTGATGTGAGGCTGTGTCTCCTAGGAAAGTTGGAAGCTCTGTCCATATGTCTCTCCAACATGACTGCCTATACATGACCTGAGAAGACAGCTCTAACACAGTAATATGAAGGATAGGATGATCACAAGGTCTCAATCCTGCAAAAAAGGCAAATTGTGTTTTTATTTTAGCATTTGCCTATTTGTGTCCTTAAAGTGTATATTTGAAACTACATTACACACTTTGGATTTTAAGCTTTTGAAATAATAATAAAAAAATCTCAAATTATCCTCAAATATAAAATTTATTTCTTCCTTTATTCAGATGTAGAAACTAACACAGACAATAATTTGTCTGACACCATAAAATAAAAATGTAACACAAGAGTATTATAAATGTAATTGGCTATGTTCTAAGAAGTTTACTCTTTCCCAAAACTACTGAAAAATAATCCATAAATTTTACTTAGATCATTGTACCAATAAATGATCTAATGAGTTACATGAAAATTCTATGGAATATTTATCCTCAGTTGAATTCAACATGCCACTGGATTCTTTAATTCAATAAAAGATTTCCTATTTTGTACAAGGTTTGTTTTGTTTATCCAAAGAAAAATTACAAATTGTTATTCCTAGCCTTCTTTTAACCTTCTTTTGTTGTTGGTTTTGAGTGTGTGTGTGTATGCACACGTGCTCACACATGCCTGTCAAGGTGCCTGTGGATGGCAGAAAGCATCAGAAGTTCTTGGAGCTAGAGTCTCCAGTGTGTGTACAGGGACCCAGACTCTCATTCACCATAAAAGCAGCAAGTTTTCTTTACTAGCAAGACATCTCTCCAGCTCCATTACTGAGATCTTTAAAAATAATCTGGAAATTAAAATATATAATAGTGGAAAGAAATGTGGCTTTTATTAGCAAATAAAGCCATTTTTAATCTATTGCTGTCCATTTTTTATCCATAAAGACCTATTATGTCATATTAATTTTTGATATTAATCATTGGCCTGCTTACAATAAACAGGGGTAGTATGTGGCGCTTCCTTGCAGACTGTGACGAGTACTGATTTCCAACTATATTTACGCGGGAATTACCAGATTACAAAGAGATACTATCTCTTACTACTTAGTTTAACATAGATTGATATGGTTTACTTCTACAGCCCCCTAGCTCATGGTTTACTTTTAATTTTACAGTTTCCTGTGATAAAATGTTGCATTAGTCCACAGACTACATGATTAAAAATGAATGTCTAACATTATAATTCCATGTTTTTACGTGACATAGCATATAGCTGTAGCATATAAATGTTGAACATATATTTATCAAAATACTGGTTTCAGGATTTTTAGTGTCAAAATTAAGAACTAGTATCTCTTCAGACATTGTCTACAGCAAAGAGAGAGTCTTCCAAGCTGTATGCAAAATGCTGAGTGAGATGGAGACACAAAGTCCTTGCCATTCCTCACAGAGATGTTCCAGTAAGAAATGCCTCATGAACTTCTAAACATCATTTTTGTCTCTTTCAACATTGCTTGCTAAATAATGAACATTTCTCCTGTTCTTGGAAATAGGAATTTGCTACATTACTATGAAAGAAAAATATAAAACAAAATCAATCAATAAAAATATAAATAAAAATAAATTTTGACAAGCTTTTACACAAATGTGTCTGTGTGCAGACTTATTTTTATCATGATTCTTTATTCCTTGATCAGAGTTCATGAGTATATGTATGCATAATATATTGTAAATATAATTTCAGAACAATGAAAGTAACAGCAATAACAGTAGATATTTTGCTTAATTTTTAGAAAGGCTGTGTGAAGTATCCTGACATGCACACTCAGCAAAATGTCCTTATTTTCTACGTGTGGCTCTAATACTTACTCACCCATTCCATTTGAACGTATCATTTGAGTACTATTATGGATTACTATTATTTCAAATATGAATGGAAAATCTTTCACGCTGAAATAAGTTTTAATAACAAAGTGTTTAAAGATTTCACAAGTTCTAATGACAGTTATGTTGTATTAACAAATTGATATTAAAAAAGAAGAGCGATTACTCTATGAAACCAAATAGCATCGTGCTTATTTTTAAATGTCAATTTATATAAACATTTAAACACGTCTATGTGTTTGATGTATACATGACCTTAAAGTACTCTGTGAAATTATAATATATACTTTCAATAATTTCATTTGTAACTATTTTATACAACAGCTAAGATAGAAAAAATAACTGCATAGTTACATTCACTTCAGGTTTTAAGGAATTACACATTAGCTATATGAAAGAATGTAGCATTATTTTAGCCATGATGCATTGCTTATACTCAAGATTAATGATATCGTTATACTGTTAGTTTTGATACTATCTTTGCTATTGGTATCAACAAAATCAAAGAAACCATTCTCTAAGTGTATAAGGTTAAACCAACTTAAATATCTGTGATAATGTTTTTAAACTAATGTATTTGAAAAAAGTGGCATACATAAATAATATAGTAGGAGGAAGAAATCACAGCGAAGCAAACAGAACGAACATCTAAAGGAATGGAAAAATAACCTCAGATAGGAATATTCTGTACATTGAATTTTATTTCCTAAAAGATTTATGGTAGCATAGGGCTCTATAGGGTGCTACTATCCAGCATCATCCCAATACAGAATGAAACACATGATTCGGGCTGTTTCCACCATTATCCCATGTTTGCTGTCCTGATAGTATTGGGATAGATCCTCATCCTGTGTAAATCACTGTACAGCTGATGAACTATTTTAATGGAAAGTAACAAAACCAAAGATGAAAAATAAAAAAGCAGGTTATGCAATATTTTACTTAACCCTTCTCAATGAGGTGTCCTTTAAGAAATTAATAGACTAAAGACAAAGTCATTAATTACACGCATTCTTTTGAGTTCTTTCTTTATGATTTGACAACTTGCATGGCAGCTGTTCCTGTAAATATGACAATAAATTTCTAAATCTCCAGAGAACTGGTAAACATAGGCAGATGCACTTAACTGCTGGTGGGCAACGAAAGTCAGGCTGCAGGAAACTGTGGCAGTAATGTAGCTCTTGATTAATCTCTAATTACAGTTTTGTCATCTTAGCAGGGAGACAGAGCTGTATCACTTCCTAAATAAGCAAGCAGCATTTTGGCACCTAGCAACGGCTTCTCGGTCCTATTAGCTGCAGTAGGCTCAGTGCTGTTACATGGGAGGTGGTTACGGATCACTGCTCTATTATTTATGGAACAGCATTTCCAGAGGCCTTCACGACAGTAGATAAATTAGCAGCTTAATAGGCCAGCACTAACCAAAAACACAGCAGAAGCTGAAGCATCAAGTATGAAATTAAAATGTGACATGCCTTTAACATCTGCATCAAGCATAAAAAGAATGATGGCCCCTTTATTTCAGTTAATTATTCAACAAGAATAACAGGAGTATGAGCATATGCGTGAAAATCAGCCTTTTCAGTTTTGGAATATTTTATGAAGTATCCTATGTGTTATGTGTCTCAGGCATTTTGTTTCTGAATTCACCTTTCTCCTCTTGAGTAGATTCTCTTGCTTTCATTCTTCAGCTCAGAGATGTTAGGTGGTGAGCATCAATTAGGACTGCTTCAGCTCTAAAGAGCCCTAAGCATCTCTGTAAAAGTGTCTTATTAAGCCCAAAATGGGCAAATCAGGCCTATTCCCACCATGTATCCATTTCTCCTTCACTTCAGGTGTGATGGTGAAGGCTGAGGACTGACCTCACACCTCTGGCTGATGTCAATCATTTGAAAGGATATATCAAATTCTTAAGTACTCCTCTTCCCAAAAGACAATCCACAGGCAGGTTTACATAATCAAATTGATGGAGAATCTCCTCTAATCTTTATGGAAGAGATTATTTTATTAATATAATCCTACCAAGGAAATCTAAAATGTGGTATCAAAAAATGGCCTTTCATTTCCTTACGGTTACTATAATTATTTTTTATGAAATGGTATGATACAATGTCTTATATAGTTTTCAGATACAGTCATGTTCTAATTCATGATTTTATTGTAAATGTATTACCCTAAATGAAAATATCCAAAGTTTATTTCATTATAACAATACCATTATTATTGATAGCTTCAGAATGCTTTTATTTAAAGGTAAAATAAATAATGTAAGAATGTAGTAAACAAAATGAAATTTCTTTCTATCTGCAACATTAGACAATATCAACAGGTAAGAAGCTGCATATTAGGATGTGGCCATTGTTGCTATAATTTGTTTCCCTTTACACATTTATCTTTCGGTATGCTCCTTCATGTAGTTCTGCTTGAAGTAGTTTGAAAAAAAAGCACTATACTGTGTTGCTGCATGTGCTCCCACTCAGAGAGAACATAGCTCCCCTTACTGCACAATACTGATACCAATGCTTTTCATTCTTTCTTAAGATAACAGTTACAAGAAGTATAAGGTCATATCATATGTGGCTTAAATATGAATTTCTGTGGTAATTAGACAGGTTAAGCTTTGCTCTTTTACAATTCTGTTTGCCATTAATATATCTTCTTTTTAGAAATACCTTCCCTTATCATTTGTCTATTGTTTTCTTTCCTAGGACTTTACTTATTTGTTTTGAGGCAGGGTCTCACCATGTAGCCCTTAGTAACCTAGAACTCTAGGTTACTAGAGTTAGAAAAGGCTAATCACAAACTCACAGAGATCTCACCTCCTCTGGCTCTGCCTCTGCCTCTGGCTCTTCTTCTGCCTCTGGCTCTTCTTCTGCCTCTGGCTCTTCCTCTGCCTCTGCCTCTGCCTCTGCCTCTGCCTCTGCCTCTGCCTCTGCCTCTGCCTCTGCCTCTGCCTCTGCCTCTGCCTCTGCCTCTGCCTCTGCCTCTGCCTCTGCCTCTGCCTCTGCCTCTGCCTCTGCCTATGCTTCTTTTGATGCAACAGCACCTTTATGTCATTGCTTTTTTGCTTCTTCCTGGACAGTAAGAAGTCCCAATAAGAAGTCATTCTCTACACCCATGGTATGCTGCATTTTCCCTAAATATTTTTCAAGTAGTTCCATGGTTTCTGATCTTGTAGTTAAGTAGGTTATCTATTTTGAGTTGAGGTTTGCTGTACTAGAGAAGAGTGTCATATTACTATGTGTGTGCGTATCTAATTTGCCTGACAGAATTTAAAACTTTCTTCAGTGAGTGTTTTAGAAATCTTTCACTGCAACGAGTTAGCACAAAAAAAAAAAAATCCTGCCTGTGAGTTCATAGCATAAAGAACTGAAATTATTATACTAACCAGATATCTTCACCTCATATTCATCACAGTATTAATCCAAACAAGATTTTAAAAAGTGACCTAAATATCCATGAATCCATGCATATAATCTGGTGTATATATATATATAAATGAAATAGTATGATATCCTGCAAAAAAAAAAAAAATTCTGTGCTTCATGATATCATGGATGTAAGTAGAGCATATTATTCTAAATAAGTCAAGCACAGCAAAACAAGTACTGCAATGAAGATTCTAAAAACTCAATAACACAGGAAGAGCAGCTTATACATGGGTGATTACCAAAAACAGGAGACTAGAAAGGTATGGAGATAGGGAAGATGTTTATCAAAGTGTACAACATCTCAGGCTGAAGGAATAAATGTTAGTCACCAATTGAACTGGATGATAGACAAGATAAATAATAATGGACTATATATTCAATATAGGCTGTAGAAGAATTTTAACCCAGCACCATCACCACTCTGCTTAAGGATCACATCAAAAGACCTAGGTCTGTGTGATCTTGCTGGAATATACACATGCCATTAATACATACCTTTAACCCCAAACAGTGTAGGTAAAACTAGTTTAGAGAAGAAGGCAGCCATGTTTGAAAGTGACATCTACTTGGAGAGAAATCCAGTGAGTAGAGTTCAGTTCAGTTCAGTGCAGGTCAGCAGAGGCAGTTGAAGCCAGAATATAAGAAGGAGAGAGAGAGAGAGGGAGAGAGAGAGAGACAGAGACAGAGACAGAGACAGAGACAGAGACAGAGACAGAGAAGCAGTTTTATCAGGGTAGTTTTACAGAGACAGGCTATACTTGAAGACAGAACAATACAGCAAAAAGAAGGAGCCAAAAGATTACAAGATATTGCCAGAGTTAGTTTGAGGCGGCCAAGCAGAGCAATTCAGCCAGAAGCCAAGAGAAGCCAGATTGAATCAGTCAGCATGTAGAGGAGTTTTGAGCCAGAACAACTGAGTAGAACCAGCTAGTCAGAGTTCAGAAAGAACTAGAAAGTGTGAGCATACTCAGCACTAACCTAAGAGTTTGAGATGACAATTGCATCTGGTAAACAAAAACAAAAGTTACTTTTAAAATAGTTAAAAAATAGCTTTTTAAAATTCTCTCAGTGAACAAATTGGCAAGATTATAGATATCTGGCAGTTGTATGAATTTTTTTCTAATGTCAAAATACCATGGTAAAGCCTATAAAATACAAAACTACTTCCTTCCATTAAACAAATAATCAATTGATTAAAAGGATTATGTTGTCAAAATAAACTATATCTTTAAATATGCAAATTGGTATCATTATGTTCCTATAAATTATTAAGAAACACAGAAAGATGAATAAGGTGGGTAGAAAAAAAGTTACTGGTTGGAAGCTAGCATGTATGATTTATGTGCATTATGGCATCCAGGTGAAGATTCAGATAGGTAGTTGAACTGAGACCTGGGATTAAGAAAGGCACTTGGACAGGAAAAAAAGCCATTGCAGAATCCGTGCCGCACCTATTATAGTAGATACAACAATACTATAGGAGATATTCCAAAAAGCAAGAATTATTTTAGAGAAGTGTGAAAATCAGACTAGGTTTTGAGCAACACCAATATTTAAGAACAAGATAGAAAATTCCAAAATGGTAAAAGACTGAGAGGAAATACATAGCAGAAAAATACGTGGAAAAGTAGGGACTATGCCATTGCAGTGTAAAGAGAAAGACATTCTCCATCTGAAAATAGATTCTTTTCTCATACTATACATCTAGATTACAGGTTTCCTTCCCTCTATTCCTCCCAATTCCTCCCTGCATCTCTGCCTATTCAGATCAATTCCCTTCTTTCCCACATTAGAAAAGAATGGGCTTTGAGGAGATTGCAACAAAACATAACAAAATAAAATCATAAAATAAGACAAAAATCATCACATAAAAGGGGAAGGCAAAACAACAGAAGGAAAAGAATCAGAGACCCATTCATTCACACACTCAGGAAAGCAAAATGTATAAGTGCATGCATATATATATATATATATATATATATATATATATATATATATATATATATATATAATATACACACACATATTCTGGTGCAGACCTGTGAAAGCCCTGTTCTTGCTGCTTCAGTCTCTGTGAGTTCATATGAGCCTGGTTCAGTTGATTTAGAGGGTCCTGTTCTCCTAGTGTTCTCCATCTCCAATTGTTCTTATATTTCTGAATGAATTAAGAGGCCAGTTTACAGGACAGCCAAAGACATGTTGACATAATAATTGATGTGACCATAAATAAGTAACTTCAAGAAAATTCTCAGGATGACTGGAAGCCAAATTTGGATGAATTTAATAACATATAAATGAAAAGACAAGAAAGGTGAGCTTGGAAAATAGTTATGTCCTACTAAACATAATATCGAATAGGCTAAAAGAGACAGTGGCAGAGTTGGGGTGGGGGTGGGGTTGCTGCTGCTGTTTTGTTTTAGGGGGTCAACAGACTTGAGTTGAAATTATTAGCAGGAAAATGATTGTCTTGCATGAGCAAGTCATGAATATTCACATAAGACAGACCTTTATTTTTTCTAAGAACTAGTTTGTTAGTGCTTGTTAATGGTGTAGGCAGTGAGGATATGAAGAGAAAAGAGACTATGTGTTACTATACTTGATCTTCCAGAGATTCATCTCAGGCTGACAGCACCTGAGTCTCCCTATAATTTTGACCAGTAGAGAAAAAAAATGGCAATACTTAAATGAACCAAGTTCTTCAATTTGACCAGAACACTGCAAGAGGATAAGAGGAAGTCATTACCCTGCTCCTGTGTGTCTTTTGCAAGACTGGAGTTCTATGACATATGTGTCACCCACATTATTTACCAGGGAGTTTATATCTGGGAGAGGCTAATTCTCCTTCTCCCAGTAGTCACTACTTGCCTATAGTTCTTCGAGAGAAATCCAGGATTCTCGTGAGATAGCACATAGAAAAGTGTGGCATTTCTTAGCTTTGTGTATTTCCCCATGTTTCACAGACGTGAACTTCCATACACACACATCATGCCCCTTTCTCTCGTTGCACACTTTCATCCTTAGCATGAGCTTTCATTTTTGTTCTTTTCCTTTCCCATCATTAGCATTCAACTTTGCTCTACATTTTCTGTGTAACAAAGGACTGTTTACAGATTAGCCCACATTTTCCTGGAGACTTTCCTTTGCTTCTTAAAATTCTAGGCAGGTGGCACAGTCATCTGTCAACCCCAAAGTGAGGTGAATGCCAGGTGTTACGATTCTGGTTTCTTAGTACTTGCCTATTACAGAGGGTTGGGAATAAATTCACTTCTTTATCTACAAGTCAAGCTCCCACTGACCAAACAACCATAAATATAATTTAATCATTAATAGAATACCATGTGTTTTTTTAGTAAAACATTATGACATTTTGAGCCTGATATCACTTAATCAGTATTTAGAAATGAAAAAAAAAAAGGTTCTTTTTTGTGTGTATGTGTGTGTGTGTAACATACATATCACTGGATCTTTACAGTACTAACAAAACCTGCTTGAATTTTTTTTCATTTCTCTTGGTCTTCTATACAGAGAAAGATAGGTTCCATACCACCAGATTTAATTTTTGCTTTTTAATTGTATGTTTAACAATTCCCTCTAATGAATCCATCCAGCCCCTCCCAACACCACCAATGTCCACTCACAACTCTCAGGTTGAGATAGGTTTGTTATTGTTACTGTTATATACATGTGTGTGTACCTATCTGTATACAAGAATAAATATATAATAACAACCTGCTGCAGACCAATGTAGCCTCTGCCCTTGCTGCTTCTGCTTCTGTCTCTGTGAGCACATATGTGCCTTGTTTAGTTGATTCAAAGAGCCTTATTCTCCTGGTGTTCTCCATCCCCTCTGGCTCTTACAATCACCTCAGGATTGAGAGAAAGAGATGGAGTGGAACAGAAGTTTATGGGAGGTAGGAATGAACTGGGAAGAGTAGAGGAAGGGAAAACTATAATCAGCATATAATATATAAGACATTATTAATTATTACTTATAATTATAATTATTAATTTTATAATTAATCAAAGAGATATATGTATATATACATATGTACATATACATATGTATATATGTGTGTATGTATATATGTGTATGTATGTATATGTGTGTGTGTGTGTGTGTGTGTATATATATATATTCATTCCAAAGATAACCAGAAGAAGGTATTTATCCATCTCTGTCTCCCAATAATTCCATATA
The DNA here is from genome assembly GCF_978045245.1 of Mus caroli. Classification (NCBI taxonomy): domain Eukaryota; kingdom Metazoa; phylum Chordata; class Mammalia; order Rodentia; family Muridae; genus Mus; species Mus caroli. Next base: position 5,883,922 of record NW_028227270.1, read on the forward strand.
GATTTTGTCTATAGGGGACTCCATAAAACTCCACCAACCTTACTCCATCCATTGATATTGTCTTTGCTCTGGCTCTTATTATAGAGAATTTTGCAAGAAAGACTGTTCCACAGAGGATTACCTAGTATTCTGGCTTTTACAATCTTCCCTCTTTAGGGAAACCATGGACCTTAGAGAAGAATCAGTTCCTGTGACTTTGTTAAACCACCATCATTCCTTGCTCCATCCTAAATCTTACCCATATGCAAGGACTCATCTTAGTCTCTGAGAGATTTAGCATGAAGGGAATGTTGGCTAGAAAGAGAAACCGACATAAGCATCTTGCCCAGAATTTGAAGATCAATGGAAGAAGTTCTTGCACTCTTCTGTTTTTGTTTTGCATTTTGTTTGTTTTGGTTTTACAAAATATACTCATTTGTTGAGAATGATTGGATTAGCATAATCAAGAACAAAAAAGAATTGTTTGTTACCATGCTGCCCATATATAAAAGAAAACCTTTAGTATACTATTTTCTACTAATGACTTAGTGAAATATGCCCTGAGGTATATAAAGTACTTCCCATTCATAGTTAAAAAAAATCAATACTTTTTATGTGTGGGTTTTTTTTTTAATCATTCTCAAATTCATCAATGTGGTGTGTGTGTGTGTGTTCGTGTAAGGACCCAGTTTTAGCCCTTAAAATCTGATCATTTATTTCCTTCCATTATGTGAAATATTGCATTTCATACTATTCTAGCCACCTTACTGCTAATAATAATGACAATAAATTCACATAAGGTGATAGAGCTAATATATGTTCTCATGTCTGATATGAAAGTTTATGCACAACATTTGCTTGTTTTTCAGACATAAAGACTTATTATGTAGCCCAGCCTGTTCTGGAACTTACTGTGTAGACCAGGCACTAATATCTAACTCTTAGAGATTCATCTGGATCTGCCTTCTGCCTAACAGGATTAAAGATATGTACCGCCATGCTCAGCTTCAGTGTCATTATTGTGAAGAGACTCAATTAATCAAATTCTGGAAAGTAACATGAGCAACATGAAAATGTGTTATTACTACTTCCTTCATGTTAAAACTAGGAAAACCAAGGAATAGAACAAGCAAATAGTTAGTTTGAAATCGCTCTACTGTTATGAGATTAGTCAGTGATATGGACTTTCTCAGATATCTGGATATAGGCATATACATTACCCAGCACCTCAGAATAATAGCAAGAACAACAACAACAACTACAACAAAAACCTTATCACATGTGGGGCAAGCAGATGATTTATCCATAAATGTTATCCAATATTTTATAGGTATAACTCAGTCATTTGTGCACCGGTTTTCACCATGAGTAAATGATTGCTTAATGAGCAAATAATTTCAAAGGGCTTCCCGTGTGTTTACAACCACAGCTTCAGTGACCCAACCACTGACCTGTAAGTTTGGTGTCAAAAGTTCTTGCTGATATCAAACCATGCATGTCTTATAGATAACCAGTCTTACAGAGGCTTGATAGATTTATAGATTTATTTATTGTAAATTACTCACTGGAGAGAGACATTTCATTGTAAAACCCCCTTGGATATTGATTCAGTAAAATGAGGGTGTCATCGTTAAACAAATCTTCCTGTATGCCTGCGCTAGTAAAACTAATTGACCATGCTTTCTCTCAGAAGTTAGCTGTGTGTTTCTAAGGAAGGTTTTCTTTCGTGCTACCACCAAGTACTCACTATCTCAGGGGTAGTGCCTCTTGCTCAAGCACATGAAAACTGTTCATGTTTCAGTAAAAAGAAAAATAATATGAAAATAGTAGGATGCCTTCTGAAAATGTTTAACTTTGATATGTACTGGAATGTTTTTGTCATTATTATTAGCAGTAAAGTCCCTGGAATAGTATGAAATGCAATATTTTACATAATGAAAGGAATTAAATGATCACGTTTTAAGGACTAACACTGTGTCCTTACACAAACACACACACACACATACATTGATGAATTTGAGAATAATAAAAAACTACATGTAGAAAGTATTGATTTTTTAACTATAAGTATGAAGTACTTTATATATTCCAGGCCATATTTCACTAAGTCATTACTAGAAAGTAGTATATTAAAGGTTTCTCATAGACTCTTAGGGCTTGTGCATGTTGAGAGACAATTTTCATACTCCTTTATTTGAGTTTATTGTTTTCAAAATCAGCTCCTTATACACCTCTGAGGAAATCATAATTGTATTTGAAGTATTAAAATTATGCTCATACTTTCTTCCAGATAGTGAAATATCACCAGAGTCATAGAAAAAGCAAACACTATCTAGGACTTGCGATACGCCAAGACCAAAACCAATACTAAGCAATTTCATGAGCATTAAATTAAATTTGACACCATTAAAACTAACACACACACACACACACACACACAAATGAGTATACTTCATAATTGATATAGCCAAAAGTATTTCATTGATTCTCAGCATTCTGGCTATAACCTAACTGTAGGAGGACAAATCTGTCATTGGTGGCAAAGGTTTCCATACACATTTTGGTCAATATGGTGTTTATTTCTAGTCTCCAAACCGTCTAATGCATTTTTTCACTTATCATCAAGATAATTAAGTATGAAACAACAGTGTGACAACCTACAACCTCTGTTTAGAGAAAAATGTCATCCACAAACTTATAGGTCTAGGGATTTTTTTTCATGTAACTTCATGTGTTTATAACATTTATACATTTTTAAATTTTGTCAAATACATCAGCATTTTGTTTCAATATCTCTTATTAAACTATAGTTCATAACACATCAAAGACACTCAATGTATACATGCATTTTGAATAAATTTATGAGAAAAAATAATAAGTTGCAAGATTAATCCTGAATTAACTGGTGTATTCTGTGAAATGAAAATCCCATCATTATTTATTATCTTATCTAACTATCAGCTAAGTGCACTGCCACAACTTCTATATCCATCACTCAGTAAGGCCAAGGCAGGAAGATCATTTCAGCACCAAGGAAAAAGAACTGAGAACAAATGGAATGCACTTGATTGTCTGTTTTGGATGAAATGTGACTTCTTTGAAAGGTCTTCCTTTAGAAAGGCACAGTGTGGCAAAAGGTGAACGTTGACCTTTCAGTGTTTGTTGATATGTAGTTTTAGAAATGGACTGTAACATTGTGCAACAATATTCTTTAGCCTCCAAGACTAGTTATGGAATTTATAACAGATTATCCACATAGTAGGGTATACTATTCATTAAAGAAATCCATTTAATTTTCTAAGCTATACAATGTTTATTTTGTATCATATTTTAGTTTATAAAAATAAATTGGTTCCATAATGTCATTGTCACACATGTACATCAATATTCTTATTTGCCCCTATCCCTTGTCCTTCCTATGTCTTAGCTTACTCTTATTTTATCTTTTCTCTATCCAAATAAGGCTATCTCTGCTCCTGGGTCACATTTGTTTTGTTTTGGTTTTACCTATATATTTCAATGATGTGTGTATGTGTTCATTAGTGTAAGCACATGCATGAAATGCATGAAGCAAAAAGACTATGTATAGCTAAAACATAAACAGAAGAACAATGTAGGAAGCATCACAGTACCTAACCTCAAATTGTACAACAGAGACATAGTAGCAAAAACTATGGTAATGACAACAGTAGAAACCGCAAGCCTGAAGAAAACACGTAGACCACTACAATAGAATAGAGGGGTCAAATATAACTACTTCCACTGCCAGAAATAAACCACAAGCAATGCCACCTAATTTTCAGTAAAAATATCAAAAAATAGTACAAATTAGTACAAAAATTCATACAAGTGCCTCTTGCTAACCATGGTGATACACAAGTTCAATCATATTACATAAGCAGCTGATCCCTGAGTTCAAGGCCAGTCAGGTCTGTGTAGGAAGTTCCCACCCAGTCAAAGCTGTACAGTGAAAGTCTGCACTAAGACATGGCAGCATCTTCAGTAAATAACACTGTTCCTATTAGAAGCATGAAATTAGATCTGTATCTCTTGTGTTCACAATAGTAAAAAAAAAAATTCATTCAAAGTGAATCAAAGACTCTAATGTAAGATCTGAAGATTATAAACTGCTAGAGCAAAATGAAGCACATCAAATACAGTCAGTTGCAATGACTATTTGAAAAGCACTCCAAAAGCACAGATAAAAAAAATCCAACACACCGAGTACAGGGATTGCCTGAAATTCAAGATCTTCTACACATCAAAGGAAGCAATCATCAGAGTAACTAGATGGTCTGGAGAACCGGAGAAAATGAGGAACAATAGATACTGGTGAGGAGTCTATATCAAGAGTTCAGGAATACAGAACATGCACATATCATTTATGGGACTCAAAACTGGGCATTTGGTGTAATCAGAATAGTAGTTCTTCAGAAATGAAACTTCCAGAATACTCATTTTTAACTAGAACTATGCATGCCTAACTTTCTTATGTCAAGATTTCTCTAAAACAACTATTGCATTGATCTGTGCAAATTAGCTACAGATACTGATTATTTAAAAATAGAAGATAGGACAGGTGACTTTAACCTCTACTAATCCAATGGCTTTTCAGGACCATGAGATCATGAAGATAAGAACTATCTCATTATTCTGTCTCCTATTCTAGCCATGGCCTGTTTTACTAACACTATTATAGCACCGAACTCAATGAGGAAATGTGTGCTTCAATTGTAGAAATAGCAGCATATGAAACAAGAAAAATAGAATCTTTTTACTTTCTATTTTATCTTTTGAGTCTGAAACTCTGTTCTACTTCAATAGCTAGTGGAATCAAGGAAGTACAGTCCTAGGTTTTATCAAGTCCATAATCTATGTGTACTGGTAAACACAGAATTAGAGAGTTATAAAACAATGTAGAAAATATTGGTGGGTTTACACAGGTAAATTTGTGATTGTGTACTGGCACAATTCCTAAATCTATTTGAGAATCCAAGTGTATATGGTTTCTTGTGATTGGGAACATTCTCATGGAAAGAGAATATCTTAATTCTCAAGGCCTCAAACTTCATTCCTGCTGGATTATGGGATGACAGACTAGGTGTCTTGGATGTTAATTGTGAAGTCACCATGAGGAAAAAGGTATACTCTCATATTCCCCATAGACTGTTTTATGAAAAATAAATGGTATGATATGTAGAAAGCATACCAAAAACAAAATCCTGAAACTAAAAAGATCGTGCATGTAAAATACCATGGATAAATGGTAGCTTTTGACTTTCTTCAATTTGTCACATACTTCATATCATTCTATCTTCTTTGAGACAGGAATGTTTTATGTTCCATTCCAAAGATATGTGCCATCTGTCAGCCAAAATATTCGGCTATGATATAGCTGTCACTGTCAGTTTATGTGTGAATGTAGCAAAATTTTCATGAGTATCTGTTTATGTTTTGCCATGTCAGTTGAGATTTTTCTTGTTTTCTTTTCTTTCCTTTTTTTTTCTTTTTAATATCTAGTCTACAAACTATTGACCTTAAAATGAATTCTTGGACAAAATGTTTTCAAAGACTCATTTCTATGATATAGAACTGAAACAAAAGACCTATCATGTGAGTTCAGGAAACCCACATGTGGTGCTAGCAAATACATCAAATACATTCAAATCTCAGTTCCATGTTGGCATTGATTTAGGGGGATAAAGGGCATTTTGGGGGTGGAGACTTGCAGGAAGTATACCAGTAAGAGTCTGCTTTAAGAGTTTATATCTTTTATAATTTTGTTGAAGATGTTTGCTGGAAAAAAAGAAATATAGGTGATGAACCCATACTCGCAATGCCATGTTACATCAAATTTGGGACCCTCCTGAGAGGAATACACTGTGCTATATTGAATTACAACAACAGCAGCAGCAGCAACAAAAACAAAAAAAAATGAGGCAAATAAACCATAATACACCTTCAGTTCTAAGAAACATTCAATGATAGAGCAATTTAAAAAATAGAACTAACAGTGTGCATTTGTATCCACTGATAAGTGGATATTAGCCCAGAAGCTCAGAATACCCAAAATACAATTCACAAAACACATGAAACACAAGAAGAAGAAAGACCAACATGTGGAACCTTCAGTCCTTCTTAGAAGGGGGGACAAAATACCCATAGAAGGAGTTACAGAGACAAAGTGTGGAGCAGAGACTGAAGGAAATACCATCCAGAGACTGCCCTACCTGGCGATCCATCCCATAAACAACCACCAAACCCAGACACTATTATGGATGCCAACAAGAGCTTGCTGACAGGAGCCTGATATAGCTGTCTCCTGAGAGGCTCTGTCAGTACCTGACAAATACAGAAGTGGATGCACACAGCCATCCATTGGACGGAACACAGGGTCCCCAATGAGGGAGTTAGAGAAAATACCCAAAGAGTGGAAGGGGTTTTTCAGCCCCATAGGAGGAACAACAACATGAACCAGTATATCCAGAGCTCCATGGGACTAAACCACAACAAAAGAAAACACATGGTGGGACTCAGACTCATAGCTCTAGCTGCATATGCAGCAGAGGATGGCCTAGTCGGTCATCAATGGGAGGAGAGGCCCTTAGTCCTGTGAAGGCTCTATGCCCCAGTATAGGGGAATGCCAGGGCCAGGAAGTGGGAATGGGTGAGTTAGTGAGCATGGGGTGGGAAAAAGGGATAGGGGGTTTTCCGAGGGAAAACTAGGAAAGGGGATACATTTGAAATGCAAATAAAGAAAATATCTAATAAAATAAAAAATAAAAATAGAAAAAAAAAGAGTTTATATCTTTGCCCCACTTCTGACTTTTTCTCTGTGCTTTGTATGAGGATAAAATATAAGCATCCAAACTCATTCTTCTGTTACAATGATCATGCCAACATTATGGAGTCTCTCTTTAATTGAAAGCAAAAATAAAATGTTTCTTCCTTAAATGGCTTTTGATTATGATATTGTATTTCAGTTACAGAAAACTATATACAGGCAGCATTGTGTGGACTGACAGACTATCTTTAGGAATATATGAGTATACAAAGATGTATATAATAACAATTAGTAAAGAGGGAGGAGGAGAGGGAGATACAGAGAAAGAAAGAAAGAAAGAAAGAAAGAAAGAAAGAAAGAAAGAAAGAAAGAAAGGAAGGAAGGAAGGAAGGAAGGAAGGAAGGAAGGAAGGAAGGAAGGAAGGAAGGAAGGAAGAAAGAAAGAAAGAAAGAAAGAAAGAAAGAAAGAAAGAAAGAAAGAAAGAAAGAAAGAAAGAAAGAGAACAGTAATTTCAAGGAAAGTAGAATGGAGGATATAGGGGTTTGGAAAAAGAACAGAGACATTCTGTAATAATATAAAAAATAAAAAAGAAGCTCAACTAAAATTAATAAAGCTTGTTAAAATTAGAAAAAAAACTGTCCCAGTGTCAATTCATTTTAACAACTGTAGACCATTCCTAAATTTCTCCTATTTAAAGACTGTTCTCACTCATAACTCCCAACACTCTCTCTATGAGTCTATATGACAAGGGTCATGATGAATGATGAGTTTGTTGAGGCGTAAGACAACTTCTCAAAGACACAGGGATTCAGGAATCGTCTGTGTGGTTTTAGTATTATGGGTTTCAAAGAATGAGGAAAAAATGAAAGTGACAGTTGAGCACACTTGACTCTTTCTGTAGGTACATGAGGCATTCGTTTCAGGAAAAAGGAGATGGTCATAGCGTATCAGTGCCACAAGTCAACAAAATGCCAGCAGTGCTCCTTCTTGAGCTACTTTCCGTGTCCTTCCAGCAGTGACACCTGAAGTGCTAGCCATGGGGGCTGCTAGGGGTGAGGATTGCACGTACTTTTCATTTTGTTTTCCCTGTCTATCATCAGCATGCATAAGCTTTGCCTGCTTTCCCTTTGAAATGCTTCCTGCACTGCTTGCTTCTGAACCCCACTTGCCTCTTCTCTTAGTACACTGAATAACAGAATTTGTATACTGTGCCCTCTACACTCCATTGTGCCTTCTCTTCAGTGTTTCTATCTATTGCATCCCTTCCCTTTCTCTCTCTGTACATTTCTCATTGTTCTATCACGAGCAGCTGGATTTGGTGCTCAGTTGGGTACTGGTCTTGAAAGGAAGCACAGAATCATGATGGTATAAACTAACAGAAATGTGGGGTTTGTTTTGTTCTGACTTCTCTTTCTGGAAGTCTGTAGTACAAAGACCGTATTTAAGATTCTGAAAACCATGTACTGATGTTAAGGAAAATGATAGAATACTTGAATACAAAGAGATGAAGATGGTTCTGTGTAAAAGGAGTTTGTGGAATGTCCGGAAGAGTCCCTTAGAGGGCTTAGCATGGGAAAGTAAGAAGACTGACTCTTCTAATTGAAGAGAAAAATATTTAGGTATAATTCTGATATAATTTCACTTGAAAAGGAAAAAGAAAATTAAGGGGTGTTCTTTAATGTGGTGGCACTAATTAAACAATTACCATATGCAAAATGTAGTGATAAGTGTTAGGTATTACATAAGGCATGGTCTCTAGCAGTGGTTCTCAAACTTCCTGATGCTGCAACCCTTTAATACAGTTCTTCATGCTGTGGTGATCCCCAACCATACAACTATTTTGTCGTTACTTCATAACTGTCATCTTGCTACTGTTACGAATTGTAATGTTAATATTTTTGGACATAGATGCTTACCAGAAAGGTTGCAATGGGTAACTTGAGACCTGCTAGACTATACTTTTCCTGATTAGATGATTTGGGGACAAGAATCTCAAAAAGAAACCAGTGAGATGAACCAGCCATGTGGGAGCAAATGGGGGTATGAAAAGCTTCATGCAGAAAAAAAGTCTGGACTCAAACTCCAAGGTATAAAGAGCATGGAACACAGTCAAATTATTGTCAGAAATTGGCTGACCAGTTGGGCGAGCGAGTCTTAAATCTAAGAGTCCTAGTGACTCTGACACTCTTGGTGTAAACCACTTAATTTATAGGTGTTTTTAATTCTTCTCATAACTTTGTGTAAAATACCAGTCTAGGATATTTATTTAGAAGATTAGGAACACTCACTGGGATTACGACAGCATGTGAGGTCACTCCTCTGTGGTCACTTGTAGTATATCACTACATATCATTTGGCAGTCAGCAGAACCTAAAACTTTACCTAATGAACGGTGTCATCAGCTTCCAACGTGAGATCGTTCAGACTGAGATGCACTTCTCACCCCTTCTTTGAAACCCTACATAAAATGTACTCCTTTCTCCTGTCAAATTCGAGAATTTCATTGCTCATTTCATTGCTTGGCAGACAACTACATTTACATTCTTTGGAATGCGTTCCTGCACAGGCTTTTCCTCTTAATTTCAGCTAGTGTAAAATAGGCATGTCATGTGCTTTTATAATTCTTTGTTTTCATTTTCTCTCCCTTTCCCTCTCCCTCTCTCTGTCTCTCTCTTCCCCTCTCTATCTAACACACACACACACTTTTCACTCTGCTTTTTTTGTTCTTCATCTTCATGGGAATTTTATCAGTTTCTTTTTGGAGGGAGGACTTAAAAAGCTGTACCAATGCCATATGAAATAATTAATCATTACTTCTTAGGCAAAGGAACTACTTGTTATGTTTCATTACCTCCACTGATTACATTGCTTGAATTATGGCTTATTTAAGTGTGAGGGCATGCAGTTCTTCTTCTTCTTCTTCTTCTTCTTCTTCTTCTTCTTCTTCTTCTTCTTCTTCTTCTTCTTCTTCTTCTTCTTCTACTTCTTCTTCTTCTTCTTCTTCTTCTTCTTCTTCCTTCTTCTTCTTCTTCTTCTTCTTCTTCTTCTTCTTCTTCTTCTTCTTCTTCTTCTTCTTCTTCTTCTTCTTCTTCTTCTTCTTCTTCTTCTTCTTTCTTCTTCTTCTTTTCCAAGCCAGTGGAGCTATAGACTTACAATTCATAATGGGTGTTCTTAGTTAATGACACATAAATAAGGTGACATCGAACTAAAGTATTCCCATCAGTGATCGTGGTCTCCAAATCCAGGAGTTGTATAGGTAAATCTCACTGCCTACAAATGAAATGAACGGTCACATGTATCACCTTACTCATTCTGCAGAGTCTACTCCCCCCGCCCCACATCCTGCTTTACATATTGCCCACAGGAGCTTCCTCTGAGGACAAATGCAAAACATTATTCTTACATAAGCAGGCTTAGAGTCAGTGAACAAAGCTCACCCAGCTAAAGTGACAGATTTCTTTCTAACTCTGCAGTCAAGAAACCCTCATGATACATCTCATGGGAGTGATTACCTTCAGTAAATGTAGCTGGTTTTAAATGAAGCTGGAAACTCATCCGGTAGCAGAAACAAGAATACTACCATAGGGGTGAAAAATCGCACTCTAGACAAGCATACAGTCTGAGATCTCTTTTCTTGTCTCTGTTTCTCAATACATCTAATCAAGTTGTAGTTAGCTACACTAAGTTCTGGTAACATTATTTGCTGTTTTGTGTGTTTTCATGGTTGTTTTTTCAGGTCCTACATAATATTCTTATAAATGCCTTATGAAAAGAAGCAGATGTCCATTTATTAAACAGATCATCATTAGTAATTCTGATAATTTATAAAAGCAAGACTCAAGATTAGAGTTGATGGAAGTCAAAATACACCATAGGATCATAGTAATGTAAATTGGATTCTCCTGTAAAAATGTACTCTGGGTGGGAAAAGACTGCTGATCAATAATAAACAAAGATGAATTAAAACACTTGACATCTTAAGTTCTGCTTCTGGAAAATATAACTGAATTGGTCTCAGTATCAAATACCAGGATTTAAAACTGAATTTGCAGGGAAGCCCATATGACCATAATCTTGGTCATGTTGTCTTCTTTAATGATTGTGTCAGGGATGTGGAGACAGCTCTATTAGAAAGTACTTGCAGGAGCTGGTGAGATGGCTCAGTGGGTAAGAGCACCCGACTGCTCTTCCAAAGGTCCAGAGTTCAAATCCCAGGAACCATATGGTGGCTAACAACCATCTGTAATGAGATCTGGCGCCCTCTTCTGGAGTATCTGAAGACAGCTATAGTGTACTCACATATAATAAATAAATAAATCTTAAAAAAAAAAAAAAAAAAAAGAAAGAAAGAAAGAAAGTACTTGCAATACAAGCATAAGGACCTGATTTTAGTTCTTAGAACCCATGTAAATAGGCCAGGAGTGATGGGTGTGCTTGTGATCCCAGAACTGGGAGATAGAGGTGAGCAGACCCATTGAGCTCAGTGACCAGTCAATCTAGCCTACTCAGTGAATACCAGGCCAGTGAGAAACCCTGTTTCTAAAAGTAAAGTGAATAATAACTGTGGGATGATAATCAAGATTGGAATGCAGACTCTGTGTACACAGCTGCAGAAAAATACGCTCACAAAGTATCAAAATAAAGGTGATATGCTAATCAGAAAACATATATTCCCCCCAAAATTCCTTCCTCTAACAAATTCACTTTTTTTTCCAATAAAATCACTTTTATTAAACAGAAACAAAAGCAAAGCAGTACATTCATTATCAAAAGCTCTACAAACCTGGTTCTCTAAACTTTAAGAAAGATGGGCTGGAGAGATGGCTCAGCAGTTAAGAGTACTGACTGTTCTTCCAGGGGTCTTGAGTTCAATTCCCAGTAACCACATGGTGGCTCACAACCGTCTGTGATGGGGATCCAGTGCCCTTTCCTGGTATGTCTGAAGACAGTGAGAGTGTACTCACATTAATTAATTAATTAATTAATATATTTCAGATCTTTAGATGAGTTAAAAAGATAGATCGCCACATGTCTCATTCTCGTTATCATTACTTATTACCATCCTGAAACGCTGCTTTTGACTTCTATACTACTATACATTTGGAGTTCCTTTTATCTTTGAAACTACTTTTATTGTTGTTCTTGGTAAAGCTCTGGTTGTCAGTTTATTCACTTTTACTGTTCTATACAGCTTGGTCTCCGCATCCTCTCTCATTTTTCTCATACTCCAAGTGGAACACAGTCATTTCTTGTCACTCACTTGTAAGTTATACTTTTACATCCTACAGATACTTCTCTAAACCACCTCGCTACAAGCAAAATACACACACACACACACATGCCAAACAAAACTAAGTATGGTGCATATCTCTATCTGAACTTCCTGTAAAATTTAACACTCCCAAACTCCTACACACTATTCGACCTGTGCGTCTGACTAAACAGTTCAAACATCAAGCATCACACATTTTATCTTGTTCACAAAAGCTGGCTTACAAATGAAAGTGCTATGCCAATAGAAGCAGGATTCTGTGAAGGAAGGGCAGGTCTTCCAGGAGGGGGTGGAGAAAAACTGTGGTGCTCAATGGGACAATGAATGGATGCTTTTGAAGTACACTGTATTCATAAATAAAAATGCCTGTACTAGGTTTGCATATTTCTGCAGAGCAAGACAAAACTTGTTTCTCAAATAAAGTTATTTAGTTTAAATTACTAGAACTTTATTATTTGGTTTTTTTTTTATCTCTAATTTCATGTTTCCAACACAAGCTTCTCCGTTGGATGCAACAGACACTCATTACCCCCATGTCCAACAGACATGCCTGTCTCATTATAATCTCCTTAGTGTTTAGGAATCACACTGGGATTCCTCAACTCTTTACATCTTAGCTTGATCTTTGGTTGCCTGGGATATCTCTTTACTGTACTCTCTACCAAACTCTACACTGCTTCCTTGGTTCATAGGCCCTAATAATTTGAAAGTGGCTTTAGTTATACTCCTTAAGGTATATCCTTTCTTGTAGAATTACCTGTTCCCATGAACAGTTTTGATGTGAACTTTATGCACTAAGGATGGCATTGCAATGCAAAAAGGCTACTCAATTATTGTCTAATAAATTTATGGACAATTATTTACCCAAAATTACATTTTTCGACTATCTATACCTGTGTCTATATCTATATCTTTATCTATATCTATCTCTTTCTCTATTTCTATCTATGGTTTATATATATAAGTGTACCTGTGGATAGTTTATCTTCTTTGGCTCCTGGAGGATCCCACACTCACTGCACTAGTCCAAGATCTCCAGATTCACGAATGAAAGACACACACACACACACACACACACACACACACACACACACACACATAGTCTACACATACATACCAGCTCATTTTTATATGCTTTGACTAGATCAATTGTTAGGCACTTCTAAATTTCACTGCAACTAGCACACACTCCCTTTTGTTATTCCTGGCTTAAAGCCTTCCAAAACTTTCTTTTATCTTTGCTGCTCTGTTACTTACTGGGAAGCACCTGAATATGACCACTTTTCCTTTCCATCTACATTGAAGGATTTTTCTCTCTTCTAGCTCTTTTTTTTCCTGCTGTTTTTTTATGGATATTTTCTTTATTTGCATTTCAAATGTTATCCCCTTCTACCCCAGTTCCTAGTTCCCCCTAGAAACTCCCTATACCTTCCCCTAGTCCTGCTTCAATGAGGGTGTTCCCCCACCCACCCAACCACCCACTCCCACCTCCCTGCCCTTGAATTCCCCTACACTGGGGTAACAAGCCTTCCCAGGACCTAGGGCCTCTCTTCTCTTTGATGCCCTAAAAAAGCTATTCACTGCTACATATGTGGCTGGAGCCATGGGTCCCTCCATATGTACTCCTTGGTTGGTCCCTGGGAGCTCTGGGGTGTCTGGTTGGTTGATATTATTGTTCTCCCTATGGGGTTGCAAGCTCCTTCAGTCCTTTGTCTAATTCCTCCATTGGGGACCCCATTGGGGACCCTGTGCTCAGTCCAATGATTGGCTGAGAGCATCCACTTCTGTATTTGTCAGGCTCTGTTTGAGCCTCTCAGGAGACAGCTATATCAGGCTCCTGTCAGCCTGCATTTCTTGGCATCCACAATAGTGTCTGGGTTTGGTGACTGTATATGGAATGTATTCCAGGTGGGGCAGTCTATGGATGGCCTTTCCTTCAGTCTCTGCTTCACACTTTGTCTCTGCATTTGTTCCCGTGAGTATTTTGTTCCCCTTTCTAAGAAGGACCAAAGCACCCACACTTTGGCCTTCCTTCTTGAGCTTCATGTGGCCTGTGAATTGTATCCTGGGCATTCCAAGCTTTTGGGCTAATATCCACTTATCAGTGAGTGCATACCACGTGTGTTTTTTTGTGATTGGGTGACCTCACTCAGTATGATATTTCTAGTTCCATCCATTTGCCGAAGAATTCCATTAAGTCATTGTTTTTAATAGCTGAGTAGTACTCCATTGTGTAAATGTACCACAATTTCTGTATCCATTCCTCTGCTGAAGAACATCTGTGTTCTTTCCAGCTTCTGGCTATTATAAATAAGGGTTCTATGAGCATAGTGGAGCATGTGCCCTTGTTATATGTTGGAGAATCTTTTGGGTATATGCCAAAAGTAGTATAGCTGAATCCTCAGGTAATTTTCTGAGGAACCACCAGACTGATTTCTAGAATGGTTGTAACAGCTTGCAATCCCACCAACCAGTGGAGGAGTGTTCCTCTTTCTCCACATCCTTGCCAGCATCTGCTGTCACCTGAGTTTTCGATCTTAGCCATTCTGACTGGTGTGAGGTGGAATTTCAGGGTTGTTTTGATTTGCATTTCCCTGATGATTAAGGATGTTGAACATTTTTCAGGTGCTTCTCTGCCATTTGGTATTCCTCAGTTGAGAATTCTTTGTTTAGCACTGTACCTCATTCTTTAATAGGGTTATTTGATTCTCTGAAGTCTAATTTCTTGAGTTCTTTGTATATATTGGATATTAGGTCTCTATCAGATGTAGGATTTGTAAATATATTTTCCCAATCTGTTGGTTGCCATTTTGTCCTATTGATAGTGTCCTTTGCTTTACAAAAGTTTTGCAATTTTATGAGGTCCCATTTGTCAATTCTTGATCTTAGAGCATAAGCTATTGGTGTTCCTTTCAGAAAAATTTCCCCTGTGCTCATGTTTCTGAGGCTCTTCCCCACTTTCTCCTCTATTAATTTCATTGTATCTGGTTGTATGTGGAGGTCCTTGATCCATTTGGACTTGAACTTTGTACAAGGAGATGAAAATTGATCGATTTGCATTCTACATGATGACTTCCAGTTGGACTAGCACCATTATTTGAAAGTGCTGTCTTTTTTTTTTTCACTGGATGGCTCAAAGTCTTGGGGACTCTCTTCCTTCCTCTCACTCTGTCTGTCACCTGTAGCTCAATCTAAAATTCCAACCTCTGTCTCCCTGCCCAGCCATTGGCTGTACTGCAATTCTTTATTACCAAACAGTCAGCTGGGGGCAGGGATCCTCGGTGGCTACAAGCTCAGCTTTTGGAAGTCAAATTAGGAGAAAGCATTAGAACTAATCCCTAACATACAGCTAGCATATTTAAATGGTCATACCAAGTCCAAAAAATAAAACAAACAAATAGAAGATATAATTTTTTGAACATCCTTTCCACGGGAAGCAGACTGCAAGTGGGGAAAAAGTAATGTCAAGCAAAGTAAGGCAAACTAACTAAAATACAAATTTGTGTCATAAATACAGATATTGGCTTTAATAAAACAATATTTATTTTATAAATGAGTAGTAATTCCTCTATCTATTCACTGAACTTCTCCTCAAGATAGGACTAAAGAAGGTCATTTGTTGATTAAGAAAGAAATTAACAGAAGGAAAGTCAACAGATACAATGTTATGAAGAGCAAGAAGTTAGTTATGTTGTTTACAGCTTTAATTCGTTAATTTTCTTTAAAAATGCAGTTTCGTGATTATAGTGTTTTTATAATCTCAATGTCTTATTCTGATTTTAAGATGAAAATTGAACTTGAAATTGGCCTGCAAATGTTGATATTTAATTAAAAAAATATATGATTTCTTTAGTGAGACTATGTTCATCAAATTCTCTTCAGAAGTTGAAAATGTGTTTGAATATGTATGAGTGAATACATGAGTATGTTCAAGAAGAACACTTTAAAGTATATGTCACTACATGACTGACTGCGTACAGAAATGTCGGTATGAATAGAAGGAAAAGAAATTGACAAATTAAGATAAAAAGATGTGATATTCTCAATTTTAGTTTGTATACAGGTATTTTTGCACCTAATGATACAAGATTAAAGTAAAGTGGAAATATTTCATTTTTTCTGTTACAGTGGAGGGTTTCATGCTCGCTACAATGACTGCTCAGCACACAATTTTTCCTGAAGGACTATGGACACAGTCTCCACACGGAATTCTGATACCCTTTCTTAAAGTCTACGCCAAGGTTTTAAGTATCAGCTGATTCAACGGTTGGCGCCGACCTTCTTCTGCTGTGCACCACAAGCCAGAATTAATTGCAAATCAATCAAACAAAGTACAACTGATCAGAAAACCAATTAGTAATTTTAGCTGTTCATCCTGTCTTCATTTACTAGGAGTAAAAGTGGGAAATGAAAATGCCTTTTAGAGCATGTATAAGATTCCAGTCTCTAACTCACTGTCCTCTGTGTCCCCACATGCTTACAAGAAAGCTCTTACATATATCTTTTGAGAATTTCTGAAGCATGCACACTACACTCATAATCATTGGATTATCTACTTTATTTTGGTCACATAAAGTAGCTTGACAGCGAAATTATTTATTTGATAGATTAAATAATTCTAAAGCCACTTTTTCCTAATGCAAACAGTGTACTTTTAAATCACCATTTGATAAATTGATAAAACATTTTCACGTTTTTTATTGTAGTTATCTAGTAAATGAGTTATATGTGGGGATCTTGATTTAGAGGCAAGTAATCCTTAAATGTATACACTCATGGCATCTCTTCTAAATTTCATTACATGTCTGATATTTTTTCTTTAACTATCTCTTCATGCATAAATATTATAATAGTAAAAGCACATACAAACCCCACATTTATTTATAGGGTTTTTAAAGCTACCTATCAGTCCCAAATGAATTATTTTGCCTACTGCCTCAGATGTTACCAGTTGGTAATCAGAGTTTCATCTTTTTGCTTAACACAAGCTTGTACTCTCACGCTGATTAGAATTAGAATTTTCCTTTGTTATTTAACTACAGTGGAGATCATCAGTTTTCAGTAACCCACTGGGATAGGTTTATATAAAATTATTCTGCTTGAAAAATAAATTAAATTCAAATTACTACTGCAATTCGTAGATAATAGGTTTTAATGTAGCTCAAGAGAAGATATTTAGAGAAATACAAGTCTCCTTATGGCCTCAGGTCATGACTGAAACTAAAGAATACAAATGGCTATGGCCAAGAAAAATAAGTTTGCACTTTTACTGGTAAAAATAACTTGAACTCACCATGGAAATATATCTACTTTACTGACTCACAACAGAATTCTCCTCTCCTCTCTGGCTCTACTATCAAAATAATAATAATAATAATAATAATAATAAATGATAGATGAAAACATAAATGTCCATCATTTAATGAGAAATCATCATGCATCCAATAACATAATAAATATTTTAAATTCTAACTAAAATAAGGATCATTTGAAGACCTTTTAAGTGTAAAAATCTTTTAAAAAATTGGTGACTTTATTTCCAATATCAAAAAATAAACATCATTTCTGGTGTTCTTTAGCTATCTTCTTTGATCAGTGTTGTGAATCTGATTGACCTGCTAGGAAAAGTAATTTATGGCAGGAAGAGAACAAGATATGAAGAGGCAATGAGTTTCTTCCTTAACCATATTGAAGTGTTAAACTATAAACAAACAAACAAACAAATGAACAGGAATATGCTCAGAAAACTTGGCTCATTTTGCTTATGACTGCTATGGAAATGTATTTTCCCATTTCTGACTGCCTAGACATTTTTTCCCTCTTATCCTCTAAAGTTTACTTGTTACATTTAGTTTCCTCTATTTACTGACACTTGACTGTTTGTTAATGGGGGATCAATTGTATTGGGGATGAGGAGAAAACAGCCTCAGGATTTAAATCATCTACAGCCTATATACTTGTATGCCTTAAAAGTTATGTATAATTCCTGGCTTTTTGGACACAGGAACGTGTTTATATTTATCAGCCCTTGTTTCTATCTTACATTTTGACTGCATTCATGGCGCACCCTCTGGGCTCTCCTTATGATTCTTAGGAAGCACCATCTAAATGTCTATCTCCATTGCTCACTTATTTATCATAACTATTATTGTCAGCTGTACTGGTGCTTACGACCTGGAAGCCCAAAGGCAAAACTTTGGAAAAGTATGAATTCCTTTGCATGAGTATCATCAGTAAAGAAATTTAGCACAAAAAAACTGCATCATTTCATTATCAACTAACTCCTTAGCTGACAAAATATTTCTACATTATCTATCAATAGTAAACATACAGCTTTTAAACTCATGGTTAGTGTTATTCATTAAATAGAATTGTATCAAAGGTGGTTAAAAAGTCAGGGCTCCTCAAAATTTCAAGGTTAACAATTTTTCCTTAATTATTCAAAATTTATTTACCAAATGTTTAAAATCTTTAAAAGGCAATGCTTACACACAGGTATCTCATTTCCAAACACTTTTGCTTTTGGTTTTATATTTTGTATTATCATCAAATCTGTGAAAAATATTTCTCTGTGCGTGTGTGCGTGTGTGCAGTCACGGGTGTGTGTGTATACATTGCAGCCTCAGAGTTCTCCTTGCCTGATTCTTAGGAATTACCATCTATTTTTATACTCACATATATATGTGTGTGTGTATGTATATATATGTATATGTATATATACATATATACACACACATATTCAATTTACATATTTACAAAGTTTGAGTCAGTGAGTCTAGAAAACATCTTAGACTTTCAGCAACACAGTTATCTCTGGAGACTCTAAGACAAACAAAACACAACAAAGAACAAGAGATTTTGAGCTCCAAGTTTTGAAAGCAAGTCCAGGTAAGAAAGAACCAAATGTATATGATTATCACAACAGTGTAGATTGTTTTACACCTAATACTTTAGCCTGGTTTCTTCTTTTAAGTATGGCAGATAACCATTGCATGCAGTTCCTATGAATATTCAGATTTTAAAGACCCTTGATTGGCCACTGCCATTAAGAAGTAAACCACGATGGGGGCCTGCTGCTGTCAGAGAGGCTGCTTTGGTTAAGAGTTTGAGCTAGTTGTCTGTAGGTATAAGAATGAGTGTTTGAAGGTAGTTAGGGATTATCCAGGTCTAGTATGGTGGCACTAGTAATGGAATAAGATCCATGACCTTCCAAAGCCTGGTTAGTTGGCTAGATTTCTAGCACCAGGTATGATTTCCCACCTCTTTGAGTAGGTCTTAAGTCTGATTAGACAGTTGTTGATTACATCCAATATTTGATTACCATTAGTGCACTTTTAGTGATATCTTTCCACGCTAATTATTCATATGAATCACATCTAGGTATGACCATTTGCTGCTTTTCTCTCGTCAGCTTGCATAGCACTTTGTTATTTTATTAGATATTTTCTTTATTTACATTTCAAAAGCTATCCCGAAAGTTCACTGTACCCTCCCCCTGCTCTGCTCCCCTACCCACCCACTCCCACTTCTTGGCCCTGGCATTCCCCTGTACTGGGGCATATAAAGTTTGCAAGACCAGGGGTCACTCCTCCCATTGATGGCCTACTAGGCCATCTTCAGCTACGTATGCAGCAAGAGACACGAGCTCTGAGGGTACTGGTTAGTTCAAATTGTTGTTCCACTTATAGAGTTGCAGACCCCTTCAGCTCCTTGCGTACTCTCTCTAGCTCCTACATTGGGGGGCCCTGTGTTCCATTCAATAGCTGACTATGAGCATCCACTTCTGTGTTTGCCCGGCACTGGCATAGCCTCACCCAAGACAGCTATATCAGGGTCCCTTCAGCAAAATCTTGCTGGCATATGCAATAGTATCTGGGTTTGGTGGCTGATTATGGGATGGATCCCCAGGTAGGGTAGTCTCTGGATGGTCCATCCTTTTGTCTTAGCTACAAACTTTGTCTCTGTAACTCCTTCCATGGGTATTTTGTTCCTTAATCTAGGAAGGAATGAAGTATCCATACGTTGGGCTTCCATCTTCTTGATTTTCTGTTTTGCAAATTGTGTCTTGGGTATTCTAAGTTTCTGGGCTAATATCCACTTATCAGTGAGTGCATATCTGGTGACTTCTTTTGTGATTGGGTTACCTCACTAAGGATGATATCCTCCAGATACATCCATTTGCCCAAGAATTTCATAAATGCATTGTTTTTAATAGCTGAGTAGTACTCCATTGTGTAAATGTACCCCATTTTCTGTATCCATTCCTCTGTTGAGGGACATCTGGGTTCTTTCCAGCTTCTGGCTATAATAAATAAGGCTGTTATGAACATAGTGGAGCATGTGTCCTTATTACCAGTTGGAACATCTTCTGGGTATATGCCCAGGAGAGGTATTGCTGGATCTTCCGGTAGTACTATGTCCAATTTTTATATGAACCGCCAGACTGACTTCCAGAGTAGTTGTACAAGCTTGCAATCCCACCAGCAATGGAGGAGTGTTCCTCTTTCTCCACAACCTAGACAGCATCTTCTGTCACCTGAATTTTTGATCTTAGCCATTCTGACTGGTGTGAGGTGGAATCTCAAGGGTATTTTGATTTGTATTTCCCTGCTAATTAAGGATGTTGAACATATTTTCCGGTGCTTCTCATCCATTCACTATTCCTCAATTGAGAATTCTTTGTTTAGCTCTGTACTCCATTTTTTAATGGGGTTATTTGAATTTCTGGAGTCCAGCTTCTTGAGCTCTTTATATATATTGGATATTAGTCCCCTATCAGATTTAGGATTGGTAAAAATTCTTTCCCAATCTGTTGGTGACCTTTTTGTCTTATCAACAGTATCTTTTGCCTCACAGAAGCTTTGCAATTTTATGAGGTCCCATTTGTCAATTCTTGATCTTATAGCACAAGCCATTGCTATTCTGTTTAGGAATTTTTCCCCTGTGCCCATAACTTCGAGGCTTTTCCCCACTTTCTCCTCTATAAATTTCAGTGTCTCTGGTTTTATGTGGAGGTCTTTGATCCACTTAGATTTGAGCTTTGTACAAGGAGATATAAGAAAGGATCAATTCACATTCTTCTACATGATAATCGCCAGTTGTGCCAGCACCATTTCTTGAAAATGTTGTCATTTTTCCACTGGATGGTTTTAGCTCCCTTGTCAAATATTAAGTGCCCATAGGTTTGTGGATTCATTTCTGGGTCTTCAATTCTATTCCTGTCTTCTACCTGTCTGTTGCTGTGCCAGCACCATTTGTTGAAAATGCTGTCTTTTTTCCACTGGATAGTTTTAGCTCCCTTGTCAAAGATCAAGTGACCATAGGTGTGTGGGTTCATTTGTGGGTCTTCAATTCTATTCCATTGGTCTACTTGTCTGTTGCTATACCAGTATCATGCAGTTTTTATCACAATTGCTCTGTAGTATAACTTTAGGTCAGGCATGGTGATTCTACCAGAGATTCTTTTATTGCTGAGAATAATTTTTGCTATCATAGGTATTTTGTTATTCAAAATAAATTTGGAAATTGCTCTTTGTAAATCAGTGAAGAATTCAGTTAGAATTTTGATGGGGATTGCATTGAATCAGTAGATGGGGATTGCATTGAATCAATCAGTTTCTGCAGGATAACCATTTTTACTATATTCATCCTACCAATCCATGAGCATAGAAGATCTTTCAATCTTCTGAGATCTTCTTCAATTTCTTTCTTCAGAGACTTGAAGTTCTTATCATATAGATCTTTCACTTCCTTAGTAAGAGTATTTTATATTATTTGTGACTATTGTGAAGGATGTTGTTTCCCTAATTTCTTTCTCAGCCCATTTATCCTTTGTGTAGAGAGAGGCCATTGATCTATTTGAGTTAATTTTATATCCAGCTACAGCACTGAAGGTGTTGATCAGGTTTAGAGTTCTCTGGTGGAATTTTTAGGGTCACTTATATATACTATCATATCATCTGCAAATAGTGATATTTTGACTACTTCCTTTGCAATTTGTATTCCCTTGATCTCCTTTTGTTGTCAAATTGCTCTGGCTAGGACTTTAAGTACTATATTGAATAAGTAGGGAGAAAGTGGGCAGCCTTGTCTAGTCCCTGATTTTAGTGGGATTGCTTCATGTTTCGCTCCATTTAGTTTGATGTTGGCTACTGGTTTGTTGTAGATTGCTTTTATTATGTTTAGGTATAGGCCTTGAATTCCTGATCTTTCCAAGACTTTTATCATGAATGGGTGTTGGATTTTGTCAAATGCTTTCTCAGCATCTAATGAAAGGATCATGTGTTTTTTGTCTTTGAGTTTGTCTATATAGTAGATTACATTGATGGATTTCCATATATTAAACCATTCCTGCATCCCCGGGATGAAGCCTACTTGGTAATGATGCATGATCATTTTGATGTGTTCTTGGATTTAGTTTGCAAGGATTTTATTGAGTATTTTTGCATCGATATTCATAGGGGAAATTGGTCTGAAGTTCTCTTTCTTTGTTGCATCTTTGTGTGGTTTAGGTATCAGAGTAATTGTGGCTTCATAGAATGAACTGGGTAGAGTATCTTCTGTTTCTATTTTGTGGAGTAGTTTGAGAGAGTTGGAATTGGGTCTTCTTTAAAAGTCTGATAGAACTCTGGACTAAACCCATCTGGTCCTGGACTTTTTTTGGTTGGGAGACTATTGATGACTTCTTCTATTTCTTTAGGGGATGTAGGACTGTTTAGGTCATTAATCTGATCCTGATTTAACTTTGGTACCTGGTATCTGTCTAGGAAGTTGTCCATTTCATCCAGGTTTTCCAGTTTTGTTGAATATAGCCTTTTGTAGTAGGATCTGATGATGTTTTGGATTTCCTCAGGTTCTGTTGTTATGTCTCCTTTTTCGTTTCTGATTTTATTAATTAGGATACTGACCCTGTTCCCTCTAGTTAGTCTGGCTAAGCATTTATCTATCTTGTTGATTTTCTCAAAGAACCAGCTCCTGGTTTGGTTGATTCTTTGAATAGTTCTTCTTGTTTCCACTTGGTTGATTTCAGCCCTAAGTTTGATTATTTCCTGCCATCTACTCCTCTTGGGTGAATTTGCTTCCTTTTGTTCTGGAGCTTCTAGGTGTGCTGTCAGACTGTTAGTGTATGCTCCCTCTAGTTTCTTTTTGGAGGCACTCAGGGCTATGAGTTTTCCTCTTAGGACTGCTTTCATTGTGTCCCATAAGTTTGGGTATGTTGTGGCTTCGTTTTCATTAAACTCTAAAAAGACTTTAATTTACTTCTTTATTTTTTCCTTGACCAAGCTATCATTGAGTAGAGTGTTGTTCAGTTTCCACGTGAATGTTGGCTTTCTATTATTTATGTTGTTACCGAAGATCAGCCTGAGTCTGTGGTGATCTGATAGGATGCATGGGAGAATTTTAATATTTTTGTATCTGTCGAGGCCTGTTTTGTGCCCGATTATATGGTCAATTATGGAGGAGGTAACATGAGGTGCTGAGAAGAATGTATATTCTCTAGTTTTAGTATTAAATAGTCTGTAGATCTCTGGTGTATCCATTTGTTTTATAACTTCTGTTAGTGTCCATGTGTCTCTGTTTAGTTTCTGTTTCCAGGATCTGTCCATTGGTGAGAGTGGGGTGTTGAAGTTTCCCACTATTATTGTGTGAGGTGCAATGGGTGCTTTGAGCTTTACTAAAGGTTCTTTAATGAATGTGGCTACCCTTGTATTTGGAGCATAGATATTCAGAATTGAGAGTTCATCTTGATAGATTTTACCTTTGATGAGTATGAAGTGCCCCTCCTTCTTTTCTTTGATAACTTTGGGTTGGAAGTCAATTTTATTCGATATTAGAATGGCTACTCCAGCTTGTTTCTTTAGACCGTTTGCTTGGAAAATTGTTTTCCAGCCTTCCACTCTGAGGTAGTATCTGACTTTTTTTCCTGAGATGGGTTTCCTGTAAGCAGCAGAATGTTGGGTCCTGTTTGTGTAGCCAGTCTATTAGTCTATGTCTTTTTATTGGGGAATTGAGTCCATTGATGAGAGATTAAAGAAAGTAATTGTTGCTTCCTGTAATTTTTGTTGTTAAAGTTGAGATTCTGTTCTTGCAGCTGTCTTCTTTTAGGTTTGTAGCTAGCAAAATTATTTCCTTTCTTCTGAGGGATATATATATATATATATATACACATATATATATATATACATATATATATGCATATATGTAATTTATATTATAAATGACAATATATAGAATTATGTATCTCATGCTTTCAATAAAAGCTTGGCTTGAAAGACTCAGGATGACTATTGGAAACAGTATCTTGTGGAGGTATACTCTCCAAATTCCTTTGGTTCTACCCTGTCATGTTCATTTAATATGTAAAGACATACATTCGTTATAATATATAAAGACATACAATACATCAGCTCATACAGTAATATTAAAACTTATTTAAACCCATATGAGATACAGCAGATAATTACACACAGAGATTACAGTGCATTCCTTCTGGATGCCAACACATTATCTTCTAAGTGTTATCAAAGAACCTACACTTGGAGATCAGCACCCACTGAAGAATCTGCCTCCAAGGCAGACCATGAAGGAAACCAACAATTCAAGCATGGGAAGCTGTCCGTCACTAGTCCCAGGCACCCAAAGCTGTCCAGCATGTGTCCCAATTCTCTGGGGAGAACACACTCCTGTCCTCTCTTCTCCATGATGACTCTTGTACTACTATCTTGGGCTGTATGTAGGTAACTGCGAGCAGTGTTTTCTCTAGTTTATTCTCCTCACTGACTCATTGTTTAGTGTTTTCTTACAATCAGAAAAGTTGTTGAAAGCCTCTTTCCCACCACATTTCTACTTTATCTCCCATTTCCACCATATCCCCTCTTCTATCTAGCCTGCACATATTAAAATGCTTCCAAACTATTTTTATCATCCTTATATATGCATAGCATAAATACCATACCTGCAACTCTATGTTCTATGTTGAAAAGATGGCTTTTCAACAAATTAAAATATTCTATTTAGCTCTAAATATGGAAACTAAAAATATATTACCCACTGCGAAATGAATTACTTATCCATTGTGTGTCAGATTTTAAACTAACAACTTTATAACCTTAAAATACAGCTCAATCTTAAAGTATTAATTTTGAAATGATGCATTTGCGCTAATGATTTACTGGGAGGAAAAACCCTTTAATCTAGCCCTTTCGCTTATGAACTTGAAAGTTGAACTCCATAGAAATGACTGATGGTAACAGCAGGCTTCTCCCTGGCTGATCAAAATTAACAGTTTCTTTCAATTGTTCTAATTAGGACCAAGGGGAGTTCTGGAATGTACCAACAGCATCTCAAATTGCTCTCTAGTTGAAAACTAGTTCCTGGGAAAGAATAGCCACTCTTACATTTTTTTACACATAGTTGAGTCAACGTGCTGTTACTATTGTTTACTAAGAGCCTCTCTGGGAATATGTCTCATGAGAAAGGTTTTTTGTTTTGGTTTGGTTTGGTTTAGGTGTAGTTGTGTTGTTGTTGTTGCTTTTTGTTCGTTTGGGTGTTTGTTTTTTGCTCTTGGTTGTTGGTTTTCATTTTGCTTTTCGTGTGTGTGTGTGTGTGTGTGTGTGTGTTAGAAATCAAAAACAGTTACAGGTGAGAAACATAATCAACTGATCTAAACATATATTAGAAGCCAGCTACTACCTGTGTTCTGTGCACACCACCACAGGCCTAGGGCAGCAGCTCACTCAGTGTTGCCTTTTATTTTGCCCAACAGTTTTTTCACACTCATGCTGACATATAAGTACAAAAATCAGACCATGATCACAGAAATAATCTAAACATTAAGTTTATGAAAAACTAAGGGATATAAAAGCAATGCCTTCCAAGGGATTTTCCTGGGCGCTGAATGTCTTAGGAAACTTTGCTTTATATGTCAGAGACACTTTGCTACTATTAAGCTTTAGTCCCTCGAAATTTATCATCTAATCTTTTGGTCCTAATTGGTGATAACATTAGTATTTTTCTTAATAGCAATTTATTTTAAAAAATAATTCACTGAAAGTACATAGGATATACATTGAATTTATATAATATTTGTTACTTAAATTTAACCATTAACCTTAAAAAATTCCATGAGTAGTGAAGTGTACATGCCAGACAATATCAATATTATTAGCATTGAAGCAAACAAAAGTAAACCTTAAAAATCTTCACAGATATATACTTGATAGCATACATATAAAGTGTTTCTGAGCCAAAAGATCGAACTATTTGCACCAAATGTATTATGATAAAGATCCCAGTTCCCTGTAAGTCAACCAGGTATCAGCCTGCCTATAAAGTGGTTATGGGCAATCAGAATGTCCATGTCTTATCATCTTTCCAAGCTATTTCTCTGCATATGGCAATTCTCAGTTCAAAGACCTGGGGGAGGGCATAGGCTTTAACCGCCTACCCAATCCCTAAATAAGGAATCGACTCTTTCAACTCAGTGCTATGTTAAGATGAGAGCAATCTCTTGTTGTAATTAGCATTCTTTCCTACTGGAAGGAGGGTGACTGGGTGGCTAAATGGCCTAGCATTCCTTAGGGACACATTTCTTCCCTAGGGCTGGACACAAACTATTTAAAACCTATGTGAATGAGTTGGATTAACATGGAATCAACTTCCTTGGGAAACAGAGCCACGCAATTCCAAGGAGACAAAATACTTCAAGACAATCACACCAGTGGTGACAACCTCCAGACTTACTGGTCTTGTCAGCTTTAATTTAGCTGATGACATGAACATTGAGCAGTTCTACATCTGTTTTATGAGTGTAAATTCTCTTTTTACTTCCTGAAAAGTTAAGATAGTTTACACACACACACACACACACACACACACACACAAAATAAACTCCACCCCCACACACAAAAAAGTGGAGAGGAGAATGATAGGAAGCACTTGGAAAACAGTGTTCACGTGGGTACATAGGAGAGAAAATTATCACCTTTAAAAAGAACATATTTATTACCATATTTGAGGACATATTCAAATTTTTCTATCTATTCAAATGGCAGTTACCACCATACATCTTTTAAAAGGCCTAATAATAAATATATAATTAACATTTTAAAAATAAATGTATGATTTTTGTTATTTGTTCACCCAAATTTTACCAGATTGGTGTATTTCCTCTTTAATGTACTTAATTAAAAAATTAAATATACAA
This sequence comes from Mus caroli, assembly GCF_978045245.1. Taxonomy (NCBI): domain Eukaryota; kingdom Metazoa; phylum Chordata; class Mammalia; order Rodentia; family Muridae; genus Mus; species Mus caroli. The sequence continues at coordinate 5,911,162 of NW_028227270.1, forward strand.
GTATAAAATAGAATCTTGGGAGGCAGTCTCTTTATCTGTAAAATTACTATTGCAGTGGCTAACATTGAATCAAAATATCCTATTAATATATAAACTGATATTATTATTATGACAGTAATATTTGAAATGGTAGTTATTCTTGTCAGTATTTTACTAAATAGTATACACATGTAATGATCATATGTATTTACAGTGAAGGGACCTGGAACCTTTATCCACAAAACTGTAGTATGGTTAACTAGTCAGACATAAAATGTAGAATCTACTAATTAAATACAGTGAGCTATCTTTGGAAATGTCCAGATTTTAGGGTGAAACTACATCAAGATGTTGAATAAAAATAAAGGTATAATTGCTCCCAGGTAAGATCGAAGAGGAGGATAGACATGAAGGGGGTACAGCCAGAGGCATCTGAAAGGGCCCAGTCTGAACCAGGCCATGAGAGGAGGAGAGGTTAGAGAGGAAGAGAGGTGGGCAAGAGAGACAGAGCAATACAAGAAACCGTGCGGCAGGAATGCATACTTATAGAGGAAAGAAAGGCTGGAGGAAGAGAAGAAAACCTCCTGTGCAGAAGAGGTTTAGGGTATGGGTGGGGTATGCCAGTCAGGATGACTCTTAACAGGTACTTGCTGAGAAAGCCTCCTGGGCAGTACGCACTTTGTGTGCTTATAAGCACCACTGTCAGCCATTTGCTCAGGGTTTCTTGGGACCTGACACACGCAACCATGTGCATCAGCAATAAATGTCATCCCAGAATGGCAGATATCAGAACCCCATCCAGAAGCAGTCCTGTGGTCTTTCACTGATGGATTAAACTGGCCAGCCAGCAATCCCCCGAGAATATCCAAACTGTGAATCCCCAACTCTAGGATTCCAGGCACACGCCAACACCTAGCTTTTTATGTGAGTTCTGGGTACCCAAATTCAAATCTCCACGCTTACGCAGCAGGTACTTTACTGAGTGAGTCCTCCTCTAGTCCCAGGGAGCAGTGTTTCTTCGTTTTAAACAGACTTAGAGTTAGTTGGCAGAGTGTTGCTGTGATGATCAGCCTGCAAGACGATGTTTTTTTAAGAATCTGAAAGCTAAAGTATTTCCGAAATGTATTACAGTTATTTGTAACAGGAAGTAAACCCTAAAATGGAGGATAGAAACGCTGCATTTGTCACTGGTAAAGCTTGCTTAGGACAAAAAAAATCATCTACTAAAGTACGTCTTCGAGGTACTTCCTTTCAAATAAGACCAAGGTCCCTGAAAGCTCTGCTTCCATTCCAACTCTCTAATGGGCTGATGTACTTACAAAAATCTTAGCTGAAGCCAGCCTTCCTTAGTCTCCAGTTCATAAATGTGAATGGAAAACAAAAGTTGCTAATGTGGTGTCCTATGTAATAAAGTCACATTTCCCTGCATTCAACTTGTGCCTTTTTCAAAATGCAGTACTGGCAATTAAGGGGATAGACTGCTTCGTCCCTTTTATAAAGCTCTGTAAAATGTAAAGGGATGTTCGGTTGGAAATTCAAATGGCTTGAAAATTGTTCGAGATGTTCTTTGAAACTGAGGTCCTTGAGTTAGAAAATCATCAACAACAACAACAACAATTTGGAACTTAATATAGAGGAAAAACAACCTGTCTTCCTTGGTAAACTTAAAAAAAAAAGCAGTGAACATGGTGTTCTAAAATGACGTTACTGAGTGTAACAGTGAGAGAACAGACAAGCTTACAGGCAATGAGGATAGAGACTCGGTTCAGACACAGAGATTCCTGCTCTTCAACATGTCTAACCTGCAAGAATGGAAGTCACTTTGTAAAAATGATATTTAAGCACACATTTTCAATGAGTCACTAGCTATATTTACAAATACATTATGATAAATACATTTAATGAGAGAAAATTATTGAGTATTTGCCTATAGAGTCAAATATATAAACTTAAACTTACACTTAATTATTTTCAGTTACAAAATGTGTAAAGTATGTGTGTGTGTGTGTGTTTGCTTTTATCTCAAGTAATAAGATTGTATTTTGAGGAAAAAAATTATGGCTTCAATAAGAAAATTAAATTTAGATGTGAAATAGTCTAAAATGAGGCACATGAATATTGTATTATTTTCATCCCTCAGAATTACAGGTTGTTATGATTTTCTTAAGACACTTGTCACCTAAAGAATTAAAATAAATCCTTCAGTCTCCATCCCTACTTGCTTACAGACCTATTCTTTACGCTGCCATAGTTCCATTCTAATTGATGGAAGTGCCAATGTTAAGTGTATCATGGGTGTCATACAGGTTCACTTCCTTAGATTTGGCTCAGGAGAAAGGCTGCTGCAAACTACATGTGGGGAAAGGAAGGGAGCTAGAGTAGTTCACCACTGTCATCCACATAGCTGGAACTATTCCAGCCACAACCACGTACTCTCCATATCTTGATCTCCAGTGACCTGGCTGACTTCCTGATAACCTTCACTAACCTGCTGAGCTCTCCAGCCAATGTCCCTAAGGTGGGAACCTTGGGATGAGTTCTGCATCCCATTGTCTTCTCCATTTTGCTCTACTTTGTGATTATTGACTTCTTGGCTCTGTCAGAAATGTAATCCATTTATTTATTAAATACCAACTGCTAAAAACACACAAAATGATGTCTTTTTATGATTAAATTATAACATAGTTATGCTACTAGTATCATGTTATGTCAGAACACTTTTGGAGTTCTGCACAAAGTCAACAAACCTTTAATTACACTACAGACATTACTATAAGATCTCAGTTCCTACATGAAGAAACTGAGATACAAATAATTTTGTTAGATTGTAATACGCATACACATGCCAGCAGTAAATCGATAGTTTTTATCCTTTTCGGTAAGATATTTTATAAACTCTTTGTGAGCATCATAAAATGCGTTTTCACATACTCAGTCTTCTCAGACCCCTTGCATATGCTAACTTCTCCCTCACCTCCACACTCACCCGTCTCACATGGGAGTTTGTATTTCCCAATTACTCTTGGTATTCAGGCCTGCCCTTGGGCATGGTTAATCTACCAAGGGTCATAACATTAAGCAAACATGATCATCTCTCTCAGTAGCTATCAAATACCTATAGCTCCTAAGCTATTTTCATGCCCACCTTCTCCAAATGCTGGGATTTTGTCTGACTTCAGCATGATCAGGTCTTGTGCATACCATCACAATCATATATACTCATACATGCAACTGCCTTGTTGTATGTGGAAAAAGCTTTTTTTTAAGCAATCTCTCTGCCTCTTCTTGTAGGAAGATCCTTAAACCTTAGAGGAAGGGCTGTAGTATGAACATCCCATTTAGAGGCAAACACTCCATAGTTTCCTATTGTCTGTGTTTTATCACTTTCTGGTCTTTATTCTAAGTGCCATCTGTTATAAAAAAAACTCAAGAAGAATGAAGACCAAAGTGTGGACACTGTGCACCTTCTTAGAATTGGGAACAAAACACCCAGGGAAGGAGTTACAGAGACAAAGTTCGTAGCTGTGATGAAAGGATGGACCATTTAGAGACTGCCGTATCCAGGGATCCATCCCATAATCAGCTTCTAAACGCTGACACCATTGCATACACTAGCAAGATTTTTCTGAAAGGACCCAAATATAGCTGTCTCTTGTGAGACGATGCCGGGGCCTAGCAAACACAGGAGTGGATGTTCACAGTCAGCTATTGGATGTATCACAGGGCTCCCAATGGAGAAGCTAGAGAAAGTACCCAAGGAGCTAAAGGGATCTGCAACCCTATTGTTGGAACAACATGATGTACTAACCAGAACCCCGGAGCTCTTGTCTCTAGCTGCATATGTATCGAAAGATGGCCTAGTCGGCCATCAATGGAAAGAGAGGCCCATTGGACTTGCAAACTTTATATGCCCCAATATAGGGGAATGCCAGGGCCAAAAGAATGGGAATGGGTGGGTAGGGAAGTGGGGGGCGCTATGGGGGACTTTTGGGATAGCATTGGAAATGTAATTGAGGAAAATATGTAATAAAAATATTAAAAAAACAAAAGAAAGTTCACTGATGAGGACTGAGAAAGGAACAGTTCTATGGGTATGGAAACAAGGTATTAGGAGGTGTTTTAACAACATCCCCATCTAGACAAGTTATTGTATTCGTTTTCATTCTTAGCAATGCGCTTTCTGTTGCTCTATCAGAACTGATTTCACCTATAAATACACTAACACATTCCCAAGTGTTTGACATTTCTAAGTGTCCAAGATTCCATGCCATACAGAAATCACAGAAGAGTGCCTGACAAAGAGAAACCAATGAAAGATGGACTGCAGTTAAGCTGCAGATATTTGTGTGATTAAAATATCTGAGCTTCACGTATAATCTGCACGAAGGAAACTATTTTTTAGAACTATAGATTCATTTCTAAGATTCCAATAGACAGCAAAATTGAAAGGTTGTAACTACATCTGAGATAATGGTGGCACAGTTAGTATAAGCCGAATAGGTCATTCTATCGCAGAACTTCTGGGAATGGTAATTTCCTAAATAATAGAGGTTGATTTCACTTTGAACTGGAGGCTGAGAAGTCCAAGAACATGGATTGATATCTTCATGATGCATCTTAAGTAAAAGAGACCATTATCTGGCGACTGTACCAGAGTCCATTGGAAAGAGTTGTTTTGTACAGAGAGCCATTCATGAAGGCTCCATAACGATGAAAGGAATATCTTGCTGGGCGCTACCTTCTAATACTACTACATTGCTGATCAATATTCTAACATTGAATATGAAAATGGCTTAGAGGGAAAAGAAACTTGAGTTCCATATCCAGAACCCATAAAGTGGAAAAATAGAAGACTCCAGAGATTTGTCTTTTCGCCTCCTTCCAAACACTGTGCTTACATACCATGTACACACCACTAACACCATACAAACACACACACACACACACACAGAGATAATAAATAATAATAATAAAACATTTTTTAAAATACTTAACTCATTGCTGTTATGTAACATTCAAACAATTTTCAAATTTAATTTTTTCATGTAAACCTCATTGCTGTCTTATCTTTTCTTTTAATTTTTTTATTAGATATTTTCTTCATTTACATTTCAAATGCTATCCCAAAAGTCCCCTATACCCTCCACCCGCCTTACTATCCTACCCACTCACTCCCACTTCTTGGTCCTGGCTTTTCCCTGTACTGGGGCATATAAAGTTTGCTAGACCAAGGGGCCTCTCTTCCCAATGATAGCCAACTAGGCCATCTTCTGCTACATATGCAGCTAGAGATACAAGCTCTGGGGGTACTGGTTAGTTCATATTGTTGTTCCACTTATAGGGTTGCAGACCCCTTCAGCTCTTGGGTACTTTCTCTAGCTTCTCCATTGGGGGCCCTGTGTTCCATCCTATAGATGACTGTGAGCATCCACTTCTGTATTTGCCAGGCACTGGCAAAGCCTCACAGGAGACAGCTATATCAGGGTCCTTGCAGCACAGACAGAAGCCCTTGTGAGCTAGTGAAGACATTGAGTTATTGAATTAAAAAGCACTGAACCCCATACACTAGACTTTACCTTTTTCTTGTTTGATAAAATGGAAAAACCAATATGCTGTCTGATCTATGTACCACCTAATAACCAAACACTGAGTAATAAGTAATACATTTTAACAATCACAGTTTCAATCATGTTGTAAGGGTAGTTAGTGTATCCATTTGACTTCTTTGACTATGTGTCCTAAACAGAATATATAGATGCACATACAAAATGAAATCATAACTCCTGCTCCAAAAAATCACTAAACTGCAGCAGTGATGGGTGATGGATGAACTCAGAACCAGAATCCGTTTGGTCAGGGGTCTATAAAACAGCATGTGTCATTGCCTCATGCCTATGAAAGGGTGTAGATAATTTATGATCAATAATATTTTCTAAATATTTGTGTGTGTGTGTGTGTGTGTGTGTGTGTGTGTGTGTTTTGTTCTTGTTAGCTTACAGAAGTTTCCACTAGGTTCCTCCCAAGGACCTAGCAATGGCTTATATCATCACCTGCAACCACTACCTGCCCCCAGATGCAGGCAGCATATAAAAGGACTGCCCTGCTACCCCAGTTCTTTCTAGGTTTCTATGTGTTCACCATAGTCTCCCTCTATCTCTTCCTCTCCCTGTCCCACCCTCTCCTCTCACTTTCCCCTCTCCCTTCCCTCTTTTTTTGTTCTTATCTGTTCTCCCTTCTCAGACCTCAGGGCTCTGCTCCAGTCTGTATGCCTCTGCCCCTTCTCCTTGGCCCTCATTCCCTTCCCTTCCCCTAATTAAGCCCCCTTTATACCAGATCTATTGCATGCCATGATTTCTCAGGGGGATCACACTGGTATGGGTCTACCAGGTACCCCCTTGCTGCATTATATTCCATAACATAGTGTGTGTGTGTGTGTGTGTGTGTGTGTGTGTGTGTGTGTGTGTGAAAGCACAGCTTTCAAAGGAGGTTCTTTTCCTCCACCAAGTGGCTTTCTGTGATTGAACCCAGGCCATTGGGTTTCAAGGCTTGGCAGCAAACACCTTTACCTGATGAGCATTTTACAAGCCCATAGAAATGCTTCCTGTTGACAAAACAGGAAGTGAAACATTACTGCATTAGTTTATAGACAAAAACAAGGGGAAAACACCATATGAAATTAAGAAAAAACAACTCAATTTATTTGACTATCTCCAGATTTCCACCAATCTAGCAATAATAACAATCATAAACTGCTTTATCTTAAATATTCTTTTGAGACTGCAACAAAAAATAATTCTCCAAGACAACTGCATACATACATGCAAAATTGCCTAATGTTTTACCTTTAGTTAAAAGACCACTAGAAGGACTAATTGCTATCTGGAATGCTGGTTGGAATTCCCTACACTTCTTAATGTAACCATGTTTAAATAGAAATTTAATACTGCTTTCTGGCTTGAAATCATTCAGTGTCTTGCAATTACCGAGGAGTAAACTTCACAGCACTCAGTATCATGTTTTAACAAAATCATCTTTCCTGATTGCTCTGCTCTTTCCAGATTAACACATCAGCACCATTTAGTCATCACAGAACAACCATGTACTGCGTTGCTGCCTATATCGAAGGCTTTGGTTTTCAACACACAGATGCTAAAAATATACTATACTCAACAGTATTATTTCAGTGAAATGTCAAAACATGGTGTTAATTTGGTGATTTGCATAATAATTTTCACACCTAGTTCTGAGCTTTTCCTATTTCCTCTAAGTGTTAAAGAAAGTAAACATTATTGATCATAAGGTTTGCTAGAGAGTGAAAACAGTATAGCCAGGTACTGTTCGAAAATGACAAGAAGAATGTCCGGTAAAAAGTCAGGGTGGTTGTAAGCTATTAGTAAACTCCTGAATATATCAGAAAGCCAAGGCTTGGGATGGGTAGGAAACGAAGCATCTTTAGTACATCTCATTTGCTGGCAATCTACAGCAAAAGCCACAAGGCCTGCACCCGTCCCCAGGGCACTGACTTAGGATTCTGCTTGGTGAGATTCAAGCATGGTACTGAATGCTGTTTCCCACCGGACCTGCTGAGTACATTGCCTGGAAAAGCCTGGCACATGTGTATCTACGTTATTCTTGCAATCCTGGTGTCCAGATTTCATTTCTTTTCTTTTCTTTTCTTTTCCCATGGAACTTTGAGATGTTGCCTTATGTAGAGATGTTTTATACAAATTACCGGCCACTTTGATCCATAAAGATACAGCAGTGTAAGTGTTCATTTTCTTGAGGGAAGTCTGGGTTTCTAAAGGGAATTTGGGAGCCTACTATGGACCTCACACCACTGGAGCTGTCAGGCTTTTCCTTCTCTGAGACTGGAACACATGTAATAGCAAAATGACTTAATAGCAGAAAATCACATTACCTTAGAAAAGACGATTTTAACTATCTCAAACCTGGATAACTCGTGTAGCTGTCAATAATTGCTCTTGTAAGGGTAGCTACTTTACTTATTTCAAGAGAGACATCTTTGGCCTGTTACTTCTCTCTAGTAGAGGTGATGAGATAATTCGATGGATTAGCTGTTATTGTTAGATAATTATGGCCACAGAAGCCATAATGGATACCACACTCAACACCTAGGTAGCTAGATGGTATGACGTAAGTATCCCATGTCCATAAATGACCCTGTGTTTGGAAAATGGATATGCTCCCGGCTAAATTAGCACTGAAAGACATTACAACCATTATGGATCAATTCCTCTGCTTTCAGTGGCCAAAGAGGTCACACGGACCAAAAGGGCCAAGAACTTGGTAAAGCCTGGCCCATCACCATGATCTTACTCAAAGTTGAAGAAGATTAATTGAATCGATGACTTTTGAGGAGTACAGTCTCCACTCAGATCTACTCAAATGCCATAATTTCACTTTGTGAAAAAGGAGAGCCTCAGATGAAGATTATATTTCTGAGGTAATTGGCTTCTGCCATGGTTAGAAAAGTTATCACAAAAATTTCTTCTATTGTTGCAACTCCAATGTAGTTATGTAGAGAAATATTAGAAGGTAAGGAATCTTTAAGTCATTATAAATTAATTCAGCAAATGTAAAGCCACAGGTTTGCCATGCTAAATTATATTTCTCAATCAATATCAAGAAGTTAAAGTAACTTTTCTAAGATTAGCATATGTAATAAAGAGAGACAGAGCAATATCTGCATCCATACCTGCTTCTGATGTCTAGTTTTAGGAAAAATACATGACACTTATTCATTGATCCAGTTACATTATTTCCTTTCAGGACAGTCATGTGGCACTTTGACAGAATGGTGTTTAATGGAGGAACAATCTAGGGTTTCCTGGATGATGCTACCCTTACTGTTTTGTTCTATTGAATTTTTGAAGATGGCATTCTCTAATATTCTCTTCTAATGTGCTTTTTGACTTCAGATCAGAACACACTTTTCTAGTGGCTTATTCTCCCTTTCATCCAGATACTTTTCTGTATTCCCTGTAAGGAAATGCCAGCCAGCTGGAACCGTGGGCTGTGGGGCAACAAGTGCAGCTGGGAACTTCTAGTCCACAGGTGTCCGTTCTCATGTCTGATAGCTTGCCAAAATAAAAAGCTGGATTTGTCCAGGGGCTCCCCACAGTTGTTTCACAGAAAGACGATGATCCGCTGGCACTAATAGAAATAATCCCCTCCTCCAAGTCGGACTTAGTCCTTGAGGTAGATCCATAGCCCCCTTTCCTTACGAGGATTGAACTAGTATCAAGTTCTCCGGCCTTGTCGCAAGTGGGTGGCAGACAGTCAGAGCAGGAATTAAATGGATACAGGTGGCACCACCTGCTAGACATGCTTTTGAGTGTTGTCTGTTTCATTATTGCTGCACACCACTGCATCATTCCTTCCTTCCTTGCCAACAACCATGATACCATTTGTTTGAGCTTAAAGTCTGTTCCGAATTCTGATTTGGGATAAAAAGAACATGAAAGGGATTTTTTTCTCCCTTTAGAAAATGGAACAAGTCCAAGAGAAAGTAATTGTTGTGTTTGTGTTACATACAAAAAAAAAAAAAAACCCACAGGGTAATTTAATTAGATAAGATATAAATTCATGAACAAATAGATGATAGGAGATATTATTGATGATTCAGCAAGAAATACATCTGGATGTAAAAATCAGAAAGTCGTCTCCCTAAATAGTATTTATAAATGAAACGATCAAATATAGACATTCTTTATTATTAAAGATGAGCATGTGGCCCATGTGTAGTTACTGTGACTGGTTGGTATCTGGAGCACATTTCGTCCACATTGTGTGCTATGTTATTTTGTGTTTCCTAAGGGGTAAAAGAAATACATGGATAATTATTTTCGGGACTTCTCAGAGAAGGTGTGGTTTCGCTTTGTTTTAAGTAGGAAAGAGATAACAGAATAATACTTATCCAACAAGCAAAGGATGAGAGAATTCAACGAAACTTTTTTTTTAAGATGTGTTTAAGTATCCTTAAGGTCTAAGGCATTGATTGGAAGAGCCTCTGAAGCGATACTGCCCTCTCATGATATCCAAAGTTCCAAATGGAGCCCAAGATGTAGCCACTGAAGCTATCACTTCAGTTTTTTTTAATTAGTCAGAATCTTAGCATAAAGTCAAATAAATTCCACATTCTGTATCACTCTTCACTTTGGCAAGCATTTGGCTGAAAAGAATCTTAGTCCTTGCTACAGGAAATCAAAAATTTCAAGTTTCTATAGCTTCTTACTCATCATATCCACTAAGCCAGGAAGGTAAGAGCCAGAGGAAGCATTTGTGTTCAGCAGAATGGCATTGGGTGGACAAGGCAGGGGGATTACATATGTGAACTCTCAGTGGCTGTAAAGACATGAAAAACAATGGAACCCAATCATGGAACCTTTCACCAGGGAATGGGGAGGGCTCCTTGAGGACCCTACCATTTCTGAGGAGCTTTTAGGAACTGGTGGCTCCAAAGGTAAGCCAGTTTTCTCTATGTTTCCCCTCAGGGGCTACTCATTCTCCAGTAAATGGCCCTACGTTTATGGTAAAAAAAAAAAAAAAAAAGGCAGCACTGAGTAGATCAAAAATGAGCATATGAAATTGGGAAGGAAAAGTAAGAGACATGTTAGGGTTTAGAGGTTAAGAAATGAGAGCTGGATTTGTGCAAAATACATTACATATGTATATAGATTTCTCAAAAATTAGAAGTAATTTTAGAAACTCTAAGGCTAAGATGACACTTTGATATCTAATTGATTTTCATGTAATTCTAGAAAGTCTTTAATTTCTTTCTTTACTTCTTCCCTGACCAAGTTAGCATTGAATAGAGAGGTGTTCAGTTTCCATGAGTTTGTGGGGTTTCTGTTATTTTTGTTCATATTGAAGTCTAGCCTTAGTCTGTGGTGATATGAGGACTGGATTTTTTTCAATTTTCTTGTCTCTATTGAAGCTTGTTTCATGTCTGATTATATGGTCAGTTTTGGAGAAGGTTCCATGATGTGCTGAAAAGAAAGTATATTCTCATGTTTTGGGGTGAAATGCTCTGTAGGTAACTGTTAAATCCATTTGTCTCATTAACTTCTGTTAATTTCACTGTTTTTCTGTTTAGTTTCAGTTTCAATGGCCTGTGTGTTGGTGAGAGTAGGGTGTTGAAGTCTCCTACTATTATTGTGTGATGTTCAATGTGTGTGCTGAGCTTGAGCAAAGTTTCTTTTACAAACATGGGTACCCTTGCATTTGAGGCACAGATGAGATACCATCTGTGAATTGAGATACCATCATGGTGGATGTTTCCTTTGATGAGTATGAAGTGCCCTTTCCCATCTCATTTGATAACTTTTGGTTGAAAGCTCATTTTATTGGATATTAGATTAGCTACTCCATTTTATTGGATATTAGAATAGCTACTTCAAGAAATAAGTATTTCTTGAAACCATTTACTTGGGAAACTTTTTTCCAGCCTTTTACTCAAAGGTAGTGTCTCTTTTTTCTAATTGATGTGTGTTTCTTCTATACAGCAAAATGGTGGATCCTGCTTGTGTATCCAGTCTTTTAGCCTATGTCCTTCTATTAGGGAATTGAGATCATTGATGTTAAGAGATATTAAAAACCAGTGATTGTTGTTTCCTGTAACTTTTTTTGTTGGAGGTAGTATTATATGTGTGTTGTTCTCTTGGGTTTGTCTTAAGATGATTAATTTTTTGTATTTTTTGGGTATAGGTACCCTCTTTGCTTTGGAATTTTGCTTCTAGTATCCTCTATAGAGCTAGATTGGTAGAAAAATATTGTTTAAATTTTGTTTTATCATGGAATATCTTGGTTTCTTTATCTATGATAATTAAGAGTTTTGCTGGGTATAGTAGCCTGGGCTGGCATTTATGTTCTCTTAGGGTCTGCAAGACATCTGTCCAGGATATTTGGGCCTTAATAATCTCTGTTAAGAAGTCAGCTGTAATTCTGATATGTCTGCCTTTATATGTTACTTGGCTATTTCCTTACAGCTTTTAATATATTCTTCCTTTGTCTGTGCATGTAGTGTTTTGATTATTATATCACAGGTTGATTGTCTTTTCTCCTGTAATCTATTTGGTGTTCTGAAGGCTTCTTGTACATTTATGGCCATTTCTTTCTTTAGATTAGGGAAGTTTGATCCTATGATTTTGTTGAAGATGTTTCTGGCTCTTTGAGCTGGGATTCATCAACCTCTTCTATTCCTATTATTATTAGGTTTGGACTTTCCATTGTGTCCTGGATTTCCTGGATGTTTTGGGTTAGGAGGGTTTTTTTGTTTTTGTTTTTTGTTTTTGTATTTTTTTTTTTACATTTTGCATTTTCTTTGACTGTTATGTCAATGTTTTCTATAGTATCTTCTGTACCTGAGATTCTCTCTTCTATCTCTTGTATTCTGTTGATGATGCTTGCATACGTAGCTCCTGATCTCTTTCCCAAGTTTACCATCTCCAGGGTTGCCTCCATTTGTGATTTCTTTACTGTTTCTATTTCCATGCTTAGGTCTTGGATCATTTTTGTTCAATTTCTTCACCTACTTGATTGTGGTTTCCTCTGTTTTTTAAGGGATTTATTTGTTTCCTCTTTAAGGATTTCCATCTGTTTGCCTGTGTTTTCCTGTATTTCTTTAGGTAGTTATTTATATCCTCTTTTAAGGCCTCTTTTACCTTCATGAGATGGGTTTTTAGGTCAACATCTTGTTTTACTAATGTGTTAGGTATGCATGGCTTGCTGTGGTTGGAGAACTGGATTCTGATGCTGCCAAATTACTTCGGCTTCTCTTGTTTATGCTCTTGTGTTTGCCTCTTGCCATCTGGTTATTTTTGGTGTTAACTAGCCTGGGTGTCTCGGACTGGAGCCTGCAGAGCTCTGGGACCTAGACTGGGGCAGGGGGGGGAGGGCTCCTGGGAGGCAGCCTGTGCTGTTTCTGGTTGAAGGTATGGCTTCTCTGCCCCTAGTTAGAGCAGGTCTCTTGTGTCCCTGGGCTAGGGCAGTCCTCCTGTGACCTGGTTATGACAGACCTCCTGGGAGACAGAACAATCCGCCCCTGTAGAGGGTGCAGGCTGGAAAAGAGATGGGGTTCGTGCAGAGGTGTGGGGTCCCATATCTGCTGGGCTCTCTGGGGCAGTTATTTGGACAGGGGTCTCACCTGTGTTCCTGGTTGATCTTCTAGGAGACCTGCAGACTATGAGGTGGATAAAGAGGCAGACAAGAAGACATATCTGCTCCTGGGAGGGTGCAGATGACCTTTCTTCCCTTATGGGGTACAGGGCACTTTCAAGTGCTAATAGGCAGGTAGGACGCTGTCAGCTCTGTTCCAACATGGTATCTGTTTTTTTGGATCCAGAGCATGTGCTGCCTTAGCCAACAGGGTCTATCAACTTGTTCTGTTTGGCAGTTACTATAGTGTTTTGGGAACTCCACCATCAACAACTCACAGGAACTGATAATTTTGCTTCATAACTTTAAGGTGATATGTGTTTTCTCGTCTCATATTCCGATACTGTGGCTATTATGTCCAATGCTTTAATGAAAAGAAGTCATTAGAACAGACAATCTATTCATGTTCTCTTTTAAAAGAAGTAATATTAGCTTTTTTTCATTGACTATAATGTTAGCTGTTGGGTTTCCTATTGCAAACTTTATATGGTAATGTACTTTCCTTATCCCAGTGCTGTTAGTATTTTTGTGAACACATGAGCGATTGTTGTCAGATTCATTTTTTCTTTTTTTTTTTTTTTGGTTTATAATTGTTCCTTTTGACCAAAGTAATACTGATTTATTTTGTATTATCCCAATACTTTGTGATTCTAAAAGTTTTATAAAATATTTTAAATATTAGTAATTATAATTCTTTTTTTTTAAAGAGCAAAAACATCATAGATTTTTAAAAATTAAAAATGGAGGCTGGAGAGATGGCTCAGCAGGAACATTTGCTGCTCCTGCAGAGAATCCAAGTTCAGTTCGTGACATCCACACATCAGCATACAACTGTCCAAAATTCCAGTTCCACAGATCCAACATCTTCTTCTAACCTCTGTGGACACAAGATTTGCATATGGTACATATGCATACATGGAGACGAAACACTCATACATATAAAATAAGTAAATCTGAAACCAACAGATAACGACAGGTATTTCATAGTTTGGCATGGTCATCGTGCAATTCACAAAACATCATTATTACCTCAAAGTTACAGTTCTAGATCTTTGTTTTGTTTGGCTTGGTCTCATGATTGCATACATGTGTGTGCTCACGTGTGCATCAGAAAAGGGAGCACACGAGCCACGGCACACATGAGAAGGAGAGAAGACAATTAGTGGAGTTACTTCTCTCAGTTCACCTTTACGTGGATTCAGATGAAACTTGGGTCGCCGCAGGCTTACACCTCTGAGCTGTCTCACTTGCCCTAGACTTGATTGTTGAATGCATTCATAAATGAGATTCATTTTTTCAACCTGTTAATGTGATCATGTGATTATTTTATCTTGAATTCTGTTATCACAGAATATCTCACTTCAACATTAACTATCCCCCTAGCGATAGGAGCTACTTGGCCATGAGTTGTCATTTTAATGTTGCTGAACTCAATTTGTTAGAGTTTTGATGAGGCCTTTTGCATCTATGTACACCAGAGTTATTCTTTTATTTCTTTATGTTTTGTAAACTTTCTTTGCTCACTTTGGTCATATCAAATAAATTTGAAAATGTTCTTCCTTTTCAATTTTTTGAACTGTTTGAGAAGGGTTTAACATAATTTTTCTCTTCTTTCTTTTTTTTTTTTAACTGATTAGTAGAATTTACTGGTTAAACAGTTAACTACTGACATTTTCTAGTTTAAAAATATTTTAAGTTATTATTTCCACCCCCAAATTACACACAGTGTATTCAGACATATTTATTTCTTAGGGATTATATTTTGTGTAATGTATGTTACCAGAAATATATTCTTATCTTTACAGGTTATAATTCTTAGCACAAAATTAATCATAATGATCTCTTATTTTCTTCAAAATTTCAGAGGAGCATGTGTTTGTTTCCTGATTTGTTTCATTGAGGTTTTTTTTTTTCTTAATTAACCTAAGAAGTTTTTAACCTTTGCAAAAATATAACTAGTTTCGTATTTCCCTGATATTTTCCTTACGATTTTTTTATTGCTTTTCTCTTCTTTCTGTATTTTTCTCTTGTACTTTGCTCATTTTTTCTTTTTTATTAATTAAGTTATTTATTTACTTTGCATCCCTGATTGCAGCCTCCCCTCAATCCTCTTTCCAGGCCCTCAACCTCAACTCAACTCCCCTCTCACAGCATCTGTGCCTCCTCCCTTTTCTCAAAAAGGGGAGGCCTCCCATGGAAACTAAGCCACCTTGGCAAAGTTTTAGGAAGACTAGGTATTAGGGGAAGGAGATCCAAAGGCCACCAATGTTGTCAGAGAGACCCTCTGCTTTTGCTTTAGAAGTCTCACAGTCAGACTCAGCTGTACAACTGTTACATACGTGCAGGGAGACTAAGTCACTCCCATGCATGCTCTCAGATTGAAAGTTCTCAGTCTCTATGAACTCCTATGGGCCCAGGATAGTTGATACTGTAGGTTTTCTTGTGGTGTCCTTGAAACCTCTGTCTGGCTCAAAGTCCTTCCTCCCCATGTTCCACAAGATTCTCCAAGCTCTACCTAATGTTTGGCTCTTAGGTCAAGCCTCCAATGAGAGGTATGACAAATAAATTGTGGGGCAGGGAATCTCTGGGACAAACAAGAAACTTTGGAACACTGGAAACTTTGAAACAATGGAAACTCCCAGGAATCTACAAGGGTGACCCTAGCTAAGATTCCTAAGAATGGGGTATATGAAACCTGAACTAGCCATTTCCTGTAACCAGGCAAGATTTCCAATAGAGGAACTGGGACACCAATCCAGTCACAAAACCTTAGATCCACAAATTGTCCTGCCTAAAGACATGCAGGGGTAAAAGTTGGAGCAGAATTTGAGGGCAGATCCAACCAATAATTGACTCAGGTTGAGTCCCATACCATTAGCAGGAGCCCATTACTGACTACTACTATTCATGATATTCTGCTATACTGTAGATATGAGCCTAGCAAAACTATCCTCAGATAGATTTCCTCTGTTTTTAAAAAAAATTTTAACAGTCACTTAAGTGGTACACACACACACACACACGCACACACACACACACACACACACACACACACACCAGAATGATCCCCCTGTGTCTTAGTTAAAAATATTCTGATTAACCAATTACTGAAAAATCTCCCTGACTGTTTAAGGAAAGTTGGTTTCAAAAGCCAAGATAATACAACATTGTATCAAACATTCTATGTTAAAGGAAGCAACTACAGAAAGCTTTTATTTGGTCAATGAAATATGTGCCTTTTAATGCAAAACAACCCCCCCAAAATATCCCAACTATTGTCAATACTTTGAAAACTAGCATACCAAACTTGATTTTCATTAGAATGCCATTATTTTCACACTAGTAATCCAAAATCTAAGATCTTCACCTAAGTCACTCCATTTCAAGAGAGCCATTCATCCTCCACTACTGGGTCTTCAGGATCCAGATCTCTGGCAAAACCCCTTGGTTTGTCAGCAGCGTCTCTTTTGTTCTGACTTCCTATCAACAGACTTGCTGTCAGATAAAGATTTCCCTTTTTCTATAATCTTTTTCATTACCAGGTTTTAGAAAATTAAGAAATGTTTGAATTAATTCTGCACAGTCTAAATGTTCTGCTGGTCCCAAATATTACCAGCATCTGGGAACACCTTCCACTTGAGGAGACACCCCACCTTCTCATTCACTACACACCAGTCCAATATTTTTTTGTACCACTAATTCTTCAGGTTCTGACGCTTCAACTTTCTTCGATTTCTTTCCCATTTTCTCTCTAATTATCAATTTTTATTTTTAAATGCATTGTGCTTAGAAATGATATGCAGAAGGATTTTAATCTCAATTAACATATGTTGTGTAAATTGATATATGGGTCCCGAGACCTTCATATATGCTATTGTTACTGCCATATTGTGCATACATCTATTAACTTTATATATATATATGATAAAAATTTTAAATAATAACTATATTATATATACCCATACTTGTAAACAAACATCACACACACACACACACACACACACACCAAAACACATAGCCTTTATTTTCTTACTAATACTAATCTAGATATTTTCCTCATTGTTAAAAGTGGATTATTGAAGACTTCTACTATTTTAACACCTTTTTCAATTCTGTCAATCTTTACTTGATAAAGCTAAGTGTTTTGATGTTCATATATAATGGTAATTTTTATGTTAATATAGTGAGTTTATCAGCTTATACTTACATAATGTTCCTTCCTTCTTTGACATTTTTGGTGCAAAGTGTATTTTATTTGATACAAATATGGCCACCTTTGATCTCTTAGGAATCACTTTTTTCAGTGTGACTTTTGCTCTTCAACTTTTAGGTTGATGCATTTCAAAATCAAATTTGAGATGCCTGTGCACAGCACTTCTTCTTAATGCATGGATATGTTCTATGATATTTTCGTTAGGAGTTTATTTACCCATAAATTAAATATTTGTAAAGACTTACTATTGCCATTTGTTTGCTTTTTGTCCGCCTTTTCCACCCTTTGAATATTCTTTTCCTTTTATGGTAACTACCTCTACACATTGTTCCTTTATGCTGACATGATTTGATTCTTTTCTCATTTACTCCTGTATATATGTTATATATTCATATAGTTACCATGGGGCTTACATAAATAGATCATGGTTATACCCAAATATTCTAAACTGATGATATCAGTCATATACACATACTCTATGCTTTTCAGTCAAGTCTCTCACACAATTTATATGATTAATGTGAGAATTTATGTTATTTATAGTTAATTTCACATGTTTGTCTCTTATTCTATACCATATTTAAACATAGATAGGTAGGTAGGTTGATAGATAGATAGATAGATAGATAGATAGATAGATAGATAGATGATAGATAGATAGATAGATAGATAGATAGACAGACAGACAGACAGACAGACAGACAGACAGACAGACAGATAGATAGATAGATAGATAGATAGATAGATAGATAGATAGATGATAGATATGTCGGCATTTCTACTTAACCATAACCTGTTTTGTCTCTAGTCATTGCTCTGAAAGACTTTACACTTTTTAAAAATTTCTCCTCAGTATTAATTTGCCAGCTTCAAACACTTTGCATCTCTTGAGCATTCTTTGGAAGGCAGATCTAGTAGCGAGAAGTCCTGTAAGATCTTGTGCACTCATAAAGGACTTTATTCCATTTTAAAGTCCACTCTTGTTAGGCACAGGAGCCTCTGTGAGTACGTTTTTCTTTTGTGCACTTATACTACATTTTGCTACTGTCCTCTGACTTATAAATTCTCCTTAGGAAAATCTGATGATTGTCTTATGTGGTTCTTAAAAATGGGACAAGTCCCTTTTCTTTTGTTACTTTTAAGTTGTCTAGTTTCCTCTGACTTCCCGCTGCTTAATTATGTGTTTAGATTTGTGGTTCTCTCTGAACACTGTCGGTTTCTTGAATTTTTATATGAAATTGACTTCTAGTCTTTTTCCTAAGCTCAACTATTAAGCTCTCAAGTATATTTTTTTTTTCTGCTGGACTTCAAAAAAAATATTCTGGTTACCTACATCTTTAAGTAAATATTCTGCATGTTTCTCTCCCTTTTATCTCTTGTTGACATCATGCTGTGTACAATGGTCTACTTGAGGATGTTCCATAGGCTTTTATATGTTCTTTACTCTTTACTTATTTGATCCTTTGATCTAAATGACCTTTCTTTAAGGTTGCTGATTAGTCAGCTTAAAACTTCACCATACTTCATTAGTTCAAGTTTTAAATGTATCCACTCTAATTTTTATTTCTGTATTTTTCTATGTAGATAATGAAATTTGTCATGTAACTTTGTTCAGAAATGGCAGATGTTTTTGATGGTTATTTTGAATTTTTCATATAATTGTATATGTCCAAATATTTAAAATCAGTATTGGTAATTTTTATAAATTTCTTCTTTTCCCTGTATTGTCCATCATTCTTCCTTGTTTCATTGTATATGACATGAGGACATGTTTTCTGTACTTGGGGGAATAAAACCACACATCTCTCACCTTCTTCATGAATTTGCCTCACCCAAGAGGTAATTTGTTGACATCATGCTTGTTGTTATTGCCCGGCAGGGGTCCAAAGCTGGCCTCCTGTATTGACACTGTGAACATCCCTCTTGAAATGTAGAATGGTGGAAGACACCTTCATAGTAACAGGTACTACATACCTGCTCCCAAATGGGAGGACTCTCTTCCAGTGTTTATCTAGACCTGGATAGTAGCTGACAAAGGCAAAATAAGAATGTTCTTCTGTCTCAGTATAGTCATTTTCAAAACTGCTAAATTAATGCCTCTGTTTTGAAATGAGTTCTGAGACTCTCTGAGTACTCCTAATTGACAGTCTTCTCTCCCTATTTTCTTATGTTTATTCTTTTTTTTTTGATTTTTAATATTTTTATTACATATTTTCCTCAATTACATTTCCAATGCTATCCCAAAAGTCCCCCATAGCACCCCCCACTTCCCTACCCACCCATTCCCATTCTTTTGGCCCTGGCATTCCCCTATATTGGGGCATATAAAGTTTGCAAGTCCAATGGGCCTCTCTTTCCATTGATAGCCGACTAGGCCATCTTTCGATACATATGCAGCTAGAGACAAGAGCTCCGGGGTTCTGGTTAGTACATCATGTTGTTCCAACAATAGGGTTGCAGATCCCTTTAGCTCCTTGGGTACTTTCTCTAGCTTCTTATGTTTATTCTTTAAATAACAAATGAAATACTCAAATTTGCCAATTATGTTAAAATAACTATGGCATTCCTTACAGTTCCCAACACAAGTACAGCATCTTTGTCTCTATTGCAAGTTAGATGGCAGCCTTCTCAGTTGGCCCATTTAAACTTTCCCTGTTATTTTATTTCCTAACTGTTTACATATGATGGCTTCTTGTCTGTATTACATAAATGCCTTCTACTTTTAGTCACATTTATGTCAGCTTTAGTTTCCAGTTTCCTTGTTTCCTATAATTAATACATTTAGAAGTGAAGCTTCCTTTAATCCCATTGTATTTATGTCCTTGATACTAAATATTCTTTTTTTTCACAGATTCCATAATACAATACCCCTACAAAAGCAATTTATGGATGAAAACATTTATTTTTAGCTCACAGGTCCACTGTACCATCAATCTGAGCAGGGATGTCATAGCATGGAATAATATAGTAGTATATTTTCAAGTGTACTTGTGCTCAGTTAAATTTCTCCTCTCTTACGGAGTTCAGGATTCCTTGCCTATGGTATGGTATCACACACAGTGGTGGGTGTGTCTTCCAACTAATTGACTCAATTAAGAGAATCACAGATATTGTCTGGAGCCAAGCTAACCTAGGAACTTCAGTAGAGAGACTCTGTTCATGAATGTTTCAAAATTATGTCAAAGTTGACAATTAAAACTGACATCACTGGCAATATGTTCTAGTTTCCTTCTGCTGCTGTAATAAGCACTCTGAGCAAAGCAACTTTGAAAGGAAAGGATTTATTAGAAGTCTCATCCATCATTGAGGATGACAGGGCAAATCTCAAAGCAGGAAACCAGAAGCAGGAACCATGGAAGAAGGCTGCTTACCACCTGACTTTCTGGTTCACAGTCAGGCAGCTTTCTAGGCCAACCCAAGTTGAAGCGCCCAAGAAGTGCATCTAGCATAGTGATCTTGACATCTGTGCATCAATCATCAATCAAGACAATCTCTTACATACATGGTCACAGCCAACTTAACCTGGGTGATAATGAGATGGTAGCTAACCATCATGTGGCCTAGTCCATAAAAACCAACAAAATACATTTTTTTCATTCATTTCTTTGATTCTGTGTGTCAAATAGATAGCTGGAAATCTAATTTTATATCAGTTACACTTCTCAAAAATGGCAAATCAGTGGTTTACATATTTATACATATGTAAATGTTTCATCTGTGTGTGAGCAACAAAGCAAGTCAGTGAGAAGCCGAGAGAAGCCAAACTGAATCAATCAGATTGGAGAAGAGTTGGACCCAGAACTGCTGAGTAAACAAGGGACCTAGAGTTCAGAAAGAACTGGAAAGAGTGCATTTATTCAGCATAGGCCTCCAAGACAACAATTACATGTGAGGAATAAAACCTACCCTTGCAGAGTTTGATGCTCTTCAAGCCACTATTTTGCAGAGGTTTGTCTTCCTCTAAGATGAAGTTAAATGTCTATAGTATACAACTTAAGAGCGCCTTCTACAGGTGATAACTGTAAGTAAACCTCACAAAAGTGAGAGAGAATTAAAATCTTGTACTGCTGTGAGGAAAACAACAAACAAACCAACAATTCACAAACCATGTTGATCTTTTCTTTTGAAATGCAGTGTATAACTTCCCAAGGTCTTTGAGCATCAAGATGCAGACCAAGGCTAATTCATGGTCCCAGCTTCAGAGGACCAAATTTTAGGCAATCAAGATCAATGCAAGTTCTCAGCCATGAGTTTTATAGCACCAACAAAAATTTCCTATAAATGAGTATAGCAAGTAAATGTGAATAGTGAAAGGGTGTTTGAGTGACTGAATTGTGATCTTACACAGTCCAATCTGACTTTCATGGTCCAATCCCCATTTTGTTTTTGTGTTAAGAGCTGCCACTCCTTGGCATGTTTATTATTTTACCACTTAGCAATTTCTCAAAGCATTGCCATTCCAAGAACCCTAAAATAGAGATAAATGCTTCACCACTTAAAATAATCTTAGCTTTATTTAGAAAACTAATAAAAAAGAGGAGTGATGTTTTCCAATACTGAATCTTTCCTTGAAAAGCACAATGTTAAATAATTTTTAAAAAATGTTAAGTGAGTAAATATAAAATAATTTATGTGCACTTGACTCTTTTCCACTCGATAAGAGTCCCTATGTAAATCTACAGTTACACACTTTTGAAAATTGCAATTTGATTTCATGAAGAACATAATAAGAATGGAACTGAAAGTATTCAATGCAAATGTAGTGAAGGTAGAGAATCATCAGAAAAGGCATTGACCACAGAGGAGGGGCCAGGCCCTCACATTTATTTGAATGTGGAGTTACCCCTATGAGTTATGAAGGAAATGAAGATATGGACATCAGAATCACACAGATGTCCAAGACATAGCTATTTACAGTAGATGTGACAATGTTGCAGTCTTGTACCCTACGTGTTAGAATGCATTAATTGTCCATGGGAATGGTGTTTATTCTAGCATTTTTGAACATTGACTGTCTTAATCACATGATTCCATCTTGTCACTAGTTTAGAGAAGGCAATTTTATAAAGATGTCACATTTTGCTAATGCTGAAAATTTGTAGTTTACACAGTTCCCTATGCATTCTTCACACTTATTCAACCTGTATCTATTCAACAGAATATCCTATGTTTTAGGCCCCACATTTCCACCACATCACAACATATAGAGAAGATTCTCTGTTTTTCGTAAACATCCTGGGTTTTTTTGTTTGTTTCTGTTTTTTTGTTGTTGTTATTGTTGATGTTTGGTATGGAATTCAGAATGAATGAGGTTGGCATGAAAGACATGTCTAGCAATTATCCTTTGAAGGGCTGGATTCGTGGAGAGATAATGTGTGAATTTGGTTTTGTCGTGGAATACTTTGGTTTCTCCATCTATGTTAATTGAGAGTTTGGCTGGGTATAGTAGCCTGGGCTGGAATTTGTGTTCTTTTAGTGTCTGTATAACATCCGTCCAGGATCTTCTGGCTTTCATAGTCTCTGGTGAAAAATCTGGTGTAATTCTGATAGGCTTGCCTTTATATGTTACTTGGCCTTTTTCTCTTACTGCTTTTAGTATTCTATCTTTATTTAGAGCATTTGTTGTTCTGATTATTATGTGTCGGGAGGTATTTCTTTTCTGGTCCAGTCTATTTGGAGTTCTGTAGGCTTCTTGTATGTTCATGGGCATCTCTTTCTTTAGATTTGGGAAGTTTTCTTCTATAATTTTGTTGAAGATGTTTGCTGGTCCTTTGAGTTGAAAATCTTCATTCTCATCCACTCCTACTATCCGTAGGTTTGATCTTCTCATTGTGTCCTGTATTTCTTGGATGTTTTGAGTTAGGATCTTTTTGCATTTTACATTTTCCTTGATTGTTGTGCCGATGTTCTCTATGGAATCTTCGGCACCTGAGATTCTCTCTTCCATCTCTTGTATTCTGTTGCTGATGCTGGTATCTATGGTTCCAGATTTCTTTCCTAGGGTTTCTATCTCCAGTGTTGCCTCCTTTTGGGTTTTCTTTATTGTGTCTACTTCCCTTTTTAGGTCTAGTATGGTTTTGTTCATTTCCATCATCTGTTTGGATGTGTTTTCCTGTTTTTCATTAAGGACTTCTACCTGTTTGTCAAAGTGTGGACACTGTGCACCTTCTTAGAATTGGGAACAAAACACCCAGGGAAGGAGTTACAGAGACAAAGTTCGTAGCTGTGATGAAAGGATGGACCATTTAGAGACTGCCGTATCCAGGGATCCATCCCATAATCAGCTTCTAAACGCTGACACCATTGCATACACTAGCAAGATTTTGCTGAAAGGACCCAAATATAGCTGTCTCTTGTGAGACGATCCCGGGGCCTAGCAAACACAGGAGTGGATGTTCACAGTCAGCTATTGGATGTATCACAGGGCTCCCAATGGAGAAGCTAGAGAAAGTACCCAAGGAGCTAAAGGGATCTGCAACCCTATTGTTGGAACAACATGATGTACTAACCAGAACCCCGGAGCTCTTGTCTCTAGCTGCATATGTATCGAAAGATGGCCTAGTCGGCCATCAATGGAAAGAGAGGCCCATTGGACTTGCAAACTTTACATGCCCCAATATAGGGGAATGCCAGGGCCAAAAGAATGGGAATGGGTGGGTAGGGAAGTGGGGGGCGCTATGGGGGACTTTTGGGATAGCATTGGAAATGTAATTGAGGAAAATATGTAATAAAAATATTAAAAATCAAAAAAAAAAGAAAGACATGTCTAAAGACATACTATTTTATTTGGTGAGAATGTGTCTCATTTACTGCTACAAAGCTTAATCCAAACACTATGGAAGTGTTTACCATGGCAAGTTTTACCATAAACGTCAGTCTTACATACACCAATAAATTACACTTGATTACCTCTTCTTAGTACAATATTGACGAGTGAGAGAACTTAATTTTGGATTCTGTTTGTATATTGCTCAAACTCTATTAGAGACATCTTCAGATGTTCTTTAGTTTGTTTGTTTCTTATTTAACTATCTTTTACCTGGCTTATTCTGTTGCATGTATACTTTTCTTTGTCTAGGTTGTATCAAGAAGCCATCAAGGAGTTGAGTTTTCAGAGCTTAAATACTTCCCAACTGAGTTCAGATCTGTATGAGAAATTATTTTTCAACTACATTCCTACATTTGACTTATCTGTGCATTAAATATTCATATGTTTCTGTAAATTTGCTACTGTTACTGTTATTGTTCAAGACAGGATTTCTCTGTGTATCCCTGGCTATCCTGAAACTCACTCTCTAGATCAGGCTGGCTTGGACCTCAGAGATCTCTATGCCTCAATTATATTTTCTAAGAAAATATTATCTACTTGTAAAACCAAAGCCATTGATAAATTTATAAATTAGGTAAATTTATATTTGATTTTCTATGACTACAGAAAGCAATCACAAAAAGTAGTATTTATGGACGTTTTGTGATTTATTTAACAGCAAATTATTGCATAACATCATCAGGAACATTGTGTTATTAGATTTCCATAGACATTGTGTATATGAAAAATGTAAGATCTTAATTAAAATAAATAAAATGTGAAAATAACACATATTAATCTTTTATAGTCGCAAGTACTGTGGTATTACTTAGCAAAGCAATAAATAGAAAGGCCGCAGGTAACCATAAACTAGAAATATGAGCTATGAAAAAAGTATCACATACTATTTATCAACTGCAATAGTTCACTGGTACATACATTAAAAGACTCGATATTAGATCCACATCATTTTCATCAATGATACATAAATTTTCTGTTTTGGGCTTTTAGGGAAAATATTAGTGTAGAATATTTTATTGTAGTGTAGAAATATTTACCAAAGCTTAAAAATGAACTAAATCTACTCTAAATGTGTTTCCTTACGTTTTTCTTCATCTATACAAATACAGTTTAACTTCTATTTTTTTTTTTTTGTGAGATTCTCCTTCCACTATAATGTACTCTAGAACTGTTCCACAACAGAAATGAATCTCCTACTGAGTACATCGTTGGAGTAAGTATATTTGACAAGGCTTTTCCAACCCTTACCCCCGGAAGCATTACACAGAATACAATAGAGATTACTATTGAAACTCTGTAGATGGATTACTTCTGTTTTTGTCTTTGTGGCAAAGCTAAAGGATAAAATAACTTAGAGAAGCCAATCTTTTCTTGTCTGCATATTTGGCCTCTATGGTGAATTGTTATTGCAGAGATAGAAACAGCACTAATGATAAATGTTTCTTCCCTTGTAAGACATGAATATAACACAGCTGGTGAGAAATACCAAATACCCACAAGCAACAGAACCAATCCTGAAAAACAAGTGAAAAGAAACATTTTCAAACAAAGTGAGTTTAATTCAATCTTTAACAACAAAATCAAATTTGTCTTTGCTTTTGACTAGCTTTTTGATCCTATTAATGGTAATTTTTTTTTCTCCTTTTAAATATCTCTGTGATTTTCCTTAAACTAATGAAATATCGTCCCCTACTGTTCAAGGGTGGTAAAACTTGTTATAAGTAAAGCTGGAGACTAGATGATGTGCAACATTCAGTTATTTCTTATATGTCTAGTCAAATGGTTATTAATCAGTTTAGCATACCCTTTTGCTAATTTTCTAGTTTATTTTGTTTCTTAAACTATAGAGCTAAAGTAGAAGGCTACACACACACACACCACCACCACCCCTTAAAGCTTTTCCCAACAAACACATGTATATTTAAAACTCATTTGTATTCATTTCAATCTGTTCTGGATGTTGTAATTACACGATTCAGGGCATCTAGGATTATAGTTACTTGTAGGGTTTTTATTCTTGTAACTTATAACACTGACTCACCAACCAGGCAGCATACACCAGCTGATATGAGGTCCACAACACATATACAGCAGAGGACTGCTAGGTCTGGTTTCAGTCAGAGAAGATACACCTATCCCTCAAGGGACTGGAAGCCCCAGGGAGTTTAGAGGTCTAGTGAGGTGAGGTGGGGACATTGTCATGAAGACAGGTGGGAGAGGAGAAAGTATGGAATGTGGAATAGTCGAAGGGTAGACAGGGAGGGGAATAAAATATGGAGTGTGAAAAAAAGAAAAAATAATAAATAATAATAATAAATTACAGTCTTCCTAACGTAGTCTCTGTTCCTCCCACAGTTTTTCTGTGATAAGTTGTTGTTTTCTGTGTGCTGAAAATAATATGCACACATAGAAAAAAGATGATAGACTGCCATTTCTCTGCATGTATCAGGGATTTGAGAGAATGGACTTTTAGGGAATATAATGGAGAAGGTATCTCCTAGGACATTCCAATTAAAGAAAATGTAGTAGTTTGTGCTTTACTTATGGGAAACTGATTAAACAAAATCTGGAAAACACAGAGTATGAATTACAGAAGCAGTTCCTGACACAAAGCGCTGGTGCTGCAGGCCGTAATTATTCAATAATTACCTGTTGAATAATAAAATCAATTTAAATGGCATGGTTATAATATTAGCTTCATTGTAGTCATATTTGTGATTGTTTCCTCTTTGTAGTGTGAAAATGGTACAGAAGCTTCTAACCTTAACCTGACTGTACTGGTTATTCTAGGAAGAAGAAGAAAGGGAGACATACACTTGAGTCATTGAAAAATCTGATACTAAAATCAAAATGAAACAGTCTCAGAATTCAGGCAACAAAAGCTAGCCCTGTATTTTAAGGTATAAACTGAGGATAATGTGTCTACATATGCTATAAGTCTATTGAAGATCACTGCACTTCTACATTAAGCAATTTTAAAATAAGTAAATAGAATCATGTTTTATAGGAATATAAGTTTTCTTATATATTCAAACTATACATGGGCCAGAAAGTTGAACCAGCCAGTAAAGGTGTCTCCAGGACTCACGTGGTAGAAGAAGAGAGTTGACTCCCCAGATTTGTTCTGTGACTTGAATGTGTGCAGTAAAGCGTGAGCACATGTATGTACATGTGCATGCACATACAAACAAATAATACAATAATAAATACAAAGTGAACTGTAATCTGTAAATCAACAGCTGAGTCTGTGTGGCTCCTCAGCAACACTGCCTGCTCAGGGATTTAGTATTTCCGAGTGTACTGAGAGCATTGATGAACCACTTCCAGTTATACAGCATGACGCACTTTAATAGGTGACCACACTTACAGGCTGCAGAAGGAAGGTCTTGCTCTGTAGTCAGTGGGTCTCAACTTTCCCAATGCTGAGACCTTTCAGTGCAGTTCCTCATGCCGTGGTGACCCCTAACCATACAATAATTTGCATTGGTACTTTATAACTATAATTTTGGTACAGTTATGAATCACGATGTAAATATCTATGTTTTTTTGATAATCTTTGGGAGTCAGGATCCACAGACTGAGAACCATTGCTCTAGAGTGTGTACACTGGCTCTGATTGGCATTTCACTATCTCATTGAAAACTGGGTCTCATTAGATGTCCAAAGATCTATACATAAATTAATTAATTACAAATAATTAAACAAAGTCAGATTTTTAAAAAATGGATCTCATTCTAGTGTTAAGTTTTGGGCACACGTTATTCAAAATAAATTAAATAACAATGAATTTTATCAAGTTAAAAAAAAACCCTATCAATTCTTTTGTGACATTTAGCCAAACTGCTAAATATAATCCTGCTTCCTGTACAAGAATCTATGCAGACAATCTTGATCTTTGTTCTTGGTTACAAATAAAATGTAGTACAAGTTGATTTTTTAAATGCTATTTTATTTTTCCTTCATATGAATGTGCAATACAACTCAAATTAGAGTCCTGAAAAGGATTCTAGAAGGATAAACATCCTGCTTTTTAATCTTTATAAACCTGTATAAAAGGTATATTTACATCTAATGTATGAATGCATTGAAATAAATGTAATCTTTTTTCATGAAAATGAAGGATATAAATCAATACAGAAACACTAAGTCAACTATTACTACCAATGTGCTATAATAGATAGTTTCTTGTATGTATATGATACTGTTCAGTAACCTTGTTTATTTGACTCAGTTAAAAGAATAGAATATCAATAACCAGAGCTGCTCATTGATTATCTAATAGCCAGGCTATTCTATACAAATACGTTCTTTGTGCTCAATCATTGACCAAAGTAAAGCATTGTGCCTAAGTAAGTCTTTTATTACACAGGAGTTCAAGAGAGAATATTGATAATTCATCAGAGCCGATTGTTACCTTTAGGATCTCATTGAATCATTCTCTGCATCTCTCCTTATACTGGTTCCATCCCACCTCATTGGATGCTCCAGTTTCGTCTGTACATCACTGAAGAATCTTTTGTCTTTCCTTCTGTACTTACTGTTGTCTAGGCCCTCTGAGGTGTATCTGTAATGCCTGGTTTTCCATTCTGATAAAAGGCATGCCTCCCCTTGGACTGAGCCATGGAAAATAAAATACGATTCTTTAGCCCCCCTGGTTCAATATTATTTATCACAACACTTGTTCACTTTATATCAATCCCCAGTATTTTACATTTGTTTATTTGTCATGTATTTTCTTATTCATTACTGGTCTTTTCCACTTGAACATAACTGCTTCATTATAGATCTATAATCATTAGCCAACAGTAGCTCATTAATAAATGAGAGAAGAAAATTATTCATTGTATTTAATACAGTAGAGTAGATACATGTATATATTGGTGCTATTTCTAAATAAACACATAAATTAAAAGATGTGTTTGTAAAACAGGAATGGGTTTCATAGGAAGCAATTACTCTCATGGTTACATGTGACATTAGCCATTGTGAAATAGCAATAATGTCTTGGCTTTTTAAATATTTTTTCTCCCAGAATTCATACTGTCTGTGGACTTTTATGAAATGCATCTTCAGGAAAATCACATAGAATAACAATAATCAAGATGAGAGAGAAGCACAAGTCAAAAGAAAAACCATTCTGTCAGGTTGTTTTCAGCAGCAGTACCCTGAGTTAATCACACGGTTGCACATATAGTTCAAGTATAAACAGAGAGAGTAGGGGTGATGATGTCTCAAACGGAGATTTACAATAAAGAACAACAGTGACAACTTCTCATTGCTGCTTACAAATGTGTGCTGTAGCCCATCTGAAGGATGGGGTATTTACTTCTTTATACGACAGTAGTAGAGAAATGGAGTAAAACAGATTCTAAAGTTTTAAGACATGCTTTTCTGTGTTGAATCATTACTTTGTGAGGTGGCTATATCTTGTGATTGAAAACAGAGGACTTATCTGGGAGCCCCAGTTACCAGTGAGAGATTCTAGATTTAATGATAAAATGGTAATCTCTGGGGGAGGAGACTGTCCTCTGACACATGTGACATGCATGTACACACACATGTACCCACACACAAGAACATGTACATACAAAAGAAAAGAGTATATGGAAAATTATATTTAATTACATCAAAATATAAAATGGTGAAAAAGTTATTACCCTTCTTACACATTAATGTTTTGTGCTGTTACAAGTGTATATGAGTACTATATATTATCTTGTTAAATCAAGGGCAAAAGTTTCTCCATAAAAATAATAATGATAACCAATGCCGAAAAATCCCAGCCACATGCACTCATTTCTATGCCATATCTGTTTCCACCATAGTGCTAAGACATATATATTATATAGTCCAGAATACTCAATACTTAATGGGAGGAAAGGCTCTTGGTCCTATGAAGGCTAGATGCCCTGGCAGTGAGGTGGCAGTAGATAAGTGGGAGGGGGAGCATCCTCATAGAAGCAGGGGGAGGGGAAGGGGATAGGGGGTTTTAGAGAGGAAACCGGGAAAAGGGATAACATTTGAAATGTAAATAAGTAAAGTACCCAATAAACAAAAGGGGGGAATAAAATGATAATTTAATCGGAATCCAGACTATGAGCACTTAGAAAATCATCAGCTTTAAGGTTTAATAATGGTTTTTCCCCTTTGATCTGGTATTGTGACAGAATAAAAAGTCTGAATAAAGGAAATGTACCTTGAAGGTGAGCAATACCATGCTGGGGACATGGAAGAATAGAAAGTAGAAGAAAGGGCACAAATCCAAGTATGTGTAAGTGTATTTTCCTGAGTGTGCAGACTGCTGGCTTCTATTCTTGGCTGTACACATAGTCGTTAGATTATTTAGAAGACACAAGCAGACCTATCTAGGGAACAGAGTTTCACCTCGGACACCCAGGCCTTCTACTTCAGACCTGAGACTGCTTTTTTAACACCATTGATATATCTTGTTCGAAAACCTCTAACTTCTTGATTGGAGAGTTTCGAATAGATTTTCAAGCTCTATAGTCCACAGGCAGTAGCCCACTGTGGGATAGGCCCTGATTAAGTAATCCAACACAATAAATCAATGTTTTATTATTATACACACTTTTATGGCTTCTGTCCCTCTGAAGAGCAAAGACTAACAAAGTAATGAAGACCTTTCTTGATTCGTCTTAAGTCTGCTGCCTTCAAATTGCATTAATGAGTGTGGATGCAAAATTGTTATTATTTTCATTTCTATGATCAACATAGACTTTTTCTCACCTCTTTAAAAAATCAAATATGCTAGAATAATTTTCCATTTTAAAAGAAACAGCTTTTCTGTGATTTGGATTTCAGAAAATGCATTGCTTTTTAAATGTCTATAAACTGAAAAATCTAACTTTAAAAATCATCTGTATATTTGAAATCATTCTAATAAACCACTCTCTAATTTTTAGCATTAATGCTACAGTTTGCACTCAATTCCTTATTGACTTATACTTCAACTGTCTTTTTTAAAAAGTTTGGCTACCTTGTTTCCTTGACAACAACTGAGTAGCAGTAATTTAAGAGGTGGAATAGTAGGTTAGTGTTTTTAAAAAACTAAGAAGAGATGTGAGATTTGACATGTAGAAGAATCTTATGTGAAAATGGAACATTTAAAAATGTTAAATATTAATGATATAGGAAAATGCATGAGCTCGTTAAAACAACATTATAATGGAAAGACCTCAACATTGATTTTTTTTCAAAAAGCAAGGCATAGAAATGACAATAATTTTTGAAAGAGCTGTTGACAAATGGTGTTTTTATGCTCTAGTTCTTAAAAAAGAAACTGAACAGCATAAGTAGTTCTCAAATGCGGGGAAAGTTCACGCACTGATGAACTTCCTACCTTAGCAGGAGTTCTTTTTCTCCACTGTTCACGTCCTCTTTCACTCATTTCCCAACACAATACCGTGTAAGTGACTTTTCAGCTAGGTACTGAGCTAGGTCAAGGTGAATACAGGCTGCTAAATGTGTAATAAAATATTAATCAAGTAAGCATAAACAGAGTGATGCTGTACATTTAGTAGGTGTCATCAGAGAGAGCCATAGTATCTTAGAGTTGCTCTGACCTACATGACTTTCTAATTGACCTGACTGAGACAACAAGCAATGGACAAAAGACACACATACACACACAAACACATATGTGCGCGTGCACGCACACACACACACACAGACACACAAAGCTAGAAGTGGATGGGCTCTGTGCACTTATGGAGAAACCCTGGCAGCCTCCCAGAAATTCAATCCATTTATTATATACAGTGCAAGAAGAAAGTAGTTTTAACTAGCCTTTATGGGGTTGGGCATCCTCTCTTGGAGGCAGTCTCAGGCTGCAGTTGTTCTGGGAAAGAAAGCTGTTATTGTTACTTATTCCCATGGGTATGAGGCACTGGAGTCTTTGATGCCATACTCAGTAATAAGGCATGTTTACTTGGGACTTCATCTTCTCTATGCAAAGAGTACTAAGCACAGATTGGCAACTCTCTTGAGGGAGTGGAAGAGGATTGCTTCAGTGTGTGGTAGGAAAGTAGACAAAGCTTTGGAAGAACTGGCTGGACCAATGGCAGACAAAAGCATCACAACCGGACTGAGAACCCAAGAGTGTAGGCAAAGGATAACATAGACAGTTTCAGAAAAAATGTGTGGCATTACCATAAACTTGCTTTACCTATATTATTGTAAGTATCTTATTCTTAAAAATAAAAAAAATGGTAAAACCTAATGTTATCCAAAGATAAAATACCACCTTTCAGTCTTTTTTTTATAAGCTTTGTCTTAAGCCAAAGCTGCAACCTTTGACCCAACAGTCAGGATGTGTGGAAACCTTTGCAAATTAACTTGGACTCATCTAGGACCTGTCCAAGAGTCTTGGGTTAGGAGAAATCTTGAGGACACCAATATTGATTTTTTTTCAATTACTTCACTGTCTGTCTGTACATGTAAGTCAATTTTGGTGGGGCATTAGAAGGTAATTCTTTCTCCTAGACTTTCAAGCTGGAGAGCAAAAGCAAGTCCCAACTTCATTGTCTTAAGTAGCTCTTATCTGATGCCTACCCTCTTAGTCATATTTTACACCCATCTCAGGTTCAATGTCCTTTATCTTTTTCTCTTCCTACTACATTTTATGAGAGCAATAAGAGGAGTCTTTGTTTTAGTAATATTACCCTTTGATTTATCTTTGCTTCTTCTAACTTCAGCCTCACAGTTAATTTAAGTGGACAACAGGCCCAATTAGATCTACGCTGCTGTAGAAGGCTCATACTGTAACCAGACCTTGTCCTGTTCTCAAGTATTCTAACTGAAGCTTATGCACAGTGGAGCTGCTACAGATAACATTGGTATGCGGTGTACCTTACAAATAAGGAAGAAAGAAAGCAGTATGGGGATGGGATGGGGAAAGTCTGAGCAATAGATATTAATTACAGGTAGGTGAGAATAGGAGGGCATCCTCAGTGATTCCTCAGCAGGGTGACCCAGTTGACCAAAATGGACCCTACATTGCAAAAACCTAAGAATACGTGTACTAAAACCATCCCAAGAAGAACTGATAAATGAGTCTAACCTCATACCACACACTTATAGCACAGTCATAGAGAGTGTAGGGAAGAAGAGAATAAGTTGAAGGCCACCTTTGCTACAGACTGAATTCAAGGCTAGTCTGAACAACAGGGTGAGTTATTATCTCAAAATAAAAACAAAAAGAGAGTTATTGGTTATGACTCAGTGGTATAGTGCCTGTTTAGCATGGACAAGGCACTAACCTCAATCCTTACTATCATCGAAAAAAAAAAAGACAGAAATTTGAAAAGTTAAAATATGAAACTTTAAGAAGGAAAACTAAAGAAAAGAATTTGAAAGGAGATATCCTGAATAGATGGAAAAGGTTGTTTTCAGAAACCAAAGGTTTTTAAACATATGGAAAGGCACAAAAGGCCTTCAACATAGGTTCATGGGATTCCCTGTGTTTGGCTACCACATCAAGATGAAATGATCCTATTTCTGAAGACAGGACATACCTTGGATACATGATATAGAGAAATCAAGCTACAAGAGGTCCAAGGAGGCTAGCATTTATAGCTCTGGTAGGTTCAAGTCAGGCTACCAAGAGAAAAGGAGACAGTGATTTTACTCAGTTATAAATCTAAGAAATTATGCATGTAAATCTGTAAATTATGTATGAGAGCAAAATACTTGACAAGGTACATCTGGTAGAAAAATAGTGGCAGTGCTGTTATGGGAGTAATCAACTGCTCTCTAATAGGATTTGAGACATACTCCACAAGAAAGAATCCATTCGTAGCACTGTATAGGTGGAACAACAATATGAACTAACCAGTACACCCAAAGCTAGTGTCTCTAGCTGAATATGTAGCAGAAGATGGCCTAGTCAACCATCATTGGAAAGAGAGGCCCCTAGGTCTTGCAAACTTTATATGCCCCAGTACAGGGGAACACCAGGGCCAATAAGTGAGTGGGTGGGTAGGGGAGCAGGGTGGGGGGGTATAGGGAATTTTCGGGATAGCATTTGAAATGTAAATAAAGAAAATATCTAAGAAAGAAAGAAAGAAAGAAAGAAAGAAAGAAAGAAAGAAAGAAAGAAAGAAAGAAAGAAAGAAAGAAAGAAAGAAAGAAAGGGAGGAAGGAAGAAAGAAAGAAAGAAAGAAAGAAAGAAAGAAAGAAAGAAAGAAAGAAAGAAAGAAAGAAAGAAAGAAAGAAAGAAAGAAAGAAAGAAACCTATAGCAGAGGAGATCACAGGCATGAACATGAGGCCTATGATCAGCTAAACTGAAATAGGATCAAACTGCCTCCTGGGTAGTTATGTTTACACAAGTAGACAGAACCATCTCTAGTGAAATGTGATGGATGCAGTGATTTGTGACTAAACACAGTGCAGATAGTAAATGACAGATACACATTTGCTCACCACTAAACTAAAAATGTATGGCCATTTCCTCTAAGGCTCAGGAAACATTGCAGATCGCTTACAAAGAATGTAAGAGTTGCAAAGGATGGAGAAGAGCTACAAAATGTCATCTTCTGGGTAGGCCATTGGAATCAAACTCATAGCACCTATGGATACCTACACTGTGTCTAAGCAAGAATGGGCTCATCAACCATCACATATAGATTAAGAAAGGGCTCATAGGCCTCACCTCTGGTTGCTTAACTATTTACTGATAGATTCAGTGAGAGGGTAAATTATCTCCTGCAATATACATACTTCTGACTTAATGGTTCCAACTGGCAGCTCCAAAGCCAATGATTATATGAAATGTAAGACTAGAAGTCATTAATCTTGGAAAGGGACTTGTGGGGTTAGGGAGTTGTATTAATAAGGACAGGAGGGAGTCCAGAGATGGGGGTGACAGAGAGATTAATCAGAGTACATGACATAAATTTATGACATTGTCAAATAAAATTAATCAATTTTTTAAAAATAGGTCTTATAAGATGGTATTGTAGGTGAGGATGTGTTTGCCACCAAACCTGAGGATCTGAGTTGAACCCTTGAATGCAAATGGAATGAGGAGATGACATGCTCTTGGAAGTTGTCTTCTTAGCTCAATCATACGCACATAGCCATGTCCATACACATATATACAAGCACATACAAAAGCAATAAATAAAAAATATTTACATGTATTCTTAATTTAATTGATCTGGACAAACTATGATTTGATCATTGCTTCAAATATTGTTACTTATATAACACAGTATGTAGTAGAGTGACCTTTGATAGCCCACTTTCACAAATTTGCCATATGATTGTAGTGAACTTGTTCACATCACCCTTCTATCTTCATGCTTTGGTGATTGAATTCCCAAATTGTGTCTAGATATGGCTATGATCCCAATCTACATATGAATTAAAATTCTAACCCTGACTGACAAACATAAGACAGTGAATGTAAATACCACTTTTTCTATGGAGTGTGTCTTTGCCTTTCAGTGGGACATGATACAGTCTGAGCCAGGCCTTTCTATCCTGTCAGAAGATAAAGTGCAGAGACACACTCAGCATTACATCCAAGCTTATCACAGACTATGCAGCCCCCCAGCGGTGGACCAGGCTCTTCGAAATGAGTTCATGTTTACAATGAGCATCAGAAAGGTCAGTTCAAAATAGCTACACTACAGAATTGAGAAATAAATAAATAGATAATATTTAAATTAGTAACTTTGGGGAAAGTGCTTTTAATGCACAAAATATAGAATGTATCCACAAATATTACCTATACTATTATTTAATATTTCATTAAAACATTACATTGTTGAATTAAACACATATCTTCTTTGTGTCACCTATTTTGAAAATATTTACCCTGTCCTATTTACTTGCCTATCAGCTCTAAAATATGTACAATGAAGCCAAGGTAAAATACATGTGAATAATAACATGTAGCAACTAAAGGGATGCAGTTATGACATGATGATATTAAAGAAAACTTTGCTGTTTTTGGTGGAGTGTATAAAGATGCTGAACCATGAAGACAGAAGTGGGAATCCTGGCATAACTGATGGTGTTGTTGCTGGACACCATGTGATTATTTTCCATCCTCTCATTAAGCGATAGATAAGCTGATGAGTTCAAATCGTGGTGAGTTCTTGGCCCCTGTTGGTTTACATGCTAAGGAGACTAAATACATATTGATTGTCTAAACGATAATGGGAGACAACAAAAACAATCCATGGATGTCTGAAATGATTGAGAGCCACTCTGTCTTGTCTGCCAGACAAGCTGACCCAGAGCCCTAAAGACCACTTTGAGGGAAGAATATAGGTAGTGATGAGAAAAGGGTTTTTTTGTTTACCCCATCCCAAATGCTCAGAGGCAGGCCAGACAAAAATAACTAGTAAATAAATATTGTTCTACATCTACAAAGGAATGG
Organism: Mus caroli; assembly: GCF_978045245.1. Taxonomy (NCBI): domain Eukaryota; kingdom Metazoa; phylum Chordata; class Mammalia; order Rodentia; family Muridae; genus Mus; species Mus caroli. The sequence continues at coordinate 5,947,766 of NW_028227270.1, forward strand.
TTGCACAAAAGCAAACCACATATGCATGCACACATGTAAGCATGAACCTGCATGTATACACACACACGCACACACACTACAAAGCAGAGATGGTATATAGCTGGCACTCCTCAGCTAGCAGTCAGCATCATAACTACTGTTACTAACTTTACTGGTTCTCCCCTCTTTTAGCTTGATTACTGTTTATACAGAGTGAGGAAAAAGACCTTGATGCTGTAAGTTTATCTCCAAAAAGATGCAGAAAATGAGGGGGAAAAATCAAGTTACAGCTTCCATAGATGGCTGTATTATGTACAATGTCACAGGAAAAAGGATAGGGTTATGTTTCAGACAGAAACTATTTCCAAAATGATTTCTCCACAGCCTAAAACTTCTCATAGCCACATATAAGTATACTTGAACTTAGTGCTACTAAATGCTATTTTTTATTATAAATATTCTCAGAAACAAAATGATTTACCAGCTTCTAAGCTTTTCAGTGAGTTGTATATTCTTCTGCTGCTCACATTAACAGAAACATAGACTTGGGCAGATGGCTTGCGGGTTAGCAGTGTGTTCAGCTTCTTCAACATTCTCCAGCTCCAGGGGGATCTCAAGTTTCTGGCCTTTGTACTTTGACAGTCATGTGCGCATGCTCATACACAGACCCACCCACACACACATATTAAAATTCACAAAGAAATCTTTGTAAATATACATATATAGGTATGCATATGTTCGTGTGCATGTGCTTGTACACGTTGTATTTCTGAAGCAGAATTAATTTATGTTTTATCTTTGGTACTGCTGCTAAGTGAATTTAAAATGACTAAAGCCAGGCATTAAAATTATAAAATATTATTAGAGTGTTTAAAATAAATGGTTTAAATATTACAGTAATATAAACATATATTATAATCTTATAATATTTATGGTTCACTCAGAATTTATATAAAATGTACAAACTGTAGCTTTAGGAGTTCGAGCTCGGAGAGCAAGTTAATTTACAAAATTTGCTTCTTATATTTTCAATCACAAACTTGGCTGCATTGAGCATTTTATTATCTTACGGTCTCCAGGAGCTAATGTTTTAGGTTGATACATTGAGAACTTATAGATGATAAAGCATTTGTTAGTTTTATTTGCAGAACCTTTATTTTATAGTTTCTATTCATCATTTTATTCCTTGTAACAGGCCACAGCTTCTGTTCTAGTCAGGGTTTGTATTCCTGGACAAACATCACGATCAAGAAGCAAGTTGGAGAGGAAAGGGTTTATTCAGCTTACACTTCCACATTGCTGTTCATCACCAAAGAAGTCAGGACTGGAACTCATGTAGGTCAGGAAGCAGGAGCTGATGCAGAGGCCATGGAGGGATGTTCTTTACTGGCTTGCTTCCCCTGGCTTGCTCAGCTTACTTTCTTATAGAATCTAAGACTACCAGCCCAGGGATGATGGCACCACCCACAATGGGCCCTCCCCCTTTGATCACTAATTGAGAAAATGCCTTACAGCTGGATGTCATGGGAGGAATTTCCTCCAGGGAAGCTCCTTTCTCTGTGACAACTCCAGGTTGTGTCATGTTGACACACAAAACAATCCTGTACAGTTTCCTTCCTTTCGTGTTTTAGACTACATCAAGAATATGGAAAATAGGGGCTGGTGAGATGGCTCAGTGGGTAAGAGCACCCGACTACTCTTCCAAAGGTCCAGAGTTCAAATCCCAGCAACCACATGATGGCTCACAACCATCTGTAATGAAATCTGACTCCCTCTTCTGGAGTGTCTGAAGACAGTGACAGTGTACTTACATATAATGAATAAATAAATAAATAAATAAATAAAGTCTTTTAAAAAAAAGAATATGGAAAATAAGATGAAATAAAACACACATGCCAGCTGTCACCAGACTGGACCACCATCAACCAGACAATCAAATGGCATGCCAGTGTTTGTAGAGAACATCTTCAGTCATGGAGGATATTTCTGGATACATCATTCCTAGGGACCTTTTGGAAACATGTACCCCAACGTTAGAGATCAAAACACCTGCCTTGTCAATGTAGAGGGATACGAGATTGGAAGTTAAAGAGAATGAGTTTAGATCTTGACACACAGAACAGACAAAGAATGAAAAGTCTTTTATTCCCGAAGGGAAAAAAAAATAGGACTCAGCCTATGCCTCTTGTTTTCTTTCATTATAATACACATATGAAAGCACTGGGTAAGAATATTGATTCTAATCGTAATCTCTGCCAGAAATCAGCAATTAAAAATACAAAGACAACACTTACACGGTGAGCAAAACCATCCTCCAACAACTGATTTTGCTAACAAGGCTGTTTCTTACTGATTCTTTACTTACCTCTTGGCCAAAGGTTTAAGGCAGAATTCTTCTCATGCGGTTTCCCAACAGAAATGCTTCCCCATAATTTCCTCCACAAATGATAAATATCTACAGGAAGGATGTTTTTCATTTGGACCCAAGCATGACAGCAAACATACATGAGCAAATACAACCAGAGCCGGAGACTGTTCTACTGAGGCTTTGACCCAGGCCCAAGCATGGATTCCACCTCTGATAATGAGTCAAATGTCAAAAGGAAAGACAGTTTGCAGACAATACAGAACTTCTTAGGGGAAAGTTCACAAGATGGGCAAAAAGTGGGGTGTCGAGGCTGAAAAGTTTTCCTTTTGGGCTCACAGTTGATCTTTGCTAGTGGAGACCACTGATTAATGAATTAAAGAATATCCAATGTGTTCAACAAACATCTTTCCCCAGCTGGCATAGGGCAGAGAAGTCAAGAATCTAGAGATACAAGTCACTATAATTCTGGAAATCAAATTTCTGTAGTTATGGGAGTTGTCCCATTTCAACCAAAAATGGAGGAGTTTGCAAAATGTCATGGCCCCGGCTAATAGTAAGGCTGTCAGCAGCCTGTGCTCCACTACCTGTAAAATTCTTGTCTTTTCCTACTCTACCATGACAGTCCCTAGCACCCATGTGGTCTATAGAACTTCTCTTCTGTACTCTAGGGACTTTCTCTCACACTAAATAGAAGTGTTAGTCCTACCTTTAACATCTCACAGGGTTCCTGTAACTTTCCAACAATAGATCCTATTGTTGACAGATGCTGGCGTGAAAGGAAGTGGTTAAATTGGACTCCAGACGCTCTAGTGTAAGTATTTAAATGCAATCATGGTTGACCAGCATTTGAGGTTTGCTTTTCTCTCTGTTATCAAAACCTTTGTTCAGACCAACTATTCTGTTTATTTTGACCTCTCTGGGTAGGATTAGAGCCACATAGCACTCCCTGTACTTCACTTTGAATCCATTACAGATGCAAGCACTCAAATCCACGATAAAGCTATGCTTGTATTCTAAATTTGAAACTAAAAGATAACCTTGACATTTTATGAAGTCAATTTCATTCATTAGGCAAATTGCCACATTTGAGAATAAGCAAATTAAGCATTTTCATCTGTCTTTTGGCTTCTGTGAGTAGTGTAATCACCACAGATTGTGTCATGGATCAGATTCAAAGCCATGTAATTGTATGTCAGTGGGCGATACCGCACCGAGCATTCCCCTGGGGTTTTTTTCCAAGCCCACCTTCAGCTTCACACTCTCTTTGGACATACCATGACTTCTGATATACAATAAGGATCATTTGGAAGCATTGTTCTTTCAAGCCTCTTAGGCCATATCCAATTTGGACGATCTTGCTGTCCCCATCTTAAGCTGAAGTAATAATAATACACAGCAAAAGTAATGAATAGTTGCCTATTGTTTGTGAGAATTGTGTGGCAAAGAAACACCCCGCATGTGGACCCCTTCCAGGAAACTCAAATTTGTATTATTAATCCTTGTTGTAAATTGCCACCATCTATGGAAATTGCTACAGTGCAAACTGCAGAAATATATTTCCTTTGTTAAAAACCTAATTGATTCATTTAGAGCTTTCTTTTGTTAATCCACCAAATCACAGCTACTAAATATTGCATGTTACAGCCATAGATACAGTCATTATTAGCATGACAATTATTGTGGGGTTTTTCTTTCAACCCACATCACATATGTTTTTTCCCCTTTAATATAATATGACCTACACTTCAGGAAAATTTATTACAACAGAATTTAAAGTTCATCTTTAAAAGCAAATAATTCCAAGAGGGCAGTGTAATAATCTATCTCCACTCTAAAAGAGTATGTGTGTTTTTGATACACATATGCATATATTTTTGTGTTGTGATAAATTAAATTGTGGGTCCATTTAAAAACACGTTATTCATAAATACCCCTGATCCATTATCTCAATTTCTTTCCCTAAGATAAAACTGAATAAACCTTTTATAATTAGGTTCATTTGATATTGCAATAAAACAACACAAAGCCCTTCCATTTCCCTTCATTGTTTGTTTTATACTGATGATTATAGAGATACTTCATAATCATGAAAGCTAGCAGTTTGTATTTAGTATGTTGAGCGTAATGTGCTTCCTACGCATTAAAACACTCATAAGAGGTAACTACCTAATGTTCCCCATTTTTGATACAGTTAAGTGAGAGGGCTGGTTATGGACTTTTTCTTGAAGTTGGAAGTGAAGCTTTGTATCATCTTGAACCCAAATCTTAAGATCCATCTCTGCATCCTCAGTCCTAAGCCACTACCTCACAGCACATAACCTAGTTCTTTCCTTCTTTCTTTCTTTCTTTCTTTCTTTCTTTCTTTCTTTCTTTCTTTCTTTCTTTCTTTCTTTCTTTCTTTCTTTCTTTCTTTCTTTCTTTCTTGTTTCACTGCTTATTGAAGGTCCACTTATGTTAAGCAACACCAATTCCAACCATCAGCAATCTTTTCTATGTGGTGGTATAAACTCTTAAGCCCTGCTCTTTCCTGTAAGTGTATAGCACTTAGAGATTTAACTCAACTATTTAACCAGAATCTCTAATTCATAATTAAAAAATCAGTAGGGTTCAGTACTACTGCTATTAATTAGTTTTAACTGGTATATGCTCTTATAGATGGCAGTGTCATCTGGAGAATCCTTTTGGTAACATTAGAGTACTGGCTTCTTAACTGTCACGTGTGAACCACCCAAATTCACAGGGAATATAAACTTGAACATGTTTTTCCCCCAGAGAAATATGTTGACATTTCATTACTTATCTTATAAAAAATAAACAAGGTTAGGGACTAATTTACACATTTTTATATAAAATATGCAAACCAAAATAAATGAGGCTTCTAAAGAGAAAGATGCCTGATGGACGGCACTTATTCTTCTCTTACTCTTCCCACTCTTTCTATTTTTTTCAGAAATTACATCTTGATTTTCATGTCCAATTCCTGACTCGTCTGTGAAAATATATCTTAAGTCTCTTGATGTCCTTGCAAACTTCTATATCAAGTTCTAAAGTAACTTTTTTTTTTTTACTTGCAAATTAGAATGCAAAATGCTTGGACTTAGATGGAGGTAAAAGGAAATTTCCTATTACAGCATCTGCAAATTACCAGTGAAAGTCACTTACAACTTATCCTGCCGTGCTTTTGAGAAACTTCACTTGTTTTCTTCAAAGAGGAAAAATGCTTCATGAAAGGCCTAATAACACATTTAAATTACTGAGGATAATTTGAAAATTTAAGTTTTATGGAATTTAGATGATTACTAGAATCCCAGGAAGTAGCATAATGGACATAATTTTTGTAACAATTGAGAATTACTCTGCGCATGATACACTCACATTGATTTTGAACTTCACATTTTAAAACTATGCTTAACCCAACTCACAGATCAAAATGATTTTTTTGGCAAAATATAATTATATTGAGAACAACTTTCGGTTGCCTATCCTGTCCCAACTTAAATTAAATCTAATTTAATTTAATGTAATGTGCTTATTTATGATATCAAAGCATATAATTTTTAGCTACTTCATAATTTTATACAACTCATCCTGAAACCTAATATATAGATACATAGGTATTTAATCATCTATTTGTACACATAAATGCATAGATTTATCATTTTCTTTTAGGATTTAAAGAGGATACTTGTTGATGTTCAAATCCTTTATATAAAATTGTTTGGTATTTTCAGTAAACTTATATACAATGTACCATATTTTTAATTTTTTAAGAAGTGCATACATGGATACCGCATTTACATCTTATCAATATACACAAACATACATACTCAGACATATGTTACTGAGTCCATTTGTGTTGTTGTACATATGTACATGTGTTTCTGGCTAACAACTCAGGATTGGACAGCCTATTAGACATGCTCCAAGTCCCGCCAAAGCTCCTGCATGCCTCTGGACCCTGCCTTTTCTATTGTTATAGAGGAACTGCTTGTACTCTTAGCCGAGGTCAGACTTGTGTGAATCCATCTTGTAATATCAACTCAAGGTTTTGCTCCACTAATTCCCCCTTTTTGTTTCTACATTACCACTCTCCTCCTTCTCTTTCTCCTTTTGATTTTTTTTACCAATTTTTATTTTTATTCATTATTGCCATTGTATATGTGTTTATGGTTGTGGGCATGTGCATGCCACATCACATATGTGAAGGTAAAAGGATGACTTTCAGGAGTTGGTTCTATACATCCACCATGTGATCAGGGATAGAATTTCAGTCATCAGGTTTTACTGTTGTTTCTTTCTTTCTTTTTTAAATTAAACTAATAAAACTTATTTTAAAATATACAACTCCGTATTGACATTTTTTCTTCTTATTTAAGAAGTTATTTTATTTATCTACATTTGTAATATTATCTCCCTTCCTGGTTTCCCCTCCACAAGCCCCCATACTACCCCCTCATTCTGCTTCTATAAGGAAGGGTAGCTCCCCTACCCACCCACTCCCACCTCATCACCTTAACATTCCCCTATGCTGAGGCATTGAACCTTCACAGGTCCAAGGGCCTCCTCTCCCATTGATGCCAGATAGGCCACCCTCTGCTACATACACAGCTGGAGTAATGAGTTCCTCCATGTGTACTCTTGGGTTGGTGGTTTAGTCTTTGGGAGCTCTGAGGAGTCTGTTTGGTTGATATTGTTGTTCTACCTATTGGATTGCAAACCTATCCAGCTCCTTCAGTCCTTCCACTAACTCCTTCATGGTGGTCCCCATAGTTGGCTGCAAGCATTCGCATCTGTATTGGTCAGGAGACAATGATATCAGGGTCCTGTCAGCAAGCACTTCTTGGCTTCAGCAATAGTTTCTGAGTTTGGTGACTGTATATGGGATGAATCCCTACATTAAGCAGTCTCTGAATGGCCTTTCCTTCACTCTCTGTCCCACTCTTTGTCACTGTATTTCAATAATAATAATAATAATAATAATAATAATAATAATAATTCTGGGCTAAATATTTTGTTTGTTTGTAAAACATGTTTTTAATATTTTCAACTGTTAATATTCAACAAACAGAATATTTCATTGTTATGTCTTCCTTTTCACTACTGATTATATTAATTTGGATACTGTCTCTGTGCCCTATGGTTAGTCTAGCTAAGGGTTTATCTATCTCATTGATTTTCTCAAAGAACCAGCTCCTGGTTTTGTTGATTCTTTGTATTGTTCTTTTTGTTTCTACTATGTTGATTTCAGCCCTGAGTTTGATTATTTTCTCCATCTACTCCTCTTGGGTGTATTTGCTTCTTTTTGTCTTAGATCTTCCAGGTGTGCTGTCAAGCTGCTAGTGCAAGCTCCCTTCAATTTCTTTTTGGGGGTACAAAAATCAGCTCTCTTACTACCTCTGTTCATGTGGCTATCTTTTTTTAGGTTTGTTGGAAGATTACTTACTTGCTTTTTCTAGGGCATAGTTTCTCTACTTGTGTTGGAGTTTTCCCTTTATTATCCTTTGAAGGGTTGAATTTGTGGAAAGATAAGGTGTATATTTTGTTTTATCATAGCATACTTTGGTTTCTTCACCTATGGTAATTGAGAGTTTAGCTGGGTATAGTAGTCTGGGCTAGCATTTGTGTTCTCTTAGGGTCTGTATGACATCTATCCAGGATCTTCTGGCTTTCATAGTCTCTGGTGAGAAGTCTGGTGTAATTCTAATAGGTCTGCCTGTATATGTTACTTGACCTTTTTCCATTACTGCTTTTAATATTCTTTCTTTGTTTTGTGCATTTGTTATTTTGATTATTATACAACAGGAGGAATTTCTTTTTTGGTCCAAACTATTTGGAGTTCTATAGGCTTCTTGTATGTCCATGGGCATCTCTTTCTTTAGGTTGGGGAAGTTTTCTTCTATAATTTTGTTGAAGATATTTGCTGGCCCTTTAAGTTGGAAATCTTCCTTCTCATCTATACCTATTACCATAGGTTTGGTCTTCTTATTGTGTACTGGATTTCCTGGATGTTTTAGGTTAGAATATTTTTGCATTTTGCATTTTCTTTGTTTGTTATGTCAATGTTTTCTATGGAATCTTCTGTGCCTGAGAATTTTTCTTCTATCTCTTATATTCTGTTGGTGATGCTTGTATCTATGGTTCCTGATATCTTCCCTAGGTATTCTATCTCCAGAATTGTCTCCCTTTGTGATTTCAGTATTATTTATATTTCCATTTTTAGATACTGGATGTGGTTTTTTTTTTCAATTCCTTCACCTATTTGGTTGTGTTTTCCTGTAATTTTTAAAAGGGATTTTTGTGTTTCCTCTTTAAGGAGTTCTATCTGTTTACCTGTGTTCTCCTGTATTTCTTTAAGGGAGTTATTTATGTACTTCTTAAAGTTCTCTATCATCAACATGAGATGTGATTTTAAGTCAGAGTCTTGCTTTTCTGGTGTGTTGGGATATCCAGGACTCACTGTGGTGGGAGAAGTAGTTTCTGATGATGCCAAGTAGCCTTGGTTTCTGTTGCTTATGTTCTTGCCCTTGCCTATTGCCATCTGGTATCTCTGGTGTTATCTGGCCTTGCTATCTCTGACTGTGACTTGTCCCTTCTGCAAGCCTGTGTGTCAGTACTCATGGGAGACCAGTTCTCTCTGGAAGGAATCTGGGTATGGAGAGCTGTGGTAAAGGATCAGCTCCAGAATCCAGACACAAATCCGAAGTATACTGTCTCAAGCTGTTCCTTGATTCCAGTGTCCTGATGGCTCTGGGAGGGTCCCTAGGAGCAGAAGCAGTGGTCTTACTTGTGCTCACAGGCATCTCCACACTCCAGAGAGACCAGCTCTTTCTCCACCATCTGAATTCTTAATTCCATTATTTAAAGAATTATCTTCATTTTAGACATTAAGTTAACATTATGTTAAGTGAAATAATCCAAACATATAAATGGATCACATAATTCACTGGCAGGTGGACAGCTTAGAAATAAAGAATAAAGTGGTTCCAAGAAGTCCAGGGCTGGCTGAGGGTAAAGGAAGAGAAAAGATGTTGATCAAAGTGCATAGAGTTTTAGTGGACCAAGTGGAATTGGCTTTGTGAGACTTATTATAGAGTAGGAATGCTAAGAATAACATAATAGACATTTTAAAGTTGCTAAAAAATAGATTCTAAGTATTCTGTGAGACAACTGATATTATTCCATATATAAATATATGGGATAATCTCTATCTATCTATCTATCTATCTATCTATCTATCTATCATCTATCTACCTATGTATGTATGTATATATATACATATATATATATATATATATATATATATATATATATATATACTCACTTGCTCATTTCTCCTATAGTAAAAGGGAGATGGCTACTCTGTGCCTTTTTAAGAAGGTACTAACTTTATAATCATATTACAAAGGACCAACCATTTTTTTTTGTAATTAACTTTCTAATTCTATTTTGTGAGTTGCAATCTTGTGATGAAGTAATTTGAAGTAAAAGGTATCTGCCAATAGCTCCATTCACAAAACTTCCTGGAAAAAGGAATTCACACTGTGTGTTGTGGTCCCACACATATATACTCAGGTAAGCTGAAAGGTTGTGTTGAGATATCATCCATCATGGGATTCTCAAGCCCTTTGTCTTGGCTGCGGGAGTACCATGAGTATGCAGAGCAGCATTCCAGACAGTCTGGTCAGGGAAGCTGAAGTAGCTTTGGGTTTTTGGCTTTTGGTTTTGTCATTGAAACCTGTGCTTCTTGGGTTGAACTGACAGGATTCTCTATAAATAGTACTTTCCTGCCAGCTTAAAGGAACAATATTTCTGATCATGGCCTCTCAGAAGTTCTCATCTTCACCAATCCTTGCCTGAGTCATATAACCAGTAACTAAGTGGTCCATTTGCATGGACCATTGAGCATTCTGCTCAGTCTCCATACTACAAATACACTGTTTTTTTAAAAAATGTTTGTCTAAATCTATATGAGAAAAAACATTTCATATACTCATTAAACAAATACTAAGTTTTGTCACCTATCACTTAATGAGAGGGACATATTCTCTGAAATGTGTTCTTAGATAATTTAGAATACCATAGAGTGTGCTTATCAAATCTAAATAACATAGAATAGTTAAGAGGCTCAGTAAATGAAATGAATATGAACTCAGTATGGTATAGAAGAAGTTATAAATGTATATCAAAATAGTGATAAACGTACAGTACAGTAAGTATATAAAACAGTGACAGTGGTTTATTATCATCATCAAGTCCCATGCACAATTGTAAATTCCATACTTCTATGTGACTGACAGGTTAGTTGGCTTTTTCAGTAGCATTACCACAGATGTGTAAAGACTCACTTTATTGTGCTATCACTAGCTACCACACCAATAACCAAAGAATCATTAAGCTCTATTGTAATTACATAGGAATAGTATTGTATATGTGTTTCACGGTTGACCAAATCTTTCTAAGCAATAAAAGATTAATTATTATGTGCTTGGCACTTTATAACACCTACATTTCAGAAATAAGTACAAATTCCATAGTGCAGATGCAAGATAAGTGCATGCTGGCATTCAATGCTTTTTTTAAGTCCCCCATCACTCTGCAAGGCAACCCCTATACACTACTGAAGGACCCACACCCCACCATGTGCCCAGGGGTTCATCATCTGTTACTTCCTTCTCTGACATGTCATCTAACTCCTTACTATATTTCCAAACTAACCTCAATCATCAGCCCTTCCTTTCCTGTTTCTCTGAGTTATTCTGTCTATTCTTTGCCTTCCCTTGGTGATCTCTGTCCTCTCTCCCAGCACTTTTGCAATCTATTATTGTTGCAGTTTTATTTCTCTTCTCAAATTTGGGAAAAAAATCATGGATTCACTTTGTTCTCCTACATAGTATATTTTGACATTCTTTGTAGAAAAATCCTTACATCTGGCTACAGTTTTCATTTTTCCCTTATACACCTTGAGGCTTGTTCGGGGTGTTGTGTTATAAGGAATATTCTCCCATTTCAAAGTCTCCTGAAGGACCAGAAAAGATGACAAAGTGAATTTTAATATTCCCTTTACCAGAGTGCATGAATTCATTTCAGTGGCTCATATCTCATCGTAAGAATACTATCTCTACGTTTTACTGTTTGTCCCAAGTGAAAATATGTTTGAAAAAATTTTAATTCACCTAGTAAATTGGAGCAAAAGACAAAAGTAACTTTAAAGATCAGAAGCAATCTTGAATTGAATATGAAGGAACCATTTAAGTGACTTCTAAAATGTGAGGAGTTTGTGTCCAGGACATTATATCACGCTACTGCTTAAGTCTAGCTGAACAGGTACATGTGAACTCAAATTCATGATTTCTTTAAGCATTTTCTAGATCCTATTAGCAGTTGTGATAGAAGCCTTTTCCTATTAAATGATTTTCTCTGCAACTTGGCTCCTTTTAAATCACACACACACACACAGAGAGAGAGAGAGAAAGAGAAAGAGAAAGAGAGAGAGAGAGAGAGAGAGAGAGAGACTCTAAATGTCCAGAACAACTCTATAATTGAGTTACATAGATGTTATTATATGCATTGGATAAATGCTAAACTTAGTATAATGAGCACATTGAAATGACTTTTTCTTTTTTTGCCATAGAAGAAGCTCTTCTGATTCTTTTTCTTTTTTCTTTTCTTTTTCTCTATTGCTTTGTTTCTGTCTGACACATAGGCAGGTGGCTTTTGCAGCATCCTTTAGCCCAGAAGCCAAAGTTCACATTTCCATTCATAATGGGAACATTTCCGAACCTTGCTGGCTCTCACAGACTGTTTACCCCGAGCTTGTGACACAGTCATTATCTTTTCATCCTAATCTCCTTTGTCAATGTAACAGTGAAGTGCAGAATAGGGGATTAGTGGTGCTCCGACTTAATCAGTTTATAAAAATCTCCAGAGAAAGCTGCCCTTCCTTTCATCCACCACAGATGTGTTGTCTTCACTTGATTAGGCAATTGATTTGGCCCCCAGTGCCTCAAGAAAGGAAAGATGTCCTTAGCATGTATTTGTATACTAAAGTATGGCAAGTGGATGGGCTGGGTCCGGTACCACTTCATATGGAATAAAGCATTCCAGGATGCTGTTTGCATTGATTTTTACCAGCTGGAAAAAAAAAGAGAATGCACAAGAAGTTTGCAGACATTTTATTCTTTTCATCCCACAACCTGCTAATGTGTGGTCGAGTGCACTGCGATTCACAACACAGCAGGATGCTCTTCGCTATAATTCATGCCGTGTATATATAGCAGCTGTACATTGGGAAGATTACCAGGGAAGCATTTTGAGAGAAGTCGAGTTCAAGTTGTTCGCACAGGTGAATGAGCAGTGCAGCTGGGGTTCAAGACATTTCCCTGCTTCAGCCCATTACCAAATGACCCTATTAAAGGTTCCTTTTAAGAAGGAGAGGTAGGACAGTGTGCGTATCAAAATGATGTCTACAGTGATTCAGATCCAGTGATGTTACTGTGACTCCTCCCTTGAAGCTGTTCTATGTTTCTGATGGAATCCCTCATTAACTCTCCTGCTTGTGCCTGCTCCTCTATCAAGATGATCTTCTGAAAATTTACATCTGATACTCATCAACTCCATGGTGTCTCCCAGGTTTTCTGAATGTGTTGTTTCTTGATGCATTGTTGCAAGCAAAAGAATAGCACAAGCTAAATCAGAGGCAACTCAAGGCATTTAGCTACTATATTTGCTACTTGAGGAATGCATTTAAGTTATTTCATATATATATATATATTTTTTAGTTTTTCAGGATACATTTTTCATTTGAATTATCACCTAGCACAAATAAAGAATGCATTTTCAGAGTACAGTTCATTAGAAACAGTGTGCTGTATGATTGAGTCGAAAATAATGGCTTTTTACAACTTTAAAATTTTTCACAAATTTAAATTAAGGATTCCAAAATGTCAGATTTTTTTATTTTTTATTTACATTTTGAACATTTGCATGCTAAGAGTCTGGATTATTTGTCTCTTAACAAAGAAAAACTGCATTTTTCCTTGGACATATTATGCTCTATCACTCACTGTCCATGCTAAGTTGGAAAGGAATCTTCTCAACGAAGGAGGGATGAATCTACTCTCTCTTCATCAACAGATCATATTTTCTGATAAACTAGAATCACATCAGCAACTATTTTAATCAACACAGCCAGTCACCCTAGAGGTCATGCTTTTTACAGAGAAGGGAAACCCAAAGCAGAATGCATGTTTCTTTTATATGATGTCCTATAGGAGACCAAGTGTGGCTTTTGCTTTGTTCTTTTACAAAGATGAAAATGTCTTGTTTCCAGACAATTTAATATTTTTATGTTACTTGTTGAGCATGGTGAAACATGAGCGTTTTTCATATACGTAAAAGCTAAAGGACTCTGAAGTCATGAGTGAGCTGAGTGTGTTTGTGAACAACAATGGGTGCACAGATCACCATGGAGATGCATTAATCCTTTTAATCCTTCTTAGAATACTTTCTTCCAGCCAAAATGTAATCACTGTATAATGAGAGGCAGATACACCCAGGATAAAAGTGCAGGGACTCATATAGATAATTTTTAAGGTGGACCCCTTAAACTGTCCTTCACAGATAATTAGGTTCATGGGATTAAGGATGTACTCTGAAGATTAGCTGCAAGTCCCTACTGCAAAATGTACCATATGAAGGGCCCTTTCCTGCCATATGGTAGGTGGAAATATCATGGCCTCCAGGGGGACTTGTCTGACTCTGCCACAATCTGTTGCCAGACCCCACAGGTGAAAGCTGATTCCAGAGGACTTCAATTCCACAGTCTTCTGAAGACATGAACAAAGTTACTAGGATGTAAATCTAGCCCTGCTAGACTGACGAGCCTGTGCTTATTGTCCATAGCAGTCCTCATTGTATGACGTGTGCAATGCCCCCTCACTTCTAGTTTATGAACACAAGTGGCATCAAGGCAGAGAGCACCTACTCCAAGCTCAGTGAGGTTCACAGAAGCCCTGTGATGTCACAGAGAATATTGAAGTTTGCAGCACCTCAAAGCTCCTTCAATTGTTACACCTTTAATAATTTAGAAAACAAAGAAACTACAGCTTAGCACTTTCACAATTGCACGCATCTACTGAACAGAAAACCCTATCATCATGACGATAATTAGAGCCTGGAAATGATGCTGCCAATGCTGAATTTCCATGAGTATTTTAACATGCTTAAAACCATTCTGATGTAATCTTAAGACTGCTTTATATCTTTTAATATTGTTTGTAATTCTTTAAGAACTTCATACAAGGTACATTTATCATATTTACCTCTCAAACCTCTTCCTGCTCCTAATAAATTCACCTCAACATGGTGTTCTCTCTCTCTCTCTCTCTCTCTCTCTCTCTCTGTGTGTGTGTGTGTGTTTGTGTGTGTTTGTGTGTGTGTGTGTCTGTCTGTCTGTCTCTGTTTCTGTCTCTGTCTCTCTCTCTCTCTCTCTCTCTCCACATCAAATACAATTTTTGCTGCTTATATGGTCTTGGATGTGCTCCTGTCCACTGGAGCATGGTTGACCTTAAAGGACACACCTTAAAGAACCTTAAAGATCTCTCATAACACATCAAATACAATTTGTGCTGCTCATGTGGTCTTGGGTGTGCTTCTGTCCACTGGAGCATAGTTGATCTTAAAGGACACACCTTAAAGAAAACTGTTTCTCCTTTCTCCAGGAGCCATCCATTGCCCATATCTCTTCAGTTATGGTAGGCACCAACACACTCCTACCACTCAGTGATAGATAGATATAGATATATTAGCATATATAACATGTTTCATAAATATATTTCAGTAAGCAATCAGATAGTTAATTTAAGGGGTTAATTAGGACTTAAAATATGTGTAAATTGTATGCAAGCATAAGCCTTTATATATAAACTAAGTCAATGAAGAAATGTTTTGTGTCATTTTTCCTCCTACTAAATGACACCCACAAATGATGACTACAGGGCCACTAGCCAATCAGATGATGGTCATCATTTTCAGCCTTTCGAATTTTCTCAGCACTTCTGAAGATTATAAAGGTCTGTTAATTATTCACAGTATCAAAGACAATCACGGAAAACACATTAAATCGTTTGAAGATGGCACATTAAAAGGGACCCCCTGAGCAGAGGTTCTCCATAAGCCTCCCCCATTGACTAATCAAATCGGAAACTTAGACTGCTTCTTGTTGTTGTTGTTGTTGTTGCTGTTGTTGTTGTTCTGGTTTTCCTTTCCTTTTTGCTTTTTCTATTTTTTTTTCACTTAAAGACACAAAGCTGGGTAAACATCAACTTTCTCACATAATTATATAAAGTTAGAAAGTAGTGCCATGTGAACGTTCAGGCAATATATGGGGGAAAAAAAGATCTTTGGTTTTTGCTTTTGTTTCTAGTTTCAAAATTATGTCCTGCCAAAGTGGACAGGTCTAGTCAACCTTATGACCTTGTGCTTCAGAACAGGACTCTGTGTGACAATTGTCAGTTGGCTCTAAAATGTTTTAGCCTATTAATCCATCTGTAGAAGGTAAAATTAACTGGTTGCAAAGTCTGCAGGAGAGTTACCAAGATCCACCTGGGGAAAGCACTTCTTCCCATCCCCGGTGCTATTTAATAAGCTTTTTAAATAAAATTTTGTTTTTCAGCCAATGATGCTTATTGCTACCCTACTTCTGAAATAAAGGGAATCTGTGTCCCTCCCGAGTGTGGTCACCCAGGTGAAAATCACAGAGAGAAAAGAAGAAGTGGAAACTAAAGTGCCAGCATTTCTTCTCACTAAACTCAGGGACATGTTGTTTATGATTCAGATATTAATGGTCGATGTGATTAAACCTCTGTGCATGCCATCACTGGGCATCACAGTCGTGGGTACAATGTCTGGGTCAGTGTTGCAAACCTCTGTGCAAACACAGGCTGAGTCACAAGACTGTATCAGGCATGCTGTTGCAGGCCTGTGAGCTCAACATTCAGGAGGCAGAATCAAGAAGACTGTGTAAGTCCAAGGGAAGCTTAGATTACACATTGATTTCCAGCCCGAGGACTGAAAGAATCTGAAAAAATATATAGTCCAACAAAGCATCCAAAAAGTAGAGTTCTTCTCACGACAAGTGTAAGCCTAAGGTATCTTCTTGTGGCTTTGTGTGTAGGTAAAGAACATTTTTTTTTCTCATAAGAGCAATACAGCAGATAAAGTTACTTATTTCCACCAGTCCTTTATTTTCCTCTTAGTTGGGAATAAGGTATAACTTTTGCCCAGAGGATAAATAATATGCTCTGTAGCAAGACACAGATCAGTTCTACTTAATAGTACATTAAACAACATGACAACTTGACATGTCTCTCAACATTTCTTATAAAATATTATTGTATGCTCTTTTATGTCTTAAACACTATTCCACCCTTGTACTGTTTTAAAGTATAAAAAGTGAAGGTTGTGGCTAAAGCAGTAGCTACTATCACTTTTCAGAAGTGATGAGCTGGAAGAAACGTGTTCCTTAGAAGTGAATTAGGACCTGTCACCCCAGACCTTAGCAGGAGAGAGACAGTGTCTGGTTTAAAGCAAGGAAATTTTACATTTTTCTTCCTCTCCATCAACAGAACCCTAATTTAACTTTCAAACACACTTCTAAAGAAATGGATGAGTGTCCTGAAAAAATTGTAACTAATATACTAGTGAAGTGGATAAGAATAAACCACTGATAATTGGCAAACATCCTGATGGAGATTATGAATCAACACATCCAAAGCAAAACAGGCATCCAAAGCCTAGTTTGAAAACCCTGAGATGAAAATTTGATGTTGAAACACACTCTCATTATAAGGGAAGATCAGACATTCCCAAACCCACAACTTTAACACATGTCAGAGGGATGTATAAATTATTACAAGCCTTCTTAGGTGCACAGCTGAAGCCAACGTGTAGTGAATAAAATTCTCAGTGACTGAAAATGAGGACAGATCTAACAAAATAGAAATAGGAGCTACAGTTAGCACATTTTGGAGTTTTATAACCTCTGGGCCTTGAATTATGAGCCTCATGTAAACTCCTCTAGGGCCTGGAGAAGTAATTGGAAAGAGGACCCCAAAGATTTCATGACATTTCACATTAATAACAAATATTTCTAAAAAATATATATCTTTGATAGAAAAGAACCCTTACAACATGTACAAGGCATGGAATTTCCACCTGCTTTTGCCTTCACTGATTTCCTGGAGCTTATAATTTTTCTCTACTTCATTTTAAAATAATTCATAGTCAGTTTGAATTTGTATGGAACTTTTCTTATTTAACTGTGTATAAACTTGTATGGTTCCACTGAACTGTCCTTTAGTTCAGTGGTTCTCAACCTTCCTAGTTCTGTAGCCTTTATTATAGTTCCTCGTGTTGTGGTGGACGCCCCCGTCCCCAACCATAAAATGATCTCATGGGTACTTGAGAACTTTTGCTACTGATATGAATGATAGTGTAAATATCTGATATGCAGGATGTCTTAAATGCAACCCCAAAGAGGTACCAACTCACAGGCTTAGAACCACTGTTGTAGCCCACAAGCATGTGTGTGTGTGGGGGGGTGTGGGTGTGTGTGCATGTGTGTGCAAGCTTGCATGTGTGTGTGCATGTGTTTCCAAGCTTTGTGTGTGTGTGTGTGTGTGTGTGTGTGCGTGCGTGTGCAAGCTTGCATGTGTGTATGTGTATGTATTTGTATGTATGTAAAGAAATCCACTAATGAAATTAGGAATTTCTAGGGGGTATGCAAAAATTAGTCTCTCATTTCTTTTATTGTCTTCTGATTTACTTGGTTTCTAAGCAAGATATATCCTTCAATAAAAAATTAATAAAAATAATACAAAAGATCAATCTAACATAACTACCAAATTCAAAATCAAAACTTTTTTTTAAAAATAAAATAGCTCAACCTTATCATAAGTCTTAAAAAAAAATACAAGAAAACACTTTGGGATCGGTGATAGCAATCTAATGCATGATACAATGTGAAAAAAATTAAGAAAGAGAGTGACTGCAGTTCAGAAAACAAGTGCTACCATAGCAACAGCCTCAGCAGCAGGCAGTCCAGTGAACTTCCTGTACTAGGACACTGAAGGTCTTGTAGCAGAATAGCGTGACATCAGATAAATACAAAAGGCATCTGCCAGGACCTTGCAGCATGCTAGGAAAATGGAGCACAGCAGAAAAGTAGCTTAGATTGGAAAATAATTGCCACCCTCCCAGTAAGGTTGGCTTGGAGAGCAGTTAAAGGAGTGGGTGTGTGGTGTGCACTGTCTCTAATCCTCAGACACTGCAATAGTTAAGCTTTATTATCTCCACTCATTATTTAGGGAAAACCAGAATGTGGCAAGTTAGATCATTTTCTCAAGCTTCACATAGAGCTAGTGATCCAGATCTCAAAACGTCAGTGAACTCTGAACTTTATGTTCTTCCTTTATATTGTGATGCTTGTTACATTATAATTGTGTAATTGAAGATTAAAACTAATTGCTGAAGAAAAGTATGTAGTGTAAAAAAAATCCTTCATTTCAGATATACTCTTTCTAAAAGTTTTATTCAAAACCTCATAATGTGTATAATCTAAAAAAAAAATAACTTAAATGGGATATGGTAAAGGAAAAGTTAAACACTAGTATACTGGAACACCATTGCCCATAAAGAATTAAAATATGATAGCAAGATAATGAAACCAATACAAATAGGAGACTGGTTAAATTGTGTATTAATTTGCTTCCTCCTAAGCAGTCAGGAAATATGAGAGAAGTACATTAGGTGTGTTTGTTCTTGCTTTGAATTGATACTATAAAATAATTTTAGAAAGTACTATTAGAGCTGGTAAGTCTGCCCACTATGGAAAGTGCTTGACACTAAAACACAAAGACACAAAAACCACAGTTTCCCATCCCCAAAATTTGTCTTAAACAACAATAACCAAAAGGAAGAGAAAACCCACTAGCTTGGCAGCACACACTGGCCTCCCCAATACCATGGGACAAAATAAACAGATCCTAAGGTCAGCCAGTCTTTTCAAAGTAAGGTCTAGTGAGGGACATTATATCAAAACAATAAAAAAAGAAAACAATAGGAATGAAATTAATGTGAAACGTGACAGATACCCAAGATATAAGATACAGTTTGCTAAACACATGAAACTCAAGAAGAATGAAGACTGAAGTGTGGACACTATGCCCCTCCTTAGAATTGGGAACAGAACACCCATGGAAGGAGTTACAGAGACAAAGTTTGGAGCTGTGACGAAAAGATGGACCACCTAGAGACTGCCATATCCAGGGATCTACCCCATAATCAGTTTCCAAACACTGACACCATTGCATACACTAGCAAGATTTTGCTGAAAGGACCCAGATATAGCTGTCTCTTGTGAGACTATGCCGGGGCCTGGCAAACACAGAAGTGGATGCTCACAGTCAGCTAGTGGATGGATCACAGGGCGCCCAATGGAAGAGCTGGAGAAAGTACCCAAGGAGCTGAAGGGATTCGCAACCCTATGGGTGGAACAACATTATGAACTAACCAGTACCCCAGAGCTCTTGACTCTAGCTGCATATGTATCAAAAGATGGCCTAGTCGGCCATCACTGGAAAGAGAGGCCCATTGGACATGCAAACTTTATATGCCCCAGTACAGGGGAACGCCAGGGCCAAAAAAATGGGAATGGGTGGGTAGGGAAGTGGGGGGGAGGGTATGGAGGACTTTTGCGATAGCATTAGAAATGTAATTGAGGAAAAGATGTAATAAAAATATTAAAAAAAATAAAAAAAGAAAATGAACATAAAGAGATAAAGATACAGTCTAGTCGTGTGGTCTTTTTAAAATTATAACCACTAGTTTTAAAATTCACATTTTCTGGATTGCTAATTTGCCAGGTTTGAAGATGTTTTACTGAGATAAAGCATGCAAGAAGACCTTGCAGTGAATTATGAGAAAGGAGTTTGTTCTCCATTACATATTTTGCATTGATAATGTGAACACTTACATGGGCTTGTTCAATTGATTATAAAAATATGCTTTAGAATGTAGATATGTAGGTCTTCAGCCTTAAGGTGACAATTTTGACTGAAATTACTTAAAACTATCATCTCAGAGGTAGTTCAGAGCTGAGCCCCTTCCATGAGGAGAGCTAAGACAGTTTTGTTTGTTATTTGCTGTTATATAGTTTATGTTAAAATCACCAAATAGATTTAAATACTTTTAGAAATGAATAAAGTCATTAAAAATAGAAAATATTCATAATTCATTTGCTAGAGGGAATCATGGCATTGTGCTCAGCAAAAACAACCTCCTTGGAAAAACAACCTCCTGGTTCTCTACAAGAGAGTCGCCGGCCACTTCACTGCCTACATGCTCCAAACTAAGCATGAGATTGTCCTTCACCCTGGTCTCCTCTTCAATACATTACACCAATGTAGATCACCGTGTCATCTTCCACCTCACCATGCTCAAAAGCTTTGCCTTCAGAAATCATCAGCTTAGTCTCATCAATAATCGTTCATTGTAAAGTATGGATCAGAGAAGACAGCTTATACTATTTATTGCTATCAAAATTCTATAATGTATGAATCCGCATTCTGAATCTCAGCAATGCTTGGTCCCTGGGATGAAAACGTGAAATTCTCACTACGTGTAAATGTCCATGCCTTCTCTGTGAGTCGATGGCATGGGCTGAACTGTCAACTAATGGTGAGGAAGTATCAGAAATAGTGTGGATCGTGAGGTCTAAGGATGAGCATGTTCTAATCAACTTAAACCATGATTGGTATAAATTAATTCACTTCATCCCTCCGTCCTTACGTTAAGAAAGGCGCTCACTGAACTAGGCAAAGACGGTCTTTTCACTGTCACTCTTAGTGAAGAATGTGTCCATGATTGGGACATTGTTGTGTGAACATAAATCATGACTTTCCCGCCTCTACTACACACACAATCCAGACTCACTCCTGTCATCATATGACCTCAGGGATATAATACTTCTTTTTTAAAAAATGACTAAAAGACCACTGGGTGGTCTGAAACCTCATTAGGCTGATTGATCAGAAGAGACTCATGGCTCAGGTAACCAACGTCAACGTAAAAACGTATGTGTATATACATATGTGAGCGAATTCACATACAGACATGCACTACATCAAACGCCAAGAGGCTAATAAAAGATGCCACTTCAAACCGCATCTCCCACAAACTCCCCTGGAACCCAGTGTTTGAGTCTTCATTACGGTGTCATGGCTCAGGAACTGATTATAAGAATATGGTAATTCGAGAAATCAAGGGACACATGCCAGCTCCTCTCTCAGCAGGTGCTCCATGCGACAGAACAACTTGCACAGCTGGCCTGTGTAGCCCAAGTGCAGGCACAGCACCGAGTCCCACTTCACAAATCACTCCTCAGCATATCAGGAATTTCACCACTTAATCTTAGCAAAATATTATCGTTGAAGAAAAATGTTCCTCCTGCCTATTGTTTTGTCTCTGCATTGGAATAGGCAAGCATCTCCCAGAATATAAGTTGCCTTATATTGTTTGCATGATGTTAAACAAAAAGGTGGATTTTTCAAGTATGTATGTTTTATTCACATTGATTAGTTGGTAAAGCCAGGCTTCCCATGTTTACATGCACTCAATCAAGCTTCTTTGTTTCAAAAGTGGTCATAATAAATTCCTTCTTGTCAGTATCTGGGATAAAAATCACTAGATGTTGACTACTGCTGTCTTCTTGAAATTTTATTACTTTTGAAATAATTTTATCACTCATGGCAGGATGTGTGTCCTTAAAACATCCTGAGAGGAAAAAAAAATATAAGCATCTAGAACTAAAGAAATTACATGACCTTTAAGACGAAGGTGATTCTTACATACTATACTTTCAAAGACTTGTTAACAAATTCAGCCAGAAAAATTTTCATATTCGTTTGCATTAAATCAAGGTGAGAGTTCTTGCCTTTGAAAACTGTCTAGACTCAAATTTCAGTGTTAAGAGAAGGAAGTAATTGATGGTGATATGCAAAGAGAATGAAAATGAGTGTTAAAATAGCTGAGCCCTGCCAGTGGGTCTTAATATACACACGTGCACACACACAATCACATATGCACACACAAACATGCATGCACACATATACTTAAGAGTTGATCGGGAAAAGGTTTCAATTATAATTAGATTGACTTTTGATATGTAAATATTTCCTCATAGTTCTTAGCTTCTTAAAGTCTATAAAGCTCCTGTCATTTTAATGGGTATGTTGTGAAGACAATTTTTCACCATAATTCAAACTTATACTCACCAAAGCTGAGATACTACAAAAAAACCATGATCACATGGCCTTAGTTTCTGTGTCGTTACATTTATGTTGCTGTGGTAAAACACCTTGAGCAAAGGCAATTTAAGGAAAAGAGAGTTTATTTTAGCTTATGGTTCTAGATGGAAGAGATCGTCATTGAAGAAAGAGATGCCAATGAGAGGCAGGTATGATAGCAAAAAGCGACAAGCTGAGACCTCAAAACATCAGCTGCAAGGAAAAGCAGAAGGAACTAAGGCATTAAATTCTCAAGGTCCACTCCTACTGACACACGTTTTTATGGCAAGGTTGCCCCCCCCCCATGGCCCCCGACCTCTCCAAACAGAGCCACCAACTGGTTAAAAGCCTTAGTTCATGGAACACGTTTCTCCTTCAAACCATCACAACATGGCACCATGGTTTTAGCTAACCTCTCCTGTGTGTCAGTTTCAACAAAAATGACATAGTAGCAACTCAAAGTGTTTTCCTACTAGTAAATGAAATAAATATGCATGCCAAAAATAAAAAAAGAAGAAGCTCATGACAAAATATGATCATTCGGGACATTTACTGAGCTCACAGTGGATGTTTGGATTTACCACTTACAGCAAACACCTGAAATCATCCTGGTGTGTAACTTTCCCTCCTAGGATCCAGCTCACCTCTGCTTCACAGTTATGTTCCCTTCCACGCGCCTTATGACTTAGCCCCTGATGTTCATACTTTAGGCCATCCGTCTTTCTGTAGAGCCAATGAAGGCAGAGCAGTGTTGTATAGCCCAGAAATATGTACAAGATATTGTCTATAGTGACTTTAAACAATTAGGATGCATAAGTGAAGGAAAATGATTCTCAGTCTGCCTTTTGCCTGTTAGAAAAACCTGAAGCACCTCTCAGGAGCCCTCCAAAGTTCCGAACCAGCAGGGATAACGGGTTAATCTGCCTTCTAGCTTTTCTTTCTCCTCTTCTTTTCAACTACTTTTCCCTTCTGTCTCCTGCTCTTCCCTTCCTCTAGCCTCCATTGCTGCCCCCTCCCTTTTGTCTGTTTTGTTTCTTTCTCTGTCTTCTCTCTATTTTATTCCACATCTGCCCTGCCCTTTCCATCACCTGCTCCTACCCCTGTTTAAATTAGTAATCAGAAGTTCAGTTTCTCTTGGTTAAGATAAACATGGGAAAATATTGGCTGTATTTTTAAACCTAAATGTAATCTGCTTCTGCCCTACTATAATTTCAGTTAATGAATCTCATTTATTTCTGAAAATATTCTTATGACATCTAGAAGCTAGCATATATCCTATGACAAAGAATAGTAAAACTTGATCTAAACTAGATAATAAATAAGCAATATGCCAATATATGGGACAATTTTTGCTTGTTTCACTTCATTGATTAAATAAAAAAAGGCATGTTTTACTTTTTCTACTATTTCTTCAGAATAATTGTCAGTTAACATTTCTTAAAGATATTTCTTAGTTGGTTGCTAGGATGACATCTGTTTTTAGATCCCTTCTGCCTCTCCTAGAGATTTTCTATGCCCCTTTCAAGCTTCTTGTCCCACCCTGCACCCCCTTCTCTGGACAGATCCAGTCATGCTATTCGTTGAGAATGTTCTATAATTGTCACTTATGTTTCAAATCTCCAGATTCATTAATATATTCAAATGTCAACTTATATCATCTTTAGAGTTTCTCCATGGTTGCTCAATCTCAATCAATCTGCCCCAAACCAGAGAATTCACCTATTAAGACTGATCTTCTACTTGTCCCACTTCAAATATATGCCACCTACTTACCAATCTATCTAGTTCTATCAACCAAAAATAAAAAGGGGGGGCAGGCATTCTCCATTTCTCTACCTTTTGGTCCATATTGATCAAAATCTCTTGAAACTGTAATGTTTCAGAGTCACACACATTTACCCTCAACAGGGGCAGGGTCATTTCCCTTTGAGCAGTCTTTATCAATGGTTAATTGGTTAATAGCACCAAGTGGCTGCAGATTTACTCCCTTATACTGTAACCAAACATAATGCTCAAAACACAAACTTGGTCATTTTCTTATTTAACCCCTCTCCACCTCTCCAAGCAAAACCCTTCTTTAATAAAAAGTCACACCATTGCAAAAGTATCTCTCTGGATTCTTCCATGAACTTTTAATATGGGCCACGTGTTCACACAATGTACCATTGCCTCATGAAGTGTGCAAGTGCACTTTTAATCTTTTATGTAGGATAGTAGGATATTGTTTTGCATTAGAGTGATATCTATGTAAAGGCAGATGTTATCTCTGACAATGTATATAATTAAATTCATAGCACAGTACCTAGTACACTTCATGCCTAATAAATCTTTGGACAGTCTTGACTAAGAATCACAATGATGACAGGCCACTGATCACCTTAAATTTCAAAAAGTGTAGAACAGCATATATGTATATTTGTCTTCCATCTGAGTATGCTGCAAACCTCAGAGCATTTGTTAAGTATCCTCAAAAAATAACAATGTCTATGCAATAATATGTCCCTGATGCTCTCCCCACAAAACACACATGGAAGTCAGTGAGCTATTTGAAATGGTTTTGTCCAAAACCAAGTACAATTCAGGTACACCTTTGAATCCAACATTCAGAAGGCAGAGACAGGTGGATCTTTAAAAATTGGAGGCTTGTTTGATCTACATAAAAAGTTCCTGGCCAGCTAGGGCTACAGAGTGAGACCTTCTTTTAAGGAGCTGAAAAACAGTATATAATTACAAAACAGCAGAAAATGTACAGAAAATACAACTTCACCCTTCATGGGATTAGCGATCTATAATTATATGAGCCTGTGAATCTATTTCCTGTCCTGAATGAGTATCCACATCCCATTACTGTTTTTATTCTTTCCTTAAGGCATAATCAATATTAAGATGTGATCAAGATATTTTTGTTTAACAATATCTTTTCTCTTCCCCCCTCCATGCAATTTCTAATTTGCTTAATTAATCTGTTAGCCATTGTCTATTTTATACTATGGTTTAACCTTGGGTAAATAATTAATTTACCAAAATGCAAACAGAAACTACACAAACATAAACACATACACACACACAGAGAGAGAGAGAGAGAGAGAGAGAGAGAGAGAGAGAGAGGGAGAAAGAGAGAGAGAGAGAGAAAGAGAGTCAGATGTTTTTCTTTGTGCCTACAGCTAAATTTAGAGATGAAGTAATAAATTATACAGCACACTTATAAAACTAAGATTTCCAGATGCTGGAAAAACACAAACTTCCATAATCTACAGGATTCCGCTCACTAGGATAGCTATCCATGGTGCTCGTGTATTGAGCTTTCAGTGTAAGTTGGCAGGATGCTTGCCAATTCAACCTTCCCTGCATAATAATTAATGGGACTTTCCAGACTGTTTTATTGCTAGGGTCTCACAGAGGGAGAAATGTTTTCTGGCTTCCCTATAAAGCATATGACCAAAGCCTCTCAGTTTCTGCTGCCTGGTTAGAAAAATAGAAGGGGTTGAGGCCAATAGGTTTGTATTTTCTTTCAAACTCACTCAGTGAGTCAATAGATTCTGGGACCGTATCTTCCCAGGCAAACAGTGCTCTATTCAGGGCTGCACTTGCTGTGGATGGGAGTTACCTCTAATACCTGAACTCAGCGGTGCTTTTGGCCATGGTCACTATGCCTGTTTCCAGTTGTGATTAATCTTTCCGTGGTGGAACTTTAAACAGTTGCAAATGTGCCATATATGTATGTTTTAATTACGGTAATCACTGTGCTCTGACATTCAGTCAAAGGAGGCATTCTCCGTTCCCAGGAAGCACGAATGGTGTCAGAACAGCATGCCCTTACTTGGCTACTTTCTTAATAGTACATTTGCCTCTGTCACAGTCACCAGTGTCCTGTGCCCATGTGGTCTGACTAATCCACTGGTCCTACAATTATTCTGTCATTGTGATGGCTGAGGGTGATCTACGAAAGGCAGTGATAGGTTTTATTTTTTTTTTCTTTTTCTTTTTCATATTGATGGTTCTGTCTGGCAGAGTCTACAAAGTAGTGGCAGATATTCTAATTTTTTTTTCTTGATGCCAAATCTCAAAAGGAAAATTGCAGGCGAATCAGAAGCAAAAGGAACAAGCTATAGAAGCAGTGTGGGTAGCAGCCACTGTTTTCTTTTACCTACATGACTGAAAACAGGAAAGGAAGACAGTTAATGTGTAAATGTGAGGTTTTAATAAATTAACAAGAAGAATACACACCCAATGTATCCAGAAAATGCCATTTGGAAAAAAAATGTCAACATTTTGTGTTATGATAAAGAAAGGAATCTTTTCCCTTTAACAATGTAAAAGTGGGTGAGTGGGTGGAAGAGCACCCTCATAGAGGCAAGGGGGATGAGGGGGGGATGGAATACAGGGTTTGGGGAGGAGTAACCAGGAAAGGGGATATCATTTGAAATGTAAACGAATAAAATGATTAATTTTTTAAAAAGAAAAATGTAAAAGATACCCTTGTGACTGAGACTGTCTGAACCACCAACCTAAGAACATACACAGGCTGGTCCTAGGCCTTCCCACACATGCGTAGCAGATGTACTACGTCTTGTTCTTCATATGAATCCCAAGCAACTGGAGTAGAAGCTATCCCAAAAGCTGTTGCCTGTATGTGGGATATGTTCTTCTAGCTGGCTGCCTTGTCTGGCCTCAGTGGGAGAGGAAGTGCCTAGCCTCCCAGAGATTTGAAATGCCAGAGTGGTAGAATACCCAGGGGAGCCCCCACCCAGTCAGAGAAGAAGGGGAGCAGGGATAAGGGAAGGATTGTGAGAGGGGGTAACTGGAATGGGTCAATGAGCTGGATATAAAGTGAATAAATAAAAAAAATAAATTTAAAAAATGAAAACTATCATGTCAATGAAAATTAAATCTTCTGTTTTGAAAATAAATTGTGGTAACACAGTGAAACCTTGCTTATAATAGAAACCCTAGAGCATATAATATGTATTCCACAGAATTATTATAATAACCAAGATGTCTGTAATTTCTCATGTATTTCAGCAAGCTCATTTTTCTATAGGAAAAAAATGTTTCAATGCAAGATAGCAATATGCCATAAAGGTATATTCTGGAAACATGCTAAAGTAATTCCGGAAATCTGATAATTCGCGATTTATGCAACTGTACTAGAGATTTAATATTGTTGTTGCTGGGGTTGTACAGGAGCCAAACTAATCCCAGGAAAGTGCCCTACGTGCATATTAACCATGGAAAACGCACAGAGAAACCATCTCATTAATGTTACTCTACAGCATCTGATGTGACCTGTTTCCTTTCGTCAGCTTTTTATATGTGTGATTGCATCACCTTCCCTGAAGATGAATGTTCCACTAAATCACACTTTAGGATACTTTCCATTACACATCTGAAAATGTAAGTATTTGTATAAATGAAAATTCATTTTATTCTACCAGTGGCTGTAGTTTATTTTTTTAAGTCACTATTAAGTGTGGTGTCCCCTGAATTATGAGTTTCTATGAGAAAATAATCAGCTGCATCCATTATCCAGTCTAGTCTGCCCCTGGTATTAGTTAGAACATTCAAGGCCATTCAGATAGTCTTCTTGAAATAAGAATGCATCTTGGAGATCATAATCAACAGTTAAGGTTGGCATGATATTAAGATGTAATTAACACAAAATTAAAGCTAAATTACTTTTTCTTTGTAAGATCTAGGTTTAGTTGCAATAAACCAGAAAAGGTGAGTTTCACTTCGGTAAAATATTAATTTCCAGAAATGATAGTAGAATCCCAACTCTATCTTGAAAATGTTCAGTTATGTTTCTTCATAAATTATATTAAACATTACTTCTTAGAAAAATTATGAATAAACTATAAAATAAGATTTTTGTTTGTTTGTTTGTTTTGTTTTTTGTTTTTTTTTTAGAATTTTTTTATTAGATATTTATTTCATTTACATTTCCAATGCTATCCCAAAAGTCCCCCACCCACTCCCCCACTCCCACTTCTTGGCCGTGGCATTCCCCTATACTGAGGCATATAAAGTTTGCATGACCAATGGGTTCTCAGAGACTGTGAGGATCTCCAGTTCCTGACTAACAACACAACAGTACTAAGCTTTGAGTCTCTCTCTCTCTCTCTCTCTCTCTCTCTCTCTCTCTCTCTCTCTCTCTCTCTTTCTCTCTCTCTCTCCCCCCCTCTCTCTCCCCCCCCCTCTCCCCTCCTGCCACCACCCCCCATACTCTCTTTGTGGTATGTCTGTATACTTTAACTCAGTAATTAGCTATTGAATTTTTTCAAAAAGGATGAACGGATGACAAATATAAATAACAACCATTGTAAGAAGATAGTCACACTAGTACATTTTTCCTCTGAAACATAATTCATATACCTAAATATCTACATGTATACATCTATTCAATTTTTTCAAATATTAAGCAGGCATAGAAAATATGACAGAATCCTAGATCAACCAGACCCCTGTAAACCTTAAACAGATGCAGTCCTAGAACATACTCAATTGCTGTGAGATTAGAAAAACCAATGTTTATTGAGAGAAAATTTCTCTTATAAGCAGTTACAAAACAAAGCTTTCTATAATACATCTTTCTGATGCCAGTAAAAAAAAAAAAAAAGGGTTCTATGCAAGAGTGTTCAGTGCAACCCTATTGTTAAGTGTGGCACTGAGCATCTTAGTAAAATTGAGCACTAAATTAGAGCAAACCAAGAAAAGCCTCTTGCTTCCTCTGTCCTCTAGGTCTCTCTTGGCCAGTCGGACACAGGAACCCTGTCCCAACATTCATTTCCCATAGCTCTGTTTCATCATCTTTTTGGCATTTCAATGTCTTTACATCTTTTTATGTTTGTTACCTGCAAGGAATCATTAAAGGAAGAGTCACTCTTCAGGGCCATAAAAAAAAAAAAAGTCCGTCAGCTCCCTCATTGTACTTCCTCACCTAACAAGTTCATCATTATTCTCCACATATCTGTCAGAAATCTTGCCAATCAACTTTTTCCCTTTCATCTAGGAAACACAATGCTATAAATAAGACATTCTATTCATGGCTCACATAACCCTGTGTGCTTTTTTCTTTTCTTTTCTTTTCTTTCTTTCTTTCTTTCTTTCTTTCTTTCTTTCTTTCTTTCTTTTTTTTTTTTTTTTTTGAGAAGAAGGTATACATTCTCCTGACTTAGGGCGCTGAATGTAAATCTGACCTAGATGGCAAAAGAACCTTCCAGAAATTGGAAATATAGCAAGTCATTGCAGCAAAGGAAATCTCAGCATAAATTTCACAGAGTATTGGCAGAGCATACCAAAGCTCTTTTATGTTTTAAAAAGGATAACCAGAATGATGTCAGTTCTGAAATAATGTTTATTTCAAGATAATAGAATTCTATTTTAAATGCAAGTGATATTGTTAAAGACTGAATTCGAACAAAATTAATGTGAGTAAAAACTATTTGAGTGCCATGGAAAGACGGAAAGGTGGGGACATTCATAGCTAAGGGGCCCATACCGTAAGCAGCACTTCCTTCAGCTATGTAATCTGGGCAATTTCCTTGGCTGATAATTCTCTTTTCACTTATTTCTCACACAATGCATATGTATCAATGTGGCTGGCTTATAGCTTTTCCAGGCTTGTACATCAGCTTTCTATAATTACGTTTAATATAAATGGCTGAAAAGACTTTGCGTGAGTCAATTGGTGACCTTGATTTATTTTTCCAGGTCATAGAGAACCATCTTTGAACCTCATCAAAAATTCCAACTTAATAGCAGGTGTCAGCTCTTAATGTCCCTTTGCTTGTCACATGCAGCTCTATCAGAATATAGTTCGACAAAAACAAAACAATTGTAATCGTTTTCTATCTTTATATTAAATGATCAAAAGAGTCAACTGGCACAATGAAAGTAGTCAAGGAAAGAGAGCAACATGCTAGAAATAAAATTCATATAATTTCTTTTTCTGTTGGAAGATGTCTAAAAGGTTCACTCCTATATGGATTTTGAAGAGAGCAGCAACAGCTTCCCTTTTCTGTCTTACCTTTCCGGGAATAGCACAGAACAGTACTTAAAACCACATTTGTTCAAGAATGCTACAAACCCTCTTAGTGTACAGCAAGCCTTTCAAATGCTATTATATTTAAAGTCATAGAGTACATTCATGAACTGTCAGTTTAGAGGAATCCTACACTACTGGCCACCCGTTCTGTAAAAGCATGTGATCAAATTTGAGCCCAGGTTGTAGTGTCAACATTCCTATGTCAAAGCTGATTTAGAGCTGATGAAAACAAGCCAAAGCTTGCTTATCAATCTGAGATAAATAAATGTTCCAGTTGGGCACACACATTTTAAATAAGAATTTGATAGAGACCCCAGTTTGCTGAACAAGTTCAGCCAAGCATTTTTAAATTGTTGTTAACTGGGGCAGTTCTCTGTGATGAGCTTAGCAAGACAAAGACCTGGCATGGGGGTTGCAACAGTGTGGGGACCAGGAACCAGTGAACCCAAAACTGCAGCAGCCAAATCCATTCAGGCTAGATAATTGTATTTGCCCATTCAGAAGGGACTTCCACAGCTCTGGGCACACACGCCTTTGGTACCCCAAAGGACCCAAATCATAGAATTAGAATGACCTCTTTTTACTAGGTGACTGTGAGGTTATGATTCCCCTTTGCAATGGCTGGGAGGGAGGAACCATGGGAAAATCACTCTTAGCTTCTTTTTTTTTTTTTTTTAATATTTTTATTACATATTTTCCTCAATTACGTTTCCAATGCTATCCCAAAAGTCCCCCATAGCGCCCCCCCACTTCCCTATCCACCCATTCCCATTCTTTTGGCCCTGGCATTCCCCTATATTGGGGCATATAAAGTTTGCAAGTCCAATGGGCCTCTCTTTCCATTGATGGCTGACTAGGCCATCTTTCGATACATATGCAGCTAGAGACAAGAGCTCCGGGGTTCTAGTTAGTACATCATGTTGTTCCAACAATAGGGTTGCAGATCCCTTTAGCTCCTTGGGTACTTACTCTAGCTTCTCCATTGGGAGCCCTGTGATACATCCAATAGCTGACTGTGAACATCCACTCCTGTGTTTGCTAGGCCCCAGCATCGTCTCACAAGAGACAGCTATATTTGGGTCCTTTCAGCAAAATCTTGCTAGTGTATGCAATGGTGTCAGCGTTTAGAAGTTGATTATGGGATGGATCCCTGGATACGGCAGTCTCTAAATGGTCCATCCTTTCATCACCACTACGAACTTTGTCTCTGTAACTCCTTCCCTGGGTGTTTTGTTCCCAATTCTGAGAAGGTGCACAGTGTCCACACTTTGGTCTTCATTCTTCTTGAGTTTCATGCGTTTAGCAAATTGTATCTTAAATCTTGGGTATCCTAAGTTTTGGGCTAATATCCACTTATCAGTGAATACATATTGTGTGAGTTCTTTTGTGATTGTGTTACTTCACTCAAGATGATGCCCTGGTCATCCTGATATCTTTGTTGGGAGCCAAGGCATATTACCCTGGGTAACATGGAGGATTTTAAGAAAAGTGACACTAAATTTAAGATGTTGACTTGGCCAAAAGAGATACAAAAGTAGAACACATCCAGCAGTATGCTGGTGAAATGATTGTAACAGTCTTTCCTGAGATAGAGAAAGAGGAAACCTCAACATTGCCAATGCCGAGAAACCAAATTTAGTACTTACTCAGACATTAAAGTGAGCAAGTGCCAACTCACTGTAGTTCCATAAGGAACTTTATTAAGATAAAGCACAGTCAGCTCAGTAAATTATTTATCAGCACTCCTGAACTCTTAATATCAAAGAATCATTTGGTCTTTACATTCATATATATATATATATATATATATATATATATATATATATATATATATGTATATATATATATATATGAAAATATCAAAAGAAAAATTTAAAATATATAACAAGCCAAGTAAAATTTAAATTCAAAAAGGAAAACAAATACCGGGTGAATACTTCCTACTAGCTAGAAA
This sequence comes from Mus caroli, assembly GCF_978045245.1. Lineage (NCBI taxonomy): Eukaryota > Metazoa > Chordata > Mammalia > Rodentia > Muridae > Mus > Mus caroli. The sequence continues at coordinate 5,980,453 of NW_028227270.1, forward strand.
AAATAAAGCTTGTTTATAATATTAAATGTTCACATAGCTAAGAAAACATTAATTAAAATGAAATCTGAGCATATATTAAAACAATTAATAAAAAATAAAGGAAAGAAAAATTAAAAGAGACTAATATCTGAGAATGTCCAAGGGATCATGCAATTGGAAAATCACCATCTAACAAAAAGTCCTGGGTACTGACTCGAACAACAACAACAACAAAAGAAAAAGCAAACTAATAGAAAGAAAAGATATTTTCAAGTACTTCCTCTCACATATCACTATCACATATTTACTTCAGAAAAAAATCACTATTTTTTTGAATAGTGAAATGAAGAAACAAAAGCAGTCACTTTAAGGAAATTGCAAATATTGTCATTACTAATAATATGTCAAAATATCAGTACTGTCTAAAAAGGAAATGCCTTCAATATGAGGCATCACAGTGAATGACATGTGTGAAAGATTAGTCAAAATCATATGGTGAAATTAATCATGAAAAGCATTACACTACTGTACTGGTATATGTTATAATACATACAAATATTATAATGCTTGTAATATTTTGTTAAATATGTTTGAATTAAATTTGTAATATGAATATGAATAAAACATGAAGCATTACAAAACTGTCTGGTTTTACAATATTTGTGGCATAAACACCAATGCATTATATGGAGATAATCAGTAAAATGGGGCCAGGTTGGGGGCAGTGGGGGTGGAGAATGACCAAAGAACAATTCTCAATGAAATGAGTCTATAAGGCAAGTGCTAACAGTCACAAGGACCCAGAACTAGAAATTTACACTTCTAAGTAACACTGTTGGGAACAGTCAGTATTTGAAATAGTCACCTGCAACCCTTAATGGGTGTATTATTTTAAAATCATTGTTAAATCTGATTAGTATTGGGCTGGACAGATGTCTCAGCAGGAAAGAGTACTTGTTCTTGCAGAGGACCTCAGTTTGGTTCCCAGCATCCACATGGTGGTTCATGACTGTCTATATCTCTGGTTCCAGGGTATTCAACAGCATCTTCTGACCTCCAAGAACCCCTGGCACTCATGTGCAGCAGAGATACACATGTGAGCAAAGCACTCATAAATAAATAAATCTAAATTTTATTTTGTTGACTGTTTAGAAATGGAATAATGTCTATGTTTTTATTTAGTGTGTGCACACCCCCATATTTAAGATTTAAAGGGCCAGTAAGGCTCTCTGTTTCTCTGTCTCTGTCTGTCTGTCTGTCTGTCTGTCTCTCTCTGTAATATTTGCTTATCAATATACTACTAGGATTTAGATTCCATTATCTCTTATAAATGCATAATGAAAAGAGAAACAAAAGTAGAAATGTAGTAAACTAATTATATATATATATATTATTGAATATGTATATATTCAATAAGTCTAAATGAAGACTGATCTCTAACCTTCATCTATTTTCCAGATCTCCCTGTTCAATTGCAGATAAGCAAAATAAACATGTTTTAAAGACACATGCTGCTATGTTTGTTAATTTTTCTACTTCCTAGATCATATATATCCATGGCAAGCTAGCCAGTTTTACAGGCAAAGCTAAGGACATATTCTGATCCCTGGGGAAGCCACAATGCCTCATAGACAAAATCAAACAAGAGTATATAAATATAATAGTGGAACGTTACATAAGGAGAAGCCAGAGACTCAGTTAAGTCAGTGAATGTTTGAGAAGGAAGGCAGGAGGTCTCTGTTGCAGAACAGCTCTTGGTCTGATTTCTGAATGCTGAGCAGGGGGTCATGTGGGAAAGTGGAAATCAATTCAGTTCCAAGCACAGGAGAATGGAGTACAAGTGTAGAGAGACATGGATTTACCAGTATTGAAGTCTTGGCAATCGGATAGACTTTTAATTGGATTTTATTCCTCCCTCTTATCAGCTGCTTGTTAGTGCTGACTTGTGTGATCTCCTTAGGACTCAAGGCCCCTTGTGATGAATGAAGAATGGCCTTGCAGTGACAACATTTTAAGAATGAGATGAGATAATATACTAGGCTCATGACATAAAGTAAACTTCTGCTGGTGTGCCTGCTCCTGTTACTGTCTTTGAATCCCATGTACACACAAGACTGAAATAGGAACAAACACAGATATTAAAATATAAAAGCTTAGCTCAGTTCTAAGTAGACACTTTTAAACAGTAATAGACAATCACAATCATTCGTCTGAGCCTATCAATAGAACTACGTATGTCCATGTGTACATTTGTAGCACAGCTGTGCTAACTAATTTCATTAGGTACCATATGTAGTCCCTGTCTAATGAACAATGATGCTTATATGGACATGGTGTATGTTTGTATGATGTTCTGGCTTTGTTGTTTTAGTACACTGGATGAATATTATCACTAGCAGACTGGGTCATTCCTCCCTGATTTTCACAATGTAAATGAGAATGACTGTGGCTTTTCCTTGACCAGAGCTTGCACATAAATACATCCATGTAGAGAGGAGGGAAAAGAAAGAAGAAGACAAGGACACAAAATCTAGGTTTGTGTGAGCTCTGATTGGCAAGCTGCAAGTGTCTCTCCTACTCCTCTTTTTGTGAATAATTTGGTGACCTTGACTCCAAAGACGCTCAACAAATCTTTACTCCAGACTGCAGAGCAACCACAATGAATGTTGGAGGGAATATATCTTTGTGGCCGAGACCTTGGGCTTCAAAGTCAGATTAGATTTAGACTGTCTATGTTTCTTTCCAGCACACTGACCTTGGTCCATTTATTTCATTGCATGCCCAAATCTCTGATGTTGGATAAAAGAGGGGATAAGAAACATGTAAATACCTCTCATTTGATTTTTGAAAGATATATGAAAATAGGTAAATAAAGTTCTTTTATATGAGTATACACACACATATATGTATGTGTCTGATTATATATATGTGTGTGATAATAATCATGCAGATTGTTAATGCTGCAATGTATTTTCAAGATAATAATTCACCCATTATGGAAACTCTCATGATTTTTACAGGCAATATTTTTTAAACACCAGTGATAAATAATAACACCTAAGCCTACAATGTACAAGTAAATTTTAATTATTAAAATACAGAAAATAAGGCAAATTTGTTCAAAGAACTATGAATAATAAAAACATTTGAGATAAACACACAGGAGAACTGAAAAAAAGACATGATTTACTGAAATTTATCTCAATATATTAATATTGTTAAAGTCTTTTTAGACACAAAACTGAACAGTTCTTTTTTTAAAGAAGAAAAAATAACAGAACATTGTAATGGTACAAAATAACAAAATGAAAACAGCTTGATAAAACCAAGATTTGAAAGTTCATGGTTGAGAAAAAAATATGGTTGGTTGATCCCCAGTTCAGATAGTACTGAAGGAATACAGACATGTCGTATATTACACTTATTATAACATGGCAATTCATATTCCATTTCAAAGAGAAAAAGCCAATCATACAATGTTAGTCTCTTTCAACATTATATTGAAGAGAGCTCAGTTTCCTAAATGACCACTACCATTTTTTTTTTTTGCACTAAAACAATATGTTTAAAAATGATGTGCACTGGGCACTGTTCCCAAGTAGTCCTGGGCACATTCCCATCTACAACAAGCAATTCTAATGAGCTACCAGGTTTAGGTTCTTTGTTTGTTTGTTTGTTTGTTTGTTTGTTTGTTTTTTGTTTGTCTGCTGGAATGCCTCTAAAAAGGTTCCAGTTCCATTGGAACTGGAACTAAAGACAGTGGTGAGCAGCCACGTGGTTGCTGGGAATTAGACCTGAGTCCTCTGGAAGAGCAGCCAGTGCTTTAACCGATAAACCTTCTCTACATTCCTAAACTACCAGGTTTGTAAACCTTTAAAGCATTACTTTTTCCCATGATCCCTTGTAAACAAGACCCTTAATTTCAATCTTAAACATGATGAATGACTAAGCTGGGGTTAAATTCATATCTTTGGATACAAAACTTCTGCTTCTGGACTGTGGAAAATGTACATATTATAGTCCTAACTTTCCCCCAAGCATTAATAATGGCAGTTAGTACAACTACAATGAAAATCATTCTCTTGAATAGTAGCAAGTTTTTTCCTCGAGAATATCAAAATAGGACATAGTCGGATAGTTTCTTTAATCAGGGGTTCTTGGGTGATTTGTAATACCAGACATATACTGAGCATGAATTACTTACCCCAAATAGTTAGAATTCCCCTCTGCACATAGTTGCCTGCCTATTTTTAAGGCATCAAGTGTGTACAGGAAAAACAAATTTCAGGTTGACCTTCAAGGCAATTGAACATCATGCATTATCTATCCCTTAACATTCATTGTATCCCATACTCTTTTACTGATCCTTTAGAGATGCACACATCATGCATGTTGAGCTCTCACTTTTACATTTTTCTGAGAAGCTGATCATTAGTCAATTTAGAGACAAGGTCAATCAAAATCAGTTATATACAGCTGGTACACGATTAGCATCTAAAACATCGTAGAGGTCACTTTTGTAAAGTAAATCAAGATGACTCACCCTCTACAGGAAGAAGAGGACATTAAAGACAGAAAGGAAAAGAGATATAAATATTTTATACTCCCAGAGTGAAACAGATAAAGTAATCATTCTATTATAGTTGGTCTCCCCATCCAGTTCCACAGAATGATATGACAATTATTTCAGCTCTTGCTGCTGGACTGTTGGCCATTCCCATTTGCATCTATTAGTTGAGATGGATATAAGTTTCCTGCAGTCAAACAATCCTTGACAAAGACAGTCACCTAGGGATTAGCTTTCATCCAGGTGGAGGGTTACATAGCTTTGTAAGTTGGCCTGTTGAGTATGTATCATATGTAACATACTTACTAGGAGCATTTGCAAAAGGAAAGAGAAAAGTTAAAAGGAGAGCCTCCTACTCATAATTTGGAGAAAGGATCGTGCCAGTTGTAGAAATGATGATGGCAATGGCAAAATCTGCCTTCTTTATAATTTAAACATATAATATCCACGAGCACGTAAGATTGCATTTTAAATGCATCAATTCAGTATCAAGGGTTTACAGTGGATTAGGGGATGCTTCGTTTCCACCCATTACAGAGATCAGCGTTTTAAAAAACTAATTGTCATTGCAAAACTACATTACAGCTGTATTTCCCCGTTTTAATATAACAATACTTAATAAGTATTCTGAAATATAAATATATATTAAGAAAGCCCCAAAGTCACAACTGTATAATGAATGTACACATTGCACAACAGCATTGGAGCCTCCTACACCATTAATACGCACATGAGTTCAGCCTTTACACTTTATGCTTCTTTCTTGTTTAGACATTGCCCAGTGATGAGACCAATTAGCACTCCTTCCGAAGAGCACGCAAGGTCTGTAATTCTATTCTTAAAATGCACCCAGTAATGCATACTCTTACTTGCTGATGGAAACCAGAAGTCGGTGTTCATCTGCTTCAAGTTCAAGGCCCTTCTTTAAATGAGTAAATGATGTCACAATAAAATGATTCTTTCAGGCTCAGGCATAAGTTCTGTATCTGTACCACTTATGACATATTGTGTCTGAATCCTAACACATACAGAAAGAAAGAAAAGCTGCCCAACAATCAAGTAACAGTTATTATTTGACTACCATAAGCAGTAAACTTATCAACAAAATCAATAAGTTGGAGCAAAATACTAAATCTAGCTTTTTTGTTGTTGTTCCTTTAATATTAAATCCTTCTATGCTGACAATTAGAAAATAATCCTTTAATTCAGTACTGTGCAGAGGTCAAGGTGATGCATCTGGCCCTGGTTTAAAAGTCCCCTGGAAAATGTAAAGCCTAAGGAGACTGTGCCATGACAGTGTCACAGAAAAGAATGCTTAGCTACATGTCCTAAAATCGAAGGGACATTTTCATGACACTGAAAGAAATGGAAGTCATACTTACTTTCTCTTTTATGTTTATTCTTAGCTTCATCAGAAACAGTGAATCTTAGGAGCTTCGTGTATATAATTAAATAGTGGCAAGACAGTAAATATCCATGTTATATGTTCATTTTGATCAAGTAAAATAAAAATATTATATAACAGGACTTATATAGGATTTGCACACACAGAAAATGCCATCTGAAATTATTGGTGAAAACCTATTTTTTTTTATAACCAATCTAAGTTGAATGCGTAATTTAGCACTTATTTTCAAAACAAGTAGCCTGGAAAATTTTCATGCACAGTTGATGATAATTTGAGTGTGCAATTCATGTCTGGAGCTCATTAACATATTCATTGTATCCAAGCTCTGTGTGCAAATTTAAATTGTAGTCTTCCACAAAGAGCTCATAACAAATCCAATCCATCAAAAGAGCCATTCTTTATACCAATGGAAGAGCTCAAAGGTTTGCACAAGATAGGAAATCAGTTTGAATATGATTCCCAACTCGATATAGGTTCATCTTCCAAATACAGTTTTCATACAGATTGTATAATAAAACTAATAGCATATATGAGTCTTTCTCTCTGATTCTGTGTGTGTGTGTGTGTGTGTGTGTGTGTGTGTGTGTGTGTGTGTTATAAAATCCTTAGTTACTCTTTCTGAAATATTTGTGTCCAATTTTGTTCTTCTTTAAAGGTAGAATTTTGTAGCTTTAATAAGGCATGCTTTTCTATACTATGAAATAGTGAGAGATTTTAAATATTTTCACTTCAAAACAGAGACATGTGTGAGGCAATGCATGTCAAATAGCTGGGATAATCCATTCTCTAACACACATATGTATCAAAGAATACTGTACATCATAAATAGCAATAATTTTGCATTCAAATAATGCAGAAAATGAGAAACTTGGACATGATTTTGAAATATTTTATATTATTGCACAATAACAAAATTCTTTCAAAATAAAGGAGTGTTTATTCTTAATTTTTTTTCTGTAAAAACTATAACTCTCAAAGCCTTTTAAACTATATTTTATTAGCCTTCCACTTCTAAGTTGGTTTTATCATAGAATCCTCGATTTATATTTGATTATGTCATGGAATTAAAACTAAAAACTAGGAAAAACATATTTCAAAATTAAATATGAACATTTTAAATATGGTTTTTAAGGTATAAATAAAATCTAATTAATTACTTTATAGCAAACCTATGCATTTGGATATTTTTCCATTGAAATATATATACTGAGTTTTTTCATATTTTTAATATTTTCTATACTGAAAATTGATGATATATGATATAACCCATGATAAGGACCATATCTTTATTAATTCCCCACCTATAGATAACTTATAAATCAGTGAATCTTCTGTTCTTTTCTAAGCATTATCTACACACCAGTATTATATATTCCATAGTACAATTTACAGTTTCACAAAAGTAGGCCTTCTAACACCGGTGTGCCACATAAGAAGATTTGACAAGGTTAGAATTTGTGTTACTAATGGAAATTATTTTTTCAAGAATTAACCTTTAGGCTACAAAGAATGACAGATATTCAAATATTCTCAAATGAGTATTTAAATTGGAATTTTCTATTCATGCCTGCCCCCAACAGAACTTCCAGTCTGGATTCCAGCGTGTCACACATACAATTGAATTCTTAACAGCTGCCATTCAAAAGAACTGCAGAGGACCATTTGAAAGTAATATTTTGCTCTGTGTGACATCTCATTTTCCCCCCTCAGAAATCATATTTTTTTTTTACACACTTCGTAGTCTTCCTAACTGGAAACCAGCTCTGCCTGTCATTTTGATTGGGGAGAAACCCTGTTTTCCAGGTCACTGGCTTGAATCCTGGAGACAAGATATTCATGGGGGACCTGTATGAGGATTTACATCTCCTAGCAGAGTTTTCCTCTCCATTTGCCAGCATGCCAGGTCACTGAGCCGCTCTGTCAAAGGGAAGATAATGGTTGCTGTACTGCACCCCACTTATTACACACTCAGTGCTTCTGACCTTCCTGGGAGACCCCCAAAGTATTCTGATCTGGAGCATCCCTCTCTCTCCAGTACTTCTCACACGAGGGCCCTCCACTCATCTGGAGGGAGCCAGATTCTTCTCCCTCTTCCAACTTCTTGACTATGCAAAGAAAGGATGTTTTTGTTTTTTTTAAAGAGTAGAATACCTAAGATAAGGAAAACTCACAACCAGTGCTTCCAATGCACTTAAAATAAAATCAATAACAACACAGTGTGTGTGTAAGGAGGTGTGGGGGAGACAACAACAACTCATAATTTGACAATATTTAAAACTAGGGATAGTCACCCTTCTAACACATATCCTTTTTAGAACAAATTAGCAAAATATACTTTTGGAGAAATTTAGGAAATATTTTTCTTTCCTTTGAATGCAGTGTTTTCACAAAGACTCTATCAAATTGAAAATGAATCCTCTTGCTGTTCTTACACCTTAATGGTATTCCTCTTTGTGATGAGATGGACATCTCAGGATGCAGAGAAAGGCTGACAGAGGCTTCAATTTTGTATGTGTTCACTATCCAGTCTACTCACTCAAATACCATATGAAGTCATTGTGTTCTCTAAGTGTTATTTACAAAACTTCTCTTAGCAACGAGACACTGGAGGCCTTCTGTTTTTATGATCTGATACAGAAAATGTACATAGGATTCATAGCAAAATGGCCTAAGCTCATGTGAGTCAAGAGGTCGGCAATATGAAGCAAAAGGATGAGATGCAGTCATGACTCTCTTACCTGAGTGATCAATGCATTGTTGACAAAGAAAGGCAAGCATAATCTTTAGACAACAGAGACTCGAGAATCTGCAGGATTCCATTCTCCTTTTCTTTATTCGAACTAATGTATATTTGGTAAAATGTGTCTGCATTCTTAGACAAGAAAATTTTAAGGAATTGTGTAGATTCAAACTTTCATTTTCTTCAAAAATTGGCAACAATTATATATTGATTATAATGGGACTCCCAAAGACCCAGAATAAATATGGTTTTTAGATATTTAAGTGTAAAATTTGAAATCTAATATTTTTTTATTGATAATCTTAAAAAATTAACTCTGTGGTCATTTCCAATGGTTAGATTCAATACGGGCTTTGTATCTATAAAAAGTGACAGTTTGGTATTGTTATCAGTAGTTTTATGTTAATTTTTCACTTTGAATGACTGTTTTACTTACCACTGCATGATCCGGTGCTATCCACAATCTGTCATTTAGAAAATTTGAGGACACACTGAGTTATAAAAATGTTCAGAAAGTTGACAATTTTAATTCAGAAATTGTTTAAAGGATTGTTTTCATCGTTTATGTATATATGCATGCCTGAGTGTGTGTGTGTGTGTATTTCCTGTTTGTGTAGAAGGCCATAGAGGTAAGAAGAGGGCATTGAGTCTTCCTGATCTAATCACTGGCTCTAGCCTTTATTTTACAAATTAAAGTGGGAAGGTTTATAGGAAATCAGCTGGGTGCTGACTCATTCCTTGTTAGTAACAGGTATTTTCGAACTGCCATGCAAGGACTGTGATCAAAATCTGGGACCTCTAAACGTACTGTAAGCACTTTGAACAGCTGAGCCAAGACTTCATCCCCAAAGTTCTACAATTAAGTTCTTAAATTTAAGACTCACTGATAAGTGGATATTAGCCCAGAAACTTAGGATACACAAGATATAAGATACAATTTGCTAAACGCATGAAACTCAAGAAGAACAAAGACCAAAGTGCGGACACTTTGCCCCTTCTTAGAATTGGGAACAAAACACCCATGGAAGGAGTTACAGAGACAAAGTTTGGAGCTGTGACAAAAGCATGGACCATCTAGATACTGCCATATCCGGGGATCCATCCCATAATCAGCTTCCAAACGCTGACACCATTGCATACACTAGCAAGATTTTGCTGAAAGGACCCAGATATAGCTGTCTCTTGTGAGACTATGTTGGGACCTAGCAAACACAGAAGTGGATGCTCACAGTCAGCTATTGGATGGATCACAGGGCCCCCAATGGAGGAGCTAGAGAAAATACCCAAGGGGCTAAAGGGATCTGCAACCCTATAGGTAGAACAACATTATGAACTAACCAATACCCTAGAGCTCTTGACTCTAGCTGCATATGTATCAAAAGATGGCCTAGCCGGCCATCACTGGAAAGAGAGGCCCATTGGACTTGCAAACTTTATATGCCCCAGTACAGGGGAACGCCAGGGCCAAAAAGTGGGATTGGGGGAGGTAGTGGAGTGGGGGGAGAGGGTATGGGGGAGTTTTGGGATAGCATTGGAAATGTAAATGAGGAAAATACCTAATAAAAAATTTTAAAAAAGAATAAATATTAGGGAGTTTATAATTTACTGAACTGTGCATATGAATGATGAGATCACCATTCTATTCATATCTCTTTGTATGTTAATAAACATACCAAATGATAAAATAAAAGAGTCACTAAAGAAGCAAATTAGGAAATCCTTTTAGCACTGAGAAAGTATCAAGTCAGAAATAGGGATACAAATATGAACTTCTAAGTTTTCTTTGAATGCTCAAGTTTCATCATTTATAATAAACACTGTCAGTTGTTCTTGATGTGTGTGTGTGGAGAGAGAGTCACATTTTTTTCGTTAATGGGGGCAGGGGGAAACATGTGATAAATGCTCAACTCTGGATAAATACTAGTTCATTGGTGGTTCTCTCTACAGTAAGTGGTGTTGCAGTAAATCTCGAACACAAATATGCCCTGGCAATGAAAACACAACTCAACTAATATGACTGCAAGCTTTGTGCCTAGACTGGGCAGATCTACCACTACAATACCATCCTCCCCATCTATGGGACTCCTTTGAACTTGTGGTTTCTCCAGGCCACGTGCTTCTGCTCTGCTCTCCTTCTACCTCCTCCTCTGTTGTCCTCTCTCTCTCCCACTCCTTCTTCTCTCTCTCAACTTTCAGTTCCACCTTCCCTTTATCTACCCAATCACTGGCTCTTGCCTTTATTTCAGAAATTAAGGTGGAAAGAAGGTTTATAGGAAATTACCTAAGTGCTGACTCATTCCTTGTTAATAGCTCCTCCCAGGGGAACTGATTAACATCAAATTACAAATAGCCCCAAAGCTATCAAAAACAAAATGATACTGCAAGGGGAAAAGAAACAGATCTGTCTGTTTTTAACTCAAAGAAGGGGCCAAATAAATGATATTCATTGAGTTACTTTCATTCTGTACTCTGTAGTATGCAGCAGTACATACTTGCTCATTTACCAAAACAAAACAAACAAAAATAAAACAACTCACCAAAGAACCAACTATGCCTTTGTACTAAGTAAGTTTCACTTCCTGGTGAGAGGCCCTGATCTCCAGGTAGCTCTCCTGACAAAGGAGAGAGACTGCCTTGGCATACACAGAGAGGAAAGGTCTTATCAGCCCTGAGCAAGATGACCTCTTCCAGGAAAGACAGAGCATGGCCTAAACCAGTTCTGACAGCACTCAGTCCTGTACATTCTAATTTCTCAATCCCTAAAAACATTTAAAACTTTTGGTTAAGCCAGTACTATGTCATAATTTGTCAGAACCTCCTGAACTATGAACACATATACCACACACTCAAATCGAATGATGCAAATCTCCAGATCAAATCAGACTTTAAACCATTTTGCTTAATAATGAAAAAAAAAAGATGAATGAAAATTAAACATACACACATACACATAAAACCACACAAAGGCACACCCAAGTGCACACTAAGAGTCACGCAAGCGCACACACAACATTTCGTCTTATTTGAAAATAATCTGTTACTTTCATCATTACATAAAGTTTTTAAGCATGATCACATGATCAAAATTGAGAAAAATAATGTTGCCAGAAGCAAGTTTTTGTTTCTAACAAAGCCGAATCCAACTACTGATGAAAATTTTATTTCATATAAAATATTTTTATCATGCAATATGTACTGACTATAGTTTCCTCTCCCTCTATTCCCTGTTTCTCCCAAGTTTCCCTCCCATCCAGATCCACCCTCTTTCAGTCTTTAGGCAGTAAACAGGATTCCATGGAATAACAATAATATAATTAATGTAAAATGATAAAGCAAACAAATTGGAATAGGACAAATGAAACAGAAGAAAAGGAGCCCAAGAAAAGGCACAAGAAAGAGGTAAGCACTATTCACCAGCACACTTAGGAATCCCATAAAGCCAAGAAACTGAAAGCAATAGTAGATATTCAAAAATATGCTAAAAACAAATAAACATGAAAGCTTTTAAAAAGATTATTTTTTTGTAAAAGAAAAAAAGGAAAGAAAGAAAGAAAGAAAGAAAGAAAGAAAGAAAGAAAGAAAGAAAGAAAGAAAGAAAGAAAGAAAGAAAGAAAAGAAAAAGCCTTGATATTACATTATATGACAAGGAACCTCCAAAGATGCCTTAAGTTTGTTTTTGTTGACCATCTCCTTTTAGGTATGTGCCCTATCCTTAAGAGTAATTTGTTTCTTCAGCGAAGATCCCTTGGATAAAACTAAACTTTCATTTGCATCTTGTTACCAATTGAAGACAGTTTGGGGATTATGATAGGGGCAGGTGTCTGCTTCTTCGAGCTCTTGAACCTCATCAGGTGCAGCAAATCCTGTTCATTCTACCTCAGTCTCTAAGTGTTCATATGTGCATCTGTTCTGTTGTGTTTAGAAGGCCTTGTTTTCCTGCTGTCCTCCATTCTTCTGACTCTTGCATTCTTTCTGCATCCTTTTCCATGAGGTTTCCTGAGACCCACGAGAAGGGACTTGGTAAAGACTTCACATTTAGAGTTAAGTGGTTCAAGGTATCTCATTCTATTCGTATCATCTGGTTGTGAGGTTGTGTATTTGTTCCCGTCTGCAAAAGGAAGCTTCTGTGATGGCAGCTGAAGAAGATATTTACCTATAAGTATAGCAGAATGCCATTACGAGTCATTATATTGCTGCATTCTTTATATTGAAAATAAGTATTTGAATTCATCCTAAGGTCTGTAGGTTACCTAGTCTTAGGGTATTTGTCACTCAAGCAAAATCAGGTAAGGGTTCCATTTCCTGAAGTGGGACTTGAGTCAAATCAGACATTGATTGGTCACTACCACAAATCTTGTGACACTGTTGAATTAATATAGTTACACTAGTATAGTTACAGGTAGAATATCACTGTCGACTGAGGAGTCTGTAGTTGGGGAGGGGGGTTAATGTTTTTTCCTTGGCAGAGCCAAGAACATTAATTCACAGGGCCAATGGTTCTGGGGAGGCACCAGCTCAATAGTTTTAAGTGAAGTAACCTAGATCCAAAAGGACAAATATGGTATATATTTTCTTGTATGTGGATCTTAGCTGTTAAATCAATCGTAAGCCAGCTATAACCCATAGAACCAGCAGTAATCCATAGAACCACAGATGCAGAGTAAAGAACTAGAAGAGATGGATAGTTGTCTCTAGGAAGGAGATAAAGAATAGTTATGGATGGACACTGGGGATCCTGGAATCAGAGAATCAAGTGAAGAAGTGATGGAAGATTGAACTGAGGGATATATACACAAGAGACAACTTAAATTAAGGGCCATTTGAGAGTAGTAGTATGAGACACTGACACAGTACAAGCTTCCCAAAATTTATACATCTATGAAGGCAGTCTAAATGAAAATACCAAATAGTGGGGACACAGACCCAAACTGGACATCTCTTCACCAAACAAAGCTCTCATTAATGACGATGAAGGGGTTACATGTAATTGAGTTGTTGACCAACGGTGTCCCTTCCAATCCCTCCCCCAAACAACCTACCTAGCCTGTTTCCAAAGCTTTATGTTGCCCTCTACAGACTGACAGGCAAGCCCTATTTCTGAAAATAACATCTACACAACTCAACGTAAGAGGATTTTACGTTTATATCTGTATCCGAGTTCTCAGATACTGAGCAAAGTATGTTTTTGTTTGTTTGTTTGGTTGGTTTTTTTTTTGGGGGGGGGGTGAGATAGGGTTTCTCTGTACAGTCCTGGCTGTCCTAGAACTCACTCTGTAGACCAAGCTGGCCTCGAACTCAGAAATCCGCCTGCCTCTGCCTCCCAATTGCTGGGATTAAAGGCGTATGCCACCACTCCCAGCTGTATTTTTTTTATAAATTCAAAGAAAACGATATACATTGTTGATAGATTCTGATCACTAAATGAGCAAAGAAACATAAAAAAAACTATCTGGTTTTCTGGTAACTTCTTAAATTTTACCGCCCCCCGCCCCCAAGAAAAAATTTAAGAAGCAAATTGCAAGAAAAAAACGTAGGAAGCAAATTCCAGTTCTTTTCTTTCCTCAAAAAGGCCAATTGCTCTGAGAACGACCCTTCACTTTCTGTTATGAGCTTCATAGGTATAGTTTCTAGGTCCAAACTCTTAACCTAGGCATTATAAGCTTCTATCGTTTCATGTTTAGCTAAATAAAAACCTGCCTTGCAAAAAAATTGCTTATTCCAGAAAGATTATGTCTAACTTGTTCTTTCAGGCATAAACCAACTTATTTGATAAATAAATTTATTTTATTGATAACATAAAATTCTATTCTCTCTCTTTCTCTCCCCCTTTCTCTCTACCTCCTCCCCCTCTCTATTCTTCTCCCCCAGTAACCTGTCTTTTTGTCTTCTTGACTACCTTGTGCTAAAGTTTATAGGCTGGGCATCCTATCTATGTTTGCTGTGCTCTATGAATTCAAGGTGAATTTCTCATTTCAAACAAGATACTGGGATTTTTTTTTACATGGACTTAAATAATAAATAAAGGTCAAAGCCTGGGAGGAAAAAAAGAAGAATAATTAATGAACAGGTAGTCATGGCAATATACATATGGAAGGATAGAGAAAATAAGAGGAAAGAAAAGGAGTATTGGGGACACATCCGTGGGGAATTATATAGCATAATAGAGTTTGGAGAGCATGGAAAATATTTAAAAATTGGAAAGAGAAGAAAAGAACAAAAAAGAAAGAATGTGCCATTATTTATTAGAGTTCCGAGATTTGTTATACAGAGTAAAACTTCTTTATTAAACTCAGAGATGGTGGCCATAAGAGTCCCTTGACATGTAATTCTTAAATGTAACATGCCTAGTTTATAGTCGTAGGGATACATAACATCAAGATGTATATGCACAAAGTATCACATATACACTGAAGCATGCCCTTCCTTCTACTGTAATTCCAGAGTTACTGTAATAAGAAATAAAAATAAAAGACTTGAGAGTCGATTTCAGTCAAAGGCAGCGAAGACACGATTGAGATCAAACTCTCTAAGAGCGAGGATGCACAACCACAGCATGCTTTGTTATGAATGCAAAATGCCTTCCTTGTCTTTGTCCAATACAGACACCCTAACCTCCCAAAGCTCCTGCATTTGGATGGAGAATACAGAGTCTCCATTCTACGCCTGGATGGAGAAGCATAGCCAGATTTTTCCATGACTGTCATATGAAGTCACCCATCAAATGATAGTTTCTGTACTTTAAGGAATTCTAGAAGGGAACAGTGCAATCATTATAGTTTCATATTGTATATGCTACATATACTATGTGTATATGCAACATATGCTTTAGGAAGTATTAGTACTGTGCTCTGCCATCTCACTTACAGTTCAACAAGAGGCAGGGGAGCAAAGTTAGAGAAATTCCCCCAAAGCCACCAAATTTGCTTACTTCAGATGTCGAGATAAGCCAAGGTGGATGGCAGCCTGTTTGTCTAGCGTGATTGGATGGTCCTGAGTTTTTTGTTCTTCTCAGTGCCAACAATCTATTGGGTACTGGAAAAACAGGCTGAATAATAGAAAGTGTTTGGACGTAAGTGTGGACATTTTTAAGCCACATTAACGACAGAGTCTATCTTTGATGACTAAACACATTAAATGTTAGACATTGGTAGGCTTTAATCTTAATAATGCCTGACAAGCCTATAAAATTGAAGTTTGAATACTTCACTCTGGTGATGAGATAGTCGAGACTCAGCGGAGAGTTTCCATGTGGTTTTGTATTGTCTGTCTTCTTGTCATAGATGAACATAGATGCCTGACAGTGATGTCAATATCATCTCACAGACAGGCCTTAAACATAGGGGAGATGCTGAGCCACCACTTAGATTAAACTCTGTAGGCTTTTTTCCTCCATTATAAATCGAAGCCCTCTGACCTTAGCAGCAGGTGCATCTTATTTAAGACATATAGAATCCAGTGGGTAGACCAGCCCTGAATAAAATGTGCAGCCTATTTTATGGCGTGCATCTACGCAGTGCACTCTCCAAGCTACAGTCAAAGATAGGCACTAACTCTCAGCAAGCAGAAGCGAAAGTTTGCTTGTTAAAATTAAGCAGTCCTTGAATAAACAAGCAGTAATTGCTACTGTAACTTTGAAAAATCACAGAAACAATAGGGCTTTAATTTTTATCTCTTTCTTTTCCTTTTTTTTAATATTGGAGAATGTCAGTTCCCTGCATCCTGTTTACTTGCAATTATTTGAAAATAACCTGGATAACTTTATAATCAAGGTATTTCCTCTTGGCTCCCCAGTATACAGCAGACTGCCTGAGGGGAGGATTGACATCCTAAGGTGTCCAAAGCATAATCAGCCTTAAGAGCTGCTGTTAAAATCATGACTAATGGTAATCAATTTTTTTTACTCCTTGCTTTTTCAACAAGCATACAAATATAGTCATACACAGATCTACATATACCAACATCACAATTTTAAAACCAATTGGCAAATAATAGTATTAAATTAGATAATTATTTTGACCCAGGGTCACATTGTAATACTGTGATTATATTTGATTGGGTCTTCATGTATATGTTAGTGTAACCAATAACTCTAAGGTGTTTGAGATTTGCCAAATAATGTACTACCTAATGCCATATAGTTAACAAAATTAAATGTCTGAAGAACATGAGCGCAAATATATCTTTTGTGTGTTTGTGTACATGTGCATTTGTGGATGTGTATTTGTATTTGCATGTTTGCTATGTGTTTGCTTTAGGAAGGGTAATTTAATAAATGAAAAAGTATTTCCGAATTTCTTACTATGAACCAACATTGGGGTGATTTATTAACAATCACAATTCTGCTGAATATTGTGTTAGCTGTAGGATATATGTCATATGTCTGGGTATTGTTTAGTAATATTGTATAGTGAGATTTAATTATTTAGCAGACAGTAAAGTACATTAAAGTGTACAGGTCAGACAGATCTAGACTATTTACTGACAGTGCTCTAATGTTGCCAACAGGACATTGTTTTTCCAACCCTATGTTCCCCTCCAGCTATGTTCTGCCATAATACAGCTATACACATGTTTCTCTGGCCTCTATTTCTGACCAGTGGTTCTTAACCAGCAGGTAACTATCACCTTAGGCATCCATCAATCATTTCCCAGGGGTCAATCACAAACCATCAGAAAACACAGATGTACATTACAATACACAACAGTAGTGAAGCTACAATTAGGGAGTGGCAATGAAAATAATTTTCTGATTGGAGGACACCACAGCATGAGGAACTGTCCTAAAGGGCTGCAGCATTAGAGAGTTGAGAACCACTGCCCTGGAGTGTAGACTGAGTCATGCTGGAGGCAGTACTCTGGAGTATAGACCGTGTCATGCTGGAGGCAGTACGCTATGCATGTATATCTCTCCACTGTGCTTACTTTGCTTGATACACATCGGGTGAGCAATAACTTTTAGTTTAACCAACAGGAATGATTTTTTAAACCACATAATTAATATGTGATCTCCTTTATTATTATGTTTTTTAGGAATAGATCATCCCCATCCTATTTTTTCCCTTAAGAACACATTTGTAAAGCTGGAGAGATGGCTCAGCAACTAGGAGCACTTGTAGCTCTTGCAGAGGATCCAGATTCAATTCCCAGCATCCACATTACAACTCACAACCATTTGATCCTCTAGTTCAAGGGTAACTAGCACCATCTTAGGAGACCCTCATGCACCAGGCATGTTCATAATGCAATAGTTCACAAAATGCTTACACACATAAAATAAAAATCAATAAATATATATTTTTAAATTTGTTAAGCCAGAGAGCATACTAAATGACAGGGAAAAAACACCAAGGAAGTAGAGGCTGAAGGAAATAGCAAGGGGCTAACTTGAAAACAATAACTGTGGTATAGGTGAGTAGAGAAAGTGGCTATCTATTCTCTCAGCCATCGTCTCCTTTATTGTATCAGTAATGATGTTTGGATGGTCAAACTTACTGTATCTTCCATCTAGATAATACTCATAATTCAAGATTAGAGTAATAGAGAAAAGGTGAGGCTGGAGATGATTAAAAAAGGAGAAAGACTGGATTTCAGACAGTCTGTCTATTCAGCAATACAGTCTAAGATACAGTCTACCCGGTGTTATAGCTTACATGCTCTTGACTGTTGAAATTTTACACAGAGAAATGTAATTTCCAGTGAGATAGGATTATACTACAAAGCCTTGTTGCGTATTTAGACCACAAATGGGGAACTCTACGGAGAGGGCACCTCCACCCTTCATGTCTACCCTGTGAGAAAATAATAATGCATACCTTTGTAGACAAGAAGGCCCACGTAAGAAATGAATCTGCTCATACACAGCCAACCCAGAAACATCCACACAACAGGAACGAAGCAACTGACTTCAGGTCAGAATACTCTGCTCCAGAATAAAGTGGGTTGGTGTTCTGAGATTAGAATTCCCAGCTTCCAGACCCAGGAGAGGTAGATAGCTTGCTTCAGTCATTCAGTCTATGGTATTTGCATATACAAGCTTGCCTGGTTGAAAAGGCTTATTTATTCACTTCTGGTCTCTTCTTCTCAGAGAAACAAAACAGTTCTCCCCAAGATAGTAACTGACTTAAGGGTAGACAAATTCCAGTTGTCTTATTCTGCGGATATTTTACTGAACTTTCTGCTTAATTGAGAGTATCCATCAATTCCCTCTTGTGGGTTCTGTAAATCTCATTTTAGCTTCCATGACACTGTATTTTTAAAGGTGCTCCCATTATATCACTGTCCAAAATAAAGCTTTCTTCTATAGACCTTGTGGGGTGTCTGTTTACATGAGCAGAAATATTAGTATACAGCTCTTTGAGTGGAAGAATATTCACTGAGCTTTTGTTTTTACCCATTTTTTAATCATAGCACTAAATCCTTTCATAGTATTCTATACCCACATATTTCCACCATAATTCTAGCTCCCAGTTCATATCAAGTGCTCATAGGCTGTCATGGGAAGTCTGTTGCAAAAGTTGTCAAAATGTCATAAAATGAAGTACTTTAAGATGTGATCACTAGTTCTGGTGTTCTACTAACTTACTGTCAGAGGCAGGGGAAGAAGGAGGGAGAGAGGAAGATAGAGGGAGACTGAAGTATAGTAAATTAAACTGGACAGAATTTGCTACAATTTCATTTATTAACTAACGCTTACAGGGAGCCCACCAGAGATGACCACTCAGACACACTTTATAGCCAATTCCAAGTCTTTATTTCAGCCCTCTGGTACTACAGTATGGTATTTCAAACCCAAGTATACCTCTGGGTATTGAGGATAAGGGTGTTTTGTTTTGTTTTGTTTTTCTTTTATTGGATATTTTCTTTCTTTACATTTTAAATGTTATCCCCTTTCCAGATCTCCCCTTCAGAAACTCTCTATCCCATCCCTTCTCCCCCTGCCCCCAGGAGGGTGCACTTCTACCTACCCACCCATCCCTGCCTTCCTACTCTGGCATTCCCCTACACTGGGGCATCGAACCCCCATGGGACCAAGGGCTGTTCCTTCCATTGATGTCCAACAAGGCCATCCTCTGTCACATGTGCGGTTGGAGCCATGGGTCCCTTCATGTGTACTCTTTGGCTGGTGGTACAGTCTCCTGGAGCTCTGGGGGGGCATCTGGCTGGTTGACAATGATGCCCCCCCCCAAGAGGCTGCAAACCCCCTCAGCTCTTTCAGTCTCTTCTCCAACTCCTGAAACCACATTCTGGTATCTAGTTCAGAAACTGAAGGGTGTGGTATAGCACGATCATGGACTTGAACAAAAGCTAAGCTAAGTTAGCTAAGGCACCTTGACCCCAAGGTCTCTAGAATAGAGTTGGTTAATTTTCTATTAGATTCCCCATAAAGGAGATCAGAATCTAGTTAAACCTAATTTGGCCTCAGCAAGAATATACAATGAAGAAATGTCTGCACTGTCTTGGCATGTCACAGTAGCAAAGACAAGAGACCTGACCTCTCTGAGTATCATTTATACTAGAAACAAAACATGTACAAGCATAATGTGAATTCACATGGATTAAGACATGATTTCTTGTCCATAGAGCATATGTTCTGCGGTACATTAGGCATGGAAACTAAACAGTCACAGAAATGAATGGCAAGTATACACTCTAAGGTAAATTTCCAGTGGCTTTGATGCTTCAGATGCTGAAGCAGGCAGATCTGTTTGGTAGGGTGTTTACCTGGCAGGATGGAATTCAGAGCTCCGTGAATGCTAGGCAAACCCTCTACCAGTTGGAGTATCAAACTTCCACCATCCCAGAACTTGGAAGTTAGGAAAAACCATTCTGATTTTCAAGGTCATCCTCAACTATTTAGGAAGTTTAGAATAACTGAAGTGTGTGTGTGTGTGTCTGTGTGTGTGTGTCCGCATGCACGCACGCACACACACACACACACACACACACACACACACACACACATACACATACACAAACAAAACAAAAACAAATGGTAGAGGTTAGTGAGAGCAAATTAAAAGGGGAATCCATAAACAAATTCCAAGCAGAAGGAATATGGCATGCAAATCTCAAGCAGTGCTTAAATAAGCCTGGTGCTGATGAGCCAAGACCAAGGGGTAGAGGTGGGTATACACATAACTGTTAGAAAGAATTGAAGACCAGGGTAAGAGCAAGTCTCAGGCCATACATGGTGGGATTTGGACTTCGTCCTAGTAGCAATACAAAGTCATGAATATCTTTTGATTATGGAATGTAAGCTGGGCAAAGTGGGGTAATAATGTAAGCAATTATACCTTCTATTGACCTCTTCTAGATATGTCTAGGAATTTGAAATCGACCAAAGATGGGTGTGAGGAGTGCAGATATATGAAAATCTTGGTAAATTGTCCTAAGCTTGTGACAAGAGAAGGTGACACATATGTAAGAATTTAGAGGTAAAATTAGCAAACCCTAAGACATGATTCTTAGCTCTAGTGTTCTGCTGTATTCAAGACTGGATTATCCCCATCTCAAAACCAAACACCCAGAAAGCTTACATTGCTTTATGTTGCTCATTGAACAATGTTCATGTTGTTCAAAATATTTTGAAGACCTAAGAATTCACAAATATTCCCTAGAGAAAGAGATAAATTTGACATAAGGCATATACCTATGATGCATCTATAATGGTCATGTACAAAAGAATTGATCTATACAAATTGTCATATACGAAAGAAACACCCAAATGGATGCTTTGTCCTCATAATTAACACAGTCATGAAAACATTATCTATCACTGAACAAAGCATACTTGATTTTTCTACTAGAACTTTCTATCTGGACATACAAGTAAAATACTGGCAATGTACATAAAACACTTCTAAAATGCACAGATCTTTAAATCTTAGTTCCCTGACACTGTCTGAAGGTATTAAATTTTGTGAATATTATCCAGAGATTCTTTGTTAGAAATAAGAAAATTGTGGTTGTCTTTATACAAACTGGAAATTAAAGTTTCCACTCTTATTTGAAAAATAACAACCCACACATGTGGAGAGAGCGTGAAAAAGTGTTCAGGGCCTCTTTCAAGGTGTTTCCAACTAATATTTCCTTTAGTCCTTTGTCACAGCAAGAAAACAAGAACAACTCTCTTACACCACTCTCAAGTGGCTTTAAAAACTCTTTGAACTACTCAGCATATTAATGATTTGCTATTTATAAATGACATCCATTAAAAGGCTAATAATGATAAACAAATAGAACATGAGATTTGTCCTTATTGTAAATTTACATCTTCTTCGTCCAAAAAGAACAACATTGAGGCAGGCACCTTCCAACACACATCAGGGTCATCAGAAGCTGAGCCATGAGACCTGTAGGACCATATGGGATGAGTCAGATGTATTTTGTCCAGTATAATTTTTTTTTCTGAGCTTATGAGCTAAGAAATTATTTAATTGAAATGGAATTGTTTTGAAACATTTAAAATGAAGGATTGTCTTGTGTTATAAGCCCCCTTTATCTATAATTTTAATTGCAGGGCACTTCAGTTACGATGTAATTCACATGTCAATTGTACAAATCCATACAGCCCACCTTTAAGAAATTCAGCATGCGAGTTACATTATGCTTTGCCAGAAACACTGAGAAGCTGAGAAAATAAAACATATATTTACAGCACATTACTCTCCCATAGTTATAGATCTTCACATTAGATGTTAATTTGTATTTCTAAATAGCTTTCAAAAAGATATGAAATAGCTGACAATTTTTGTTTGGCTGTCTCCCCATCAGAACATAATCACGTAAAGAATAGTCCTGCATACTGCTGTCACAGGAATAGCAACAGAACAGAGCAAGTGGTACTTGCACAAATGGATGCATGCACACCTATTTATTTTAAAAGCAAAATAAAAGATTACATTCTAAAGAATGCATTGTTGGCTGTTGTTTAAATGGTCTGTAAATACAGATTATGACAAGTATGATAAATTATAAAATTTACCAGGATTGAAAGGTATCATTTACTACTTAAATAATAAGTGCTGGGATTGACTAAAAACGCTTCTTTTGAGAATAGAGATGGAATTAATCACTAGTATGCTGCTGGAGAACATGGGTATCTATCTACCAGTGGTTCCAAGAGTCCATGGGGACTTAACTACTGACTGAGTATTGCAAAATGCAGTTCAGGGTTCAGGGTTCAGGGAATGCCTCTCCCAGTTATATTAAAGCAAACTTAATATCGCGTTCTCTCCTAATGATTATCAAGTGAAAAACTTGCTAAGGTTAATGAGACTATGATAGCATATGGTTGTTCATTATACAGTCACATTTTCTAATATCAGATAATAGGAATTAGTTAACTTTTAACTTCTGGCTGGTGTGTTAGGTAGGGCAGTCTTGTATGTAATGAGGAAAAGGCCTATCATGAGATGCTGAGGAATGTGGGAAAGAGCCCTGAAAGTACAAATTGATCAAATTGAGCCAATATAATAATCCTCAACATGATTCTTGAATATGCAGGAAAGCAAGTGGTTTGGAAGTGGACCAGAGTATATGAGAGAAGAGTTAGAGGAGATTGGTGTTTGAGTTGAAGAAACTCAGTGGTGACATATTTGTCGTGACACCTACGTTGGATGTAGTTTCAAATTATGTGCTATGAGTTGACAGTTTAGCTGTCCCATATGCTTCTCTCCCTACTTTCCCAGACAGATATCCCCTTAGGTCAATGCTTACATTTGACCTACATCCCCAAATCAATTTTCTATAATCATTATTGGGAACTGTAATACATTTCTGCTCTTTCCCTCACCTCATAACGTCATCAGGTGTTGCCTAACTATAATGAGGTTTCTTTTAAAATATTTTAATTAAATATTTACATTCCAAGTTCTGCCCCTCACTGTCCCCCTTCCCAGAATTTTTCACCCAATTTCCCATCCTCTATGCCTCTAAGAGGGTGCTCCCCCACTCACCAACCCACCTGGGCCTCCCTCTTTCATGGAATTTCAAGTTTCTATAGGATTAGACCTATCCTCTCCCACTGAAGACAGACGAGGTAGTTCTTTGCTACATATGTGCCAAGGGCCATGAACCAGTCCCGGTATGCACTTTGGTGGCTTAGTCTCTGGGTGCTCTCAGGGTCCAGGTTACTGGACATGGTTGGTATTTCTATGGGGTTACCATCCCCTTCAGCTCATTCAGTCCTTCTTTTGACTCTTCCATAGAGGTTCCCGGCCTCAGTCCAATGGTTGCCTGTATCTGCATTTGTCTCAGACAGGTGCTGGTATAGCCTCTCAGAGGAAAGCCATGTTAGGCTCCTGCCATGCATGTCCTTGTGGGTCTGGGTTAACTCACTCAGGGTAATATTTTCTAGTTCTATCCATTTGCCTGAAAATTTCATGATGTCCTCATTTTTAATAGCTGAATAGTATTCCATTGTGTAAACTAACCACATTTTAATATCAATTCTTCAGATGAGGGACGTCTGGGTTGTTATTATGAATACGGCTGCAATGAACATAGTGGAGTATATGTCCTTGTGGTATGGTGGAGCATCTTTTGTGTATATGACCAGGAGCAGTATAACTGGGGATTCAGGTAGAACTAAAGAAAATAGGAAAACAACACTCTTTACAATAGCCACAAATAATATACAATATCTTTTAAAAAAGGATTTACTTTATGTATATGAGTACACTGTAGCTGTATAGATTGTAGTTGTTGGGAATTGAATTTTAGGACCTCTGCTTGCTCCAGTCAACCTGCTCACTCCAGTTGGCCCTGATTGCTCAGGCTCAAAGATTTATTTATAATTATTAATAAGTACACTGTCACTGTCTTCAGAAAGAATAGAAGAGGGCATCAGATCTCATTATGGGTGGTTGTGAGCTACTATGTGATTGATGGGATTTTAACTCAGGATCTTCAGAAGAACACTCAGTGTTCTTACCCACTGAGGCATCTCACCAGGCCAATATACAATATCTTGGTGTAACAAGAACTTCATATCACTGAAGAAAGAAATCAAAGAAGACCTCAGAAAATAGAAAGATCTCCCATGCTCATGGATCGGTAGGATTAACACAGTGAAAATGGCCATCTTACCAAAAGCAATCTACAGATTCAATGCAATCCATATGAAAATTCAACAAAAAACATCTTTAACAAATGGCGCTGGTCTAATTGGCAGTCTGAAAGTAGAAGAATGCAGGCCATGTTTATCACCTTGCACAAAGCTAAAGTGCAAGTGGATCAAGGATTTCAACATAAAACCACATACACAAAATCTAATAGAAGAGAAAGTAGGAAATACCCTGGAACCACTTGGCATAAAAGAAACATTTCCTAAACAGAACACCAATGACCCAGACTCTAAGATCCATGATTGACAAATGGGATCTCATAAAATTAAAAAGCTTTTGTAAGGTAAAGGATACTGTCAATAGGAAAAACCAGCAACCTAGAGACTTAGGAAAGATCTTCAATAACCCTATATCTGATAGAGGGATAATATCCAATATATATAAAGAATACAAGGAGTTAGACCCCACAAAACCAAATAACCGAATTAAAAAATGGGGTACAGAGCTAAACAGAAAATTCACAACAGGGGAATCTCGAATGTCTGAGAAGCACATTAAAGATGTTGAACATCCTTAGCCATCAGGGAAATGCAAATCAAAGAGACCCTGAGATTCTACCTCACCCAATCAAAATGGCTAGGATCAAAACCTCAGGTGACAGCACATCCTGGAGAGGGTGTGCAGAAGGAGGATCACTCCTCTATTGCTGTTGGGATTGGAAACTAGTACAACCACTCTGGAAATCAATCTGCTGGTTCCTCAGGAAATTGGAGATAACAATTTTTTTTTAAATTTAGTGTGTCAGTTATTTTAGGGAGAAGGGCAGTGGCACATGGGCAGAATTCAGAGGACAAATAAAACAACATTCCTTGCTTCTCTCCTTCTACATGTGGTGTGTTGGGAGTAGGGGAATGTCACAATGATCAAACTCAGATCACCAAGTTTGGAGGCAGTCAACTTTTCCTATTCATCTCCCTGGCTACTATCAATGCTTCTTTTCTAATCACTGCACATTACAAAACCCAAACTATGCTCTCTTTTTTATTTCTAATCATCATAAAACAAAGATCTAGTGTTTCTGTGCTCTTATACTTACCATCGTAGCCTACTGAGATATAAATATTTTCTAAGTAGTGCTACCAACCCATGTGAATTTGGATGCTTCATTCCACTTCTCTGTCCCTCCTGACTAGAGAACTTGGTTGATGCACATCCCGTTACTCATTTGTTGCTTAAAAATACACATGAAAAGAAATAAGGGCCAATGGGTCTTGTGACAAAATCAATTCACTTCATTTAGATATCCTTTTTCTTTCTTTCTTTCTTTCTTTCTTTCTTTCTTTCTTTCTTTCTTTCTTTCTTTCTTTCTTTCTTTCTCTCTTTCATATAGAATAGTTTATTCAGGGCATGGGAAGGGGAACTGGGAGACAGAGAGAGAGAGAGAAGAGAGAGAGAGAGAAGAGAGAGAGAAAAGAGAGAGAGAGAGAGAGAGAGAGAGACACAGAGAGAGAGACAGAGAGAGAGAGACAGAGAGAGAGAGACAGAGAGAGAGAGACTTAGAGGGATAGAGGCCGGCCATGAGCACATGGAAAGAAAGTGGGGAGGGGAATGGGAGAGGGTAGGAAGGAGTGAATACATTTCGGGAGCAAGAAAGCAAGAGAGATATTCCAATTTTTAGTTAATCTCATATTTGAATTGCTAGGGTTTTACTATCTACCTGCATGGGATGGTAAACCTTATATACTTCATCCTGGTAAGTAAAACTCTCAGTGTTTCTCTTTTGTAAAAAGGTAACTTCACAGATAATAAGTCTTAAATTTAAGATTACAATTAAGTAAAATAACCACACCCTTAAAGGTGAAAGCATTTTTTTTTCTATTATTTGTCTGGACTAATTTATTTTATATAAATAAAAATTGTCTGTGTATATTACATATAGCCTGATACACTGAGAAATGACTAAATGAAGCTAATTGGTGTATGCGTTATAGCATAATTTTTGTAGTAAGAAATATTTAAAATCTACCACCTACTGTTTATCACTGCTTATATATGTTGTACATATGTGTGTATATCTGTGTGTGTGTATGCCATATAGAATACAGTCCTGTAAGGATAGTAACCAATCTGAGTTTTAACCTCTCTTACTTTCAAACAGTTGAAGTTGCTACAAGTAAAATTATGCATTTCCTCTGTGGTTACAAGAATTAAACATAATTGAGTATTACCATACACAACAACTAAATGAAAAAAAAAGCATAAGATAAATAAGAAATGATGAATTTAGAAGCCAAAAAATAAACTTGTTAAGTAAATGGCTATTAACTTATTCAGCCTTTTGCCATGGTGAATTAGTTCAGTTCAATAACTGAAAATTGTTGATGAGTGAATAATACACTGTGCATAGAAAACCAACTGTGAACAGACACAGCAAACAAAAGCTCCCTCAATCAATTTTTAATTTATCATCATGTAAAATTCTAAATAAAAAAGAAATAAAATGATGGGCACAAGCACCACTCCAATAGCCCAAAGCTTTGATTAACAACACCATGAGCATAAGATGAGAGCAAGACAGAGCACATCCAAAAGCAACATCTGCTGCAGCCCAGCTTCTCTCTCCATTACTGTTAATTCTGCCATTGGTGAGTTTATTGTGTACAAGGAAACCAAGAAGCTACCTCTGTGATAATTTAAGCATAGCTCCAATGTACTGCAGTAACTAGAGTTAGTAAATCTCTTTTCTCTCCATAATTGCCAAGATGATAAGTATAAAATGGAAACTAATACCATATGTTAAGATTCATCTAACTTGTCCAGTATAAACTCATTTAGACAATGAAGTTCAAACCCATGGCCATCTAGTTTATTGCTGTGTGTCATCTCACCTCCTGCTCTCTTGCCCTACTTTATCTATGTGTGCTCAATTAATTCTTTCACGGAGTTCCATATATAAAACCTAATGCCTTCTAGATGGCATCCTGGGTATCCAAAGTTCTTCAGGACACATGTATGCTTGGCATCCTTAGAACTTTTAGTCTCTTCTGCTTGCTGGGTCAGCAGAAGATTCAGGCAGTTTTAAACAAGAGAACATAACAGCAGTGTCTTTATGTTTGTTCCATATATATATATATATATATATATATATATATATATACATATATGTATATATATGTATATATATATATATGCAGCACTCACATAAAATATTTAATTTGACTACTATTTGAATCTGCTGATGTAACTATGATTTTCTTATTTTGGAGTTTTGAAAATACAGATACCTATGGGTTTATCTCCGCTTACTATCCACCTTCATTCTCCTAGCCAATGTCTCTTATGACTCAATGTAACCATGACCTGACTCAGTATTTCTTGGCTCTTCTTGCTTCAAGATTGGCATAAATACATTCCTATAGGTGGTCATGTCATAAACTGGATACCACACATCTAGGCACCCCCTTCATGGGGTGAATTCATCTTGAATCTGGAGAGAAAAATCTTACTGTTTCCAGACTTAATGTTCATTTTTAAATCATTCATTTGTATGTTTTATTTTCATTTTGTTCCAGTAACTTGGGTTTTGCTGTGATCTGATCCATAGACCAATTTGTTCTGGGTTTTTTTGTGACACTATTTAGTAAACATGAAACATTTTTTACTCTTAGACTTAAGAAAAATTATAGGAAAAATTCATTCTAAATATTTCTAAGTTGAGTTTGCTTATTAGTGTTGTAATAAAGTGTTCTGTTTGTTTTTGATTCTTTGAAAGTCTATCTGAAGGCATGCACTGTTCAACTAGTGTCTAAAGTAATACTGAAATGTGTGAGGTATATGCCCTCTGCTTTTGATGAGCTTTTAGTGAACACTCCATATGGATGCTCTATTCAAATATAAAATATGTGACTATGATCACACAATGAGAAGAATGAGTCATCCCTCTTTTTTTTGAAAGAAATTTCTAGGAGTTTGAATATAAATAAAGGCATTTATGACAGATCTTAAAACATAATCTGATAGACAATAAGTGTTATCATTTACAGACTGCCTAAAGCAGATGGTTTAGGTCCAGCCCATGCATACTTTCTGGTTGGTGGTTTAGTCCCTGTGAGTCTCCATGAGCCTGGGCTCTGTAGGTCTTTTTATGGTGTCCTTGACCGCTCTGACTCTCTCATTCCTTCCCCCTACTCTTCCACAAGACTTCTTGAGCTCTACCATGTTTGGCTGTGGGTTTCTCCATCTGTATCCATCAGCTGCTGGGTGAGACCTCTCAGAAGACAGTTATGCTGCTCTTGTCTGCAAACATAGAAGAATATCATTAATATTGTCAGTAGTTGACTCTTTCCCATGGGATGGGTCTCAAGTTGGCCAGTCATTGACTGGTCAATCTCTTCTCCATCTTTATCCCTGTACTTCTCATAGAGAAGACAAATTTTGGGTCAAAGGTTTTGTGAGTGAGTTGATGTCCCCGTTCCTCCACTGGAAGTTCCACCTAGGTATAGGAAGTGGTCTCTTCAGGCTCAATATTTCCTGTTAACTAGGAGTCTCAGATAGGGTCACCCCCAAATACTCTCAGACTCTTCCCTGTCTCAGACCTATTTATATGCCACTGATTTCTGGTTTTTTTTTCTCCAGCTCTCCCACTCCTTATACCTAATCTCCACCCCATTTCCCTCCCCACTCCCTCTCTCTGCCAGTTCCCTCTTTCCATCTACTTCAGATGTCTGTTTTATTTCCCCTTCTGAGTGAGATCCAAGCATCCTCCATTAGGCCCTCTTTGTTACTTAGCTTCTTTGTGTTTTTGGATTGCAGCATGGTTATCCTGTACTTTATGGCTAATAGTCACTTAATTTCCACAAATAATTCATAATTTAAGAGAATATGTAATTTTTACATGAAGTTGTAAAGTGTTGATGTCGATTATTATTGTCATAGAAAAAAGAGTCCAAGTGTTTCAAAATCATGACTCACCCTCTATTTCTCCACAAGGAATAGTTTTAATTAAATTTTCATTTGCAATGAGCTTCATAATCACTAGCTAGGCACAAGAGGTCCTTTAAGTAAGTAAAGACTTCTTTTCAAAATAGAGCCCCATGAACCAATATCAACACCAGAGGCAAAGTCAGGAGGGAATTTCAAGGTTCTGCTGCACTACTTGCTTTTAAGGGTTTAAGCACAAGTTTGACATTTTATGAATGCAGTTTGCTGTGTTTAATTACTATCATTATTATTATTATACATCCAGTGGTAATTATCTCTTCCCACTGTCTCATTATGTTTTGATCAATTGATATAATAAAAGTTTGCTGTAAATATAAGGTTAGGTAACGTTCAAGAAAACATATAATTATGGAATATGTAATCATATACAATCTAAACAGCTGAACATTTCCCAACATTTCTAACAATTAAATGTTTAGAAAGTAAAGAACTAATGCTTATAATAACATAGGTACTGTTCTGTAGGCAACGGCTACAGAAGTCTTTATTTGTTGATCTAGAATTACTTTACTTCTGTTATATTAATAACATCCATGTTTCTTAAAATCCTGCTGGCAAAAAAAAAAGTCTTGCCGGCTTTATTAATGATTCATATGGTAGTTTCTGAAGAGACAAGTCCCACAGAGAAGGAGCACTCGATTAATGACCTGGAAACACTTTTCCTTTTCAGCTGATTAAATAAAATTGACTGGATTTTTACATTTTTATAATAAAATGACCTGCAGGGCTGAGATGACACAGTGAAAGCAGCATGTTCACTCTTCAGCAGATTTTTATTTTGTCACTTGTAAAAAATGAAAGGGCTAACCACCCAAGCAGAAAAATGCACTTTATCATCGTCCAAGGCTGTTGTGCTGACAAACGCTGCATACAAATATGAAGGCAGGGAGGTAAATAGACAGTGTTGATATTCAACACGATTTTTGCCTAATGATAACTAAAATCTTATTATTTCAAGGCTAAAAGTGTTCTTGTTAGATTATTATTTTTTAAAATAAAAAGCCAAGAATTGAAAAAAATTACCTTTCCCATTATCTTCAGGAGAATTCAATATGACCAAAAATAGGATGATCAGAAGCCAGAACTTTAATCCTGCCATGTCTCAAGGTCAGTGGGATTCTCTACACGACCTAAATTCTGTTATTCCTTTCATAGGAACATATGCATTGATAATTGAAGTCAAAACTGTGAAGTAGGAAATGTGTTTCTTCTTCCATTTCTCAGAGGAAAAATGTTCTTTTTTCCTTTTCCTAGGTCCCTTCCAGAGCTCATATATAACAGGATGGCATCTTCCTTAGTCCTCCTTGCTGTTGGCTAACTACACCACAGTTTTCTCCCTAAAGTGGTTCTTTTGATATGTGCAATTTTCTTCTAGTTTCCAACTTTCCAGTTCTTGAAAAACTGCCAGGTCCTATGTCCATTTCCTCCTGAAGAGAAATTCCACAGGAAAGGCTTTGGATTAACCATCTTCTGGAGCATAAGTAATTGCATAATGGACATAACATCTCTAGACAGCAATAATCTTCTGTTTGGGGGGAAAAACAACCTCAAAACACGTTAAGAAACATCAAACAAACACAAATTCTGGATAATCTGGGAAATTCCAATATGTTTCAACATGGCAACTGACATAGGAAAGTATCTTAGAAAAGATACTCTTTAGAGACAGTGATGCTCTGTTGATCAAATCCATTCAAATTCAAGTTCTCCAATTTCTGTTACCTGCTTATTACAGGCACCTGTAAGGTTCTGGACATATGAGTACTGAGAAACGTCTAGATTCTCCCTGATTCCAGAAATGGTATTTGTGCACATAATTATACCTTTCCACATCTATCTCTCTATTTTCTCTATATATATCCATCTATCTTTCTGTCATCTATCAATCACTGTATGTCTATCAATATCTGTATCTATATATATATTTAATGAATCAGAGTGTGAGTTAAAATAATCATTATTATATCATATATAAAATTTATAGTCACAATTATGTAATGTGTAGTATGTATGATTTATAGTACATATAATATATATATAATTATACATTACATATACAATTTTGCCATTTAACCCAATGAGGTAATTTCTCACCAGTAGAGGCAACCTGGAGGGCCAATGTGGTAGCTAATACATGGGAGTTGACCTAAGTTTTCTATGTTTATAGCAATTCTCTATCTTCTTAACTGGGCTAATTAATAGTCTGGAAATGTAAGCCAGCCAACCAAATGAATCCTTCTAAAATTGAATATAAACAAACTCAGAAATGGCACTCAAATTTATGTGTTGTTTAGTTTGTGAACTTTCGGGATGATAACGAGTGCACCATTTTAGTTTCACAGGAGAGAAGAGACATCAACCCTGGAGAAAGCTACCTGATGAACGTGAGTTGCAAAGTTTTGTTCCACGACAGCAATCATGTTCTAATAGTAACTCAGTAATGAGCTTCTCATAAGAACATATCCTCTATGAGTGCATAAAAAGATAGATACAGTGCCATAGATTAGATTATTCCAGAGTTCTCTCTGATAGGAGTTGGGTAGACAAGGTACTCTCTTCTTTTATGATTAGGACACAGAACAACATTATAATTATGGTACTCATGGCTTATGATATTAATTATTTATGATAGTTGACATAATTACTGTAATACTTAATTATTAAAATGATTACAGTTTATCAATTTCAAATTCAAAGGTATCTAAAAAATATAATAAAACTCAGTACAAAATCTAATGACTACATGATTTTTCTTCCATTACTTATTACTTCCAATGCATTTTGTACATGTGTTAATTGTCCTGGATTAATATGAATGACATATAGTGACTGTAGCAAACTTCAAAACTAACTGTATGCCTAGCCATAGAGGGACACTGACAAATATTCAACTCTCCTTTGCAACTTGTTGACTGGAAAATTCTAATAGTCTCTAGGCAGGCAATATTACGTTTGTTAGAATAAACTAATTTTCAATGCTTAAATAAACATTTAATGTTACATACAGTGCAGTTAATCTTCCATAACCATATTTCTCCTTATAAGTGATGAAGCCATGCAAAGAAAAATATCAACGTCTGCTCATGGGAATTTTCCATTCACATTGATAAGTTTGTTTTGCCTTCACTGTTTAGAAAATATTCATATTTACTTAGCTTCAATATTTAAAAAATGTAAAGCTGGTCTTCACGCTATATTCTTGTTTTCCTACAATACTCTATATTTGCCAGTATATCTGTAACAATTTTATATTTTGTATACAAGCTATATAATAATATAAAATAGTAACAGATATACTGGTAAATCATTAATTAACTCAAAACAAATAAACTGGTATTGCAATGAACAGAAATAGCCTCACAAGAGACAGCTATATCAGGGTGGAACAGCTTTCAGTTATCCTGGGAAAATTTAAAAACAATTCTACTTAAGATTTTATATATAAATATATAAATACATATATATATACATACATACATATATACTTATATTTGGTAGGTTATGTGTAAAACATTTATATTATAAACAGTATTTAAATATTATTTAATCTATTTATATTTATATTGTAAATATATTTATATTGTTTATATTTATAAAATATAAATTTTATATTACATAGTATATAGATATAAATATTATTACATATATAATAGCATGTATATATATATGTGTATATATATATATATATATATATATATATATATATATAAGCATAAAATCTTAAGTAGGGTTATTTTCCCAGGGCAATTGAAAGCTGTTTTATTTCTGCACATTGCAGTATCAGTTTAGCTGTTTTGAGTTACATAACGATTTCAGCTTTGAAGCTAAAGGTCAGCTTCAGGGCAAGGACCACTTTGCTATGAAGTTGGAAACATAAAGAAGTGTGAATAAAACTGTTCATGACCCCCTGAGTCTCGGTGAGGCAGGACTTAAGCAAGTATGTGAAGGATGTCAAATGCACACTCACTTCAACAGCCTGTTATAAATGCCATACAAGTCACCATAGCAAGCAATCAGGCTGGTGACATTGGACACATGGTGCGGTGCTTGTAGCAAAGCCATAAGATAATTGCATTTACATGGAGATCTCTGAGGAGCCCAAAGCCTTTTATGGATTTCTCACGGAGTCAGCATGAACAATTCCCCAAAGAGCTCTACCAAATTTCAAAGGGATACATTACATCCCAACTTTCACTAGCGAAACGCGAGGCTAAAGAAAAGATAGGTATCTTTCTGAAAGTGCTTAGACTTGTCCACTTCGCCTCGCATCTTGTGTCGAAGTACTTTTACTCCTCAGTCAAGACTGTACTGCACCGCGTGGGCATCGCGGGGCCCTGGGAGAGCAATTTCATGCAGCTTTCTCTTTCGGGTTTACAGGCTCTCAGAAAAAGGTCAGGAGTTCAGTTTGATGATGTAAGAAGTTCAAATGTTCACCATCTCTGGATACAAATATCATAAATTAAAACACGTCAAATCTTTTCACCTTTCACTTGGTTCATGGGAAGGGGAACAGAAAATTGAGGAAACCTCCTTACGCACATTTTCTTTATTTTCATTTAACGGGAAGTTTCACAGGAGAAAGTGGAAATGAGAGGAATGGAGAATGAAAGTCTAAAATCAGAGGATAATTCAGTCTAACTGTATTCAGCCTGGGATTGGGAATAAGGAAACAGTTTCTCGTTTTCCTTTCATTAGTAAGAACGACACTTCTCTACTAAAAAGGGAGCAATAGTGATTTAGTGTCTAAAAGTTAAAATTAGTTTTAAATAACTGTAGGCATTACAAATGACACTCTCTAGCATAAATAAAATTATCTTAAGTCAAGTGAATTGCTGGTTAATACAATTTCATACTTTTAGTATGATTTATTTTTTATATTATTTTAGTATATTTATATTTTGGTACATTTATCTAAATTTATATTTATATTATAATTTTATTTAATTATACTTAGATAAATATATTTAGTATATTTACATACTATATTATAATTTAAATGATAATTATTAATATATTTACATAAATATTTAATCTTTTGAATATTATATTTATATTTTAGTATGATTTATTTTTATTTTACAGTGCTAGGTGTGGAACCAAGGACATTCAGCATTTAGGCACATGACCTACCACAAAGGCACAACCCAGCCCACATTCATGCTTTGCAAACAATATAGACATCAATAAAGTTCACTGTGTTAAATCTTGTGAATCCTTTTAACCTCATGTAGAATGTGGAAAACATTTCAAATAAATAAAATTCTAAAACCATGATGGTGTCGTTATAACTAGTAAGTAGAACATTAATGTGTACTACCTTCAAACTCAGTGTATGAAAAACAAACGCTTTTTAAGTTATATAGCAACATATATCAGATATCCTTTAACAGACAATCCATTCTAAGTGGTATGCAGGCTAGTTTTAATTGCCAAGAGAATGTAGTCTAGAATCACCCAAGGAGAGAGTCACCCAAGCACGTCTATGCATCAATCCACTGCTCTCTGCTTTAACTGTGGATGTAATATGATCAGCTGATTCAAATCCCTGACATTTTGACCTCTCAGAGTGCTGGAATTTTGAAGTGTATAATCCCTTTTTCCTTGTAGTTGGTTTTGTCTGGATATTCTTTTTTTGAAGCAACAGGAAAAGAAAGTAAACTGAAACATATGTCAACTAGGCTGCTGATTTTCAAAACTCAGACTATATAGCATAAAGTGTGTTGCCTTCATTCTAGACCGTGACAGCGAGCTGCCTTCTGACTGAAAAAGCTGCAACTCTGTACTTCGTGTCTGGGGCTCTAGGAGGATGGATCATAAGGTAGTGAGGAACTAGATTGACCCATTCAGAGAGCCAGTTATATAGATAGATGAGTTGCATTTAAATCTTTACCCACAGTTAAGGGTTTGAGATTTAGTTGTCCAGAAGAGTCTATACTGACATCAGTATGAGTTCTATGAATTTCGTAGTACATGAACTCTCTTGTTCCTCCCACTTTCTCCTCACTCCCTATGTGTGTGTGTGCACACGTGCGTGTCTGTCTGTCTGTCTGTCTGTCTTTCTCCATTGATACTGGAAAAGCATTGTTCAAGATTTTCAAGAAATTCCATGCTGAACAAGGCACTGTGCTGATGCAGAATCTCTGTGCTGGCACTGAGCTGAGCTCCACAAAGAGGACAAAAGAAGTGTTCTGTGTTCCCTAGTCTCTGACTGTCACTTAAGAAATGGTTTGACCTTAGGCAATTCCCTTAATCTCTCCATTTCTCAACTGCTTCAAGCATGAAATAGAAATAATACCCTACACCTGCATTTTTAATCTCATGGGGACTATGAAAAGTATCACTTGTAAGAGAGCCTTCACCTTGAAGTGGTCTAGAAGTGCACAGCTTTTAGACTTCATGCCTCTTACACTTCACTGTGCCCTTCTGCT
The DNA here is from genome assembly GCF_978045245.1 of Mus caroli. Lineage (NCBI taxonomy): Eukaryota > Metazoa > Chordata > Mammalia > Rodentia > Muridae > Mus > Mus caroli. The sequence goes on from NW_028227270.1 coordinate 6,016,643, forward strand.
TACCTCATCCCCTTCATAAACTCAGTGAGAGAATCCAGCCCTCATGCAGTTTTCCCATCTAATAAGTAACACTGTCACAATGTGCTGAAGTCTATATTTTGTAATCTTTCACATTTCTGATAGAAGGGGGATGTCACTAGACTCTACTAAACTTCTTTGGTAAACTTTTAGCACTGACTAAGTGAAGGTCATATGAGAGCTGACACCTTGAGTTTTGCAGAGCCATTCTTGTCCCTTTGAAACAATTACCAAGGCTTTATATACTTGCTTACTGGACTTGGTAATGTGCTTGGTTGATCTACCTTGTCTTCTGCTTCCTGTGCTCTGTCCTTCCTTAGCTAATTTCAAACTGCAGAACAGAACCACATATGTGGTACCCATAGGGTAAAATGGACCCTGAACTAGAAAATGGACTCAAGCTGTATTTATACAGAAAATTATTTTTAAAAGGTAAGGTAAGGTGGGGCTGGGGCTGGAGCTGGGAGTGAGGCTGGAGAGATTGCTTAAGGCTTGCTTCTCTTGGAGAGAACTGGAATTCTGTTGCCAGCACCTACATTGGGGCAACACATAATCACCTCAAGCTCCAAGGAACTTGACTGCTATGAGCTCCTGTACACACATGGCATATACTTACACTGACTCACACATATACATAAACAAAAATAAAATGAGTAGGCTGCATAGACATGTGGATGGATTGGTGGAGACATGGAGGGATGGATGAGTGGGTGGATAGAAAGATGGATTTAAAGAAATAGAGATTGATAGATAGATGATAGTAAGATACAGATATGTATTATGTTTTAAAATAATTTGCAAAAATAATAGTAATTAAAGAATATGAGGTCCTTAATTTGGGAGAGAGGACATGGGAGGAGTTGGAGGTAGATAGGAAAGACTGGGAGTGAAGCACATGCCTTGCTCATGTGTGACCTTCCCAGCATAAAAAAATATATATACATAAAATCAGCTGGAATTTCCTTAGAAAGTACAAAGTTTTCTCGTTTGTCTATGCAAGTTATTATATGATTGATACTAAAAGCATGATTCTCCAGTGGAGAATATCTCATGTGTCTTATTTTAACTGTATTTTAGCATCCTTTATAGCCAATTTTTCTAGTGTTTTCCCTTTTCAAGGCAAAAATAACACCTTAAACTTACAGGTTCACTTTAAATTTGTATGGATTCTTGACAGATTCTTTCATATAGTGTTTCTGTTTGAGAATGGAATGTTTACTTTAACTTTCAAAATACCATGGCATTCATATTCAAATTTAAATAAAAACGAACTCAAGATTGCATCAAAAATTTAAAGCTAAAAGAACAGGTATACCACTTATTTTTGATAGGTTTAATGTGGCAAAATTGGCCTACTCTGCTATAGTATTTATGTTCTCTCCTGGGAACCTTCACTCTATTAAGAAGAAAGAAGACTAAAATTTGTATCAGACAGTAGCACTCCATTCTCCTAATCATTTGCTTATTGAAACCCAGTTTGAGTCTCTTTATTAGTGTCTACGTAAGATCCATGGAAAACAATGTCCACTCTGGCAGGAGCAGAGTAGCTACAATCTGTCATGGGTGATTTTAGCTGCCAATAAAAGTGACTTTGGAGGTCCAGGGGGTTTTGCCACTCTCCTACCTACCAATCAGCAAACAGTTTTGGGCATCATCCCTTAAGTTCTCCACTTGAACTGCCTTTGGATAACACCCCATTGTCATATTACTAAGGCACAGATAAACAGACATTTTGAGTTTCTTATGTTAAGGTTAAGAAGACTTCATGCACTTCAGAAACAGGTCCCAGAAAGCCCTGAGCAAGTTAGGAAGTGAGTGCCACCGCCCCGAGGATTAGCCTTCATAGTACCAGTAGACACCATGTAAGCTTCTAAATGAGCAAGGAAACTAAGAGTCTTACCCAAGTTTAACACCTGTAAACCACATTAATGGATTGCATGGTATGATGGCCCTAAGTATGTAGTAGTAGCATACCTATTTTCTTTAATTGGACATACCCACTTGACAAGAGGGAAAACATACCTAGTACTGGAAACCTAGCTGTACTGGTTAGTGTTATATCTTCTTGACAGAAGATAGAGTCATAAATTGAGAAAATGCCTGCATAAGATTCAGTTGTAGCGTATTTCTTAATTATTGGTTAATGCGGAGAACCAATACCAAATGTGAGTGGAAACATGCCTGGGATGGTGATGCTGGCTTCTATAAGAAAGCAAGTGAAGCAAGATATGATGAACAATCCAGTAAGCAGCATGCATCCATGGCTTCTGCGTCAGGTCCTACCCCTAGGTCCCTGCCCTGTTTGAGTTCCTGTCCTGACTTCCTGATGATATACTATGAGCCAACCTTTCACTCCAGCTTGCTTTAACCATAGTGCTTTATGACAGCAATAATTACCCTTACTAAGACAATAGCTAATGTTCACTGCTTATTGGAGAAGAATCTAAAACCATTAATTCACCAAGCTAGCATAATCCCTAAAAACAACCTATAAACATTGGCCCTTATACTCACATCTAACAAAGTAAACTTCTATTTGCAATAGAAAATAGTACTACTGAAAACCACAGACAATCAAATCACAGAGTTGGAAAGTCCATTGCTAATAGATGAATCTGCAAAACACTCCTTCCATCTTTTTTCCCCATACCCTCCCCCACCACTCCGCTACCCACCCACTCCCACTTCATGGCCCCTGTGTTCCCCTGTACTGAGGCATATAAAGTTTGCAAGACCAATGGGCCTCTCTTTCCAGTGATGGCCAACTAAGCCATCTTTTGATACATGTGCAGCTAGAGTCAAGGGCTCTGAGGGTACTGGTTAGTTCATAATGTTGTTCCACCTATAGAGTTGTACATCCCTTTAGCTCCTTGGGTACTTTCTCTAGCTCCTCCATTGGGGGCCCTGTGATCTATCTGCTGACTGTGTGCATGCATTGCATCTTTTTTAATTAATCATTTTATTCATTTACATTTGAAATGATATCTGCCTTCCTGGCTACCCCATCCCAAACCTCCCATCTTATTCCCCCTCTGTCCCCTCTCCTTTATCTCTATGAGAGTGTTCTTCCCACTCACCCACTCCCACCTCACTGGCTTAGCATCCCCCTACACTGGGGCATTAAGCCCACACAGGACCAAGGGCCTCCCCTCCCATTGATGTCAGATAAGGCCATACTCTGCTACATATGTATCTGGAGCCATGGGCCCTTCCATGTGTACTCGTTGGTTGGTGGTTTAGTCTCTGGGACCTGGTTAGTTGATATTGTTCTTCGTATGGGGTTACAATCCCCTTCAATTCCTTCAATCCTTCCCCTAGCTCATCCATTGGGGTTGTTGGGCTCAGTTCAATGGTTGTCTGTGAGTATCTGCATCTGTATTGGTCAGGTGCTGGTAGATCCTCTTAGGAAACAGCCATACCAGGCTCCAGTCAGCAATTTATTCCTAAGGTTCAGGGGATAATGTAAAAGACAGAGTAGAAAGGTTATACAAGTCAGAGGATTAGGGAAATTATTGTGAAATTATGTCTTCTACTAATATCAGAAACTATACTTGTAAAGTCTCATCAACATGACTGCCTGAGTGGAGGCTGAACAAGGGTGACAACAATGAATGTGCCAAACTGAGTGTGAAAAGCCCATAATGCCTTAGCCCTACATAAAGAACTATAGGCTAGCGAAGACAGAGCAGAATGGAAGAGGTCATCCTTGCCAGGGAACAGCACACCAATTGGTTGTCCAGTGACTTATGGTCACCCTGAAAACATACAAGTAACATTATAAAGACCAAGTAGCTCTATTAGCTCTATATATTTAGAAATATATATGTATATAACAGAATTATGAAGCTCATTGCGAATAGATGAATCTGCAAAACACTCACTTCTAGGTTTAGAGAAAATTGTAGAAGATATTATATATGAAGAGAGAGAACTATGTATTTGAAGTTATATCAATATTAAATATAACAATATTAAAGTTATAAACTATATTAATATTAAATAAAACAATATTAAAGCTATAAACTATATTAATATTTAATATAACAATATTAAAGTTATAAACTATATTTAAATATAATTCTTCATGCTTCCAACTTGTTAATTATCTTACTGAACATATCTGGTGCTTACAAAGAATCCATTTGTAAAATTTGCCATGGACCCATACCTTTGCTTTAAGTTGAAAGAATATTCAGAAAGAAAACTATCCAACTCTGGGGTGCTGTTGCCTTCCGTTCTTTCTAATTTGAGGGAACACTCCAATTTGATCAGAAGAGAAAGTAGAGAATAAAATCAAAGATCAGGACTTAAACACACGGGTATTGATGGGAGTGTTCATTTTCATTGACAGGAGACTGCCAGTTTTTATTATTCCTGAATTATGACAATCCAAATATGAAACAATTACGAGCATACCACATTCCTTTTATCCATCCTGTAAACAAAGATATGTGTGATGCACTTTACTATAAAGTTTTCTTATGAAAGATACCATTGTTTTCTTGAAATTTACTTCTGTGAAATTCACTCTAGCTCTCAACTTCCAGTACTAAATACCTTATAAATACCTTCAAATTACACACATACAAAATGCAGTTTCTTTAACAGTTTCTTGTGTAGGAATTTTTTCAGTATTTCTATTGCACACACTTTTTTTGACACAAGGTTTCTCTGTGTTGCCCTGGCTGTCCTGGAACTCACTCTGTAGACCAGGCTGGCCTTGAACTCAGAGATCCGCCTACCTCTGCCTCTTGAGTGCTGGGATTAAGACGTGTGCCACCATGCCTGGCCATTGCATACTCTAATCTCTTAGACTAAGAAAAATCTCAAGCCCTGACCATCAGGACCATCATTGACAAAGGCAAGATATTACTAAATATAAAAGAAAGAAAAAATCTCAATATAGTTAATTGAAATATTGTGATAACTGGAATTCATTTTTAATAATAATATCTTGTAATGCATTATAATTAAAATTCAATATCATACTCTGTTATTATTACTTTTTATTAGATATTTTCTTTATTTACATTTCAAATTATATCCCTTTTCCTAGTTTCCCCTCCGAAAATCCCCTATCCTCTCCCTCCTACCCCTGCTCCGCAACCCACCCACTCCCGCTTCCTGGCCCTGGCATTCCCATATACTGGGGCATAGAACCACATAGGACCTAGGGCCTATCCTCCCATTGATGACAAACTAAGCCATCTTCTGCTACATATGCAGCTAGAGCCATGAGTCCCACCATGTGTTTTCTTTGATTGGTGGTTTAGTCCCAGGGAACTTTGGGGTTACTGGTTAGTTCAAAATGTTGTTTCTCCTAGGGGACTGCAAACCCCTTCAGCTACTTGGGTACTTTCTCTAGCTCCTTCATTGGGGACCCTGTGCTCCGTCTAAAGGATGACTGTGAGCATCCAGTTCTGTATTAGTCAGGCACTGGCAGAGCCTCTCAGGAGACAGTCATATCAGGCTCCTGTAAACAAGCACTTGATGGCATCTGCAATAGTGTCTGGGTTTGGTGATTGTTTATGGGATGGATCCCCAGCTGGGACAGTTTCTGGATGGTCATTTCTTTAGTCTCTGCTCCAAACTTTGACTCTGTAACTCCTTCCATGGGTATTTTGTTTCCCATTCTAAGGATCGAAGTATACAAACTTTGGTCTTCCTTCTTCTTGAGTTTCATGTGTTTTGCAAATTGTACCTTGGATATTCTGAGCTTCTGGGCTAATATTCACTAATCAGTGAGTGCATATTATGTGTGTTCTATTGTGATTGGGTTACCTCACTTAGAATGATATCCTCCAGATCCATCCATTTGTCTAAGAATTTCATGAATTCATTGTTTTTAATGACTGAGTAGTACTCCATTGTGTAAATGTACCATATTGTCTGTACCCATTCCACTATTGAGGGACATTTGTGTTCTTTCCAGCTTCTTGCTATTATAAATAAGGCTGCTATGAACATAGTGGAGCATGTGTTCTTATTACAAGTTGTAGCATCTTCTGGGTATGTGCCCAAGAGTGGTATTGCTGGATCTTACAGTAGAACTATGTTCAGTTTTCTGAGGAACCACCAAACTGATTTCCAGAGTGGTTGTACCAGCCTGAAATCTCACCAGCAATGGAGAAGTGGATAACTGAAATTCTTAAACATTTTAATTGATGAAAATATTAAAATATGATGTTACTTGGCATTTTTTTTTCAGTTTCTATTAGGGTAGCTAAGAACAATCATTACTTCAATACCATCTGGGACACTTTGAGTGTATAGAATGTTCTAGTCATTATATATTGTAAACTGATACTCTCTTCTGTCTTTTTTTTTTTTTGTATTCCTCAGAATTATCTCTAAACTCCTGAAACATACTGAGTACTATCAGAAGTAGCTTTTTTCCAATTTTGTATTTTGAGGGCATGATATTCAAATATTGTCTTCAGCCTATTAAAGCTATCTTTGACACCCAACGAGAACACACACACATATCTTCTCCGATCTCCCTTTAGAATGGGTGCAGTGAATTGTGAACAACCGTAAAAGGGTAGCAAACAGAATTAGAATCTATTCTACATTAAATAATGGCCCACTTCTCTCCCTTCAAAATAGGGAGTTAGCATCAATCATGAAATATACATAATAACATATGTTGTGGAATTTAAAATATAGTGAAATATAAAAGAGTCAATAAGTAAATATTAGATTATAACTATGCAAATGGGAAGAATAGATGCATAATATCATGAGAGCAAAAGGCAGGAATTTGATGGAACAACCAATTTTTACCTAAATGACAGCAGCTGTGGTGACTTTTTCTTTATTTAGAAACTGGGTACCCAGAAAAATCTATTGTGGATAGATAAGGAAAGGTAGACATGAATTTGGGGTGAAAAAAAAAGAGACACAGACCACAGACCTTCAGTTAGTAGAATGTTGGCTAAGCCCTAGGGTTGTTTATGACAAGAATTACAGGAATTAGCTTATAGCCTGCTAAAGTGACATAGGAAGAGAATGAAATATGGAAAAGAGAAAAAATCATATGGTTAGGTTTTATTCTTGGCAAGATCTAGCTATATAGAAGATTAGATGTAAGTGATAATCAGCAAGGATAAACAATTAGGTATGCACTCATTGGCTGTCTTCTGTGATTTCTTTAGCAAGGACAGCTCTAGTGAGAATTATCATAGCAGTGTAAATGAACAAAATCAAGAGGTGCTAGGAGATAGTCATCATGACAAAGGAATGGAGAGAGCTAGTTCATAGATTCCATGATGAATCTGAAAAAGACTTGGGCTTCTGTATAAGCTCTTATATTTGAGTTCTATTTTCTGAGATAGTAGAAGAACCAAATTTGGGATTCTTCACAGGGGAGCAACATAAATATAATAATAATTCAGAATTGATTGGGTATTCAGAATTGATTGGGTGTGGTAATGATATGAAAGACCCAAAAACTCAGATAGAAGACTACTGTAGTAAATGGTATGTTGGAGCAAGCAGAAAGAAAAGACCACCTATGTGTTAAAACTAATGAGAAGGCCACATTTACAAGTTAAATTAAAATGTAGCTATAATTTTCAAAACGGAAAGACCAACATTTTAGACAAATTTTATTAAAAATTAATCGTTAGTTTCACCCAGGACTAGAATAATCTTTGGGATTCTAAAGTGCTTTATTGGACAATAGCCAATATAAATTAAAATAAAGAATGTTTTAGGTTTAGAGTGTGGTTGGAAGATCAGGACAGAGAAAATGTTGCTCAAAGTAGTTAAGACTCTTTCTGTGGTGTTAGTTTTCTCTTTCCTATGCCCCCTCCAGTTCCAGCCACCTGGGGCACATGGTGGCTGTCTTACATCAGTAAGAATAGGAAAAAAATTAAAACATGCTAATGTAGATCTGTTGTATATTCAATCTACATCAAATATATCACCAATATATGCTTTCTTAATTTTTTTATCCCTAAGAAACTTGTAAGAAGGTTTTTCTCTTTAATTAAAAAAAGACCAAAAATTAAAATAGAGTTTAAAAATAGCGACAGCTGGTAAGTTTGACAGTTACTCTCCAGGCACGGAGTCAGGGTTGAGGTCAATGACAGAGTAAGGAGGATGGCAGATGAGGAAGACTGGAAGAAAATCCTGCATAAACAAAGTCATGATAATGACTTAAAATCTGTAATTCCTATATCAAAATTTCGCTTCTATGAGTTAATAAATCTGCTTTTGTTATTGTTTATCTTCCTCTTAAACAGGGATTATAGGTTCATGCTGCCAAACTTGCTAAACTCCTCACTTCCCCTTCTCCTTATCCCCAAGAAAACATCATTGCATATTCTATATCTAAAACTTTTAATATTCCTCTGACTTAAGTGAAAACATTTTGAGAACTTTGTAGATGAACACTGAATTTACTTCCTCTACAATTTCCCTATAGCCCAAACAACACTGTCTGTGTCCCCCTCTGCTACTGCTCAAATCAATGACCTCTTCTTTAATTTTTTACATATTTACATATATTATAAAATATTTTGTACACATATAGAATATACATACAACATGAAGCATCCATAGTGTAGCTTATTTTTAAGCCATTTGAGTTTGCAGCTTTCAGAAACATTTCCGTGCAGGTTGACTCTTAGAGGGAGGTACTTGCTATTTCCTCCCTTTTCTCCTAGAGATATTCCTAGCAGCTGACCCCTGTATAAATAGTAGTATAAACAGCTAAAATAAAATCCCTTCAAGATTGTGCTTTGAATCATACACAACATTTCTTTGATTTGCAAGAGAAGACTTAAACATTTATAGAAGATATATTAAAAATCCATGAACTTAGGAATTCATAATAATTCAGTAAATTTATTTAAAATATCCTTTAAACACCAGTGGTGAATTATTGCAAAAGCATGCATTTTAATGGCACATAGGAATTTGCATGCACATCTATATCTCTATTCTCATGGGGAAAACATTATGAATTACTCTTCTGAATTCCAATGAATGTGTGTTTAAAAATCAAATGTTACTACATGTCTTCCTTTATCTGGAATATTGAAAATAGACTTCACTGCACAATAATAGGTTTCACAAAACATCCAGGAAAAAATACAGCCAAGGAAAATGTCATTCAATGTGAGTTAGACTATGATTCTAAACTAATTAAGGAAAAGAGTGTAGCACACACCTTTATTCCCAGCACTGGGGAAGCAGAGCAGGCAGATCTCTGTAAGTTCAAGACCAGCCTATTCTACATAATAAGTTTCAGAACAGTCAGGGTTCTGAAGAAAGAACCTATCTCAAAGCAAAACAAAACAAAACAAAACAAAACAAAACAAAACAAAACAAAACAACCAAATAACTAAGTAAGTAAATAAGCAAACAAAAACCAAAATAAGAAGTAATTTAATGATAACAAACAAACCAACAAAACAAACTGAATATAGAGCTCCGCACAAACAGTGATGGTGTAGAGCAAATGACTGGAGGGTCAGGATGAAACAACAGAAAATGAAAAGCAATTTAGTCAGCTATATAAACACAAGTCACATCACACTTAGAACTGTGCCTATCTGCTACTCATTTTGAAGCTTTTAATCTTAAAGAAGTGGAATTATATTATGCACTCTCAATAAAATATACTAAGTAACCAGTATTCAATATCAGAATAAAGCACACGTAGGAGTATTTCTTCTGTTATATAAAGACTTATACAATAATCTTGATTTTGTTTGTAGCCTCACGAAACATGTAGTCTTTTATATAAAAGTTGGTCACTTCTTTGTTTAATGATTCCTGGAATCCACTTGGTATAGCAAATCACACAAGCAAGCAAACCAAGCAACAAAAGCCTAATGACCTAAACTCCCTAACCTGCAACACAAAATGTTTTTGGTTTCAGTGCTCCATGGTTTCCCTAGTGCAGATTCTACCATCACCCTCATTTTAACGTGTTCCGTATGAATACAGAGACAGTAAAAAGACTTAAAGAAGCAGTGTTGAGTCCCTCCAGCTCCTCCTTGTTACCTTTCCCCTAAGCTCCTTGCTATCCCCTCCTACTCTCCAGCCTTGCTATGCCCTCCTACTCTCCAGTTGATAACTTTTGCTCTTCACTCAGTATTGTTACACATATGTTTCCTATGTAAGCGTGTGTGTGCACAAATATATAAATACAATCTACTGAGTTCACTTTTGTCATTTGCTTGTATAAGGTGATAGGGCTGACCACTGTATATTGTACATCCAGGAAGGGAGCTCACCCATCGAACAGGCTAATTTTCCTTCTCCCTGCAGTCACTATGGTCTGTAGCTCTTCATCTAGGAGTGGGACCCTATGAACCTTTCTTCTTTCGTGGTAATATGTTTATTGATATGGCAATTATTCCAGTATTGCTTATGCATCCACATCTATGAGAACCTGTTATAAATTAGATGTCATGCTACTCTTGCTCTTACTATCGTCCCACTCACTCTTTTTTTGATGTTCCCTCAGCCGTAGATGTGGGGGCTATGGTGTAGATGGATCCACTGGGCATGTGCCTCCCATGACAACCTGATCTCTGCGCAGTGTCCAGTTGTGATGTCTCTGTGATGGTCCCCATTTACTGTAAAGAGAGGCTTCCTTGATGATGGGTGGAAGCTACACTTACTGCGGATAAAAGAATTTAGAGTTAGTAAGGACTAATGCAGGTCTAGCAAAATAACACTAGTAGATCTTTCCTAACACCTATGACCCCACTAGCTCCAGGAAGCTGTCTAGGTTTACATTACCAGACATAGTTTCCCTCCTGTTGAGTGAGACTTCAGTTCAGCTGGCAATGGTTGGTTACTCCTGACATGCTTCACATATTGCACCTTTCTTGATATCTTGCCATTAGGTCATTATTAGAGATCATAGATGTCGCATCTGAGCATAACTATTAACGGCTTCCTTTCCAGGAATCTCTGAGGTACATTTGCATGAATTATCAGAGGTCACAGCAAGATGGAAGTTCATTTTCACAAAAGGAATTGGTTTCATCTACATTCTTCTACAGCTTTCTCCTCTTCTCTACCCCTTGTCCATTTCCATCTTTCAACAAGTCTTAGGAAAAAAATTATTTGAACCCCTATGTGTCTATTTCTTGGAGAAGCCAACCTAAAAAGGTATCACATAATTTGGGCAAGAAGGAAATCACAATTTCAAAGTTTAAAGAATGATCTTTAAATGATCCCATTTTCAAAATAGTGACGCTGTGAAGAAAGATAAAAGAGGAGAAAGATTGAGGAATGGGGGATTCGGGTATGACAGCACTGGAGTGAAATTGAGCAAAAAATAAATTTCAGCTGAATATCAGAAAAATTGTTATGATGAGCGAGTCCTTTAGACAAAAAGAAAAAGGAAAGAAAAGAACATATTCTTGGCACAGTGGTAGAAGTCTATTGCTTGAGGCATTTAACTGTAGATGTGACAATATGTTGTAAATATAAGAATGCCAAATGGCAGCGGATGGACATGATAACCTAATAGGAGTTTTCTGGCTCTAATATCTATGATTGTGTGATTCGATTCAAATACAACCGTTTACTGTATCTCGAGTGTGTAATACACTTCAATTGTGAAGTGCTACAATTTCAATACTAATACATTTGAAGTGACAGGTGTGTCACCTTAGTACCTGGTAGAGTTTGAAATGCAACAGAAAGCACACTGGTCCTTTTGCAGAATGTATTTCTAATTCTCCATTAGGCAGGCAATAGTAGTTTGAACAGTTGCAGTTCATTAGCAGATAATGTCACACCCTCAAAGAGCTGAGGGAAACTATTTCAGAACAAATTAAAGAACCTAGTTCATGTTAGTTTCAGGAAGAATACTAGTCTGTGCTGACACTGGTTATCGCTAGACGCCGATCCCAAGACATGCAGCTCACTGCACTGTCACGGGAAGTCTGTCTCGATCAGCATCAAAACCACTGAACTGAGAAATCGACAGTGTCTAAATGATGTTGGGAGCCTTGCTCTTATGTTTCTATTTATTGATACAACAGATGTGGCTAACCTCGGATGTGTGCCAGACGTTTTGTCAGTCCATTTGCAAAGAGTAAGTTCCCTAGTAGTCGTTCCTCTGATCCAGGACTTGGGACATTTTCCCATATGCTGTCAGCTATGAAATGTAACTCAGCTATGAAATGTAATATGAAATATGCGACTTACTGGATTCTGTTTGATTACTAGTTAAAACACTCAGGCATAAAGGGGAAATTGCAAGTACCTTTCCTTTTTGAAGTCTTTAAAAATGTCTATCTGTTTATTTGTTAGCTGAAAGAGATAGTCTTTAATCCCAGCACTCAAAGACTCAAAGAAACAAATAGATACAAATAGTCTGTGAGTTTGAGGCCAGCATGGTCTGCTTAGGTAGATCCAGGACTGCCAAGGGTAAATATTGAGACACACACAGACACACAGATACACAAACACTCAAACACACACACATATCAGCACAGACACACAACACACACACACATAAATACATACATATATATATGTATATATGTATGTGTGTGTATATATATATATATGTACATATTTATATGTATTATATATAAACGTCATGTGCATATGTGTGCATGTCTGTCTGTCTGTGTGTATGTGTGTATATGTGTTTGTGTGTGTGTGTGTGTGTCCCAAGTGATTAACTCAGTTCATCAGGCATGGCAGCAACAGCTATTTTATCCATTGACCTGTCTTTCTAGCCCCCAAGTACCTGGGAAACTAAGGAGGCATGAGAAAGCGTAACAGTGATCCTATTTTTCACTTTCCTGTCATAGTAAACCTGAGTAGGATTTATCAGCCTCAATCAATACTTTTGTTAGCCAGAAGATGATATGGCCATTTCAGGAGATCCATATTGACTTGTAAATGCCAGAACGTCTACTCATTCAGTCCTGAGCCAATATGCAAAAATTCTTACCAACTTGAGGTTTATGCTATGTCTGGGCATAGCAACAAAGAAGAAACAATTTAAGGTACTGTGCTAGCCATTCAATCCCTCCTAGCAAAAAAGGCTTGGACCACACTCACACAGGTACCACACAAGACAGTGAAGAAATCTCCAGATTATGGTAGTATTCACTCCAAGCCTTTGTAGTTTTTGTTCCAAGCCTTTAACCATAATAAACATTGTAGAAATGGAACAAAAATATCCATCACTATTAAGGCTTTCTGCCCCACCTGGGGATCCATCCCATATACAGCCACCAAACCAGAACACTGTTGTGGATGCCAGGAAGTGCTTGCTGATGAAAGCCTGACATGGCTGTCTCTTGAGAGTCTCTGTCAGAGCCTAACAGAGGTGGAAACTCATTGCCAACCATTTGACTGAGCTCTGGGTGTTCCTGATGGAGGAGTGTAGAAGGAACTAAAGGAGGGGAGGGGGTTGCAGCCCCAAGGAGGGAGCAAGTGTCAACAGGCCAGACCCCCGGAGCTCATGGGGACTAGACCACCAACCAAAGAGTATACATGGAGCAACCCATAGCATAGGTGGCAGAGGATGGTTTTGTTGGTCATCAGTGGGAGGAGAGGTCATTGGGCCTGAGGGTGTTCAATGCCCCAGTGTAGGGGAATGCCAGGTTGGGAGGATGGGAATGGGTGGGTGGGAAAGCACTCTCATAGAGGCAGGGGGAGTAGGGGTGGGATAGGAGGGTTTCCTGAGGGAAAACCTGGAAAAGGGGAAACATTCCCTGTTGTGAACAAGCTTTTTACTGTTTGAGAGCTGTAGGTCTGGATACAATGTGTTTGGATGAAATCCACCCCCTGTTCCCTCACATCCCTTCCCTCTCCCTTTCCTTCACAGCGTTGCTCTCCCCGCTTAATCACTTTCTTTAAACTTTTACTTTGGTGTTTTGTTATGTTTTGTTTTGTTTTGTTTTTTGAGAATTTTATACATGAATACCGAATTTACATCATTCTACCCCATATTTTCTCCTCTGAAACTTCTCCTGTACTACTAACTACCTTATTCCTTCTCAACTATATGACCTCATCTTCTTTAACTATTCACACACACAGACACACACACACACACACACACACACACACACACACACACCACAACACATGTATATTTAAATAAATACAGCCTCCTGAGTTCATTTAGATTTACTCATTTGTATATTGTATAGTACTGACCACTTGGTCAGTACAGAATATAACCTGTCAGAGAGCTCATTCCTGCTCATAACTGATTCATTCTCTCTCTCTCTCTCTCTCTCTCTCTCTCTCTCTCTCTCTCTCTCTCTCTCTCTCTCTCTCTCTTAACAGCCATTAATTTCCTGGGGCTCTTTATCTGGGTGTCAGGCTTTTCAAGATTTCCCCATTGTGGGTCTCTGTATCAATCACCATCTGTTGAAAAAGAAGTTCCTCTGATGAGAGTTGAGAGATACTATTGCATCTTCAGGTGTAACAATAAGAATATAGGGGCCTTTTCAATACCTTATCCATTTGGCAGTTTTAGAACTCCCCTGGGTCCTAGAACCTATCCAGCTAAGTTGATCTTTGGCCCAGTGAATAATAACAGACATACATTATACTTGAGGAATGATCTTAAAGCTTAACATAGCATGTTGATTGTTATCTGCATGTGACTCATATTAGAAACAAGTAGGTGCCCAACCAGATTTCTTATAAACTACTAAGACAAGTTTATATTAAAATTGTGTTTTACCTTAAAGGTAACTGAGAGGCTTTTGAGATAGCTCAGTAAGTGCTTGTACTGCTCTTGCAGAGGACTGAAGTTCCATTTCCAGTGCCCACATCACGTGGTTCACAACCACCTTTTATTTTAACTTGTAGCAATTTTATTTTAACTATTTAATTCTATCCATCAGTTGATGGATAGATTTATCATTCTTTAATTTATTTTTCATTAATTTATGTATTTATTCACTCTACATCCTGATCACAGCACCCAACTCCTCCCAGTACCCCCGAGTTATAGAGCCCCTCCCCTATTCCTTCATCTCTGAGAAGGGGGCATTCCCCCTTGGGTACCAACCCACTGTAGCACCTCAAGTCACTGTAGGACTAGGTAAATCCTCTCCCACTGCTGTCAGACAAGACAACCCAATTAGGAAAACAGGAGGCAAACGCAGGCAACAAAGTCAGAATAAGTCCCCACTCCAGTTGTTAGGGGAGCCCCATGAAGGCCAAGATTCAATGTGTAGAATGGGTTGGGTGCTAAGGTCCAGCCCTTGTATGCTCTTTGGTTGGTAGTTAGGTCTTTGGGAGTCCCCAAGGGTCCAGATAAATTGACTGTTGGTCTGCTAGTGGAGTCCCTTTTCTCTTCGGGTTCCTCAGTCCTTCCTCCAACTCTACCACAATGCTTCTAGAGTTCTGTGTAATATTTGACTGTGGGTGTCTATATCTGTCTAAGTCAGCTGCTGGGTAGAGCTTCTCAGAGGACAGTAATGCTAGGCTCCTGTCTACAATCATAACAGAATATCGTTATTAGTGTCAGGGATTAGTTCTTGTTCATGGGATAAATCTCAGGTTGGGCCAGTCATGGGTTAGCCATTCCCTTTCTCAGCGCTCCATCTTTTGTTTTATTCTCCTACTAAAAGAGAATCTAATGATTCTGGCCTCTACGAGCACCTACATTTACAAGCTTATACTAACACACACACATACAACACATACAGACACATATGCAGAGACAGAGACAGAGACAAAGGGAGGCGGGGTGAGGGGGAGACAGAAAGTAGGGGAGTTAAAAATAACAAAAACAATCCCAAAATATTTTTACATAAATAGAAAGCATTTGAGAAATAAAAATCCAAACTGTGAGAAGTCTGTCAATTTTATTTTTCATCTCACATAGTATGGGAGCCAAGTTGTCCCAGTAAACTATAGAAACCTTCCAAAGCAGATGAGTCTGTGCTTAGCTCATGTAACTTTAAGTGTGTTATCCTGATTAAGTCAGATACTGTTCCTTGCCCCCTCCCAATTCTGGTTTACCTACTTCTTCCATAAAAGTCATAAAGATATCTATAAGTCTGTATGTAGAGATTGTTCACTTGATAATTTATTCCATGCTTTCCTCGCGGTATACAAGCTCCCAATCGCGTGCTGAAATGAAGAAGTGTTACAAAGAAGAATAGATCTCAGGACTGGACAAGCCATGTTAAAGACAAGCCATGTTAGGTCTCCAAACAATTGGTTTCCCTGTGAATTATGTGGTTTGATTATTAATATTTTGGAACATCTTTTCCGTGATCCTGTGCTTCTTCCCTCTGTGATTCTTCATCTCTTTATTACACAAACCAGTATTTCTCATTCCATGGCTAGTATTCACATTACTCTTTCCCATCTTTCTCTGACTTTCTATTAAATTTTACCCATCCATTAAATATTGATTTTGTAAGTCCTGCCTTTCATAAAAAAATAATAGAACGTTTTGCTATTATTTTATATACAATGCCATATATGTGAATTTATTTCCTACATACACTTTGAAATACTTTTAATCCTCACATATAGTTCATTTTCTCATTATTTCAAGTTACTGAGTCATTTATAAAGATATAGTTGTTTTCTTGTAAAAATTTCAGTCCCTCAAAGGAAGAATTGCACACATTTCCACATACTCTTCACTCAGTTCCAAAAGTTCTTAACATTTGGCCAGACAGCTAACATTTCTGAAATTTAAACAGTAATCATTGTCAGTCACTATTATTGACTTTTTTTGATATTCAGGATATCCTTTTGAAAAGCAAAACTGTAATTCTATAAATGAAAGTCTCTCAATATTGTTTAAAATAACCCACTTGATGTAGATAAAAGAAAAAGAATTTGTATTTTCCTTAACACATTGGAATGTAATTTAAAATGTTTTGTAAATTAAATTTTAATTAAGATAAAATAATAAGTATATTAAGTCTCATGTCCATGTTTACACAGCTCTCCTTAAAAATGATCCCCAATCTCATATTTGTATTTACTTCCAACTGATGGATGCTTTAAACATACCTGAATGTCACAAGAAGTATTTAAATGCACTTTTAAGATATTTATGTCTATGTGTATGTATGAATGCATGCACATGTACATGTGAGTGCCCACAGAAGCCAGAAAAGAACACTGAATCCCTTGAAGCTATAGTTACAGAAAGTCCTGTGGCCCTTGGTGTGGGTGTTCTTATTTTCCCAAGTACAATAAGCACGCTAAACCTCTCACCCTCTTAAATGCATATTTTAGTAGCATTTTAAAAAGAAATATAAAATTTAGACTAAGATAATAGTTCCAAAAGGGGTGAAGTGAGAGATTTGAAATTTTACCTAACACAATGTACATGTGTATGTTAATGATGTCCCTGTCCTCTGTCTGCTCAGGATGATCTGAAGTACAGCTTCAGGAGTAGAGAGGACAGGTTTTATAAATATAAAGATTAATTTTAAAATTAAATACATAATGCAGTCAGGTATAATAGAACACAAACCTGTAGCTCAAACCTTCCAGAGGCTGAGGCAAGACCACTATCTAAAGATCTAAGACAGCCAGAACCACAGTGTAAGGCTTTGTCTCAAAAAAGAAAAAGAAATTTTATTGAAAGTAAACATTATTTCTTCTTATATATATTCATTTCTCTGCCTCCATTTATATTTTAGTATGAAATAGCTGGTTATTGAGCATTAACAGCCATCAACAAATCAAAATTCTATAAGATATTTTTTTGACAAAAGCAAATGGGCCAAGAACAAGTTAGTCTGCAATAGACTTTGGTGCATATAAGAGGCCCTGTGACCCTCATTCTCATTAAGAAATTCTTTCTTCAGACACTAACCATTAACAAGAGTTTGTAGCCTGGGGATCTCCCTAATTCCAATGCAGAGCCTTACAAAGGATTCCATGAATGTTTTCAAACTTTCCAAGATGAATAGAGATTTTTAAGGAAAGACCTTTTACTCGGGCTTCCTCTGTTGAACAAAGTATCTTCACATTAGTAAATGGCTTATTAAACAGGACAAAACTTTGCATAGACATTTAGGGTACAAAATGGCTCCTTCCTATGGAAGTCGACTTGGTGGTAAGGCTCATAACAGCAATTAATTTCAATCTTCAAAAAATGGTGTCTAAACACTATCTAAAAAATTTAGTACATTATCGAGGTAGCACTGTATAAAATGTTAGGTCAATAGTGCTAAATCATCCATTTATTGCCCAAATTGTTAGTCTAAGTCTCCTATGAGTATAGTGCGTCTTGAACTATGGCTATAAACAACCTAACTTGTGGCCAATTTCCTGCCAGGGAGCTACAGTCTGAATCAACACAGAGACTAATATTAGGAAGAGTAACTTTTTGCTTTCTGTCTAGGAAAAATGACAATAGGAAGGAAAAATCTCAGTGTAATATACTTTATTTCAGCTTCGTTCCTCTAGGATCAAGTACACCCCCCTTTAAAATTAGAGAAATATCTCTTTCTGACTGTAGAAAAAAAAAAACAAAAACAAAAAACCGAAGAGCTATCTTTTCTTATATGGAAGCAGAGAACACATAGAAGTCTAATTTCATGAACTTGGCAGGTTGCGTCAAAATCTTTGAAAATAATCTAAACATGTTACTTTATATCCAAAGTTAAGTGTAATCTTCACTTCTCAAGAAGGGAACTTCTCTTTGCAGGGGATGGAGAGACCATCATAGAACAACCAGGTCAAAATGCAAGGTTGTAGACCCTGATACCAAAGGATATGTCTAGAAAACACCCCCATACTCTAGGATCAAGGAACACTGTGGAAGAGGAGACAGAAAGATTGTAAGAACCAGACGATCTGGGAGTTTGATGTGAGAATGCATCTCCTAGCAATGTCAGAAGCAACACCAACAAAGTCTCACCAATGGGATTGTGTAAAGAAGGAGCTGAACAAAGACAGTAATAATGGATGAGAGAGGTCCAATGTGACTCAACCATATACAAAGAACCATAGGCAGCTAAAGGTGGAGAAATGGCCTTCTCCAGGGAAGACACATCAATTGGTTATCTGATCCAAAATAGCACAAATAAGCATTGAAAACATACATGTGTGTAACTTTATACAGACTAAACAAGTTATTCATAAGAATATGTATGAGTGTGTGTGTGTGTGTGTGTGTGTGCGCGCGCACGCAAGAGCATTAATGAAATAAGAAGCAATGAATAAGAGGGGTATCTGGAAGCTCTGGTGGAAATATGGGAAGGGAGAAATGATGTAATTATATTGTAAATGTCAAAAAGTAAAAGAAAAACAAAACAAAAAGAATCTTGAAATGAAAGAGAAAGAGAACGACTAGAGAGCATCGGTCAAGTCAGGGCTGCCAACACATTGTTTGTATCCAACCATTTCTCTCTGACCCAAATCAGAACAAATCAGTTTGTCTTTCTTTTGATAGCAACACTTTTCAAGATATCTGACTGCATGGTTTAGTCATGTAGTTCACATTATTGCATAGTCTGTTTCTTATTTCCGCAGAGATAATAAACTAATATTTTAGGCCAACAGTATGGTCTGGTCTTTGAAAGCACTATTTGGGACCATAATATCAAAATTGATTTATAATACTACAAAAGAAAATACCTATTGTCTCACAAGTGTACCATGGAATAGTTTCTATAAACTGAAGCATATAAATAAAGCAGACATTATTAAGTTAGTTCTTAAAGAAATTTGTAGACATTCAACATTTAATTTTCTGTTTTGAGAACTTAGTTGTTTTATAAAAATGGGCCATGTTATTATGTAATGATACATCTTGCCACTTACTGAATCAATAAATTAATTAGTCTTTCCTTTCTAATTTCTAAATGAGTATATTGTATCGATCACTGAGTCAAAAAGTTATCTGGGAGTTTTGAATAGAAAAAAATTAAGACCAAAGTCTTGAAAAATTCATATACTTATCAGTTTTATGAATATTCATTACTTATTATGTGGAAAAAGAAATAAATAACAAGTTTCCTTGAGACAGAAAATATAATGAAATATAAGAGTTTACTTAGTAACCAAATAAGAACAGATAAATTTTGGCTCTGGGTTTTGTTTGTTTGTTTGTTCTGATTTTCCAAAACACTTATGTCTCAAAGGATGTCCTCTCTTAATCCACAGCTGCACCCAGCATGTGGAAAGGTATGTGTTCTTGTCAGGTACCACCCACATCAAGTTTCCTTCTAACCTATGACTTCCTTCCCTCAGAAGATTGATAGACTAAAATTTTCTAAGTATATAAAGACACTGAGAGCCACATTGCTCCAACTCTCTTTCCCCTGACAGTCGTAATGAATTGCTTAATTGACTATGTCACTGTAAAATGAAGTGGAAAATGGTATTTGTTGTTCTGTTAGAGGAAAAGGAGAGAGAGAATAAATTTCGTTGAAAATTGTGAATGTAAATGTATTCTCAGATAGCTGAGATGTTGTAAAGTTTCTTCATGACACGGAACAAGAGCAGCACTGTAAGAAGACTTTGTATTAAATAATACAGCTATTTTACATTTTATTATGTGTTTACTTTGTTACATGAAAGACACGAAGGGAGAGATTATTGTTTGTCAAATGAATGAAATGTAATACATGACATATTTTTTTAAATTTTAAATCTAACCCCTACACAAAGAACTACAGACAACTAAGGAATGCTGTAAACAGGAAAAATGGTCTTCCTCAAGAAAGAACACACCAACTGGTTACCAAAAACCAAATGGTCAGCCCTGAAAACACATCTGCAAGTAACATTATACAGACTGAGCAGCAGGTTAGATTTAAAAATGTGTGTGACTATGGATGTGTGTGTGTGTGTGTGTGTGTGTGTGTGTGTGTGTGTGTGTGTGTGTGTGTGTATGTATGTTTGTGTGTGTGAAGTGGAATAAGAAAATATTGATTGATTAATTGATTGTCTGATTTAGTGATCTACCTAAAATATCACTTGTACTGCCTATTTGCCAAGCATGACTTCACTGCAACGTGGATCACACTGATCAGTCTATATAGCTTCAATAACTATTCATGGCCCTTAAAACCCTGATGACTACCACCCATGCTTCTGTACAGTCTTGCTAGCTTGTCTGCCCCACCTTGTGGTTTTAAAATAAAACTGGATCCAGAACCAAAGCCTTTCAGTAGCAATCCTGACTTTGGTTTAGTGGTCTCCTTTCTTCCACTCTCATTGATGTTGGAGTGCTTATTGCAGAAAAGAATCCCACAACATAGGTAAGCCCAATTAATAGAAAAAGAGGCCATGAATTAGGAAGACAGCAAAGAGGGCTCATGGAGGTGGGGCGGGTAGGAGGAAAATTACATAACTATATTATAATCTCAAAGGAAAAATGCATTAAGGATGTCCTGAGGGTACATGCCTTTAATCATAGCACTCAGGAGGCAAAGGCAAGAGAATCTCTGAATTCCAAGCCACTTGGTCTACATAGTAAACTCTAGGACTGCCAGGAATATATACATAGGAAGTTTCATTCTTACGCAAAATTATATTTTTTTCAGGTATATATAGCTGACCTATAAATTACAAAATGTTTGTTTAAAAGTAAAATTTGCTGATTTAAAAAGGTATAAAATCATTCAAAAGAATAACCTCTATGTAGCTTTGCTATTTCTAATATCCTGAGTGGTTTGTGTCCACATTTTGAGAAACTTTGTCCACATGCACCCAAATAAACTACACACATTTGAGCTAGAAGAGGCACAAGTGGTATGCTTATTTGGCTCATACTTGAAAATATACCATTCACTTTGCATTTCTCTCCTTAAAATACATTGTGAACATCTTTTAGGCTAGCATAAAAATGTAAATTATTTTGTTGATAGCACTATAATTCCATACATGGTGATGTAGTACTCTGTATATTTTTGTTGACTGATTTAATTTCCCCAAAATAAATTTCCAGATTAAATTGATTAGGTTTGTTTTGCACATGTAATATTATATCATATATGCAATATTGATATTGGTAGTCAATTCACAATGTTCATAGATATTTCTACCAGAGTATGAAACCACTAACTTATCTGTTACTAGCCTACAAATGATATTCACACAAGCATACGTCTTCATTATTCAGTGTTCGCCTTTGTGCTTTACTTTGTGTTGGGAGTAGAAGACTTACAGCCATTCATTTTCTCTTTTATAAGCCATTGTTTTATGAATTATCTCCTATTATTCATATTTTCTTTTTACTACTGCTCAGTTTTTTTCAGATGATTTTCTCTCTATAGCTCCTAATCTTTCTTGGGGTTATCTATTAATTTCTTATCATGATCTAGAACTCACATGATGGCAATTCTTGCTTTCTTTTTAATGATATTCTATCAACTGAATTTACTTAAATTCTTAGTGTATGTGTGCCTCATCAATTTTCCTTTTATCTTTTTGTATTTCTGGGTTGCTCAAAGTGCCATCACATATGCAAAATTTAAAATCACCTTTTAAATTTTAATTTTAATAAATATTTTAGTTTGATTTATAATCAATGGATGATAGTCATGCATGCCTTTAATCCCAGCATTTGGGAGCAAAGGCTGGTAGATCCCTGAGTTTTGGCCAGACTTGTCTACATAATGATTTCCAGGACAACCAGAGAATCCCTCCCCGTTCCCTCTGAAAGGATTGCATTCATTGAAATAAAATTAAAGCTTTTGGGGAAATCACATGAATAAATAAAGTTATGAATTGAGTTAGGACTTAAAATCCATGTTCCTGAATATACAGAAAAGTATGTAAATATGAATCTTCCAAAATTAGCATTGAATATGATGCAACTGTTAGGAGTATCAACAGCATTTGTATTTTTATGCTCTTTGCAATTTTGTGTGGTCATAAGAAATGCTTAGCGCCATTATACAATTTATGTTGACAGGGAATATCTCCAGAAATGTCAACCCACCATCATCTATGATATAGTAAAGATGACTTCTTCTGTGTCACAGGAATGGTTTCCTTTTTTCACTCCTACGTGTCCCAGTGAGGAGATGTTTGCTGGGCATTAATGGAGGTGTAGGCTTAGGATACAAATAAATTAAATGAACAATTTGAAGGACAGCGATGAGTGGCTGCAAACCTTTCCATTGTCCTCTCCCCTCCCTGTTATTGTTTTTCCTTCTCCCCCCTTTCATCTGCTCTATTCCTTTTCAGTAAGGAAGAGCTCTGAGTAGTCTACTCCATGGGTAGAAGCCTGGAATTGCATTTCAAATAGCCATTCATATATTAACATTGTTCCAGTCTCTTTCCATTACAAATACAATGTAAATGTCAATTTACAAGTCTTTGTTCATGTCTCTGATTACAGCTTTCAGAAACATTCTTAAAACTAGGGCGTGAAAATGAACTGATCCACAATTTAAAACACTAACCCTGGGAAAGCCAAATTATTTTCTGTGATGTCATCTTCACATTGCTCCCCTCCAAATCTTCCACACAAACCATGACCATGACTTCATTAAAATTAAGATCCAAAATCAATAAAAGCAATATATAACTGAACACCTTCCATGCACAAAATTATTTGCTAACACTGATGGATGGTCTTCTGCAGTTGATTTGAAGACCTGGGCCTAGAAGAGATCTGCTCACTGATGTATCTGAACTGTAAGTTCTATGAGTGCACAAACTTCTCATTGTGATTGAAAAATAAATTTGAAAGTTTGTGCTATCTTGAGAGCAGAAATAGATTATCTTATGGCCCTTTAAATGTGTATGTGAATCATGTAATGGACTTGTAAGCTCCCAATTTCCACTTCCTGAGTTCATGGCTTTTTTCTTAGCCTTCCCCCTCCCCACCCTCACCCCTGGAATGCTCTTTCGTTGGTAAGTGGTCTACATGAGTTCTTTATATTTCAGTATTTTATCAACTATGTTTTCTATATATTTTACTAATTGTGGATTAGGTCTAGATATATTATATTAGCTCTTATTTGTAAAAGGTCAATAAAAATTAATTTTGTCCCCATGATAATTTTACAGAATAGTTATCTTTTTTTTAAAAAATATTTTTTATTACGTATTTTCCTCAATTACATTTCCAATGCTATCCCAAAAGTCCCCCAGACACCCCCCCCCCACTCCCCTACCCACCCATTCCCATTTTTTGGCCCTGGCGTTCCCCTGTACTGGGGCATATAAAGTTTGCATATCCAATGGGCCTCTCTTTCCAGTGATGGCCGACTAGGCCATCTTTTGACACATATGCAGCTAGAGTCAAGAGCTCCGGGGTACTGGTTAGTTCATAATGTTATTGCACCTACAGGGTTGCAGATCTCTTTAGCTCCTTGAATACTTTCTCTAGCTCCTCCATTGTGGGCCCTGTGATCCATCCCTTAGCTGACTGTGAGCATCCCCTTATGTGTTTGCTAGGCCCTGGCCTAGTCTCACAAGAGACAGCTATATCTGGGTCCTTTCAGCAAACTCTTGCTAGTGTATGCAATGGTGTCATCGTTTGGCTGATTATGGGATGGATCCCTGGATATGGCAGTCTCTAGATGGTCCATCCTTTTGTCTCAGCTCCAAACTTTGTCTCTGTAACTCCTTCTATGGGTGATTGTTCCCAATTCTAAGAAGGGACAAAGTGTCCACACTTTGGTCTTCATTCTTCTTCAGTTTCTTGTGTTTTGCAAATTGTAGCTTATACCTCGAGTATACTAAGTTTCTGGGCTAATATCCACTTATCAGTGAGTACATATCATTTGAGTTCTTTTGTGATTGTGTATCTTAAGCAACATTTTAAAACTTTAAATTTTCTTTAAGACTTATGCTATGTATTCACACCTCAGACATGTTTCCTTAATACACTTGAAAGCATATGATCTGAGGTAGGAAGCTACAGATCCGTTGTTATGGATGTATTTATGATGAGCAGTTTTAGAGTCATTTATTAAATAATTTTCCACCCTAACTACATACCGCATGTTTCATACATGCTACCTTCTTTCCCCAAATTCTTCTAATTCAAACACCAAAGTTAAACTAATTTTAACTATATTATGATTCATATTATATTTTAATGGAACAACAAACCTTATTCTCTTATCAAATGTAGCTGAAATTTCTTTACCATTTTAATCATTCATATATATATATATATATATATATATATATATATATATATATAGTGATAGTCTCTATAAACCTAAATCCACTCTGACATTTTCCCCCAGTCCACCAGAACTGTTATATTGATGAAGCAATTCTAAATCTGAAGGAAAACGCCTACTTCTATACATTTGTAAATTGGTTAATGGACAGCCATCATCACAGATACAGTGTTCCAAATATAAGCCTAAAACACAGCCTCACTAAGATCTTGCCATAGCCTCTTATTTAAGGCATTCAATTCTGATATTAATAATAGCAGTAATTTATTAATTCACCCGCTTTGCTATGTTTTTATGTGTTGTTTTTGTCAACTCTCATCATCAGTTTGTTTTTTTTCATATTTTTAGATGAACAATGGGGCAAGATGATTTGCTGATAAAACTGACACATTTTCCCAAAGTGATAGGTGTTCTTGTTTCCATTTTCATTTTCACAAAGTGCAGTGTGCTAAAATATTGTCACAAACTCCATTTCCCTACACCAAACAGGACTGTTCTATATACAAAAACTTTCTGTAATCCACGGAGCTTACATTTAATAAAACATATACATGAGATGCAGATGAAATTGTATTTGCATTTAGTAGAGCTAAACATAAAACCTTGAAAACGATGTCAGCTTAGACTGAAATATTTAGTTGGACAACGTCGGAACCACAGATATAATCATTTTATTGTTTTATTGTGATAATTAAATTTCACATATGGATTTCAGCCGTTTCCCCAAACAAATAATTTGCGAAAATACTTGCTTAACTGCTTTGATTATTAATTAGCTTTTAAGTCCTTCTGCCATGTGTCACTGGGGAGCACCACAGATCGCTCCAATGATAAAAAAGCAAGTTTATTGGTGCATGGCAAATGTAAACCTATGAGATCCCTGGCAACAGGAAAATGGCAAATTAAACCAAAACCACATGGAAAGAGAAGTGAATCCCTGGTCAATGGGCATTCAGGAAGGGACGCCAAGCAAATAAACAGCCGGTCCATTAGTTAGTTATTGCCAGCACTAAATGAATAAAACTATTGAGAAAAACATCACAGCAGCACGGCGACAATCTGTGTTAGGTTTGTAGAGCCGGGTGGAAATGGCTGAAAGACGTACGTGGCTGCCGTGAAACGGAGGAATGCAGGTACAGAAGCCAGGCTGAAAGATGCCTCGCATTGGAGGGCAGCGGATGAGCTCCACTCATAATGGCATCCTGCAAAACAGCTGGCTCCTACCCTTCAAATATTGACCGAGTGTTTACAAATCTGGTCCAGTTTCTAGGCAAACAGCTTCTATAAACACAGCTTACCATCTGGTTTCATGGCTCAAGTGCTTCGATGACGTTTTTCCCCAGGGCTGGGGGCTCTTGATTAATTCTAGCAATTTATAGTATGCCTTTGCTTCCTGTCAGGTAGTTAAAACACAAGTGAACTTGGATACAAATTTGTAATTCTGAGAGCATGAGATTTTTCATAGCAAGAGAAGCAGTTGCTGCCAGCTATGCTCGCGGTTCCAGGAGGGAGGTGATGGGTCTAAACTCTCGAGCATAAAT
This sequence comes from Mus caroli, assembly GCF_978045245.1. Taxonomy (NCBI): domain Eukaryota; kingdom Metazoa; phylum Chordata; class Mammalia; order Rodentia; family Muridae; genus Mus; species Mus caroli. The sequence goes on from NW_028227270.1 coordinate 6,043,290, forward strand.
TTGCAGGGCATAGAAGGAAGTAGATTTTATAAGCGGTGTGTACTTTGTTATGCCACATTTACCACACATTATCAAAGGCAAACAGAGGGAGAGGAGAGGTTTTGAGGAGACAAACAGGTTTAGGACTTTATGTAAACAGCCATCATGGTTTTAAGGGTGGTAGCCAAGCAGAGTTTAAAAGTGGGTGTAAGGCAGACCTTAAAGTGTGTGGAATTCAGGCAATAAAAAGCACTGTCATTAAAACCGCACATTCCTACCTCACCAATCTGGCTGTTTCTAACACTGTCCTTCGGCAGTGCCTTGGAAGGCTACATTTGATACGCTTTTACTTAAGTGAGCTGGCCTCTTCGTCACTGTTTAAGAAAGTAATTTTCAAGTTTATCAGATGTGGCTGGGAAGGATGTGACTTGCCTGTGGACTCCTCTATTGAATTGTTAGATTTAAAAAAAAAAAAAAAGATTATTTATGGTGAAACCAGTTTTTCCTTATGTTTTCTATAACTCACAACTTACAACACATTTGTAGTTAGCATTATTACCAAAGGGCATTGTTTGTATTACTAGACTTTATGGGTGCTCTCTGTGTGACAATTACACGCTGAGCTTCACCTTAATTTTCACCTTCCTCATCGATCATTTTTCTGATTTAGTTGAAATTACTGCATCATCAATCTAATTGAGCATTTACTGACATTTCCATTGCAATAACGTGAGATAAGCCGGGCGTGGTGGCGCACGCCTTTAATCCCAGCACTCGGAAGGCAGAGGCAGGCGGATTTCTGAGTTCGAGGCCAGCCTGGTCTACAAAGTGAGCTCCAGGACAGCCAGGGCTATACAGAGAAACCCTGTCTCGAAAAACCAAAAAAAAAAAAAAAAAAAAAAAAAAGTGAGATAAAAATCAATAACTGAATTGCCCTCAAATATGTCTCAAAAATGACCTCAAACCTTTTCTTGACTACGCTCCAGAAGGATTTGTTCAGCTGGTTAGTTTTGCTTTGTTTCACATCAAGCCCCAAACCTGTATTTCAGGTTAAACAAATTGTTGTTGTGACTCAGGCCATATTTACACTCAGGTGTTTTGGCCAACTGAATTCTCAAATCATTCAAGATACGTGAAATTAGGCATAGAAATTGCATCTCATTGTTGAGTGAACTCTAAAAAGGCAGGTCCCATGGAAGTAGAGAATGAGGTGGTGTTCCTGAGAGACTAGGGAGAACAGGAGATGGAAGACTGGGAGATGCTGTAAGGAGCACCAAGCTGTAGTTAGGAGCAGGAAGTGAGCCATGCTGTGTGAAAGAGAACACAGAAAACTACGATGCAGGGCTCTTCCCTGTACTGAAGGATAGGATACTGTGATTGTGTGAAAATAGAAAATGTTTGGAGGATAATCACATCTAACCTGGCTGAAACAATCTACACATGCGTCACTAACTGACATCATGCTTAAAGCTTTGTGTGTGTGTGTGTGTGTGTGTGTGTGTGTGTGTGTGTGTGTGTGTGTGTGTGTGATTTCTATTCATTTATGTATCAGGGTAAATACAAATGTAAAAGTTTTTAAGAAAGTCCATAGCTTCTTGCAAACTTTATATGTCCCAGTACAGGGGAATGTCAGGGCCAAGAAGTGGGAGTGGGTGGGTACGGGAACAGGGTGGGGAGAGGGTATAGGGGACTTTCAGGATAGCATTTGGAATGTAAATGAAGAAAATATATAATAAAAAAATTGAAAAAAAAGAAAGTCCATAGCTGTAAATGAAGACTTTTTGTTTATATGACTATATGTCATCAGATATTAATATTAATATTTCCAAGAAATTTAAATTTCTTTTAAAGATACACATTATATAGTTATATATATATATATATATATATATATATATATATATAGTTATATACATTCTTTTTCTTCCCAAAAGTAGAATACTATGTCACAGGAGATTTTGAAGCAACAATGCTATAACTAAAAATGACAGTTTCCATGAAGGTTATGACACACACGGTGTGAATGTAATTAATAAGTGACATCATTTACTTAAGCTTTCCTTCTTGTCTACTAAGTGGCACAAGAAGTGAGTGAAACTTGGGTGTTTTATGACAAGTCTGATGACATATTCCTTTGTTTGGACGGTTATCAAAACCCATTGTGAATTACAGCCCAAAGTGTCATCTCGCTATGACCTTAAAGGCTTTCGTGTTAGGAGGGGGGGGAGAAAAGGGAGCATCCAAAAGCCAGTGTCAACCAGTAAGAAGGCAGGGGAGCCAGGGGTGGAGGGGGAGGCTTGCCACTCACAGTTCAAACATGAGGTGATACCAGGAATAAGTGATTCTGTGTAACAAGAGCAGCATCATCCAAATGAGACAGACATAGAGGTGGACTGCCCACCCTGGGCAAGCAGTGACATACACTGGCCTATGAAATTAGCTAACAGCGAGTGAGAAGAAGCATAGCACACTGAAAGAGAAAGGTGGAGGGGAAGCCACAGCATGGACAGAATCAAACATGTGCTTCAGAAAGCATAGTTTACATGAGCGGAGGTGGCAAGATTTGAAGTCAAATCCGAAAGTGGGTTACCATCTTCAACGGGACTCCCCTTTCCCAATGTGTAAAATCTACCAGGTCTAAGAAACCATCATGGATTGGTATTTTTGCAATGCCCTGCTCATTCCTTCACACGTGGTGTTTTTGTTGGAACCAAGGAGGAACAAGCAGACGAAAGGAATGGAGAAAAAAAAAAATCATGTATTGTAGGTTCAGGTGCTCTAGTGACCCGACTCTTTGTTCTCAACTTCACATAGTGGCTGCTACTTGCCTGCCAACTCTTCTAATCTAGGACCCCTCAGACAATCTTCAGTCCCCAAATACCATATGGCTATGTTTCCTCTAAACACATTCTCAACCCTCCTGATGCTGTGACCCTTTATGTTGTGGTGAGCCCCTAAACCATAAAATTACTTTGTTGCTACTTATATGAATTATAATGTAAATGTCTGATATGCAGGTTATCTGATAATTGACCTCCCTGGGGTCAAGACCCACAGGTTGATAACCACTGCCTTACATGCACAATAAGGAAAAAAATATCATTACATAGAATTTTCAGAAAGAAAACCTTTAAATAATAAAAAGATGATATCAAAGTTTTTTTTAAAAAAATCACAATGTTAGGTGCTGGAGAGATGATGCCACTGTTTGTTTAGAAGACTCACTACTCTTGCAGAGGTCCCAGATCACCCCTCCCCCACTAGAATACACATGACTGGTCACAACCAAATGGAACTCCAGGTTCCAGGGAATTCAGTGCCCTCCTCTGGCCTCTGAGGACAGCATGAGAATATGATTCATGGGCATATATGTAGGCAAAATATTCAGATAAATAAGTAATAATAAATACATAATAATAAAGTAATTAATAGCTCTTAAACACTGAAGACATCCTAAAGTAATGAGTTTCTACTCCATCGTTGATATCAAGTTAAAGATTAGTTATGTTGTTGGCCTAAAAGCATAAAGAAGAGCCTCTTTCTAATTTCCTCAGCTTGCCCCCAGCTTCTAACACCAAGGCTCTAGAGTCTAGCTAGGTACTGCTATTTGAATATTTTCATTCTAAAAGAGAAAGTACTCGATAAAATCTGGGTAGTTAGAAATGCAAGTTCTCTCAGACTGTGTAATACAAGCTATTGAGCCCAGGGCTCAACCTCACTACTTACCATCGATCTCTCACCACACCCACATGTAAGCCAGTAATTCACTCTGTTCTTTTTCTTCATTAGACAGTGGTCCTCTATCTCTTCAGGAATCCTGCAATCTTCAGTTGAAATAAACCATTATAATAATATAAGCTCACACCCGATTTTGGTTGTATTTCAGGGAAAATTTTTTTACCACATTGTGATCCCCACCAGTTGCTTTACCCAATGGCTATTTCTTGCTTCTTGTTTGTTTTTGTGATTTGCTTGAGTAGATTTTACTAGTTCCCTGTGGTAGAGGCTTCTGTGTTTGCAGACCCCAGCATAGCCTCACAAGAGACAGCTATATCTGGGTCCTTTCAGCAAAATCTTGCTAGTGTATGCAATGGTGTCAGTGTTTGGAAGCTGATTATGGGATGGATCCCTGGATATGGCAGTCTTTAGATGGTCCATCCTTTCTTCACAGCTCCAAACTTTATCTCTGTAACTCATTCCATGGGTGTTTTGTTCCCACTTCCAAGAAGGGGCACAGTGTCCACACTTTGGTCTTCGTTCTTCTTGAGTTTCATGAGTTTAACAAATTGTATCTTATATCTTGGGTATCCTAAGTTTTTGGGCTAATATCCACTTATCAGTGAATACATATTGTGTGAGTTCTTTTGTGAATATGTTACCTCACTCAGGATGATGCCCTCCAGATCCATCCATTTGCCTAGGAATTTCATAAATTCATTCCTTTTAATAGCTGAGTAGTACTCCATTGTGTAAATGTACCACATTTTTGGTATCCATTCCTCTGTTGAGGGGCATCTGGGTTTTTTCCAGCTTCTGGCTATTATAAATAAGGGTGCTATGAACATAGTGGAGCATGTGTCCTTCTTACCGGTTGGAACATCTTCTGGATATATGCCCAGGAGAGGTATTGCTGGATCCTCCGGTAGTACTATGTCCAATTTTCTGAGGAACCGCCAGACTGATTTCCAGAGTGGTTGTACAAGCTTGCAATCCCACCAACAATGGAGGAGTGTTCCTCTTTCTCCACATCCTCGCCAGCATCTGCTGTCACCTGAATTTTTTATCTTAGCCATTCTGACTGGTGTGAGGTGGACTCTCAGGGTTGTTTTGAATTGCATTTCCCTGATGATTAAGGACGTTGACCATTTTTTCAGGCGCTTCTCTGCCATTAGGTATTCCTCAGGTGAGAATTCTTTGTTCAGTTCTGAGCCCCATTTTTTAACGGGGTTATTTGGTTTTCTGGAGTCCACCTTCTTGAGTTCTTTATATATATTGGATATTAGTCCCCTATCTGATTTAGGATAGGTAAAGATCCTTTCCCAATCTGTTGGTGGTCTTTTTGTCTTATTGACAGTGTCATTTGCCTTGCAGAAGCTTTGCAACTTTATGAGGTCCCATTTATTGATTCTCAATCTTACAGCACAAGCCTTTGCTGTTCTATGAAGGAATTTTTCCCGTGTACCCATATCTTCCAGGCTTTTCCCTACTTTCTCCTCTATAAGTTTCAGTGTCTCTGGTTTTATGTGGAGTTCCTTAATCCACTTAGATTTGACCTTAGTACAAGGAGATAGGAATGGATCAATTCGCATTCTTCTACATGATAACCACCAGTTGTGCCAGCACCATTTGTTGAAAATGCTGTCTTTTTTCCACTGGATGGTTTTTGCTCCCTTGTCAAAGATCAAGTGACCATAGGTATGTGGGTTGATCTCAGGGTCTTCAATTCTGTTCCACTGGTCTACTTGTCTGTCGTTATACCAGTACCATGCAGTTTTTATCACAATTGCTCTGTAGTACAGCTTTAGGTCAGGCATGGTGATTCCACCACAGGTTCTTTTATCCTTGAGAAGAGTTTTTGCTATTCTAGGTTTTTTGTTGTTCTAGATGAATTTGCAGATTGCCCTTTCTAATTCGTTGAAGAATTGAGTTGGAATTTTGATGGGGATTGCATTGAATCTGTAGATTGCTTTTGGTAAGATAGCCATTTTTACAATGTTGATCCTGCCAATCCATGAGCATGGGAGGTCTTTCCATCTTCTGAGATCTTCTTTAATTTCTTTCTTCAGGGACTTGAAGTTCTTGTCATACAGATCTTTCACTTCCTTAGTTAGAGTCACGCCAAGGTATTTTATATTATTGTGACTATTGAGAAGGGTGTTGTTTCCCTAATTTCCTTCTCTGCCTGTTTATCCTTTGTGTACAGAAAGGCCATTGACTTGCTTGAGTTAATTTTATATCCAGCTACTTCACCGAAGCTATTTATCAGGCTTAGGAGTTCTCTGGTGGAATGTTTAGGGTCACTTATGTATACTATCATATCATCTGCAAAAAGTGATATTTTGACTTCTTCTTTTCCGATTTGTATCCCCTTGATCTCCTTTTGTTGTCTAATTGCTCTGGCTAGGACTTCAAGTACAATGTTGAATAGGTAGGGAGAGAGTGGGCAGCCTTGTCTAGTCCCTGATTTTAGTGGGATTTCTTCCAACTTCTCAACATTTACTTTGATGTTGGCTACTGGTTTGCTGTAGATTGCTTTTATCATGGTTAGGTATGGGCCTTGAATTCCTGATCTTTCCAAGACTTTTATCATGAATGGGTGTTGGATTTTGTCAAATGCTTTTTCAGCATCTAATGAGATGATCATGTGGTTTTTGTCTTTGAGTTTGTTTATATAATGGATTACATTGATGGATTTTCGTATATTGAAACATCCTTGCATCCCTGGGATGAAGCCTACTTGTTCAGGATGGATGATTGTTTTGATGTGTTCTTGAATTCGGTTAGCGAGAACTTTATTGAGGATTTTTGCATCAATATTCATAAGGGAAATTGGTCTGAAGTTCTCTATCTTTGTTGGGTCTTTATGTGGTGTAGGTATCAGAGTAATTGTGGCTTCATAGAATGAGTTGGGTAGAGTACCTTCTGATTCTATTTTGTGGAATAGTTTGTGAAGAACTGGGATTAGATCTTCTTTGAAGGTTTGATAGAACTCTGCACTAAACCCATCTGGTCCTGGGCTTTTTTTGGTTGGGAGACTATTAATGACTGCTTCTATTTCTTTAGGGGATATGGGACTGTTTAGATCATTAACCTGATCTTGATTTAACTTTGGTACCTGGTATCTGTCTAGAAACTTGTCCATTTCATCCAGGTTCTCCAGTTTTGTTGAGTATAGCCTTTTGTAGAAGGATCTGATGGTGTTTTGGATTTCTTCAGGGTCTGTTTTTATGTCTTCCTTTTCATTTATGATTTTGTTAATTAGAATACTTTCCCTATGCCCTCTAGTGAGTCTGGCTAAGGGTTTATCTATCTTGTTGATTTTCTCAAAGAACCAGCTCCTCGATTGGTTGATTCTTTGAATTGTTCTTCTTGTTTCCACTTGGTTGATTTCACCCCTGAGTTTGATTATTTCTTCCTTCTACTCCTCTTGGGTGAATTTGCTTCCTTTTGTTCTAGAGCTTTTAGGTGTGTTGTCAAGCTGCTAAAGTGTGCTCTCTCTAGTTTCTTTTTGGAGGCACTCAGAGCTATGAGTTTTCCTCTTAGAAATGCTTTCAATGTGTCCCATAAGTTTGGGTATGTTGTGGCTTCATTTTCATTAAACTCCAGAAAGTCCTTAATTTCTTTCTTTATTCCTTCCTTGACCAAGGAATCATTGAGAAGAGTGTTGTTTAGTTTCCACGTGAAGGTTGGCTTTTTATTATTTATTTTGTTATTGAAGATCAGTCTTAGTCCATGGTGGTCTGATAGGATGCATGGGACAATTTCAATATTTTTGTATATGTTGAGGCTTGTTTTGTGACCAATTATGTGGTCAATTGTGGAGAAGGTACCGTGAGGTGCTGAGAAGAAGGTATATCCTTTTGTTTTAGGATAAAATGTTCTGTAGATATCTGTCAGATCCATTTGTTTCATAACCTCTGTTAGTTTCACTGTGTCCCTGTTTAGTTTCTGCTTCCATGATCTGTCCATTGGTGAAAGTGGTGTGTTGAAGTCTCCCACTATTATTGTGTGAGGTGCAATGTGTGATTTGAGCTTTACTAAAGTATCTTTAATGAATGTGGCTGCCCTTGTATTTGGAGCATAGATATTCAGAATTGATAGTTCCTCTTGGAGGATTTTACCTTTGATGAGAATGAAGTGCCCTTCCTTGTATTTTTGATGACTTTGGGTTGGAAGTCAATCTTATCAGATATTATAATGGCTACTCCAACTTGTTTCTTCCTACCATTTGCTTGGAAAATTGTTTTCCAGCCTTTCATTCTGAGGTAGTGTCTATCTTTTTCTCTGAGATGAGTTTCCTGTAAGCAGCAAAATGTTGGGTTCTGTTTCTCTAGCAAGTCTGTTAGTCTATGTCTTTTTATTGGGGAGTTGAGTCCATTGATATTAAGAGATATTAGGGAGAAGTAATTGTTGTGTCCTTTTATTTTTGTTGTTAGAGTTGGTGTTCTGTTTTTGTGGCTGTCTTCTTTTAGGTTTGTTGAGGGATTACCTTCTTGCTTTTTCTAGGACGTGGTTTCCGTCCTTGTATTGGTTTTTTTCTGTTATTATCCTTTGAAGGGCTGGATTCGTGGAAAGATAATGTGTGAATTTGGTTTTCTCGTGGAATACTTTGGTTTCTCCATCTATGGTAATTGAGAGTTTGGCTGGGTATAGTAGCCTGGGCTGGAAATTGTGTTCTCTTAGTTTCTGTATAACATCTGTCCAGACCCTTCTGGATTTCATAGTCTCTGGTGAAAAATCCGGTGTAATTCTGATAGGCTTGCCTTTATATGTTACTTGACCTTTTTTCCTTACTGCTTTTAGTATTCTATCTTTATTTAGTGCATTTGTTGTTCTGATTATTATGTGTCAGAGGAATTTCTTTTCTGGTCCAGTCTATTTGGAGTTCTGTAAGCTTCTTGTATGTTCATGGGCATCTCTTTCTTTAGGTTAGGGAAGTTTTCTTCTATAATTTTGTTGAAGATATTTGCTGGTCCTTTGAGTTGAAAATCTTCATTCTCATCTACTCCTATTATCCATATGTTTGGTCTTCTCATTTTGTCCTGGATTTCCTGGATGTTTTGAGTTAGGATCTTTTTGGATTTTGTATTTTCTTTGATTGTCGTGCCAATGTTCTCTATGGAGTCTTCTGCACCTGAGATTCTCTCTTCCATCTCTTGTATTCTGTTGCTGATGCTCGCATCTATGGTTCCAGATTTCTTTCGTAGGGTTTCTATCTCCAGCGTTGCCTCAATTTGGGTTTTCTTCATTGTCTCTACTTCCCTTTTTAGGTCTTGGATGGTTTTATTCAATTCCATCACCTGTTTGGTCTGGTTTTCCTGCAGTTCTTTAAGGGATTTTTGTGCTTCCTCTTTAATGTCTTCTACCTGTTTAGCAGTGTTCTCCTGTATTTCTTTAAGTGTGTTATTAAAGTCCTTCTTGATGTCCTCTACCATCATCATGAGATATGCTTTTAGATCCAGGTCTAGCTTTTCCGGTGTGTTGGGGTGCCCTGGACTGGGCAAAGTGGGAGTGCTGGGTTCTGATGATGGTGAGTGGTCTTGGTTTCTGTTAGTAAGATTATTACGTTTCCTTTCGCCATCTGGTAATCTCTGGGGTTAGTTGTTATCATTGTCTCTGTTTAAAGATTGGAGCAGATGCTGTGTTCTACTCACCAGAAGTCTTAAGATCCTGTGGCGAGTGTTGTGGGTAGCTGGCGGGTGTCAGCTGACCCTGCGCCCTAGCTACCTCTGTGCTGGTCAGACCGGAAGAGGCTTGTGGCCCTACTCAGGCTGGTTTTCTGCCTCCCCAACCAAAGCAGCCTCAGGTCCCGCTCGATTGGACTGGGGCAGAAGCTGTGTTCCACTCACCAGAAGTTCAAGATCCTGTGGCGGGTGTCGTGGGTAGCTGGCAAGTGTCAGCTGACCTTGCGCCCTAGCTACCCAGGTGCTGGTCAGACCAGAAAAGGCTTGTGGCCCTACTCAGGCTGGTTTTCTGCCTCCCCAACCAAAGCAGTCTCAGGTCCTGCGCGCAACTGGACTGGAGCAGAAGCTGTGTTCCACTCACCAGAAGTCTTATGATCCTGTGGCGGGTGTCGTGGGTTGCTGGCGGGTGTCAGCCGACCCTGCGCCCCAGCCACCCCGGTGCTGGTCAGACAGGAAGAGGCCTGTGGCCCCACTCAGGCCGGCTTTCTGCTTCCCTAACTAAAGCAGTCTCAGGTCCCGCGCGATTGGATTGGATTAGAAGCTGTGTTCCACCCACCAGAAGTCCCAAGATCCTGTGGCGGGTGTGGTGGGCAGCTGGCGGGTGTCAGGCGACCCTGTGCCCTAGCTACCCCGGTGCTGGTCAGACCGGAAGAGGATTGTGGCCCTACTCAGGCCGGATTTCTGCTTCCCTAATTAATGCAATCTCAGGTCCTGCGCGCAATTGGATTTGAGCAGAAGCTGTGTTCCACTCACCAGAAGTCTTAAGATCCTGTGGAGGGTGTTGTGGGTAGCTGGCGAGTGTCAGCAGATCCTGCGCCCTAGCTACTCCGGTGCTGGTCCGACCGGAAGAGGCTTGTGGCCCTACTCAGGCCGGTTTTCTGCCTCCCCAACCAAAGCAGCCTCAGGTCCCGCTCAATTGGACTGGGGCAGAAGCTGTGTTCCACTCACCAGAAGTTCAAGATCCTGTGGCGGGTGTCGTGGGTAGCTGGCAGGTGTCAGCCGACTCTGCGCCCTAGCTACTCCGGTGCTGGTCATACAGGAAGAGGCTTGTGGCCCTACACAGACCGGTTTTCTGCTTCCCTAACCAATGCAGTCTCAGGTCCTGCGCGCAACTGGACTGGAGCAGAAGCTGTGTTCCACTCACCAGAAGTCTTAAGATCCTGTGGCAGGTGTCGTGGGTTGCTGGCGGGTGTCAGCCGACCCTGCGCCCCAGCCACCCCGGTGCTGGTCAGACAGGAAGAGCGGCTGTACCAATTCACAAGCAAGAATGGAAACATTCTTCAGATGCCTGGTAGCAACTGCTTGCCTCACTCTGTATTAAAAAGTAAGTCTCAAACTTTAAATGCCCATTAAATGCCTGGTGGCTTTCCATTTGGAAGACAGCCTCCTCCAATAAAGCCCTCATGCTACAGATTGCGAGTCTTGGTCCTTTCTATATTTCTCCAGTGTCTTTTCCTTACACAGTAGCCCCATGTATTACCTCCCCAAACAGCCATCTCCAAAGTTGCCATGTAAGCCAGAGACAGTAGTAACTTTCACCTCCTGAGATTCAAGCCAACTTGATTTTCAACATATCTACAAAAGCTTGCATATATTTCCTGCCCACGGTGCTAACAAACGGGTTCTAAAGGCAAAGAGAAAAAGAAATTACAGTATGTTGCTAAAATTTCCCCCAAATTCTCTAGGCTTCCTGTTTGAATAACCTTCTCAACTCCAGAGCTCTCTCTGTTGCCAATGCTCTTCGGTGTCAGTCTATTGCCTAACTTGATGTGTAGGAGATTAAAATCCAGTGGAACTGATGCAGCAGTAATCTCTATTTGCTCTCTGATTTCTCCAGCCTTCTTTACTTATTCTAAGCGGTTCTGTTTAGCAAAGCACCACTTTTTTTTTTTTTTTGGGGGGGGGGGGGCCTGGACAAATCCTTCTTTCTTTCTATACTGTGAAAGATAAACATCTTAACCTGCGACCAAGGAAATAAGAGTCACCTTTGATTGTTTCCCTTGGGGACTGTTGTTTGATGGAATCTCTTTGGGGGAGGGTGACAAAAAGCATATAAATTCACCTAGAAGGTTTGGTTTTGTTTTTTGTTTTTTATTTCTGTAATTACTAGTGACTTTTATTATCAATTTTTGTTTATTTTTTATTAAGTATTTTCTTCATTTACATTTCCAATGCTATCCAAAAGTCCCCCATACCTTCCCCACCCCTCACTCCCCTCCCCACCCACTCCTACATCTTGGCCCTGGAATTCCCCTGTACTGAGGCATATAAAGTTTGTAAGACCAATGGGACTCCCTTTCCAATGATGGCTGACTAGGCCATCTTCTGATACATATGCAGCTAGAGGCATGAGCTCTGGGGCAATACGGGTTAGTTCATATTGTTGTTCCACCTATAGGGTTACAGACCCCTTTAGAAATTTGGGTACTTTCTCTAGCTCCTCCATTGGGGGCCCTGTGATCCATCCAATAGCTGACTGTGATCATCCACTTCTGTGTTTGCTAGGCCCCAGCATAGCCTCACAACAGAGAGCTATATCTGTGTCCTTTCAGCAAAATCTTGCTAGTGTATGCAAAGGTGTCAGCATTTGGAGGCTGATTATGGGATGGATCCCCGGATATGGCAGTCTCTAGACAGTCAATCCTTTCGTCTCAGCTCCAAACTTTGATTGTGTTACCTCACTCAGGATGATGCCCTCCAGGTCCATCCATTTGCCTAGGAATTTCATAAATTCATTCTTTTTAATAGCTGAGTAGTACTACATTGTGTAAATGTACCACATTTTATGTATCCATTCCTCTGTTGAGGGGCATCTGGGTTCTTTCCAGCTTCTGCCTATTATAAATAAGGCTGCTATGAACATAGTGGAGTATGTGTCCTTCTTACCAGTTGGAATATCTTCTGGATATATGCCCAGGAGAGGAATTGCGGAATCCTCTGATAGTACTATGTCCAATTTACTGAGGAACCGCCAAACTGATTTCCAGAGTGGTTGTACAAGTTTGCAATCCCACCAACAATGGAGGAGTGTTCCTCTTTCTCCACATCCTCTCCAGCATCTGCTGTCACCTGAATTTTTGATCTTAGCAATTCTGACTGGTGTGAGGTAGAATCTCAGGTTTTTTTTTTTTTTTGATTGGCATTTCCCTTATGATTAAGGATGCTGAACATTTTTTCAGGTGCTTCTCAGCCATTTGATATTCCTCAGGTGAAAATTCTTTGTTTAGCTCTGAGCCCCATTTTTAATGGGGTTATTTGATTTTCTGGAGTCCACCTTCTTGAGTTCTTTATATATATTGGATATTAGCCCCCTATCTGATTTAGGATAGGTAAAGATCCTTTCCCAATCTGTTGGTGGCCTTTTTATCTTATTGACGGTGTCATTTGCCTTACAGAAGCTTTGCAATTTTATGAGGTCCCATTTGTCGATTCTGGATCTTACACCACAAGCCATTGCTGTTCTATTCAGGAATTTTTCCCCTGTGCCCATATCTTCGAGGCTTTTCCCCACTTTCTCCTCTATACGTTTCAGTGTCTCTGACTTTATGTGGAGTTCCTTGATCCACTTAGATTTGACCTTAGTACAAGGAGATAGGAATGTATCAATTCGCATTCTTCTACATTCTTGTGCACGCCCGACTTGCCAGCAAGAATGACGCAGCAACAGGATCCTTCTGCACACGTTTATTGGGAGAGTTTGATTGCAGAGGCGAAGAGACCCCAAGCCCAGAACTGGTGTTGCTTATATAGGCCTAGGAGAGGCGTGTCTCACACCCGGATTGGCTATGCATGGAATATGCTTACCACCTCATTTGCATGTCTAAATCTGATTGGTTAACTTCTCTCTCATCTGATTTGTTAACTTCTCTCTCATCTGATTGGTTAATTCTCAAAACCTCATCTTGGCAAAAAAAAAATTGAATGCCTATGTGTGCGTGGTGGCCAGTGGTAGCCAGCGCCAACCTGCAACGGCACATGTGGCTTCCCACATCTCCCCCTTTTTGTTTTAATAAAATGAGGCTGGACTAGGCCTTTGCAATTATGTCCATCCGCTGTGGCTTCTGTTTTAGGTCGTTCCTCAAATGTCACAGCCTTACCCGTCATAGGGTAACCCTATCGCCACCGGCCCCATGTCTTAGGTTGGTCTGTGTATGAGGAAAGTTGCCCGTCTCTGGATACCGCAGTGCTGTGTGACAGTAACTGCTAAATGACCTAAGGCGAACTCTACAAAAGAGGCCAGCCAAGTTTTAAAAAAATGAATTAGTGGGGAAATCATGATTACCCTACTGCATGCAATGAGGAAACCTCAGCGATGTGCAAGGGCTGATCAATGATCATTGAGTCTCTCTCATCCCAGTGCAATGGATCCATAAATCCGTGGGGTGCAAGAGCAGAGAACTCAGATGCGACTAATTCTTGAGCATAGATAACCAAACTTCAGGGGAGGCGCCGTTTTCAATAGCTAAAAGTGCCTGAGTTATAATCACCTTGTCACGTTTTTGTTGGGTTCTGAATTTGCATACCAACCAGAGCATGAACACCAGTCCACAGCATATGGCAGCACCAAACAAAATCATTCCCACCCATTCCTTAAAGTAAGAAAAAGCAGAGGTAAGCCAAGAGGTAAAATTGCCAACAATGATGGGTTCTATTTGAGTTCCATTAAGGCTTAAAATCTGGCATTAGATGTAAAGAATTGAGGAAACACCTGAATGAGTCAACAGCATGGTTTCAGAAACACAGAGCTCTTTAGTTCTCATTAGTGGGAGCACCCCCAACCACAGGAATATCTGCGTCCTCATAGCTCTGCTTGTTTTGAATTGCTCTGCTCAGCCATTCTGGGACCCACAGCTGTTGTCGGTAATCCTGGAGAAACACACAAACAGACCCTCTCGCCCATGTCAACACCCTCAACACCGGTGGGCAATGATTTCCACGCCCTTATGGCAATCTGATTCACCTGCTCAAACACCTGCACTAGATATCCTGTCTGTTGTTGTGCAAAGCGACCTTGACCAAGCAGCATATCCCTATCCCGTGCTGGATTTCCTGCAGCCGAGTTAGCTGCTGCCTGTTCATTTGCAAATTCAATAAAGAAGGCTTTCCAATATAAATACTGCCCAGGTGAAAGGTATGCCTTCACTAAGACTGCCCAATCGGACGGTGTCATGCAGTGTCTATTCAAGGCCTCTACTTGAGCCACAGTATAGGAGGCAGTTAAGCCATAAGTAAATTCCTGATTACTTTGAAATCTAGAGGCTCATGATATATCTGCCCTGCTTGGTCGGTGAAAACAGGACATCCCAGCAAGGAGAATCTAACCTCTCTCCAAACTTCCGAACAGAAGGTCCGCCTATAGGTGACTACTGAGGAGGCATAGGGAGGGGGCGCAGAAGCTAATTCACCTTCCTCCTCTGCCTCGGCTCTTTTATTTTGTCCTTTCTGTCCACCGGATAACACTGTGTCTCCTTTCTTTTTCTTTTTTCTTTTTAAGCCCTTCTCCTCTTCCGACATACTTTCTTGTTGCTCTGGAAGGATTTTCTGACCTGTCTTGACTGCATCTACACACAGTTTCAAACAGTAACAGAGTCCATATATCAGAACAAACAAGACCAAAACTACCCACAAAGGGTCAATGGGAGAAAAAGGCATAACTCATGAATCTTAACTTGTCCCAAAGCTGAGAACCTTATCGTCTCAATCCTTTCTTTCCTTCTTTTCTCTCTTTCCCTTCTCTCCTTCCTTTCTTTCCTTTCCTTTCCTTTCTTTCCCTTCCTTTCCTTTCATTTCCCTTTTCCTTTCCTTCACTATTTCCTTTTCTTTATCACTGATTCCTTTTATTTTTCCTCCCTTTTCTTTTCCTTTTTCTTAAAAGACATATCCCCCTTTAACCTGGGGATCAATTTGGGAGACTTACCAGTACCACCGTTCCTCAGCTGAAGAGTTCTGAATCCACACAGTCGGATCCTTCTCAGCAGTCTGTTTTGCAGGAACACTTCATTACCACCATTCCCCAGCTTAATAGTTCGGAATCCACGCCAGATCCTTCTCAGCAGTTTGTTTTAAGGGAACACTTTATTAACTGCTCCTTCCCCACGATGCAGTTCTGAATCCTCCCTGTAGCAGGGGGTCTTCGCTCATGCCTGAAGATGTTTCTTTTCCCGGGTTTCGGCACCACTTCTTGCACTCGCCTAACTCGCCAGCAAGAACAACACAGCAATAGGATATTTCTGCACACATTTATTGGGAGAGCTTGATTGCAGAGGCGAAGAGACCCCAAGCCCAGAACTGGTGCTGCTTATATAGGCTTAGGAGAGGCATGTCTCACACCCGGATTGGTTATGCATGGGTTATACTTACCACCTCATTTGCATGTCTACATCTGATTGGTTAACTTGCCTCTTATCTGATTGGTTAAATTCTCTCTTATCTGATTGGTTAACTTGTCTCTCATCTGATTGGTTAACTTGTCTCTCATCTGATTGGTTAATACTCAAAACATCATCTTGGCAAAAAAAAAAATTTAATGTCTATGTGTGCGTGGTGGCCAGTGGTAGCCAGTGCCACCCTGCAACTGCACATATGGCTTCCCACACTACATGATAACTGCCAGTTGTGCCAGCACCATTTGTTGAAATTGCTGTCTTTTTTCCATTGGATGCTTTTAGCTCCTTTGTCAAAGATCAAGTGACTATAGGTGTGTAGGTTCATTTCTGGGTCTTCAATTCTATTCCATTGGTCTACTTGTCTGTCTCTATACCAGTACCATGTAGTTTTTATCACAATTGCTCTGTAGTACAACTTTAGGTCAGGCATGGTGATTCCACCAGAGCTTCTTTTATCCTGAAGAAGAGTTTTTGCTATCCTAGGTTTTTTGTTATTCCAGATGAATTTGCAGATTGCCCTTTCTAATTCGTTGAAGAATTGAGTTGGAATTTTGATGGGGATTGATTTGAATCTGTAGATTGCTTTTGGCAAGATAGCCATTTTTATTATATTGATCCTGCCAATCTATGAGCATGGGAGATCTTTCCATCTTCTGAGATCTTCTTTAATTTCTTTCTTCAGAGACTGGAAGTTCTTATCATACAGATCTTTCACTTCCTTAGTTAGAGTCATGCCAAGGTATTTTATATTGTTTGTGACTATTGAGAAGGGTGTTGTTTCTCTGATTTCTTTCTCAGCCTCTTTATCCTTTGTGTAGAGAAAGGCCATTGACTTGTTTGAATTAATTTTATATCCAGCGACTTCATTGAAGCTGTTTATCAGGTTTAGGAGTTCTCTGGTGGAATTTTTAGGGTCACTTATATATACTATCATATCATCTGCAAAAAGTGTTATTTTGACTTCTTCCTTTCCAATTTGTATCCCCTTGATCTCCTTTTGTTGTGGAATTGCTCTGGCTAGGACTTCAAGTACAATGTTGAATAGGTAGGGAGAAAGTGGGCAACCTTGTCGAGTCCCTGATTTTAGTGGGATTGCTCCCAACTTCTCACCATTTACTTTGATGTTGGCTACTGGTTTACTGTAGATTGCTTTTATCATGTTTAAATATGGGCCTTGAATTCCTGATCTTTCCAAGACTTTTACCATGAATTGGTGTTGGATTTTGTCAAATGCTTTCTCCACATCTAACAAAATAATCATGTGGTATTGTCTTTGAGTTTGTTTATAGAGTGGATTATGTTGATGGATTTCTGTATATTAAACTGTCCCTGCATTAATGGAATGAAACCTACTTGGTCATGATTGTTTTGATGTGTTTTTGGATTCGGTTAGTGAGAATTTTATTGAGTATATTTGCATCGATATTCATAGGGAAATTGGTCTGAAGTTCTCTATCTTTGTTGGGTCTTTCCGTGGTTTAGGTATCAGAGTAATTGTGGCTTCATAAAATGAATTGGGTAGGATACCTTCTGTTTCTATTTTGTGGAATAGTTTGTGAAGAACTGGAATTAGATCGTCTTTGAAGGCCTAATAGAACTCTGCACTAAACCCATCTACCTGGTCCTGAGCTTTTTTTGGTTGGGAGACTATTAATGACTGCTTCTATTCCTTTAGGGGATATAGGACTGTTTAGATCATTAACCTGATCCTGATTTAACTTTGGTAACTGGTATCTGTCTAGAAATTTGTTCATTGCATCCAGGTTTTCCAGTTATGTTGAGTATAGCGTTTTGTAACAATCTGATGGTGTTTTGGACTTCTTCAGGATCTGTTGTTATGTCTCGCTTTTCATTTCTGATTTTGTTGATTAGGATGCTGCCCCTGTGCCCTCTAGTGAGTTTGGCTAAGGGTTTATCTACATTGTTGATTTTCTCAAAGAACCAGCTCCTTGTTTGGTTGATTCTTTGAATAGTTTTTCTTGTTTCCACTTGGTTGATTTCACCCCTGAGTTTGATTATTTCCTGCCATCTACTCCTCTTGGGTGAATTTGCTTCCTTTTGTTCTAGAGCTTTTAAGTGTGTTGTCAAGCTGCTAGTGTGTGCTCTCTCTAGTTTCTTTTTGGAGGCACTCAGAGCTATAAGTTTTCCTCTTAGAAATGCTTTTATTGTGTCCCATAAATTTGGGTATGTTGTGGCTTCATTTGCATTAACCTCTAAAAAGTCTTTAATTCCTTTCTTTATTCCTTTCTTGACCAAGGTATCATTGAGAAGAGTGTTGTTCAGTTTCCACGTGAATGTTGGCTTTCTATTATTTATGTTGTTATTAAAGATCAGCCTTAATCCATGGTGGTCAGATAGGATGCATGGGACAATTTCAATATTTTTGTATCTGTTGAGGCCTGTTTTGTTACCAATTATATGGTCAGTTTTGGAGAAGGTACCATGAGGTGCTAAGAAGAAGGTATATCCTTTTGTTTTAGGATAAAATGTTCTGTAGATATCTGTTAAATGCATTTGTTTACTAACTTCTCTTAGTTTCACTGTGGCCCTGTTTAGTTTCTGTTTCCACAATCTGTCCATTAATGAAAGTGGTGTGTTGAAGTCTCCCACTATTATTGTGTGAGGCACAATGTGTCCTTTGAGCTTTACTAAAGTTTCTTTAATGAATGTGGCTGACCTTGCATATGGAGCATAGATACTCAGAATTGAGAGTTCTTCTTGGAAGATTTTAACTTTGATGAGTATGAAGTGTCCCTCCTTGTCTTTCTTGATAACTTTGGGTTGGAAGTTGATTTTATTCGATATTAGAATGGCTACTCCAGCTTGTTTCTTCAGAC
The DNA here is from genome assembly GCF_978045245.1 of Mus caroli. Taxonomy (NCBI): domain Eukaryota; kingdom Metazoa; phylum Chordata; class Mammalia; order Rodentia; family Muridae; genus Mus; species Mus caroli. The sequence continues at coordinate 6,061,896 of NW_028227270.1, forward strand.
CATTTGCTTGGAAATTTGTTTTCCAGCCTTTCATTCTGAGGTAGTGTCTGTCTTTTTCCCTGAGATGGGTTTCCTGTAAGCAGCAAAATGTTGGGTCCTGATTGTGTAGCCAGTCTGTTAGTCTATGTCTTTTTATGGGGGAATTGAGTCCATTGATATTAAGAGATATTAAGGGAAAGTAATTGCTGCTTCCTATATTATTTTTTTGTTAGAGTTGGCATTCTGTTCTTGTGGCTGTCTTCTTTTAGGTTTGTTGAAGGATTACTTTCTTGCTTTTTCTACGGCATGGTTTCTGTTTTTGTATTGGTTTTTTTTCTGTTAGTATCCTTTGAAAGGCTGGATTCGTGGAAAGATAATGTGTGAATTTAGTTTTGTCGTGGAATATTTTGGGTTCTCCATCTATGGTAATTGAAAGTTAGGCTGGGTATATATAGTAGCCTGGGCTGGCATTTGTGTTCTCTTAGTGTCTGTATAACATCTGTCCAGGCTCTTCTGGCTTTCATAGTCTCTGGTGAAAAGGCTGGTGTAATTCTAATAGGCCTGCCTTTATATGTTACTTGACATTTTTCCCTTACTGCTTTTAATATTCTATCTTTATTTAGTGCATTTGTTGTTCTGAATATTATGTGTCAGAGGAATTTCTTTTCTGGTCTAGTCTATTTGGAGTTCTGTAGGCTTCTTGTATGTTCATGGACATCTCTTTCTTTAGGTTTGGGAAGTTTTCTTCTATAATTTCGTTGAAGATATTTGCTGGCCCTTTAAGTTGAAAAATCTTCATTCTCATCTATCTACTCCTATTATCCGTAGGTTGGGTCTTCTCATTGTGTCCTGGATTTCCTGGATGTTTTGAGTTAGGATCTTTTTGCATTTTGTATATTCTTTGATTGTTGTGCCGATGTCCTCTGTGGAATCTTCTGCACCTGAGATTCTCTCTTCCATATCTTTTATTCTGTTGCTGATGCTCGCATCTATGGTTCCAGATTTTTTTTCCTAGGGTTTCTATCTCCAGCATTGCCTCACTTTGCATTTTCTTTATTGTGTCTACTTCCCTTTTTAGGTCTAGTATGGTTTTGTTCATTTCCATCACCTGTTTGGATGTGTTTTCCTGTTTTTCTTTTAAGGACTTCTACCTGTTTGGTTGTGTTTTCCTGTTTTTCCTTAAGGACGTGTGACTCTTTAGCAGTGTTCTCCTGTATTTGTATTTTTTAAGTGAGTTAATAAAGTCCTTCTTAATGTCCTCTACCATCATCATGAGTTATGTTTTTCAATCTGGGTCTAGCTTTTCGGGTGTGTTGGGGTGCTCAGGAGTGGGTGAGTTGAGAGTGCTGCGTTCTGATGATGGTGAGTGGTCTTGGTTTCTGTTAGTAAGATTCTTAGGTTTGATTTTCGCCATCTGTTAATCTCTGAAGCTAGTTGTTATAGTTGTCTCTGGTTAGAACTTGTTCCTCCTGTGATTCTGTTAGCCTCTATCAGCAGACCTGGGAGACTAGATCTCTCCTGAGTTTCAGTGGTCTGAGCACTCTCTGCAGGCAAGCTCTCCTCTTGTAGGGAAGGTGCACAGATATCTGGCTTTCAGACCTGCCTCCTGGCAGAAGATGAAGGCACGAAACAGAGCCTGTCCCAGAAGCTGTGTCACTTCGGCCTGTCCCAGAAGCTGTTAGCTTCTATATTCCACACTCTCACGTGCACAGACTAGTCTCAGAGGGACCCGGAAACCAAGATGGCTCCCCCAGGTGCTCCAGCAAAGCCCTCCCGGGCAGGGCAGACACCTTTCCTCTGGCAGGTAAGGTGCATGGGTGTCTTGAGCCCGAAATGGGGTCTGCCTCAGAAGCTGTCCTCTAGGGACCTTGACGGTGTCTACTAACTCTGCGCCCAAGGTGACCAGATGCTGGTACAGGCCGGAAGGGACTTTTGACCCTGGTCAGGTCAGGTTTTCTGCTTCCCTAATGCTGTCTCAGGTCCTGCGCGATTGGATTGGAACAGGTGTTGTGTTCCACTCACCAGAGGTCCTAAGATCTCGTGGAGAGTCTCTAGAGACCTTGGGGGTGTCTGCTGACTCTGCATCCAGGTGACCCGGTGCTGGCACTGACCGGAAGGGACTTGTGACCCTGGTCAGGCCGGGTTTTCTGCTTCCACCTAGAAGTTTTAAAGCAAGCTTGGACACTATGCCTGTGCTTAATTTTTCTTTTTGTCTTGAATCTCCAGCAATTCCTCATCACTTTCTTCCACTCTAGCACCCACATCATGCCATACTCACAGGACCATCATGAGTCTTATTTCCCTATTTAGGCACCCTACCTAAGCTACCTTCTTGGTCCTTGCTATATTTCTGGTCCTCTTGATGATCCTTTGATTCATTCCCTTTGCCAAAAGTTCCCATGGCCTAGAGTGAAAGGAACCACAAAGAATTCATGCTGTGTTTCCTTTCTCTCCCAAATCTCCCAGGTAGGCAGGGCAGGATGCTCCCATCCTGGATTATTTGCTCCTTAAACCTTCTAATATTGTTTCTCTCTATCCATCAGCATTGCAGAATCCTCTCCAGGGGTGTGAGTTTATATCTTATTGTCCCGTGTCTGGCAGCAGACTCCGCAGGTGGCCAACACAGATGGGGGTGGGGAGAGTCTGACAGCTGAGTTAATTGATAGATGGGTGTCCAGAGCCCTGTCAAAATGCCAGTGGGGAGAGAGGGTACTATGGGTAAAAGTGTGCAAAGACATTCTATAAGGGTCAAAATATTTTTGTTCCTCACATTACTTTGATTTTATTTTCTTGACATCTATTGTATTAACAATTAACCAGTATGCATTATTTCTAGTTATTAGTGAATGGCATTTCCCACCATCTCTCAAGTGCTCCATTAACATTTTTTATGGTGATTGTTTATTGGAATAGAGATCACACACCGATCCTAAGTTGTCATGGCATCCAAGAGGTATTAGAAGAAGGAAATGACCTTTCTTTCTCTACTCATTTTTTCAACTATAGTTTTGAGCCAAGAAATAAGTTTCTATTGAAGTCTCTTGGGAGACTTCTCCCTCTACTCTGCCACACCTGAGAGTTTTTTTCCCCCATATTATGTATTACTGTTAAATGAAAAGGGTACTGCATTTCTACCAAGTTTACTAAGTTGAACTAAATTATAGCAAATCTACTTGATATATGTAGATTATTTTCATTTTGCTTTGTCTTTCTTTTTTTATTAAGGCATTTTTATTAGATATTTTCTTCATTTACATTTCAAATGTTATCCCCAAAGTTCCCTATACCCTCCCCCTGCCCTGTTCCCTAACCCATCCACTCCTGCTTCCTGGCATTCCCCTGTACTGGGGCATATGATCTTCGCAATGGCCAATTGGGCCATTCTCTGCTACATACGCAACTAGCAACATAGCTCTGGGGGTACTGGTTAGTTCATATGGTTGTTGTTCCTATAGAGTTGCAGACCCCTTCAGGTCCTTGGGTACTTTCTCTGTCTCCTTCATTAGGTGCCCTGTGTTCCATCCAATAGATGACTGTGATCATCCACTTCTGTATTTGCCAGGCATTGGCATAGCCTTACAAGAGAGAGCTATGTCAGGGTCCTGTCAGCAAAATCTTTCTGGCATATGCAATAGTGTCTGGGTTTGGTGGTTGTATATGGGATGAATCCCCGGTTGTGGCAGTCTCTCCTTCTGCCTCAGCTCCCGAACTTTGGTCTTTCCTTCTGTCTCAGCTCCCGAACCTTGTCTCTGTAACTCCTTCCATGGGTGTTTTGTTCCCCCATTCTAAGAAGGAACGAAGTGTCCACACTTTGGTCTTCCTTCTTCTTGAGTTTTATGTGTTTTGCAAATTGTATCTTGGATATTCTAAGTTTCTGGGTGAATATCCGCTTATCACTGAGGGCATATCAAGTGTGTTCTTTTGTGAATGGGTTACCTCACTCAGGATGATATCCTCCAGATCCATCCATTTGCCTAAGAATTTCATGAATTTATTGTTTTTAATTGCCAGGTAGTACTCCATTGTGTAAATGTGCCACATTTTCTGTATCTGTTCCTCTGTTGGGGGGCATCTGGGTTCTTTCCAGCTACTGGCAATTATAAATAAGGCTGCTATGAACATAGTGGACCTTGTGTCCTTATTATAAGTTGTAACATCTTCTGGGTATATGCCCAGGAGAGAAATTGCTGGATCTTCCAGTAGTACTATGTCTAATTTTCTGAGGAACCGCCAGACTGATTTCCAGAGTGGTGGTACCAGCTTGCAATCCAACGTGGCCTGGAACTCTTGACATTGGCCACTTTCTGAATTCAAAGAGTACCTGTCCAGAGGTTCCAGATTCTGTATCCTCAATTAATAACTGGACAGACACAGAAAGATAGCAGAAAGCAAAGAAAGACTATTTATCAGGAAAGGATACACTCTGAAGAGAAAGGGAGGTCAAGAGCAGAGAGAGATTCACAGTACATGACACTGTTACAAAGTGGATCTAGCTTTTGGTCACATAGTATGGGCTTTCTCTCTCTACTCAGTATGGAATTTCTGTCTGATTTGTGTAAGGGCAAAATTTTCATAATGCTTTCTCTCTGTTTCAAGCAAGTCTATGTACAACTCCCTGAATAGATGCGTCATTCAGGGTGTGATTTTTTAAAGACTATGGCAAGTCATAGGTCACCTTTAGACACTTGGTAGTGCGTCTGCATTGGCACCAGTGGCACAGGCTGATTTTGGCCTCTTGGGATGCTCAGTCTTTCACTTTGCCAATTTTCATTTCATTTCAAGCTAGATCAGAAGCTTTTACCCAAAACCTTCAGAATCTTCTTCACTGTATGCCCCAGCCACAGCTTCTCAAACACTGTGTTATGACACAAGGGTGGAGATGATTGAATCTTCAATGAGAATTATAATGTTAATATTTTTATTAATAAGGATGTTAATGACCCAAGTCAGGTAGTATATATTACTTATAAATTAACAAATAAAGAAATAAAGTTTGTACATCTTAAATTTAAATTGTGCAGTTTGAATCTTAAGATTCAACCATGTCTTCACTAAATTATTATATAAAGTACTCGTGGATTTAAGATACCTTGAGACTGAAGATTTAAGGTATTCTGAGTCATTTAAGTATATAATTAGCTTTTCTAACTAAATTGCATTATTGAACCTTGACCTCTAAAACTGGACAGCACCATCTCCTCATACAGTTTAGTGTACTTAAATTGAGACAGAAAAGAGAACTGACTACTAAAATTGTTTTCACAAATGTTATAATACAGATATATTCTGTAAGGCATGAGGATTTTAATTTAAAACAAGGGACACAAAACTTTCCAAAGGATATCATGACAGATCTTAGCATTCATTTAGGCCCATAGCCACAGTAACAATACTGAAAGCTATGGAAAACACTGGCTGTACAATGTACATTTTAAAAGTGTGAGCCTTCTGCATACAATTTTCTGATATATATTATTAGTAAATCAATTCTTTTAAAATGCCTCAATCCATGAAGCTGGTGAATGACATGGTGGAGAAGTTTTGTTCAGCAAGTCTGCTAGTTTTCATCTTATACACAGGTCATTTCGATGAGATCACAAAGAGGAAGAGAGGGAGTTTTGGGGAAACTGATTGAGTTGGAATGAGTGGATGGATGTGGGAATAGGAGGGTATGTATTTACATTATGATTCATAACAGGAGCAAGGTTACAGTTATGAAGTAGGAGTGGAAATAATTTTATGGTTCGGGGTCACCACAACATGAAGAACCGTATCAAAGGCTAGCAGCATTAGGAAGGTTGAGAACCATTGGCCGAGAGAGACGTCAGCCAATGTTCGGATATGAGGATGGATGCCTAACCTGGGTAGTGTTGGTGTCCCAGGGGAGGAACTGGGCGAACAGAGAGTTGTGAAGTGAATACCTTATTTAGGTAAAAGTGTGGGGATGTCCTATTTGACTGCTCTGATGTAAGGTGAAATGTAGAAAACAAATCAAGGACTTAAAATTGAAAGAGGTAAATGCTGGAAGATCTTTAACACAGAAAGGACCCATTTGAGAGTCCTCGTTACAAACAGAAACACACTGAGAGTTTTGTATCTGTTCAAGAGACAGTTGCTCGCCTGGGAAGAAACAAAATGTAAGCCTGACAAACCAGCCCTCTGCTTGGAATTCCTTTGTTAATATTCTGTCACATCGGTGATTCTCTTCTGTGCTATACTAGTGCATAGACAGACCCAGGACCAGGTTTCATAAATATACAGGAATCAGTAAGGAGAGGAGCAGCGAAAGTCTTTAGTGTCAGTCTTTGCTTATTTTACTACATATCACTGTTGTACTAAAAACATAGTTCAATTATTTCAGATGAACTATTTTTCAAATACAAGTATGTGTTATGCATGCAATAAAATACAATTATACCAGAACCCCGGAGCTCTTGTCTCTAGCTGCATATGTATCGAAAGATGGCCTAGTCGGCCATCACTGGAAAGAGAGGCCCATTGGACTTGCAAACTTTATATGCCCCAATATAGGGGAATGCCAGGGCCAAAAGAATGGGAATGGGTGGGTAGGGAAGTGGGGGGGCGCTATGGGGGACTTTTGGGATAGCATTGGAAATGTAACTGAGGAAAATATGTAATAAAAATATTAAAAATTAAAAAAAATACAATTATAGTCTTATTTATGCACTTCTTTTATGTGTAACTCTATGCATTTATGTAATTGGACACATATTATATGCATGCATATATTAAATGTAACATTCATGCACACATATGAAATCAGTGAACGATTTGTTTTTAAGCACAGGAATTGAAACTGGATTTTAAGTTTATGCAAGTACATGGCTTCAACACAGCTTTAACGCATTGAAGACAGACTGCCAGCTGCCCTTGAAGAACTGGCAGTGCTTTAAAAATCTGCTTCTCTGACTTTAATTTATACACAATTTGCCTGAAGGTCTGATGAAGATGTGGGTTTCCGAGGTAGTATCTAAGGTCTGAGAGTCTGCCTTGCTGTTAGGATCCTAGTGTTACCGTGTATCTGAGCATATGAGCCACCACAGGAAGCAGCTACCTGCAGAATGAACAAAGCGCCCTGCAAGACTGTAGCTGCAAATTGCGACGCCTGAGTCTAGACTCCAGCTTTGCAACTGGAGAGTGCAGTAATTCAGGAACCAGTGAATGGCTGTGTCATGCTGTTCAATAATTTTCAGAATGTGTGTCAAAATTTAGCAAGATTATCACTCTCCCACCCCTGCCTTAAACATCTGGATTTGAATAAATCCATATTTTAGAAATAGGAACAGCACAGTTGGCCACAAGTGGAAAAAAGGGGGACAAAAAAATTTATAGAATTCAAACTTCACGCAAGTAAATTATTTTAATTGAAATCACAGAAAGCAACGGGGCTGAATTTTAGACTAAACTACTAGAGGGTGAGGCAGGGAAGGTCCTAGGAGTTTATTCATTCAGGAAATGTTTCGTAATTTCAAGTTGAGTATGAAAGGTTTTCAGGACCAATATAAGAAAAGTCGTATGGCAAAGGTTTTATTCTTTTTGTTTTTTTCCCTGTAATAAACATGGGAAGATGCAAGGGGAGAGCAGAAGGTTGTTTTTAAAGAGCAGGCTGCAGGGTGGAAGGGGAGCCTGGTGGGTGAGCCTCTGAGGGCCCCAGGCCTGTGTTGACTGGGGGATTGCAAGAAAGAGAATTAAAGTTAATTAACCCAGCAGTAGCTTTCACATAAGGGATAATTCAAGCAAACTGGAAATGGCTGGAAGTGGAGCCAGCTTTGCTAAACTATGTGTGGGCCTCCAGCCCTCAGATGGAAAGTAAACTTGATGTGAAATGAAGCAGCAATGGGCACCAGGCATTGGGCATGGGGTGAAGCAGAAACCATTGAATTATACTGTAGGATGGCCGTTTCAGTGCATTCACGAATACATAGCAACAATTCTTTAATCAGTCTTAGTAAAATCAAGGGTGCATACCTCTGTACATATGTGTGTATATGCTCACATATCTCTGATTCTATTTTTGTTTCTTCTAAACCACTGCTTTTTTAAAAAGCGCTTCACAGAGGGTCAGAAGCACAGATGCTGAGTCTGTTTAAAATGGCCTAGAAAGTAAAGCACTCGCTTTAATCTGATGTCTAGGCTGCAGTTTTAAAAATTGGATTGAAAAGGATTAGATTAGATTAGACCTTCTGGATTTAAAAATGTTAAAGCTCCATTTATGCTTTAACATAATCTCTTTCTCCTCTCTGGAGCCATCAAGCAGAACACAGCCTTGGACAGCGTTTTTATTATTATTAAATTTCAGGCCCTTTCTTTTAGCAACCCTCCCCCCTTTCATATTTGTAATAGAAAGAAATCCTGGGAGGCTGAGCTAAACGTTCCTTTGACCTGCTGCTGAAGGGTGGGCTGGGGTGTAAGCCTTCTGATTTTTAGTGACTTTCCTGTCTCTGTACACAGTCACATACTGGCATGAATATGAATGACTAATTTTGTATTCAAATACCAGCGCACATACCTCAGAATACTAAGCATCTCCTGAAGGTGTAGTTGGTTGTATAACAATTCATCATAAAGCTTAAAGAGAACACCTTGATAAGAATTATTATAGCGGATGCCAATTTGACACACTCACCCACTAGGCTCCATCACCGTCAATAAAAAAGACAAAGAACTATACTTCTGTCCCAAACTACTGAGGTTCTGCATGCAAATAGGACTGCTCCATAGCTTGAATGCTTAGGTTTCATAAAACAGAAATTTCGCTCATTTGAGATTTTATAACCTAAGGTGGAAAGCTAAACGACTTATCTTTTTTTTTTCTTTTCTTTTTTTTTCTCTTTTCTTTTTATTGGATATTTTCTTTATTTATTTTTCAAATGTTATTCCTTTTCCTGGTTTCCCCTCTGCAAAGCCCCTATGTTATCCTGCTTCTATGAGGGTGTTCTACTGCCTACCCACCCACTCCTGCTTCCCTGCCCTGGCATTCCCATACACTGGGGAATTGAGCCTTCACAGGACCAAGGGCCTCTTCTCCCATTGATGCTTGACAATGCCATTCTCTGCTACATATGCAGCTGGAGCCATGGATCCTTCCATGTGTACTCTTTGGTTGGTGGTTTAGTCCCTGGGAGCTCTGAAGGGTCTGGTTGGTTGATATGCAACCCCATAGGAAAAACAACTTATCTTTCTTTTCATGACCAACATTACATTGTTAGTGGATTGTATTTGTATTTTTCTACATTTAATCACTGTTTTTTAAGAACTCATCCACATAATGGCTAAAGATCTCTTGTAAATATCCTTGAGTTGGTAGGCTAGGGATTTTTTTGTTTTTGTTTTTTTTTGGGGGGGTGGGGGGTGAGTGGGTGTTGTTATTGTTGTTGTGTTAGTTTGTTTATTTCTGCATTTTAAATACATGTTCTTGGGCTGACATGTCTTAAAGTGATAGTGATAGCAGATGATCAGTTTTAATTCTTGTGGTAATCATAAGGCAAGATTTCTGGACAGTCCCAGGTAAAGCGTTATCATTTGTCTAAAACACCAACATCTATGTCATCTAAACAGAGAGTCTCTGGCTATTGAAATAGTTATTTTTTACCTAAGTGAATTATTTATAACTAAATTTCTTTAAACTACAAAAATACACAGACAGAAATGTAAAGCCTGCCAGCCCTGGAGTGATAGGCACACCTTTATGGTAGGCCTTATCTCCAGACACAGAACCAGGGAGAAGGGCTCTCCCAGGGCAGGACCATCAAGAACTGCAGTAGGTTCAAAAGCCTGAGTAAGTTATCTCATCCAGAAAATATAGATAAATAAATAAATACATAAATAAACTACTTGGTTTCTCCTTGCAAAGTTAGGCTTTAAAGTTTCAGAAAAACTTTAAAATTTTTTACTTTTATTTTTAGGAAAATGAACACTATAGAATATTTCTGTTTAAATGGAAGCAAGTGGTATTTCATTAATTAAGATTGAATTTTGACTAACAATGAAAAATAAACTAACATTTGTCCTACCTTTTTTTCCATCAAAACTGTGTATACAAATGACCAAATAATTCCCTACAGGGAGTTTCTTCAAACAGAAATATACCATCTAATAAACAGAGAAAGAACTATAAAACAAGAATGTCAGCCGGGCGTGGTGGCGCACGCCTTTAATCCCAGCACTCGGGAGGCAGAGGCAGGCGGATTTCTGAGTTCGAGGCCAGCCTGGTCTACAGAGTGAGTTCCAGGACAGCCAGAGCTATACAGAGAAACCCTGTCTCGAAAAAAAAAAAAAAAAAAAAAAAAAAAAAAAAAAACAAGAATGTCTCTGTTTTCCAGCCCTTGATGGGAAAGAAAAGAAGGCCATACAAAATTAAAAACAACCATATAATTTGTTGGCTTCCTGATAAAAATCAGCATCATAAATATCTTTGAAAACTTTAAACCAAAATCTGATCAAGCCTTCACACTTCCCAGACAAGCTGTCAGTGCAAAAATGGAATTAAGTGGAGGCAGCAAACTACACAGGACAGCATTTCATTTTTAATTTTTTAAGATGATTGATGATGATGATGAGGAGGAGGAGGAGGAGGAAGAGGAGGAGGAGGACAGTCTCACTATGTAGCCCTGCCTGTCCTGGAACTCACTATGTAGACCAGGTTGGCCTTGAATGCATAGAGATCAGCCTGCCTCTGCCTCCCAGGTGCTGCTTTTAAAGGAATGCCCCACCACTACCTGGCTCTTGTTACTTTTAAAAACTTACTTCTAAATGTGTATTTATTTTGCCTGAGTGCATTTGTATATGCCCCATGAATGTCTGGACCCAAAGAGGCCAGTAAGTGCTCTTACTTGCTGAGCCATCTCTACAGGCCTTGTTGGTTTTTAAAATAAAACTGAAAAAAAAAGTGAAGTAGGGGGAGAGCAGGAGGAGGAGAAACAGGGGGAAGAAAAAGAAAGAAAGAGAGAGAGAAAGAGAGGGGGAGCACAAAAAAAGGGAAAGAAAAGCATCTATAACTCAAAAGCCCAAATTTCCTTTGCTCGATTGTATAGACTCACTTAGCAGGTGTATTCTTTCCTCAAATGATGAGCTTTAAAGTTACAAAATTTATTTGATTTTGTAAAACAAAGCAAAGCAAAATCCACCAATTTGAAAGCTTCAGAAAGTAGAACAGAGTATTTAAGAACTTCTTAGTCTCTAGAAAAAACAATTAAATGTAATACCTTTAATGAGACTCATCCAGTGCAGATGGTTAGGCCAAGTTTCAGAGGACCACATTCTCCTACACTAATGTGACAGTCACTTGCACAAGCCAAACCCTTGCCACTTAGTTAGCTTTGGGCAACAAACATGTGTAAGCTAATATCATTTATCAACAAGGGGTAGCCAAAAAAAGTTGTCTAGAAATACAAATTTAATCTTTCACACAATGATCTTTTATCCTTTTACATGTATCAGAATATAAAGATCTAGTAGTAAAAACTATAGCCAGATTCCAAATCTAAAGGGACAAAGAAAAAGAATGAAAAAAAGACAGAAGGAAAGAAAGAAAATAAATTACTTAAATACAACTCTAAAATGAGGCACACTATTAAAGCTTCGTGTTAATAAAGAAATACGTGGTAGAACAATGAAGTATTAATAAGATACAATTTGTAAAGTATGAAAAGAAAAACCCACAACAAAAACAAGAGGAGAAATCACTCAAGAGCAAAGGGAAATGAAATACTCCCACAACACATTACGCTAAAAGGTACTTATTTCATTTGCAACTTGTATTTATATTTTTAATATGGAAAAAAGAACAGCAAGTGACACATTATGTTAAAAGGTACTTATTTCTTTGTTATTTCTATTTAAAGAAGTAACAGCTTGCTTGAAATGCATATGGGTTGAATGCGAATCTGTATTATTAAATTGTACTTTTTTGGGTGAAACAGTTCACTTTTTAAAAGAAACTTCAGTAAAAAGAACTGCAATTATTTAGCACTTTTTATTTCAAAAAAAACTTTAAGATCTGAGACATTTTATGTAATTTAAAAAAGTATCTGCTTCTAATGTTTCAAGGAATTATTGAACATACAGTTAATAATTTATCATGGTGTCATGGGATCACTATACCAAAAATACAGATAGATCTGCTTGTGTCTTTCTATGATGTCAGAATATGTTGACTAGCAGTAAATGGAAAAGTTACATAGTATTTGTGGCTAACTACTATTTGCCAAATAGTCCTGATTTCCGGTCATAGCTAGTCAGGGTGAACAAAGGTTTATTAATTTCATTCTTAACCACTACAGTTAACCCTCCAATCAGAAACATCATACAGTATATATATATATATATATATATATATATATACATGTTGTAGAATGGCTACAAAGGGTTAAAGAGGCCCAGCAGAGTTCAAGAAATTCCAAAAAGCCCTAACTAGAGAGCAGCTGAAAGTTGATGGAACCAGAGTGGGGGGTCTTCTGGAATTAAATAATGAACTACCTTCTCTTTCCTTTCTCACTATCCACTCCCAACATGTCCCTTTGATCTCCTGGACAATTTCACTTCTACTTTCTTGTCACAACAGCATATGTGATTTTAGATATTTGTATAAAATCTAGGAAACACAAATGAGAGGAAATGACATGTTTGACCTGCTGAGACTGGCTTCCATGACCCAAGCTCAACCTGGCAGAGACTAGTATTCTTTGCTGTCAATCCACAAATGCTTCCAATTTGATTGTTCCACTTCTCAGGTCAAAAACTCCAGATTTGTATTTTTATCAATATATTTTATTTTTTTGCTATTTTTGTTTCAGAGGTATAGCTAATTGCCATTGGATATCATCATTGCTTTAAGCTCTTTGCAAAATAATTATTTCTATCACTTTGTTTTAAATGTCTATTATCTATTCTCAATCAAGTTGAGATTTTTCTCACTCTTGGTGTAACAGATCATTGATGTGTGGGGATGTTTCAGTATATAAATTCTGGATATCATTTGAATCTCCTGTCTCAGGAGACTTCCTCTGACAATACTGTAGGGAGAATGATGTGTTAGATGAGTTGCTGGTCACTTTAATTGGAACCCAGGTCCTCAATTTTACTTTCATTCAGTGACTCTCAAAGACAGATGGGCTCCTGATTTCTGGTGGATATGCCAGAGATCAGGCAACCTACTCACTAGTGGGAACAAAAGGTTGTCTACATGGTTCCCTCTATGGCTTCCATTGCCACCGAGACAGGATAGTGTGCATCTTCATTGCTATGGTGTCATGGGAAAATTCTGCTAGGCTTCCTCTGATTAAGCATCAATAAACAAAGTGAAGCCATGGCTTTGGGCTAAAGTCCAGACTACTCACTCAGTCTGTCCATCAGAGTGTGGAGTATCATTATCTTCTGGATAAAATCAAAGTCCAGCTTCCAGCCTGAACTTCTCCATCAACACCATTAGAAGGGCCATAGTACTTGATTGCAGCCTGGCAAGGTGCAAACCTAGGTTCCCCATCTGGCCTTTGCTGCTGAGGGTGGGATAGAACTGAAGTGTTTTCAGTATGGCTCAGAAGAGTGAAACAGATACTACAAAAAAAGTCTTCACACTGATGAGTCAGTCAGCCTCCCTGGGCCGTGCTTGGGGGATACAAAGCTCTTCTTGACTTTCCGGTTGCCCTCGCTCATGCTGGCATCTCCCTGACACTAAACTCCAATCTCTAGAAGAAATGAGAAAGCCTAACCCTACCATCAGCCATTGCCCTTTCAATCTGGTCAGCCATTTTCCCTTTAATAAGCTACATTTCCAGTTTATAGAATACCCAGATTCTTCAGTGACTCTATATGCAGAGAACAGGACAGGGAGGTCAACACCAGTTTCCTGTAACTGGAAATTACTGTCATGTGTGATAGCTGATATTTAATTCCATCTCAATATGCTGAACAAATTCAACTTTTAATCATGGTTTGTTTGAATCAGATTTATACTTTGGAAAAATAATCTAGATTGGTACAAGGGATAGTGCTACCAAATCACAAAAATGTACAGAATTTTTGAGCTAAGCATTTTCTTTTAACTTGAGTCTTTGATATTCTTTGGCTTAAACTGTACTCAATGATCAAAATAATTTGCACCTCAGAACTACTTTGACACAACTACAAAGTGGCAATGGCAATGACTACCAAATATGATGACTGAAAATTTCATAATAACATGGCAGTGTCTGAAACACTACAGGAGAGAATTCATGATCATAACATGTGTGCTTCTCTTTAAAACCATTCTTATTTGAAATGATAAATTACTTCTTCCCAGACTACTAATTGCTTCTTTTCTGCTTTAAAAATGCTGAAGTGGAATAGTTCCTTTTACATCTATTTTTTTTCCTGATGCATTGTAGAATCAAGAAATAGAAAGTATCTGAATTGTTTAATAACCAGGGGTTGACACAAACGAGCACACTGTAAGCACAGAAAATGCATTTGAAAGTATCTTATCCTTTGGCCCATGGCTCACTCTTTGACATTAATTCTTATCTATAAGGGATTAATGTACTGAAGAATCAATATGCTTTCAGACATATTCTACATCACTGAGTTTCTTTGCTGGTCAGTTTTTCCATTATTAACAACTTATGTCAGCAATATCTTCTGTTCATCCAGCAGAATTTGAATTTATCCTTTCATTTTATTTCTGGTTGTTACACATTACTCCAAAGGTCATTTTTAACTTGATTTTCCAGGAAATCATTTAGGAACCTGAATGAAGACCCAGAAGCCTGGAAAAGAAATCACTCTAAGAGAAGTATATTCCCTGCACACATACCTATGGGGAAAATATTGTGGGTGACTTTGCCCTTCAGTGATTTACATTTGACAAATAATATCCCTTAAGATTCTAATATGGTCAAATACAAATCTGTTCCGTATTGTTTTTTTCATTAACAATAATATGTTTTAGCATTTTTCTACTAGAATCCCATGTTTTGATAATTTTGGATTTATTTTATGATCTTATCTAATGTCCATTTAATTACATTTGACTCAATCTTATTTTGTGTTTCATATATTATTGAAGATACATGAGTGAGTGTCAGATGCTTAGCCATTAATGAATCAGGATTCTTCTAAAAAGTGAATGAATCCAGGCATTCAGTAGGTAACGCACAAGATAAGTGTAGTGTGCTTTTTTCTGAAAATAAGGAACTGTTCTGTAATTAAGGGTTTCACATTAGCATATTATAAAGGTCACCTTGAAAAGGGCTCTAACCAACCAAATCCAGAACAATTTGAACATGGAAGCTATTATAAAAACAATGATTCATAAACTGCTCAGAGATTTATATTCTTAATAGTATTATAAATATATACATGGGAATACATGAATAACAGAATTGCAAATGTGGAAAGATCTTATCATACCAATACATAACAAATATAGAATGGGTGATAGAAGCTGTAGTATTGATTGCAACTCTAAAAAATGAGGATGTTAAATCAATAAGTGTTAAGACACCAACATCTTACAGGTTTTGGATAGAGCTTAGGAAGAGATGATCAAGTTATAAGTAAGCTATTAAGATGGGCTCTGATGATTCAATGCAGGGGCTGGTGTACTTGCCAGAAGGAGGAATTAGGGAACAATGACACTGCCACTCAGTATGTCCTCACCTCTCAAAGCCACTCCTTGATTTAATTTTTTCTAATTTCTCTTTTTCATTATGTGTTTTTCTGAAAATAATAAAGTAAGGATATTGCATATCATATCAACATAACCCACAGGTCATCTTAAAAGGTTCACACCTACCAAGTCTATAAGTACTTGAACAGTAAAGTTTTCGTAAGTAGAATGTAAACCACTGGTTTATGAAGAATGTTAATTTGTATGGAGAATATACTTGATGTACATATATATAAATATTATATATGTAAGGATATAAGTGGCTAAAAGCAAAAGCCTCACAATCCATTGCTATACAGCAATAGTATGAAAGTACAACATGACATTTTATTTTAAGATTTACATGGAGCTCATCCTTTCAATGTTTAGGAAAAATATATAACAGAAATCAATATTTTACTACTTGTAGTTCTCAGTTATTTAGTGACATGTAGTGGGTACTTGGAAAGGTCATTTAAAAATGCACAGGACTGAGAGAAATAGGGAGACAGACTGACACAATGGCCAGTAATTTTAGTTGATGTGTTTCAAAAAAAGAGTCAAACATTTCCCATTACCCACTGTGACCCAAGGCTTGTTACTCTAGTGACCTGTCTAGGTAAGCTATATTAATCTTCAGGACTAATCAAGTAGGTTTTATTTAACTGTCCCACAGAGAAGTTGCAGTATAAGACCACTAAAGGAATCTCATTGAGGAACTATGAGGAAGGGACCAGAAACTCTCAAGATTGACCAAGACTTAATCCTCACAGCAGGGGTTCCAACACAACACACTCCCTCAGCTGTCAGACTCATAAATGAAATGCAAAGATTGAAACAACTCTGACTTTCCAGGAGAGTATTAGAAAGGCTAAAAAGAAATGTTTATATATAATCATCAAACATTGAATTTGAACAGATATAAAAAATAGTATTATGACACTGTCAGAGTTACTGAACTGATAGTTGTGTAATGGCCTAATGACAGTATGTCCTTCCTGAACAATACA
Organism: Mus caroli; assembly: GCF_978045245.1. Taxonomy (NCBI): domain Eukaryota; kingdom Metazoa; phylum Chordata; class Mammalia; order Rodentia; family Muridae; genus Mus; species Mus caroli. Next base: position 6,078,531 of record NW_028227270.1, read on the forward strand.
TCCAGCAAGAGAGTGAAACATGAAGTCTCAGGCCAAGCTGTCCACAGAAATAAAAATTCAAGAATTACACAGGTCAGTATAAATACACAAGAATTCATAGAAGAGAGTGTGTCCTGGATGAACACAAGTCCAAGAACGACCACATTGAAACAGGCAGAAGGGACATTCTTTCCATGTTGTTTACATCGACTGCTAGACTAAAGCAACCAAGATCATTACAGGAAACAACACTGGGCATGGAAATCAGCCCAAGAGAGGAAGATTAAAGAGAACTATGCATTCAACATTCTATCCTTAGGGACCTGAAGACTGAGGAACTGGGTTCTGTCTTATTTCTGTTAGGAAAAGAAGGGAAAATATAGCTTAACGGTTTAGATGACCATGAATCACTGACATGAGAGGAAAGTTGTGAGTGACTGCTATCAGGAGCAAAGCAAATCGATTCTGTAAGTGCATATCATGAGAATTCTACTTCCAGCTGAAGAAAGGGGGAGGGGGATGGTAGGACACAGTTGGCTATGAAATGGACCATCCTGATCAGAACATTCACAGTACAAAATTTTCATGAATAAGGACAAGTTAACTGAAGTAGGAAATAAGAATCTGGTCTTTCTTGTTTTCTCTTTTGCTTTTATGGCTGTTGTTGTTGTTGTTGTTGTTGCTATAGCTTTCTTTCTGTCCACTAGATATGACAGGACCATTTCAATCATGAACTTAGAGATGTGGTGGTTACCTATCCAAGGCCTATATAGACATAAAAATAGAATTAGTTTGGGAAGCAGAAGTTTAGCAGTAGTAGGGGGTGGGAAGATACAACAGAATAATGGGTGGGTGAATATGATCATAATAAAATGTATAGCTACAGGCATGAAACTGACAGAAAAACTTTAAAAAAAGAAATAAGAATTCAAGTTTCCTCATCTACATAGCAATCAGCCTCATGGTGTATTGGGTAGATGGAGTGTATATGCATAAATCATTTAATGAAATAATCAGTTTACCTGTCGATAACTTTATTAATGGGCCAAACAAACAAATAAGCTAAGCATAGACACATAAATCTTCTTTAAAAATATCACCCACATTAACTAATTAAAATTTATCCCCAAAATGCAATGATAATTTAAAATATATGTATCTAAAACTGTGATTAATTATATTATAGAAGTAAGAATAAAAATTATATAAACCTACCAATATATTTAGAAAAATTGGTCATACTTTCAATAATCTCTCATGATAAAAGCAGTCAATAAACTAGGGACAGAATAAAATTATCTCAGCATAATGAATAATACATTTTTAAAACCTAATACTAACATCATACTCCATGATGAAAAACTAAACCATTTCCTTTAGGTTTATACAGGAGGCCAACTCTCACTACTCAACATAGCAACAGAAATACTAGGAAGAACAATAGAAAAAAAAACTAAAATCATCTTTGCTTACAGACTGTATAAACTTAATTGTAGTTCCCAAAAATAGATATCAGAGGTTAATAAATTCAACAAGGGTTTCGTTATAAGAATCTATTGTATATTCATGAATAACAATAGGAATAAAATCAAAGGAGCTGTAACAATGATAACAGAAGCAACATAACAGAATGGTTAGAAATAAATTTGGTCAAGGAGGTGAAACTCTTGTACACCAAAGCCTAGAAAAGCAAACAAGATTTGAAGAAATAAAGTGGGAGTGGGTGGGTAGGGGAGTGGGGGGCGGGGGGAGTGTATTGGAGACTTTTTGGATAGCATTGGAAATGTAAATGAGGAAAATACCTAATTAAAAAAAAGTTGAGGGGCTGGAGAGATGGCTCAGTGGGTAAGAGCACCCGACTGCTCTTCCGAAGGTCCAGAGTTCAAATCCCAGCAACCACATGGTGGCTCACAACCATCTGTAACAAGATCTGGCGCCCTCTTCTGGAGTGTCTGAAGACAGCTTATAATCAATAAATAAATCTTTAAAAAAAAAAAGTTGAAAAAAAAAGATTCTCTGTGTTCATGAAAGAATTATTTTTAAAATATACATATTACATCGAATATACAACATGTGTAAGGAAATAGAGTGCCTGGAAATAAACCTGTATATATAAAGGCAAATGATTATCAATAACAGTGCTATAACTCTGCAGTAGACAAAACAAGGACACTTTATTCACCTCTTCTACATATAACAATATCAAAACTAGATGTTTAAACAGATGGAAAGTTGAGACATTTTGTTTTCTTTCCTTTTGTGAGGGATTGTTCTGCATAGCTGTTATTGGTATTCCATCACCCAGTATGTATTTTTCCCTACACTTTTGACTAAGGGTTTTATAAACTGAGATGCTCTACTAATTCTTCAAGCCATGCTCGTGGAGGTAAAAATAATATACTTACCAAATAAAACAGTGTCAACATTCTTAGAATAAGTTAAAATTAGAATTATAGGTTCATGGTCTCATTTCTAGCTACTAGCTCAAAATAATGAGAATCAGGACTTCAAATATTTGAATCCCATGTCCATTGCCATGTTATTCACAATAGCACAGGGATAGTGGAAAGCAAATTCATGAATGAATGGATAAAGAATATGTGGTAAGTATGGATACTGGAGTGCATATTTGCTATTGCAAAAAAAATAAATCCTCATGTAGATTACATCCTGGATGAAATCTTCAGAGACTGTCTAAAATAAAGCATTGGGAAAACAGACATATTTGAGCTAGAGAGATGGCACTTGCTTTTGCAGGGAACCTAGATTCAGTTCTCAGTACCCACATGGCAACTTATCAACTATCTGTAACTCTAGTCACATAGGATCTGAGCTACCTTGATCTCTACCAGCACCAGACACAACACTCAAGCAACACTCAAGTTAAACACACATAGGCTATAGATATAGAGATAGATAGATGCGATAGATAGATAGATAGATAGATAGATAGATAGATAGATAGATAGATAGATAGGTAGATAGATAGATAGATAGATGATAGATAGACAGACAGACAGACAGACAGACAGATTAGATATAGATATAGATATAGATATAGATATAGATATAGATATAGATATAGATATAGATATAGATATAGATATAGATATAGATATAGATATAGATATAGATATAGATATAGATATAGATATAGATATAGATGTATTGCACAAAACTATTTAAAAGAAAAAAGACTAATGCTAGTGGACCAATGGAATAGAACTGAAGACCCATAAATAAAACCACACACTTATGGACACTTGCTCTTTGAAAAAGAAGCCAAAAATATGCAATGGAAAAGAGAAAGCATCTTCAACAAATGGTGCTAGTCTAACTAGGTGGCTGTATGTAGAAGAATGAAAATAGACACATATTTTTCACCTTGCAGAAAGCTCAAGGCCAAGTGGGTCAAGGACCTAAACATAAAACAAGATACCCTGATTCTAATAGAAGAGAAAGTGGGAAAGAGCCTTGAGCTCATTGGCACAGGGGGAAATTTCCTAAACAGAACTCCAATGGCTCACGCTCTAAGGAGGAGGGTGAGCCTGTAGGAGAACCAGTAGTCTCAATTAACCTGGTCCCCCAAGATCTCTCAGACATTGGACCACCAAGCAGGCAGCATACACCAGCTGATATGAGGCTCCCAACACATATACAGCAGAGGACTGCCAGGTCTAGGTTCAGTAAAAAATAATGCACCTAACCCTCAAGAGACTGGAGGCTCCAGGGAGTTTAGAGGTCTGGTGGGGTGGGGGTGGGAACATCCTCGTGGAGATGGGGCCATGGAGGAGGTGTGGGATGTGATACAGTTGGAGGGTAGACCCAAAGTGGAATAAACTCTGGAGTGTAAATAAATAAATAAATAAATAAATAAATAAAGATTAAATTTTTTCACACACACAAAAAATGCCTTAATAACCCCACTGAGACCCTGGAATAGTTTTTAACCTATGCTTGGGAGAAGAAGAAACAGGGGAAATTAAGAGTTCCCATTTTATAACATAGAGATCTTCTAGAGAAGGTCTCAACAATATTGTACTGCAGCATGCACTAAAAATACTGCTCAGAAGGTAAAACTCATGGCATCTAATTAAACACACCCTTCTACATGGAGGCATCTCAACAATTGTGTCATAGTGGGAGTTTAGAGGAAAAGCCTTGTTCAGGAGAGGGAATGGCAGCCTGGATAAACATCTCTTGTCTTCGTTTCTTCCATGGAGATACCTATAATTTAGGTGGAAGAGAAGAACACCATTATAACCACAGGCAAAAGAGAAATTCTGAGCTGTGAGGAAATCAACTATGAAAACTGTTCATAAACAAGAAAGAAATGGCTGCCCCTGACCCACCAGGAGCAAACACACGTGCTTTCTTTTGCTACTAAAAGTCAAATTTCTGGAGCTTAGAAGTACATGTCATAATATTAGCAGCCATTCTAACACCTAGTAGGGTGCCCGACATATGTTAGGCATTAGATAAATACAGTTTGAATGAACAAAAAGCCTTGTGGGATTTTTTAGAATATATAATACAGTGAGGAAGGAAATACACTCAGTGGCTGAAGTTGACAGGGAAGACAAACTCTGCCTGGGGAAATGATTAAAGTCAGTTCCTTGATTTTTTAACTTCATTTCACCACTTCTCATTCATGAATGTGAATTTATAAAATCTCAGCTGAGTGTACATTTAGTTTGTTTTGTACATTTCTCACTTATGGAGGCTTAGTTTGTCCAATAACACAAAGGAAATAAAATTTATGAAGGAAGTCTTTCATCACAAAACCCTCTGGAAAAATTGTACCAATATACTATCGAACAAATCATTAGTAAAAGAAATATATTCTTGTTACTATTCCTGGAGATAAGTGAATAATGTATTTATAAATATGACTTTAAGATAGTAAAATGAGTATTCTTTCTCTTTATATAAAAATATGCCATATTCATTTCAGAAATGCACTTAAATTTATTGATGTTCAACACATACATATTTCAGATATTAGCATCCTTTTTTTCCAATTTAAACAACTCTACTTTGTATTTTAAATTTTTTAAAGTATTTTGATAAAAGCTATACCAATTTATGGCTTTCATTTCTGCATTTGAAGCCAACTTCATTATTTTATACATAGTAGCTTTCAAATAATGGTAGATTATTTTATATAGTGCATGCAATTGATCTATTGTTAATGGTTTTTAGTTTTCCATTTATGCAGTATTTTAAAAGCTAGGCAGCCACTCCGTATTAATTCACTTTGTCTTTGCATATAAACATGCAAATGTGAAAATGATATATGTGTGTATTTCTATATACATTTAAATATAAAGTGACAGATCTATTAATATTTATGTTCTTAATTTGCAATGGTCCTACACAACATTCAATCCAAGGAAAATGGTTTTTATTTTAGTCATTATAAATCTGATATTTTGTCCTTACTTTATAACTTGAGTTATTAATTCCCATGGACACTTTATCTACCATCTTAAAAATATTATCTTCAAGTATCCATCTGGCGGTCACTAACTTGTTTTTGCTGTCAAACTGCATAAAGCATTATAAACATAAAATAAAACATCCTGAACTTCTAAAAGGTTGTCAAAAAAAGTGGTAATCACAGAATTGCTAAAGTTTCTTTGTTGAATTTCTTGATTGTCTGCCTTATGAAGCCTATGGCAAATATGCCTCTACCATTTCAAAACTTCCATTATCTTCACATTGATTCCTTTCCATTGTTGGGTGGCTGGTTGTTGTTTTGATGGAACATCTCTCTGTGAGTTCATTCTGGACTCAGACTTACCATTCATCATCCTCTCTGGACTCCCAAAGACAGGATTACATTTATGTGCTACCATGACACCAATTATATGGTAAAGAATTGTGATTGACAGCTTCTGGTAATGGCCATTCTCTTACCCAGCCTTCATCCTTCATCATGTGGTTCTACATTGTGTAGTAAGTCATGAGTTGCTAACTGGCTTTTCTGTTTCCATTGTTGCTGCCAGTATTCACTGTTACTCAATTCACTGTACTTAAAATTAATATGCTTAATTGCTTATACTCCTGTTTCAGGAATTTAATGAGTAACAGTGGTAATAACTATTGTGCTTATAAATGTCACATTGCTATATTACAAACATGTTGATAATTATATATTCTTGTTTATGATGGACTAGATATAGCCAAAGCTTCTCTCCTATGACCCTGAAAAGTCTAGAATTGCTTATTATAATTATTGTGCTTGTAAAATTCAGATTGCTGTGTTACAGTCATTGAGTTCTTTTTTCTGTTGGCTGTCCACTGCTGGAGACCTGGTCTACCTTTAGGAATAGTTTGTTTGTATACCCACTGAGATTCCCTGGAGAAAAAATTTTATGCGCATGTGGGTATTATTGGAAGATAGTTTCTAGGATAGGGATGAGATCCTATGTCTACTTGCCCTTTCAGCTCTTGGGCCCTATCTAGTGCAGACCCATGCAGGTCCTACACATGCTGCCTAAGTCTCTGTGAGCTCACACATGGGTCAGTCAGTTTTTAATATATCCTCATCGAGTGATGGAGTTTCATGAGGTCATCCAGCTTCCATGACAGGATTTCAACTGATATCATCTTTATGTGCTTTGACCATATATCCACAGCCTCTAGAAGTTCATGTATTCAACAGACTGTCATGTCTGTAAGGTTTTTAGGGAGAAACATCTATGGGACTCAAAACTGGGTATCCCATACCTCATACTGAGATTTTTTTTTTTTTGATAGCCTATGCTATTTAGCAGAAGCACTGTCCCATTATTACAAGGGGACTCTGCTTAAAAATCCATTCATATTTTTAATGTGTGTATATTTTTGCAAACTTTCATTTTTGCACATTGCATTAGAAGTATTTTTACCAGAAGAATGACATATAAAGAGAAAAGACAATAAGGACTAAGTACACATCTCTCTTACCTCTTATCATTCTTTTTTTTTTTTTGTAGATACTTTTTTGTAGATAATTTCTTTATCTACATTTCAAATGTTATCCACTTTCCTGGTTTCCCCTTTGAAAACTCCCTGTCCCATCCCCCCTCCCACTGCTCACCAACCCACCCATCCTGCTTCCCTGTCCTGGCATTCCCCTACACTGGGGCATCAAGCCTTCTCAGGACCAAACCACCAGCCAAAGAGTGCACATGGAGGGCCCATGGCTCCAGCTGCATATGCAGCAGAGGATGCCTCGTTAGACACCGATGAGAGGAGATCTCTGATCATTCTTCTACATAGTAGTTGAAAGTTTCCCTAAATATTCACATGCATTAAATTATTAGCATATGTGGAAAGCTACTTAATTTAGTTTGAAAAATTTGCTCTTTCTGTTGTATACACAAAAGGGAAGTATAACTATTTAATTGTAGATTTGATATAATAGATCCCAAAATTTTTGCCCTCATGCACGTGGTACACATGGTTTCATTTTGCATTTACAGAAAGAACCATATACTTCATTTAATATTATCATTTCTCTTTGAAAACTACCTTGGTTTAAATTCACCCATCACCAAAATGCTTATGACAGAATTGTTTCCCTAGCAACAGTCACCACGTTACAGTGACACAGTCTTCTCGATTCCTTTAGCTCCTTTTTTTTTCAAATGATGGGTGACATTAAGGTAGAAAATTCAAACTCAACATTTCTAAAATGAAGATATAATCATAATTCAATTAATGTTTATACCAATACCCTGACTAGTGTAAGTGAACAGAACAACAACAACAACAAATAAAAAAAAAAAAACCAAGCCAAAACAAAACAAAACAAAACAAAGAAGTCATATGTAAAAGTCACAGGGTAGTGAAGAGCTGCCAGAGCTGTAAGATCCCATTTCCTACTTTCTTACCAGTTCACTGGTTCTGTTCTGTAGAAAACAGAAAGAAAAAAACCACACAGTTCAAGTGTTTGAGACTTTCAAGTGTTTCCAATTTTTGAATAACAAACTAGATCTAAAGAGTAAAATAGTTCCTGTATTTTTTGAGACAGAATCTCACTCTATAGCCTGGACTGTCTTCAATCACGTTTCTCTGCTTCACAAATGCCAGGATAATAGATGTGTACCACCACACACAGATACAGCCTATGTATTCATGCCAGCCACAGTGAAAATAAAGTCTCCAATCACTATGACATTCTGAATGTTTTAATTCTGATAATCAATCATCCTCTTAAAGAAAGGCAAGCATTTTTTTTTCAGCAAAACAGAACAGTAATTTCAAACTCAGTACTTGTGACAGTAGCTAGGATGAGAGACCAAAAAGGCACAAGTTATCCTTTTTAGGGAAAAAAAATGTGGTTTTTGTAGACCATGGAATAGTTCAATGGATGAAGACGCTAAATGTCACACACTGGACTACATGTATCCCTGAATACATGTCCTGGAAAACAGCACCCCGTGAGATACAACATGAAACAAACACAGCTTTTCCCACCAATGTGTGTTCCAACTCCCTCCTACACTGTGATTCTTCTCTTCCCTTTTATCCCAAATCTTCTCTGTGTCCCAAAGTCTATTATTCTTACAGACTACGAATTCTACCAAATGACGTTTAGTCAACAAGCTTTTTCATCCCACGAGGTATTCACTTGTTGCATAATCATTGGTTCTGGGTTCAAACGCTGAGATGAAAAACAACATCTGTTTTGATACTTTTCCCCCCACCCTGTGTCTGCTTTCCTTCCTTTCCTCTATTGAGAGGACTTACTCCTAAGGAGCTCTAACTGGCAGTGTTGTGTTCTAAACTTGGACACTGAGTGCTGCTCTTCTGAGCCTAGACATGTCTCCAGTTCTTCAGAAGCCCCACATTGGTATAATTCTCCAGGAGGCCACTTAGTCTCTTCCTCCGCCTCTGATATTGCAGATCCAATCAATATAACTGTACTTTCAGCCTGATGATGTCTCCAAACATCAGTGACCCTGTCTTATGTGATGCAATTCTGGTTCAAATACATCTCCTGGGCACAAGCCATTCCTGGCACAACCTCATCTAATTTACTGACTGTCAGCCTAGTCTGCTATCACAGTCACACAACACAGCCTCATCATGTTTGTTGTGTTTATATTTTAGGGTTTTTAGATCTTTACTGAGACCAATAATAATTACCTAAATCAATAAGTTCACTGAGGTCTCCATTCCTGAGCCAGTTTATGAATAATGAATTCATTCATGACTAATGTCAAGTTGCTATATATTGATTTACATTTTTACTATAAAACATATTATAAATCATTTATAAATCAATGAGTGCCAGTGGGTAGGATTATTAGGTGAAACACAAAACTTTTGCATTTTAAAGCATCAATATATGAGAAGTACAATTTTCTATAATTTATCTAATGTCATTTGCTGCAACGATTGAAAGATACAAGCTATATTTGTATGCATACTGTCAAAGTAAGCCAAACTTCTGGTAGTGAGGTAGTGTTTTTGCTTTGTTTGCCTAGTATGTAAAAACAGAAAATAGAATGGTAATCAAATCTAATATTACTGCAGTAAAACTCAAAGGACTTTCTTTCAATGATAAAATGGAGACTATACTGTCAAGTCTCATTTCATAAAAAAGAAGACATCCAAGCACCTGAAATGTTTTCACCATCTGAAATGTTCATTTCAATTCATAGAAACTGTAAAACTTAAATATGCTTGACTCATGAAATAAAATTTTTGTTTTTACCGAAGGCTGTTTTAAAATCGTAGCCATCTGAAAATAAAAGTAGCTTATGTGATATGCTATAAAATTAGCATCCCACTTAACAGAACACAGACTTTGTCCTCACCACCATATTCTTGGATGCCCTTTACAAAACAAAAGTAAACATGTATGAATGGTTTTTCTGTGTCTTTTAACAAATAAAGTAGACATAATCTCATTACACAAATGACATCCCTAGCAGCTCTGACTTCTTTACAATAAACAGTATTGTTTTCTTCAGACAGAAGAGTGAATGTGTCCGCTTGCATTTTTCAATTATTCTGTAGTTTGCGTCTTCACGGAGTATGCACAATGAAGATGCACCGAACTTAGACACACAGCCTGGTTGTTTCCTATTCCCAGAAGGGAAAAGTAGAAAAACGATTTATACTGCATGATAAGTTGTTTTAAAAACTAAAAGCTGCTGCAACACAAATGAAGTAGAAAGCCCTTACCAAGCATCTCATACTATTATAATAAAACAACGTAACCAGCTAATATGAAAAAACTTCAGAATACATAAAAAAAAAAACAATTCCCACTCTTCATTCTGAGCAAATATCAAATTAACCAATCTAGAACTCAAATGAAATTTCATCATTAAAATAAATATTTTGGAATCCCCCATTATTAAGTGACATTTTAATATGAAGTTGGAACTATAAGAGAAAGTTTACATTAAATCAGAAGTTCTAATCTCCACCAGTTTTTAAATAAATCAAAACAGAAAACAATATAAACTTCAAGCCAGCAGCATTCTGTTCATCAGAGACATTGGGTCATAGAAGCACGTGAAGGAATCAGCCGTCCCCACAGCCCACATACAGCTACTGCTCCATCAAAGTACCCATCACAACACAGTCGTATGAAGCTCAAACACTAGAAACCATTGATTAATATATGCTCTTCATTTGGAGTTTCCGCATTTATGGCAAAAAATAATTTGCTGAAATTTAATGTAGAGAAGCCAAAATAAAATAAAATCATGATTAAGCACGATTAAAGGGAAAATAATTAGATCCAAGTTCGTGATGGAATTCATGAGAGACTGTAATGCTCTTGGGAGTAGAGTATATATGGATATATGCACTCTATGTTATATAATCTATACAAATATGATTAAAAATAGATAAATAGATGACAGGTCAATAGACAGAGAGAAAGGTATATGATAGATAGATAGATAGATAGATAGATAGATAGATAGATAGATAAATAGATAGATAATAGATAGATAGATAATCAGGCAGGCAGACAGACAGCCAAACAGAGAGATGATAGATACAGAATAGATAGATAAATAATAGATAGATAGATAGATAGATAGATAGATAGATAGATAGATAGATAGATAGATACATAGATAGATACATAGATAGATACATAGATACATAGATACATAGATACATAGATAGATACATAGATAGATACATAGATAGATAGATAGAAAGATAGATAGATAGATAGATAGATAGATAGATAGATAGATAGATAGATAGATAGATAGATAGACAGATAAACAAACAAACAGATAGATGATAGGAAAGATAGGTTGACAGATAGGCAGCACATGATAGGAATGGTCGCACACAGATGACAGATTCTGATATCTAATTGCAAAATTTATATCTGAAACTTCTGCACTAACTATAAAATTTATAAAAATGATTATAATCATTTTGCTTAGATAAAATTATGTTGCTAGAAAAGTTTAATCTTCTTTAAGACAATTATGCTTTTATTTAAAAAATACAATAAGAATGTGTAACTGTCGACCTGAATCTTACTAACATGGGAAAGATGTTTGAGAAAGAGAACAGCACTCATAGGGAAAAGAAACAACACTAAGAGAAGAGAACCAATCACCTTGATGAGGTCTATATTCACTAAAAAAAAAAAAAAAAAATGATTTGCACAATTTTCCTGTTTGAAACTCTTTCTAAAGCAGTTTTTTTTTTTTAAATAAACTTTGGCTGTGCAAACCAACTATAAGCAGAGTGATGTAGTTTACAAACTGACCTTGAATAGGTTCTTTGTTTTGGTTTTGGTTTAGAGCCATATCCATATAGCTGTCTGATTTCTGAATTCTCTCAGGCACTAAATAAATTATTGTTTATAGGCATGATGGTGAGTTCTAAAAGAAAATTTACTGAGTAGACTTTGTTCATCATAAAACGTAGGATCAGAAACCCAATGTGCCTGCACCACAGAAATATAAGCACAGTGCTGTTGAAAGGGAAGATTCACAGTTGAGCCTATGTCATTTAAGATGTAGACACCACAGCAGCTCCTTACAAAAGACAGGAAGAACGTGCACTTATCTGGCTCTATTCAAATCTCTCAGAACAAGCCAATTTGAGGATAAAATCTGATGAAGACAAGTGTCACAATTAGATAAAGGACATTTCACAGTTGTGGGAAAAAAAAAACCTAACAGAACACATCATACTGGAAAAACTGACTGTTGATAAATGGTTATTAATGATTATTTTAAATGCCCGACTTCATGTATTCAACAAAAGTGAATCTGATGTAATAGTTAAACAGTATACTTTCATACACAATCAGCTCCAGTGGTATAGCACTTATTAATATTAGTTCATAAAAGTAAAAGGAATTGTCTCTGTTCTCAGATAATCCGCTAGCTCTTTTTTTTTTTATGAGACTGAAAAATATCAATTTAATAATATAATCTGATGTGCGGCCTTAAACTTTAGTACACTAAGGATTTTTTAAAAACTCTAGCTCTCAACAGATAAAATTTTGATCAGAATGTATTTGAAAAAGCAAAGTAACCACAATTTAATTTCTTAAAATCCAAGCAACCCTTCCCCCTCAAAAATCAAGAATTATGTAAAACATTCAAAAAGCCCTACCAGTTAGCATTATAGCATAATGAAATCATTTGCATTAGTATGTTCATTGCATTGTAATTATCCATTTCATCCTAAATGGAGAAACTGGGCATTTGAGAGAAATTCTTAATTTAAGACATTTTTTTAAAGTACCAGAAACAGACTGAAAGCTTTTCATTTCATGCTTTGCGAACACTACAGGCCCCTCGAAGGAAAGAAATGTGGGCTTAGAGTCCCAGCTGGAGGACATGGCTCTTCATATGCACCTGCTCCTTGCTTTGAAGCGCTGGCCCACAAGTCACCTCTTCATTTCTGTCAGCCTCAAAGCTTCTGTTCTTCTCCAGTGACCTGAGGTTGATGCAGCCAAAGGAAGTCATTCCAGAGTAATGTCAAAGGCCACTTGCTGCCAAAAATAACACTCTGCTAAAACTTGATAGCTAGAAGAGTAAAAAGTATTATTTGTATTGGTTTGTATGTAGGACAACTTAAGGTCAACTGAAGCATTGTTAATTCGTGTTTGCTAATCCAAGGTACAGGGCCACTGTTGCTAGACTACCTGGACAAGACACGGGGGAAATAGGATGGTAAGGATTCTGATTCCAGCGAGCCATAAAAACCACTGGCACTTAAGGTAAGTATTGTTTTAAAACTCCCATTAACACTTTCAGTACTCATGTGTCCTACACTGGGGAGACAGCAACGAGTCTGTTCAAAAATGCCTCTTGCTGTTGCTCCAATATTGCTGGTTCCTTTTGTCTTTATAGAAAGTATCAAGATAATTGTACACTGTACTACTGACATGCATCTTTTGTTGTAGCCAACCCTACTTATAATGGTCTTAACAATGAAATGTGAATTGTGCATACTTAATACATAAAAATTATTTGTATGCATGAATAAATATTTATATACACATACATATATGTGTGTGCATTGAACATATTTACATATATGTGTATATGTTTATATATAAACACACACATTTATATATAGAGAGATCTATATAGATCTCTATATATACATATATAGAGGGAGAGAACTTTCAGAAAATCATTGTGACAATTACTTTATTACACACCTTCATGAAGTAGGAAAAGGCTCCCAAATTGAAAACAGTAAAATTCTAAAACTCATGGCCTTAGGTTTCCAGATCTAAGTTATGCTAATGATATTTACAGGTTTCAGTTGTTGTGCTAATATATTTTTCTCTTTCTAACAATGCATGAAGAATAGGAAATGCCAGACCATAGCTACGATTTGATCAGTTTAGAGCAACTTTTAAAAATAGTTATTCATTTTACTTGTATGAATTTCTTGCCTATGCATATATATATATATGTATATATATACATATATATATATATATATATATATGCAACATGTGCATGACAGTTTCTCTCTGTGATGAGAGGAGGATGTCTAATCCTCTAGAAATGGAGTCACAGATGTTTGTGATTCACTGTATGGGTGCTAGCAACCAAACACAGGTCCTTTCCAGCCTTAATGCAACAATATTAACACTCTTCAGGAACCACTAAGAAAAGTCAGAGTAAAATGTCAACTATAGCTCTCTCTATATGCACACTTAGTTGCAGCTATGTGCAAGATTGTGGTTGAATTCTTCACACATTTTTTCACTTAATTTTTCCACGGGCCCTAAGAATGAGGTAGAATGCAATTGTACAACTGAAACATGAGTTGTGGAAAGTTGAGCACTGTGCTGGAGTTCTCATACCTAGCAAGGAGGAGTACAGCTCTGGAAACTCCTGTCATCTGAATGCTTGGAACATATTGCCATCAATTGCAATGGAAAGAACATCCTTTTCTAATGATGTTCTGGCTGTTTTGCTAAGACACGCCTCCATGAATTCTGTTTGTTTGCATCAGCTTCTGCTAAAGACTAGAAAGGACCACATAACAAGATGATGGATATCGCCAAACGTAATGACAGCGTAATGTGGCGTTCACTTTGTAGGAGATCAGCACATCTTTCATCTTACCCTTGCACATCCCATGGCTGTCACAAAGTGTTCCTACACTAACATGTATGGCCTTTACCAATTTGATCATCTTAAGTTAAATAACTTAATAACTTATCTACAGTGGTGGCCAATACCTATGAAAATTTATCTAAAAGCCACTCAAATACCAAGCCAACTGCAGTGATTTTCTGATTGTTTTGTCCTGGCAGTAATTTTTTTACCCTATTCTTTTTTTTTTTCTTTATTGAAATCAGATTTTTTTTCCCTCATATAACGTATTAAGACCATGGTTCCCCTTCTCCTTACACCTCCCAGACCCTCTCACCTCCCATCCACATGGTTCCATTCCTTTCTCTCTTTCAACAGAAAATAAGCAGGCTTCTATGGGATAAAAATAAAATAAAATAAAATAAATAAAATAAAATAGAAAACACTTGAATTGAATGAAACAAACAGTTGGAAAAGAGTCCAAGGAAAGAAAAAAAGATACAAGTAACAAAGATCCACTTCTTCATACACCCAGGAATCCTGTAAAACCAATAAACAGGAAGGAATAATACAGGCGAAGGATCTATAGGATAAAAAGAAGGTTGAATATATATATAAATATATATATATATATACATACATACATACATATACGTGTGTGTGTGTGTGTGTGTGTGTGTGTGTGTGTGTGTGTATTTGTGAATTGTTTTCACAAAAAGGAAGACCCTGACATGACATTATGAGACAGGGAACCTCCAAACATGTCATTGCATTGGTTTTCTGCAGGGCACTTACTGCTGGGCACCCAGCTTAACCTTAAGAGCAGGTTGTTTTTTCCAGTAAGACTCCCTTGGAGGAAACTAAATTTTCATTTCCAACTGATTGCCAATTGGAGCGAATGTCTGGGCAAGGTCTGGAGGGTGTCTTCACTTTCCCTATCATGACCAAGACATGCACTAAGAATGGTGTAAACCCATTCAAGCCCTGTGCATGCTCCCTGGAGTCATGTGTGTTGATTGTGTTGATTTAGAGGACCTTGTTTTCTTTGGGTCATCCTAAAAGTTAAAGAAATGTATTGTATAACTGAAAGGAATTTTATTTGGAAAAAAAACATTTGTGTATTAAATCTTTTACTGTCTTTTGGTTAGGTTTTGTTCCTGTCTGTGTGCTATTTGGAGAACGGGTGGATTTCTGAATAATGATAACCATAAAAATTTAGAGGTAGGCTACCTACGATAGAGCCCCATCCCAAGAGATCATAACCTCATTGTTTAAAAATGGTGCCCAGATGTAGGTGTTTTGGTCAGATTCTTATGATATGTTTATTATGTAGACTATTGGCTACACAGGAATGTCTGTACATTTATGAAAATAAGTAAGTTACACCCAAAAGAGCAAAATGCAGAGGGCCATTTACTACTGATTAATGATGTGGCTAATTATATTTGAACACTGAAAATGTGTCTACATAGAATCGGGACCTTGGATCTTCATATAGCTTGTTTGGAAATTAAGAACCATTAAGTCAGGTGATTGAAAAGTTTTGTGTTGCAAACTACTTGAATAGTTAAATGGGGCAGTGCTTCCACCTGTTTTTATACGAAATACAATAGCTTACCTCCTTACACACAGGCATGCATGCATGAAACCAGAATTGATTTTTTAATTAGATAAGGAATGAGAACAGAGTATCATCAGTGAAGCACTTCTCTGTACTGAAACCTAAGGATATGCATAAACAAATGTCTGAATCCCTAATAGGAAGTAAAGACAACCTCTTCTAAATTCGTTAGGTCAATAATGACCAAATATTCCAAAGTACTGAATTCTCAGTGACCCATGTCAGTTGACAAGACAACGTAAGTCTTATAGTAGTGGGGGGGGGGGGGGAGGGGATCAATATCTTAGACATGAATGAATAAATGAATGAACATTTTTAATGAAGTTTTTAAATAAAAAAAATGACAAATAATGTTTATATATTCAGCAGTTTCTGAAATTGAACATCCCTAACACCTAAAATCTCTTAACATAGTATTTGTATAAAATGCTAACAAGGAATTGTTCAGGTTGGTTTGTGCTGTCATATATACACAAAACCATAGAAAGGAAAGGCTAGAGAATGGAGCAGAAGGAAAAGCAGTGAGTCTGTTTGTAAGAAATGGTAAAAGGAAAATCTGAGCCAATTTGGAAAGAATAAATTGAAATATATTGTGAATATATCACAGTGAGCCAAGGATGGAAATTTGATTTTTATCTCCTCTAACAATACTCAACTCACCTTGTTGCTTATGACTTGATCTTATATTTGGAATATTGAATTAAAAACATACAAACAAAATTATTCTATTATTTATAATAATCATTTAGGTTGGTTATCTAATTAAAACAAGGCTATATAAAAAATTAGTAACCAACAACAAACTTAGATTGAAAAACTTGAAGTTACAATTTGAGTTTCCTAAATTGAGCATTTATTTCTCAAACTTATACCATTTATACTTGAAAAAATATATATCCTTCTATTGTGGATCCATCAGAATGTCCTCATGAAATAATTATATAAAAATAGGGTTTACAATATCAGCTATACACAGGTAATTACTGTTTTAAAAGAAAAGTCTATTATTATGGTCTTACAGTTGAAAATAAGGGATACTGTTAATAATACTTTTATTTTTACCTTTTAAACTAAAACAAAAAAACTTGGGTCAATCATATATAATATCCAACTTTCTTTTACATATTTCCACTTGATAGTTGGCTATGTCACTAGAAAAAGATTATTGTGACATTTCAGCTGAACTCAAAACATGGTTTTACTTCTGCTTAGCAATAAAATGCCTACATTTTATAGACTAACATGTGTTTCACTTTTTGAATCAATTTAAGGTCTGAAAAAAATATTCCTTTTCAAGAACCCATGATATCAGCAGCAGTTCAGGAATATGTTTCTCTCCATGTCCTTGGGCTTTACAATTCCAAGTCTCTCATTTAGTGACAGGGCCCTATTTTCTCTAGGAAATAGGGAAATAAAGAACTCGTTCTGTTGTCACAAGAGTCATAGACCATTAAAGAGGCACTGCCCACAACCTCACTCACAGGGACATTAGCAAATCTCATCTCTCTTTAAAAAAAGAAAAAAAGAAAAGTGGTTCAGGGAGAAGTAGAGAATGAAACTTAGCCCATAATTGTGTGCTAAGCCACTATAGGTATGGGATATAAAATGAGAGTTTCTAACTGATTTCAGAAAAGTAGCTAACCCTACCTTGCTGAAAACACTTCTAACTATGCTAACTAAACAATGCTAACTAGGAAAGAAAACACACTTACTTAATCCAGGGTGCTGCTCACTAGGAAACCTGCACAGGAGGTTGAGAATGAGTCCCCGTGTCCTCAGTATCAGCAGATGCTATTTCACAAAAGCAAAGCAAAGCAAAACGAAACAAAAAGCAAAAAATAAACAAAGCAAAAACACCTCCATTTCTGGAGTATTGAAATCCTGCCATTTTAAACTAATACTCACAAATTCCCCCACTGTAAAATTCTGTTCTCGATGATACCATTCATACAAAGGTACACAGGCATACTCTACCTTTACCAAATCTATCCAGTTGTGATTCCTCCAAACCCAAATGAAAACAGGATTATTTTGTAAGTAATTGTTCTTGTAAAATAAAATCACTTAAACCTGACCTTTAACACTGTTACTAGAACAAATGCATATGGATATATAGTTCATATGTAAGTGTATATTGTATATAAGATTCCTTACATTATAGCATTTAAAATAAATATAAACCATTTGCAACTGTTGTTTAGAGCCTTTTCCTTTAAATACTCTTCATATTCACTGCCATCTCCCTTAATCTACTGCATGATGTGGACCAATAACAAAGCCAGATGGTTACAAGACTGGAGAAACAAACAAACAAAGCAGAGGGACAGGAGATTATGACTTGCTTAATGCATCAAAGTCTGTCTGCAGCAGAGACAGGTGGGCTAGAACCCAGGTGCTTGGTCTATTGCTCTTTCACTAAGTAACAGATTAATGGGGCTCAGGGCAAATGGTATTTTCCAGGACCTTTGAACATCAAAGATACTTATCTATTAGAAATTGAAAATTATGAAGTCTCTGCTAGCAATGATGTTTAATGTTTTTGAAAGGGATATTGAGGCTTTGGATAAACCCAAACATTAAAATTATTTGAATTGTTCTTCTTGACACATCTGACTTGCACCATACCTCATTTAAATTTTCAATTTAAATAATGCACTCCTTTCTCCGAATTTTAAATATACGAAGGCTACAAAAGATGATGTTATTAGGGACTACACGCATGCAGCCATGAGTATGCTCTCTCTGTCTCTATGTCTGTCTCTGTCTCTGTGTCTGTCTCTGTGTCTGTCTCTGTCTCTCTCGCACACACACACACACACACACACACACAAACACACACACACTCACACACATACATACACACACAAAGAGACAAAGAGAAAGATCTTATATACACACTTGCACACACCACACATGCACACACACACATGATAAGCACAGTTCTTTGTAAAGCTAACAAGTTTAGGGTGTTCTTGCTGGATGATTCTATGTATTCTTAAGCTAATGGTCAAATATTTGAAGGAAGCATGTAGCTAATAGATGGAAACCAGATATATAGGACTACATAAAGCTTTGTATATCTTTTTAATCTAACTTTACAGCACCATAAACTCAATTATAGGATGCTGTAAAAAGCGTCTTACCTACTAGCTAAAGCACACATCCTATACACTCATGAGACTGAATTGAGCCACCGTGAATTAACAAAGATGTGTAGCAAATCAGTTCTCTGACTCTTCCAATATAGCTCTTCTTCTTTATTCCCCCCATCACTGCCCTTCACAAGTCGTTCAGATATGGAAAGGATTTGTTGGACACTATATGGTAAAAAATTTTGTCAGTGCATCTAAAAATATTTTCTGATTCTTCTGGCTTCTCGGTCAAGAGTCAATGGCAACAAATTCTTAGAGAAACAAGAGGGAAAATTAGAAAGTGGTCAGTAACTGAAACAAGTTAGCTTTTGCATTACCCACATTTTGGGGGAAATTATGATGCACTGATTTATCATGGTTCTATTGGACAAAATGATATAGCCCTGACTCTTTCTACTACATCAACTTTCTATGCTCAGCCCTGTATCACCTTTCACCAGAGAAACGCAGCATCTTGATAACTCGTCCTCATAGATCTGCCTGTATACCCTTAAATGACAGTTTCAATCTGTTAAACACCATGCAATCATAACAATTTCAAATTGCAAACCATATCTTCTGGCATTTCCTTTGCAAAGCAGTACTTCTTAATGTGAATTGGAAAAAGCCACATTTTCTAACCTTCTTCTGCAATATCATCTCCATGGTTTCTATTACCTATTGTTTCATAACAGGGCACCCAAACCCTCTGTGACTAAAATAACATAAGCACTGATTTGATTATAATTTTGAAAAATGAATAGAGCATGAAAGGAACTATTCTTCCTCGCTATTCATGGCATCATGCAGGGCCACTCAACAAGGTCTAGAAGACCCAGCTCTCTGATACTATGTTCACAGGATCAAAGGGTGGTATAATGTTGGCAAAGCACATCACTCATCCATCACATGCTCTCCTCATTGTGGCTGCTCGGCCTTGAACACAAGGCACTGAGACTTCCAAACGCAAGAAATGTATGTGTAAAATATGATTTACATCCTTACAATGAGGAACACAAACAGATGCTAAGACACAAACATTTGTACTCACAGCTTTATTTTCACTTTAAGAAGAGCAACAAATAGGCTTGGTAATAGCCTGGGCTGTTTGGGGGTTTCCATGGGGAACCCTGGGTCAACAACTCAAATATATATAACCCATTCCTAGCACTGGAGATTTTATTTTATGGTGAGAGATGTTAGTTAGGGCTTTGCCTCTCTGCTTCTTTTGAAGACATGTCATTTAGAACTGAGTCTAGCTGAAACGTATTAACCAGGAGAGTGACGATGAGTTTAAGCTAGCCTGGGCTACAGAGTTAGCTTTTATTTTTAATTAGATATTTTCTTTATTTACATTTCAAATGCTATCCCAAAAGTTCCCTATACCCTCCCCGCACCCTGCTCCCCTACCCACCCACTCCTACTTCTTGGCCCTGGCATTCCCCTGTACTGGAGCATATAAAGTTTGCAAAACCAAGGGACCTCTCTTGCCAGGACTGCTGACAGAGTTAGCTTTAACACAATCTGGACTACAAAGTGAGATCTTGTCTCAAACAAAAATTATACTTAGAAATTGATTTATAGTACATTTATTTTTAAAAGATTGTGCCCAACTTTCCTTAAAAATAGATGTTAACCACATAAATTGGAGATATAAATGTAATATTATATAAAAGACATAATTTTCTCTTTGCATTGGAGATGTATCTATCACTGAATAATACTACAAAATCTAAATATGACTCTACTATCTTTGGATCACTCATGGGGTACCTTTTAGCATCATCTAACTGAGGGTATCAAGAAGGCCTGTAAGAAGGTCTGCAACCAAAGCTAGTGAAAAGACAAAGTTTATATTTGTTTTTATAACTATATATAAGGCTTTAGAAAACAATCACAATAATCTTTGTAATACTCCAGGATCTTAGTCTTTGTTCTATTACTGGGCAGAGTCATCATGATCAAAGCAACTCTTATAAAATAAAGCATTTAATTTGGAGCTTTTTTAGAGTTTTGGAGTTACTTCGGCCATTATCATGGTGGGAGCAAGGCAGCAGGCAGTCAGACAGGGTGCTGGAGTGGTAGCTTAGAGTTCTACATTCTAATCTGCTGGCAGCAGAAATAAAGAGAGAGAACCTGGGCCTGGTGTGGGCTTTTGAAACCTCGAAACCTATACCTTGTGAAACATTTCTTCCAATAAAGCCACACCCAATAATCCTTCTAATATTTTCAAACAGTTCCATTCCCTGGAGGCTAAGGATTCAAATATATGAGCTATGGGGGTGAGGGCATTCTCATTCAACCAACCAGAGCTAGAGAATTTCATATGTGAGTATATCCATATTATAGAGCCTGTTTTCTTTTTTATTTAATGGGAAATTGTAAACTCCATGCATATAATAATATTATTTCTTTTGTCTTTTAAACTTTCTTTTAACAGTAATTATAATAAAAATGAAATAAGATGCTGATCTTTCAAATAGTTCTTTTATATGCTGTGTATTAACTACAGCAATAATTTAAAATGATTTAGGGTTATGAGAACAATGACAACAAAGTAACTGTCTCTAAGCTCAGCTGTGAAGGACCCAGCCCCAACTCTAAGATGCCCTGTTGTGACATATTATTTTTCCAGGAACACATTAGGACTGGAGGTCTCTGAATAACCTTGAAGAATATATGTTTTATTATGGCTGTTAAACGTGTGAGCTGGTTCACAAGTTGTCAAGCAAATATGGTTCACTCAGTGCAGTGGATTTTTATTAATTTTTTAAAAGAAGAATCCATCTGGAAGCACACAAATGAATGAAAAATGTATCGAAAAATCAACATTTAGGTTAGAAAAGAATATATTTACATTACACAGATGACATTTACAGTGAATCAGCAATCGTCTAGGCTACTTACATTCTTAATGAAAGATGAATTCCATTTATATGAAACTGTATCATTTGTAAGTACCTCTTAAAGAATATAAAATGATCACACTACTAATGTGTGCTTTGTATATGGTTTTCTTGTCTTAGACAATCTTTTATATCCTCTATCATATATATTATATATAATTTATGTTAACTTGAGTTCAAATCTTTTTATATTACACATGTAAAGATCTGCAATAGGTTTGGAGAAAATCCACAGGAAGGTGTACATGAACACAAACTGCCTCCTGTACTGTTTGAAGGTCAAGTTTTGTACATGCCATGGGCAATTGTAGCACCTATGGTTTTTACTACCCTTGACAATAGGCAGTCCAGTTGCCTGCAAAAAAATTATTTTCTCTGTATTAGTCTTCAACATTCTGGCATCTATAATGGTAGTATATATAGAAATCATTAGATATCACTTTTATTTTTCTCCTCTTTTTATTCTTTTCATTTTGATCCCGGTTTAGGTATCAGGTTCCAAGCCTAAGTACACTCTCCCACAGAACTACAAACTCACCCACCCATTCTTCAAGTTAATGTTTTTAAAAACAAGAATGAGCTGCTAAGTGCCATTCTATATAGAGGGAAGGAGACTATACTGCCTGTCATGAGTCACCGTGTAGGTGATGATTAGGACTGGCAGTGTAAGAAGGAGAGACAACATTATACAAGGATATGAGAAATCCTAAGAAAGCCTTCATCTCTGTTATCAAGTCACCTTACACAAGCTATGATAATGCTAATGAATACCATAGTTTTGGATGCTGTGAAGTCAAACAACAACAAAAACAAAACCCCAACAGACAAATGAAATAGCCAGTAGCTAATAAATGACTTAATATGAAGCATAGCATGAGGGGTGGGAAACACATCTCAGTGCTACAGCCTTTGCCCAGCAGGAGAAAAGCCACAGATCTGACTCTTGGTACTCTAAGAGGAACTAAAATCATTGCCACACAAATAACAAACTTTAGCCTTGAAGTGGTGGTGAAATCTCTGCACTCAGGAAGCTGAGGCAGGATAGCTGTGACTCCAAGGAAAGTCTATGATATGTAATAAACCTAGATTACAAAGTGAGACCCTATCTCAACTACCTTCCCAACAACAAAAATAAAACCAAGTTTTGGGTCTAGTGAAAAATAAGCAGATGTACATTCTAAAGCTATTGCATATTGTAAATTTATATGTAGGCACATATAAACTAAACAGTACACAGCAACAGCACGGAGCACTCTGATGAACTTTTTTTTGACTCATGATTCAAATGGCTTCAAATATAACTTAAAAAAATAAAACAACAGTACACAAATGATCCTTTTTACTCAAAAGTAGTAACAATAACTCTTCACAAAGACAAAAATAACAGCTTAGCCTTGTAAACACGCCATTTGGAGGAAACACAAGCAAGCTTTGGAACACAAGTCAAACAAGAGATTGGGCAAATGATGCCCAAAGGGTTGACCTAGAACACATCCTGTTGAGACATGAAAGATTCATTTTGCCATGATCCTATGCATTCGTTTGGCTTAGTTTTCCCCTTTCGTTATTCCAAAATCTGCTGTCGTTGAAAGAAGCATGTGATATTTTCTATTCCAGTAAGGAAAGCCCTGTACATCTTTGTCTTCTCTTCATTCACCCCTCCAGCTGAGTCTCAAGTTCAAGACAAGGTGCTGACTTAGCAGAAATGTCCTGCAGTGACACATAGTGACTTCTGCCCCTAACCAAAGACAGTTGTCATTTATATTCATCAAGGAAGTATTCCACAAACAGCAAACAGTATACCCAGGTCTCAGCTTGTTATTCGATTATCCAGATTAATCCCATTAGACAATGATCTTTTAGAGACTATAGAAAACTGCTGACAAAATGCCTCTGCAAACATTCAAGATTCCCTATGCAAGGCACATCCAGCTACATAATTAGTCTTGGTAAGAGCTGGTGTGCACACTTCTTCAGATTTAATCAAAGGAAGTTTCAAGTGAAAATATAACCACCAAAAATCTTAAAGTAAAATCTTACAAGGCACTGTGTCTAAGAGGAGCTGACTTTTCTTCCTCACTCAGGATCTGTGGATTCTTGATGACTGTTTTCTCCTTGAAATGGTCAAATGCTTTAATCTGTCAGAAAACTTAATTTTCAATGTATAGAGAACTTCCCATATCTGTTTATCATAACTCCTGTATTTTCAGGGATATGGACACTATATGTCATGCCAGTCATTATATCAGAAGATAAAAAGAAGTAAACAATCTTTGATTATGTTTATACATTTTAACTATCTTAAAAAATATAGAGTCCATCCTGTATAAGATACCAGAGAATAGTTTCTGGATAAAAATCAATACCTAAGAAATCATGAAATTTTGTAGATGTTCAATAGTGGAGTTTTATGAGATGATCAATAAATCATTTATGTGGTGATAGAAATTAATCCATCTGTAGTTCAGTAACTATTATTAATAAAACTCTGAACCAAATATAAAAATCCAGGCACCATGAACAAAATGGATTGTTTGCTCATAATGTCTTTCCATCACCAATTAAATGGGCTTAATGAATGACCTCACCCAGTCTTCTGTTCACATAGAATAAAATATTACTCAAGCACTATCACAGAAAAGTGTTTGCAGAAAATGAGTCTTCACAAGCACGGGGCACTTTCCTTTATATTATAAATGTATCCTTACCAAAATGGTGAGGACACAAAAGAAAATACAATGTACCATTGCAAATTTTACCTGGCAGACTTTTTAAAACTTTAACATGGTCTGTCTAAAGAAGACAATTTGAATAGTGTTTCTAGAATCAGCATAGCATATGGCAAATGTCATCAAACGAAATGTTTATGACTTCCTTTTGTCAATTGGTGAACACTTAAAGGCAACCCTTCTGCGGTGTCAGGCAGGCTGCTGCGGACTCGCCTAGCTTCTAAACCAAGGGTATTTCCCCGAAAAGTGTGAGGGAGGGAGGCCATGAAACTTTGGAAGTGGTAAAAAGATGAATTCCTTTTCCAGAAAAACACAACAAAGCAAAGGAACCAGGATCCAGACACAAGGGAGAACATGGCACTACGAGAAGGATGGAAGGAAGTGTTAGCTGAGAGGCAAGTGAGAAGGCGGAGGAGGAAGTCTATCTCACGGAGACTGACATGATGATAAAATGTCTTTTATTATATTTATATGACCTTTCAAATACTAAATTACCATCGTTGGATAGAAGTCTTCTAAGCAAAGCTTCCACATTTAATAAGCATGTTTTGGACATTTGTGCTGTCTTAGTTACCTTTCTATTGCTGTGATAAAACACCGTGGACCAAGCATATTTTTAAAAGGTATTAAGCTTATGTTTTCAGTGGGTTAGTAGAGTTCATGATTTTGGGATTGACAGCATCTGTTGTAGTCCTTCTATGTTGCTGAGCAGGTAACTGGACCCAGGACTTCAGGATTCCTTGTTGTGAAATGGAAAGAAGTTAAGAGCACCATTTAGTTCATAGGGTTGATCTCCTTGTTGTCTTTCACTTTCTGGAAGATGACCCACATGTACATTTACTGCATTTGAAAATGTATAAAGTTTGGACTATGGCTCAGTGGTTGTCTCAGCCATTGCTGTATTGTTGTGAAGAAATATAATAACCATGTGCCAACTCTTGTAAAGGAACATTTACTTGGGTCCGGTTTATAGATTCAGAGGTTTAGTCCATTGTGGTCAAGGTAGGAAGCATGTGGCATGCAGGCAGACATGGTGCTGGAAAAGGAGCTGAGACTCCTGCATCTGGATTGGTAGACAGCAGCAAGAAAGAGGCACTGGGCCTGACTTGAGCATTTGAAATGCAAAAGCTGCACTCTCAGTGACACACTTCCTTCAACAAGGCCATATATACTCCAACAAGACCATACCCCCTAATAGTGCCACTACCTGGTGACTAAGCATTCAAAACTATGAACCTATTGGGGGCCAATTCTATTTAAACCAGCACAGAGGTAGAGAAGGAATTTAGTATGTATCCTGGGTTCTGTCCACAACATCTAAACTGAAACTCAGCATGTGCCGAAGCAAAGTTGCTGAGCTTAGCTGAATTAAATCTAGTTCCCTCAGAATTAATGGACACACTTTTGTTTGAAGATTCCCAAAAGAATATTTTGTTCCTAGACCCACACTGACAAATCCCCTCTGTGTGTCCTATGCTTGTTGACATCAGAAATCCCATAATTGATGGCAAAATTTTCAAATAACAATGCTGGATTTGTCTTAAAGTATAGATTAGAGGACAATGAACCAACCCTTCAAGGGACATGCCACAGTTTTAGTCATGCCTAAGAAAGTACATTGAAAATCATGAAAATAAATGAGATACAGCATTAAGCATATGCCATGGAGCAGGAAAGGAGAAAATGAAAGATTCTTTTAAAGGGTGGACTTAGCTACTATGTCAATTAAATTAGCAGCACTTGCTTTAAAATGTGTGGTGATCACTCTTTTCTCGTCATGACAAAGAGCCACCCTCCTATTGAACCTCAGTTTTATCCCTCTAAGGATTAAGTAATATGATTCCACACAACACACTGAGCATATACTGCCTTCCCATGATAGGCACTCAGTAAATGACTACACTCCCTGTGCTTTTGGCTCTACAACAAGTTCCTGGTGGACCAGTCATCCTACCTTATGCTCTCTTCCTGTTGTAGCACACAACTAACAATAATGATTTATGGAAGCAGATTTTTATGCTGGGGTAAAAGATGATGGTTTGAAAGCAGTAATTGTAGCAAAGGATGAGTAAGTGTGCTAGGAGCGGTCACAGCTTCATATGCAATAGTTACTGCACAAAACAATTTAGGGATTGTTTTTTTTTTTTTAATCAGGTTCCAAACTGAGAATGTGGCTGGCTGTAAGGGACAGAATATGAGTCTAAAATTTTATAAAAACTAAAATTAAAATTGAGAGCAATGATTTCTCTTAATATGACAATTTGATTGTATTCTAAGCAATATAAATGACATCTGTATAAAATAACATTTTCATAAAGACCATATACTTCTGGATAATCTACTGTCCTTTTAAATATTGAATATGGATGTTTAATGTATTATGATTACAGTTTCCCCTCCCCCCAACTCCTGGTAGATCCTCTATTCTTCCCCATCCTCCCAAATCCATGCTCTTCTTTGCTCTGTCTCATTAGAAAAAAAAGTCATAAAATAACACAAACAAACAAAATTAGCCAGAGAAAAAGCATAAGACATACATCCAAGTTTTGAGACACTCACCTTCTCACATACAGCAATCTCACAGAAACACAAAATTGGAAACCATGATATAGCAAAAGTCCTGTGAGGTTAGTACAAAACTTCAAAAATACCATTAAGTGCACTTTGTGTTGGCCAACTACTGTTGGGCAAGGCCCTTGCAGTGATTTGTGGATTATAATCCACTGTCTTTTCAATCTACATTTTTTCTATCCACTTTTAATCCAAGATTCAATGACAATAAAATTTATATCACTTCTCCAAAACTCGAAGGACTTGATATTTTGCAGCATTTGTTTCTCTACTTCCCACGCATTTCAAATCCCAGATTAAGAAGCTGTTCAATGCTTCCACCCAGTTCTTGCTTCTGGGGCACACCCCTAGTTGGTCTGTTCCCATGAAGACTCCATATTCTGATCCATCTTACAGGACCTGCTGCACTTAGAGCAGTTGGTAAGAACCCACACACACTTCTTCCCGAGTCCCAGTGCTGCTGCTGGGAGCCTGGTAGACTCTGGACCCATCACCCTCCAAACCCCTCCCCTCCTGAATACCACTCCCCTTCTGTCTCTTCCACCCATCCACCCAGTCCTTGCTGCTGGGGCAGACCCCTAGTTAGTCTGTTCCTGTGAAGACTCCATATCCTGATCCATCCTAGAGGACCAGCTGCACTCAGAGCAGTTGTCTGAAGGCCTCCAAGGAGATCTACTCCAACCAGGGCAACAGATCAGCAACTTCTCTGCCCCTGTGAAGAGCCCCCAGTTGGAAGGCCCCACAGGAGATAGGATACAGCCGGGGTCACAGGCCTACCAGGAGACCTGAAGCAACCCATGGACAAAACAGGCAGACTCCATACAGTCACCCAGACCAACAAACACCAGGGATAACCAGATGACAAAAGGCAAGTGCAAGACCATAAGCAACAGAAGCCAAAATATGTGGGCATCATCAGAACCCAGTTCTCCCCCCACAGCAAACCTTGAATAAACCAACACACGTGAAAATCAGGAATCTGTTCTAAAATCCTATCTCATGAAAATAATAGAGTCCTTTAAGGATGATATCAATAACTCACTGAAAGAAATACACGAAAACACAGGTAAACAGGCGAAGGAATTGAATAATACAAGACCTAAAAGTGGAAGTAGAAACAATAAAAAAAAATGGAGGAAAACCTGGAAATGGAAAATCTAGGAAATAGGTCAAGAATTACAGATGTAAGTATTACCAACAGAATACAAGAGATAGAACAGAGAATCTCAGATATAGAGGATACGGTAGAAGAGATTAACAGAACTGTCAAAGAAAATTCAAAGCATAAGAAATTCCTAACCCAAAGCATCCAGGAAATTCAGGTCACAGTGAAAAGACCAAATCTAAGGATAATTGGAAAAGAGGAGAACGAAGATGCCCAGCTCAAAGGACCTGAAAATGTCAACGAAATCATAGAAGGAAACTTCCCCAACCTAAAGGTATAATTTGCAAAACACGTGAAACTCAAGAAGAAGACCAAAGGATGGATACTTTGATCCTTCATAGAAGGGGAACAGAATACCCATTGAAGGAGTTACAGAGACAAAGTGTGGAGCAGAGACTGAAGGAATGACCATCCAGAGACTGCCCCATCTGGGGATCCATCCCATAAACAATCACGAAATCCAGACATTATTGCAGATGCCAGAAAGATTTTGCTGACAGGAGCCTGATAAACTTGTCTCCCGAGAGGCTTTGCCAGTGCCTAGCAAATACAAAAGTGGATGCTCACATTCTCCATTGGACTGATCACAGGGTCCCCAATGAAGGAGCTAGAGAAAGTACCAAAGGAGCTGAAGTGGTTTGCAGCCCCCTAGGAGGAACTAACCAATACCCCCAGAGCTTCCTGGGACTAATCTACCAATCAAAGAAAACACATAGTGGGACTCATGTCTCTAGCTGTGTATGTAGCAGAGGATGGCCTAGTTGGTCATCAATGGGAGGAGAGGTCCTTGGTCTTGGGAAGGTTCTAAGCGACAGTACAGGGGAATGCCAGGGCCAGGAAGCAGGAGTGGGTGGGTTGGGGAGCAGGGCGAGGTGGTAGGGGATAGAGGATTTTCAGAAAGAAAACTAGGAAGGGGGATAACATATTAAATGTAAATGTGGGTGGGTAGGGGGTTGGGGGGTGGGTATGGGGGACTTTTGGGATAGCATTGAAAATGTAAACGAGGAAAATACCTAATTAAAAAATAAATTAAAAAAATAAAATTAAAAATGTAAATAAAGAAAATATCTAATAAAAAAAGAAAGAGATGGACATAAAGGTACAAGAAACCTCTAGAACACCAAATAAATAGGACCAAAAAACAAAATTTCTCATCACACAATTATCAAAACACTAAATGGCACAGAGCAAAGAAAGAATATTAAAAGCTGCAAGGGGGAAAGGCCACATAACATACAAAAGTAGACCTATCAGAATTATACCAGACTTCTCGACAGAGACTATAAAAGCCAGAAGAGCCTGCTCAGAGGTCACACAAACTCTAAGAGAACACATATGCCAGCCCAGGCTACTATACCCAGCAGAACTCTCAATCAACATAGATGGAGAAACCAAAATAGTTCAGGGCAAAACCAAATTCAAACAGTATCTATCTACCAACCCAGCCTCATAGAGAATCCTGGAAGGAAAAATCCAACACAAGGAAGATACCTGCACCAAAGGGAGGAAAAGGTAATTAAGCATCTCACAACAAAGTCGAAAGCAGAGAGCCACAAGCACATAAAACCACCTACAAAAACAAACATATCAGGAACCAACACTCATCTGTCTTTAATATCTCAATATTAATGGACTCAACTCACTTATAAAAAGACATAAGCTAACAGACTTGATACATAAACAAGATCCAGCATTTTGCTGCATACAATGAGACTGAGAGACACAATGAAACTGAGAGAGGTTATGAATCAAATGGATTTAACAAGTATCTATATGACATTTCACCCTAAAACAAAAGAATACACCTTCTTTTCAGCACCTTATGGCACCTTCTCCAAAATCGACCATATAATTGGTCACAAAACAAGCCTCCACAGATACAAGAAGATTGGAATAATACCATGCATCCTATCAGACCACTATGGCCTAAAGCTGGTCTTCAATAACAGCAAAAGCTACTGAAAGCCCACATACACGTAGAAACTGAACAATTCTCTACTCGGGGACAACTTGGTTGGTGAAGAAATAAAGAAATTAAAGACTTCCTGGAATTTAATGAAAATGTTGACACATCATATTCAAACTTATGGGACACAAGAGGTGCTAAGAGAAAAACTCATAGCACTAAGTGCCCTGGTAAAGAAACTGGAGAGATCTTGCAGTAACAACTTAACAGCACACCTGAGAGCTCTAGAACAAAAAGAATAAAACTCATCCAAGAGGGGTAGAAGGCAGAAAATAGTCCAACTCAGGGTCAAAATCAACCAAATAGAAACAAAGAAAACAACACAACGACTTAGCAAAACCAAAAGCTGGTTCTTTGAGAGAATCAACAAGATAGATAAACTGCTAGCCAAACTAACTAAAGGGCCAAGAGGCAGTATCCAAATTAGTAAAATCAGAAATCAAAATGGAGATGTAACAACATAAACAAAGGAAATTCAAAAAAATCATCAGATACTACTATAAGACTCTATCTTCAGAAAATTTGAAAAATATAGATGAAATGGATGGTTTTCTAGACAGATGCAACATAACAAAGTTAAATCAAGAGCAAGTAAACTATCGAAACAGGCCCATATCCACAAGGAAATAGAACCCTCCCAACCAAAAAAAAGAGCCAAGAGCCAGATGGATTTAGTGCAAAATTCTACTAATCCTTCAAAGAAGACCTGATACCAATTTTCCTCAAATTATTTTATAAAATAGAAATAGAAGAAACACTACCTAACTTCTTCTATGAAACCACAATTATTATGATACCTAACCTACAGAAGGACCCAACCAAAAAAGAGAACTTCAGACCAATCTCGCTTATGAACATTGATGCAGAAAAACTCAATAAAATTCTTGCAAACTGAATCCAAGAACACATTGAAACCATCATTCACCATGATCAAGAAGGCTTCTTCCCAGGGATGCAAGGTTGGTCTAATATTAGAAAATCCAATAACGTAATCAACAAACTTAAAGAAAAAAATTCACATGATCATCTCCTTAGATGCAGAAAAAGCATTCAACAAAATACAACAACCCTTCATGTTAAAAGTATTGGAGAAATCCGGAATTCAAGGTCCATACTTAACATAATAAAAGCAATTTACTGCAAACCAACACTCAATATGTGGTTCATTTACACAATGGAATACTACTCAGCTATTAAGAATGAAGACATCCTGAGTTTTGCCAGCAAATAGATGGAACTAGAAAATATCATCCTGAGTGAGGTAACTCAGATCCGAAAGGGTATGCATGATATATACTCACTAATAAGTTGATATTAGCCAAGAAAAAAAAAGTACAGAATACTCAAGATAGAGTACACAGAACTCAAAGAGATCAACAAGCTGAAGGACCTAAGTGAGGACGCCTCAGTCCCATTTGGAGAGAGAAGAAAGCAGTCACAAGGGGAAGGAAGGACCTGAGAGGAAAAGTGGACAGAGAGGAGGAATGGGAAGAGGGAGGGAACATGATCTGGTATTGGGTGAGGGTAAAGGACCGAAGCCCTGAGGGCAAGCAGAAAGAATGGGAACAGGCAACCTCAGGAAATAGGAGGTTGGAAGGACCCTCCAGAATGCACCAGAGACCTGGGAGGTCAGAGACTCTCAGGAATCAAAGGGAGGGACCTTAGATGAAATGCCCAACCATAGGGAGAGGGAACTTATAGAGCCCACCTCTAGCAGGAAGACAGGGCATCAAGTGAGGGATGGGGTTGCCATCCCACAGTCAAAACTCTGACCCATCATTGTTCCTGTCTTAAAGAATTATAGGGATAGAAATAGAGAGGAGGGCTGGTGAGATGGCTCAGTGGGTAAGAGCACCCGACTGCTCTGCCGAAGGTCCAGAGTTCAAATCCCAGCAACCACATGGTGGCTCACAACCATCCGTAACGAGATCTGGCGCTCTCTTCTGGAGTGTCTGAAGACAGCTACAGTGTACTTACATATAATAAATAAATAAATCTTTAAAAAAAAAAAAGAAATAGAGAGGAGCCTCAGGAAAAGAAGGTCCAGTGACAGGCCCAAAGTGGGATCCAGCTAAAGGGGAGGTCCCAAGGCCTGACTCTATTACTTAGGCTATGGTGCGATCACAAAAAGGGACCTATCATGACTGCCCCCTGAAAGACTCAAGAAACAGTTGAAAGAATCAGATGCAGATATTTGCACCCAACCAATAGACAGAAGCAGCTGACCCCTGTGGTTGAATTAGAGAAGGCTGAAAGAAGCAAAGGAGGAGGGTGACCCTGTAGGAGGACCAGCAGTCTCAATTAATCTGGACCCCCGAGATCTCTCAAACACTGGACCACCAAACAGGCAGCATACACCAACTGATGTGAGGCTGTCAACACACACACATTAGAGGACTTCTGGGTCTGTGTTCATTCGGAGATGATGCACCTAACCCTCAAGAGACTGGAGGCCCCAGGGAGTTTAGAGGTCAGGTGGGGTGGGGGGTGGGGACATCCACATCCACGTGGAGACAGGGTGGGGTGGGGAGGAGGTGTGAGATGTGGAGCAGATGGGGGGGGGAATGGAATATGGAGTGTAAAGAATAGATTAATTTTTAAAAATAAACTATTATTGTTTTATTATTATTACTAAGAAACTGTACAACTGCAGGCACGATATTTTTAATATTAGCCATTGCACAAAGGTATGGAAGGACAACTCTTCAAGTGTGTAAAGGAAAGGAGTTTCAAGTATAGCTTGTGCAAGGGGAAACTGGGAAAAGTACCTGCTGCTTCCTCTTCTGTCCGTTCAGGTCTAGATTTGCTCAAAAGTTCAACAAAGAGCAGATAGATGCTCTGCAGACGACAGACCTTCATACCTGGTATCTGCTGACACTTTGAACTGGGCTGAGATTCAGAACTCGCTTGTCACTTTTTAAAGTATTTTTTCATGATAAATTTTTGCTAGAAACTATATTCACGCTGATTAAAAAAAAATACAGAGCTGATTTTATAGCACATGATGTTGATTCTTTATGGATAACCAGGCTATCTTTTCAGTGATTATTTATTTTAATGATATGAGAAAAAGAGAAGAATGAAATAAAACTATTTCAGTTTTGATTGAACATTTTTTCTTTTGCTGTGTGCCACAGAAAGTCTTAACATGACTTAACATGAAGGGAGAGGTTTTGCCCTTCGTCACTTTTATATTTCCTCTTTAGTAAGATTTTTGTTTATTTCTTCTAGGCATTTTCACAAGTGTCTGTTATTCATCATATATTTATTTTCTTCATACTTTAGCAGTAGAACGGAATGTATAATATAAAAATAGGAATGGATACTCAGAAAAAAAAAAAAAACAACTACTGACTGAAAGACATAAATCCATATAAGATGCATATAAACCAGACGTGTGCTGCCCTCTTTTGGAATAAGTAAGTAAAGCAAGCTCTTATTGTACCCTCTGGTATTTAACAGTTGTCTGCATCTTATCATTGCCACACTGCAGAAGAAACAAAAGCTTTACTGTCAATCAACCTATTTTTTTTCTAAGAAAATAAGTGGAGAATCATTTAAATTTGAGGGATTCACATAATTAAATTTGCAGAGAATTAGTGTCATACTAAATAAAAGTAGATTTGCTTCAACTACTATGAAATCCAGATTAGGTGATAGTGCAACAAAGGACAATACTCCTTTTCTCATCAGTGTTTGAGTTTTCATGTAAGCCTTAAAATGGTTACATAGTTGTATAAGTGCAAATTTGTATATAAAATGAAATAGACATAATTCATACATAATTGTTTTTGAAACATATTGTTCAATTATGAAAAACCCTGAGCAAGTCTTAAATATACCATAATTAAGAGAAATATTGAGTACATTTTCATTTCTATTATACTCTTAACCATTTGGGAAATGTAAAATATTAATCAAGATTATTACTGCCAACCAAGGTGGTAAACAAATGCTTGTTGAATCTGTAGAGACCTCTAAGGCTAGATAATGAATCTGAGATGAACCTACAATTAGAATATTGCTTTTCTTTCTACCACCAGACAAGCCAACACCAGCAAAAATAAACAAAATGCAATATCTGTCTATGCTTTTGCTGAGATGGGTAACATCAGTTGAACCTGATACCTGTCAGATTTCTCAGAAGCATGACCCGGCTTGGAGAGAAATTGTTTGCAACTCTGATAAGGACAATTTATGTGGATCATCATGAAATCCTCCCAACGTGCAAGTCTCAAACAGCAAACGAAGGCATTAGTGGATTTGGAGCACCACCAACATGGCCCCAAATTTTTAGGCTGGAATAGGATTAGTGCTTAGATGACCCTGCTTTTTGACATCATTTTCAAAGAACTTTTAGGAAATCTTTTTTCACAAAATTAAACTCTTTCACTATGTGTTGCATAAATTACTGCCTGTAACTTCCTGGAGTGGGGTGGGGGGAGAAGTATCACTTTAGTCATTCCCAAAATAGAGAAAAATGTTAAATTCTTGGCTTCATTAAAACATTTCAAGGACATCTGTCAATAATTCCCAACAACAGCAAGGACCAATAGCTTTTACTATATACTGGATGTAAAAAGATTATAGTCATTAAAATACACAATTAGCTCCATACTTAATAAAACCTTAAAATCAATAATCTTCACTTGAGTTCAATTTTATATTATTTCACACTTTAAAAATATCCACATCAAAACTACTTGTCATTTGAATAAATATTGATAAGTATTTTACTGATATCCAAACCTTCATCTCATTTAATATTTTTACATGTATATGCAAATATATATGATATAAATGCCCACATAATTTATTCATTAATGGTTATTTCAGAAGATTAGCTCAATATATTGACACAGATGTTGAGGAAAAATTATCAACTCATTGACAACAGTTGTATTATCTGAGGTCTAATTTTTAGATAACAAAGATGTTTTAAAAGGAGGTCATCATGACAAGGTATAAATGAAACTAAATTATCATGTGGTCGTGTGGGAGTCAAAACACCCAGGTGCAACTAAACCACATTGGATAGTGAAGAGTGAACCTAGATCTGTAGATAAGCAATTTGCTTGATTTGGGGTAAGAAAATTAAATAGAGATTGTCTAGACTGAATGACCTCATTGCATATATTAGCTTCTACAGTAGTCTAAATCTAATGAAAATTCTAAATTACTTTATTGAATAAATGTTTTTAGTTATGTATATATGTTGCTTTCTATGAGATGTTGGCAATTGTACAATAGCCATATTAAATTCTCCACTCATAATAAAAAAAGTTCTATGAAATAAAGGTTAGAAAACAAAATTTCATGTATTCCTTTTTTCTGTTGTTTATTAGTTTTAAATATTCTGTTATCAAATGATGACATTTAAGTATGTATTTCAGACATTACTGTCAGAGTATTTTATCATTTATACAATTAAGAATTGGAAAATGAGAGTATAAGGGAAAACCCTATTTGTTTGCATTTTTTCATATTTCTTTGCACATTGCATTGTACAGTTTTAAGTTTAATATATTTCTGTTAAGTTAAGTATATTTAAGTTTAATAATTTAGATTGGATTGTCTGCTCTGATTAAAGAATAGAATATTTGAATGACAACAGAAAAAATGGACCACAGGATTTAAGTGTTAGAGTTAATGATTTACATCACCTGACAGTCAGAGCCAATACAATAGGACTGGAGGATGGAGCTTTGCAATGACTTAATTTCTATAAATAAACAAAGGTGTGGGTGGTGAGGGCATTCTTTAAAGCTCACTGATGTTTCAAGGATCCCAGTCCTGAGTTTTCACTTTCCTTATCTAGTAGAATTGTATTGTCCTTGTGCACGGTCACCATGAGAGCTTCAGCACCAAGCCTCAAATCTCTACACAGTAGCGCTCTAGAAAACAAAGGAAGATGGGGAAAATCAGGGAAAAATTCTGTGCATGTGTGTGTCTGCACATATGAGCATCCGTGAAGACCAGAGCTTGCCCTTGAGTGTTTTCCTCTGTCAATCTTCACCTTACAGTTTTCTTTTTGAGGTAAAGTTTTTCACTGATCCTGGGGTTCACCTTTTTTATCAAACTAGATGGCCAGTGAGTCGACAAGATCTGTGTGTCTCTACTCTTCTGTTGAGTTATATACACATACTTCAGTGCCTGGCTTTTGTCCAGGTGTTGGGGATAAAAAGTCAGGTGTGCGCGTTTGTACTGCAGGCACTTTATCTGTGTTAACTTTTAACTCTAAGTTAGTTTCCCGTAATTGAATTTTATATGTAGTCTTCATAAATCCCTGGGTAAAGGAGAAGAAGATTGCTAATTGTGATTATTCTCTGGGGTTATTGCATGACCACAGAATCTATGCTGGGCTTCTTCTAGTAAGGAAGAGAAGACAATGCTTTTTGAGTTGTCACAATGAGTGATGCCCAGATGTTGGTGTCGAGACCTTTCCTGGAAAGAATCTCAATCTCTGTAGCAATAATGTCAAGACACTTTCTTGGGCATCAAGTAGCATAAAGAAAGCCCCAAAAGGTCAGTATGTTTGATTTCTGACCTATGGATGGAAATGGGCCATGCTGGTATCATGAGACCCATGTCTTAAGATAAGGAACCCTTGATGCTCCATTTTACTTTTTCTACCTGTATTCTACCTATATATTATTAAGACTCTCATTCTTAGGCACCATGATGATGTACTGCCTAAGTACTAGATGGTAATTTTCTTTATTTCTGTTAATATAAAAGTTGGTATGCTCATTAGTACCTCATTGATGTGGTCCATTTGATAACTCATACTTTATTCATTAGAATAAATGGATATAAAAATAAAAATAATGACAAGAAATGATTACTTTTGAAAATTAGTACGTTTCAGACATAAGACTAAGACACTACTCCTAACAGGAATGACCACCGAGGAGAGAAACAGTATGTCAGTAAACTTCTGATCACTATAAAATAAAAAATAGTGTAACGTTTATTAATACCATTTCACAATTGAAAGAACCACCAGAGAGAGTTAAAGACTAAACAGAAAGCAGGTGGAAAGGGTAATATTTAGGATGCACTCATCCTAATCTCAAATCTACCCCTTTAAGAAATTTGACCAACATATGATGCTTTTATGTTTTTACTTTTTCTTTTGTTTTGTTTTGTTTTTTTCTGATTGACCAGTCTGAGGTGAAAAAGGAGATGATGCACCTGTTTTGTGTGAGCTGAACTTCTTGTGCTTGCACTAAATGTCTCATCTATGGTGCTCTGAGCTCCAGCTCTTGCTGGCAAGTCTCATCAAGGTCTGCCACAATGTGACAATATAAATCTTGTTCTAACAACAATAGAGTATATTTGCACGAACACTTCACTTTGTGCAGAGCAAGTTATGGTTTCCCAACCTGCTCTGCTGCAGTTCAGAACATCTGGGAGACTGCTGGATAGTAGAAGCCTACCCCAAAGTATGAAGGCAAGGAGCATGGTTTCTGTTCACAGATGTTCAAAAAACTGTCTCGATTTTCTCTTCTTTCTTTCCTTCCTATTTTCTTTCCTCTATCCCTATCTTCTTTCTTTCTTTTTAGTTCTCTCTTCTCTCTTCTCCCCTCTCCCCTCTCCTCCCTCCTCTTCCCTCTGCCCTTTCCCCCCTCTCACTTCTTCCTTTTCCCCCTCTCTCCTCTCCCCTTTCTCCCTTTTCCCATCTTCCTTTTCTCCCCTCTCCCATCTCCACATTCCCCCCTCTCTCTTCTGACCCCTCTCCCATCTCCCCTCCCCCTTACCCCCTCCCCCCTCCACCTTCTCCCCTCCCCCCTCCCCCCTCCTCTCTCTCTCCGTTTTTTAAGACATTGTCTTTCTAGTAGCCCAGGCTGGCTCTGATCTCACAGTCCTCCTGCCTCAACTCATATGGGCTGGGATTACCAGCATCCACCAGCCGCCCTACTTGGGTGTATTTTTATAATTTAATTTTTGCTTCAAATTTCACTAACTGTTATCATGGCTATATTAAGGACAGCTATCTCTCCTGTTGTCGTGCCACAGTGAAAGCAAGAATCCCTGCTATGAGAGTTATTTTTAAAGTTCTGAGGCCTTCACAGTAAGTTACCAGGGATAAAGCCAGAGTCCCTAGCCAGTCAGGATCTGTGACCCATCTCCTCCTCCAATGAACCGTCACAACTTGCAACCCAAAAGAATCTCTCTATGACGAATGAAATGTTCTCATCGCTTCAATTCCTCTTAAGCATTTCCAAGTTATTCTAAACTTAAGAACTTTGCTGTATCTAAATAAAAGCTAAATTCCTCTGGTCAAAAGATTAATTGTTGAAGTAGTTCATAACACTTATAATTTCAGCTCTAGGATTTCTCAATGGGATTACTCAAGTATTTAGATAACTGCATATGGAATCACAATAATTTCTGAATAACTTTTTATATAAACAAAGAAGACCCAGCTGTGTTAGAGTGGATTCTAGGAAATAAGAAGAATGCATTTGCTTATTTTTTATTTGTTCATAATACTTTATTTTCTTTTTATTTTGCAATTGTAATATAATTACATCATTTCCCTTTTCCCTCCCTGTAAGCTCTTATATATTACCTCTCCTAGATCTCTTTCACATTCAGGATCTCTTTTTTATTGTTTTTACATACATGTATATAAATGTATATTCATATGTATTCCTAATATGCAAATGCAACCTGATCAATCAGTGCGATGTTTCTTGGACCTATGTTTTCAGGGCTGACCATTTACCATTTCCTAACCAATGGTGTGCTCTTCCCTGGCGAAGATGAGTTCTCCTGCTCGCAGCAGCTCCTTGTGAGGGTTGAGGCCTCATGGCCTTTGCCCCTTCCATTGAAATGCCCACAGTCACTCTCCTCATTTATCTCAAGTTCAGGCAGGGGCTCTTCCTTGGGGAAGACCACCTCTTCCACTCACAGCTTTCTTCAGCTGATATAGTTCTTTGCATAAAGTTAAGGCCTCAGCTATGAGTATAATGTCCTTTATTACATTTCTTATTTTGTGTGATTTAAAAAGTAATGTGTAAAGAGGCAATTATTTAACTGTGTTATGAACATGTGTAAAGGTACCCTTTGAATAATAACATCACAGTAGAAGGAAGAAAAGAACAAAGCCACATCAAAGAAATTTCTTCTCAATACTGGTGTTCATTTCCATCAATTCCAAGTAACATTTTCTAGGCTAATGTTAATTGTAATTCATGAACAAAGCACTAAGAATTTTACTCAAGAAAGAATAAAATGGCAATGTTAGTAAAATGGTACACAAGAAAACATAGACTTAATTTAAAAAAGAATAGAAAAGAAAAGAATTAGGGGAGGCAAGATGGTTCAGCAAGAAAAGGCACCTGCTGCACAAATCTAAAAACTGAGTAAGGGAAAAGGACTGAAGCCCTGAGGGCCAGCAGAAAGAATGGAAACAGGCAACCTTGGGAAATAGGTTGGGAGTATCCTCCAAAATGCACCAGAGATCTGGTTGGGGGGGGGGGGGACTCTTGGAATTCAAAAGGAGGGACCTTAGATGAAATGCCGGACAGTAGGAAGAGGGAACTTATAGAGCCCACCTC
Source organism: Mus caroli (assembly GCF_978045245.1). Lineage (NCBI taxonomy): Eukaryota > Metazoa > Chordata > Mammalia > Rodentia > Muridae > Mus > Mus caroli. The sequence goes on from NW_028227270.1 coordinate 6,118,717, forward strand.
CAGCAGGGCGACAGGGCATCAAGTAAAGGATGGGATTGCCATCCCACAGTCATATCTCTGACTCATAATTGTTTCTTTCTGAAACAACTGCAGGGATGGAAATGGAGAGGAGCCTAAGGAAAAGAAGGTCCAGCAACAGGCACAAAGTGGGATCCAGCTCAAGCGGAGGTCCTAAAGCCTAAAATTATTACTGAGGCTATGGAGCACTCACAAAAAGGGACCTAGAATAACTACCCTCCGAAACACCCAAGAAACAACTGAAAGAGTCAGATGCAGATATTTGCACCCAACCAATGGACAGAAGCAGCTGACCCCTATTGTTAAATTAGGGAAGGCTGAAAGAAGCTGAGGAGAAGGGCAACCCTGTAGGAGGACCAGCAGTGTCAATTAATCTGGATCCCTGAGATCTCTCAAACACTGGACCACCAAACAGGAAGCATACAACAGCTAATATGAGGCCCCCAACACACATACAGTAGAGGACTTCTGGATCTTTGTTCATTCAGAGATGATGCACCTAACCCTCAAGAGACTGGAGGCCCCAGGGAGTTTAGAGGTTAGGTGGGGTGGGGGTGGGGACATCCACGTGAAGACAGGAGGGTGGGGAGTAGGTATGGGATGTGGAACAGTCTGAGTGTATTGGGGAGGGGATAAAATATGGAGTGTAAAAAATAAATTAAAAAAAAAAAACTGAGTTCAATTCCTGGAAGCCACAAAGATTCAAGGAGACAAAATATTGCCCCTAAGCTGAGCACTGACCTCCGTGTATGCAACATAGCATGAGCAGAAAAACAAAACAGAACAAATATATACACATAATATTTAACAATGATTGTAATAATAATAGTAATAATAATGAAAAAATAATGGGTAAATTGAAGGTCAAAATAGACCAAGATCATAAGCAACACAGAAAAGGGTCCAATGTGAATTCTGCTTTCTCCATAATTAGGTTGAAGGTAAATAGATGATATACTCTACTGGGAAGACAAATTGCCAAAAGGACTGTAAACAGAGGGCCAATTATATGCATTATGATAAAAACACATATCAGGTTTTTTATTCCTGTTGTTTATTTGTTTGTTTATATTAACTATGAAATGTCAAATGAGATCTGGAAAGGTTCTTCAAATACCACACAAATTATCCTCAGGACAAAAATGTTACCTGAACCCAAATAAATATATCTTATGATGAGAGAATCACTCCTTTAGGAAGACAGGAACTGGATACTAGTGGAAATGAAGGAAGAAGCATGGCTACTTGGGGACAGGACACTTTCTGTACTCTACAGGCAATTGTCCATAGACTGTGCACCATTGATTGACAAGAAAACAGAAGACCTCAAGATCAATGTAAGCTAACCACTTTCAGACAGACATTGATAGGATACAGCATCTTCTTAGAAATTCTCCAAGACAGATCCAAAATGTAAGTTTCAGCACAAGTTAAAATATTGGACACTGTGAGTAAGTCTGCCAGGATTACTGTGGCATAAAGTTATCACTGAGGTCTTGCTTTCAATTCCACTACACAAGTACCCAAGAGGAAAACTCCTGAATTACACAGACATACTATATTCTTCACAGAGGCACTGCCCTAATTCTGACCAACTGTGAGTTTCAATGTCTCCAAATCCATATCACCATGTCAACACTTTCTTTTTTATCACCTTCTTCTCTAAGGTAGTCATTTTATTGGATGTAAGGTGGTGTCGCATTCTAGTTTTGATTTGCATTTCCAGAAAAAATGTCAGCATTTTTTTTGAATACTGGTGGTGAAAGGTGACACAATTCTCATGTCCCCAAACTCATGTGGGAAGCATTCTGTAATCACCACTAAATATCATGCTTGTTGTCTTTTGTAGGAATTCTGTGTGACAATCATCAAATATCAGTTTGGTCTGTCGATGGCTGTTTTGCGCACTTATTAAGATGACCAAGTCATTATTCTTCTATTCCTCTAGAACAAGACACAGAATCTGGATATTGCAATGATTTTAAACTCTTGGGACAATTTCCTGTTAATTGTGTTGTCATCTGCTGCTGTGTTGCTGTGTTGTTTGTTTGCTCGTTTGTTTTATGAGATGCTAGGTGCTAGGTTCAAATATTCTACTATTTCCCTTATATTTTATTAATTTTCACTTGGAATTATGTCTTTCCTTCCTCTGCTCATTGTTGCATTTAATCTTCTTTTAAAATGTGTTTTCCATTTCTCAAAGAGGATGACTAACTTACTAATTCGGGATGTTTTAGTTTCTCTCATATAAATGCTCAGTGCTGTGCATAACAGGAATGTCAGCTTGGCTCTTGGGAATCGATTTTAGCATGTATTTGTATTGCCACTATATTTAGAATATTTTTAACTTTCTACACTGATTTCTTCTTTTGCCTAGGATTTTTCGACAAATGTTTTAAAGTTATCAACTATTTAATTATTTCTTAAATTGCTTTGTTTTCATTAATAAATGTGAAAGATACACTGCTTAATGACTTCAGTCTTTTAATCTTATATTTACTAATTCTTATTCTGTTCCCTATAAAATGTTTAACTTATAAGGAAGTTAACGAAGACCAAAGTGTGGACAGTTCATTTCTTCTTAGAATGTGGAACAAAATTCCCATCAAGGAGTTACAGAGACAAAGTTCGGAGCTGAGATGGAAGGAAGGACCATTGGGAGACTGCCCCACCTAGGGATCCATCCCATATACAACCACCAAATCCAGACACTATTGCATATTCCAGCAAGATTTTGCTGATAGGACCCTGATATAGCTGTGTCTTGTGAGGCTATGCCAGTGCCTGGCAAATACAGAAGTGGATGCTCACAGTCATCTATTGGATGGAACACAGGGAACCTAATGAAAGGGCTACAGAAAGTACCCAAGGAGCTAAAGTGGTCTGCAACCCTATAGGAGGAACAACAATATGAAATAACCAGCAACCCCCCCCCTCCCAGAGCTGTGTCTCTAGTTGCATATGTAGCAGAAGATGGCCTAGTCAGCCATCAATGGGAGGAGAGGCCCTTAGTTGTGAAGATTATATGCTCCAGGGAGTGGGTGGGTTGGGGAGTAGGGCAGGGAGGGTATAGGGGACTTTCAGAATAGCATTTGAAATGTAAATGAAGAAAATATGTAATAAAAACATGAAAATGGATATAAAATATGATGTTAAATATATTTCTTAAACTATCCAATTATTTATTTAATGTAATTTTTTTAATTCCTAGATTCTTACACATTTTATTTATAGTTTTCAGAATCTTATTATACAGAAGTTGATAGTTGTTACATACATATTATATGTAGATAGTTACATCATTCTAAATTAGACTTCTTTATCACGAGCATTTTCCATAGTTACATGGTATATCTTTTCATATTATTTTTCCTTCACTTCAAATTTTATTCAGGTTTTTATTTAAATTTTAACCTTATATCCACACATGTGATATGTCTTCAAATTTGAATATGGCAATCTATCTATAATGGGTTATATATCAGTACATCTACAAATAATCATAAATATGGCTAAATCTGTATCCCTCCCTTTACTTCTTTTTTGCAGTATTTTCTTTACCACAGAAATGTGGTCATTACTTTGTATTTTACTTGGTTTTGATTTTTATTTTATTTTTATATAAATACCAAATACATTGAGATAATTTTGTTATATTTACTCGTATAGATAGATGACTGTTAAAAAAACAAGAAATTTGAGTGCATTTAGCTTCAAGGAAGATGGTCAAAAATGTTGTATCTCTGAGTATATAATATATTTATGTTTACAAATGTACATAAAAAACAAGAGAATGTATTCCTTTCATAATTAAAATGACAACACTTAAGTTGGTGGGAAATCAGTCTAGACAAGATAGAAAAGTATTTAAAAAAAACTTTTCAAGGGTGGAACTATGAAAAATATCAAAGCAACTTGACCATAATAACCATGAACATCAAGAAAAGTTCAACTCTAGACTCTTCTCTTGAGGGCCAGTATGTCTAACCACTCAGGTCAGATGGTATGCATGAATGCACAGAGACACATATTTTCTTGTAAGTACCCTTTCTCTGGGAGAAGTGAACCTGACCTGGGTTTAGAGGGAGAGATTCTTGAGATCAACACATTCTCACATAGCCATAACTGCCAAACCTTCAATCTGAAATAAAACAAGGTAATTGCTTCTCAAATATAGAATATTTCAAAGAAAATTTCTCTGGAAGGATACACTACTCTTCTTTCTCTCCAAAACACAGCTTTGTCCTACCTAGCTTTTTGCTTAGAGTAACTAACTCGTGAATATTATTTGCATGCTTGCCACAGAATGTAGATAGATCTCTTTGACATCAGTTTTCAACCATTTTATAGGAAAACAAAGGTGTAAGACTAAGTCTGAGCAATGGGTTATGAGTAGAAATGATTTGTTAATTCCAAGTAAAGGAAGGATGAGCAGAGGCATCACCAACCAACTGACCAGCGTTCCAGCAGTCCAAAGGATGGGGCCAGGGACTACAGAGAAGAGGGCAAACCTTTAGCATTAGTTTATATGTTTACCTGGTCTCCTAGCATGCTTTGAATGCATAAAACATCATTCCTGCTGTCCTTAGCAATTTAGATCCGGAGTCTGTCTAAGAACAACCTTGCCTCGCCTGCAACAACATCCAGTTGTGCAAACTGATCTTTCCCAGTGTCTGGTAGCTATGTAAGTCCTACTTGTGACCACTCATAGCCATGGTGGCCATTTTTAGGCAGATGAAGTTTATTTAGCCAGCTATACAATAATAAAGGCTTAAAGAGTACATACCAGGGGGTGACCCAATGACACTGACAAGTACATGAGCAGTACAAACGGGAATTTGTAGGTTAGAAAGGGAGAGAAAGAGGGGTGGTGAGTCGGGGGGGGGTGAAGTTAGGTGAAGAGGAGAAATAAATATGAACAAAATGCATATAGGAAATTCTTATAGAGTTAAAATATTATCTTTTGAAGTTCTATTGAATAGAATCAAGAAAAAATTTAAAACCCAATTTCATATGAACAGATTTTAGAAAGTTTCAAACAATTTGCATCAGATGGTTTAATGTTCCTTTCGTGCCAGCATTTAATGGTGGAATAAATTGGAGATTTTAATTCTGTAGAGTCTTTCTTATAAGAAGTGAAGTATTTCCTTCATAAAAAAAAGAAAAGTATAAGGTGAAGGGTGGCATCTGTCATTTGATTTAGCATCACAGATCCTTTATCTGGGAAAATTTGTGCACTGGGAACTTGTCCTTCCCAACAGCCTTCCATAGCATCCCAGTGTGTGCCATATGCTCTAACTTTCTCAGGGAAAACTCAGGGTCAGCGAATCAGAAAGGTGAGAGCAAAAGGCCAAGAGTGGGGGATGTGGCCCTGCCACCAGCTACTTAGCTACCAGTTCAAGGTTCTTGTGGGTTTAAAACTGTCATTCTGTGTCATTCTGATCAAAGTGTAAGCACCTCAGGATAGCCTGGAGCAGCACAGAGGGCATGGAATTGCCCCTAATAGCACTGCAGTGTTCATGATGTATGGTGTGCAGAATGTGTAGGGATTTCTGGTCTAATGGGACATATTTTCTTACATTCAAACGTAATAACAACTCTTGGCAGGATTGCCACAGTTGTGGCCTATGTTTTTACATGTTTAGAAATGCTTTTTCTATACCTCATTCCTGATGATGCCATTGTTTTTCTTCCTTCTTTCTTCCTTCCTTTCTTTCTTTCTTTCTTTCTTTCTTTCTTTCTTTCTTTCTTTCTCTCTCTCTCTCTCTCTCTCTCTCTCTTTCTTTCTTCCTTCCTTTCTTTCTTTCCTTCCTTTCTTTCTTTCAATCTTTCTTTCTTTCTCTTTCTTTCTTTCCTTCCTTCCTCCCTTCCTCCCTCCCTCCCTCTCTCTCTCCCTTCCTTCCTCCCTTCCTTTCTCTTCTGCCTTTTGTTCTAAAAAGAAAGCATTTTAAACATAAAATATAGTTGCATTTCTGAAATGTCTTAATGATGCTTAGAAAATTATGAAGTGCTAGCAATGAAGACAAATCACATGCCCCAAGACAACTATGAAGTGTTATATACTCTGGAATGATACACTTTGTTCTGTAAGACTCATCCGCCATAAATTTCTATTTGAACATAAGAATACCTTCATAAGCTTAGAGAATTAAACAAACCTTCCTAAATATTTACATTTACCTTGAAGGGGTTTCATTTCCAAATACAAATTATCAGACACGGCTGCGTTCTGTTTTTATTTAATAATTCTGTGCTATGGGCATTAATAATATCATACTTCCTGATTAAATCCATGTCCCTGACAAATAGAAATGTTAAAAATAATAACACACATTTCCAAATTAATTATAGTTCATCTGGAAACATAAATGAAATATAAAACCACTAGGAAAAAAATATGTTTCTTCGGTAATTGATGTAACCTGCATGATACAATAGGGCACTACTACAAGGCCTTGTCTGAGAGCCTCCTAACTGTGTAGTTTTCAGCAAGAGAAATGTTTGTAAAGGAAGGCAAGAGTTACATAGGAATAAAATGTTATTAAGTGCAGCTGCACCTTAGTGACTCTTTATAAAGCTCCATCTCTTCTTGATAGGTAAAAGTTGATGACAATGGCCTAGATTAGTTTCTGGACTTCATTTTCCATTACAGATCCTCAGTCTAGAGCTCTTTGTTGAGCTCTGTACCCCATTGTTAATAGGGTTATTTGGTAGAGTTTTCAATTGAGAAAATTCAAATGGTCGAGAAGCACCTAAAGACATGTCCAACATCCTTAGTCATCACGGAAATGCAAATCAAAACAACCCTGAGATTCCACCTCACAATGGTCAGAATGGCTAAGATCAAAAATTCAGGTGACAGCAGATACTGGCAAGGATGTGGAGAAAGAGGAATACTTCTCTATTGTTCATGGGATTGCAAGTTGGTACAACCACTCTGGAAATCAGTCTGGCAGTCTGGCACTCTTGAGCATATACCCAAAAGATACTCCAACATATAACAAGGACACATGCTCCACTATATTCATAGCAGCCTTATTTATAATAACCAGAAGCTGGAAAGAACCCAGATGTCCCTCAATAGAGGAATGGATAAAGAAAATGTGGTACATTTACAAAATAGACTACTATTCAGCTATTAAAAACAATGACTTCATGAATTTCTTAGGTAAATGGATGGAACTAGAAAATATCATCCTGAGTGAAGTAACCCAGTCACAATAGAACACACATGGTATGTACTCACCGATAAGTGAATATTAGCCCCCAAAATTGAAATACCCCAAATACAATTCACAGACCACATAAAGCTCAAGAAAAAGGAAGACCAAAGTGTGGGTGCTTCAGTGCTTCTTAGAACGGGTAACAGAAAGCTCACAAGAGCAAATAGGGGCCAAAATGTGGAGCAGAGGCTGAAGGAAAGACTGTCCAGAGACTGCCCCACCTGAGGATCCATCCCATATACAGTCACCAAACACAGACACTATTGTGAATGCCAAGGAAAAAAGGCCCTTGGTTTCCTGTAGAGGAGTGTGAGGGTGGGGAGGTGGGAGTAGGTAGGTGGGTGGGGAGCACTCTCATAGAAGCAGGAAGAGGGATGATGGAATAGAGGGTTTCTGGGGCTAGGAGGAAATTGGGAAAAGGGATAATATTTGAAATGTAAATAAATAACATATACAAATAAAAGAAAGAAAGAAAACAAATAGGGCTTTGTTGGAGATGTGTCACTTGGGACAGGCTTGAGATTTGGAAGAATTCATTCCATCCCTGGTGTTCTCTTTTTTCTCCTGCATATGAACCAAGACGGGAACTCACAGCTCTTACTTTGTTACATCATGCTTTAGATCTGCAATCATAGACTCTGTCCCTCTGAAACCATAAACTCAATAATATTATAAGTTGCTTTGGCCATGGTTTGCCTCCAAAGTAGAAAACAGTCTAAGGCAGCCTGTAATGTAGAATGCTACATAAAATTAGACATCAGTTTTCAGTTGGTAGTAAAAGATAGTTTATGGACCTCCACCTAGAAATGAAAGAAAGTAGAAAAGATTTTTGTAGGGGAACACACACATACATTCCAAGGCAAACGCTGGTTACACACTGTAATGGAGCACAGAACCTCAGATTTTCTAAATAAGATGCCGTACACTAACTCATTGGAAAGTACTGTGCTAAGGCGGAAAAGCGAAGTTCCAGGTGAGTCTTACTGCATGCAGGGAACCTGCTTCTGTCTCATCACACAACCTTCTTGGATTGAGCATAGACTCCTTGTCCACAAAAAGACAAGGCTTTGCCACAAGCACGTGTAAGAAATGTCCTGTAGTCACAACTCTTCCACCCTCTGAGAAGAGTCTAAGCCAATTGGATTTTCTATCTCAACTCCCAGTTAAAGGGAGGGCTCTTGACTCTTTTTGTGATTAATACTGTTTTTAATGACTCAGGAATTTTGCCAATAAACCAGAGTACAGGCTCAAGTGTTCAGAGCTCAATTCACCGAAACTGAGCTGAGTGTGTGATTGTTTTAGCGTGTTTGGTAATATTTTAATATTTTAGCCTCACTTCTATTAGTTTTTTTTTACTTCCTCATATTTTTATGAATAAATGTTATGATTTTGAAATCTAGAACAAAGAGAACCTTGTGAACAAAGCTCCACATACCATAGCATATCTTGAATATTATTTATGTGATCATCCACGTAGAATTTGTCAATCATTTCAAGGTAGACTGCTGAAGCTCCAGGATTCTGTACTCTGTTTCTGGGTTATTTGCTAAATAAGTGACATTAGCAAAAATGACACCTTCTGGCATTTAGTTTTTCTAATCGTTACATTGCCATAATAATGCATCTGTTATCCTTTCTTAGAGAGTATGGAAGGATTAAACACAATGAGAGGAGCAGAAAGGATGGGGAATAATTTGCATGGTACACCAGGATGACCCAGCGTGCTTGTTAAGTGGGCAAATCCCTTTACAGCAAAGATGATTATTATGCCTTAGTTTCACTCAGTATCGGGTAACTATATTCTTAAATGAATGAAAGCATCATCACTATTTTTGCTACTTTTGCAAAAAAACAAGGAGTTTAGGAAAATAGGCAGAAAGGGTCACTAAAATGTCTCAGTGAAAAATCTTGCCACAGATTTCTGATTGCCTGAATTCAAACCCTAGAAACATGTAAAGGGGAAAGGAGAGAACTAACTCAAAGTTATCCTCTGATCTCTCTCTCTCTCTCTCTCTCTCTCTCTCTCTCTCTCTCTCTCTCTCTCTCTCTCTCTCTCTCTCTCTCTCTTTCTCTCTCTCTTCCCCCTCTCTCTCACACACATACACACACACATACACACTATGGCATGTGTATTCCCATACACACATACTAATAACAAATAATTTTTAAATGAAACTATTCTGAAAACATATTTTTACAGCGGACACCCAGAAGCAAGAAATAATTAGAAGCTGTAAGCACATTTTTTCAGTAGGTATGAACTATTCTAAAGACACACATTAAAGAAATTACAACACACATACACTCCTGAAAGTTCAAAGAATTCCTTCTGCATTTCTAAGAAGGGAAAGTTAGGGCCGCATAGGAAATGGTGAGGAGAGAGAGAGAGAGAGAATTTCTCTGTGAACTAGATGGATTATTTTTTTTCAGCTCTTAGGAAATATCTCAAGCAGCCACCATAAAAGCCTCTGGCTGAGATGTTTAAAGGTGAGCAGTTCCAGCCTTCAGCCAGGCAGTCTGGGGGAGGGGCGAGATGCTGTGCAAAAGGACAGGGAGTCATGTGGTCCAACTGTAAAATAGAAAAATTGCATGCAATTATTTTACAAGCAGAATGCGGTGATGTGAAAGGAAGAAGTCGTGATGATGCTCTCAGCTTGTTAGAAGCTTTTCCTTCAGGGGAGCTTGAGGTTACAAGGACTGCTGCCCATGGGCAGTTTTCTTCTCCTTTCCTCTCTATACATAATGTTACAATAAATCCTGCATGGAGGGGGTTAATGCTGCAAGGATGTTTTTAAATAATTTCTGTGACCAAAGCCAGAGATGCAAGCCTGGCAATAATTCTCCCTGACTCCAAGCATCCTGTATTGATTGATTAATTATTCCACCAATGAACTAACAGGTATTGACCTTATCTGGTTGAGTAGCATTTAGCCAAAAGTCAGTAATCTACATCGACCACTTAATGGAACATCAAAGCTCAGCATTCTGACAGGTTTATGTCATTCAGCAAAAATCTGTCTACGTTTTTGCTGATACCATGACCTTTTGTATCAAGCCGTCTTTATAGCAAACGAAAAGCAATGACAAAATTAAATCTTGGAAATAATGCTTTGTTATGTAAAAGAAAGTTCTCTATTGCAAATAGCTTCAGCCAAAATCCCACTGAGAGCTTTGAGCTTTGTTTAGCTTTTTTTTTTTTTCTATTGGAACAGTGGTTTTCTGTGTGGTGGTAATATATGACATTCTCAAGCAAGAAATTATCAAAACAATGAACTATGAGATAACTCACACTCCAAGGATGGCTTCACATTAAAAAAAGGATCTTGGGTCAAAGATGCTGAATGTTCAAGAAACAAATACTGTGTGTTATTAACCATCTAACTGGCATAATTCTGATTAAAATATTCAATAAAATATACAATTCCCTGAACCTACATATTTCTTTCAGACTAGAAACAATTTTTCATTAAGATAAAAAACAAACAAAACAAAACAGCAGAATTTGTGGATAAGGTCAAACTTGTCGTCCTAATAGTAATTTAATGTTTAATTAAATTAATTGATATACAATTAATATGAAAACGTACAATAAATTCTTGTTCCAATTCTGCTCCTTCTCATTGAAGAATATATAATGAAACCTGGTAAACAAATGCCCAGCAATAGTTTCTGCATCACCCCATCTGAAGCCTTTATCTGTAACTCTAGGTTTGCTCCTATCCCATGAGGTCTGTCTACATGAAAATGCCCATGTCATGTTTCAGAACTCTTATTTTTTAACTTTTAATTAAAAATAATTAAAGCACCGTTATTTATGCTAAGACTTTTTAAAAATGACTTCTAGGAACATGCCCCTGACTTAGTAGGTTGAAATTGTAGGCCTGCCCTACAGTGTACAACTCAACAAAGAATGCTTTTCTCTTTATAAATTCTTTTTGAGGGCTAAATATCTTCCCATGATCCTGCAATCATGATCAGCATCTGCACCACTGGATTTAATACTTTTTTCATCAGAGACAGATCATTTTGTTCAGTCTCATGCAAAATAATTCTCACAATTGCAAAGCAGAATCCTGATCTTCCATTGGCAGTGACCAGTGTGCTTTCTCTGTCCTCATTTGAACTCCCACCATGCACTGTAGCTCTCTTACAGCTAAATAAAATTAGCTTATGTCCATAACTCATTTAATATAAAAAGTAAAATTTCCACAGCTCATTTAATATAAATGTTACATTTTCCCTCCATAGTAATGCTTTTCAATAAATGAGGAATAGCTCCCATATATAAAAGAAATAATCATTGATTATAATTAAATGGGAAAACAGATCTCAGCCCAGTGGCAATTTCTCCTCATCTTTATTAGCTCAGTGTCAAACAGTAAATCAATAAGCCAAAGATAAACTCGCTTATCTGAAAATTATGTGTGTTGGTATATATCTATTACTTACATTATATTATACATGTTTATGTATTGATAATTTATTTTATAAATTGCTAATGGAGAAGAGGACCAAATCAGATAAGGATGTTTGATATTTTCTTTTTTTCTGATCTTAAATAAATCAGAAAAACAAAAAGAAATCAAAAATGCAAAGATACGCTTACCTTAAACTGTCAAATAGCCATTCAATTGCTTACAGGAAAATGCTGTAGAACTGAGAGGATTTTGTTTTTTGGCTTTTTGTTTGTTTGTTTTCATTAAGAAACTGATTTAGTAGAAGTCTGCCTGGTTTGGCCTCAGTGGAAGAAGATGTGCTTAATACTCAAAAGACTTGAGGCCTCCAGGAAGGGGGTTGTCTGGTCAGGGGAGGAGCCTCTCTGAGGCAAGGGGGAGGAGGAATGAGATGAGGAACTGTGGGAAAAGGGGCCAGGAGGGGGAACAATGACTGGAATATAAATAAATAAAATAATTTAGAAAAAAACTGATTTAACAGCAACAATAAGATTTTCGTATTAGTATTTAGTAGAGGCAATAATAGATACAAATTATGTCAACAGACATAGTAGATGAAAAAGAAGAGAAAGAAAAGAGAAGATGCTATGAATCTCTTAGTACCTTTATGAGAAGAGGGTAATACACACATTTACCTAGGGCTTTTGTGCTTCAGAAGCAACAACAAAATTGAGGGAATGAATGAAAATGGAAAATGGTTAAATCCCCAGCAAAAGTTGTTTTCCTTTAAATATGAAGTGATCAGAGTGAGTCATGGAACCCAGGGAGATGTCCACTAGCCTCTGTTAAGTTTTCTCAGATTGGATGATTCCCCTGGCTGAAGCATCCACGAGTGCTGTTGATTGACATCTTGCTCACATTTTTGAACTTCATCTTTACTTTTTATGAACTGGGATATCTTGTTTTCTTATATATCTTACTGTACAGTGTACACTCATGGGTTTATTAACCATAATATGCATTGTTTTTACACCAGATTTGTAATATTGCTAAGCTCTGGAGAAGACAGGATGTGCGGTCCAAGTATCAAATGGTAGTTCCTCTTCCAAAAGGAATGGGGGGATGGTATTTGTTTGCTTTTGTTTTGTTTTGTTTGTTTGTTTGTTTAGTTTCTTTTTCTATGAAAAAGTTTCTTGGACTTTGCTTTGTAGACCAGACTCAAACCTCAGAAATCCATTTGCATCTGCCCCCCCCCCCCCCCGCAAGCTCGTACTAAAGGCATGTGCCCCAACACACGATCAAAAGGCAATAATCTTGAAGCTAATGTTTTATACAACAGCAGATAACTTCTTTGACAAAACAAATGGGTAGATGAAACAGTAATGTGGGTGAGAAGAGCTTACTGTAGGTAGCTTAAGAAACATTCATTGCTCCACAGTTAGTATATAAAATATTAAGTATACTTAGAAAAGTAAGGAGCACATCAAAATGCGTATGTCCAGACTTTAAATCACTGATGTAAATTGAGCAATCTGTCACTTCAACACATAAAGTCCAATGAGAGAGCTACTAGATTAGAATAATATGTAAGATAGGCTGAGGCCTAGCAAACACATAAGTGGATGTTCACAGTCAGCTATTGGATGGATCACAGGGCCCCCAATGGAGAAGCTAGAGAAAGTATCCAAGGAGCTAGAGAGATCTGCAACCCTGTAGGTGCAACAACATTATGAACTAACCAGTACCCTGGAGCTCTTGACTCTAGCTGCATATGTATCAAAAGATGGCCTAGTCGGCCATCACTGGAAAGAGAGGCCCATTGGACATGCAAACTTTATATGCCCCAGTACAGGGGAACGCCAGGGCCAAAAAGTGGGAATGGGTGGGTAGGGGAGTGGGGGGGGGAATGTATGGGGGATTTTTGGGATAGCATTGGAAATGTAATTGAGGAAAATACATAATAAAAAAAATATTTTAAAAAAAGATATGTTACTCCTGTATGGTTCTCAGATTTCAATGTGTTTTAGTCTAGGAAAATGTTTATAGTCTGAACAGTTATCGAGGACACAAATGATCATTGGCTCATAGCAGTTCTGTTCATTGTTCTTATAAATTCTATGAATAATGTTAAAATTTAAATGTACATTTACAATTTTGCCTCATAAACCATAATAACAAACACTTAACATAGTGTTTAAATAACACCAAGAACTATACTTGTCCTAAAAGGTATGTAAAGAGATTGCACTGTCTTCCCTCTGCTCCTCAAACCTCCTTAATGAGTTCTAGTTAAAGATAGCTAGATGCCTACCTCTTCATTTAAGCTTGATCTGTTAAAAAATGTTTGTGATGGTGTAATTGCAGGAAGTAAGATGTCACCCAAGTCTGCAGTGAGAAATAAAAAGAACATGTTATCAGATTTTTGACAAAAATGAATGTTCCTTTTTCATATCACAGCAAAATTTAGAAAATGATAGTTACCCAGTCTTGACTCCAGTATAGTAATGACAATATTGATGAGATTGCTATTCTTATTATTCTTCTCTCATCAGCTCCCAGCACCTCCCCTCCCTGACCTCCCTCCCTCTCTTCCTCCAATACTCCCCACCTCCCTTCTGCCTTAGACCCACAGCTCTCACATTTCACTTCAGAAAAGAGAGAGCATCCAAGTGATATCCACGGAACTCCTCACAACAGGATGCAGTAAGTTAGGCATATACTCTCATATCGAGGCTGGATGAGGCAACCCAGTAGGAAGAAATAGATCCCAGAAGCAAGCAAAAGTTTCAGAGACACACCCACTAAAAACAACCCAGGCTAAAGAACCACAGCGTGTATACAGAGGTTATGGGGCAGAACCATATAGGCTATGTTATTCTGCTTCCGTCTCTGTGAGTTCTTACGGTCCCTGATTACTTATTCTCCTGGTGTCCTCTATCCCTCTGGCTCCTATAATCCTTTCTGCCCCTCTTCTACAGAGTTCCCAAAGCTCTGCCTAATGTGTGGCTGTGGGTTTCTCTGTAACTGAACCCATCACCTGCTGGTGGAAACCTCTCTGATGACAATTGAGCTAGGCACTGAACTTGTGGCTATAGCAGAATATTATTGGAAATCATTCCATTGACTTTTGTTTCCAGTTGTGTTTGGGTCTACCATAGGTCTCTGAGCCATCTGGCTTCCGGATCCTGGCCATCTCGCAGTGTCAGGCACGGAGTTCCTCTAGTGGTATAGACCTCAAGTTAGACCAATCATTACTTGGCCACTCATACAAGATCTAAGTCACCTTTGTCCCAGCAAAACTTGCAGGCAGGACAAGTTGTGGGTCACAGATTTTTGTGGCTGATTTTGTGTCACAGTGCCACCACGAGGAGTCTAGCATGGTTACAGAAGATAGCTGATTTAGGCTCCATATTCTCCTTTACCAGGAGCCCAATTCCCAGTAACTACAATGTGGTATTCATTCTCTAAAGTGAAATGGGATCTTGGCGTACATAAAAATGAAAATCATTTAGCCTCCACTCAAAGGTGAGAATAGCACCTTTGCCCTGAAGAGAAGAATCATTGATCTTCTGTATGCAGCATGAGTTACTTTATGCACATTTCTGATTGCTCATGTAGTCTAGGAAACAGAAACAAACATACTAAATGTCCAGGACTCAGTCAACTAAACAGTTGTGAGCTCCATCTCTGGGGAGATGACCTAGCCTTTGAAAGAAAATGTTAACTTGTGGCAGGTAGAAGGAATGTCGACTGTGGTAGGTCACATCTCATTTGCTGTACATTTGCTTTTGCTGATGACATATCAGTTTCAGGCATCATAGATTTTACACCATACAAAACAAAGTATTGGTTCTCATATGAATAGACTTGGGCATTGGGTCTCTACAAAAACAAAAAGGGGATTAGGTTTCCCTAGAATTTCATAGATCACACTTGAAAAACTGCACAGCATATGGTTACCTATCAATTATAAAAGTCTTGATGACTTGTTGAAATGTTCACATATTCTATGTGGCTAGATTACCAGACAACTTTTGGGGTTCATAATCAACCACAAAGCTCCTGTTGGCAAGAATAATACCGTCAAAGGATTTCCCCTTGAGACATGATGTTCATCATGCGGCTGTGCTGACGTGGAATTTTGTGTCACAAAACTCTAAAAGGGTTTGAAGCTTCAATACATTGTTTTCAAATTGATGATTCTGTTCAGATACTGTGTATGTTACACATGAGATAGTAAATTAGAAGAAGCCGATTTTGATAGGGATGCTGTTAAAAAGCAAAGTTTTAACCTGTGATCTTTTATCTCATCTTGTTTTGTATTGGGATAGGAGGCAAGCACTTGCCATGACCGATATGTGGTGGTCAGAGGCCAACCCACTATCTAAGTCTGGGGTTGTTAGATATGGCAGTCAGTATTTTTCACCAGCCCAGAAACATGACTTTTTAAATCACTACTTCTGCTCCTTTAATGTCTTCTTTCTGTTAAGAAAACCAACCTAAACTATTAATAAAAGTTGTTTTAATGTAGGTGTAATTCACCTCAAATAAACTGACAAGATGGCCCTTTCCCAGAAATCTCAATTTTTTACTTCCACCTTATTGCCATACAGGGAACAGAAACAAGGCTATCTTCCCTTTTAGCTCACTGCTACGTTGATGAACTCAGGAGAGTGTCCCATTTCGTAGTCAGCCTAAAGCAACCAGTTTCAGAAGCATGCATGGAAGATTAGCCAAGCTGATGGTGCCCGCCAGGGCTCTGTAAAATTGTAGAGCATTACTGATATCTGAAAATTTTTAAAAACCCTCAGCATGGCACTAATCTTACTCATACAAACAGACACACATATCATACCTTAATAGATGCATTATCTAGGAAGAAGGAGGGGAGCTTTTTAGTGCCACGTCGCACATAAACTGGGCTTTATGTACAGAAAGTTACTTTACACAGATAATGAACCTAAAGTAAAATGGTTATTTCTGGCAGCTAATTCAGCTTTATAGTATAGAGAGGTACATTCTTCATAATGGTACCTTCTGATTCTACTTCCTCCGAGTTCAGTAATCAGTGTCAATTACTGCTGGTTTCCATAGAAACAAGACAACTAACGGTTTTTAAATCTTCATTCATGGAGTACTTTCACAAATAATGTAGACTTGGGAATGACTGTTTCCTCAGGACATAATGCAAAAGCAGATCCCAATAAATTTTAACCCCTTTAAATGGTGTTTAAAATTTTGTGTATGATTCCCTAATATTGGACCCACATGTTTAAACACAGCAATCTGTATTTCACACAGTAAGAAGAGATTAAGCCACCCTTCCCTGAAGGGATGTTGAACAATTTGCAAGCAGCTGTTGAACAATTGGGAGACCTCTGTCGTTAGAGCATTGATTACAGTAATGTAGGAACTTAATATCATTTCCAAGATAAAGATTTAAATTTTCCTTTAAAAGATTTTTGCCATTTAGAAAGTCTTTTGTATACTCATATTACTTACATTTGGCCCTGTGAGAAACTATCTGACAGACGTATTACAGGATAACCTGAGATTTCCACCCAAAGTCCTGGACTCTGGTGAGACAGAATGGTATAAGAGCAGGAGCATTTGAAGGAAGAAAAACTGTCCCCACCAGACAGGAAACAGAACAAAGTACCTAGACAAGGAATCAGGTATAAGTTTCAGTTAAATCCCAGTGATGTCCCTCTAAGAAGACTCCATCTCCTAAAATTTCTAGAGGGTTCAGAAGTATCACTGCAATCTGGGGATCAAGAATTCAACTCTTGAACTTCTGTGGGACATTTTCTATTCACATTATAACAACTTTCTATCCTGTCATTAAGGACAAAGGAAAACAATGAAGGCTCAATATTGCTAATTACATGGTTTCGAAATATATTTAAATTATTCAGCATTGATGCCTATTATATAAGTAATTGTCTTTTTCGCTGTGGTAAAACAACCCTTACTGCTAATATAGATTTAATGTGTGGAGTTCTTTTTCCATTTGTTTCCTTTATGCACGCCGCAGTGTTACAAGGATAATGATTTCACACTTTGTTTATGGAATTGATTATTTCATTTAGAAATTAAAATTTGATGACAAAGGATTGTACCAGCCAGGGTTCCATCCACTAATGTGTTTCCTTGTATTGAGCATTTCTTTTCATCTCCACCACGTCTTTTAAATAAACGGCTTCCCAGGTTCTGAATGTCATCATTTTCTCTGCTTCTCAACGTTGAGACCCCAGAAACCATGTTTGTTCTCATGCTGTCTCTCGCATCATTTTGAAGCAGCAGTGCAAGACTGAACTTCAACGTGTTCAGTAACATGTTTGCTGGTACTGTGACTCGCCTGAAAGGGAAGAAAGCATGAGATTTGTTTTACTGTAAACCCTAATCCATTTTCCTTGAAGAACAGCAGAGGAACCTAGCTCCCTTCTTCCCTTGAGTGGATGGTTTTACCTCTTCCATGTAGGACCCTAACCTCCAGACATCCCTCACACTCTGCTGCGGGATATAATGTATAATCATCAAACATGATTTACCTGTGAAATGCAAGTTAAGTTAAGCCTCACTTACCCTTAGACTGGATCACCTCTCTCTCTCTCTCTCTCTCTCTCTCTCTCTCTCTCTCTCTCTCTCTCTCTCTCTCTCTCTCTGTGTGTGTGTGTGTGTGTGTGTGTGTGTGTGTGTGTGTTCATGCGAATGGTTTGGAGTAAAATATCTGCATCACTGTCATGTGCCTCAATGTGGTTATTTGTCCCACGTCTGTTAATGTCAGTTTGCCATAGATTGAAGTCATTGTTATGTCTCTTTCAAAAGCAACTTAAAGAAAGAAGAAAAAAAAAAACACAGCAGGACCCAATTGAAATATTTCCTTTCAATACAGCCAAGCTGCAGGCATAAAACACAATAGTAAAATATACAATGGGACAAAGTAAAAGGGCTACAGAGTGGATCTTTGTCATGCCACTGTGAGTATTTCATAACATCAGCAACTGCTTTTCTCAGCTGACATCATCTAGGTCCCAGCTAATGAAAAGAGACACAGAGCATATTGCATCAAATAGATTCCGGACAGGAAACAGAAAATGGATCATGAATCCAGGCCCCCTAGCTAAAGCAGTCAGACCTCTGAATAGCAAAAACACTAATGTGCCTTAGCTGTCCTCCCTTCCAGCCATAAAGCCAAGAGCAGTACTAAAAGTGTTCTCTTTGCTAGGCTGCACACTACCCTCCCTACACACACACACACACACACATGTCACCGTGAAAGCCAGTCAGCAAGGATAAAAAACATTTCCTTTTAAATGAATCCTGGCAATCCAATAAAGATGCAACATACAGATTATGCTCAAATCAATGGAAGAACCATAGCCGGTATCAGTGAGCCTCAAGGAACAAAAATTGCTCACGGTCAGAGGGTGTCCATCCCATAATGAGCTTTGGGGCTCAACACAAAGCACATGCAGTGGGCTGAGCAAAATCCCTCCAGATTTTATAGTTGCCATTTCTTTAAGTAACTTTAGAGTGCTGTAGTATTGGCTTCGCTCACATCTTCCATGAATGGGCCAAGACAGCTTAGCTTAGCTATCCTAGGGGGGTCTTCAGTGATGCAGTTATATTCAGTAATTGTTACTGCAATACTGGTATGTATAAATAAATATTAAAATAAATAGGAGACATAACTGATTAAAAAATATAGGTTTCTTTATAGTGCCATTTGGAATCCTGAGAAGTAAATGCAGAGACATGTTTACATATTCAATACACTGGCCGTCAGCTCTCATAGGTTTTCCATGTGACATTTACTTCACATTTGTGAGGAAGATCTTTTTTTTTTTTAATTATTACAAAGGGTGATACGCACCCCTCTCCGTATGAAGATATAATTTGGATCATATTCCCAACAACCTTTTCTGCAGTCTTCCAAGACTCCTTTGTTCTCTAGACAGCTTTGCTTCCATGTTCATATCCTTGGCGTGTATAATTTTATGTGTCTAGAAGATCTAGGAGCCACAAATGAGAAAAAGCATGCTATCTGTCTTTCTGAAGCTGACTTAATTTCCTTAATATCATTATGTCCACTTGCATCTATTTTCCTGAAAATGACAGGGATTTTTTTTTAATGTTTGGGAAACAGAATGATAAACAGAATCAGGTTCTTGTGAGTGTAATCTACCATGCTCTTCTCACCCCTTTAGCTCCCATGGCTTTGCCTGTTGTTTCTTTCTTCAATGCCCAGGATTAGAATATAAGCTTTATGCTTAGTCAGCAAGCGACCTGCCACAGAGCTAAGTCCCCACCCCTTTTCATCATTTTAGAATATTTAGCCTGAGCCCAGTATAGTGATGCATGCCAGGAGTCTCATTACTCACAGGGCTAGGAGAGAGGATCATAAATTTGAGACAAACCCTAAAACACATAGTAATATATTGCTTGTTTTATTCTTCCTTTTTGTTATTTTTGAGATTATATTTTAATTACATTTCTTTTCTCCCTTTCTTTTTCTCCCATCATATGTGTGTATTCATATATATGATATATATTCACATATATATGAATCTGATACACACAGCCACACATGCACACCTCTGTTGAGTCTATATAATGTTACTTGTATGTGTGTTTTCAGAGCTAGCATTGGCTTTGGACAAATCACTTTGGTGGGTCTGCTCTTCCCACCACTCTTCTTCCCCTGGCTTTGCTCAGTTGTGTGTAGTTCTTTGTGTACAGCTGAGGCCTCGTAGGCTCTTCCCCATACAGTTTAACATGCTCACTGAGGTCCTCCTTGTTCAGCTCAAATATGAACTGTCACATTGTTGGGACTTTACAGGTGTCATTTCAGATGACACTAAGACTTCTTCCATCTCTAGTAGCTGTATAGATCCTCCCCTGGAGCAGTTGATATTGTCCATTCCATATAACACAGTCACTATCATATTGGTTCTGCAAGTCTACAAATAACAGTATGATGAGATGAGTGAGTACAGTGAGATGAGATGGAGGGAAGAAAGTCAGACATCAATCAGTAGAATGGGAAATCTCACTTTGGAAGAGATGGGTTTTCACGCAGAGTTACACCAACGACTTGTAAGGTTTCACACATCTCATTTATCCTTTTGAAGTGGCAATCCTTCCGCAGCAAAATCGTTTCATCTCTGCATTTTTAAATGTAAGAGTACATTTCCAATTAAGAGGAAAGCCATCCCAAGCCTTTCATAGTTAATCAAAAGAAAGCTTATAGCCTCCAGACCCCATATAAGGGTATCTTCTGTGCTGTATTAAGATTTGACAACAGTTGATCTACCATGGGCTATTTTTCTTCTTTCACATTAAAAAAAAATTATATGACTGTGAGTCACCTCATTTAATCCATTACCTGATAATAGCCTCCTTTATGATTAGCATCGAGGTCTAAAATAATTACTAATAATCATCTGCTTGCTAGAAAGCTATCTTAGCTGGAGACACTCCTTCGCCTAAACTCAGCAGCCCACTGTGTTTCATGGGCAGACCCCCAGGGTCTGCTGATGTCTGTGTGCAGTTGGGGCATATGGCATAGTTATCCTCTCTGGGAGGATAGAACCAATTTATTCCAAATAGAAGGGACTTATCAGATCTAGACAGATCTTTAAAACACCTGTAAGATAATTTGGATTAACAGCAGTCATAAAACAGCAAGCAAGTTTCCCTCCCCTTAAAATGATAAATGGCTGTGTTTCATTGAGCAGACTTTTCCTTATCTGATTTGTTTTTAAAATGATAAATAGGTTTCCATAAATCTAAAGGAAACTCTGGAGTCACCATCTACCTAATTGAATCAGAGCCTATGTGATTCAAAGAGATAAGAACACATTAAACAAATGAGGAGATTTTACATGCCCAAAGTGGATATAAAATTCACCTTTGAAGAACACAGACAGAACCTTGAATATCTAAAGCAGATAAACTATCAAAATTAAAGTGACGTTAGTTGAGACTATCCTCATTTATGAGCAGAGTCTGCTTCATGTCTCAGTTTTACCATTTGCAGATTTTCTAACCAATTTTATTATGATTTCCTCAAAGATTCTTTTTTAACCAGTTTTCCAATTCTTTGTACTTTATAGTAAACTTTTTTTTGTCAGTAAACTTCCCTTTCTGTTTGTGACATTAATGTTTCTAGTATCAACCATCAGGGGTTCTGTATCCTGAATTCTCATCGCTTCAGAGAGAAACCCAGAGTGAGCTATGATTTTCTGGTCCTTGTTGTCCACTCCGGCTTGTCTTCCATTTTAGTTTGCACTCCTTGTGATCTGTGCCCCCAGTCACCTTGCGGCTGCAGCCTAACTGACTTTCAGGCTATGCTTTAATCTGGTGTTCGTTGCTGTTGTTTGGTGTTTTGTTTTGGTTGACTTTTTCTTTAAATCTTTTCACCAGAAGCACCACCACCCACACACGTCAGTATTTCTGCTTCTGGGTCATGATCATTCATAAAGGTAGGCAAAAGTCTGAAATATTCATAGCATTTAACGGGGAAAAGGTTGGTCTCACTGGACAGGCAGAGAATGGGTTTCCAAATGATTTTCATGAGATGAGACATAAATATCTTTTGGAATCAGGAACACTTGTCACAGTGTCTTCAGACATGAAAACAAACCTGTTTGCCATGAGAGTCGAAAGTAATTGTTTCAATTCATATTTGTAAATCCTTCAAAACAAAATAGAATTCATTTTTTTTCTAAGATGGTTAAGTGAATACAGCATGAGATTAGTTAATGCTTTTAGGTTTATGGCTACATTCATCCACCTTTTCATATTATCAGAAAGAAGAGAAAATGACGGGGTGAAATTTTTCTGAATAATCTAACGTACAAGGGATGTTCTCAAACAGATAATTGTGTCACAATAGTTCAAAGTATTAGGTAAATGAGAGCAAACTGCTAAGGTTATGGCTTACAGGTCCTATGCCAATCTCTTATTCATAAATCTTGGGGTTCAATCCCTACCCCTTCAAAAAAAATTGAAATAAGTGATAGTGCAACATTCTTTATTTAAAATTCTTCAAGTTATTTTGTAGTATTTATAGCAAAATCCAAAACTCTTACTAAGATTCCAAAGACTTTTTATCAGTTTGATTTTTCCAATACCTCCAGGTCCTCACTGTCTGTACTGAGCAGCCAACTTCTTTGTCCCCTATGACTCTGTTCTTGAGCAAGAGAAAGACATTGCCACCTCAGTGTGCTGACGCTGGAAAATCTTCTTTCTTTATTTCTATATCCAAATCTAACCAAAGGTCACCCTGATTAGAAATATGTTCTACCCTTTTATTAAAGATATATCTTTTCTTTATCACCACTCCCTCTTCTGCATATACACATACACATAATAATTATATGTGGATATATATGTGTGGATATAGAAACATAGAAACGATTTGAGAGCAAAAAATGATTATCAAAATTTTCTTGTGAAGTCCCCACTGTGCAAAGTCAGATTCCCAGCATGTAAAAGGCTGGGTATAGTGGCACTCATCTGCAAGCTGAATGCTGGGCATTGGGGAGCAGATGAAAGCAGATCCCCAAAGCTATATGTCCAGACGGTCTATCCATCCAGTGACTTCTGGGCTCAGGGAAGGATCCAACCCCAAAATAACTTCAAAAGCAATAGAAAAGGGCATCTGATATCAACCTCAGGCATATACATACATCATATGTACACATGCACACACATACATACACACATGCTTACCAAATATACATGTACACACACACAAACATACGTTCATTCACACATGCAATACACACAGACACACACACATTAAAAAATACATGAACCACACTTATTAGAAAGCCTCAGATATGATGAGACCTCCAAAATAACTACTTCTTCTATTTTCACTTTCTGTCTTTTTCCATATATATCAAGCTTGCATAAAGCTCCCTGCAATGGGTTAGGGGATAGGGTAGCGATACATTTTCAGCACTGAGGACAGTTCCTTACTCCTACAGGAGTGGTCTTTTCTTGGATACTTCTTGGAAGAAGTAACATTGTATTTTAGACAACACAATTGCTACAGAGGAAAATCCTAATACTGCACTATTAAGCAGAAAATGTGTGGAATTAACTAGGTATTTGTATTTCCCTCAATGAATTACATTCCCTACTATACATAAAAGTTGATGAAAGGCGTGATGCGGGCAAGATGTGGAGAAAGAGGAACACTCCTCCATTGATGGGGGGATTGCAAGCTTGTACAACCACTCTGGAAATTAGTCTGACGGTTCCTCAGAAAACTGGACATAGTACTACCGGTAGATCCAGCAATACCTCTCCTGGGCATATACCCAGATGATGTTCCAACTGGTAATAAGGACACATGCTCCACTATGTTCATAGCAGCCTTATTTATAATAACCAGAAGCTGGAAAGAACCAAGATGTCCCTCAACAGAGGAATGGATACAGAAAATGTGGTACATTTACACAATGGAATACTATTCAGCTATTTAAAAAGTGAATTTATGAAATTCCTAGGCAAATGGATGGATCTGGAGGGCATCATCCTGAGTGAGGTAACCCAATCACAAAAGAACTCACATGATATGTACTCACTGATAAGTGGATATTAGCCAGGAAACTTAGAATACCCAAGATACAAGATACAATTTGCAAAACACATGAAACTCAAGAAGAACGAAGACCAAAGTGTGGACACTTTGCCCCTTCTTAGAATTGGGAACAAAACACCCATGGAAGGAGTTACAGAGACAAAGTTTGTAGCTGAGATCAAAGGATGGACCATCTAGAGACTGCCACACCCAGGGATCCATCCCATAATCAGCCTCCAAACGCTGACACCATTGCATAGGCCAGCAAGATTTTGCTGAAAGAACTCTGATATAGCTGTCTATTGTGAGGCTATTCCGGGGCCTGGCAAACACAGAAGTGGATGCTCAGCTATTGGATGGAACACAGGGCCCCCATTGGAAGAGCTAGAGAACTTTATATGCCTCAATACAGGGGAACGCCAGGGCCAAGAAGTGGGAGTGGGTGGGTAGGGGAGCTGGGCCGGGGAAGGGTATAGGGGACTTTCGGGATAGCGTTTGAAATGCTATAAGATATTAGAATGATTATAGAATGATTAGAATTATTATATATAAGTTATATATACATATATATCTTTTATTTTTTTATTAAAAATGGTTAGAATGGTTTACAGGCTGTTATCCAGCTTGTTCCAAAAAAAAAAAAAAAAAAATGGCTGTTCTGCATCGGAATGTCCCAAAATACTCAGTAGTTGTTCAAGTGACTCAGTTCACGTAGCTGGATGTGTCAGTCTGTCTTCAGTATGGGTCAGGATCTCAGAGAAGTAAGCTTTAATGCCAGTGAAGGAATGCATTATTTAACAGTGAGAGGGAGACAAGAAGCCAAAGATCTAGCTTCCTTATTTCACATCCTTTATATAGACTACTAGCAGACGGTGTGGCCCAAATAAATGTAGATCCTCTCACCTCAAAAGCACTGGATTAAAAGTAGGACTTTGTTTGCTTGGGTTTTTTGTTTGTTTGTTTGTTTGGTTGGTTGGTTGGTTGGTTGGTTGGTTGGTTGGTTGGTTTTTGTTTGTTTGTTTGTTTGTTTTGGTTTTTCGAGACAGGGTTTCTCTGTGTAGCCCTGGCTGTCCTGGAACTCACTTTGTAGACCAGGCTGGCCTCGAACTCAGAAATCCGCCTGCCTCTGCCTCCCAAGTGCTGGGATTAAAGGCGTGTGCCACCAAGCCTGGCTAAAAGTAGGAGTTTTCACCTCAAAAGATCCAGATTAAAAGTGGGTCTTCCCATATCAAATGATTTAATTAAGAAAAGATCCCTCACAGGTGTACCCCAACTACTCATGTTTCAGTTAAGAACAGCTACAGTCAAGTTGACAAGCAAGAATAACCATCACAGTATGTAATGGACCTATAATCAAAATGATTTATTTTTCTTTCCCACCCATCCATTTAAGCTGTCTTCAGTGGCTGGAGGATTTTACCATCTACCAAAGAAAATTTCTGAAGACCCACGTATTAAATAAATAAGCAATTCTAAACCTACATGGAATTTCAAAAGGCCTCAAGTCAGAATTTTGATATTTTTGTTTCTTTGTAAATAACAAAGGTGATATTAACTTATACCTCTTTTTTTCTGAACTTTGAAACCTGAGGCCTGAGAGCAGCATCAGGGGCCTTCCTTCCTGTATCTCATGGTTGGCTGTTGGAACTCTGCCTGCAAATGCCAGACAAGTTTGCCTTCTGTGCCAACAAGGCTTGGGTAGGTAGTCCAGGACAAGCCCTGGTGAGCTTATGAAGTTAGACATTCCAGTTCTAGGAGTGTTCTGAGCTGAATCCACAGAGACAAACCTGTAGAGTCTCCTACAAGGTTCCCTATTCACGGGCTCTAGCATCGTCTTTGACCAAAATGGCTCTTTCACAGATTTTGACATTCAAAAAACCCAGACTTATTCTAATGACACAGTTTCAAACATTATGTGAAAGAACCCAAGCTGGCTTCTCCCTGATTGCTTCTGTAGTGGGAGCCACAAGCTTTTAACCTGTTTTAAGCACTAGAATACTCGTCTAAGATAGCAGTTAAACCAATCATTTTTGGCTTTTTCGATTTCTAGTAAGGTCCAATCCTCTGTACTTCCCAGATTCCTCCACACCGAGCTGCAGAACTATCTGCAGTGAGCTGGGCATTAGTGTGACCCCAGCCAATTCCTGTTTCACAACTAGAGCTAGAAGGTCTTCATAGCACAGATTTTTTTTCTTGCAAAGTAAAGCAGTCTTACTGTCTCCCTGCCTGTCAAAGCTTCTGGCTGGTTCCCTTATTATTATTTTGTTTTAAATAGCGTCGCTCCTGTTCTGCATATATTTGGAGAAGGTAAAAAGTTGGGCATGTTGTCCGATGTCACAGTGTAATCTAAGAAAGAAATGAAGCCAGCTACAGTAATAATTTAGATACCTCACAAATGATAAGTAGGAAAATATAAAAATATAGTGCGTGCATGTGTGCGTGCGCACACACACACACACACACACACACCTGCACATACACATTGTACTTATTCCTGGTCTTTGTGATGCTCAGATTTCCAACATGAAAATCCTCTTCACAGTGGTTGTACCTCTACATAATCTATGCAAAACACAATCAGTTTTCCAGCTCTTTCTAAGTCAGTTTGCACTGCTGGGGAAAAGACATTAAGTATTCTAAGCTTGGGGCTATGCCACTGAGGTTATCTATTTTCAATTATGTATCAAGTGACAGCACAAATCTGTGTTGGGCATTGAACTGCTTTGATTCCCCATTAAGTGTAAATTCAAAGCTCAAATGTAGATGTAGCCAGCCATGATCAAGGTGGAATCCAACGGGGTTCCTTTCAGTAACCTGATTTCATTCAAATAGAGTCACTTTTCAATTTGTATTCTCCCTTATTCTATACAACAAGCAATCGTCATTATAATAAAGAATCAAATGAGCTCGCAGGGGCTACAGGAGAAAAGGATGAAGTGTCATCAACACTTTTGTCACCTACAATTACGGATTTATTGGATTCATTTTTAAAGGCTCCTGTTGATGATACTAACATATATGTGCAGACAGGATTGCTGTCTCATCCTTTCTTTGTATTGATCATCTCTTCCCAAGTAAATAGAAGTAAACAACTGATAAACATCTGAAGAGTTGGATGGTACTGAATAAAAATTAATGAGTAAATAATAATCTGAGTGAATATTGGAATTGATTCTAATGTAGAAGAGGTTTGAATTTCTTTATATTTTCTAGTAAATGTGCTATTTAAGATGTATAGTTATTCTAATCATAAGGTACTTCCATTTGTATTTTACTCCTAGAGCTTTAGAGGGCCTGGGTCTTCAGTTCACTACAAGGTGGCTCAACACAACAAGGATGTGTTTTCTGTGAGTTCTGAATGCTAGAGAGGCAACTACAAAGTTTATGAATAGTGCTTCTTGAAATGCTGAATCAATATGCCGAACCACCTAGACCCTGGTACATTCCAGCAGACACTGGTGGCATTTGGCTTCTACCTGCATAATTCTAATTTCTGCCTCTATTGTTATAGAATAGTGTCCCTCTGTGTCTATACATCTCTTCACTTATAAGGATAATTTTTGTTAGATTTAGGGCTTATTCAAAATGAAGAATGATCTTACATTGATAGATTAATGTTACTTACATCTGCAAAGACTATTTTTAAATAAGTCTATATTCATGGATACCAGAGATTGGTTAATTAAACATATTAATTTTTATATATTCAAAACACTATGGTAACTTTTAGACACTAGTTAGTGGAAGCCAATACTATTGGTCTCCAGAAATATGAGTTCAGCTATGTTCGCCTGTGTTCAGGGCCTGGGGAATGCGATCCAGGACCTTGGACTATCTCAGTACACCTCACCTTGATCTTCTGTATTGTCTTCTGAAGTAAAAGACCTCAGATTGCTCCAAATACCAAATTAATATGATTCAGTCATAAAACCAAAGAACAATTAGATTCCAGACTATGAACTCTTACCACGCTGGCCACTTGTAAGAATGACCACCTGTGTTTCCAACACTCAGTGCTAATCATCTCCTGCCTGCCACTGAGCAAAGCCTGTCCAGATTGGGTGATGTACTAGCCTCTTTAGAACCCTCTGTAAGTCACAACAGAAGTGTGGACACAGATTTACACAACTTTAGTTTTCTGTTCTGTCTCCAAATTAGATCTTGATCCACCACAGACAACTCATTTGACTTTAGCCTATAAACTTTATTTGTCCTGTGCTAAATGGAAAGCCACATCATTGCCTTTTTTACTCAACAGAAACCAAAATTACCTGAAATTCAACATTAAAATGTTAGATCCTCAAATTTGTATTAAAATTGCTAATCTAGACTGTGTTCTATCACTAGAGAAGGGGAGCTCGAAGCCTGTGGAGTGCCATAAAGCAGGAGGGGCCACACAACCCTGGTAACAACTATAGGCTTCCAAGGTAGAAGAGGAAGAGGAGGACAAGGACGAGAGCAAGGACTTATCTTGTTTAAATGTATCCTATTACTATGGTCCCATTAGTATTCTGAGAAAGACAATACAGGTAGAGAAAAGAATAACTATCTTGTTCCTCTTTGCTCGTGTAGCATCCTTTCTATGCTAGCCACAGTCTGCCATTGTTTTCTTCAAGATTAATGTGAGAACTTTGGAAATATGCCTTGTATTGTTCAGTTACCTCTATGTTACTTTAAGGTTGGCTACTTTTTTCTATGTCTAAGAAAACTGAAACAAATGCTACTATCCACAATCTTTGGGGCAAGCTCTGCACTTGTGCTTCAGCTGTCTGGAAACTCAGGTAGCATTGATTTCCCTGCAATACACCTCAAGATAACCAAGGATAAAAACTCATAGAGGGAAAAAAATCAAACCAGGTTTCATCTAGACATTATCAAGAACTTGCTACAAGTGTGTTCCATATACCCTCTCAACTCTCTCAGTTATTGTGAAGATTTCCCACGTAAGAGCTGAAGAAAAAAGCCGGGTGTGGCGCACGTCTTTAATCCCAGCACTCGGGAGGCAGAGACAGGCAGATTTCTGAGTTCGAGGCCAGCCTGGTCTACAAAGTGAGTTCCAGGACAGCCAGGGCTATACAGAGAAACCCTGTCTCAAAAAAAAAAAAAAAAAAAAAAAAACTGAAGAAAAAAAAAAACTGAAGAAAAAAAAAACTGAAGAAAAAAAAAAAAAACCTCTGTAGTCATAAGTCTGACGGAAGGCCATTCTGCCTCCTAATAAGAGAAAAGATGAAAGAGAAGAGGAAACAATGAAGATATAACATATTTTGATCACTAAATGCTACATCAAGCAGTTTCCAGTAATTTACCATATTACCATCAGAATAAGGAAGTGTTTGCTCTCTTTTTATGTGAGCATTAGTGGAGAGTTAAGATGCTATGAGCATTGTGTGAGCCATGAAGGCTTTCAAGTGGTAGGCAACAGTTAAAATCACAAGGGTTTGCTTGCACAAGCATATCGACAAATATGGTAAGACAGTTATATCAATGCACTACTTTGAATGATTTAGACAGTCTTTTCTTCAACTAATGGGAAGAATATAAGTTTCATAACCTATTGAAAGCATAGGGGGAAACGATCCTGAGACTTTTCAAAGCAGTGAAGTGGTCTCTCTGACTTCATCATCTTGCTCTAATCTTTGCTGGGAAAGCGCTAGGATTCATCACAATTTATACTTTCCATTAATTCTTACCTTGACCTCAGACTACTGGGACAAATATGACTTTTCTAATTCTAAAGAAACTTTGCTACATCATAGAAAGATATTGTGTAAATTTGGTATTATCATGGAATACTTTGATGGCCTAGTTGGCCATCATTGGGAAGAGAGGCCCCTAGATCTTGCAAACTTTATATGCCCCAGTACAGGGGAACACCAGGGCCAAGAAGTGGGAGTGGGTGGGTAGGGGAGCAGGGCAGGGGGAGGGTATAGGGAACTTTCGGGATAGCATTTGAAATGTAAATAAAGAAAATATGTAATAAAATAAAAAATAATAAAAATAACAAAAAACAAATGCTACTATCCACAATATAGATGTAGATTAAAAAAAGAAAAAGAAGAGAAGAGAAGAGAAGAGAAGAGAAGAGAAGAGAAGAGAAGAGAAGAGAAGAAAAGAAAAGAAAAGAAAAGAAAAGAAAAGAAAAGAAAAGAAAAGAAAAGAAAAGAAAAGAAAAGAAAAGAAAAGAAAAGAGAAAAAGAAAAGAAACTTTGCTGATAGGGTGACTATAAAGATGAACACTATTAATAATGGTAAGCTTTTCAACTTGCTTTAAAACTCATCATTAATACCATCCACAGGTTTAGTATTTATTAGAATAATGTAATTGTTCCATTGGTCCAACTTCAAACACTAAACTTAAATATAATTTAACCGCTCCATGGGTCAAACCTCAAATACTGTGTATATTCAGTTCAGAACACTTTTTTAAATGATAAGCAAATATTAAACTCTAGTGTTTATTGGTAAAATCATCCATATTTGACAGAATAAAAAGATTGATGATTAGCTAAAGGGATGATGGATATATATACGATTAATCAAATGTGGGAAAATTAATCAAGAAATTAATAGAAGTAGAGAAAATAGGTCTAACTTGTAGAAACCTTTTGAATTTTTGTATGTTTAAAGTTTTTCATAAAAACATTTAGGAGTGTAACTCAGCTGAGTTATAATATAACCCTTTTCCTCCCTAAGGTATGATCTTAATAATATTTAATAACCACAGGAACTTAAGTTCTTAATAATCATTTAATAATCAGCCTATTAGATACCTGCCAGGTACTGCCACTTACTGATGGCCCCTTTTCTTTTCATCTTGACTCCCAGAGCACAACTATCCTCCCACCCAGGACCTACCCCACCAGCCACCTTAGGTAGCCAGAGACTGTGGTAGAAAATAAAGACCCACACTTTGCTGTCTCCCACTGGAATTATTCCCAAGTCCTGGTACTGATTCCCATGGACCACTGACATCTTCTGGCTACCCCCTCTCCTTTTAGAACCCACCAAAATCCTGATGTTTACCTGTTAGGGAGCCTCTAGCTGCCCCATGAGACCTTGAGATGCCAGAATCAGGCCATGGTGTAGGGGAACTCATTCTAAACAGCCTCAAGCACTAGACAGCAGCTGGTAACCATGAGAAGACTTGGGACAGAGCCTATAACCCTCAATACTAAACAAAATAAAGAAGCATTCCAACATTCCTATGAGTTAGTCCCCTCCTGAACATTGTAAACACTGAAAACAGAAAGGTAAAACTTGAAAAAGAAAAAAAAAAGTACCCAAGGAGCTAAAGGGGTCTGCAATCCTATAGGTGGAACAACAATATGAACTAACCATTACACCACCACCCCCAGAGCTCGTGTCTCTAGCTGCGTATGTATCAAAAGATGGCCTAGATTGGCCATCAGTGGAAAGAGAGGCCCATTGGTCTTGCAAACTTTATATGCCCCAGTACAGGGGAACACCAGGGTCAAGAAGTGGGAGTGGGTGGGTAGGGGAGTAGGGGGGAGGGTATGGGGACTTTTGGGATAGCATTGGAAATGTAAATGAAGAAAATACCTAATTAAAATAAAAATTAAAAAAAAAAGAGTAAGATCAAATAACAAACTTCAGATGCCCAAATCTCAGTACAGAAATAAAAACAGTGTGAATCAGTTGTGGTTGGAAAGGTGGATCAGTGGTTAAGAATGCGTGCTGCTCTTGCAAAGGATCCATTGAGCTTCCAGAACCTAGGAGAATGGCTAGCAATTACATATAACTCCAACTTCTGAAGATACAAAGTCCCTTTTGTGGCATCTATTGGTAACCACATGAATACCTACTCACACATAGACCCATAGAGACACACATACATAGACACAATTTTTAAATAAATGTAAAACATGATACAATAATAAAAAAAAAGACAAGATAATGTGTCTCCTCCAAA
Source organism: Mus caroli (assembly GCF_978045245.1). Taxonomy (NCBI): domain Eukaryota; kingdom Metazoa; phylum Chordata; class Mammalia; order Rodentia; family Muridae; genus Mus; species Mus caroli. The sequence goes on from NW_028227270.1 coordinate 6,150,880, forward strand.
AATTACAAATCCACACTAATGTGCCCATAGGAAAATAAGTTTCCAGACAGAGAATTAAAGGAATTCTTATAATCACAATCGAACAATACAAAGACAATGTAAATATACTCCAAAAGAACAAAAGGTGAAATAAGAAAGCCAATCCAATATTAGCCCAAAAACTTAGGATACCCAAGATATAAGATACAATTTGTTAAACGAATGAAACTCAAGAAGAACGAAGACCAAAGTGTGGACACTGTGCCCCTTCTTAGAATTGGGAACAAAACACCCATGGAAAGAGTTACAGAGATAACATTTGGTGCTGTGACAAAAGGATGGACCATCTAAAGACTGCCATATCCAGGGATCCATCCCATAATCAGCTTCCAAACGCTGACACCATTGCATACACTAGCAAGATTTTGCTGAAAGGACCCAGATATAGCTGTCTCTTGTGAGACTATGCTGGGGCCTAGCAAACACAGAAGTGGATGCTCACAGTCAGCTATTGTATGGATCACAGGGCCCCCAATGGAGGAGCTAGAGAAAGTACCCAAGGAGCTAAAGGGATCTGCAACCCTATAGGTGGAACAACATTATGAACTAACCAGTACCCCGGAGCTCTTGACTCTAGCTGCATATGTATCAAAAGATGGCCTAGTCGGCCATCACTGGAAAGAGAGGCCCATTGGACTTGCAAACTTTATATGTCCCAGAACAGGGGAACGCCAGGGCCAAAAAGTGGGAGTGGGTGGGTAGGGGAGTGGGGGGGGACTGTATTGGGGACTTTTTTGATAGCATTGGAAATATAAATGAGGAAAATACCTAATAAAAAATTTAATTCTAAAAAAAAAAAAGAAAGCCAATCCAAGATAAGAAAATAAAATTCATCAAAAAAAGAATTTCTGAAGAAACCCCAACCTATAGTGTGTTGGAAATTACAAATAATTATTAAACAAACAAACTTGGTAAGTAAAAATAAAATCAAGACAAAACAAACAAACAAAAACTGAGAGGAAAGCTTAACAGGTAGCGTAAGTCATGCTGCTGGAGGACAGTGTGGGGAGGAACTCAGAATTGGAGGACAGGGTAGAGGACGTGGATCATGCTATAAGGGTCAATATTGAGACGAGAAAAACATAAACACATCAGCAGTACAAGGCTTGCCCAAAATCAAGGCAGGCAAAAATCCCAGCCTGAGCATGGGAGGGACTCATGAAGTCCCACCCCTAGTTGAAATAGCTATTAACAACTGATGGCTGTTGGCAGACAGTCAGTTTCTTCATAGATATGACCCCTGAGAAACTACCCATGTTCCAGCAGATCCACCCTCATCCACTCACAGTAGCACTTAGCATGTGAGGTGGGTGGGAGGAGAACTGGTGGACAGATTGAGGGGAACTCAAGGGGAGGAAGAAAACAAAGATGTGCCAATGAGAAAAATCGAGTCCAAGGTTCTTTCCACAGGAACTTCAAGACTCTTTGTGATAAGTTTTGGGAAGGAGATATCCTATGTGCAAGAACAAAAGACAGGGTACAGAGGCCACGGGCATCATTTGAGGATATCAGCTAATGCATCTCAGCTTTGCTGTCAGCTCCATAAGACTTTCCATTAGCTCCTTGACTGCTAGCATAGGCAGCTTACTTCATATGTAGAAAGCAGTGGCACAGTGGAACACTTTTAAAGAACCCTTCTGGCTCTAGTTTTCAGTCTCTAAGGTTTTGCAAGGAGGTACATGTTCTGTATCATAATTGCCATCCTTTTAACATGCAAAGGGATGAAAAGAGAACTCAAAGGCAAAATGCCATGAAAAAAAGTATGCAGTAATGAATCTTGAGAGAGAGGGCTGACTAGCTTATAAGATGTATCAAGAGTAACAGGTTTGACCTCAGGAACATAAGAAGGAAATGAGGCTAAGTATACAATATATGGTGCTTAACCACACAAATGTGTGTGTGTGTGTGTGTTTGTGTGTGTGTGTGTGTTGCATATTCTTTTCCTCTTGTTAGTGTAGCTATCAGGTTAATGACATTATGGGGATTATTTTTAATACAATTGGATGAGGGACCAATTCAGGGCAAAACAAATTCCGAGAAGACCTGGTCTCCTGCTTCCTACTTTGCCTGTGGATCTGAAGCAATTAGCCACCCAAAAATGGATAACTATGAGCACCAAACGAGAAGAAGAAAAATGAGAGGCATTGCTGAATCTACCTCGTTGTCTTTTGCTTTCCATTTTCTGTTAAAGGACAGGAGTGTTATCCATCACAGGAGGACAAATTCTGGTGCACAAGTAACAGCTTAAATCATTTCTTTTGTAACCTATTTTGTAATATTAAGAGAATAAGGCAATATGTAGAAAAATGTGACCAATTTAGATAGCAGAGCAAAATATGCCATTTGGTCTCATTTATCTTAATAGGATTTTAAAAGCACACTCATGAGCCATTAGGACCCATGAGTTAGGTGAGCTGAACAAGTGGTTTTACATACGATCTATTCCTAAATCATTTAGTGCCTCCTTACACCATTCAAAGAAAATGCATTTTTAAATTTAAAATTGCAAGAGTCATAGCAACTGATCATGGAAATAATTTCTGTAGACTTAGCATGTTCGCAGAGGTCAAGAGGAGTAGCTTTGTCCTATGTCTCAATCCCTCTGAGATGCCTTAGTGGAGTTTCCCCTCACCCTTCTCATAAGGAAACACAGCTGTCTTGGTCCCCTTCCCTCCTTTTGCTATAGGACTGCATATGATCTTTCAAAGGGACAAATATAAGAAGCCACCTATGTGCCATTCAGAGATACAAAACAAGGAACACAGAGCAAGAGCCTCAGAAGAGGAGAGTGCGGAGCAGTGTGGAGGTCTGTGTGTGGCACATGCTATTAACAGAATCTTGCTTTCTCATGGGTACTGTGGCATTTTCATGATATCTACAACAGGAAGTTGCACTTCCATTATCATTACCATAGAAAGAGATTCCTATCTCGAGGACATCCGGACCCAGGCTAGCGTGTTGCACTGCTATGAATCATTGTCTTTTGTGAATAAGGAAATGGAGCCCTGGGATGAAGTCATAATTTGAGCCAAAATGCTTCTGTTTATACAATGTGCAGAAATGTAAGTAACCATAGACACAATGTCAAGCTTTGGGGAACATAGGTGTATACACATTTGTCTTTGGTTTTGGGTTTGGTTTTGGTCTACTCATGATAAGTCAATAATAATATAGGCAGCGGTACATTTTATAGATGGGACCCTGAAGCACATCAAGGAGAAGCTATGTTAAGCAGAAGACAAAGAATATGAGATTAAAAAAAGAGAGAGAAACCATGAGTATGTGCTGCTTCACTCAGCAATACCCACCATACACTGTTTCACCACATCACAAAACTGCCGTTAGTATCAGAATGAAAAATATTGAAATTACTTTCAAAACAAGATGTTAGAGTCTAAGTAAAATGCATATTGATAGCAATTAAAAACTGAACGTGATGTTTCATGCCTCTGAGGGTCAAACACTGAAGAGAATGTCTGTTGCTTAGCCAAGTTCCATGTTAAGTGGTTGCCTGACTACCTTGTGTCCATCTGCTGGCTACAAACCCGACTTCTGTTTCCCTACTTCCTTGATAATTCACTGTGACATTTGAGATGCTTTCCTAAAATAACTGCTCCAGAATTCTACCCTAACTGCCAATCAACTTCCTTTTGTAAAAATGTGCAATTACTTTATTTTAAATAATATTTTATTTACCCTTTGGGAATTTGTACATGTCTATAATGTATCTTACCATATGCAGCTCTCTACTTCCCCCTAACTCTCCCTGGACCCTCCAGTGTATCCTCTTCTCACCTCATGTCTTCTTTATTTTATTTTCTGATAGTATAATATAATTACACCACTTTTTCCTTTCCTTTCCTCGTTCCAAGTCCTCTCATATACCTCTCCTTGCTCCTTTTCATACGTATGGCCTGTTTTTTTCATTAATTGCTCATTCCTAAATACATAAGCACAGTCTTCTCAGTTTAAGTAATTTTACTTGTGTGTCTGTTCTCAGGAGTGACCATTTGGTTGTGAATAGCTTATTGGTGAGCTCTTCCCTGGTGAAGAGCTTCCCGCCCCACCCCCTCAGACAATTCAATGTGAATGAGCCTGATTAAATGCCTTTAGAATAGCTAGGAAATCTAAGCCTGTACATGTTTTGCTGATTTATATCATCATATCTGTATTCATAAGCTATTGAAGCTAGTGAAGGCATTTTGTGAGATGTAAAGGATTATGGCACTAAAACACAGTATATTTTTGACTACTAACAATAGAAGTTTGCATTAGCTCTCATTCAAAATGTTTCCAGTTATGATGTTAGAGATTTTATATTTTTAAGATTTTGGAATATTTGCCTATATGTAACAACATACATTTTGTAGAAGCCAGAATTAACTGATGTTTTTATGCATCTTATACAGAGATCCTGAAGTTATTTTTACAATTTTTTTTTTTTTTTAGTGAACCTGTGTTTTGACTGTCACATAAAACCAAGTATGGAATTTTTCACTACTGGCATCATGTTGGATGCTCCAACATTTCTAATTTTGAGTCATTTTATATCTCGCTACTAAGAATGGCCAAAAAGTAATACCATATGGCACGAGGTTTCAATCCATATGCACCTATGCATTTAAAGGAACACCTATAAAATGAGTGGAAAAAAGAATGAACCATAATGTGACTAAAAAGGCAATCACATAAAAACTTGATATTACCCGAGCAGTTAGTCAGTAACATTTAACATGGCAAAGATTCTACATCAGCTCTACCTTCCATTGTTAAAAATCATAAAGCAATTCCGTCACAATGCTAGTATACCACATCCTTCAATAGGTCATACTTAACTGATAGCTTCTACTAGCATTTGATAAGAAATATTCTAGCATCCACTAAAATCTTAAAGGATATTTGTATTCAATTCCAAGAGACCATTTTTATGGAAATGCACAAGTTTAAAAGTGGTTGAAATGTAAATAAAGAAAATATCTAATAAAAAAAGTGGTTACTGTTAATTGCTTTCTGAAATGATATTGTAGTCAGTCCTTCTTGAGATGCCAGATAAATTGAATCTAGTTGCCTACTGCAGTCCCTACAGTATCTAAACCAACACTCTCCTATTCTGAAAATGGAGAGAAATCAAAACACTTCTGATGCATTCAAGGGTCTTTACATATTAGTGTTTAAGTGGTAAGTCACAGAAATGTCTACACTACTTTACAACATCCCAGAGAAATAATTGGCTATGGTCACTACTAATCTGGCACCTTGAATAAGTCACAAAATCATAATGTGTATCTGTCCTGATATGCATCCTTGATCTCTCTCAGTGGGTGCGGCAGCAACTCTGGATGCTTCTTTGGAAACGACAAATGGATTCTGCACTCCCAAAGTTCTCATTCTCATTCCACGTCACCTAGGGCAAAAACCCAATGTTTTAAAAATAGAAATAGCTTTCTCATCATGCCCCATGGTCTCTGACTAAAAGTGGGAATGGCAGGAAAGGGATGAGTTGGTGGCTCAGTCAATTAAGAGCCAAGACTGCAATGGGAAGAACCATGCTCAAACCACGGGGCTGTTGAGAGATTGGGTACCTCAGGACAAAATTGAGCAATGTGTCAGTAATCTGTGAGTAAGACTTCAGTGAATGATGTCATGTAGCAGTGGCACCAACGACCCTGAAAACACCTGTACAGAACACTGTAGAGAACGAGATAACAGTCTCTCAGTGGTCCACAGTGTACAGAATTCATTGTAACATCTGTGATGTGAGAAACATGTAAATCATATAGTTTCACATGTCTGCAAATACGATTTCATGAAGGCTACTCACATACTTTCTGAATAGTATATGACTATAATAAGCATACACTATATATACTTATATATTGTCTCAAAAAGAATTGTAATCTTCAGAAATACTTCAAACATTTTATCAGGAGCATGGCATCTGGAAAGCAGATGGTAATACATGGTGTCGATATCCATAAATGAATTGGCACGACTGCTCCCACCGATGGTTGTAGAGAAGGGTCTTGTTGTAGATGTGGGGGTCATCTACTTCCAGGGTCATCTAGAAAGATCCAGACTGAACTTGGCCATCAGAGGAGAGAGGAGGAAGAAATGGAACGAGGAAGAAAAAAGAGAGGGGACCCGGAGGATCAGGATGCTGAGTTGTGTAGTAATGAGATGTTAGGGTAAGGGAAGGGAAGTCCAGTACTTGGGCTGCAGAAGTTTAGGTTAAGGAGTGGGGCAAGAAGTGCTGGGAGGACCCATAGCTACTGAGTGGGTCTTGTCTCAGGTTTCTTTGGGATCTGGCAATATACAGCCACAGGAAGAAGAAACTCAGGTTCGTTGTAAATAGGATACAAAGTTACTGCAGGTGCCAGATCTTAATGGCACTTTCAGAGAACGGATAACACCGACTATGCCAACTTTCATCCCACAACTCAATGCAGAGCCATTGAACATGTGCAAAATCATAGGACTCAAATGTTTACAAATTGTTAAATTGGTTGGCAGCGCACTAGAAGGAGACATTTAATAAGACAGAAACCCCACCAAAGGACACCAAAAGTCATGCAGGTAATGAGAGATCAGTTTGGCATCAATCACACTGATCAACTCTTGGGTTCAGGAACACTCTGGAGTAGATGAAGAAGAACACTCATCCTTTCTTACGCCTCTCAGTTGTTCTCGAAACACAAGAATTGGATCTAGGACCCAGAGACCTCAAGGTCTAGAGGCACATTTTCACAGAAGCAGCATGTGGCGTTGGTTGCAAAAGATACCAAAAATCATTCAGTAGATCTTTATTTCCTATATATTATGTGGCAAGGATTTTAATATAGAATGGGATATAAACAGTGAGGGTTGGTACTCAGTAACAAGAGAAAAGCTGCATTGCTATGTGCACTGGGTCTGTATGTGGGAATTGTGACCCGGAATGAGGCCTTAGGGAGACAGAGAATGTATGCTAAGCTATGGTGATCTCTTTCAAGGTTAAAAAAAAAAAGCACAATGAGTAGATGGACTTCATCATATTAAAGGAGGAGAATGAATTCTTTTCAACAAAATTCCACTAAAAGAATCCTCTGAGGTTTAATTGATCATCTCCTGAGCAATGTCCCTTTGATAATACTGGATAGCTGCTTATTCCCCGCAAGTTAATGACATCTGTCACCTCAGCTGATTAAATATCAGTTTTAAAGGAGGCTCAAAATTATACATTTGAAATATTCATATGTAGCATTCTGGTAGTGCAATATGATTTTTTTAAAGTTTAATTTTATTTTTAATTTATTTTTTACACTATATATTCCATTCCCCACAACTCCCCACCCACCCTCTGTCTGCTCCACAACCCACACATCCTCCTACTCCACCCAGTCTCCACGTGGATGTCCCCACCCCACCTGACCTCTAAACTCCCTGGGGCCTCCAGTCTCTTGAGGGTTAGGTGCATTATCTCTGAATGAACACAGACCCGGCAGTCCTCTACTGTATTGCATTGGGGGCCTCATATCAGCTGGTGTATGCTGTCTGTTTGGTGGTTCAGTGTTTGAGAGATCTCGCAGGTCCAGATTAACTGAGACTGCTGGTCCTCCTTCAGGATCACCCTTCTCCTCAGCATCTTTCAGCCTTATTCAACCACAGGGGTCAGCTGCTTCTGTCCACTGGTTGGGTGCAAATACCTGCATTTGACTCTTTCAGCTGCTTATGCAATGTGATTTTTTAATAAATCTCATGCTTTGCCAATCCTCTTTGATTATAATTTCTCCAAACCAAGACTTGGGTAGAAACTGAACTGCATAAAATTCAAAATTACAACTTATAGTGCAGCTATTCTGAGCTGCTGATTGAAAGCAAAAAACCCCATTCTTTGATAATCAGTGAGTAGGATTCATGTAGTAATTAAAACACCTACTGAAGATGTTACTGAATAGATGACACCCCCTCTCCACACTGAGGTAGGTCACGGAAACCCTTATTGGCAAAAAAAAAGAGATAAATTCCTCAGAATATGGTTCTGGTTCTGCTCCAACCCACTAACAAGAGCATAATCAGAGCTCAAAGACTCTGTGCCATGGAGTGTGGGAAGAATAAATCATTGTAACTTTTCCTTGGAACAGTGGAGCGCAGCGTTCTGTTCTACTCCTAGCTTGCCAAATGCTCTCTTGCATGGAATTTGATCTGCTGAATAGAATTGTATGGTCTCAAGCAATTACATATTGGGTTACTTTGGCTAGAAATGCTGATTTTCGTTTTGAAACCATCCAAAGAGTATCTTCAAACACTATCTCTAGAAATTAGAGTGCAAGGAAGGCATCCCTCGACACATTAGTCACATGAAGAAGAAGAAGAAGTTTTTATTTTCCACAATATGAAGCCACTAGAGCAAGGAAGATATGTTCTTCTAAAGGCTGAACAATTTCATAAAAATGTGTGCATTCTGTGCTTGAAATGTTTGAGGCACTAGCTTGGTTTTTACCAAACATGGAACAGAAGCCAGACATATAAAACCACCGTTTGACCACTTCTAAACCATGTCCACTTGAGTCTCTGTTCTTCCCTTATAAAAACAGACAGTAGGAAGTTCAAGACCAAATACCAGTTTTCAAGCAATGTGGTGAAGGTAGAGGTGGAACTAGTCTCTCTCAAAAAGGACAGAAGATACGCCTTTTTTAAAGAGTTGCTTACTTTATTTGATGTGTATGTGTGGGTACCTGTACATACTTATGTGCACTACACACGTGCTCAGTTTCCTCAGAGATCAGAACGGGGGATCTGATTGTCTGAGGTGCAATGACAGGCAGCTGTGAGTCATCATCATGTGGATGTTGAGACCCAAACCTAGGTCCTCTGAAAGAACAGCGAGGACTCTTAATTGCGGAACCCTCATCTCCAGCCCATTTCTTTTCTGTATCAAAGTAATCTCTGTACAGATTCGGTGAGAACTCCAGAATTATATAAACCACATTCATGAGAACAAAACAACTGGAAGTATTCTTGAAGGTTAGCTGTAGACCTAGTATTAGAGATTATCTCGCATAAATCATTGTCCTGTAGTCAGAAAGCCAAGGAGCCCGAATCTATGCTGTTTTCTGTTCCCAGCTTATCCCAGACCTTTATTTATTTTTTTTCTTTTTTGGATTTATGATTGCTGTATTCCATTTGTAAGAAAAAAAACACAACCTTTCTGCATGGAATTATCTCTCCCAACAGAGGATGCTAAATTAAAGGAACTTTGGTTTCATTAAAGCTTCATTCTTGTGTTGAAGCTATTTTTGTTCTTCCAAAGTTAATTCGCCCTTTCCTTTAAAAAAAAAAAATGTACCCACCATAGACTTCAACAGGAGAACAAAGGACATTAATAGGAAAAATGTACAATTTTTTATATATATATGGTATTCATTTTATATATTTCAGGTGTTTTCTATCTTTTAGATAGAGTATTTCCTTATTTTCTAAGAGTACATTGTCTAATTATATAGGTTCAATTTATTAAAAGCAATTCACTTCGATATTTTGTCCCTATTTAATAAAACACTAATTGCATCAACCAAAGTGAAAATTTTGGAGTATATTTCTCACTCTCATCTCCATATACAATTATGAAGTCTGAAAAGGAACCCATTACCCAAGACACATCATGTCGACACAGAATTGGAAGAAAGGGAACTCAAAAGTTTTCAGAAGAAACGGTTGTGGACTGGGTACAGACGGATACACAACACTTAAAACTGCTCCCTGTTCAAGGGACCAAACCACTTCTACAAAGCAGCAGCCCAGGCAAAACAAAACAGAGCTCAAATCCTCCAGCAGCCTAGTTAGAGAAGAGAAGCGTGACTCCAAGGTAAATACTCCCCTCTGGTGGTCGTGATTGAAATAGCATCTGGAAATAGCATCCGTGAACAGGCTTTCTTGTAGAAAATGTCATTCATTTACCTCCATCGTTTATCAGTCCCAGGTACCATTGTCGGCGCCACGCAAAATATCTTAAGGATGAAAATAACGCAAGGGGATGTGTCCTGTTTAGCCACAAGTCATAAAATGTTATAATAGTGCAGCTGCAATCCCACAGGCTACGTTCACAAACGAGAACAAGAGAAGTTGTTAAGGATATTACTCATTGACAGCCATGTGCCCCAGTGGTGTCAAAGCTTCATTTTTTGCTCTTAAAAGTTCACCTCATCTCTTGTATCACACTATATTTACTCTTGTGTAAGTCGGGGGTGTCAAACCTGTAGTCTCAAACCGGAGTCCTGCATGTTCTCTGTTGTGTCTTTCAAAATAAGTGATATAATTTGATTTTTCTCTATTCATAACTGAGTCCGAATTACTGTTCGCCTCTGAGGAGGTTGGCTCCTGTGTGAATGTTGTAACATATGAGTAGGTGACAATGCTAGCATGGATCAGTCAAAGGCCAGTTTAAAAAGAAAAAAAAAAAAAAAAACCTTCACAGAATACAAAACAAGTGCGGTAAGTAGGTCTTGGGTCAAATGATCCAAGCTCAAAGGGAGTATTGCATAAAATTCAATGGCTAGGAAAAAAATATGTTATTAACAATTTTCATGAAAAAAAATGAACCAATATCTGCGCTATAGAGCACAGCTCACTGTACCATCTAATTCTAGAACAACAGGAGACAAATGTATTATGTTCACCTTTCTTTTTATTTTTAAACCATTTTATTTGTTTCAAATGATCTCCATCTTCCAGGTTTCCCCTCCACAAGCCCCCATCCCACCCCTCCCTCTCTCCCTCCCCCTTTGACTCTACAGGGGTGCTCCTCCACCCATTCACCCACTCCTGCCTCACTGCTCTAGCATCCCCCTACACTGGGGCACAGAGCCGCCACAAGACCAATGGCCTCTCCTCCCATTGATGTCAGATAAGGCCATCCTCTTTTACCTATGTATCCGGTTCCCTCTATGTATTCTTTGAGAATTCTATACGTGTATACGATACATTCAGGTCATACCCACATTCCATCTCCCCATCCCCCCCCCAACTCCCCATCCCATCACAGTCCTTCCCAATTAATGCTTTTCTCCATGCCCCCCCCTTTCTTTTTTCACCCACTACATTCAACCACTACTAATAAAGTTACACCTGGGGAAACTTCTCCTTGGAACATACTTGTTCTTGTTGCTCAAATGCAGGAGGCAGAAGAAGACTGTGGGAGTTTCTCCACGGCAGAAACTCCGTTGATGAGATACTGGCTTCGAGGCCTCCTCCTTAGAATGAAGAGCCCCTGAATATGGATGCTCGTTTTTAAAGATGGCTGTAAAGGGAAGAGTCACAATTCCTTGTTTGGGTGCTTCCAGTCCCTTAACATTCCCCAGATGCTACACACCTGGAAATGAGAAACAATGGCTGCCTCGGTGCTCGCCCTGGTCTGTCCCACCCCCAACTCTAGAGCAACCAGAGTTAGCTTCACACTCTGTCACAGAGGGAAGGGTGGAGTTTGACCATCCAGTTTTCTAGCCTTACTGGGTAGGAATGCTTTTTTTTTTTTCTATCACAATTGATTTGAATGAGATATCTTTATAAATTAAGAAAACAGAGCCCTCTGTGTCCCTAATAAAAGGAAAGTAAAAACAGAATTTTACTTAGACCAATATAATAAGATTTGAATTTTAAGTAATTCATGTTAGAAGTATACATCTTTTTTTATAAAAAAAAAGAAAAAACTTTTAAAATTATGTTTTTTAAACCCTGAGCTCATTTTAATATTTTAACATTAAAAGCACTTTGTGGGAAGTAAAGAGACCAACCAAAATCAAATATGTTTGAAAATGCCACAAGTGGACCTGCTACTTTGAATGGTAAAATAAAATAAAACACTTTGACCATCATGGCAAAGCTTCCTGATTAGGCAAAATATGATTTCATTTTTAAATGAAACCAGCACTGTGTATTATAGCAAACATAAATTTAATCCATCTTCATAATTTAAAATAAGCTCATTTTTCTCTTTGGGTGTGTGTCCATGCACATGCGAAAGTTGTAGGACAACCCTCTTGCTCATAATTTTTTCATACCACATATTTTGATCCCATTCTTTCTTCTTCCCCAATTCTCCCAGCTCTTCCCCACCTCACGAAGGTGTCCTCACCTGCTTCTTCAAATCTGTCCTAATACAAAATGAAAATCAAAACAAACACAAAAAGGCAGTAAGACAAAGTACCAATGATATAAAATGATATAGAACAGCCCTCCCTTAAATGGAGTCCATTTTGTATTGTCCAATTAATCCTGGACATAAAGCTGGAGTGTGACTGATATACCAAGTGACACTGCACTTAAGGGATCATTCACAAATAGTGTCTTGCTTAGGGGTCTGTGTCTCCCACTTCTTCTCAGTGCTGAAGTCAGAGGATAATCTAAGGTGTTGACACTTTCCGAGTGGTCTGAGACAGGAACTCTCATTCGTCACTGTGCGTATTGCATGGGCTAGCCTACAGGCTGCTGTGGCGTCCTCTGTCTCTGCCTGACACTTCACCTTACCGGTGCTGAGGGGCAGATGTACGCTGCTGCAGAAGTGGGGCTTCCTGTGGTTTCTGGGGATGCAAACTCAGGTTTTCAGAATTGCATGGCAATTGTTTAACCGACTGACCTATCTACTCAACCTGAAAGCTGATTTTTAAAATGTAGACTTTCATTCATGTATGTTTTAGATGTATGATTATATCTCAATAAATATAAATCTACATCTACGAAAAGTAGGTCTCCAGACACACTATATGCACACATGTGTCTATGATACAAGCAAAGTGTCAGTTTAGACGCTAAAATATCATAAGTTGTGACTAGAGACCAACACTCCGATTTGAAAGCCTAACTGTAGGAACTGTGTCTGTTCCTACACACACCCTTGCCCCAAGCTGTACAAATTAGCTGCTGACGGAGGAGTGAAGCTCTCGGCATCAGAATGCACTTGGTATAATAGTCTTCACAGCCTGAAAGAGCCCCTGAGGTTATGTCTTCGACATCTGCATGCATGACTTAACACTTTGGCTATGGCTGAAACCGAGATGCCAAGCTGCGATATGTACAATGACCAAATTAGCACACCACTGCTTCTTGCTTCTGTCAAATCCCACGAGGCTCTCTTCGTGAATTATGTCATTAACTCCTTCGGCTAAGAATAGCACCGGAATAACACAGATACATAAGCACGTAGGGGTGTCAACTCTGAATGTCCCTATCTACATTCAAGCTCTCAGAAACAGAAGGATGCCTACAGAACAGTGTGGAGACAGTAACATGTTGACAACAAACAGGAGGGTTATATTATGAAAAAAATAATCTATTAGTAAAACTTGTCTGATCTGATTACCTACGGGGACTGTTAGAATGTCTGCTCATTCCCAATTCACTCTGCACGAGGGAGAGATACAAAACAAATAATACCTGTCTTGAGACAGTGGACAGAACACTCACAAATAGAAAGGAGACAATGCAGTACACACACGAGAATGACCTAGATAAAATATGGTCAGCCACTGGACCTTGTAGGAATAATTCCATGGTCCTTCAGAAGTATTACTCTCTCTTGGGAGTCACTGACTTAACAGAGATCTAGACTCATTAGTATTTTTACTTCCTTATCAAAAAAAAATTTAAAAGCCCATTACCAGTGTATATGACAACATTCCCCTACACTTAGCATCAAACTAAGGCTTAAACTTAAGGCTCTGTAAACTTACTAAAAGGATGTTGAATAAGATGGTTTTTAGATAACTAGAGGAAGAGGCGGGACAGTGTGAATAGAGAAAGCGCAGGTTTCTTTTCAAGTCCAATTTGATTGACAGCTAACTTTTGGTAGGGTTCCACCTCTATTAAAGGCATGATGTAAGTCTCTCCTCTAGGAGTTAACAGCTGTGATCACCAAAAAAATGCCAAGGCTTCGAATACTGGTTCACATTCTTTCTAACTTACAGCTATATGATGAGTCTGGCATTTGGGTAACTATCATTATGATCTCTGCCACTGGGATGTGTACTAATCTAATTATCGAGAGCATCATAACATTTTTGTATTTTATATGAAAAAGCAAATACATCCCAAACAACCAAGAAGTTGGTGAGGGAACTTTGTTTCTTGATTCCTTTTATAAATGTTTTGCTCTTACCTTAAGAAATATTTCTCTAGTTCCTTCTTTGGGGACCCTGTGCTCAGTCCAATGGATGGCTGTGAGCATCCACTTCTGTATTTTGTCAGGGACTGGCAGAGCCTCTCACAAAACAGCTATATCAGGCTCACGTCAGCAAGCACTTCTTGGCATCTGCCATAGTGTCTGGGTTTGGTGGTTGCTTATGGGATGGAACCCCAAGTGGGGCAGTCTCTGGATGGTCATTCCTTCAGTCTCTGCTCCACACTTTGTCTCTGTAACTCCTTCCATGGGTATTTTGTTTCCGTTCTAAGAAAGACCAAAGTTTCCACACTTTGGTCTTCCTTCTTCCTGAGTTTCATGTGGTTTTTGAATTGTATCTTGAGTAGTCTAAGTTTTGGGGCTAATATTCACTGATCAGTGAGTGCATATCATGTGTGTTCTTTTATGATTGGGTTACCTCATTCAGGATGATGCCCTCCAGATCCATCCATTTGCCTAAGAAAGGACCCAAGGAGCTGAAGGGGTTGGCAGCCCCATATGAGGAACAACAATATGAACTAACCAGTACCCCCCAGAGCTCCCAGGGACTAAACCACCAACCAAAGAGTACACATGGAGGGACCCGTGACTCCAGCCACATATGTAACAGAGGAGAGACTAGTTGGTCATCAATGGAAGGAGAGGACCTTGGTCCTGTGAAGGCTCTATGCCTTAGTGTAGAGGAATGCCAGGGCCAAGAAGCAGGAATCGGTGGGTTGCAGAAGAGGGGAGGTGGGAGAAGACATGGGGTTTGGAGGGGAAACCAGGAAATTGAATAACACTTGAAATGTAAATAAAAAATATATCTAATTTTTTTTTAAAAAGAAATGTTTCTCTTTTTTCCCCCATCCCTCCACTTGATGCCCTTTTTCTACTGATGGTGGATTCTATGAGTTTCTGCTCCCCACTGTTGGGCATTTCACCTAAGGTCCCTCTCTTTGAGTCCTGAGACTCTCTCACCTCCCAGGTTTCCTTCGAGGTACTTTTGAGAGGATACCCACACACACACACCTCCCATTCCCCAAGGTTGCACACTTCCATTCCTTCTGCTGGCCCTCAGGGCTTCTCTCCTGAATCCCCCTCCCCTCCCCCATACCTGATAATGTTCCCCTTTCCCCTCTCCCTCACAGGTTCCTCCCTCCCTCTGCCTCCCATGTTTCTTTCTTTTCTCTTTCCTTTTTTTTTTTTTTTTTTTTTTTTGAGACAGGGTTTCTCTGAATAGCCCTGGCTGTCCTGGAACTCACTTTGTAGACTGCCTGTGCCTCCCAAGTGCTGGGATTAAAGGTATGCGCCACTACCGCCTGGCCCACCTCCCATGTTTCTTAAGTGTTCATATTTTCATTCACTGCATATCCATTCTCAAGGGCAGCATGGACCATTTGGCTACCCTCTGGGGAGGCTGTTGGTCTCCTACAAGCTTGAGAAGGGACCGCTGGAAGTGATGGAAGCCACGTCTGTTAGAAAGATGCTTGGAAAAGGAGAAGCCACCACTTAGCCACAGAGTCCCACGTTTGTGACTTTCAGCTAGTGGCAAATTTCCTTTAGGTTTTCTTCTTTACTAAGTTCCTAAAAAGGCCACACATGGCCTGTCTGTGTCTCAATGTGAGAAGAACCTTTGATGAAGGCAATGATTTCAAACATTCATCTCACATTTGTCTGTTGAATAGACTTCATGAAGTGCCAACACCTACCACAAATAGCACATTAACTCCATATTACTGTATACTTCCCTTGAAATGTGTTCTGTCACTAAATGTGTTTCTTTTTCCCACTAAATTCTGAATTCAGTTTTGGTAATTGACTTTATTTGATATGTTCCAATTAAGAATAATTACCAAAGCCTCTAAGACCTGGGTAAGATTTCTTTTCCCCTCTGGACTAAAGCATTTCTAAACTATGTACCACAGACTAGACTTAGTCCCCTCCTGTTTTAACGAGGCACATACTCAGTGTAGGTTTAAACTTCCTTGATTTTTAAACTTTTCATTATTTTTAGAAATTTGTAATTCTTCTTTTGAAAATTGTCTGTTCATCTTCTCACTTGTTACTGAGTAAATTTTGAACCCTTCATATATTATAATATAAATATGTCAGATGAATACCTGGCAGAAATTTCTAACCCGCACATTCTTTCTTCTCCTTTTTTTCCTTTATTGTTCAGAATTGTATATTTTTTAAGTTAATACAATCACATATATCAATCCATATAGAAAGTTACTGACTATACTTACATTTTCAAATACTATCTGGGGATAGTAGTGCAAGCCTTTAAGAACTTGGGAGTCAGAGAGAGGTGAATCTCTGAGTTTAAGACCAGAAGTCGATAAAGGGAGTTTCAGGACATCCAGGACTACCCTGAGAGAGTCTGTATCAACACACACACACACACACACACACACACACACACACACACACACCTTCAGGTATTCCCCTCATGTTTCCTCTAGTACTTCTAAGTTTTATGTCTTACATTAAGGACTTTGATCAATGCTGAGTTAATCAAGTTTTTAGAAAAATGAGGGATGAGGACCCTCATTTCAGTTTTATACATGTGAATATCCAGTTTTCTTAATACGTTTTATTAAAAGATTGTCTTTCCTCCAATGTATGCACATGGTGTATTTGTGGGAATCAGGTGTCTGCAGAAGCAGTTCTGAGAACTGCTTTGGACTCAATGCCCAGTGTTCTGTGAGTATCGTGATGTTTCTCTGTCACTGGTTTCTACAGTGTGTTTTGAACAGGTATGATAATACTTTCTACATCACTCAATTTTGGACAGATGACTTTAACTAGGTTGAATATTTTGTTTCTTTCTGCATGTTAAGTACTTCTTTCTTCTTTTCTGAAGACCATTATTGGCATTTTGATGAACTGCATTGAATCTGGAGAATTCCTTCAGTCACATGCTCATCTTGAGAGATTACTCTCAAATTAACATATCCCTTGGGTTAAAACTAAAGGCTTAGTCTATAATACATAAAATTTCTGAAACAAAAGTAGTAAGTAACTGTTCATATTATAAAATAAAACTATTAAAAACTTCAAAGTTTAAAATGTTTTTTTAGATTATTTCATAGGATAATGGAGAAGATACATGATAGCCATGAATATTAGACTGAACTGATGAACACATTAGCAACCTTTAAAGTACATGTCATTGTCATCGTTGCCATGTGATGATGAATTCCCAGCCCTGAGGTGGTGAACTCACACTCCTCCACCAAACTTCTACTTTGCTGCTCACTCTTATTTGCTTTTAACAAACGTTATCTTTGCTTTGTAAAGAAACACTTGAATAGTCTTAGAACCACCTATATAGCAAATGGTTTTTTAAGCATACCTTAGATGTGCATGAGATAATTAATCAGAATGGAAAAATAGTCAGAACAAAGGCAACAGCAATCCAATCAATTCTTGCATATCTGAAAGCTGTCTTGAGGCATTCATGAAGTCAGTGTTGCATATGAAGTTTCACTTGCTTCATCTAAAACTATCTTCGCCATAAAACCTTAGGTCACTTTCTGCAAACGTTATTTGAGATCAAACCAAGAAATGTAGACCATTTAAACGCTAAACCCTAGACTTCTTCAGGACACCTGAAGCCCAGAGATCATGTGAATGAAGTTTTCTACAATTTAAAATTATTACTCTTTTTATAAATTGTATATAGAGCAAGGGACTGGAGAGAGCATGCAGATGTTAAGAGCACTTGCTGCTCTTCCAGAGGGCCTGAGTTCATTTCTGGGCATGCATGGTAAACAGTTTAAAACTGTCTATAATCCCAGAATCAGTAGTTATGATATACTCTTCATGCCTGCATGGATATACCACACACATATGCAGACACACATAAACATAAGAAAGAAGTAAATATAAAACTTTTCAAATTTTGTGTGTACCATTAAACATAATCCCTGAAAGGTCTGAGCATAATGGGAGAACCTTAGGCAGGTGTGTATCAGAATCTAAACTCTGCAGTTTCAAAGAAATATAGTTAATACCAATTAATGACTCTTCATGCTGGGGACATTGGATTCAGCCTTAAGATATGGAACTATCCGATATCCAAAGAGGTGTTTTTCTCATTAATCTCAGCAGAACATCAAACAAAGAAAACCAAATGGACCAGCTCCAATACATCTGGAGCAGCCTACCTATGGGAAAGGTTTCTATTCACACACCAAAGATCAGAAACAAAAGCTCAATCGAGAAATATAGTCATCTCCTTCCCCTGTAGCCTCCCTTCCCACCCACTCCCTTACCCTGTGACCTCAAATAATCCCAAGTCTGGGAAACATTAGTAGAGTTCCTCTAGCTGACCCCATTACTGTGCACGGTAGGTGAAGGTAGTCTCTGAGGTGGTGAATGTCAAGGTTTAGTGTGAAGTGTAACATCCATTTTAGACACAGAGATACTCCATAGGAAATAAAGACAGCATTGATGGAGAAGAGCGTAAATGTCTTACAAGCATAGAACAGTGTCCTGGGTGAGGAAGTGATAAATAATAAGGCTTTCTCACCACACCTGCTACTCATTAAGAGACAGAAGCCTCTTGGCCACCATTAATACTTTCAGCATCTGCCAGAGGAAATAGAGGGCTTTGCAAAGACAAAGATGTTTTTTAAAAGGTGGTGGTAGAACTGAACAGATGTGTGTCTATTTTGTAGATTAGATTATAAAGAACTTCAGTGAATAAAGGTTCAATGATTATAGCAGCCACATAAACAACATTGATCAAATACAATCATATAAGAAATGGAGGGTGGTCATTTCATCTCAAAAAAAAAAAAAGCATAAATGCTTAAAGTATCCACTTTGCTGTTAATATTGCACAAAATAAAAGATTTTTTTTCTTAACTATAAAGGCATCTTTGGCAACCCAAGACGTAAAGTGTCTTGGTAGGAGAGTTGGACTCGAGAGCTGGATCATTTATTAAAGGCGAGGCTCACAACCAAGACATCAAGTTGCAGAGTTAAAGGAAGTTATGAAGACAAAAATGCAAGCTATTTGTTTCACAAGATGAAGACCGAGTCGTTGCCTTAAGGATCTAAGTAATAATGAGAAACGGCTTCCTCCTCTTTTCAAGTCCCACTCAGCCAGGGAAAGAGTAGAGGCAGGGAAATGATCCCTCTAGATTCTCACACTCAACATGGAAGCCAGCCCGTGAATAGACTCAAAGTGCAGGGACTCGGGTAAGAAGAACAGCAGCCTCAGAAAATGCTGAAGGCTGAAGTTCAAGAAACCTACCTCTCCTTTTCTAACAGGGTTCTCTGCCAGAACTAAAATAAAATTGACCCTGGAAAACCTTCATAACACTGTGGCTCTGGTCTAATCTAAAGGCTGATATAACTTTAGCTTGAATGAAAAGGAACAGAGGATTTTTCCTATGTGTAGATGCATTGTGTAGTCGATTAGAAAGCATTTGTTCTGATTTACCAGAATCTGACTTTCTGAGAGAAAAATTACCAGGACTTCAATTCCTTAGTGTCTCTAAGGAATCCTTTATTCCTCTGTTACACCTCTGCTATCTGCCCTAAATCCATCCGCAGTCACTCTACAGCATGAATGGCATCTTCTCGGTGTCTCCCTGGGTAGAAAGGAAGATAAAATTGATAACCACTGAGATTTCTACTTAGATCAAGTGTTCTTTGTAGGTATTGATTTTGTTTTCTCATCTTAACAGCCAAGCTTAAAGTCTTAAATCTTAAACACACTATTTGTTATTTCAAGTTGTAGCCACAAGGTAGCAGAATGACTTAATTTTAACTCCTTCTAAAACCTATTAAGCAAATCAGGAAACATGTTGGAAATACGATCATGCTGTAGTACAGGAAAAATATAAAATTAAATACGTGTTTTTCTTAGGAAAAACAACTTTTACAATGTAATGCAAAAATAGGTGGTAAGGGAATCAGATATTCTTTTGTTTATGAGGGGTACTGAATGTGTGGAACTAAAATTACAGGCATATTTGACTTTTCTTAGTTGCCGCTAAATCCCCAAACCAAAATATCACAATTAATAAAAGAATGTCATACACAAATTTATGTTTATTTATAGTCAATAATCAAGGACTAGCATATAGAAGTATATAAATTTCCAAACAAGCTTTGTTTTTATAAATTAATGACAGTAATTAATATTAACACTGCTCAAATCTTTAGAGATTGAAGTGATACATATGCATATATGTAAATATGAGCTTCTCAATAATTCCCTGCTCTTATTATTGTGAATAAATCATTAAGATTTCTAGCTGGATTATGAAATGAACATAAAAAGGAAGAGAATATTGTATTCTGTTTTATTAACTAGTAGATGCACTCAAAATGCAGTAATGAAATATATTTAAAGAAAGTGAAATGCCTAATCTTAATAGCTGCGGATAAGACTTCTCAGAGTCAAGCTATAAACATGTCTCAGGAAGCCCGTCCCTGGATGCTTCCTGGCATTCCTTTGTATGTCTGCCTAAGAGCAGAAGTCTGAGAAAACAGATAAGCCTTCCTCTGTGATGGTGACACTGACACCCCAGACTCCGGGGGTGGGGGAGGGGGGAGAAGTTTATGAAGAATGCCAGGGCCAAGGGCATTTCTCACCCCCTCCAAAAAATACCTTCTTTTCTTTACACCAGAATTTCATGCAGAACCCTAGAATCAAGTATGTTACATTCTGACAAATGCTAAATATCCCATTAGACTCCCCATAAAAGACAAAGGAGAAAATGTAGGTCACACTGGGGGAGTACACAGACACATAAAGCGAAGTGCCATAAGATATACCTATGTATAATTATATAATTACAGAGTGGTAGCAAAGAGGGTAAAATTGGAAGTCAATCCTTTGTTAGTGGTAATGGAAAAGAATGCAAAGAAAGGATAGTTAATACCTTTTAATAGGTTAATAGTGAAAAGAACTCAATCTAAAGTGTAATGACACACAGTATGTCCTCAATATGAGGAATTTTGTAGTAACTACATGAATAAGTACAATAATCCTTAAAATATAGAAGTACCATATGCTCTAACTATATCTCTCCTACACCAATACCCAAAGGCACCAAAGTCAGCATATAATAAATTTATCAAGTTAACATCAGCATTGGTTATGACAGGCTAGTGGTAGAATCAGATCAAGTACTCATGAACAGGTAAATAGATTAAAATCTCATAACATATATCTTCAGGTTATTATTCACCAATTAAGAAACAATGTCAGTTATGGGAAAATGGATGAAATTGGAGACATTCATGTTTAAAAAAAAATAGGTTGGTTGCAGAAAAACAAGCATCACATTAAAAATAGGATATTAAAATAGGATATTAAAAAATAGGAAGAGATCCAGAAACAACAAGAATGAGGAGGAAAATAAAGACAGAATATGTAGAGAGGTGAAGACAGTCAAAGAATCTTATATACACATATGAATATAGCATATCAACCCAGAGTTTTCTAGGGTTGATAGACAACAATAGAAAAGAAAAAAAAATATCTGTAGGAATAAGTAGATCTCAACACCTATGCTTAGGGGAAAAGTTGGAATTCAGTAAGCAAATGTTAAAATGATTCCAACCATCTTAATCTTTATTTTTGTCTTGAGAAAGTCTTAAATTCCTAAGGGAGAAATAAAAGCAATACAAGAAATATTTGCAGCTTTAACCTGCTTTACAGCACCACAGATGGAAGTTAGAAGACAAACGATCTCATTCCACTTTCACTAAAAATGTTGAGATAGTGTCTCCTAGGGATTTCAGAAGCTACACCCAGAAAGTCTCGTTAGCATAACTGCAGGAACATGAGCCAAAAAAGAACGGTAGGAATGAACATGCCAAACTGGGCAGGGAAAATCCTGAACCTTACACAAAGAACATCAGGCAACTGAGGAATGTTATGGGAGGAAGAAATAGTCTTATCTAAGAGAGAGCACATCAACCCGTTATCTGATACCAAATG
Organism: Mus caroli; assembly: GCF_978045245.1. Taxonomy (NCBI): domain Eukaryota; kingdom Metazoa; phylum Chordata; class Mammalia; order Rodentia; family Muridae; genus Mus; species Mus caroli. Next base: position 6,173,019 of record NW_028227270.1, read on the forward strand.
GTCAGCCCTGAAACAATATATACAAGGAGCATGATTTGGATTGAGCAGATTATATTTAGGAATTTTGTATACATGCAATCACAAATTAATGAAAACAGAGGCCATGAATTTGGGAGAGAGCTGGAAGGGGTAGATGGTAGGTTTGAAGGGATGAAAAGGAAAGGAGACATGTTGTAATTATAATCTCAAAAAGTTTTTTAAAATGTCCCCAAACTGCTTTAATATATTAGTTCTCAAATAGGCAAGAACACATATCAAAACTGCTTAAATATATTAGTCCTCGAATATGCATGAACACATACCAAATCATGATAATAGAATGGGCATTGCACCATCAATCAGTGCTGTGTCTTTCCTTTCTTTCCTACATGGCAAAGAAAAGAGAGGTGAAATTGCTTTCTTTAATTAAACACATTCTGCTTACCATACAGGAAAAGAAATGAAAAGACAAATTATTTGGGAATTCTTAGGATTGCTTCTCCTTGTATGTTTTTCCAAGACATGCATAGGTTTTAACCTAAAGGATGATGACCGATGTTATGGTCCAATCCACCCATCGGTTCTGTAGTTCTGTGTTCTGTCTGCCTGCCTCTTGCACTCATTCTGAATGGACAGAGATCCCACCAACTGCCAATCCTGAGAGCTAAGTGTTCATTCTCTTCTTCTTCTTCTTCTTCTTCTTCTTCTTCTTCTTCTTCTTCTTCTTCTTCTTCTTCTTCTTCTTCTTCTTCTTCTTCTTCTTCTCCTTCTTCTTCTTCTTCTTCTTCTTTCTTCTTCCTCCTCCTCCTCCTCCTCTTCTTCCTTTTCTTCCTCTTCCTCCTCTATCACCTTCTCCTCCTGCTGCTGCTCCTCCTCTCTCTTCCTCCCCCTCCTCTTCCCCCTCCTTTTCTTCAGAAAAGGAAGAAATTTGCCTCCACATCTTCATCTGCTCCATTATCGCCAGTCTACCAGTCATTCTCTGTGTCCTCAATCTCACTAACACTGTCTTCACTTGGGACTTTGTCCTTCCTCTATATTGTTAGTTTATTTTAACAGTGTTTCTAAATTACCTTACCAGCTCCAATAATGATTCACTTCACTTTTGTCCAATAACAACTTTCTGAAAAGCAAATCTAAAGAAACTATCTTTCTTAAAACCTCAGTGACTTTGCCAAGGCAGAAAGCTGAAATTTCTCAGGATAGAATTCCAAATTCTCCAACTATTGGGCCAGGAGGTAAAAGTAAGTCAGACACCCTAAGATTTTACCCAGGAACCCACATGGTGAAAGGAGAGAACCAATTTCCATCTTCCTCATATTTTCCTCTGACCCCTATAGCCAGGCTTTGACACATTTAGCATACATTTGCATATATAGCTAAAATAAAATGCAGTGAAATTTGATTTAGAAAATGAAGCAAAATTCCCTGTGTGTGCTTAAAACCAAAGGTTTCATATCTGACTTCTTCCGTTTCTATTCCACTACCTTTTAACTATTGCTCACCCTCTGTTCTCACTATTCAGAATTATCAGTAAGCTTCAAGGCAGCTCAGAGCTCTAAGCCACATTCCTGGATTTTATCACTGTAAGACTACAACATAAAATTTCCTTTAATTTCTGAATGGCCTCTCAAGATTTCTTAGCTAACTAAATTTTCCTTGTGCCTTCTTTGTAGGTATTCCTAATTTTTCTTCTGTGACCAAACTACTGACAAATATTTTTAATATATTTATACTACATTTTATTATCAAATGGTTTTCTGAATATCTAAATTACTATAGATTAGGAAAAAAGTTATAACAAGAAATACTCCCCTACCCACTCACCTTCTTTTTCTCAATGACTTAGAAATATTTAGTTTACACTAAGTCCTAGTAATAAAATTTTAAAAGTAGGTAAAGGTCAAACTAAATAACATACATATCATTTATACATCATTATTCTAGGTGTTGGTAACATACACACATCTATAAAACATTGTGGAGCCATTAAGTGGGTACTGGAAACAACCCAACAGCTCTGTGCATAATAATACATAGCAATATCAAAATAATAGTGGAATGATAAATCAGATTAACAAAAGAAAAAGAAAAACTTTTCCAACCAAACAGACCAAAGAGTTTATACATGAAGCAAAACTGGACATATGAGTTAAGAGAGTCTTAATGAACAGGTCAACACACTGACAAACAAATGAAGAGCTCTCAAAGTTTCACAAACAAGAAAAGAAACACTCGGGGCTAGAGAGATTGCTCAACAGTTAAGAGCACTGACTGTTCTTCTGGAGGTCTTGAGTTCAAATCCCAGCAACCACATGGTGGCTCACAACCATCTGTAATGGGATCTGATGTCCAATTCTGTTGTATCTGAAGACATCTACAGTGTACTTACATATAATAAATAAATCAATCAAAAAAGGAAGAAAGAAAGAGAGAGAGAGAGAGAGAGAGAGAGAGAGAGAGAGAGAAGAAAGAAAGAAAGAAAGAAAGAAAGAAAGAAAGAAAGAAAGAAAGAAAGAAAGAAAGAAAGAAAGAAAGAAAGAAAGAAAAGAATTCACTCAAGGCAAGCTTCAATATGACTGAGCTTGGCTCATTAATTAAGCTTACATGAATCAATGACTGTTGAGTTCAGAGAAGTCATTTGGAGAAAGGTTGTAATATATCCTACAAACCACTCTGAAGGAATTGAAAGCTACGTCTCATAAACAAGATCATATCTAGGAAGTAAAACAGAAAGAACAGACTAGATAGATACCTTTAGCAATGCTACAGTCGGTTTCATACAACCAGAAATGCAAGTGATATTCACCCACCAGGAATTAGAGCCTTTAAACTCACAGAAGATAAAGGCTGCTGCAGTCATTAGTGGAAACAGGGAGGGAGGATGTGAAGATGTAGGAATGGAAGATGACTTGTTTGGGTCGCATGCTTTGGTACAGAGCTATGCCCAGCTGAGTATATTCAGTAAGGGAAAGAGAGGTGTCTGAAAAGTCAGGGAATTCTGATTGAAGAAAAAGATGTTGGTCATTTGTACAAAGATATTCCAAGACACTAGAATGAGCATTAATGTGAGAAAAATATATAGGAAAAGAAGAGAGTTGGAAAGGCACCAGGAAGCAATTTGCAGATACCAAGTTGAAGAAATAGAAGAACACAAGGTAAGATCACAAAAGAAAAAATAATGAGACGAGGCTCACGGACTGTAGTGAAGGCATCAGAATGAAGGAGCTATTGACAAGGTCTAATAGAATCGAGTGACTAAAGCAGCATATGCTTACTGAAATTTCAAATAAAATCAAAGCTCTGCTTCTTTTCCCAGTTGTATTACCTGCATTCCAAGTCTGTAACTCACATTTGGCAAGTAACGTCTTTAAAAAGTAGTGCATGCATAGAAAAATTCATTCTGGCAGAAAAGTCTTTGAAATAATATGAAGGCTAGGTAATGAAAGCGGCCAAGATAGTTCAGGCTTTAGCACTAGATACGGGTTAATTTCTCCTTGCATGTGGTTCTTTGCACTGCTCTATAATTTCAGTGTTGAATGTTTTCCTAGCGGCCCATTCCTTTAAAGAATTGCTCCCCAAGATGGAACTACAAAGAAGTATTTGGAAGCAGAGCCTTACATAAGATGTATATGTAACTGAAGACATGTTATGGAGGGAATTTGAAGATTCTGGCCTCAGACTCTTCCTATCTGTTTCTAAGCCCATACACTGAGCTATCTGTCATGTGCCAGTGCCATGGTGCACCATCCTAGCCAGAGGCTCAAAACAATGGGTCGCCTCTTCTCAGATTATAACTTCTGTGGCTATAAGCCAAAATAAATATGTGATCTTCATAAGTCAGTAATCTTGGGTACTTTGCTCCAGTTAAGCTGAAGTGACTAATAAACCCAGTTATTTTTTACACTTACTTCTTGACCTGATGATGCCTTTTCTCACCATCTGTAGACCACAATATTTTTTCCCCTAAGGAAAGGAAAAATTGCATTCTGAGAAGGATTCTGCCTGCTAAGCACGAAAGAAACATAGCTGATCAGCCTGTGAATATATCAGGCAAGTGACTGTATGAGGAGATTATTTTAAGTGTCTTACTGGCTAGTTTTGTGTCAACTTGACACAGGCTGGAGTTATCACAGAGAAAGGAGCTTCAGTTGGGGAAATGCCTCCATGAGATCCAGCTGTAAGGCATTTTCTCAATTAGTGATCAAGAGGGGGAGGTCCCCTTGTGGGTGGTGCCATCTCTGGGCTGGAAGTCTTGGTTCTATAAGAGAGCAGGCTGAGCAAGCCAGGGGAGGCAAGCCAGTAAGGAACATCCCTCCATAGCCTCTGCATCAGCTCCTGCTTCCTGACCTGCTTGAGTTCCAGTCCTGACTTCCTTGGTGATGAACAGCAATATGGAAGTGTAAGCCGAATAAACCCTTTCCTCCCCAACTTGCTTCTTGGTTATGATGTTTTGTCCTGGAATAGAAACCCTGACTAAGACTGTGTCCTACAGCAAGCCTGGGATGGCTGGGCATCACTAATGGTAGCTGAGGAGAGGTAAGAGAAGAAGAAAGTTGAAAAGAAAGTATTGCCATCATTGTAGCCTGCTGTTGTTTGAAAGGATGGGCACATTGCCTGTTGAAGGTATCATCACCAATTAGTGGAAAGGTTAAATAAGATAAATTTTATTAAGGCCATTGATGTCATGATGGGTGGAAGGTAGTATGAAAAAAACAAAGACTAATGAGGCAAAGTAATTAATCTTGATGTTTTTCTGCTTTGTGCATCTCCATGTAGAGTAGACAAAAACAGTGAACTGATACTAACTAGAAAAATGACTCATTAATTTCGTGTTACTAATTGGGAACTAAGAAGAGGAAGATGGAAATTTTTTTTTGGTAGTCAGCTCCAAATACTGTTCAGTCCCCTTGAATTTTAGGCATAGGCTCATCATAAATCATTTGACATTTATTGTAAAATTATAAGCAAGATGTGACTTCGAACTGAAAGGCAGGGAAGGTCTTGTGCATAGCGAGTACAAAATTTACAGTGATTTTAGGTGAGTTGATTAAAAAAGAGAAAAGGACAGTACTTAGAGTCATTCTGTGAACTTTTACATCTGCTGTATCTCCAAACTTCTTAAAACAATTATTGTGCTGATCATTAAATGTTTGAGGATAACTAGGTTATATATTTGATTAAAATACTAACTCCAATTTTAAAAATTCACTCTGAAAAATTCAAAGAGAATGTGATATTCTCTCATAAAAAAAAATGAGAATATCCTTTATATCCCAGATCTCATCTAAATAAAATACCTGCATTGATGCATATGGCCCGCCCATCTTCTACCCTCCAAAGCAAAAACTTGGGAGGAATATAAAGTTTGACCTGAATTCATTAAAGGTCTGCAAAAATTCCAGTGGCCAGACATTATCAACCATTTGGTTGCTAGGCTCTAATATGATCCCTCTTCCTTAACCTGATTGTTTATGAGAGGTTTATGGAGATCTTGGAGCAATGTAAAAGAATGATTGGGAATGGCAACATTGGTCATGGGGGTAAGAGGGACCTGTCAAATTGCTAATCTCTCTATTTGCCATGATGTATAACTAAGAAATCAGAGAGTTTGGAGGCCCAGACAAGGATTGTTTAAAGCAATACAGAGACTGCTCATGAATTCGTTGGACTACATCCCTTCCATATAATCAGGGTAGCCTGAAGTGAAGAATTTTGCTCTCTGAATTACATGTGGGCACACAGTAGTAGTGTGGCTTCCGGGGTCCAATATAGCCTTTGATTTCTCTCAGAGGTAAATGTTGCTCTGTAGATATAAGAGCTCTCAATAAATCAACAATGGCTTCCCAAGCAGTGAGCCAGTTCTCTCCCTTCTGTTTATAGACATTAAGCATGTGCTTCCTGTAACTACTTCAGAAGAAATATAATTTTCTTCAATAGTATCTAAGGGCAACTCTATAGAGGGAAAGAAAGGCGAGATGACTTTGAGTCTTTTACTACATGAGTGGAGAAAGAAGGAAGGAGAGGTTGACATGTTACACTGAGCAGCCGAGGAAATGGGTAATAACTTGTGATTAAATACAGATGTCAACCTGGAAAATTCCGTTAATCACAGGTATGAAGCCTTCCTGGGAGCCATAAAAAGGCAGGCAGTGAACCAATGAATGAGTAGGGCTGAAGTAGGATAGCGACACCGAAGTCACATCAGGGGAACACATAATGGACAAATTTATATTACTTCAACTTTTCCATCTTATACAAATGTTTATGCTCCGATGAACAGGCTGTTACATGTGATAGCAACCAGGAAACTCTAGCAACATGAATAAATCAAAATTGGAATAGAAAGATATGTGAATGACAGATACTGGGAGAAAAGTGAATATATTTTTCTATTTGAAAAGGACAAACCACAGGAGAAATGTGTTTAGGATGCATAATGCGGGTTCAATACAACAATGGTGCAATCTCACAGAAAAAGATTTTAGTCTATACATGCAGGGTCACATGATCATAGCATGGTATTGCACAGCTAAGACTCCACAGACTGGGACTTGGCATTCCACCCACACATAGTACAGGTTGGTTCTGATTTATGGCTAACAGTGAAAGAGAATGCAGGCTGTCATAGACTGAGAAGACTTCAAACAGAACTCAAGTAAATGGGAGTAATTGCTACTATATGTATCTTCATGCCCCTTGCCAGAAGTCACCATCTTCTGCCACCTCCAGTAACCAAGGAAACGCTGAAAAGCATTTCAGTCTGAGCTCCCATAAGTTTCCTGTTCGTCATTCTCAGCTGTTGATTTATCACGCTAAGTGACCGGGTTCTGCAAAGCTAGTTTCAGGAATCTGCTGCAGGATCAGCAAAGTATACACACAAACAGAAGTGTGTGTTTTTAATTTGTAATTTTTAAATTTTTCATTTCTAGTGTTATTGATCTTATTGTTCATATTTTCATCGAAAAGATTAAAAGTCTGATAGATTTTTCCTGGACTCAAGTAGTTTTCTGTTTGTTTTTGGTTTTTGTTTGTTTTTTTGACAGACAGAAAAAAAAATTAAAGGATTTAAAGAAGGAAAAATATAAAGCCTTCCTAACAAAACACATAATGCACCTTAAAAAGAGAGTAAGGCCGAGAGCAGTTTGTAATTGTAATAGTTTGGGAATGTGGAAGGATACACATCTTCAGGAAATCACAGAGCAATGACAGTGGAAGCTAGAGGACCTTGACCTTGATCCTCTGACTCCTGAGACATCAGGTTCCAACACCCAGCCTTCAGAGACTTGCTGCGGGAAAAGAAGAGGAAGGTATGAGAGTAAAGACAACTCCTCACATCTCATATGTATGATTATTAACAGTAACCAGCATATTTCTTGACCAGCATAGTATGCCCATTATATTAATCCCACATTCTGAATGGGTCAATGAAAACAGCATCAGTGTTGTTACTGCTAAAATTCACTCTTCCTTATCTAAAGTGTCTCTGCAAGACAGAGTCCCCCACCTCTACAAAACAAACCCCAATTCAGTTCCAATCTGAAACTTGGAAACCCGGATGTACAAGCCCAGATGTAGATATAGCCACAGCCTCAACTTTACCACAACTTCTGGTTTCTGAATCACCAATTCATACTTACAAAACAGACATATGAATAAATCTGTTAAATCACAAAGAAACTAGTTTGACATTGTCTTCTGTTTTAGTCTTCTGGGCACACTCTTAAAATAAATATAAATTCTTTTCATCCTTTATCTATCCAATTTAAGTTTGAAATATAGTTTAATATATCCGCAGGTGAACCAATAAGGTTATTTTAGGTTAGAAACAGAGTGTGCCATCACCTAAGAACTGAATGGAATGCCATCCCTTGTCAACTGTGGTTTAGATGAGCATCTTCAGTCAACGGGAAGAGATAAGTCATACTGTTTCTTAGAGACTCGTTCTGTTGTAATGCTTATCTTGGGTAATCTGTGCTGACTGCAATACTAGTATTTCCCCATATTTCTCACATCCTCAAAAATTAACAGATCATGGAGTTTATATTTAATAGTGATATCTCCTCATTGATTTGAAAAGATCAGAGTACTCTTAGACACACCTTGAATAAAAACATGGTATTAATAATGTGGCAAGCAGATGCAGTATACTGAATTGATAAGCTCAGCCAGCCTAAATATACTCATAACTGCTTTTGATTCTGAAAAGCAAAGAGGCTATATTAAAGCCAGGAACAATTATCATCCCCATAGCTACAATTACTAACAAAGTGGTTGATTCATCATAGACTCTCAGTAAAGATGTATTGATTGTCAGAATGGATGACTAAACGGCTGAAAAATAATTTAGCATGTCAAGATAGTTTTAGTTGAAGAATCATAATCAATGCAACATCTAATTGGTCAGGAGGAGGAGGTGCCAGACAATTTGTGATCTTGTTGATATTACTACTTCATTAGAAGATACAAAGTGAAACTCAAAACATTCAATTATGTGTGCAATGATAGGACTTTCCTTGCTGGTTATTTTCAAGTAGCTGTAAGTTCAAATCAAACTGTAAGAGCAGAGGTTCTAAAAGCCTCACCAAATCTCTACACAATGTAGAATTCCTGGCTATAAATCAATAGTATTTTTATTTTCCTTCACATGTGTATTTATGTGTATTTAGGTCTATGCAATTTTATCACCTGAAAATTTACAAGATCCTCAATAATATTCTTTTTGTGTGGTGTGTATGTGTGTGTGTGCATTTGTGAGTATGTGTATTCAAATATATTGTATAAATAGATGAAAATAGGTCATTTAACTAAAAAGGGTACTGGAAAAGGGGAGGACTGAAAGAACTAAAGGGGTTTGCAACCCCATAGGAAGAACAACAATATCAACCAACCAGACATCCCAGAGCTCCCAGGGGCTAAATCACCAACCAAAGAGTACTCATGGAGGGACCAATGGCTCCAGTTGCATAAGTAGCAGAGGATGGCCTTGTCGGGCATCAATGGGAGGGGACACCCTTGGTCCCATGAAGGCTCGATGCCTTGTAGGGGAATGCCAGGGTGGGGAGGCTGGAGTGGGGAGGAGAACGCCCTCATAGAGGCAGGGGGTGGTAGAATGGAATTGGGGGCTTGCAGAGGGGATACCTGGAAAGGGGATAACATTTGAAATGCAAATATAGAAAATATCCAATTAAAAAAAGAAGAAGAGATTTTAAAGGAGGGACAAGGAAATAAAGAGAACACTGTAATGGTACATTAAATAAAGAGAACAATGTAATGGTACATTACAATAAAGCAGAAGGAACCGTGCACTGGGAGCAGGAAGAACTGCTAGAGAAAGGGGAATGAGTTAGGGAACAGGAGACCAATGAGATTAAAGTATGCATAAAGGTGCCAAGGTGACCCCCCTTATGTATTCTAGGTGACTGTGGGAGACTACTAGAGTTAAAATTGTCACCAGCCACTAATTGGCTACACTACTGGGCCACCATGGGAGATCAATTGTAGGCTCAACAGGAAGCAAAGTTTGTACCTGACTCTCCAAAGTTTTCCAAATCAAAAAGAAACTTCAAACAGATAAATTTTAAGTACCTTAATAAAAAAAGAAAAAGAAACAACATATCTCCACAGCAATAGGGAAATGATAAAACAAGAATAATGTGGAGTACCAATGCAAAAGATACATATTTTATGTGTGAAAAAGTCCTTGAGATCATCCATAGCTTAATGATTTATTAGATAGATCACAGGAAAAGCTTTCATTTATGGTTACATATTATTAAAGTAGAAGAATGCAGATTAAACATTAGCAATTAAATAAACACAAAGAATAAAGTCCAGATCAAATGAGGTGCATACCTCTAAAGTCTTGTCTCCATGGAGTCACACAAAGGTGCTTAATTATACCAGGGACTCATGTGGTAGAATATAATGAACTGTAAATCAGGGTAGTTTCTTGAGACCAGGGCCCAGGGTTCTACCCAAGTCTTCATCATATGGCTATGCAGTGTCTTCAAGACCAACTTCAGCTATTACATATGAGCCCCACAGACAACAAATAGGTACTTGACATAAATGCAGTTCTGGAGCTGTCCAAAAGCAAATTCCGAAGTGTGGGGAGTGTGAACTCCAAGAAATGAACAGCTGTAGGGTTAACCTCCTCCTGGATACATTTAAAATATTAAAAATAAATCAGTGAAAGAGTTGAACACAGGGATCAACACAAGAAAAAGATAAAGGAGTTCAGAGATTAACCCAAGAACATCTAGAATTCCACTACGAGTTAACCAAAATAAGAGATTAGAATCATAGGACCTCCTAGAAAAAGCTGGTTAAGGATGAAGCAGATAGAGGAAGGTTCTTGCCATTCCCTGAGATTCTAAAGGACATAAATTCCATCTTAAAGATCAACTCATCATCAGCACAGGAGCAACCAACCCATACCCAGCCCTACCTAAACAGCCACAAACAATTCGGATGCAAGCACCATACCAAAGAGAAAGCGACTAATTGTCTAAGAAAACAGAGCAATTAGTCCCTCTTGCCTCCTGCCAGCTTTGGCATTTGCTATTTTGTCAGTTATGAATGGACTTTTAGAACAGTTATTTTCCCCTTAAGTCCTGTCATTCCATGGCCCCGGGCACACTTTGTTGGTAGCTTTTATGAGTTTTCCTGTCTGAGAAATTTAATTAGCTAATCTGTGACTCAGACTCTTCATGGAGATAATAGTTTTGACTTTTCAAACAAAACCCAGACACCGCCAAACAAATAGATGAAATGTTCGTAATTTGGTAGGTCTTGGTTAAAGGAAATACTAAAGGAAGTGATTCAGGAAGAAGTGAATTCAAATGAAAGAGTGGGTTGGGAGAGATATTTTGACATATCTATCATATAAGGTCTAAGCTCTCAATTGTATACTTTGAGGTCACTTGCAGCTTCAGTGAATGGCTCTCTCTCTCTCTCTCTCTCTGGTCCCTTTGGCTAAGAAACAAACAGTCATTACTGTGCCTTAGTTCTAGGTAGGAGCTCTGGAGAGCAATTCTCTATGAGGTTATTCTCAACTGCTTACCAAGTGATTGTAAGTCACCAGCCCTGTAACTCTATGTGTCTTGAAAGAGAGAGAATATATGTATATATATATATATATATATATATATATATATATATATATTCTGAATACATATATATGAATATATGTATATATATATATGTGTGTGTGTGTGTGTGTGTGTGTGTGTGTGTGTGTGTGTGTTGGACAATGCTATGACTCAGCTTAACAGAATAATGCAATACCCAGTTATCTGATGATATTATTTGCAACTATGTCCATAAGTGCTACACCCCGGTCGAGTCAACTGGACAAGCCGAGAGGCTTAAAAGTCACTCATGAGGCAAAAGAGTTTCAAAGAAGCTCTCCTCCTGGAGTCTACCGTTCCCTACCCATACAGTAATTTTTCATTGCCAAGTTCCATTCCCGCGTTAGTCTAGTGTATGGATCCACGTGCTCTCTTTCCGTATTTTCCTATTATACGTGCTTTTTAAAATTGAATTCTGACATGGCTTAAGCCTTCCACCAGTGTTCCAACAGTCCTAGAAATGTCCTTGAGCAAGATCATGGGCTTAGAATTCAGCAAGATTGTAAAAGCTAAGTCACTCCCTTACAGAGGAATTTACCATCACTAAGGAAGAAGGAAGTTTCCGACCAAAGGAGAAACCAGAATAGACACTATAGCAGAGTTACACCCATACACACGTATTTACAATGGCCTAAGGGGAAGGTGGACTATACAAGAGACTAAAATAGGAACTATGGCAAGGACGAGAAGCCCTTGACCCTGGCTTCTAAGATTAGTGGAGCTTCTAATCTTTGGTGGAGCCCTTGTTGATCCCAGCTGTTATCAATGAATTCTATCCCAGGTGGTTCCCGTTAGACCTTTTGTGTTTGCATTCCTCTGTTTTATGTAAGATTCCGGTTACCTCAATTGTACCTTGCGAATATGTCACCCAACTTCCTTATTGTCCTCTGCATAAAAACTCTGATGCTCGAGTTGCAAAATTACATTCAGATTCTACACACGAACTCTCCTGTGTGTGTCTGTTTGTCACTCATTCATCCACGCTTTGCCCACCCGCATCGAGAGACCCCGTTCCACGCAGACACAGGGACCCAGAGGGTCTGCGGCACATAAGGATGTTCTTAAAGATACTGACATTTATGTCTGGGGATAGTAAAGATGCCCCATACCACTATAAGCAGCTGGGTGGGTAGTTATATCACTCTTAACTCACTGCTTCCTGTTCTCAAACATCAGATCTCCACAGACAAACAAAAATGCATGATTGAGTATATCTTTTTCTTTTCCTGAGCACATTTCTTTCTATATATAAACTATATATTATTATATTACACTTAAATATAAGAGATAGGGTACATAATCTCTAATAAATCCTCAAGAAGTCTTGAACAGTATCAGAGCTTCAGGTGCTAGGACTATAAACTCCAGGATAAAAATTAGTGCCCTGTCCTCTGTATCCCAGATCACCCAGGTTCCTAGATCTTTGGCCACAGAAAATACCACTGGGGTCTTCAATTTCCAGACACAAAGACATGCTACTTATTTTCCTTTAGTTTTTAGGGTTTATTTTACACGAATACATGAAATTTGTTCTTAACTGTATGACTTATGTATATGACTTCATTGTATGACTAGTTCCTTTAATATTATCTTTTTATATGTGACTTATTCGTTAGGTTTTTCTAAGCAACCTAGACCAAGACACAAAAAAGAATGCATTGAAGAGAGAACCACAAAATTTGTGAAGTCTTTGAACTGCTTACTGTATGTGATGCAGCTAATGTGGTAGCTACAAAGAACCTCATGTTCTTTAATGTATTTTAAATGCAATTTTTTAGATAAATAAATTATAAATAATCTAGAAAAAGAAATGAGAAATCAGAATAAAGTGATAGTATGCTAACAGAAAGCATAATAAAGACCAAGGAACAACAGTTTGTCTTCAAAAAAGACAAAATCTGAAAGAGTGTAGTTAGAATGGATCATGCATATAACTGAATGTACTTGTACAATGGTGCATATGTATGTGTAAATGAGTGTGAATGTTCAAGAATGGGCAGTAAATAAAAATATTCTTCCTCTCATAGAGAAAAGTATCAATAAATTGTGGCATATTGATAACATTGAATATTAATCAGAATTACAAATAAATTGATTAGACCTGCATATATCATGAGTAAACAAGGTAACAATAAGTTATAGTAAATTGCAGGATATTGCCTATACTGCAGTGTGGACAGCCGTGAGCAATCGCCATTACAAGATGGCGCCGGCTTCCGCTGTGCCTAACTTGTAAACAAGCAATGTGCGCAGGTGCAAGAGTGAATTCGTGCCAAGTCACTGCCTATCCCAGGGCATAGCAATGAGGTGATGGGCAAGCAACAAATCAGGTGCTGACATGCCACTCCAAGGTGTATATAAGCAACACCATTTTCCAGGGTTCGGGGTCTTTCTCCTAATGAAGCAATAAAGCTTGCTGCAGAAGAATCTGGTTGTCCGAGTGTGTTCTTGCTGGCAAGGCACAAGCTCGGGACACTGCAGTATTCATTAAATACCTTTTTCATTAACTGATTTATTTACTTTATATCCCAGTGGCAGCTTCTCTACCCTCCTTTCCTCCCAGTCCCTCCCTCTCCCCTCCCCTTTCTATATCTGCCCACCCCCTTTCTCCTCAGAGAAGGGAAGGCCTTCCATGAATATAAACTTGCTTGGCCTATCTAGTTGCAGTAGGACTAGGTGCATATTCTTCTCATGAAGCCAGACAAGGCAACACAGTTAGGGGAAAAGGATACAACACAGCAACTGAGTCAATGGCTATGTTTTTTAAAACATAAAATTCTACTCTTTTTTAAAAAATATATGCTCAATAAAAATGGATTGGCTATGTATCTATATATACATATGTAGCCAACTGTATTGGCTATGATGATAATAATAAAATTTCCTTCTGCAAAAGTACAAAAAGGGGGGAAATCTCAGAGAATTTCAAAACAAAAGAGAGTTCTCACATATTTATAGATTTCTGATTCTTTTGTTTAAAGTGGGAAGCAGACAGAACAATCTTTTATTTTCTTTCAAAGTTAGGAGCAGTTGCTCAGCTTGTAAGAATCATCACTAGAGATCAAGTGTGTGTCCAGTGACGGTCCTGGAAAAAACACCTTCAAATATCTGGGATGCAGGCATTTTCTGAGGACAATATAGTAATCGTGGCTACCTCAGTGATTTCCTAAGCTGATTTGGGATTTTTAATGAGTCCTCCACAACAATGTATCTTACTCTTATTGACTTAATCACCCACCAGTCATTAATCATAATTATAATATACTATCCTTAAAATAAAATTGTTAGAAAACATATCATCACCCATTTCCAAATCCATTAACTTAATGCACTAATATAAAAGTACTTTAAAAAAACACATATTTAAGTATTTGACTGCTCAGTCACTATTACAAATGAAACTGTAATTCCAATTCCTTAAACTTATTAAACTACAAAATATTTCTTAAGAAAAATGGATGAATAAAGGATATTCTATGGAACCTTGAGCAGTGTCATTTGCTAAAACCCTTCGCCGCTCTTGTTAAAGGCCTCAAGAAAATATTGTATAAGATTTTACATCATTGAAACACTTTGAAAATTGGCTTATACATTTACATTTAATGTTGAATAAAATCAGAGGTTCTTAAATGTTCTTGTACAAGTGAAGACTTGAAAAAGAGACTTCTTCGCTTATACCTATGTTTTAGATCCAATATGTGTCTGTCTTGAAACCTAAAGAATTGTATTCAAATCACACTCCCAACTAATGCTAATACTGCTGGTCCAAAGGCCATATCTAAAAAATCCAAAACTTATAAAAATTATATTTTCTGCTGCCTCCATTGAGAGGAGATATCTGGCTACACTTGCTCTCCATGTTTGCCAGTGTCTTTGACTCTATGGACAATAGAACACAATGAAATGCCAGTTTCTTATTCACAAACTTGGACTTGTCACAAGGAAGTAATGTGTAAGAAATCTAATTGCCCCAGTGTGCAGTGAAGTAAAATTGTTACAAAATATAACTTATCATCACCTATTTCCAAAACCATTAACTCAATGCACTAAAATAAACGTACTTAAAAAAACCACATATTTAAGTATTTGACTGCTCAGTCACTATTACAAATGAAACTGTAATTCCAATTGCTTAAATTTATTAAGCTACAAAACATATCTTAAGTTGACACACTTACATCTTCTACAATGCTTTCAGTCCTACAGACTGGAGCTTTCAAATGTTGCATGGAGGAGCTACTAGCTCATGAGAAACAGGTCAATGTTCTCTTACAAAGCATAGGCAACCATCTTCTGAGGTGAATCAGGACTTCCCAAGTGAGAACTCCAAGAAAAAAGAAAGGAAAGCTGCCCTTTTGTCAACCAAGGCCCCCAAAGTGATGTCTTTTTTCCTATCGAATACTTTCAGAGCTCCCATATCTCATTTCTGGGCAAAAATATAGACTCCAATTTTTCACAGAAAGAGTAGGAGAGAAATTTATCTACAGTACTTTCCCCATCACTGACTTAAACAAAAATCATCAACATCACCAATGTCTCACTGGAGAAATATAACACACCCAGTAACCTAATGTCTATAAAATGTATTTCAAATGACTCTGGGAGAACTGACATTACCAAACTCTTGTTTTTGTGAAGGAGTTGCCGCTCTAGGGAAGTGGCTACAGCATGATTGTGTTATGCATACCTCTAAGGGTCAAGATAGGACTGCAAAACCAAGTAGTCTATTTTTAAATTTTAACTATTCATAAACTATTGTAAAAAAAAAAAAAAAAAAAAAAACTCTAGATGCTTCATAATGGCTGACAAATATACCCTGGGCTTATGTCCAGGGTATTCCCAAAGTGCGCTTCCTATTTACAAAGTTCAGTGTCCAAGCTATAAATCTTTGTCAGTTTACTCCTGGAAAAGTTGGGAACAGAGACTATGGTAACACAACAGAAAAGTCCCCGGAAGCCCCCATGGATTCAGGCGAGGAGAATGACGCAGAAGTTCTACAGTATGACAACTGGAGTCATGGTCTACAAAGCCAGCTCTGCTATGTATTCCCACAGTACAGGATGGACAATTGGATATTTCTTCCAGTTTTTTTTAAACTTCTGCTAAACCCCAGACTTTCTAAACTACATTTCTAAACCTAAATAAAAGTAAAAAAAATAAACTACATTTCAGCCCCATTGGCTTTTCCTGATGCTAAGTATGACCAGATATTTATACAAACCCAGAACCTTCAAATTTTGGGGTCTAAGGGCACACACTTTACAAAATGTCCATAATGCATGTCTTCCAATCCTTATTTGTAGGCTGGAAGAAATTCCTAAGCCTTAGACATTCATTCATGAAATGAATAAAATATTTCAATCAAGGGGATACATCTCTCCCTCTGCTTAAAATATTTATGATTTCTAGTAAGCTGAATTAATTATGGAGGCGAGCTACCTTTTGAGAGTTGAAGTAAAGGCTGTCTACTTCTGGGAATCTGCAACATTTCCATTCATATTCACATAAGATACATATACTTCATGCTATGAATACTAACAACTGAATGAATATTTCTGAGTTGCTTCTTAATTCAGGACTCTCTGCTTTTGTGTCTCTTTTTCTGAGATTTACTAACTTCACATTAGGGCCTTATCAATGTATTTGAAGCTGTCTCAACTCTACAATCCTGATGCCAGAATCTTAAATGCATAGGGCTATACCAGAGCATTTGTTTAGATGTGTGTCTCTTTGTGCCTCAGTTCCTTGTTGTTCAGAGTTCAGCTGTACCGTGTATGTGATCCACAACACAAATATGGAATGAGGTGAGGGATACGAGACCTAAAGTCAGAAAATACAAGCATTGGCCTCACTCCTTCAATAGAGAGAAACCATTGTTTCTTTTCCATGATATCTCCATCATTCTGTAAGCTCTCCAAAGCATGTGTTCATCATTTAGCAACACAAACTGAGATGGCTAATTTTTATATTGTGTTAGTCCCTGTAAAGTAGCAACAGACTACATGAAAAAAACGATATGTCCAATTATTTCTACTTTTTTGGTTTAAAAAAAAAAAGGCAGACTGATTCTTTCCAAACCAAACCCAGATGAAGCATCTTCCAGCAAACTACAAGAAGGAATTGTAATACAATGCGTGGGGATATCTGCCAACTGGACCCTGGAAGGAAATAACATGGAGTTACTTGTCTCTTTGTGAGGGTCATGTTACAGTGCTCGCAGAGAAGAATCCAACATCCAGTATGAGCTACACAGTAACACAGTGAGGCCTGGGAGGGAAACGCTGAGCTGGTCAAAAGCTGTGTCCTCTATCGTAAGGTCAACCAGTAGGAAATGTAACAGCTAATATCCTAGACAGTGGGAATGCAGCAGAGAGGCTTTTCCCTTTTTTCCCAAGAGAATAAATAAATACCAAGACAGTCCTTTTGAAATCCAGAAAAATCACAGCTGGAAACCCAGAATAAACATCCCTCAATCCTTGAATTCTACCATCTAATTTATTATCTAGCTGAGAATCCGACTCTTGTAAGGCACTAAGTGCACATGAATTCATTCAAGTTTCTAACCTGGAACACCAACTCAAGGTACCTTGCCATCCTTAATAAGGTTTATAGTGTAGCCTTTCGAGTTTAATACCACTCGTGTAAATGATTCCTATTGGCTGAAGTTTTATCATCTTTAATTTGACAAACAGCCCTGTGTGTTTTCTAACCTTGATGTGTCCTGGAATTTCAGATGCCGTACCTTATACCTAGTCCTCGGCTGCTATGCTTTCTTTAAAAGCACCTGCTCAGACCTGCATCCTCTTGCCTTAGAAAGTAGAAATGAGATGTAACCATCTTCAGAATCACTGTGTGGCCCACGACCTTCTTTCTGCAAGCTTTGTCTGCTGCTCTTATTGTCTTGCTTTTGTTCAGAAGCATGAAGACAGCAAAGGAAACAGTGACCAAGGAAGGATGCTGATGCCTTTCTCACTACTACTTTCCAATCCTAATAGTAGATTATACAATTTATCCACAAGGATTTGGGTCACATATTTTCTCCAGTGAAGCTGGCATCAGCATCAAATAGTCAGAGTAAAGAATGGTGGAGCCAAATTCATCTTCGCTGCCTGCATTGTGAGCAACTAAAAATTCTCTTTATCACATTCTTCTAAATCCTTGCAATGAGAGGGTAACAGGTTGAAAATATTTCTCTTCCATAGAAATTGTAGAAAATAATTGACCAGAATGTTCCCTGAGAGGAGATGATCTTCCCTGAAATAGGAGGTCCTGGTTGCATGGCACCTAACATTGACCAGGCTCTCTTCTCTGTTCTTCACATATGCAGATTCATTTGACCATTGCTACATCCCTGTGAAGAAGATATGATTACCCCTCATGGTATGGGATACATGTGGAAGCTGGGGTACATAAAGGGAAAGACAATCACATTCCAAAGCTATATATTCTTTGGCACTGTGGTGAGCTGCCTATATGGCCACCAGGCATCAACTTCACTTGTTAACCGAAGATCTAATTGAGCCAAAATGCTTTAAAGAGAGGAAAATTTCTGGGAAACCAATGATGTTTTTCAAATCTGGGCTCTATACTTGCAACAAATGATGGACCACAAATAATCACTCTTGATTCTAAAACTTGGTGATGTGCAACTCTGCCAAGGCTTGTTTGTTTGAGAAAGAAGAAAATGAGCTGGAAATAGTGTAAATGTTAAGCATTCAGGGGTACCTGTGCTCTGAAGGACAAAGGCTGCCTAAGTCTCGCTATTCTTTTGTGCAGTAAGTTGTTTTCTAAACATTTATTCTGGATAGCAATTTAAGCATCCAATTGTGCATAAATACCATGCTGACTTCTGGGGAGACACAGAGAAGTGTTATTTGTTTGTTTGGAGGCTAGAATGGGTGTCATATCACTAGACACAACATGTATAGCAAATGTTCTTGAACATTGCCAGGCATTTATTCAAAGCTCTTCATGATTTCCAAAAGAAAAGCAGGGTTGAGAACTCTTGAGTACCACAGCTTCATGGGACCTATCATGCCACTCCCTAGATGTCTCCAGGAAAAGATCACTATTCCCTAACCATCTCCCCTCCCATTTACTCCTCCAAATAGTTAGATGATGAACAATAGACCCTTATAGTTTTTAACCCATTTAAACTAGCTGTTAGTGGAACATTCATTTCTCATCAAAGATATCAACTGTGTGGTGAGGATGGTACATACTAATTGCTTTACACTTTGAACTATGGAAGATTTAATAGAAGGTTAGGAAAGAGGCAACATAATGGTATGGCAAGATGGTCTCATCACCCTGCTCAGCTCTTCTGCACAATATTATAAGCTTGGAGTCGTCTCTGTCATTCTTGGCTCCTATATTCTAAATAAAGTTATGAGCTAGGCATGGAAGCCCATGTTTTATTTCAGCACTCAAGAGGCAGAAGCAAGTGAAACTCTATAAGTTAGAGGTCTATATAGTGGGTTCCAGAGTTCTAGGCTAGCCATGGCTGTATAATGAGACTGTCCAAAAAGGAACATAAAAAAAGGAAAGAAAGAGAGAGACAGACAGACAGACAGACAGACAGCCTAAGGATATAAGGTATGAGACCCCCGTTTGTGAAAACTAGTCTAAATAGAATGCTTTTGAGCAGCACCATCACCATTTACCAGATGAATAAGGAAAAGCAACATCCACCTGTGACACTGATTATGCTAAGCAGCGTGAAGCCCGTCTCTTTGTGAGGCCCTCTTTGCTAGGCTCTTCTGTTCACTGATATATTGGCCTGAGTGATGATGCTAAAGGGTTGGTCTCCCCTCCCCATTCAGACAGAGGCTTCGAGCTTGTCCATTTCCTTTTGTGGTAATTTCCCACACTGGATGGCTGAAGTCACATCTTGGATTCTTCCTAACAGATTTCAATTCTTCACATACTTTTGTCCCTTTCATTTCTCCCCCCATGTTCCCAACTTCCATTTTCAAAGGAGTCTATGCTTTTAATATCTTCCCAAATAGTTCTTTCCTGTTAGCACCCCATCCCCCAGAACCCATCCCCCACCTCCCACCCTGCTCTGAATCTTCCTTTATCCGCTTGCCATGTTCTTGTGTGTATATATAACACAGACTCTAAAACTCTTTTTATTCCTGATTTTTTTATAGTTGAAATTTTTTTATTAGATATTTTCTTCATTTACATTTCAAATGTTATCCTGAAAGTTCCCTGTACCCTCAGCCCACCCTACTTCCCAACCCACCCACTCCCTCTTCCTGGCCCTGGCGTTCCCCTGTACTGGATTTTTACTGCAGCTTGTACTTTTAAGATTAAGGCTCTAAACCCAATGACTATTTCATGCGGAATACATCTCAGCACTCTGAGGTAGATATAATAACCAAGAGGAAAGCTGTAATAAAATAAACTCAGGAAAGATAACCAGGCGGTACCTATTAAGAGGGCCAAATTTATGACCACTTGATGAGTCAGAATGTTCCAGAAGAAGCATTGCAGTTTCTATTTTGTCTTACCTATCCTAATCTCTGTTTCACCCTGCTGTTCAGTGTTACCCTTGGCTGCTAACCCACTCAGCAGGCTTCACTTCTGAACCTGTGAGCATCTCTCTTTTGTCCATTATTAATACATTCCTTTTACCTTATCACTCACAGACAAGAAGAGTTTAAGTAACGCTCCGCTGTGCTTCCAATTTTTTCCTTTTTTTTTTTTTTTCTATAGCTTCTAGCCTCATGGCACCTAGAAATCCCCCTAAAATATGGCTCCCTTTCCGTGCATGTAGCAGTGCCTTCTGTGGGAAGTGTGACTAAACCCTGTGCTTCCCTTTTCACCAACACAACGTTGACTAAAAGGATTCCAGGCACAGATTTATGGGGCTCCATGAGGGACTGGCACTTTCAAAGCAAGAAGCTCACAGTCACCATTTGAAAGGAAGTTAGGTCATTCACCTGCCTTGTGCATTTCAGCTCCTTCATCTTTTCCTAATTTACATTTCTCTCTCTCTCTCTCTCTCTCTCTCTCTCTCTCTCTCTCTCTCTTTCTCTCTCTCTCTCACACACACACACACATACACTCACTCACTCACTCTTGTTGTCCTTGTTGCTTTGTTTGATTTTTGTAGGTTTCTATTTTTATTTTTCTATTATTTTCTTTTATGTGTTTTGTCTCATGTGTGCCTGGGGACCATGAAAGCAAGAAAGGAGATCAGATCCCCCCCTCCCCCTGGAGTTAAGGAGAGTTGTGAGCACCGTGTGAGTTCTGGGAATCCAACCCAGGTCTTTTGGGGGGGAAAAAACCAAAACAATATTCATAAACACTGATCCATCTTCCAGTCCTTGATTTCCTAGATTTTTGAGACAGTATCTCACTAAGTAATTCAGGCTTGTTCAAACTACAACTCGCAGTCCAAGCTGACTGATATTCATCATCTCCTTGCCTCCATCTTCTAGCTGTTTCAATTTTAGGCATATTGTTTATTTTTTAAATATAGTGGTGTGTCATGAAACATTTGTGAACCCCAAAAGACTGTCAAGGAGCCAAAGCCAATGCAATCGCATTAGGGTCTCTTTATTCATGTCCATGCTTGGGCTCCCCACCAACACTGACACGACAGGAAAGTGGAGTCCTGAGCTGAGTATTAGGCAAGCATTTATAGATGCCAGGAGGGGGTATCCAGCCTGGTACCACCTTTCAGGGTATATCCAATTGGGCAGCCATTATGGACTTTAACATAATTGGCTGGTGCTGGGAGCCACACCATAAACTTAACTTCTGCTTTCCTCCTGATTGGTGGTTGTTAGCAAGTGAAGTGTCAGGGGTGGGCTTGTAACCTGGGGGTACAGATTTGTTAGAGAAATAACCAACTGGAAGACTGGTGCTAGACTCAGGTCTTATTGGGGTGGTAACCTGGAACCTAGTACTAGGTACCAGCCTGTTAGTTTACTTGAGTTCAGACCTAGGTCAGGATCTCTAAGATGGAGTCGGAACCTAAACAATTGTTTTCTCAATAGTTTGCTACCTTCCTCTAAATGTTTGTAACTGCATCTTCATTAGGGTTTCTATTGCTGTGGCAAAATCGAACAAACAACCGAACAAAACTATCAGGACTAAACAAAAAGGGGGTAGTGGTGGCAGATAGGGTTTATCTTACTGTATAGCTTACCATCATGACTAGAAGTCAGAATGAGAATTCAAGGCAGAATCGTGGATACCGAAACTGAAGTAAAGCCATAGAGGAGAGGCTTGCTCTCCATGGCTTGTTCAGCTGTTTTGTATCATCCAGGACCATGTGCCTAAGACTGGAGGCCCTACAGAGGTCTGGGCCCTGTGGTGATAACCATGAATCAAGAAAATGTCTCCAGAGATTTGCACATAGGACAAACTGATGGGGCCATTTTCACAATTAGGGGTTTCTTCTTCCCAAATGACTAGCTTGTGTCAAGTCGGCCACCACTACTAATAAGCACCACCTGTGTTCCTTACTAACAATGACTTCTTCGAAACTCAGTTTTCATCATTGGTTGGGAGATAACATCTTGAATTCTCCTTGTCATAATGAAAGTCTATACAGGTTTGACCTTGTAAAGAATTACCTTTATTATTATTATTATTATTATTATTATTATGTCATTTACTCATTAGTTAGTTGGTTATTTATTTATTTATTTATTTATATTGTAGTGCTAAGACAGAACTCAAGGCTTTGTGCTTGCTTGGCAAATACTCTATCTTTGAGCTACATCCCTAATCCTTGTATGGTTTGTTTCTTTGTTTATTGAGATATGTTCTCACTAACTTTAGGACACTATGTAGTCACACTGGTCTTGAATTAGAGATCTTTCTAAAATTAGTCTACTAAGATTGTTCTCTCCAGGAACTCTCCAAAATCCACAGCTCCCCACACATACCTAGCGTATGCATATAAACACATATTTGATATTTGAGAGACTAGAACTGCCGTTGTATGGTCCCATATAGACAATTATTTATTTGATGTCCTACTCCCTAAAATCACTGCCTCTCACATCCCATTTTGAATGAATATGTTACAGCCTGAAATACTATGTGGGAGTAGATTATAAACTCGGCAACATTTATATCTATCCTTATATAGCCCCTTATACGATTTTTTCAGAAAGAAAACTTTTCATATAATTTTAAAGTTCTTTCAAAAAGAAATTCTTAAGAACTGAATTTATTAGTACTAATAAAAAGCAAACTCAACTGTAATGATAGACTTTACTTGGACGCAATCAAAACAGAAAAAAATTCTACCTTTTCAGTGACTGTTCTGTATTTATACGCATCAGTTTGAATTAAGTTGGTGTTAAAGAAACAAATGGGAAACAGTTTGTTAACATGCCCAATATTGAGGAACTGTAGCTGTGCAAATAGTTCAACTCCTATGGGAATGGACTAAGTCTATTTTTAATGTGCTTGCTTCCCTTTCTCACAGATTCCACATACTGAAATAATGTAAATGAAAAAAAAATGCTTTTACATCATCACAAGCACTAAGTAAATTTTCTTATCTCGGTTACTTATTGCGTGTTTTCAACTTTTACTTCATGTTGATTGAGCTGATTTGTGAATTTTTGAAGCAATTCTTCTAGCTATTTGGTTGATTTTTATTTCTATGATACTGACACTGCACTTTGCATGACATTTAGTAACTTAAGCACCTTGTAGGTATATACTAAACACATCCACGTCGGTGAAATGTCACACTCTGATTCTACTAAGCCTGCCTCCCACACAGGACTGGTCACACAGGTCTAGACTAGAACCCTTAGGTGGCCCCGTGTCTTGCATGATCCTTTTCTCGCAAGCTGAAGTTTCCAGGACTAGTAAGATACTGTGTGTCACCTTCATTCATTCCCATAATTCTTTAGAGAGAATTCACCCTCTTCATCAAGGTAAAATGGGGAATGTACACAAAAATTCCTACCTACATAGGAAAAAAGAGAAGGTATTTAAAAATAGCAGCATAGGACAAAAATGCACACAGAATAAAGACAAACAATTTCATTTAAAATATTATGTAATGAATTTGAAAGTTAATATATAATTTCCTTTTTTAGTATTACTCAGTATTTTTTCCATTTGCTTTATTTTACAACAACACTAATTTAATATATTTAAGTGTCTAAAGAATAAGTTCTTTTTATTTCCCTAGTTATAAAAACATGGACCCCCCCCCCCCCCTTACTCTGTTCTTCATGCCATATGCCAAGTATGCCAAGAGAAGCTGAGTTTTGAGTTATGGCTGGGTTTTGTTCTAATTAGTTTAGGGCTAGCTTATGAGTGTTAGTAGGTTTGATAACGCAGGCACCCTACAGTTAATGACTACAATAATATGCAAAAGTCTTTCCATTAACACTGCTAGATGGTCAGTTCAACCTAAGAATTCCCTGTGCTATGGACTCTGCTAGTTCCTCAAAACTTTCTGCAGTAAAATAAGCTAATGTCAGCATTTTACTGCACTCTCCCACTCTTTAATGGGGTCCTCTCCATGTCAAAGTGTCTAGGATCCCAGATCAATCTCAAACAAACCACAAGATACTCACCCCACAATACTGGTTTTCTCTCCACTCCCTCAACAATATTTTGACTAAGCAGGCTGAATTCATTCAACTCTCGTATTCCACAATTCTAGTGGTTATTATAACAATCAGAAGACAATTTAGACCATCTTCACCATGGGCAAAAACATGTCAGTGTTTTCTTCTACCCTAGAAAAAAATCGTGTGGTATGTGTGTGTGTGTGTGTGTGCGTGTATGTGTCTGTGTGTGTGTGTGCCTGTGTGTGCCTGTGTGTGTGTGCCTGTGTGTGTCTGTGTGTGTGTCTGTGTGTGTGTCTGTGTGTGTGTGTGGTGATTGATTGATTTAACAATGCTTTCTTATAGCATTAGCCCAATGAATCTGTTCTATGGAAAGTATGTAAATATATTCTGTAATTATTATTGTGTCATATCTCACATTACCTAATGACAAGGATTCATTCCCCCAAAACTAATCGGTGGAACAAATAATTAAGAGTAGCCTTCCCTCTAGCCAATGCTTATGCAAGTATGTTCAGGGGAACCCCCAGATATGTAACAGTGTGAAAGAGGGGGAGTCCTGCCAATGCACTGAGGGCTTAACCTGTCAAACCTGCATAGCCCCACATGGAGTGGGAAGGGAAATTCAAGTTTGCTTCTTACTACTATGTAAATGTAGTCACATATAAAAATGTAGTCTTAGACACAAATGAGATCTGTATGCACACGTTCCTTCTTACTTGTTACTCTGTCCTCTGACAGATGTCAGAAAGCTGCATTTTTTCAGGTAGGTTGCAATTTCTTCATAACTTGAGCACACACTGTGATTATTTGCTGCAGGGTCAACAGCTTAAAGTGCTGAATGGCCATTCCGAACGCTCCCAGCAACTCTATTGTTCTTTTCTGCCTGGAGTTCAGGTGCCGGTATTCTGCTGTAATTATTTCTTGACATTTGGAATGGGCTGGGATTTAGGTTCTTTAGTTTTAATGACTGATCATCCAAAGACCACATCAGTGATAATTTCAAACATCTTAGGAGCCCTGTTTCTATCTACACGTTTGATCTCCTGTAATTATAGGTTAATACTCTATTTAGAAAGGCCCTGGCAACTATAGTGTGAGGCATTCACAGATATACGTGACACATTGTACCAGACAGCTCAGCTCTAGAAATGCAAGGATAATAATGATAAATGGTGAGCCATAAGACAGTTTAAGGCATAACAAGGTGCTGAGCGAAATTAAGGTGGAGAGAGAGGCACCGATCAAAATCAATGGGACTTTTCTGAATTAAGCTACCACAGAATAAACTAAAATAAATTTTATTGGTTATTTTATTTATATACATTTCAAATCTTATCCCCGTTCACAGTCTCCCCTCCACAAACCTCCTATCCCATCCCCCTCTCTCCTGTTTCTATGAGGGTGTTCCCACTCCTGCCTTTCCACCCTAGCATTCCCAATCCTTCATAAGACCAATGGCCTCCCCTCTCATTGATTCCAGATAAAGCCATCCTCTGCTACACGTGAGGCTGAAGCCATGGGTCCCTCCATGTATACTCTTTGGTTGGTGGTTTAGTCTTTGGGAGTTCTAAAGTGGATTTTGTAAGGGCATATTGAAAACAACAAAAGAATGTGCTATTGACCTAACTTCCTTCAGCTCTTCTTCCCCCACAGGCATTTGTTTTTGTTCAGAGTTTGCAAATGAACTCCTTTCTGCTAGGGATAAAGGAAAGAAAGGGTCTTTCTCCCACATAAATACCACCAATGATGTTTTATGTAGGCAACAGTCCCAGAGGATATTTTTGAAAAAAATATTTGGCTGGTTTTCTTTTGTAAATGATTAGAGGATATGATCTTCCTGTTTAGTGTTCTTATGGGAATCTTGAATGGGTCTGTGCTTCTTGTGTCTTTTCCTTCTTTTGTTATATTTTATTTTATTTTACCTTATTTTATTATTATCCCTTAGAAACCTATTTGTTTTCTAAGGAGAGGCAGAAAGAGATGGATCTGCACTGGAGGGGAAGTGGGAGGAACTAAGAGGAATAAAGAGAGAGAAACTGTACTCAGGATATATTTTGTGAAAAAAATGAATAAATCTATTTTCAATGAAAGGAAAAGCAATACAGAAGGAATGTGGGAAGGCAGATATTTAATTTTTGATATAAAGATTTCTCAAAGACAAAGTCTCCCTCCTAAGATGGCTCATGCCATCTGATAAATAAGAGACCTACATTCCTCTGGGCTCTCCGCTGTCTGGCTGAATTCACCACACATACCACTTAGCCCTTAGTGCATAAAATGACTGGATACAAGCGGCCTTATCCTTAATAGCATAAATTTTATCTGGTAATTCTGTCAGCACAATTAAAAGAAGTGTCCTTCACAGGACTCTCTGTAGGATAACAGCTTAGGTAACAGGAAAATGCCTAGACGAAGAAAGGATGGTTCTAATGGTGACAACTCACTGTACCAGGTACCTTTCATGGCTATGAATAGCTTTTATACAAGCTCAGCAATATAGACTAAGCACATGCACTTGCACATCAACTCAATAGTATGCTTTGGTCAAAAGAAGCTCATTTGGTCACTGGAACTTCCAGTTTCTAATTATAGAGCCGTATGGGAACTCAGCTACGGGCACAGTAGTCCTCACTGGAGCATAAGATCTGTCAGTCTTGCCCAGACGAGGATCATAACCAGGAATTCACCAATTTAGAGTCATACGTTAGACCTGTAATAATGGTGGAATTCAGTGACACACAGAGGCTCCTCTAGCTGGGAGTTTTGTGAATCCACTGCCAGCATTCTGTAGATCTATCAGTATCACATGCTAAAACACTCTTATAAAAATTGGAAAGCCAAAGAGAGACAACTGGGGATGGGGATGGGGGAGGAAGAAAGCCAAAGGGCAGGAAAGGGGGACATGGGAGGGCACGGGAACATAAAAATCAATAAAAACAAAGGATTTATGAGAATCCTGCTCTAAAACTTTGCCTTGGATGCTATTTTCTTTTAAACTAATACAAAGGAGCAAGCAAAGCTTGACTGAACCTTGTCTCTGTGTTCATACACGACTCGTGCCAATTAAAGTAAGCTAACTCTCCATACATTAGCACCAAGAAAGCAACAAACCAGAATCAAAACAGGAAGCCCTTAGTGAAACAAAATTCAGGTATGAATGAGAGTCACGGCAGCTCATGGTCACTGTGGAAAAGACATTTTTCTCACACCTCTGCACTTCCAATTATCTTCACAGCTGAGCATGGAAATGCTCAAATACCAGAGGCATGATTCTTTCATGTTATTTATGGCCAAGCCAGAGCAGGAAGTATCTGAAACCCCATGAGAATTCCCTCCCTTCAGTTATTTCTAGCTGTATGTTTGTGTTTTTAGAGGTCTGAATTGTTCACAAGCCCCTCTCAAAAGGCAAATAAGCCTGATTCCTTTAAAAAAAAAAAGCCCTAAGAGGTTTTTTATTTTATTTTATTTTATTTTACTTATTTATTTATTTATTTTTCAAAACAGGGTTTCTCTGTGTTGCACTGGCTGTCCTGGAACTCACTCACTTTGTAGACCAGGCTGGCCTTGAACTCAGAAATCTGCCTGTCTCTGCCTCCCAAGTGCTGGGATTAAAGGCGTGCACCACCACTGCCCAGCAAGGTTGTACTTTCTAATAGTAGTATTTTTTAAGTGCTGTAAGAAGCTAACAGAATTGTGTCCCAGAGAGCGAACAGTTCGTGATCTCTAAGGTCAATGCAGTAAGGAGTTTTGCTAAGAATAAAAAAGTTCTAATCTACATGTTATTCAAACTAATCACACGGTATGTCAATGGGTCATATCCATAGTTGCTACCCAACACATAAGTATACTTATTCATACTCTTGCTTGACTAAGCAGGTATTTCAGCTGTGTCTGTGCAAGACAGAAGACTCTTATCATCAGCCATCACAAAGGTGGAGCAACACAAACTTAGTGCAATCATAGGAAGGGGTAGCCATTGCTGGTCAA
Source organism: Mus caroli (assembly GCF_978045245.1). Lineage (NCBI taxonomy): Eukaryota > Metazoa > Chordata > Mammalia > Rodentia > Muridae > Mus > Mus caroli. The sequence continues at coordinate 6,201,676 of NW_028227270.1, forward strand.
GGTTGCTACTGGCAGACTGCCCAGTCTGGAGGAAGGAGCTATCTGGGAAGACATGTTAGGGAAGAGATGATCTTTCAGGCAAAAGCGCTGGCAGCCTAGGATGTACGGGAATCACCATGCTGTGGGACTAAATCACCATGCTGTATCCTGAATTAAAACCACAGCAATGCTTTTGCACCACGGAACAAGCTCTGATATTAGGCATAGCTCAGATTATTGTTGCCTGGTTATGTAGCCAAGCCCAACATAAGAAGTCAGATGCTAGTTTTAAATATTGTCCTCATTTTATACTTCCATTTTATTATCTACTAGAAAAGAGAAAAATACACCCCTTTCCTGTTGGAAAAAAATCTACATTTTTTTTCTTTCAGCCAAAGTACAAAGGAATACAGATAAGATAGTAGAAAAATATGCAACACACTCCACAGAACCAGTTAGCGCTATGACATTTTTGAGCAAATACAACTATCTCACATTTAGATTTTTACCACGAATTCATAAGCCTTAAGAAAGTTTAATATAAAACTTCTCATCATAAAGTCTGGCATTTGTCAAATATTTGCACTCTCTAGCATTTCAGAGCATAACATATAGAAGTATTTTTGTCACATACATTTTCCGTGGCAGAATCACACTAAATGTGGGTCAAGGGCTTCTTAGAACTCAGCCAGCGTCACCGTACATTCTCCTCTCTTCTCTGTGCTCACATGGACTGTTAAGTGGGAGGTAACCACAGAAGGCTTAGATTCACATAAGCAACCAAATCAAGTCTCTCAAACAGCAAGATGGCAGACAAAGGGTTTCTTTTCAACCAAAATGTGAATTGAGTAAACTTCCAACAACTATTCTCCTCCTTAGTTTAACAAGGAAGTGCCTCAAGCCATTAGAGAAGACTGCATTAGCCTGGCTTCAATGGTAGTTCTTTCCCTCACACACTGTGCTGTAGCAATATGGTTGCTTTAAAATGATAGGGAAAAAAAATGGAGACTGGAGGGACTCATGGCGAAGATATTCCGGTAGGCCTTGCCCTTCCCTACTCCCCTTGCCTTGCTTTAAACTTGCTTTAAAACTGAATCCAGCTTTGTAAACTGTTAGATTACGGTCTTAAAGCTAGCCGCCAAGATCTATTCCCTTATTTCAATACTTCCTCCTCCTAAGGTAAACTACCAAGGTTCGACTATCACAGTGCTGAAATCCACCAACCTGCCCATTGAAATCAAACACACCTTGTTGGGGGACCCACATACAGAGCAAGCTGCACAGCTGCTACATATGTGTAGAGGGCTTCAGTCCAGCCCATACATGCTCATTGGTTGGTGATTCGGTCTCTGTGAGACCCCACTGGCACAGGTTAGTTGGTTCTGTAGGTCTTCATGTGATGCCCTTGACCCCTCTGGCTCCCTCAATTCATCCTCCAACTCTTCCACAAGACTCCCTGAGCTCCATGTAATGTTTGGTTATGGGTCTTTGCATCTTTTTTTTTCTACCAGCTGCTAGATGAAGCCTCTCAGATGACAGTTGTGCTAGGCTCCTGTTTGCAAGTATAACAACTGGGGACTGTCTCTGAGTCAAACCCTGTTGTCTGCTTTTGGATCCCTTTCCCCTAGCAGGGCTGGAAAGGATGCAGATGAAATTAGTCCTGACAGGACTTGATGTGCCATGGAGGGTTGGTGCAGGGAGGGGGCAGTCTCCTTCTCTGGGAATAAGGGAAGAGACTGATGGTGGAATGGAGTGGGAGGATAGGACTGGGGCGAGAGGAGGGAGGGAGGCTTGAGAGACGGTAAAGTGAGTGAGTGAGTGAGTGAGTGAGTGAATGAAAGAATGACCTCATCCTAACATGGGGTTTCCCTTTTTGCCTGTATACACTTCCATTTGCCTGTGGGCCATGCCTATGACATAATCTCCTTTCTTTGTTTCTTATACAGCTGCCCTTTGCCTTTCTGATGCAAATAAATTTTCTCTGTGTTTGGTCTTGTCATGGAGTATCATGTACCAAATACTGTTCTCTTCAGAGACAATTTCATGTAATAGAGTATATTGCACCTTTAGGGCCAATATAGTATGAGAAAGAAAACAAATCCAGATCAGAGTCAGCAAATGTTAGTCCACGGGCCAGATTCAGCCTAGTGCCTGTTTTGATGTATGAAGAGTTGTTGGAACATGAGCACAGATACCCTGATTTAGTCTCTGTGTCTGCGTTTGCGTTATAAAAACCGAGTGAAGTAGTTGCTACAGAATGAGAGGAGAGATGTTCAGATGACTGATGAAGAAAGATTAGTACATGCGAAGAGCACCAGCCAGTGAAGAGCCAGAAAGAAGGAAGGAAGAAAGGAAGAAAGGAAGGGAAAGGGAAGAAGGAAGGAAGGAAGGAAGGAAGGAAGGAAGGAAGGAAGGGAGGGAGGGAGGGAGGGAGGGAGGGAGGGAGGGAGGGAGGGAGGGAGGGAGGGAGGGAGGGAGGGAGGGAAAGGGAAGAAGGAGGAAGGAAGGAAGGAAGGAAGGAAGGAAGGAAGGAAGGAAGGAAGGAAGGGAAAATGAAGGAAAGAAAGAGTAGAAACAAAGAAACAATGAAGGAAGCAAAACAGAAAGAAAGAAAGAAAGAAAGAAAGAAAGAAAGAAAGAAAGAAAGAAAGAAAGAAAGAAAGAAAGAAAGAAAGAAAGAGAAAGAGAGGAAGAAAGAAAAAGGAAGGAAGAAAGAGAAAGAGAAAGATAGAAAGAGAAAAACAGGCAGACAGACCAATGGATGGATGGACTAAAGTTGGCAAGGGAAAAAGATGAATGTCAGACAAAACATGCTAAATTTGAATTGCAGATATAAAAATTAATTTGGGGAAGCTAAGTATACTCTACCTATTCCTTTGGACATAAATATTCTAAAAGTCGTCTGTAGGATATCTGAAATCTCTATTCGCCTAGGTCTCTTTTGCTTTTGTCTATAACATGAATCAGAAGTTTGGAAGCCATTGCCCTGTCAATGCTATAGAAGAAGCTCTACTTGCTGGTGACCTAACTTACACTTCTGTTCTTACTCAGAGCTCTAAGGGAAAGACTTTCTGCTATAGTCTTCCTGGTGACTTGAGCCCCGCCTTGAATATTACTTGAGACTCAGAACTGTTGATAGCCCCCATTTTTAGAAAGTTCCTTTTTCCACTGAATCATGGCAGCTTCTGGCTACATGACAGGAAAACTTTCTCCTTCCAGAAACTCATTATGAAAATGTTCCTTTCATGAAGCTTGGGTTTGATCCTTCTTTACTCCTGTAAACTGTAGCTACCAGAGTTAGCGTGGGCCAGATACAATTCATCTAATCATGCCATCTAAGTTCACGTCAGGTTTTCTTGAATAACACTTTTGCTGTAGTGAATTTCTCAGTCAATTAAATTCCCCAGGTCAACGGAATTGCTATTATCTGTGGCCTCATGTCCTGCATGAGAAAAGAGTCAGAAAATCTTTTTCAGTACATTATGTCTGCATTATAAACCTTTCATGCTGTACACTGAATTAGTTTTACTCTTTAACTTTACCCAAAATGTTCACAAAACATTTCCACAAGCCAGAGATCTACTCTGAGACACATAGACCTCTAACTTTAGAACTCATATCTAGAGGTCTTTGGGAACACAGAGAAATCTGAAAGGAGGAAGATGGGGAGAAAGGGAAGGCTTGTAGTAGTTTCATATGAAATAAATGAAAAAATACAATGGAGCATGTAGTATAACATGGTACTAATAGAACAGAATCCCCTCCTTCTTTATATAGTTTGATGTTTTTCCATCTGAAAGCTTATTTTACATTGAAAGAAACTGAAGTATTCTGGTCTACTACCATGCTACCTCAACCCTAAGTCCGGAAATAAATGAGACATTTAGGACTCAGTAGAGAAGATAAGAGTGGATATGTAAGAAGAGGGGGTGGGTGGTATTGCAAGCTAATTTGTACTAATAATTAAGATATTTGGTCCTTCAAGGGCAAAAATAAACATGCTATTTACTAAATGTCAAATTTTTCCCAAAACATGGATTTTTTTTATGAAGCTCGGGTGAATTGCTGCCAGATTCTAATTAAGACTCTAAATTCACCCAGAGAAGCATTGACTGAGTGTTTCAGTGTGAGTCCTAGGCAGGGGATATATTTCTTGTCAATTTTAAAAACCACAGTTCTCACCCGAAAGGATAATCCATAGTTTATTCTGGAGTCAAATCTTAGTGATCATGCCCTGGGAACACAAATTTTGGTTACCTCGAATTCCATATCCCGCTGTGCTAACAGTTTTATTATGTTTTTATAGTAACGAGATAAAGCCATAAATCAAACCAATTTTAGAATACACTGGTGAGCACATCAGGCAGAAAGGTTACAGCAAAGTAGCTATCTTTGATGTAATCTGCGATGCGGGCCTCAGGTGCCATTTGACATTTTTAGCTGTTGGATTGGTGGAAGCCAGAAGTCTGTTTATACATTCCAAAAGATTTGTCTAAAAGTCACAGAGTGTCAGTTAACATTCAGAGGTGGGTAATACATTGCTTTTCAAGAAGTCTAAGATAGCCCAAAATAATTTGGCTCTGACCCAGTAACATTGCAACACCCCACAATTAACGGACTTCAAATCAGTTAATCAGACTTTGTAGAATTCAAAATAGGTTCAACTCCTTTCTGTGATCTTTGGTTCGTGTCACCTAAGTGTGGGACAGAGAAGGATCCTAAGTCATTGAGTAAAAAAATAAGATTGATTGGAAGTTTCGGAGGAACAAGGAAAGATAAATAACTCCTCTTTATTTTTATGTTACATCCTGAAAAAGCAAAACACAAGGGAGCTCTTTGTTTCTCTCTCATACACCCATAAGCCTTTGCACATTGAGGGAAAAAACCCTACAAACCCTGAAGGCAAATAGTTTACTGAATGAGATGAACAAAATCACTTATTTACCAAGCCCACTGCTGGGGCAGTGTGAAGTGGGAATTTCTGGTTATGTCATGTGATGCAGACTCACGTGATGTTTTGCTAAAGTAGACTCTAGTGATATTTTACTGAGACAAGACCATTAGAGGACATGTGATGTTGAGAGAGAGTATAAATGTGACCCAACAGACAGTGACAGGGCGCTTGTAGCTCTTCCATCTTTGCAACTCTTCAATGGTCTCCTGACTTTGCCAATGTTCACTTTGTAGAAACCCACTCTAAGACTGAGGTATGCACATCACAGTCTAGTTTAACTTGCACTTAGCTCCACCGCCCAGGCTAACACCTATGGGCAAAGGTAGCAATTTGTACTGTTCTTAAGTACTCTCTCTGGCTTCCCTAGCTATTTTCAGGCATGACTGGTAGAAAGTTCAAATTCATTTGTATCAAAGGGCAATCCTTTCAAAGGACTGTTTCCCTGATGTTTCCTTCTACCTATTTCTATTATGTTTCATTTCTTTTATAGACTTATTACTTCATAATATATTATAATGCCATTGTCTTTGTTTAACTATTTCTCCCCCAACTAGAATATAAGTGGAAAATGGATTTCTATTGGGTTTGTACATTATGAGATACCTATCAGATGACCTAGTTTCTGATCTGTGACAGTGCTTAATATTCATTCAATATTTCTTAAATACTCCTATAGCAAAAATGATTGTGTCTGTCTCATCTGGTCTGTAAGCCTGATGACATATAACACTACAGACTTGTCAACAATGTTTATTTAACTGTATGACTACAAAAGCAGACAAAGGATAGATTCTTGTTCTCTGCAGGTTTCCGTGATGTCTGCACAGCTTCTGTTTTCTCGACATGAAGATGGGAATGTGCCTAGTATCCCTCCATAGGAGTGTTGAGAACTTCAGTGGATCACACAATGTAGATATTACAGTATCATTACTTCTATGTATTTCCACCAAACAAAATGTCATAGTGTGGCCTTGATCTCAAATGTTCAGTTTTACAAATAGACTCGGGAGCTATGTGATGCTGGGGTGAAAGCCTGCTGGCTCAGAGAGGCAGAGGAAGCAAACAGCTGACATCCCAAAAGAAGGTACTCCACCTCAATGCTGCCTCAAAAACCCTGCAAACTCAGTGTCTCTCCCCACTACTTCCCGTGTGTCTCTCTATTCATCCTCCTGACTCCTCTTACTCTCTATGATTTTTTTCCTATGTTCACCTCCCCATCAACTAGTTGACTTTGTTTAATCCTGTTTACAATAAACAGAAAGCTCTTGGATTAAAGGTTCGTGCTAGGGCTGAGCCACACCACAACGAGAAACAGGTTTTTCTAGTAAAGAATGCAATCTCCCAGTTCACAGTGTGATCAAATATCCTGCAGTATGGCCTCATGATGGGTAATACAGCATGAATCATTCTGTGAGGCAAATAGTTCACGATGTGATTACCAATTGTCACAAGAATGGCAACCTCTTCTTTACCAGAAATACTAGACTGGCATTGAGATCAGTACCCAGGCAGGACACCTTCAGAAATAACCACACTCTATTCCTAGGAATCACGTTTCCCAAGCTCCAATCAATCACACCTCAAAACCATACATGTATAAAATATAAATACTTATATATTAAATATGCTATAACATATAAGAATTATATATAATATGTATATAAAGTTACATGTTATAAATAAATAAATATTAAATATATAAAGATATTAATAAATATATTTAAAGTTTAATCTATTGATTTTTTTCTGACAGTTCTAAGGAGGGGTACTAGCAACATTTTCATCTTTATGTTGAAAGATAAGATGCTGTACAGATGTCATAATTATATAGATTAAATATGTATTAAATATATAAATTATATATATGTGTGTGTGTATCTATAAACATATATATATATACACACACACACACACACATATATATATATTATCTGAGCCCCTTTCTCCTTGTCATTGTTTTTCTCATCACATACAACCCCAACCCTGACTTGGACCTCTTCCATCATCTCCTTCCTTCCCTCCTTCTTGAGTCCATCCTGTAGCTTCAGTTGTCACCCAATACATCCCTATGAAGCACTCCATCTTACACATACACAGTACATAATATAAAAAGCACTCCTTTCCACAGCACTAAATCTACCCACTGGCTGCTTCTGATCTCAAGAACTCAGAGTGGGCTAGCCTCCCTGTTCATGGTTTCCATGAAGATACTCTATAGTGTACGGTTCTCTTCTTCTCGTGGGACATCCCTACCACTTGTAAACACACCGTATGTGGCAAAGTTATTAGATTTCTTTACCATGACCACTACCTCTAATTTGTTTCATCCACAAGAACGAAAATTTGAATTGTGATCCACAGGTCATGAATCAAAACTGTAAACATGGCACAACCTAGGCTTTGCCCCGAAATTTGGTCATAAAGAATTTGAATTTTTAGCCTCTTTAAGGTTATTGTGTACTTGGACAAAATTTTCAAGATCTGTACAGCAATATCACCTCAGAGGAAAGTGTAATCAAATAAACTTCTCTTGTCAGCTGCTATTTGGATGGGTTTCAGAGCTTATGACAGACATGGACTAATGTCATACTTTCATCATGTAACAAAGAGATGTTCTGGGATCACACATGATACGGAAACCATCATGAGGCCGGCTGGGAACCATGCTCTAGATCCAAAATTGCTGTAGGACAGTGATTCTAATGTTCTAATGCGACCCTCTGATACAGTTCCTCATGTTGTGGTGACCTCCAACCATAAACTTATGTTTGTTGTTACTTCATAATTATAATTTTACTACTGTTATGAATCATGATACAAATATCTGTGTTTTCTGATGGTCTTAGTCTACTCCTGTGAAAGGGTCATTTGATCTCCAAAGGGGTCTTGAACTCACTTGTTGAGAACCACTGCTATGAAGAAGCCAGTTTTCTTCTAAAGGAACCACGACTAGTTCCTGTTGGGCAGCTGATAACTGCTTGTATAAATCCATTTCAAGAGGATCTAATGCCCTCATGGGCACCTACCCATTTAGCAAATAGGTAATAGGGACTGAATTACAGTCAAGGTCCTCAGATTCTCAGCCCTGGTCCTTGTCACTCCACACATAATTGTAGGAAAGTGTTACTAAGTAAAAAGGATGCACAATAAATGAGCATGGCTAGACTACACAGTAGTTTCCTCCAAGAATAGAACCTTCAATCTTGTCTGGAAACATATATCATAATACATAGGAAACAAAAAGAGAAGCTAAACAACAGTATATTCTAGCACAGGATGTTTATAACAAGGTGAACCACAAGATGCTCAATTGTGTGGGTGAAACACTCTATTCTATAGGGAAGCCCATTAAGGCAGGAAGTAAGCAACTCAAAGTAGAGGCAGGAAGTCCCTGAAACTGCTAGGTTTACTAGCCCTCTCCTCGAGAATGTATATGCAGAGAAGACTGCTGACAGTCACCATCAGACAAGCTCAACAGCCTGGATAACACATAACAAACAAATATAAGCCAAGCTGGTTAGAAGAGGCTCAGGTCATCTAGACCCCCAAGAATGGACGACTGTCAACCTATAAGGCTGCCTGCAGGAAGGACTGTGTGCTCCATGTACCCAGATTGCATAAACTGTCATTACTTTTGGAATGGGATGTTGGTGATGCAGCTGTTTTTATCATTTCTTCTCCTGTAAGTGACCCCTTGGCTATGTTCCATAGACAACCCAACAAAAACCTAATGGTTCCTCAGGTTAGACTTCAGTGCACTTTGATGATATTAATTCTTTGGTCTGTTGTCAGTTCCTTATCTGGGTGAATAGATGTTTGTTTCACATTTCCAAATAATAGTGCCATACAACATACTATAAATATAGCATAACTTACTATCAGACTTAGATTGCTAAATTTTAGATCAGCATATTCAAATCTCTTACTCAAAAATGATTTTTAAGCATTGTTAATTGACCTCAGGCATAGCTCAAAGAATGGCAAGTGACAAGGGTTGGAAATGCTTTCTCATGCAGGTTATGCAATTGCTCTCTTTGTATTTTGTAACTGATGATTTGAACATTGTAAACTTCAAAGTAAAATTTCCACTTCAAAGTCCAAAGGAACTTCTTTTAAAAACGCATATTTAAAAACAATCCATGCTTTATTTGTATATATGACACACAGTAATGAAAACCATAAGATTCTGAGTCACATTGTTGCTGTAACTGAAGGCAACATACCTTTTATAAGTGGGAAGAAGGAAATAACGAAATAATGATCCTGTAATGTCTGCGATTTGATAGTTTTTAAAGTGTTGTTCTACAGTTGGGATGTTTGGGTTTTGTGGTTTCAGAGTTTTTTTTTCTCATGTTGGTTGAAGTCTCAAATTAATGTGTTTCATCAAGAATATCCTCTTTCAGTTCCCATTCTGAAAACCGTTACCCTGGGTCCCTATTATCACCAACACCAAAACATGGTGACTTCATTACCGAAGGAAATCAAATCAAACATTGTGTCTACCTAAACACCATAGTGCACATTAGGGTTTGCTCTTGGATTTTATGAGTTTGGACAAATATAGAATAAATTATATGTATCCATCTCTATAATATCATACAGAGCTGTTTCAATGCCCTAAAAGTCCTGTGTGTTCAAAGTCTGCCTAGTTTTAGATTTTTCCCAAGTATCATGTGATGGGACTCACAATATGCACAGTCTTTATGATTGGCTTCTTTTACTCAGCCATTGTCACTAAATTTCCTCCAAATCCTTCCATGGCTTGATAGCTCTACTCTGTCCCATAGATGTAGCTCTCTTCCATTAGCATGACACCATCTTAATTACTGTATCTTTCTGGTAAACTTTGAACCAGTTTTTATTAGTTTCCCAACTTTGCTCTTCAATTATGGTAACTATTCAAAGTTTTATTGGACACTCATGTAAACTTTAGAATGTAAATCTAGGAGATTTTCTCGAGTTTTGACTGGAATTGCACCTATTATATATCAACGTGGAGAAAAACTACTATCCTCGTTGTAATGAGTCTCCTTATATTAAGTGTATTTTTGCATCTATTTCCAATTATTTAATTTTTCTTTGTTTTTTTACTAGATATTTATAAGACTTGCATATATGTTGTCAGATTTAAACCTAACTTTTTAACTCTATAGGACACCCTCGTACTATTATGTTTATACATCCAAGCTGTACTTACTCATGACTGGGAGAAGTGGTTGACTTTTATCTATGCATCCAACAGTCTTGTAACAGATATTTATTATTTCTAATCACTTGGTTTGGGGTTCACCTTCTAGATCTCCTACATGCATCATCACAGTGCTGTCAGAGAGCAGGCAAGTTTTCCTTCTTTCACCATCCATATTTTGTTCTCTTTTTGCTTGTTTGATTGTGTTATCTAGGGTTTTCAGTTTAACTTTCAAAAAGGTCTGTGAGTGTGGATCTCTTTGATGTATCCCTGAGCTTAGTGAGAGTGGGTCTTGAATCTCCCTGAACAATTATATATATATATATATATATATATATGTATTATGTATATAATTTTATATTATATATATTTTATATAATTTATGAGACTTCCTTGATGCCACACCCTCCTCAATAATCACTGGTGTCTGGTTTTATTTGGCCCATTCAAATAGGTTTACACAAGAACAGGTAGGCCACCAGTTGAGATATACATACATACATATATATATATATATATATATACATATATATACTGTATAAAATTATATATAGTATTATATAGTATATGTTTATATACTATATAAAATAATTTATAATTTTATATATAACAAAATTAATTTATATAAAATATATAATATATAAATTATATATAATATATAATCAAAACTATATTCTTTATAGATAGTCTCTATCAAGATGACTATGGTTGCCTATATCACAAATTAGCTGGGGGTTGTTATATGAATAAGTGTTCATCCCCCTTTGCCCAGTGATCTGGTGATATCATCACTTGTTTCTATTCCTGTAGCTTGTTTATGTAAAGAGCTTAATGAACTGATTTTAAAATGCATTTATTTATTTTATGGGAGAAATACAAATGTCACGGCATCTGCATAAGATCAGTTGTCCACTTTTAGGATTTTGTTCTCTTCTTACATCACTTGGGTCTAAGGGATCAAACTCAGATCGTCAGGCTGAACAGCAGGTGCCTTTACTGACAGCCTTTGCTGATCCAAGACATTGCTTTTGAAAAGTGAACAGGCCATATATACATAGAGTGAATCTTACTCATTGTAGTGTCTGAATTTTTATTTTTATTCAATTCTTCTAATATTTCAAGAAGGATTCTTCCTCTATATCCTGAGAGATGAGGGTCTCTGTTTCTTTTCCTTTTTTTTTTTTCTTTCTCTTTCTTTTCTTGTGATACCTTTTGCTGGTTTTAGAGTTAAGGTAATGCTGGCTTTGTAGTATCAGCTAGAGAGAATCCACCTACTCCTGACATCTGGAAGCAATTGTATGGAGTTGACATAAACTTTTCCTGAATCTGCTGGAGCAGTTGTACTCACATGCATACTCTCACACTGAAACACACATATGCACAATACTCAGAAAAAACACACACATGTGCAATCTCATACACACATACACACACACATGCACATACTCAGAGAAAACACACACATCAATGTCCTCATACACAGATATACATACATGCACATACACACAGAAATACACACAAGCACTTATTCATACATAGAAACACATATGCATATACTCACAAGCAGAAACACATGTATGCACATAATTTTACAATATTTTTTATAATTCATTAAATGATGGTCCTTATCATCAACCTATATGAAAGCTGAAAAAGGATATTTGTAATTTTAATAAATAAAATTTTCCAACTTGGTGTTTCTTTGAGATGGAAGTATGAGTGAGCTGTTTGGTAAATACATGTGATGTTTAGGGCACAGGGCAGGCTTTCAAGGAAATAGATGGTGGAGCTGGAGGAAAAAATACAATTGTTGGGGTTGGAAAGATGACTCAGCGGTTAAGAGCATTGACTGTTCTTCCAGAAAACCTGAGTTCAATTCTCAGCAACCACATGGTAGCTCACAAATATCTGTAATGGGACCTGATGCCCACTTCTGGTGGGTCTGAAGAGAGTGACAGTGTACTCGCATACATAAAATAAGTAAATAAATCTAAAAAAAAAAAAAAAAAACAATTGCATGCAACACAATCATTTCAGTAAGACTGAAGGAACAACAAAATAGATGCACAGGTGATCCATCCTGAAGGATCTGAAATAAAAGAGGTGGAGACTCTCATGGAAAGATCAATACCCTAGAGTCAGATCGCAGACACCACAGACACCTACAAGCTCCTACACCTGACGGCAGAACGACCTAAATCAAATATATGTGGTCCAGTCCCAGATACATGCTGCTTTAAAAAAATAAATATGGAGTGAAGTAAAATAAATATGGGGAAATATACATTTTTATTTATATTTGCATCTCTCAAAAACACTAAAAAGAATTTTAGTCCACCAGGCACTCAGAAATGCATTATCAAATGCCAGGTCCTTGACTTCAGTCCTTTAAACTCTTAGCTGGTCTTTGCCCTTCCTTCCCATAGGAATTCAGTGCAGCCTGCCATCTGATGGCATCCCATCTCTGAACCACAACTTCCCTCAAGAAATTCTTCCTACTTGCTTAGCATTGAGGGCTATTTTAATTAAGAGACCCCCCCTCCCACTTTAACCACTCCCTTCTCTCCCCAAGGCCACCTGTTGGTGGAGGCGGGACCAATGACTGTCATGAACTTGTACTTATTCCCTCCACGATGGACGATTAGACTATAGTCCTAGGGGCCAGCAGAAAGAAGAGAAATGAGCAACCTCAGGAGGTAGAAGGGTGGGGAACCCTCTAGAAGGTACAGGAGACCTGGGAGGTGAGAGACTCTTAGGACTCAAAGGGAGGGAAGTGTTTTACAGTGGGAAGGTGTGCAGAGTCCACCTCCAGCGGAGGGACAGGACATCAAGTGGAGGGGTAGGGTTGCCATCCCATAGTCAAAAGCTCTGATCCAGAATTGTTCCTGTCTGAAGGAACTGCAAGGATAAAAATGGAGAAGAGACTAAAAGAAAGGAGGTCCAGTGACTGGCCAAAATTGGGATCCAGTTCAAGAGGAGGTCCCTGGGGCCTGACACTGTTACTGATACTGTGGTGTGCTTTCAGACAGGAGCCTAGCATGGCTCTGAGAGGCCCAACAAGCAGCTGAAAGAGTCAGATGCAGCTACTAGCATCCAGCCCAGGACAGAAGCTGGGGACCCCTGTGGTTAAATTGGAGAAAAGCTGGAAGAAGCTGAGGAAGAGGGTGACCACATGGGAAGACCAGCAGTCTCAAATGACCTGGACCCCTGAGATCTCTCAGACACTGAGCCACCAAATAGGCAGCATACACCAGCTGATATGAGGCCCCTGACACATATACAGCAGAGAACTGCCCTGGTATGGGCTCAGTGAGAGAAGATGCACCTAACCCTAACCCTTGAAAGACTTGAGACCCCAGGGAGTAGGAAGGTCTGGTGGGGTAGAGGTGGGGGATGGAGGACAATATCCTCTTGGAGACAGGGAGAGGGAGGATGTATGGAATGGGGAGCAGTCAGGAGCAGACCAGGAGGGGGATGAAGACTGGATTGTAAAAAAGGATTAAAGAACATAAGTAATAATAATTTAATTCCCCTTTTTAAATGCCTTATCAGCCAGCTAAGTACTGGTGACCTAAGGTACCCATTGTGTGTGATGAGTCAGGTTACCTTGTCTGTGCCACATAATACCACCTCTACTAAATTTTCTAGAATGAATTGTAAAGGTCCATCACATCCCTTTCTGTACAATTTACTCCTCCTGGGGGCGGGGGGGGGCGCTGTTGAGAAAGGCTATTTTAGAGATCATGGTACTGTTTCATCTAACTGCCCTCGGTGATGATATATATTTTTTTACGGTCTTGAGAGACTGATGCACAGCCAAGCATTCAGTAGGTATTGGTTGCATTGATGGATAAATGCCTTAGGGCTGGTTGTTCCATTCAGATCAACCTACATATGAGAGCACAACTTGAAGGAAAGAAACAACAAAGAACACCTGAACAAGATTCACTTGTACATCAACCTGTACCCAGGAATGTGTTAATGTGCTGGTATTACACAGTGACCACATGTCCTGAAAAGCAGGACAGAGATGGATGCTAAGGCTCTGCTTCAGGAAGGTAACTATCCTAGTGTTTCTCTGGACCCAACGATCCAAGGGAGTGGCCAGGGTCAGGGCTTTCTTTTATGACATTTGCAGGTCGCTGCTTGCTAGGTAGCCCCAGCCAACTGAACTGTCCAGCAAAACTTCCTGTTGTTTTATTTTTTTTTTCAGATTCAGTCTGATAAAGGTGAGGTGAGGAAGTCACAGAAGCCCATGTCCGGTTTCTCACATCTCTGCTGAAGGGAAGTCTGTCTTCATACAGGATGCCGTGGCCTAAAACACAAACCATCAGAGGTATGCAACCAGTTTTTCATTTCCTGCACTTAACAAAAGTTTTCTTACTATGTTTTCAAGTCAATAAACATCCCTCTGTCTTCCATGTCTGGGCTGTCCCTGTCTGCAGGTCTGAGATCGTCCAGTACATCATGGACCTGAGAGATGAGACACACTTGAACTCTTGATCAGGTTCAACTGCTTCAATAACTGCAGAATAGACTGTTAAGTTAAAGGACAAGCCACAAACAACAGTGTCCTGGAAAGCAGCCAGACGTCCAGTCAGTGTTTATATAATTAATGTAAAGCCTCTAAACCAGGAGGCAGACAAAAGGGCCAAGGTCCCCATCAGGATTGGTTCCCCCAGCAGCTGCCATCCTGGACATTCAAACAGGATGATGTGTTCAGACTTCTTGGAAATGTCCATTCTGGGTTGGCAAAGAAAAAGAACGTGGGGTAGATAGACTACAACAAAACAAACGGGTTCCAGCTGCTTAAAATTATGATGCTTTAAAAAAGAGAGAGAAAAAAGAAGAGTCCTTCTGAAAGTATTCTCCATTTACTTCCTGGACTTTTGCATTTTAGGTAAACTTAAACTTACATGACTTGCTCGTTTTAAGTACCAGTCTCTCCAAATTAAGGCTGAGACAGCATAACAACTCTTGGCAGCCATGCTGGGACAAAGATGCTGTCTCCATAACTTTAATTACTTTCTTTACTTAGTTTAGAAGCTGTGTGTTTTTAAAAAACCAAAACACATGACTTACCACCCAGAAGACTCTGACTACACTAAAACCATTTGACTCATGGGAATGCAACAAAGGATGAATTGGGACGTGATGCAGGAAACCTAGTATCCATGTGCCCATCTGCCAGTCACAAGAACTTGGGCACCTCTCTTCAGGCTTCTTGCCCAGCTTTTATATGGAGATGTGTGTCTCTTGATGTTCAATCCATTTTTATGATGTTTCTGGCATGGATTGCATTTCTAACATGTCTTAAAATGAACCAAAAACATATAACTAGGTCTCCCAAGTGGGTGGGGCTTTCCCAGGACATGCGCTGTGCTTCTTCCCACGCCTTCCCCACGTCTTCTTACAGTAACAGAGTGGGAAGGGCCTTGCTGGTTTCTGTGGCTTGGATCTCAGAGTCTGATCTTATTGTGATATTGGTACCTTCTAATCCCAAAACTCCCCCTGCTCCTAAGTTTTTTTTAAGTCTTTGGCATATCAGTTCAAATTACAATCATTCATCTAAATTCAAAGGGAAGTTTAAAATACATGGAATATTTTATAAGCTTTCTCCGTTAGATATTATCAAATGTTCAATGGTGAATACTAGTTGTTTGATATTCAACATATAAAAATGTCATAAAATGTTTACAATGTACAAACCCCTCGACACTAAGTAGAATGGCTAATATTCTTTTAAAATACCTACTTTATACAGAGACAAAGTTTGGAGCTGAGATAAAAGGATGGACCATCTAGAGACTACCACACCTGGGGATCCATCAGGCTGATCAATCAGCCTCCAAACGCATACACCATTGCATACGCCAGCAAGATTTTGCTGAAAGGACCCTGATATAGCTGTCTCTTGTGAGGCTTTGCCAGTGCCTGGCAAACACAGAAGCAGATGCTCACAGTCAGCTATTGGATTGAACACAGGGCCCCCAATGGAGGAGCTAGAGAAAGTACCCAAGGAGCTAAAGGGGTCTGCAACCCTATAGGTAGAACAACAATATGAACTAACCAGTACCCTGGAGCTTGTGTCTCTAGCTGCATATGTATCAGAAGATGGCCTAGTCGGCCATCATTGGGAAGAGAGAACCCTTGGTCTTGCAAACTTTATATGCCTCAATACAGGGGAACACCAAGGCCAAGAAGTGGGAGTGGGTGGGTAGGGGAGTGGGGCGGGAGGGTATGGGGGACTATTGGGATAACATTTGAAATGTAAATGAAGAAAATACCTAATTAAAAAATTTTTAAAAAATAAATAAAAAAGAGTGAAAAAAAATACCTACTTTAAATGACATGAGGTCCCATACCCTAGCAAGTCGGGAGACCCACAAATGACTCTGTGTTGGCCTTTTTGCTTCTGTTTATTGTTTTTTAAAAGGGAAAATCCTACCATCTACGTCTTTGTTTCTTAAACATACAGACAGACAGATACATACACACACACACACACACACACACACACACACACACCTTGGCAAATAAAGAGTTGTCTGAGCTGGGTTTGCTGATGCACACCTTTAATTGCAGTGCCCTGAAAGCAGAGGTAGAAAAATCACTGAGTTCAGGGCTAACTTCATCTACAGAGTGAATTCCAGGACAGCCAACGCTTACACAGAGAAACTGTCTTGAAGAAAAAGGGAGGGGGAGGAGGAGGAGGAGGAGGAGGAGGAGGAGGAGGAGGAGGAGGAGGAGGAGGAGGAGGGAAGGAGGAGACAGTTGCTAAATCTGATATATTTTCCTGATGCATTATTCTACAATGTAAGCAGAGATGAATGTTGTAATTCTCTAAAATAGAAGCATATATAATACATCTCAATTTTCCTACACAATCCTTGTAAATATACTCCCAAGTCCCACTTACTGTGAGAAAAGATTTGAAGGGCCTCAAACTAGGGACACTTCAGTGTGTCTCTGACACATGAAAAGACTTGCATAATACAGAATACACAAATCCATTTCATTCGGGAAGGTAGAGAAGTTGGCATTATCAGTTCGTACAGAGTGTGTCAGCTCTGGAGAGCTATCATTACCTTTATCCTTTAGGCTTGGGCATGCTCGTCCCACCCTTTGAATTCTCCCCGATGTAATACATAACAATGTGACATCAGTCTTGTGCAGGCTTAACCAGATGCTACAGGTTTCTAATCCAGCATTTTCCCCCTTTGCTAAATCAATTATTATTTTATGTAAACTGCTACCCACATTACCTCATGAGCTATCAGCCATGTGAACATTTTATAAAGTGCATTTGTAAGACACGGTTTAATGTTTTTAAATTTAACAAAAGTTTACAAACCTTTCCTAATGGAAATGATAAAATGCAAAATTATGTATCTTTACACAAGCACACAATTACTTGTACAAAATAATTCTTAGGAGAAACAAAAACAGCAAAGCTGTTCTAAAATAAAAAGACAGTTGCCAAAAGCTATGGAGTAAGAAGGTAAATGCCACTTGGACTGCACCTCCTTACCTTCTGTCATATAGATGTATTTTTCTACAAATGGTATTCAAGCTTTCTTTAAAACATATTCTGTTGACAGATCACTAGAGAGGTCTTGCTCATGTCTCTTGTCACAGCAAAGCACAGGCTGCAGGGCTGTCATCTGTCTGCAGGGTAGCTGCAGAGCTCGAGGTGAGAAAGCTGAGGAAAACCAAAAGACAGAGCTGAGTCAGAGATGCTGAGGATGAGGGTGAGCCCCGAGGCCTTCCTTGTGACTACCCTTGCAAGCTGCCCCTTTGTCCCACAGGAAAGAGGGGGTTGAGTCTTCTTGAGACCAGAGATCAGTTAGGTTCCCTTTTGGCCACATAGAACTCTAGACTACCCAAGACTAGGTCTACATTTCAAAGGGATAGAGATGGCAAATCTCCAAGAAGTCAATCCACATGTTATTACTTTACAGTGAAAATAAATCCTTTATATTTTTTATTTCATAGAAAAGCTGCCATAGGTTGATTATTCAGAATTCAGATGTGCATAAAGCCTCAAGTTATAAAGCCCAGATTGGTACCCAAGCCACTAGACTCCAAAGTGCAAGCTCTATACTCTGTAGTAACAAATCACCATACCTCCAGCATCTCCCCAGATTTAATAATCTCAATAGTCACTATTTGAATCACAATCCATTTAAAAATAAGAGGAGTGTGGTGGCTTAAATAGGCATGGCCCCCTTAGGCTCGTATATTTGAATCCTTGGTTGCTAGGAAGTGGCACTATTAGGAGCTATGGCCTTGTTGGAGGAAAGGGGTGTCTCTGGGGGTGAGCTTTGAGATTTCAAATGCACAGACCAGACCCAGTGTCTCTCTTTCTCACTTCCTGCTGCCTTCCTATGCAGATGTAGAATCCTTGGCTCCTTCTCCAGCACCAAGTCTGCCTGAGTGTCCCCACAGTTACTGCCATGACAATAAGGAACCGAGCTTCTAATCTGTAAGCCAGCCCCCATGAAATGCTTTCATTTGTAAGAGTTGCCTTGGTCATAAGTGTCTCTCTGCAGCAATAGCAATCCTAACTGAGACAGGGAATAATTGCTAGAAACTGGGGAAATGGCGTCAAAACAGAGGCTTAGTAAAGCTATACAATAAACAGTGACACTAAGAGTTAACATGCATATAGTAAAATATATTACACCAAGTAATATCTATTTGTGCACACACATAATAGTGCTTTGTTCTCAAAATACCCTATGAATTTCACCTTAATCTCATCATTCTACAAATCTAGTGACGGAAACTCAGCTTTACTGACTAAGGACATCCCTTTGACTGGATTCCCAGTTCTTGGTATGAAGCTTTCAAGGCTCAAGGCAGGTGAAATACTATGGAAATCAATATAAGTAGAAAGCAGGGATGAAAAGTCACAGATCATTCAACTCCTTTGCTGCAGTCAATAGCTACTGGGCACCAAGAACATCAGAGCACTGGTCCTATGTCAGCTGTCAAAGCGCCCCACGGGTGAGCAGGTCCACTGGGTCTGTACTGTGGTTTCCCTATGAAGTCAGCTGGATGCAGTACGTTGTTGCTTCTAGTGATGATACACTACTTTCAAGAAAATGTGCTCATTAAAGGGATCTGCAACCCTATTGTTGGAACAACATGATGTACTAACCAGAACCCCGGAGCTCTTGTCTCTAGCTGCATATATATCGAAAGATGACCTAGTCGGCCATCAATGGAAAGAGAGGCCCATTGGACTTGCAAACTTTATATGCCCCAATATAGGGGAATGCCAGGGCCAAAAGAATGGGAATGGGTGGGTAGGGAAGTGGGGGGCGCTATGGGGGACTTTTGGGATAGCATTGGAAATGTAATTGAGGAAAATATGTAATAAAAATATTAAAAATTAAAAAAAAATGTGCTCATGAGAATAAGATACGAAGCAGTTTTCCATTTGGTAGGAGCGACATATTATATTAAAAGGATTTCTTATGGAAGAGACTTTTGTCTGTGTTCTCAGTTGCTAAAACAGTGGTTGGCATGTCATAGGTTCTCCAAAAGCCATCAGTTAAGTTATTAAATTGAGGAGACCTCCTCTTCTTTTTGAAGTCACATCACATTTACACTGGCTTATGAGTACCCAGGTCCACTGATTTCCACTGTCCTTTTTGAATCTGGAAGATCAATGTTGAGCTCAATGCAAAGGCCAAAGGCTGCTGAGTACTGTGACACAATGTATCCAATTTACAATTTACGGACTTGCCTAACAGTGAGTATGCGCACATGTGCTATCTATCACACCGGGTGCTAATCTTCTAGTATTAATGCTGCTTATCTTTGACAGCTGTTACTTACCTTGAGTCTGCCCTATGACAAAACCCAGGCAAGCAGATAAATGCACAGTATTTCCTGCATCTTGTAAATTGCCTATGAACGCAAACAGAGCCCATTTCTGTTTAAGGAACAGCTCAGTTGTATTTCTCCTCAAATTACAGGATTCAAAATTTATCAGGGCTTACATAATTCCAAATGCTTCTTTAATGATGTAGCAACGAAACAGGTTAAGGCTAAACTTAATATAAATGAGTCAGACATCCCAAATAATTGCTAAAACAAGAAAGCACTGTGCTCAAACAGAAGCAAAAGCCTTTTAAAATGCATGCCAAGTTTAAACTTTGGGTTGGTCAAACTATGAGAACAGTTGTTCCATTGTGAGACTTCTGTATTTTATCATAAAACAGCATGGTTAGCAGTTATTCTGCATTCTAGGTATCCTATGACATCCCGAATGATGAATGCCTACGAGTCTCTAGAGCAATCTACTAGACAAGACCCTAGGTATTAGAAAAATGTAAATCATTGAAACCAATAGAATTTACTTTTGTGAGTTAACTTGATGAAGTAAAACTTTTTCAGTCTCAAAAAAAAAATACTCTCTGGAACCTATTTCCTAATTCTTACGTATTGCTTAAACATGACACTTTAATTGTGAGGGGCAGGGGAAAAGATCTACTGTGGACAGCAGCTTCCTATGCTAAGAAAACCCTGAACCCTCTTCACCACTCCAATTGAATGTGGTATTTCAAGAAGACTTCTGCCAGACTCCAGATAAGCTGCAATATTTATTCTCTTTTTAAAATTTTTATTGGTTGTTTTATTTATTTATATTTCAAATGTTATCACCCTTCCTGGTTTTCCCTCCAAAAAACCTCCTATCCTACTCCACCCCTGCTTCTATGAGGGTGCTCACCTACCTACCGACCCACTCCCTCCTCACTGCCCTAGCATTCCCCTACACTGGGACATCAAGCCTTCTCAGTATCAAGGGCCTTCCCTCCCACTGATGCCAGATAAGGCCATCCTTTGCTACATATGCAACTGGAGCCATGGGTCCCTCAGTGTTTACTCTTTGGTTGGTGGTTGTCTTAGTTAGGGTTTTACTGCCATGAACAGACACCATGACCAAGGCAATTCTTACAGGAACATTTAATTGGGGCTGTCTTACAGGTTCGGAGGTTCAGTCCATTATCATCAAGGTGAGAGCATGGCAGTATCCAGGCAGGCATGGTCCAGGCAGAGGTGAGAGTTCTACATCTTCATCTGAAGGCTGCTCGTAGAAGACTGACTTCTAGGCATCTAGGGTGAGGGTCTTAAGCCCATGCCTGCAGTGATACAACTACTCCAACAAGGCTACACCTACTAATAGTGTCACTCCCTGGGCTAAGCATATACAAACCATCACAGTGGTTTAGTCCCTGGGAGCTCTAGGGTCTGGTCTGGTTGATAGATACTGTTGTTCTTCCTATGGGGTTGCAAACCAGCAAGAGGCTCCCAGGACCCAACAGGGATAACATTAGCTGAAATACCCAACAAAGGTCTCAGTAAGTCGTGCAGCAGTGTCTGGCAAAGCTTGGTGGGAAGCAGTATTCTGTTCCTTGCTCTTCATTGTTGGGATTCAGTCCATTTGGGGGAGTCTCCACAGCAGCTGTCACCACGACTGTCCCAAGCACACTCATGAAGTCAGCGGCTGGGACCTGTCCCGGTCCAGTTCGCAATGGAGAAGGTGAGATCTCAATGGAAAAACTGAAGGTAAAGCGTTATGTGTCCGGAAAAAGACCAGATTATGGCCCTATGAAGTCCTCAGATGAAGAGGATGAAGAATTTCAGCTCATTAAGAAAGCTACGGAACAAGAAGCTGGGCCCAAGGAACAGGAGGAGGATGCATCCAGTGACCCCTGCCTTCGGCGTTTACAGAACCACATTAGTGAAGATGTGGAGGAGAGATTGGCTCGACAGAGAAAAATGGTGGAACCTGAAGTAGTAGGAGAGATCAGAGCGGTACCATGACATGACGTGTCAGCGAGCACAGGAGAGAAAATAAAGAAGAGATGAAAGGCATGGAGATGGAAGATGAGGGACGCTCTCGGGAGGAGTCTGAGTCGTTAGAGTCTGAGGAGTACACAGACAGCGAAGGTGAAATGGAGCCTTGACATAAGCCTGTCTTCATTTGAAAGAAGGATCGGGTGACAGTTCAAGAACGAGAACCTGAAGCTCTGAAACAGAAGGAGCTTGAACAGGAAGCAACGCGTATGGCTGAGGAGCTGCGCAAGTACACACCCAAAATTGTAGAAGAAACCAAGAAAGAGCTAGAGGAGAACGAGCGGTCCCTTGCGGCCCTGGATGCACTCAATACCGATGATGAAAATATTATTAAGTATTATCACCGAGGTACCTTCTTCATGAACGAAGATGAAGAAGTCTACAAGAGAGATTTTAGTGTGCCTACTCTTGAGGACCATTTCAACAAAACCATTCTTCCAAACGCAATGCAGGTCAAGAATTTCGGTGCACACCCACCTTGTAGATCAAGATACCACTTCCTTTGACTCTGCATGGGGCCAAGAGAGTAGGCAGAACACAAAATTCGTGAAACAAAAGGCAGCAGGGGTCCCAGATGTAGTTGAATGACCCTCTGCCAAGAAGAAGAAAACCACCTAGACTTCAACTACTTATTCCAACTGTGGGATACAGGGGGATCTGGTTCTCAATTTTCTTTAACTATCGTTAACGTAATTCTTGTATAGAACTTTCCAGACTTGCGGCCATAACTTGTGTTTTAAGGCACTTTGTAAGAGGTTTGGACTCATTCTGAGAAACTCACAGAAAAGCACTAAACAGGTAGGATTAAAGACTTCCCACTTAAAACTGTTTCTGAGAAATCAGGTTTCTCTACCATAGCTTCCCATATCGACTTGGGACTATTCTGAGTTTGTTTTTCCAGCCTTGATCAGAGACCTACCTGGTCATGTGAATGGATGGAGCATTTACTTCTTCCTTAGAGCTCTGAGGAAATCCAAGCTCAGTCTGACCTGTTTTTGCATTTGGGGTGTTGAAATTACTCTTCTAAGTAAATATACTTTTTGATCTGTTAAAAAAAAAGTCACAGTCTCCTTTCCCCATTCTCACTTCTTCCTTCTCTCTCCCAGAGGCTACCTCTGTATCTCTGTCCCCATTAAACTACATGAGACCTGTCACATGGTGTGTTTCTCATTGGGACTCACCACTGCCTAGTCCTATCACTAATATTAAAACCGCGAAAGATTAAAAAGAGATGAAAAACAAAAGGAAGAGAAAGCAGAAAAGGCAGGCTCAGGAAGTTATGCTTTTCAAAGGGCTTGTGTGCAACACAAGAGGAAATAAGAGCAAACCCAGTACTGCAGAGTCCAAAGCCAGCACCAGAGTCATTAGGGACAGTGACATCCCTCATGTCACCTTATCTCCTAGCATGAAAAGAAACAGAAGCAAAGGCCAGGGTCTCTCCTCAATAAACAGCCAGAAAGCCTGCTGTGAAAGAAAAAAAAAAAAAAAGATGCACTGCTTGTAGGAACTTGTTTAAAATAACAGGAATTCAGATTGAAAAGTCACTGATAAGTGAACTTCTAATAGGCATTTTAAAAATAGAGGCTGGAGGGAAAAAGGGAAATGGAAGAGTGATGTAATCATACTTCAATTAAAATGTGTAAAAACACATTTCAAAATCGGTAGAAAATTTTTAGAATAATTACATTTTAATCTCCATAATACTAAATAGAGAAAACAGGTCCAGAAAACAATGCAACAGCAAACAGCAATATTTAGCCATCAAATGAACAAAGTCTTGACAATATTGATATGAAGCAGTGCTTAACAAAAAGGGAGAGTGGAAATTTAGAAATTCTATCTCTCACTGTAAAGTGATATAAACTGTCAAGAGGAAACCTGTGACCCCCAGACAATGAGACATAATTCATCTTAACCTAGAGTGTCAGCCTCCCACCAACAGGAGCCAAGAGGCAGCCTCCTGTGGAAGGACACTGCCTGGGAGTTACTCTTGTGATGATGAAAGAGCGAGCAAAAGTCGCGTGGGGAGGAAAGGCCTCATTTCACTCACAGTTCCATGAAATGGGTCATCAAATGCACTGATGGCAGGAACAGGGCAGAATCCTGGAGGCAGGAGCTGAAGCAGAGGCCATGGAGGCTTCTTCTTACTGGCTTGCTCCCGGTGTGTCTTGCTCAGCCTGCTTTCTTATAGAACCCAGGACCACCCACCCAGGGCTGGCACTGCCCACAATAAGCTGGGCCCTCCCACATCAATCTCCAATTTTTAAAATGTCCTACAAGCTTGTCTACAGTTTAATCTTACGAAGACATTTTCTCAGTGAGGGTCCCTCCTTTCCAATAACCCTAGCTTGTGTCAATTTGACAACAAAATAAATAAATAATAATGATAATAATAAGCACAATACCTACCTCCACAGGAAGCCTGTCATTGTTCCAGTTCACAGTATCCTAAAGAGTTACAGACGTTCACTTGACAGCTCCCTTCCTCCATCAAGATAATCAAGGTCACACAGTCTCAGAGTCTCTCTCAAAAAACTGAGAGGGGAGCACCACTCATTGCAAGCCTCTAATTCAGGAAGTGTCAGCTGAGGTGCTTACTGGGTGGTCTGATTTCAGGATCCGTCATACGGAGAGCCATCTAAGAAAAGGCTAAATGAAGCACATCTTTGGTTATAGAGCAACCAGCCTCTGTGACACCTCATGAGACACTTCACTTGAAGCTGCCCTTGCCATTGTAGGCAGGAGCTATTCCACCGTAAGCAGGAACTATTCCATCTAAAGTGGGAGCTATTTCCCCTTAAGCAGGACCTATTCCACCTTAAACAGAAGCCGTTCTACCTTGGGCAGGTATTATTCCCTGAATTAGACAGATACTATTCAGATTGATCATAGCAAACACCACACATTTTCCTCTGTTCCCTATAGATCAGAGTGAGCCCAAGCCAACCTACTTCTGCATTGAGGTAAAAGAGACTGTTTAAAGGATTTTCAACATTGCTAAACCCAGAAAACATTCATCAGTTCACCAGACTGCTGACCACCTAGGTTCAAAGGAGCACTGCTTTGAAAGCCATTTCCTTTTATTCTCAGTCTATGAACACAGTCCAGGCAAGTCTGTATTTACACATGATGTTTTCACGGAGGAAGACATGCTCCTTGTCTCCATCACCAGACGGGTTGAAGGCCCGTTGACTGGCTTGTTTGACACTTTTCAGAAATAGTATTTTTAAATTATCTCTAAATAACTGACCACAACTGTAGAACTAGGCAATCCTGATTGCATTCCCCTTCCTACACTGCCTCACTGTTCTGCACTCCAGACTTGCTAGTAAACACTCTCAGAACACAGTGGGGTTTTCACAAGGGTTACCCTTTGTAGAAACCATTACACTCTTGGCTGCTGATCAAACTGCACCCGACGGAAGTCTTGCTCTGTTAGCTCAATGAAACTTGAAACTAAAAGGTCTTTTTCAAAATACAACCCTGGAGGTTGCTTAGCATGATCCAACACTGCTAAGCCATATTATTTGGCCTCAGATTAATTTATCATTTTAGGGATCAAAAA
This sequence comes from Mus caroli, assembly GCF_978045245.1. Lineage (NCBI taxonomy): Eukaryota > Metazoa > Chordata > Mammalia > Rodentia > Muridae > Mus > Mus caroli. Next base: position 6,227,233 of record NW_028227270.1, read on the forward strand.
TCAATCTATGGGGGTTGATGAGATGATTCAATGGGTATGGTGCTTTTCTACAGTTAAAAAACAAAAAGCTACATGTTGTTGAAAGGAACAGTACAAAGTTACTTCTTTCACTAGTCTAATATTCAACCCCTTCAGAGATCTAAGAAGGATATATTATAATCTAAATGGACCATGTATCAAGCAAAATGACAGATTTATACATTCCCTAGAAGGACACCCTACTAGGTTCCTAAATATGCCCCTCAGCTGTTTGTTCATGGGTCTGAAACCCAACATTTGTACCACGCACTGCAACCCCAGCACTGGAGAGGCAGAGATGGGTGGATTCCTAGGGATCCCTGGCCAGGGAATCAAACTTATTTACCAAGATCCCTGCCAATGAAGGACCCTGTCTCAAAAAAATGGAAAACAGCACCTGAAGTTTTCCTATGGCCTCTGCTCATGCATGCACACACACACACACACACACACACAGGACTTTATTTTCACTCTTCTATACGTTTTCAATAATAGGATCTTAACACTTATTATTTTAGTACTCCGTATTCCGACGGCAGATATGCTCTGTAAAGATAAGACAAACTTTTCCTACTTTAGTGAATTTCTTGTTTTTATGGCTATGATCACTCACCCAAGCAATTCTGTCCTAATTTTAGATGTGTTTGATTTAGTATAATGTTGTTGGAGCCTTAATCACTTCTGGGGGAGTCTGGAGTTAATATTTGTTAAGATAGTTATTCATGTTTTGTGAAAAAGAATCATTCTTCACATTTGCCCAATTCATAACTGTAGCAGTTGTTCAGCTTGGAATCTTTGAGATGAAATTAACACTTAACATTTCTCTTATAGCTCAGACCCCATACCACAGTATAAGCTAAGCCCTAACTCCTCCTCCTTTGGAACATAATATTATGCCTTGAAGATGACTGACTAGATTGGAGAGTCAAAGGCAATCCTCTGCTCACTCCTCTCCTCTAAAGGGACCGGTTAAGATGGTGACATTGATATTAACTCTCCAGGCCTTGGGAAGCTATTCTACAAAATACATCATCTGTTTCCTGCTTCAGCCTGCAATCTCATTTGCAGCCAAGTGGCCTGCTCCTGGGTTCATGGCTTTCTTATCTCTCCAGCTCCCATCTGCAGCTGCACGCCTGCTAATTCTGTAAAGGCAACCTGATGTCCGCCTCTGGGTTTCACCAATTTTATTGTTCCTCTGACTCAACTATAATCTCCTGTCTTTTGTCATCTAAATTTTTTGTATGCTTATTGTTCTGTCTCTGCTGGTTTGGATTTTTAGCCTTAAATAACAGCGGCACCCTCTGTGAGTCAGCCCAACCCCCACCTCTTTTTTTCAGATTCTCTCCATATGACCCCCCTTTAGCTCCTTTCTTGCTTTCTTTCCAGCTTAAAACCTTCATTCTTTCTACACCCTGACTGGAGTTTACTGACTAAACTAGCCAAATTGGTTTGCTGTAGGTTCAGTGAGAGAGCTTGTCTTAAAAACCTAAGACAGAGGAACAATTGAGGAAGATATCTAAGGAGGACCTCTGGCTTCCACATGCATACATATATTGACCCACATGAACACATATGCGTGAGTGCACACACACACAAACACACACACACACACACAAAGGAAATATCAAGCTGGCAGTACAGGCACTGGGTTTGATCTCCAGCACTGAAAAAAATAGTGGTAAAAATAAGGGCTAAAAATCAAGTTAACAAAAAGACGAGGAAATTTACTAACATTTTGCAGACAGTTTGATCAAAGATGTACACTTGTGCTTACATGTTTCCTAGCCTTGGAAATTCATAGGTACTGTGATCAAGCATCTGGTAGGAGTTTTTAAATTATTAAACATTACATAAAATGCTAGCCAGCAGTTATAAGACAGGTACTTTCCAGTTTCTCTAACTATAATACATCCATCCCCCTGCGTGCATGATCCTTCAATTACTGTTTTGCATTCTCCAACAATATCTAGTCGAACCTGTACTTCATTCCCAAAACACTGCTGTCAAACCCCACTCCTTTACCTACCACCCTGGTTTTCCATGAGTCATCATCCAAAACATGAGGTGACTGTAGAAGTGCAGACCCTACTTCCAGTAAAATAAATCACTCATGACAATTAGAAAGCACATTGCACTCAAAACTAATTTAAAAAAAGAAATCCACCACTTTGCTTTGGTCTTAAGAATGCTTGGGCTGGAGACATGGCTCAGTGGTTAAAATCACTGGCTGCTGATCTTCCAGAGGTCCTGAGTTCAGTTCCCAACAACCACATGGTAGTTCCCAACCATCTGTAATGGGGTCTGATACTCTCTTCTTGTGTGTCAGCAACAGCATACTCATATACATAAAAAATAAATGAACACTTTTTTTAAAAAAAATATATGTTTCATTTGAATATTGTTTTCATTAGAGATCTCTCTGAAGGATTGGAAGATATAAAAGTTAGACAGTACTAATATCTTTGGGGTAGCTAAAACCCTGTGTCACATAGTACTTACAAGAGACACTATGCCTCATTAAAGGTAAAGATCATTATTAGAGAGGCAAGACACGTATGGCTTTTCATGGGCTTCTTAAAAAAATCACTGTCTTTTAATCAAGGTCGATTGTTGAAGTTAAAGGTCTTCTTGTAGAACATATGACAAAGGAGGGTTGGGGGAGGGGAGATAGATGGATAGATAGATAGATAGATAGATAGATGATAGATATAGATAGATCATGTGTACAAGGGTATTGAGGAGAGAAAGTAAGCCTCATATATACGGACTGCATTAAGTGAAAGCTTTTGTTATCCCTCTGGATGATAGAATTTTTAAGTATAAGAATAATAAAAAATAAATACTCTTGAATTTTATGCATCTTATCAAGCACTCTGTCCAACACACATGACTATATTAGTGTCCTTAGCCTAACATTGATATTTAATATCCTCAATACTTACTAAAATTGTAATATGACTAAATAGTGCCCTGGCACTTTAAACATATGGATAGGAAAGGACACAAAAACCACACAATTTAAATATTAATTTTACAGATGGAAAAACTAAACCTGAATAAGGTGAATCAACATCTCATGGCTCACACAGACAATTGCTTCTCAATTCTTTGGGCATTTTCTTTTTCAATGGAAGGAAGCAGCTATGGTTTTGTGATTTGCTTCCAGTGTGGAGGCCACGTCTGCACATGATGTCCATGTGTTCCTCTAGCCCAGAGTGTTGGATAAATTTACATTGTTTTCAGAATGGCAAAATGCCAAGACTTTACATTTTCCTTATGGGTGTCCCAGAATCTGACATATATTTAGCCACTGGATGTGCCAGGCCTTGTGCTGTGTACTTCATCCATACCTTTTCACCTTGTGTTTGCGATGACCTTTATGGATACTTCTGCCCCAATTCTGCAAAGGAGGGGGATGACATTGGTGAAATGTGTGCTCTAGCCTAGATAATGTAAGAAGGAGGTGATACAATGCAACATTTAAACACAGGCAGTCTAATGACTAAGGTTTTCTGTGTTTTCTTCCATCACTAAATCTCTCTATCACAGTCCAGGGATAAAAGATGGAAGACAAGTCAAAGACAAGCCAAACTGTGGGAATAATCTTGGAACAGTCAACGTGGTACCTATGCATTTGCTTCGAAAAACTAACGTAGACTCAACTCTGAAATCCTTCCAGGATATGCTCAGTACTGTTTCTATTTGGGGTAGGGGGAGAATATAGAAATATACTAACACAGGCTTTTATTATATAATCTCCATGATCAAAAGCCTGGATATCAATTTGGGATGTTACCTTGTTGAAATAACGTACCCTAGTTTGTATATTAAACCTAGTCTGCTAGCATAAACTGTTTTAACTTTAATACTATATGTGTATTATTTAATACTATATATTTATTTGCTTTCATGTATGTCTGTGCACCATATGCATGCAGTACCCAAGGAGACCAGAAAAAGGGAATCAGATTCTATGGGGCTGGAGTTACAGAACGTGTAAGCTGCCGTGTGGGTACTGGAAATCGCAGGGGTCTTTCAAAGAAGCAGCCAGTGCCCTTCTCCTTCTCCACTTTCCATCTCCATAACAACAATAGTGTGTGTGTGTGTGTGTGTGTGTGTGTGTGTGTGTGTGTGTGTGTATTCTGTTTGTTTGTTTTGCTACTTTTTTGTATTAAGTTCTGGAACCTCAAAAAGGTTGGGGAATAGTACCTGCAAATTGCTGGGAACCCTGAAATGCAATACTGTTTTGAGCTTGAGAAATCCCTTTGACGTGGCCTAATTTCCTAATTTCCAAGAATGTATTCCACTTTAATAAATACCAAGTCTCTCCTTTTCTCAAAATCTGTGATGTAGTAGAGAACAGGCAGGATCATATCCAAGCAATAATTTTGAGTTGGGTAGTAATAATGAATTTCAGTTTACTAGGACTCAAGCTGAACCTAATGATATACCCAAAAAAGAGGGTGGTGTTTGCCCATTGGCTTTCAAACTGCTCTTCAAGATCCAAGTCTCCACGAGAAATAATACCATTGGACAGGCTGGTTCCATCATCCCTGGCCCTGAGACTCTTCAGAAGTTACCCTTAATCTCCACATTTTACAGTTTGTTTGTTTTTCTTTTGTTTCTAAAATTCATGGGCAACTACTGGCATCAGACTATTATGGGAATCTCACTACCTTTTCTCTCCATGAATAAAGGAGAGGTAGGAAAAATGCCTTAATAATGGGATTATGTTGCCATGGGAGGGGAACTCAAACTGTTTAGAGGCCTTCAATTAGAAAAAAACACCTTGTGCCTAGGTTAGATTAAGTAATACCTGTTGTCCAATTTTAGTGAGTTTTTCAATTCCAGATGTCAATCCCTATGCTAGAGAGAGAGAGAAACAGAAAGATATTCTTCAAGATATTCAAACATGAACAGTGATAGTCTCATTTTGTTTTTTATTTCACTGCTTTCTTTGAGACGAAGTCTCACAATATAACCCTGTCTAGCCTAGAACTTGATATGTAAACCAGATTGGACTAGAACTCACAGAGATCCACCTGCCTCTACTTCTGAGATTAATAGTGTGTACCAGCTAACACTGGTGATCTTAATGGTACTTCTTTTGGTTTTTATCAAGACAGGGCTTCTCTGTGTAGCCCTGACTATCTTGGAAATATCTCTGTAGACCAGGCTGGCCTCAACTTCAGAGATCTGTCTGCCTCTGCCTCCCAAGTACTGGGATTAAAGAAGTGTGTTACCACCACCTGGCCCTTAGTGCTACACTTATTCTGTAAATAGTAACAGCTTTTGCCAGCTGTAATTTGTAACTAGAGTCCTTTCCTGTATGCTAGCAGGATTCCTGTTACAACACATATGTCAAGCAAGAAATTAGAAATATGGTAGTCTAGGGATGTCAACCTTGAGATGCTGATATTTCTTCCCAACAGTTTAAATTGTGCTGAGTAGTCATTCTGAGTAGCCATCTCTCTGACATAACAGTACCTTTCTAAAATAGGCACTTCATTTAATTAACCAGATATATTAACGTGCAAATCCAGGTCATTAGTGACAATGACGTGAGGACGGATGAATACCTCAGAATCTGGGAATGCTTCATCTCTTTCTGGCATAGTGTGTGCTACTTTGTCAGTTCAGAATTGTGAATGAACTGTGATTAAAGGAAGTTGCTGGCATTTCCCTCTCATGGAAAACAAGTACATATATGGATATATGTAACACATGTACCTGTATGTAATAGTATGCATGCATATATGATATATGCTCATAAATATAATATATGTAAGAATTTAAATATGTAACAACTTTTACTCTGTGAACATATCATATCATTTAATATCTTTCAATCAACTTTAAAACCACTAAGAAAATAATTAGAAGAAAGAGAGATACAGACATGAAGAGAGAAAATAATAGCATATTGTACTCTAAACGTGAGATAACACATGAGGGAGCCTGCCTCAAGGATAAGTTGGTAAGATCTATCAATATTGAATGTACAAAATTGATGTGTATCATTTCTTAACAGGGATTTTATGTGGAAGAAGAGATAGGTTCATGGTTAAAACCCCTTGCTGCTCTTTCAGAGAACCTGGATTCAGTCCCCAGCACCCACAAGGTGGCTCACCCTGTCTTTATCTACAGTTCCGTGGGATCCAATGCCCTATTCTGGTCTCTGTGGGCACCAGATACACAAGTTCACAGACATACATGTAGGCAAACATTTATAACATATAACTCAAAGTATAGTTGTGAGGTGCCATGTGTGTGCTGGATGCCAAACTCAGGTCCCACAGAAGAGCATCATGTATTTCTTTCTTTTTTTATTAGACATTTTCTTTATTTATATTTCAAATGTTGTCCCCTTTCCTAGATTCCCCACCGAAAACCCCCTATCCCCTTCCCCTGCTCACCAACCCACACACTCCTGCCTCCTGGCCCTGGCAGTCCCCTACACTGGGGCATAGAGCCTTCACAGGTCTAAGAGCCTCTCCTCCCATTGATGAGCAACTAGGCCAGCCTCTGCTACATATGCAGCTGGAGCCATGAGTCTCTCCATGTGTACTCTTTGGTTGGTAGTTTAGTTCCAGGGAGCTCTGGGGATACTGGTTAGTTCATACTGTTGTTCCTCTTATGGGGCTGCAAACCCCTTTAGCTTTTTTGGGTCCTTTCTCTAACTCCCTCAAAGGATAATAAATGAAAAACTCCAACACAAGGAGGAAAACTTCACCCTAGAAAAATCAAGAAAATAATCTTTTAACAAACTGAAAAGAAGATAACCACAAAAAAACATAATTCCACCTCTAACAACAAAAATAACAGGAAGCAACAATCATTTTTCCTTAATATCTCTTAATATCAATGGACTCAATTCCCCAATAAAAAGGCATCATGTATTCTTAACCACTGAGCCATCTCTCCAACCCAATAAACAATGCCTTTTTATATAGAAAATATTTGGACTGCTGAGCCTACCTGTTACCCTTCTTATTCCCAAGTGTCTTTAAAATTACAGTACAGAAAGTAGATGTAGAATTCACTGACTGCATAGAGCCAAGAAAGCAAGAGCCTACCTCCCAGCAAAGGGGAAGCACCAAAGATGGACCAAAGGATTCATCAACCCTTGAGGAACATGAGAAGTCTGCCCTCCATGCATCAAGACAGACAGGAATATATAAAGGCACACAGATAAAAACCCAAAGTCTACGCACTTAATGGGGTTTAAGAGGATAGTTATTAGTTATACAAAAGCTAAATGTTGTCTATCAATTTATGACATAAATGGTCATTATTTGCAAAAGCATAGTCATGACAACATGCCTGTGAGATGGAAATGTACAGGGAGAAAGGAGGGAAGGTATGTGAGCAGGGGAAACTGGAGAGCATAAAATTTAATTACCACAAAAAGATGCTAAAACTTCATAGTGTTGGCCAACTAGAAATACGAAAATGAATCAAATGCATTAATGCAATACAAGAAACTATGACCCTGAAAGATGAACTATAGGAAAAACACTTCAGTATGATGGGAACCAATACCCAAAAGCAAAAAAATAAAAATAAAAAAAAAGTTACATTAACAGGTGATTGGATTAATGTACTGATGATGCACATGTCTACGGATGTCTGTGAGTGTGTTTCAGGAGAAAATGCAATCATAAGGGCTCTACTCTAGTCAACGGTTCAACCCACTGATTCAAACTTTGAGTAGGAGGTGGTAGAGTGGCAAACATTGAACCTTCTTGGAAGAAGCTGATATCTGGCCAGGTGGGAATTCCTTGTTCTAGCCACTTTTCTCTTTGCTTCCTGGCTACCATGAAGAAAACAGCTTTTTTTCTTCCATATCCTTCTTGTATGATTTTTTTTGTTGTTCTGACACAAGCATAAATACAGTAGCATTAATTGACCATGGAGTGAAACTCCTATTTGAAATGGTTTTCTCTAATACTTGTTATAGAAACGAAAATGCCAACCTGCAGAATATGGGAATACATTTGCCAAAATTCATCTGACAAAAGGCTATTACCAAAAATATATATGGAACTAAATACACTTAGCAAGAAAACAATGGTAATAATCTGAGTAGATAGTTCTCAAAAGAGGAAATACAAGTTTCCAGCTATATGGCAAAAGAGTTAAATGTTATTAGCAATACAGAAATGCAAAGTGGAACTATAGGGAGATGCTGTGCTGTGGTATTAGAGAATGACAGTTGTAGAAAAATGACATCAAAGAGCTGGAGAAAAGAGAACGGTTGGCAGTGATGTGAATTAGTACAACCATTATGAAGAATGTAATGGAGGGTCCTCAACATACTAAATGTGAGCCTACTGTCTGGTCCAGAGACTCTATTTCTGGGCATATCTCCAAAAGAAATGAGAAGAATACCAACAAGCTATCTATTTTAGTCCTACTCAAATAACTGATCAAGATATGTAGGTAACCATCAACAGATGAACAACTATATATATATATATATATATATATATATATATATATATAAATGAGAAATCTTGCAATGTGACAAAACAGATGGAACTATAAAATATTACATTAAATAAAATAAGCTAGATACGCAAGAGCAAGCACCACTTGTAGGCTGTCATGTTGGCTTTCATTTTTTTAAGAAGCTTAAAAAAATGTTAAACTGAAAGTAGGCTAGTGATGTCTGGAGGATGAGAACCAGGCAAGAGTTGACAGTAAGGATTTGGCTTCCATCTGTGAGTATTATACATCTGTATGATAATATCATACTGAATTTCATAAGTGTGTATAATTTAAAAGTTAATAATAAACAGTAATGGAAACAAAATATTACTTTAAAATATTATTTAAAAATATTAAGGAGATAATGGGAAAAACTACAAAAGTTGAACACCACACCCTTGGACATGGAACTGGAACTGAGCTAGATAGGGAAGAAGAAACTGCAGGTGTTTAACAGGAAACTTCCAGCCTTTCCAACTTTTAAATGTCTCACTTGGTTTAAAACAAGAGAATTTCTGGGAAGGCATAGCTTAATAGCTAAACAGCACTTGCTACAGAAGCCTGACATCCTGGGTTCAGATCCTCAGAACCCATAAGCCAGCCCAACATCTAAAACCCCAGTGCCACCAACCAAGATGTGATAGGCTGCTTCACACAACTAGATGGAAATCTCTAGTCCAGCTAGCTTGACCTATGCACTTTCAGAGAGACCTGGTCTCAAGTGGAGAGTTGAAGACCAGCACTGGAAGTTTGTCCTTTGACCTTCACAAGCATTTCCACATGCACACATAGAACTTACATACATACTCTAACACTCATACATCACGGGTCTCACATACATACACACATGTCAACAATAACAACAACAAAAATTAAATATAAAAAAGGGAATTACATATCTTAGGTTACTGAAATAGTTGAGATATTATTCTGGAAGCAAGTGATATAGAAGTAGGCCAACAGAGTTGAAGTTTCACTTTTTATGGACCTCAACACCAGTAGGTTCTTTAAAGGTTTATTTACTTTTATGAGTTTACAATTGTAGCTGTCTTCAGACACACCATAAGAGGGCATCAGATCCCATTACAGATGGTTGTGAGCCACCATGTGGTTTCTGGGAATTGAACTCAAGAACTCCGGAAGAGCGGTCAGTACTCTGACCATCTCTCCAGGCCCAGAAGGTTCATTAAAGGAAATACTATCTTGTTCATTTCTGTAATTTCTAGGGAATAGAATGGGGTCTGGCTATCATAGATGCCCTAAAAGTAGCTGTTGGACAAAACATAGGAGACTACAGACATGTTACTTAGTAAACTCTTGCTGGATTAATTGGCATGGGCGGAGAGGAAGGAAGTTCTAAGGAACACTCAACTTGCAAAAGGCCAAATGTAACTGGGAGATGTGCCAAATAGTCACATTCTTAGGAAGCCAAAGCCAGAGCAAAGCCATGTCAAACCAGTAAGAAAGGGAAATAGAGTAAAATATATTCAAGGTGATTTTTTTTCATTCTGTTAGAGTGGAGCTTGTGAATTCAGAATACTGGATGCTTATTTGATATTCTAACATAGATAAAGTTCAGTGGTTGATATCCAGATAGGTCTGATTCTCATTACTAGGCATATTATCAGAAAATAATACGAGTCCTTGAGTGTGCATGTGTATGAGTGAGTGTAACATATATGTGTGTGCATATATCCATGTGTGCGAGCATGTGTGTATGTAAGTGCATGTGATTATGTGATTATGTGTCTGTGGCCATCTGGTGTTGATGCTTGGTGAATTTTCAGTCACTCTGTGCCTTTTGTTTTGTTTTGCTTTTTAAATAGAGCATCTCATAGGACATGGAACTCACAGATTCAGCTGAACTGGCTCGCCAGTGACTTCTAAGGATCTCCCTGCCTCTGCCTCCCTGGTGCTGGTTTACAGCTGTATCCTCATTGTACTTGGCATTTATGTGGATGCCAATGATCTAAACTCTATGAAAATGTCATAATGAGAGCAGCTATTGTAAATACTAAATAAGCAATAAATTTAATAAGTCAAAAGAGGAAATAGTCTATTTAGTGATTGTGGTTTTAATGTTGAAATATCTATCCCCTATAAAATAGTGTTTTGGTCACACAGTCCCAATCTGGAAATGGACCATTAATTGAAGCTTGATAGAGAAAGAGGTCATTGGGTTGGGACATTTCTTAGTGTAGTACCACTTTCCTGTTCTTGCTCTGATTTCTAACTGCAAGTGCAATGTTACCAGACACCTCATATTCTGACTGCCATGCCTGTCCCAAGACAACAGATTCTATCCTTGCTTAGAATGTAGGATAAAACAAGCCCTTCCCCACTTAAGTTGCTTCTTGTCAAGTATTTGATCACAGTTATCAAATACGGTAATTAATATAGAAAACCAGTGTGAAGGAGTGGAGCTGTTGCTATGATAAATTGGATAAAGGTTCATAAACCTTTGATACCAGTTCACAAAAGGGATGTGAAGTAGTTGGGAATCACAGACTAGAAAAGCCCCAAATGCCATAGCAAAGGTTTTAGGGGCATTCTGGAAGATCAGCAAATCAAGAAAATTATGGACAACAGAGACACTGCTTATAGGGTTTCAGAGAAACAAGAATTCAAATGGGATATAGTCTAGAGATGTTTTGTGTTATGTTCTGGTAAGGAATATAGTTATATTCTTCCCATTGAGTGAAGATGAGTGAAGATGAATTCAAATCAATGGACTAACATCTTTAGTGAAGAAAATCTAAGACATCCAAAATGTGTCATGGTTTCTGTACACTGTTGTCATCTGAGTCTGCAGTGAGAAACAGAAACAAGACAAGTAGAAAAACAAAAAACAAAAATAGCTCAAGATATAGACAACTTTTGCTGCCAAAACATCTGCAATAGTAACAGAAAGTAGCTCTATTAACAAAACTGGGTTCTTCACTGGAATCATAGGGAAGGTGCATGGAGGGCAAGACCTAAGAAACACTTCTTCAAATGTGGTTGAAAAGGATGGAACCAAAATAACTTAGAATAGTGCCCTGGGAATTCTCTGCTAAAATAAAAAACAACAACAACAACAAAAACCCACCAAGGAACTTGCACAGAAGTGGATGCAACTGTAACCCAGATAATAGAATTTGGTAGCACCAAACACATGTACAGGTTTTAGAAACACAAATGTCAGGAGAAAATGGACCACAGAACATCAAGTCTTGCACAAAGATTACAAACAGCCTTGAAGCCTGGTAATATAAAATAAAGATATCACATACCTTACCAGGAAACCTTGAGATACCACTGTGCACAACTGTAAGGATGCAGCCTAAATTACGAAGGAGACCTCTATATTGTGTGGCTATTTTATCTGGATTGATAAATTCCATTCTAGGGAGAGAAGTTTGACTCTTTAAGGCTCAGGAACTAAGCGAGATTTATAATGTTAGGGAAGTAAACAAACGTCACAATTTTCAGGAAACCCCTGAAACTTACCACCCACATTTTCTGGAAAGTGGACTCTCCAGCCAGCCATGTTGCAGCCTGTGGTGAATACAGGGAGTTCCAAGGATAAACTTTCCCAAGTTACCATCCGTACTGAAGTGGGACTGTCAAGTGATATAAATGACTTGGAGTCGTCTGCAGTGTTGTATAGCAATTTCCTCTGAATTGAACCAGTCCCTCTTTGAGGACACTTATTAAGACTCGTGACATAATGGAACTTTGAGGACTCAGGAAGTAAAGAAAAACTAAGAAGTCTTAGGGAGCTCCTTAAGTTTACAAGACCTAAATAGCCCATCGCCAAGGTATACAGACACTAACCAGTGCAGAGGTGAGAAAACTTTCTGATTGGCTAAGCTTAAAGCCATGGAAGAAACTCCAGGGATGCAGCTTGTGTAATAAACTACCATTAAGAGTCGGGTTCTGGAGATGCAACTGTAATGAATATTTGTGGGATGTGTATTGATAAATAGTCCTATAACACAATTGATATCTGAACAATGAGTAATCGGACCAAAGATGAGTTATAGAGGAGTGGTTGCATGGTTCCTTCAAAGGGTGTTTAGACATGCAACCCAGGCTAAACTATGTGAAGGTATCCATGGGTACACACTCCATATGGCTACTTTTCCACGTGCAATGGTTCCTACTGAATCGTCTACTTCTTAACTCTCATGTGAGTAAAATTCTCGTTGGCCTATTGGACTGAGCATCAGTCATCTACTTGCTCATACCCAATGACCCCAGCAGTGCCTTTCCTTCCTCCATTGCCCTCCAGTCATTGATATTCATGGGGTCTCATCTGATAACAACCATGTGCTCTTAATGACTTATGTGAACAAGCCCATCAGAGGCTGATTTCCATTTTAGTTGTCTTCTCTTCATCCAAGGATTTGTGTAGATGGTCTGTATTAAGAGAAGCCAACTCAACTCAAGCAAAAAAAAAAAAAAAATCTATCTGCTAGGATAAAAACAATAGTAGCATCCTGTCTTTCTACCAATTATCAAAAACATACAAAATAGAGCTGGCTTGTTGGTCAACCAGTTATGGATAAATTTGGGAGGTATTATTAAGGTTTTTAAAAACAAAAGCTTTTGTGTCCTGGTTTGCAAAGTGCTGACTTTCTCCATTTTCACTGTTATCTCTTCCTTTCCTGTTTGTTCATAAAATTGGAGTAAAGTTTGAGGTCATCTTTGGCATGCTTCTCAGACACCCTGTGAGATGAATATTTGCAGGAAGTGTATTGATATATGTCCCTGTACTGACCTCTCTGGAGGAGGCGGGAGAGACCTGGAGATTAGTTAAGATGCTGTTTAACCTACATCTCAAAAAACCCTATATCTAGATTGCCTTGAGGCAAGAGGCAAGAGTGTCTATACCAGGCTGTAATTATTCATAAGTTGGGGACTAGGGGTTAGAGGACAGCTTGGCTAAGCGTTGCCATTAAAATATTAGCATCAGGATAATGGGCTCTGCCACCCTGAGAGAACCTGCATAATGATGCAAAGCATGTCTTACAAAGGTGCCTATCTACTAGGAAGATACTCTCACTACCAGGTTGAGTTTGAAAATTAATGCTTATAGAACACAGAATATATCTAATGGTGTTTAGTGGAATGTGTGTGTGTGTGTGTGTGTGTGTGTGTGTGTGTTTGAGTCCTCTCTATGTATTCTTGACTAAATATTGACATTATGGGGAGACCTAGGTTCTCCAAGAATTGGTGGGATCATCTTAGTGGGAGGTCAAGAGATTAGGATGTTTCCTTTCTCTTTATAACCCTCAGAGCTGGGGTGCTAAAGTGATGGCTAGCTGAATGTCCAAAACCCCTCAGAGAAGCCATGTGGGGGAAAGAGAAAGAGAAAGACTGGTACATATCTGTAGAGAGTGAAGGCAGCAGAGACAGAGTACAATGAAGCATGCCTACCCAACCCCAACCCCAAATTTTCATTGAATCCCTCAGAACCACATCATTCTCTCTTCTTGGTATCCTCACCAGCAGGCCTGTGGTTCTTTTTTTTTAATTGGATATTTTTTTCATTTACATTTCAAATGTTATCCCAAAAGCCCTCTATACCCTCCTCCTGCCCTGCTCCCCTACCCACTAACTCCCACTTCTTGGCCCTGGCTTTCCCCTGTACTGGGGCATATAAAGTTTGCTAGATCAAGGGTCCTCTCTTCCCAGTGATGGCCAATTAGGCCATCTTCTGCTACATATGCAGCTAGAGACATGAGTTCTGGGGGGTACTGGTTAGTTCACATTGTTGTTCAACTATAGGGTTGCAGACCCCTTCAGCTCTTGGGTACTTTCTCTAGTTCCTCCATCGGGGGCCCTGTGTTCCATCCTATAGATGACTGTGAGCATCCACTTCTGTATTTGCCAGGCACTGGCAAAGCCTCACAGGAGACAGCTCTGTACCCCCATTTTTAATGGGGTTATTTGAATTTCTGGAGTTCAGCTTCTTGAGCTCTTTGTATATATTGGATATTAGTCCCCTATCAGATTTAGGATTGGTAAAAATTCTTTCCCAATCTGTTGGTGGCCTGTTTGTCTAATTGACAGTATCTTTTGCCCTACAGAAGCTTTGCAATTTTATGAGGTCCCATTTGTCAATTCTTGATCTTACAGCACAAGTCCTGTGGTTCTTTAAGTCAGAAGAAAAAACTGGGAAGAAGATAGAGAAATGATTGATATAAACAACAAAACTATAATGGAATGTTACTGAATACCCATGAGCAGCAGCTAGTTTCAAGCATAGTTAGTGAAAAGCTACTAGATCAGGCTGTTTTGACCCCAGCATAAATTTAGCTTTCCCACTGGCAAGTAAGAATGAGAAATTTTCTCAATAAGAACACAACTGTACGCATATGTGCCTGTGTCCTACTTTAGAGCTTTATATCTATTGCATATGTGTTATTTCTGAGTTAAGTATATGATGTCCAATACAGCTCTTATACATTATTTTGAATTTTTTCTAGAAAGGGGCATGAAGAATTCACAAAATTTACCATATGCCAAAATTGCAAGTGAGTGACAATGTGGTTCAAACCTAACCTGAGTCCAGTTTACTTCAACTATTCAGTATGCTCTTTGGTAGTGTACTGGGATCACATGCTGGCCCGGTGTCTTATCCTTGCTATGAAAACTTAGAAATTGTGGAATTTATTTCCCACAACCCAGAGAATTGAAAATTCCAAAGCAAAAGTGCCAACAGGTCTAATATCTGATGAAGACTTCTCTCTCTACTCCCAAGGTGTCTGTTGCTGAGTTCTCACATAAAGCAAGTCAGAAAGGCAAATAGAGAGAATTACTCCCATCAAACAAATATATAAAAACACCTAATACAATTTACGAGTGCAAAGCACTTGACACTTGGTGACCTCCTCAAGCTACACCCATCCATGATGTTTTGTTGAAGTAGAGCTTTCATGTAAATTCAGAGAGAGAAACCATTATTCAAGTCATAGTACTAAGTAAGAATGTGTTCAAGGATCCCTGATCTATTTTTAGCTTATGGACACTGTTATGCATAGCCCCAAATCAGAAGTCTGTGTCCAGACATAAAATATAAGTCCCACATTGTTAGTTCTCCATAGCTGCTTCAGATCCTAGCTCTGAGCTACGCAGGGTATGAAGCTGCTGCCTGGGGAGTCACGCCACAGATCTCAAAGAAGGGAGCCTAAATCCAAACCCAGAATGCTATTTCTATCTCTGACCTAGTTAGTAAAGGAAGAGGGTGTGGTGGAAATGAATGGAAATAATTTTGGTTTTGCATGAGCTGTGTTTAATTTACCTAGATTCATGTAAAGTTGTGACTAGCATCTAGCTAGTCTCTCTAACTCACTCTCTAACTGAGCAACATTTAAAAGATTACAATATTTAAAAGGTATTATCAGAAATCACTCACTTACTAAACATGGCCTAAGTATTCTTGTGCTTATTTTAGAAATGTTTACTATAGTTGTGTGGCTATTTTTGCTTCCCTCATTGCAATACTGTTTTCATCAAATAGACATTCACTGCTTTCCATTCTCTGAAAGTCCTTTGTCCAGTGTGAGCTCTTGGGCACTGACCTTTGAAGTGATTCATAATTAAACTACTGAGTGCTGTTCCCTTATTTTTCAACCTCAGAGTTAACCAGTAACAGCTAGAATAGTCTGTGACCTATAAGATTGCTAAAAACTTTATAATCATTAGAAAACAGTGTTCTTCTCTGCAAACACACCAAATATTAAATGCCCAATTCAAAGAGAAAGCAAATAATAAGGATAATTGTTTCCTGTATATGACTGTATAATCTGAGTCTTAAACTATGTGTTAAATCAAATGGCTTATTGATTATATTTCACTGTGTCCACCAAGCACAGATATTCTTCTTGGGACAGAGATTAAGAATGGACAAGAATCTCACAGTTTTGTAACAGAATTAGATGTAGAAATAAATGAATTTAAATTGACTCTGGGAATTGTAACAACAGAACTATGGACATAATTCTGGGAAAGGGGGTGTTTATTTCTGTGAGAATGTCAAAGAAATATCCATATAACTGAATTCCTAAATGCAGGTTGAAATAATAGACTGATCATGTTGGTCTCATACACAACTCTATTATCTGCTATTCACTTAATTAATGTCTATCTTCTTCAAAAGCATCATTCATATGAAGGCCTTATTTTGACTCAGAGTATTTCCATCCATAATTAGATTCTCCATACTGTAAAAGGGGGCTTTGAGTATTTTTTTATTATTGAATATTCATAGGAAAAGTATCCCTCAAGCGATACATTCATATAACTGAGTTGGCACTGGGGAAGATTAGAAATGTTTTAGAACAAGGCAACAGGAGGACATTTCAGGATAGGGAGAGGAGTAATATGTGCAAAAAGATGGGAATATCTCTGATTATCATTGGGATCTAAGACCAGCACACACACTTTGGGAAGACTATGCTAAAAACAGAAGAACAACAGTATACAAACCACGTGCCCATGTATGAAGCCATTTCAATCAAATGTGCCCCAGAGTCATGTGATAGGAAGTCACTAGGCTTTTTAGTTTGCAAGGAACAGAAGCTCACTAGAGTTGTTTAAGAGACTTATATTCCAACAATAAACGAAAAGAAGAAACCAAAACCAATAGCCAATGGCATAACATGGAGACCAGTTAGACGTCACCCACGACTTTGACAAGAGCACTTTTGTTACCTTGATAACAGAAATCTGATGATTAATAGAAACACAATTATTTGCTGGGGAGGAAACAGAAGCACTGGTAATTAGCTGTGGTTTCCAAAAGCTAGGAAAGAAAACGAAGCACCCATGACAGTAAGATGCTCAGGCTCTAGGCTTCAAGATGTGAACCAAACAAATAACACTTGTGGGTACAATATTGCACACACACGTGCCACATCTGACCTCAAGTATAAAAATGGGTATCTGTTGTCCTTTTGAATGAGAATGAAAGAGAAACAGAGGGGTGAGTGACAGCCCAGGTTTCACAGGTTTGCAGTTGTGGCAAGGCATTTAGTAATTGTGAAAGAGGAGCCAGTAAAAGCAATCCTGCCGTAGTGAGGACCTAAGTTCACTTACTCTATGTAACTATGGCTTTGATGAGCCTCTTTCACATGAAAGAGGAACACGGAAAGCAGAGTCATAGACTTGCTGCATAGTGCTAAGGAGATGTGGCTCTTGAATTTCAACAAATTACATTTTCACTTCAACCAGGATTGCACATGTTCACAAACATTCCATAGGTGCAGTAATTTCAAATTGTGATTACAAAGCCTAGTCACATCTTGGAAGCCAAATTGTATGCAAAGTCAATACTGAATTTCCTAGACATGGGAAGGTATTTTGTTGAAAAACAATGGAAAATGGGTTAAGTAAAAACAAAAATGCCAACATCATGATGATAAGTAGGCAAACAATCTATAGATAGGTAATGATTGGTAGGTAAGTGATAGATAGACAGGTAATGATTGGTAGTTAAATGATCTATATAGATAGGTAAGTAGATGGCAAATATCTAGACATATAGGCACAATAAGAATGTGGAAATTTATTTAAAAATTCACAAATTAGAAACACAAAAGATACAATTTTTAAAACAATTTTTATTAGAAATTTTCCTCATTTACATTTCAAATGCTGTCCCGAAAGTCCCCTCTACCCTCTCCGCCCCCGCCCTGCTCCCCAACCCACCCACTCCCACTTCTTGGCCCTGGCATTCCCCTGTATGAGGCATATGATCTTTGCAAAACACATGAAACTCAAGAAGAAGGAAGACCAAAGTGTGGATACTTCATCCCTCCTTAGAAAGGGGAACAAAAGATACAATTTTTATAAACAAAAATATAATGTGATAACAAAGTAATATCTTGAAGTATAGAGCTGGAGAATTCCAGCATAAAGAAAGTTGCCTTTAAATCTTCAAAACTTGATGTGTGTTTTTTTTTTTTTCTATCATTGTCTTCCCTGGGATTTTTAATTTGCAAGGATCAGAAGCTCAGTAGAGTTATTTCAGAGAGATAGGCGGGTAAAGACAAGTAGAAAATGAGACAGTGTCTCCAACATTTCAAATTTCTTGAAGGAAAACAAAATAAAAGCATGGGGATCTAACACTCAGTGTGTTAGATAACGCACTGGTCTCATTCTGCATTACACATGATTCGGAATATTTCTGTAGGCTTAGCCAATAATCTACTGACTACAAAACAGTTACTATCATACCAATGCTCTTATTTAGTTAGTTTGCTTACCAAAGTATTTATAGAAAACCCTGACTAGGAAAGCAGGTTTGACAAGGCCGTGTTTTTCTGCAAAACTGTAGCATGCTACAAATGGCATCAAACGTTCAAATGCCGATGGTTTTATCCTCAAATGAACTGCAATAACTTTCCTGAAATCACTCCCTGGAATTTGCAACTGTTTAGAAATGGAATTTTAATTAAAGGGAGAATCTAGTACTCTGTGCTACACTAGAATGAAAAAAATCACAAAATTTCAATTTAGTTTTAGGTTGAAATGAATAACAAAAAGGAAAAAGAGAAGTGAAAAAAAACTAACATTTTTGAAAGCTTAGGGCATATTAGACGAGTTTACTTTAACATGGAAGTTAGGAATCAGAATAGCCCAATAAAGAAGAGTTGTTTAACTGACAGATTTCAGACGTAAGGGCTTTGAAACAGTTGTCCCAGTGAAGGAGAGTGTCCTCAAGGGGTTTATAGTGACAAGAACAGCATGCATTTCCCACAGCCTGATAGGCCAACATAGTGAGCAAGTGTAGTGCGATTCCACCAGCAGCCCCAAATGCAGAGGCTAGGATTAACATTTTAAAGTGTTTACATAATAACTGGTATAAGGTGAGTTCATAATGTGCACTAGCAACTATTTTTATTACATGTTTTATGTGCATTCTGGTTTTGTTTGTGTAGGTGCGCTTGTATGTACATGTGTGTATACATGTGTGTGCACATGCCTGTGGCGGTCATAAGGCTATCTTGGTGTCTTTGCTCCCCCAGTGCTGAAATTGCAAGTGTGAATCACCACACCTGGCTTTTTTTTTTAAACATCTGGAGATTCAACATAATAAGCTTCACTACCTCTGCAGTTCTTTATTACAATTTTTGACCTGATATTCTTGGCCAAACATCCTGGCATATGGGGTGGGTGCTAAGGTTTTGAATGCCACATATTACTGGACAAACTCTGAGCTAACACAGGCCCATCTGAGATTACCAGACTATTCAGGCCATGGGATACACTATCATAGATATGGCTATCCTTTGTGTTGCCTAAGAGTGCTACATGGTTTTCATTTTCATTCCTTTTTACTTGTATATGTATTTATTTATATTATGTGCATGGGTGGGCTTCCTGGTTTCCACAGAGACCAAATCATTGAGATGAGAGTTACAGATGGCTGTAAGCTGCCATGGGGGTGTTGGAAATTGAACCTGGGGCCAGTGCTCGTAACTGCCGAACCTTCTCCCCAGCCCTTTTAGATGCTTTTAGATGTTCCCCAAAGTTGTCTAATACTTCCTATACAAGTAAACCACCCGTTCACTGCCTCATTGTCAAAGGAACAAATGGTGGTATATTTGCCAAGCTCCCAGTATACTTTTTAGAAGAAACTCCATAGTTTGCATGTAATCTATAGCTTGAAATTTGAAATTTTTATAAATGTAATCATTTATAATCAGACATTTAACATTTTATTCTAAATCAGGCAAGACTGTTCTTTGTCCATAAAAAATAAAAATAAAAAAATTTAGTGGGTTGAGTCTCATGAATTAAAGACTATCTCTTGCCAAACTTGACACCCACTCTAAGTAAATCCCAGCTTTGATGGCAAGATAAAAAAACATTAGGATATTTGTGATCGCTGACCATAAGCAAATGCATCTTCCTCTGCAGGAGGGTAAAACTAATATCAAACCTCATTTGAAAATCCCTAAAGATTTTGTTCAGACACCACCCATCTTCTTCAAATGAAAAGCTGGAAGAATCAGAATAAACATATCAAAACATCTGGTTTTCATTTCCTGGAAAATGTACATTAACTTCTTTTAAGCTCAGGCAGCAGTCTTTTGAAAAAGGCTAAGAGTGATATAAAGCCAAAAATGTGTATCTCATGGGATTGTGACATGAGGTTCTGGTTTCCCATGTGCACATATGCGCACAATATTGTGAATGTGCCTCATTTCCTACAAGTGACCTATTAAGGATCCAAAGACTCTGGAAGTCTTGAGAGATTTAGGGTATAGCGACTAGTAGTTTCAAAATCCTCCAGTATCTATGAGTAACTTAGGTAGGACAGCTCCCCTAAGGTGAGAAATCAGTGTGTAACAATTGTGCATTTAGGTCTTAGCCTCAGCTCCTCCCTCTGCAGTCAGGCCCAGAACCCTTCAGCGGGACGGATGCAGTCACCATGGTTTTCCCTAATCTGCAGTGTCGAATCAGTAGCTCCTAGTCATGTATAACTTCTTGGATGACTGTGATGGGTACCCATGTGCAAGCAGCATGTAGCAAATTATCTTGTGGATCTGGTGAGGACAGTGGGATCCCAAGAATCAGAAGGCTTTTACGCATGACTCATGAGCTTGGTGAATCTTCTGAAGTGGAACAAAGAATACACTGAGTAAGCTCTTTGCTATGTGAGGAAGTGTTTGACTTTGAAGTCACACTTGACAATTCTATTTCTATTCTCTCACCACCAAAAGTGCCAACTGTATGCGAAAGAAACAATCAAAACGCAACAACCCTCCCTCAACTTCACATCAACCCAACCTACTGTCATGCTGCACTGGGCGTCTCACATTTGTTTTCTCGTTACCTGATTTGCTTCCGTCCTTGCCCTGTTGTAGTCTGCTTTGAAAGACCACAGGATGCTCCCATGATGCTCAGTCAGATGATTCCATCATGTCTTTGCTAAAAATCCTCCACTGGCTTACATCTCAGAATGAAATACAAGTCCTGTATATGAACTACAAGCTTCTACAAAGTCTGACTACATCTCCTGCCTGGCTCTGCTACCGTCTTTTCACTTCACATAGGACAGTTTTCTAACCATGCCACGGATGCTTTGTTCTTCTTCTACAGCCATCTTACCCTTGCTTTCTAGAACACAGGGATGTCATAGACTACCATAGACTACGCCTCTCCAGGGAAGCCTTACGTTGAATGCACAACTTCTAATATTGTGGCAAAGGGAAGTAGGGTTGGGAGAGGGTGGGTATAGCTGGTATTTTAATCACTCACGAGGGTGAGTTTCTCATAGCGTGATAAGCAGCCATATAAAAAGAGGTAGAGAAATGGGACCCTTTCTCCCTAGCACTGTGGTAAATGAAGATAAAACCAAGATAGTTATTTGCAAACCAGAAAAAGATCCATCAGAAACTGGATCTGCTGGCTCCATGTTCTTGGCATTCTCAATGGTCAAAACTGTAAGAAACATTGCTTAGTGGCTTGGCCTGATGCTGCTTATATTCTAATCCTAATACTGGTTCCTCAGAACCTGGTTGCCCAGAGACAAGAGAGTCTACCGGTAGACCCAAGTGACACTATGTGACCTTGCCCCCAAATTATTTATGATTGGTGAATAATAATGCTGACCGCCAATAGCTGGGGAGAAGAGGCATAGGCAGGGGTTAGGGTTCCCCAGCTTGGGGGTCAGAGGAGAACAATGAGTGGCAGAAGAAGATGTAGGGGGAGAGAGAGAGAGATAACATGGGTTAGAAATCAAGAAAACATGGCCCTGAGAGCTGCCCAATTGGAGTTAAGAGCAACCCAAATGAAACATAATAAGTAATAACTTGAAACATAGTAATATCGATAGGAAAGTAGATTCTAATAGCATAGAAACAATCAAATAGAGGGTAGATATCTGCCCAGTTCTTGTGCTGTTCAATTATTTTATTATGATTTTTATTATAAATAATAAAAGTTGTGTGCCTTTTGTCTAGGAACTGAATTGTCAAAGGCAGGGTAGAAACCTCAGGTTGGGATTAAATAAATTCTACAATACATTGTTTTTGAAATAACATTTTTTTACAGTAACCTAGACTGGCAAAGATAAGAGGTGTCATGTTACTTCCCACCTTTTATTAATTTCCTATTTCTCTCCACCAAAATCAAAGCTTCATTTTAAAAATGAGTTTTCTTTTCCTTGTTCCTTACTATATCCCCCAGACATATGCAGTAATATATAATAGAGACTGACATAAATTCATATGGCAGAGTAGAAAGCATTCTCTCATGGTTAGTAGGAAGCTAGATAAGACTTCGGAGCTCTGTTGTAGGAAGAAAGTTTCCTTACATTCAAGCTCTTTCACTTCCCCTCCAATGTTTATTTCCCTTGATTTGAATGATGAGAAAGTGGTCCAGTGCAAGTTTTGGTTTTGGTTTTGGTTTTAACAGAATTTTTTTCCATCTGGCAACACACATCTTGTTTAGCCACACTTCAAAAATTGAGACTCATAGAATGGGACATCTAGCAAAGAGCTAGGAAGCACCTATTCTAGCGCCCTGAAGACTCCTCTGATATTGTAAATGGAGGAACATAATTTGCTCGTGACATGGTCCCTTGTACAGTCTGTTTCCCACCATAAAACTGAGTTGTATGGTTGTTTTGTTTTGTTTTGTTTTGTTTTTACAATTCTCTGAACATTAAGCCAATAGACAAAACAAATGTTTTAATCAATTAAATTTTTTTTCTCTAAATATTTCTCCTACACTTTTGGCATTATACCCACGTATCAACTCATAAGCACTAAGGACTACCCAAGCAAAGAGCAAAGAGATGGAAACAGAGAAACCCAGAAGTATTTATTGTAATGCTGAATTAATCATAGACATGTGAGGATAATTATGATTACATTTTGTTGATATATAAGTTTATTTTCTACTAGTACAGTTTTTCTACTTTATTTAATGGATATAATATTCTATACAGACATTGTCTTTAATGTATGATATCTAGAGAATAAAGTTCTATTTGCTGCTTCTCTGATCGCTTTTTACATCCCAGACAGGGCAACATATACTCAACAACTTATACCCAAGAGAAACACACATTTTTAAAATTAAATTTAATTCAATTTATTTGTGCTTATTCTCTTTACATTTACTCATTGTCCCCCCTCGAAGTCACCCCTTCCCATAATCCATCCCCTATCCCTTCTTCCCCTTATCTTCTCAGAGGGTTGGGTTGGGACCCCTTGGGGATTCCCCTACCCTGGCACATCAAGTCTCTGTGAGGCTAGGCATATCCTCTCCCACTGAGGCCAGACAAGACAGCTCAGCTAGACAAACATATCCCAGGAACAGGCGATAGCTTTGGGATAGCTCCTGCCCCAGTAGATCAGGACCCACATGAAGACCAAGCTGCACATCTGCTACATGTGTGCAGGGAGGCCTAGGCCCAGCCTGTGTTTGTTCTTTGATTGGTGGTTCAGTCTCTGAGAGCCCCAAGGGTCCAAGTTGGTTGACTGTTGGCCTTTCTGTGGAGTTCCTATCCCCTGTGGAGTCGACAATCCTTCCTTTTATTCTTCCATGAGCTCCGTCCACTGTTTGGATGTGTCTCCATCTGTATGAGTTAGCTGCTGTGTGAGTTAGCCTCTGAGAAGACAGCCATGCTAGGCTCCTGTCTGCAAGTATAACAAAGTATCATTAACAGTGTCTGGGACTGGTGCTTGCCCATGGGATGAGTCTAAAGTTGGGCTGGTTATTGGTTGGCCATTGCCTCACTTTCTGCTCCATCCCTGTGCTGCGTGAGGAACACACTTTCAAAGTCACATTGCTGATTGTAAATATGGGTAAGTTGAAAGTGTCTTTTTGCTCACCTACTACTTTATTTCAAATATCTAGGTTTCCAATTACTTTATTTTTAAGTTCTAGTTATATCTTTTAGTATATGAGGAATACTTACTAAAAATCAATTTGTTGAAGAGTACAGCTTCCCTGGTATGCAATTTTTCTATTTCCTCAAACAGGCTCATTTTTCAGATCTCTATGTAAACTTTCCAGGATTATTTAGAGAAGTATGTTCTCTACTTATCTGCTGTGACTGATTTGGGGGTTGAAGGACCCATTCGCAGAGGTTGCCTATGAAATATCCTGCATATCAGGTATTTACATTACAATTCATAACAGTAGCAAAATTTCAGTTATGAAGTAGCAATCAAAATAATTTTATGATTTGGAGTCACCACAACATGTGGAACTGTACCAAATGGTCTCAGAATTAGGAAGGTTGAGAAACACTGATTTAGAGAAATAGAAGGGAAGGGAGAGGTAGATGACATTAGGTTAGGTTAGACTGGGTATATGGAAGATGATAGGAACACACATTCATATATGCTGTGATCTAAGAATTCAGGGATTCCAAAGAAGATATGAATCAAACCTCAATAAACTTAAAAGGAGACAGAAAAACTCTCATGTGATTTCTAATAAAGCACAAATATACAGCAAAAATTAATGAGGAACGCAATGCAGAATTTGAAAACTGAAACTGGTAGAGATAGAAGTAGTGACAAACGTTAAGCTGAAATGAAGCCGGCATTGAAAACCTCAGGAACCCGATTAGTTAACTCAAGGGGAAGCTGACCAGGAAAGTGGATCAAACAGAAGACAAAGTAGAGGAACAGCACTATGCAAGCAAAGAATAGTTTTCAAAAATAATTATTTTGGGGTTTTTTTGTTTTGTTTTGTGTGCACTGTGTTACCTGCACGTGTGTCTTTGTTTCTTGTGCATGTATAGAGCCCACAGAGGCCAGAAGAGGGCATGAGATCTCCTGAAACTCCCTAGAGACTTGTTGTGAGCTGCCATCTGGATTCTGGAGAGCAAACCTGGATCCTATGGAAGAGTGACAAACACTCTTAATCACTGAGCCATCTCTCCAACCCTGGAAAAAATGTTTTTTAACACACAAAAGGCATATACAGGAGCATTAGCAAACCACTAAAAGACTCAATCTTTGAACTGTAGGCTAGAAGAAGGAAAAGAATCTCAGGTCAGTGGCATAGACCATACCTACTACAAGAGTATCATAAGAGAACACTTTTTTTCAAACTAAGTAAAGACACACCCACACAGATACAAGAAGCACACTCAATATCAAATAGATAAGACCATAAAAGAAACTCCCCACAGCATATTATAGTCAAAATACTAAATACACAGAACAAAGAGTATGTGGCTGCAAAACGTGGATGGGGTACCTACAAGTCACAGAAAAAGATAACCCACCAGAATAACAGCTGGTTTATCTAGGAAAACTGTGAAAGCCAGAGGAGCTTGCAGCGATGTACTCTAAGTTCTAAAACACCTCAGATGCCAGCCTATACTGCTGTTCTCAACAAAACTATCTGCCACGGTCTAAAGAGAAAGAAAAACAAATAGGCTAAATTTATGTCACCAAACCAAGCCTTCAGAGAATACAGGAAGCAAACTTCAGACTGGAAAGAGGAGTAAACATTGCCAAGAGACCAGAGAAAGAAAGTGACGCTATAGTTACTGAAACATGAAATAGACAGAAGAACTCAAACAGGAAAAAAGCCATTCATCAACAGAAATATATATATATATATATCATTAATAATTTTAAATATCCTCAAATCCACAAACAAAGGATATAGGTTCGACAAATATATTAAGAAATACAATCCATCTATGTGCTTCTGACAAAATCAAAAACAAAAAAACACTCATCCTCCTTTCAAGGACAGGTACCACTTCAATGTGGAAATAATGGAAAAAATGTGTTGCAAGCAAACGGGACCAGACTCAAGCTGGTGTCATGTCATTATCCTAATATCTGATAAAATAGATTTTCATCCTTCTTAAAAAGACAAAATGTTATGGGGTGTTAGGAAGATAGCTCTGTCATTAAAGTTCTTGCCTTGCTAGGGTAAGGGCATGAGTTTGAATTCTCAGTTCCATTTAGAAAGCTGGTGGGGACAGTGTGCCTATCATACCAGCACTGGAGAGCAGACAAGATAATCCCTGATGCTTACGGCCAAGCCAGTCTAACCAGTCAGTGAGTTCCAAGTGCAGAGACACTCAACACAGATTGGTTAACCAATACTAAATGGTCAACCCTGAAAACATACATACAAGTAACACTGTGTGTGTGTGTGTGTGTGTGTGGTGTGTACATGTATATGCATGCAATAACAAATAGTGAAAAGGGAGCCCATGAATTTGAAAGTGAGCCAGAAGGGTTTTGTGGGAGGGTTTGGGGAGAACAGGAAGTGAGAAATGTAATTATATTCTCAAAAATAAAAAATAATAAAATAAAAAACTGAGATGATCATCTTCTGTGAATGGTCACAGATGCTCTTATGAAGATGGCACTTGTGATGAATAAAGGCTACGACGTACATAATACTTTAACCTCACCTGGTACATGTTGTTAAACTATGGGGCTTTAAAAATTCCCTGGTAAACCCTACAGAAAATACAAGATGTTCTTATACTGTACATGGGGTCACTACCATGGTGTTGCCTTTGAAAGAGACAATGAGCACATAGCAAAATATTAATAAAATCGATGTTTGAAAAGTCCAGGAAATAACTCAATAGAGAAATGCTTGTTAAAATTCTTAAACAGGTATCCCTTCCCTATTGCAGCTTCTTATTCCAAGATAGGACAGAAAAGAAGTCAACATCTTAATGCGTTTGAAGAATGCTTAGGGATGAAAGGGGGTATTTGTAAAAAAATATATATATATATATGTATATATGTGTGTGTGTGTGTGTGTGTGTGTGTGTGTGTGTGTGTGTATAAACAAGCACAAAACAACAAAAAAGCAAATGTATCTTTTCTATCAGATATCATAAAACTTGTGTTTAGAACAAGAAACTCAAACCTTTTTATCTCCCCCACCTTGTAAGACTTTTATATAAATATTTTAGCACACACACACACACACACACACACAAGAGCATGCACACAGTGTAAAACCTTTATTTGCATTCCAGTAATTCGATGGCCTGGAGCGGTGACATTTCCACTTTGGAACACTGACTCCTTTGCCCTTCAGCCTTCATTTCCTGTGCTGCAAGTATTCAAGAGTAGCCAACTGAATAAGAGAAGCTGTGAGATCGGACTCCAGGCAACAGGGAAAAGACGTCAGCAACAACTGAGAAAAAAATCCAATCAGACTTCTGTCTCTGTGTTCACTCTTCTGAATACACCCTCTTGATCAAGAGCAAAGGTTTGCCTTCTCCAATTCTCCAACATTAAAAGATGACAGAGATGGGGAGGGAAAGTAGCAAAGGTGGAAGAAGAAACAGGAGGAGAGAGAGAGGGATAGAGGTAGAGAAATGTTTGACAAAGGCACCTGACATCTCTTTCTCTCTCTCTCTCTCTCTCTCTCTCTCTCTCTCTCTCTCTCTCACACACACACACACACACACACACACACACACTCACACACATAAACCCATACATGGACACAGACTACAAAAAGAAAATGTTAATAAGCTACTAAAGATATAAGTGGGTGATTTCTCTGCCATCTTCTACATGTGAGTACTGTAGACCTGTGAGCTGCTTCAAATCCTCTGGAGATTGTTTGGGGAATTTCCTCTGAATCTTTTTGGTTAGGAGAGAACAACCATGAATTAGATGGTTTCCAAATATTACAAAGTCCTAATTTATTTGTAAAACACCAGTAAATTTTCTAACCCTCACCCCATATCCTGAAAAGCAACAAGCAGCTGAGTTCAGCCTCGGCCATTTGTTTTAGGAGGCAAACTATACTGTCCTACAGATTCTCTTCCTTCTATTCATGCACAAATGTTAGGTTTTAATTAGCACCCAATTTTCTATGTATTTATATGTTACTACACTAAAACAATTTTCCCTCCCAGTGTTACTATCAAAAGTGCTGGGGATGAAAGGGAGACAAATGTAAAGATAGAGCTGAATTGAAACAGAATGAGCAAGTTTATATTTTTTAAGTTTACATGAAAAATATCCATGTGTGTTTGATCTTGCAGACTAAGTATATCTGGGTGGAAACGATGCAGAAGGGATTTCAGCTTTGAGTTCTCTATCTAGTCCAGGCACAATGACTAGCACACTTTACAGACAGCAACTAAAAGCCACTGGCTTCCTGTCCTTCCTATCACCTGAAAGTTATGAGCCACTAAGACTCCCCCACAGCATGTATACATCTGAGCCTACAGAAACCCCAGAAACCACGTGTTTAGTGAACCTGCATTAAGTTCTGCCTAGCTGATAACTTAACCCACAGGATCTGAAGCTCAAGGACTATATGGCAGGGCGTGGCCCGATTATCCTTTAAAACAACCAGATTTGCTCTCCATATATTTTCCAACAATAATTATGTGGCCAGATATCCACAAATGTAGGCACCATGAGTATTCACTTATAAAGTTCATAAAATCAAACCCAATAAAGGTACAAAACATGCCAAATTAAAGTGGTGTTATTTACTAAATCTTTATTTATTTATTTAACTTACTCACTTTACATCCATCCTGATCTCTGCCCTCCCCTCCCAGTCCCCCTCCTCCCACAACCCCTCCCCCATCCCTTCTGCTCCTCAGAGGGAGTGGGGGCTCCCCCTAGATATACCCCTGACCCTGGTATATCAAGTCCCTGCAGGGCTAGGTACATCCTCTCCCAGTAAGCCCAGATAAGGCAGCCCAGTTAGGGGACCAGGATCCACAGGGAGGTAACAGATTTAGGAACAACTCGCCTGCTCTAGTTGTTGGGGGTCCAGCATGAAGATCCTGCTGCACATATGCTACATATGTGCAAGGGCCTAGATCCAGCCCATGTATGTTCATTCAATCTCTTAAATATGAGAGTATCTAAACTGACCTTATTCTTTTGTTTTCTTTTTAATCCTTTTTTTTTACAGTCCAGACTTTATCCCCATCCCAGTACACCCTCCACATCCCATAACTCCTTCCCCCCTCCCCCAACTCCTGTCTCCACAAGGATGTTCTCACCCCACCCCCACCCCTTCCTGTCATACTTCCCCACGCCCTGGGGCCTCCAGTCTCTTGAGGGTATTCTAAGAGACATATTTTGATCAGTAAGGAGAGGGCTGTGTTTGTATTCAAATGCTGGCTGCAGATGTCTTTCAAATTCTTATCCCAATTCTAAGTTTTCGTTAACAACAGCAGATATAACATTTAGTTTTCTTGTGTTAGCTCTTTCCTAGGTCTTTGATGCAGGGGGATTTTGTTCATTGCAGACTGATACAGAGCTCCAACATTCCAGTATAACTGCATTCCAGGTGTGCCACGTTCTTCTGTTTATCTAGAAAGATCCTGAGGTTTGTTTTCTAAAAACACTTAAATGGATTTCATACTTCTTGCTGCTTGGGAGCATCTGCAACTGGACCTTCCTCTACAGTGATCTGGCCAGTGCAGGTACCTTCTGCAGTCTTAGTCATGGACAGGAACTGAATACACAGACTCAGTGTACAAGTCTGAGAATCTTACTTCCTTAAAGGAAGTACAGCTCTCCTTGTCTCGTTTTATCTCCTGAATTTTAAATTTAATCTATACCAATAGTTTATTCTATTTCCCCGGCCTTCTCTTGGAAATTTATAGCCCTCTACTGTTCTTAAAATACTGCTAAACTGAGCTGGGCATGGTGGCACAGGCCTTCTGGGCCAGCGCTCAGAAGGTAGAGGCAGCTAGATCTTTGTGCGTTCCAGGCCAGTCAGGGTTACAGAATGAGACCCTATCTTAAAAACAATTGACAGGAGTCACGTGGCCAGAAGTTATTTTCTTCCAGCTTCCAGATTCTGTTTACTGATCCCTCCCTCTCATGACTTTCAGTGGCTCAGGATCCTGCATGCTGTAATTCATGCTTGTCACAAGACAATGGTACCCAACCACCTCATTCAAAGTATAAGCAACACACAAGAGTAGTAACATGTATGTCACTAGTTCCCTAAGACCAGCTGTTGAAATTCTCATCAACCAGACAAGCGAGATGGCTTAGCAGGTCAAAGTGCTTGTTGAACAGCCCTGACTCTCTAGGTTCATTCTCTAAAACTCATGTTAAAGGAGAATGGACTCGTGAAAGTCATCCTCTGATCTTCCCATATGGATCCGGCATGTAAATCCTACACATACTCACTTATACACACAGTAATTAATAAATAATTAATAATAATATAATAAAGAAAGAAATGAATAAAAATAAGTGGAAGAGAGAAAACTAAATAAATATATAATAAATATTATTGTAACTTTACCCACAATCCCTATTTGACTCATCACTCAAGTAAAGGTTGGCAAAACCACCATATTAAAGCCAGTCTATTCCCACACTACTGTGTGAGACCTGGAAATTGCATCTGTCACTTGTATTTTCTCTGGCCCTATTTACAACCATGTCCCAGTGTGTGAACTTGGTTTTCTTGTTGAATCTTCACTTTGTCTTTATTTCCTTTGTGCCCACAGCTAAATCTGCAATTTAATTCTATTCTGTCATGTTGTTGATTTGTTGTTTTTCTCTTCTTGTCTTTAAAGTTCTAACTACAGGGTCATGCTCAAGGGCCACAGTTTATACTTCTTGTGCCTCACCATCACTTCTTTTGTTGCTATGGAGATAATGTTAGAGACGTGCTTTAATGGGTAGTTATCATTTTACTGAGGAAAGATGAAGCAATGAAAATAGACTTTCATTCTTCAAAACTCTGCAAACATGCAGGAAGGGATGCCAGAAGGTGGCATTATTTAATATTTGTAGACTTATTGAACACAGAGCAGATATTTGACCACTTTCCAATAGGGCTTCATAACCATCTCTTCTACTCAAAAAGAATAACATTTGTATGTTAATGTTCAACTCATTGGAGCTGACTAAATCAAACTATTGTCAAATATCTTACTATAATTTAGTGGCATAATCATTGTGATGGTTATACCTGGAAACCAGGGATGGTAGATATTTTATTGTGCTCACACAAATGACAGTCTTATTTGGAAGACAGAAAGAGTAAAAGAAAGGGGAAGAGAGTCAGATGCTTATTGTTTAATTTTGGATGTCACAGAGAACAAGAAACCATCTCAAAATTGTTCCACTCAATTAATGATCACAGAGAGATTAAGAATAAAGGCAGGTGGTGTTCAGCTTGGGTCTGCTCATCTTCCTCATCATCTGTAGATGGGTTTTCCATACCTCAGCTTCTAAAACTCAAGTTTGAGGTTGCAGCTTCTGATTCCTCAAAGCGGACTGTCTGTATCATATGCTTTTATTACACTCTGCTTACCCCTAGCTAGACACATAAACATGTCATTATTCATTATGACAAAGATAGAAAGGTCCAAAGTGACCAGCAGAAGATGGCATGAGAAACACCTGCAGGGAACTATAGTAATCAAACTTTACAGTGCGAATGTAAGTTAATATAGGAATGACCAGGAATTGTGATTCATGTCTGTGCTCCCAGATCTTGGTAAGTGAAGGCAGTTGGACCAGATATTCAAGGTCATTCTCAGCTAAATTATAAGTTGTGGGTCAGCCAAGGATAAGTGAAAACCTGTGTTTAAAACAAAAATTATAGTAGTAAACTTTGATAATGATAAAAAATAGATTCAAAAAATATAGTAAGCATAGTATGACCAAATTTTTATAAATATCCACACTGCACTAAATAAGAATCAAGGATTGTAACTGTTACTAATACATGTTATCATGTAATGTTAAGACTACACATTAGCTTCATTAGGTAACATTTATATTTATATTGAACATAGATTTCTTGTCTCAGAAGAGGAAGGACAAATATTATTGAAGCAAACATTTTTCTCAGATAATTGGTGAATTAACCAATACATTCTCATTCATTCAATAAAATGACTCAAAAATACTCCACGACTTATCTTTCTAGACTATCCACATAGTTATAAAGTTAATTATCTCAAGATGTGTACTTTTCTGCTTCGGATAATAATGCCATTCTTTTCATTTTTCTTAGGGAAAAAAACTAGCTTGAAAATGATTCTTTTAAATTAATTAACAAATTAACTTTACATCCCAAACAGAGCTTCCCCCTCTTTCCTCTCCTCCCTCTATGCTCTCTGCCTTTGTCCTCAGAGAAGAGCACACCTCCCAGGGATATCAACCTGCCTAGGCTTATCAACTTGCAGTAGCACTAGGTGCATCTTCTTCTACTGAGGCTGGACAAGGCCATCCAGTTAGGGAAAAGGGATTCAAAGGCAGGCAACACAGTCAGAGACAGCCCCTGCTCCTGCTCTTAGAAGTCCCACAGGAAGAACAACTTGTCCATTTGTTACATATGTATAGGGGGACTAGGTCCATCTTGTGCATGCTCTCTGCTTGGTGTTTCAGTCTCTATGCGTTCCTAAGTGCCCAGGTTAGTTGATTCTATAACTTTTCTTGTGGTGTCCTTGATCTTTCTGGCTCTTTCAATCCTTCCTCCCCATCTTCCACAGGATTCCCTGAGCACTGCCTAATGTGTAGCTGTGGGTCTCTGCATCTGTTTTCATCATCTGCTGGGTGAGCCACTCGGATGACTGCTATGCTAGCCTCCTCTGTCTGCTAGTATAACAGGGCATCATTGATAGTATCGGGGTGGGCTCACTCTCTATCATGGCATTGGGCTCAAGTTGGGCCAATGATTGGTTAGCCCTTCCCTCATTTTCTGTTTCTTCTTTATCCATGCACCTCTTATAGGCAGGAAAAATTATGGGTTGAAGGTTTTGTGACTGGGTTGGTGTCCCCATCTCTCCATTGGAAATCTTGCCTTGTTACAGGAGGTAAAAGATTCATATGAAAAGGAACTTTAAAATGAAACCCAGGGGTTCTCAAAATCCTAATGTATGCTACATGCCATTCCTAAATGCCAAGTACAAGCTCCCTGGATCTTCTGGAACAGTGCCCACCCCTGAATGCACAGAAACTCATCTGGTTGCTTGTTTATTTGCTTTGGTTTGTACAGCACAAGTTATGAACTGGAAAGCTGTTGGCTCATACCTTTTCTTGCTTGAGTTAATTAGATCAGATTTGTTGCTGAAAGGTTTTTTTTTTCTCCAATTAGGAAGAACTATTTACTAATGACTCTGCAATGGAGACTGTCTCCTAGCAGGTCTTGATGTTATGAAGGCTTCATATTCAGATTTACTCGAAAGATAGAGAACCACAGCTTGAAAGAGGAGTTAGCATCATCATACCAGCACCCTAATTGGGAAATAAAGAAAGGAGGGAGAAAGGAAGAAAAGGAGAGAAAGGAGAGGGGGAGGGAAGCCATACTGAAGGAGAGTCTAGATGCATGGAACTGGACTATTACTAACCTGACCTTGATATTTGACACAAAATTAACCTTACAAACAAACAATCTCATCTTTTCTTTAAGGTAGAGTACTATCACTAAGTCTACTTACCATGGACAAAATGGTCTGATGTCTTATCAATTCCTTGCACTTCCTGCACGAATTGTGTTACTATTCCTTTGAGTCCTGCCTTTAATAATACTTTACTTTCACAGTCCAGTAGACAGAAACATAAGAAGTAGAAAGGAATGGTAGCTGTTCATGCTCTGCTTTCTCATACAACTTCTACATACTCACATCCAGGTTTGGTTTTACTTTATATTTGCCTCTACAAATAGCTGCCCTTCAATGAGTGATTTATTTATTTTTTAAGGGGTCTGTGTGTGTGTGTGTGTGTGTGTGTGTGTGTGTGTGTGTGTGTGTTACAGTAAATCTCCAACACAAATAAGCCCAGTCAATGAAAACACAACTCAGTTAAAATGAATACATGCTGTGTGCCTAGATTGGGCAGATCTACCACTACACTACCATCTTCCCCATATAAGAGACCCCTTGTAACTTGTGGTTTCTCCAGGCCAGGTGCTTCTGCTCCACTTCACTCTAATCGCCTGAGTGCTGACTCATTCCTTATTCACAACCTCTCACAGGAGAGCAGAATTAACATCAAATACAATTAGCCCCAGAGCTATCCGAAACATATGTGTATCTGCAAGTATGCCACATGTGTGTAGATAGCTGTAAAGGCCAGGAAAAAAAGTATTAGCTTCCCCTTGATAGGAAGTTATAGGTGGTTTCCAGCTGCTCCACATAGATGCTGGGAATTGAACTTGAGCAGCTATCTAGTGAACTTGGATCCCTGTAAGAGCAGCTATCTTGTGAGCTTACCCACTTAGCCATCCCTCCAATCTCAATTAGTTTGTTTTTTTTTTTTCTCATGACACTTGTATTTATTATCTGTATGTCCTCCAGACTTCTTGAGCAAATTGTACACAGTCTCACTGGATGAATAGTGGGAAATATGTGACCCAAGGAGATTGGCACATGCTTTATTTTGTACTTCTCATGACTCTGAAATGGAGAATGGCTCCTAACAGGTCTTGGTGGTATGACGGCTCCACACTTAGATTTAGTCAAAAGATAGAGAAACCCCAGCTTGAAAGAGGAGTTGGTTAGCAACATCATACCATATCATGTGGATGATCCTTATGATGGACACAAGCTTGTCAGTCATACAGCACATTGTGTGTCGTTTGTCAAAGAGGCTCTTCTTTCAGTATTCGAATGGTGGCCACTGCCACTCTATTGTAATAATGTCTGTTACATTTATTCATGTGTGAATATTCACTTATTGTGTATTGCTTATTCTCTCCCAACTCCATCCACCAAAAGGGGGAAAAAAAGTTTCAGGAGAACAGGACCTTCTTTAGTTCATTTACATTGCTGAAAATTATTTGGGCTACACAGTAAGTGTATCCTCTCTGAAAGCAAGAGCCACTAGACTGTCTGGAGAGACTTCAGACAGCCATGGGAATGATCTTTCCTTCTACCCAATCCTGCTATTTCTTTCTAGACCAGTGGTTCTCAACCTTTCTAATGTTGTGCCCCTTTAAAACAGTTCCTCATGCTATGGTAAACTACAACCATAAAATTATTTTGTTGCTACCTCAAAACTGTATTTTGGCTACTGTTATTAATCATAATGTAAATAAGTGATATGCATTCCCCCAGTGGGGTTTTAGTCCTCAAGTTGAGAACCACAATTGTAGACATAGTCAATGTCAACAGGAAATTAGACATGATGGATCGGTTTTATTAACCAACAGTACAAAGTCTATAACGCTATTATACTATGTCCTACAGTAGTCCTACATCCTCATGAACAGGATATTAAAAACTTATCTTAAACAAATATTCTGAAAAAGGCAATATAACTTCATAAATTACTGAGCTTAAGTGTTTAATTACATGCCCATGAAGTTAGCACCATTGCTAAAATGTTACTTTGCTCCTTTATGGTTCAACCCTAGCAGATATTATGTTAGAAGGCATGAAGTAAATGAAGAAAGGTCATAAATCTTGTTTATTAAAAACTGTACCTAAATTAACTGTAACTGTGAGGATTTAAGAACAAAAGTTTTCTGGGCATATATAAAACTCAAGCTCTATGCCTGAAAAATGTCACAACAAAGTCTTAAATTGTCTTTTTTTAATTTGGCATCCGAAATTTTATCTGAAAGGTCATTTGATTTCCTGTAAATGCAGCTCTATGGAGTGATCCCAATAATAAGCAACACATTCAGTGGTCGCCAGCTATTTAGTGTCACGCTGTATTTCAACAAAAGCCAATACATCCTGTGTGACAGGAAAATGGGTGGAGGACCTTGTGTATCGAACTTCCAGAAACCCTTGTTTGTAAGTCTGAGATTTTGTGTCACAGTGTGACCATCCAAAAATTTTTGAGCAGGTCGTGGATTATTTTTTTCTAGGAAGGTTATCTTCATAGAGCACATCAAAGTTTCTTTCTTTTTAAAAATATGTAATCAAGTAGCTGGTAATCATACCAACATGAAAGATTATTAAAGAAAAGAAGATGCTTGATATCGACTGATAAGTATTTATGAATCTATATGTAGTAAGACAGCACATAGTCACGACTCATAAGAATTATTATTATAAATTATGTATGTGTGTGTGTGTGTTATCTATGTATTATTCCAGTGCAAAAGGAAATTGAAACACAAGGGGGTTTTTTAATGTCTCTTTTCTGAAGAGTTTTGAAGTGCCTAAATAGCAGAAGAGGCAGATCCTAAAGATAAACAGATTTAAGGGGTTTATTGTATATTACTGTCAGCAGATCATATGGTTGGTAGTTGCAAGTCAAAAACAATAGTAAGATTAGGGCATTCTTTCCCTTACATCCTCTCTCTATCATGATTGGGCCTGTGTCCCTGGCCATCTGCCCTGCTGTCACTTCTCCCTGTCCTTGTAGTCCTTTTATCAGCTCAGCCAGAAGAAATGAATGTGCTGATTGATATTCCCCTTGACCCAAGATGTTTCAGAAAACTGAAACAAAAACTGAAGAGTTACAGATCCTACTATTGTGTGTGTGAGCATTTCAGAACCCTTCTGGTTCAGCTACACTGAAATCTCCCAAACATTCTTTTCCTTGCATTGTCTTAGAAGAATATGATTCCCTCTAAGTGGAGCAAATCCCTACCTACCTCAATGACTTGTCTCACGAAGACATCAGAGCTCAGTTCACAGGCTAGCATACTCTTGCTCTTTACAACTCTCTCTGGCTGTCCCAGCAATTGAAAGGGGGGCTTCAGAGTATGTGATGATTAAAGAACCATGAGAATTTCTAAAGACAAAGGTATTCCAGCTGAGAATTCGTGACCCTACATAGTTTTTGAGAGATACAGTAACTGTGCCATGAGGTAGCAGAACCTTAGTCACTGAATGCCCTTTCTATAGCAGAATGCTCTGATGCCTGTATTTCCTGTTTGTAAGTTTCAAATCTTTTAAAGCATGATTTTGTGATTTTCTTTTCTTCTTCAACTTTATTGATACTTTGACAAAAGAAGTAAAAGTAGCTACAGAGGGGCATAGTATCGTGATAATAATTGTTCACTGTTTCTGAATTTTCTCCATCTTCTGAAAGTATTTTGGAAACTGTTCTGTGAAGTAACATTCAATCAACAGTGTCACTAGGTGGAATATAGTAGCTAATTCCCTAGGTGGGCTACAATACATCTCTTGACCTTCAAGGAAGGTGAATGTATATGCAACTTTAAAATACAGGAAAATCAAATTCACAGGGGATTAATAATAGTAAACTATTTTAATGCCATCCCATGTTTATATGCTGCCAAACACATGTGCTTTTGAGGACACTGTCAGTGCCTTTTGACAAGATGGTTTCTTTCTTAACATGAGAACAAGATCTTCCCACAAATGTAACTTAGAACAGCTTATTTTAAGGGCATATTGGAGAAAATGTGGTGGATTCATCAAGATGAGAAACTGAGTTTGATTTTACAACATGTTCACTTTATAGAATTATTTTTATTGAAACACTGTCAGAATTTTAGACAAATGAGCTTCTACTAAAATCAATTCTTATCTAATTGGTCAATGAGATGTGTAGCCAACTGTCTGCTGTTGTCTATTTCAGGATGTGGGCCAACATGGCAACCAAATCTTGACCTCACTGAAGATCATTGAGAGGGCTCTGGCTCACCGGAGTTAAGGGTCATGTGGGGGACTTCATGGTTTTGGGGATGTAAATCTATTGCTAGTTACATATAGGCACCTTCAGAAATCTCCTCTAAAATGACTTCTGTCTTGAATTAAACATATTCCACTCAATGACCTCTGGATTACAAAGATCTGAAGTTTAGAGGGAACTGGTACAAGCACCATTACCAATATTCTGAAGTATAGAAGACAAAAATCAGGGCCAATAGAAAGCCTTGGCCAGTTCAGTCTTATGACCTCATGGATAGTTGTCCCAGCCTTTTAGGAAGAAATCCTTACATATGTAAACAAATATCAAAACCACTGCAGAAAAACCAACCCCCATGAGAGGAACTGCTTATTCTCCACATGCTGCCCTGTCTGCCTGTCTATTCTTTCCCTTTGTCTGCCCTGTTGTGTGCTATAGGGGAAACTGAATCCTATGAATGGTATCATCTAGGCTCCTTTGATCTCTAAAGTTAAGACAATAAGAGCCACTGGCAGGATATTGGAGACTAGAAAGGAAAGGAGAAAGGTGTTTCTTATGCCCTTGCTGAGTCTCTTCTTGTAGGTCTTTATCCCATTCTAGCACGGAAGGCTGCCTGGGACTGTAAAGACAGCATCAGCTGAACAGAAATGCTCTTCCCAGGCTTTGACTCTCACTGCTGTTACTAGGTAATGAGTTAGGCACTAGCAGACCCAAGGGACATTAGGATGGAGCCTCTCGCATGTAGATTATAAAACCAGTGATTAAAACAATAAAACACATGTTACTGGTTACAGGTATGGGGCATGAGTCTTCTCTGGTCCCAGTAAGAAACGTGACATCCTGAACTTCTCAGAAGCTCATTAATTGATAGCTATCTAAATCTGGTTACAAGCACCCTTAACTTTATACCTATCAATCTTTACAAACCAGTGGCTTCTTATTAACAGCCACTTCAAATGAGTCTGCCCCTCACCTAGACAGGCAAATTCTCCTTAGGAAAACTGTCTGTTCTAGGGAGTTTAGTGAAGGCCTGTCTGAAATGTGAATTGGCTCAAAGGTCTGTCTGGTCCTTCTCTCTCTCACCATTTTAGGGTGTCATGCTTTATTCTGTAAATAAGCTCTTCCTGGTTTCTGGATTAGTTTGTGTTTCAGGTGAATTCTTTCAGCAAAGGTAACAAGGGATGGAAGGGGTCAAAGGGAGATGCTGAGAGGTCCCAGAGAGGATCTCATTACAGAGGAAAATGTCCTTAGAACTTCCAAGGGAAGCCACATGGTAAAAGAGACTCTGACTCGTCCTAGTAGTTGTCACTACTAAGAGAAAAATCTCAGGAGTGTAGAGGCTCCTTAGGGAGAAGTCCCCAAAAGTAACTTACAAGGAGTCTCATTGACTCCCTGTAACATTTAAAAAGCAAAGGAGAATTGGTAGCTCTTTATGTGGTCATAAGTACTCAGCATGAAAGTGCAGGAAGAGTTGAGTGACTAATAGTAACACAAAACAGAAAAAGAGCTAGACGGGATGGTGACAGCAATGTCATGCCAGCTATTGCACAGTGTACTTAAATGGGCACCAGTAAAGTTGGCCATTAAAAATAAAAAGTAATGCACACTAATAGGCTTAAGCAACAGCCACAAGAATCCTACAGCCCCCATCCCACTAGCTCTCCCCAAATATAAAAGGAACAACACTGAGTCTTGCTTCCTCCTACTTCCCTGGTTATCGAGTTAAAGGAAGTCATTACCTGGCTTCATCTTTCCAAGTTAAGGCCTTGTTTTCCATAACACTGAAGGTAAGTATAAGGGGTTCCCATCTGGAGCTATGAAGCAGCTGAGGGTTTAATATTTCTCTTCAGCATTGGCCCTAAATGCCAAGTCTCAGAATCCAAGCAATCTACTCACACCACAGGTTCCAGTGCCTTCTACCAGCACAGCAGATGCCAAGCTATCTGGATCTAGCACTGACAGCCCCTTTCTCCCTTGCTTCAGTGTCTACTCTCCTCAGTGAACAAGGAATATTGCATCTCATGGATCCAGAGGCAAGGTTGATGTCTTTAGTGGGCAATGAGTACCTACAGAATAAAGTGTTATTCATCCTCCCCTGTAAGATACTAAAAATCCATATACCCTTCCATGGGCATTTTGTTCCCCATTCTAAGAAGGAGCGAAGTGAAGGAGTTACAGAAACAAAGTTTGGAGCTGAGACAGAAGAACGGACCATCCAGAGTCTGCCCCACCCGGGGCTCTATCCCATATACAACCACCAAACCCAGACACTATTGCATATGCCAGCAAGATTTTGCTGACAGGACCCTGATATAGCTATCTCTTGTGAGGCTATACCAATGCCTGGTAAATACAGAAGTGGATGCTCACAGTCATCTATTAGATGGAACACAGGACCCCTGAAGAAGGAGCTAGAGAAAGTACCCAAGGAGCTAAAGGGGTCTGCAACCCTATAGGAGGATCAACAATATGAACTAACCAGTACCCTACAGAACTGTGTCTCTAGTTGCATATGTAGCAGAGGATTACCTAGTTGACCATCAATGGGAGGAGAGGCCCTTGGTCTTGTGAAGATCATATGTCCCAGTACAGGGGAATGCCAGGGCCAGGAAGCGGGAGTGGGTGGGTTGGGGAGGTTATAGGGAGCTTTGGGGATAACATTTGAAATGTAAATGAAGAAAATATCTAATTAAAAAAAAAGAACCCATATATCTTGGGGTGCTAGTCGGAAGGAAAGAACTTTTTGAAACTGCCATCTTCCCAATCACCATTTGAGATGTGCTTCCCATTTATGTCTGCTTACACTAAGTAAGAATAGCATGATTCATCTCTGGCCCTTTCTGATGCAGACAGCAGATGCCACCCATGTGTGGAGACCTCTGGGAGACGCTTGAGTACCACAAAAAGCATGACTAATGGCTTAGTCAGTAGTTGGTATAACTTTTAATGTAGAAAAGAGTAGCTTCTTTTGCCTAGACAAGAACTAAAACCTCCTGCAGTAAAGCCTTGTATTACAAGCTCAAGAGGATAGGCTGAAGCCAGAGGAGAAAAAGAAGCCCGGTGCCCCTGAAGAAATGATAAGATGGGAGAAATAATTATTCCTCAAAGCGGTCACTTGCAGTCCCTCACTGTGGAATCTGCTGCCCCTACTCTTTCCATCCGCCTTTTCCAGAAGCAAAAAGCCTACGCCTCCTCGCCCTGTCGCTTGGCCACTCTTACTCTCTATCTCTAAAGGAATCCTCCCTCCATCTCACCCGATGTAGCTGCTTACAAACTTCCATTGCTAAACCTGTCTGCCTTTGGACCTCAGACTCAGCAAGGATGACTGTTGCTCCTTTTTCTTCCTTCATCTCTACCCAGCAGCTATCCAGAGCTGCAGCTAGCTCCTCTGTCCTGTTGTGTTTTCTCTAATAAAATTGTCCTTGAGGTTCCTTCTGAACCCATTTTTTTAAAAAAAGTTATTTTATATATGAAACTAAGAGCCTACAAATGTGTCCGTTTCTGAGGCTTAAGAATGAGAGCAGTTCTCGGCCCAACATTTTTATCCAACTGTTCCCCATTCCCACCTACCTCTATAAACATCTGTATTGAAGAATAAGCAGTCTCCCTGTTGTCTATAGTTTCTCATCTCTGTCTGTAACTGCAATTCCAGGTGATCTGGTGCCATCTTCTGATTCTATGGGTACCAGGGTGCACATACATACATGCAGGAAAACCAAAAATACACATTAAATGAATGAATGAATAAATAAATAAATAATATATAAAACTTTTAAAATCAGACAGGATTCTAACTTAGCTCAAGCTCAGCCAGAGGTACATAAAATGATGCCCGTCCAAGAAAAGAAAACAAACAAATGAAAATACAAAAAGAAGGGGAAAGTCTTATTTTGATGACTTTATAGTGATAGATTTTAATAAACTTTCTTCCAGATCAAAAACCAGTGACATGACTATAACATGCAACAATTTAAAAACCCACTCACCTGCTTAGAGTTGCTATCGGGTGCTTCAGCTGTGCTCCCTAAAGGGAAGAATAATATCTACTACCACGACTGTGTTATAAATAAAAACAGAATAATCAACAAAGTTCCTTCCTGAAGTTCCACTCAGTACTATTAGAAGGCATATCCTTTCAAAGTTTACTTTCTAAACAAAGATATCCCAAAGCTGGCTTGATTTCTTAAGGGTCTTTGAGATCATCTGCTCCTGCATCAGCCAGGAGCGATGCAAAACATCGACACAACTGCTATTGTCATTTCTTGAGGTTTCCAAACGCCACTTTTCATTCCAAAGGCTTCCAACAGGTTGTACACAATGAACAGGAAACAGATGCGTCCTAGTGATTTATTTAAATATTTTATGGGTATTTACTCCAGACGGAGAATTAAAATACCAGCTACCCACAGAATGCAAATTCTGTACAAGAAATTCTCTTTAAAATGTTCCCACCTTGTCGGTTCACAGACTAAACAACAAAACATGAAACCTCCAAAGCCAAGTTCCAGTCCAGATTGCATTGATTGCTTTTGTGTCACTCAGTGTCTTAAAGGTATAGTAAGTCAGAAACGTTTATTTCTAATGGGGAACCTGGGAAAGACTTAAAATTTGATAGAATAAATTCAGAGTTAATTTTGAAATATCACATGTACTTATAGTACTGCTTTTTTTTTCCTGTGAGACCTTATGAAGTGTCATAATTGCTCTTTAATTTGGAAATAATTTTAAGTCTTTGCAGAGTGGCAAAAGACAAACTCACTTAAAAGTCTATGATGAGGTGACAGTAGGAAGAAAGAGCTAAAATACTGCAAATTGTCACATAACCGAGTGAGTGAGTATTCTCAAAGGACCCCAGCTGTGCTCATCCATGGACCACTGGCTTACTGTGGCTTGTGTGCTACGGTAGGTTAGGGGTGTGTGTGTATGTGTGTATGTGTGTGTGTGTGTGTGTGTGTGTGTGTGTGTGTGTGTGTGTGTGTGTGTGTGTGAGATGTATCTGGCTATGATGGATGTAGACCAGATACCAACATCCAGTGTCTTCTTCATTTGCTCTCCACCCCCTTTGTTTTTCCATTTAGTCTGGGTTTGTTGTTGTTGTTGTTGTTGTTGTTGTTGTTATTGGTGGTGGTGGTGGTGGTGGAGTTGTTTTTGTTTTTGTTTTAACATATTCACTTTACATCCAGCTCACTGGCCCCCTCCTAGTCACACCCAGCTACAATCCTTTCCCTCCACTCCCCTTCCCCTTCTCCTCTGAGCAAGTGGGGGCCTCTCTGAATATCCCCCAACCCTGGCACTTCAAGTCTCTGCAGGGCTAGACGCATTCTCTCCCACTGATGCCAGAGAAGGCAGCCCAACTAGAAGAATATATCCCACATATAGGCACCAGCTTTTAGGATAGCAACCTCTCCAGTTGTTCAGGACCCATAAGAAGACCGAGCTGCACATCTGTTACATATGTTAGAGGAGGTCTTGGCCCAGCCCATATTTGTTCTTTGGTTGGTAGTTCAGTCTCTGAGAGCCCTAAGGGTCCAGGTTAGTTGACTGTTATCCTTCCTGTGGAGTTCCTAACCCCTATGGGGCCCACAATCTTCCTCCTATTCTTCCATAAGAGTCCTTGAGCTCCATCCACTGTCGGGGTCTCAAATTGTCCCCGTTATTGGTTGGCTGTTCTCTCAGTCTCTGCTCTATCCCCGCGTCCCTGCATTTCTTGTAACTGGATGAATTTTAAGTTGAAAGTTTTGTGGGTCAGCCTGTGTCCTTGTCACTCCCTTGAGGTTCCTGCCTGGCTACAGGAGGTGGCCTTTGCAGGTTCCATATCCCTAAAGTTGTGAGTCACAGCTAAGGTCACACCCATTGATTCTTGAATACCCCCTGCCCCTTATCCCAGGTTGGAGGTGTGATATACCACACCTCCTAACAGTGCCACTCCCTGAGCTAAGCATATACAAACC
Organism: Mus caroli; assembly: GCF_978045245.1. NCBI lineage: Eukaryota > Metazoa > Chordata > Mammalia > Rodentia > Muridae > Mus > Mus caroli. The sequence continues at coordinate 6,271,205 of NW_028227270.1, forward strand.
ATCACACCAGGTCTCTGTCTATTCCTGGAGATACCCTTTACCTCCCCAACCTTGTCAGTTACAGATTTCCATTCATTCTCATAGCCATCTGGCCATCCCTCCTGTCCCACCCCACATCTGGTCCTAAGCACCTCATCCCCCATTCCCTTCCCCATCCCCTCTCCTATCCAGTTCCCTTCTTCCATATGCTTCTTATGGCTATTTTATTCCCTCTTCTAACTGAGATTCAAGCATCCTCACTTGTGACTTCCATCTAGTTTAGCTTCTTTGGGTCTGTGGAATGTAGTATGGGTATCCTGTATATGGCTAATATCCACTGATTAGTAAGTAAATACTATGTAAGTCCTTTTGGTTCTGGGTTATCTCACTAGGGATGATATTCTCAAGTTCCATTTTTGCCTGCCAAATTCATGATGCCTTTGTTTTTAATAGCTAAATAGTATTGCACTGTGTAGATGGACCACATTTTCTTTGTCCATTCTTCAGTTGAGTGACATCTAGGTTGTTTCCGGTTTCTGACTATTATGTGTATTGCTGCTGGGAATATAGTTGAACAATCGTCTTTGAGGGATGATGGAATATCTTTTGAGTATATGCCCAGGAGTGGTATAGCTGGGTCTTAAGGTAGAACTATTCCTGGTTTCTTAGAAAACCAGGAATAGTTCTACCTCAAATAGTTCTACCTCTAGCCAAATTTGTTTCCAAAGCAGATGTACAAGTTTGTAATCCCACCAGCAATGGGGGAGTGTTCCTCTTTCTCCACATCCACACCCTTGACACATGTACTGTCACTTGAGTTTATTTTTTCTAATGCTTCATAAATTTGCATGTCATCCTTGAGAGACGGCTGTGCTACTCTCCTCTGAACTGTTCCAGTTGTAGTATATGTGCTGCCAAAATGAGCAATTTGAGTTTTTGATCTTAGCCACTATGATAGGTGTAAGATGGAATTTCAGAGTTATTTTAATTTCCATTTCTCAAACGACTTCGGATGTTGAACATTTCTTCAAGTGTTTCTTGGCCATTCAAGATTCCTCTGTTAAGAATTATCTGTTTAGCTCTGTGCCCTATTTTTAAATTGGGTTATTTTGTTGTTGCCTAACGTCTTAAGTTCTTTATAAGGTTTGGATATTAGCCCTCTGTTAGATGTAGAGTTGGTGAAGATCCTTTCCCAGCCTGTAGGCTGCCATTTTGTCCTATTGACAATGCCCTTTGCCTTACAGAAGCTTTGCAGTTTCATGAGGTCCCATTTATCAATTGTTGATCTTAGAGCCTGAGCTACTGGTGTTCTGTTCAGGAAATTGTCCTGGACCAGTGCGTTCAAGGCTAACTCCCACTGTCTTTTCTATGAGATTTAGTGTATTTGATTTTATTTTGAGGTCCTTGATCCCCTTGGACTTGCATTGCGTACAAATATGGATCTATTTCATTCTAGTACATGAAGACATCCAGTTAGACCAGCACCATTTGTTGAGGATGCTTTCTTTTATCTGTTGTATGGTTTTCGCTTCTTTATCAAAGATCGAGTGTCCAGAGGTGTATGAGGGCTTATTTCTGGGTCTTTGATTCAATTTCATTGATCAACATGTCTCTTTCTGTACCAGTGTCATGCAGTTTTTATTACTTTTGCTCTGTAGGACAGCTTGGGGTCAGAGATAGTGATTCTTCCTTATGTTTTTTTATTGTTCAGGATTTTTTGGCTATCCTGTTTTGGTGTGTGTGTGTGTATGTGTGTGTTTGTGTTTGTTTGTTTGTTTTTGTTTTTTTTCTATATGAAGTTGAGAATTGCAGTTTCGAGGATGAAAAATAATTGTGTTGAACTTTTGATGTGGATGGCCCTGAATCTGTGGATTGTAAGAGGGTTATTCTCACTATGCTGTTCCTCCTGCCCATCAATGAGCATGGGAGATCTTGCCATCTTCTGAGATCTTCTTCAATTTCTTTTCTTTTTTTTTTAAGGTCTTGAAGATCTTGTCATATAGATCTTTCACTTGTTTGGGTTAATTTACACCACAGTATTTTATATTCTTCATGGCTATTGTAAAGGACATGGTTCCCCTAACTTCTTTCTCTGCCAGTTTATCATTTGTATAAACAAGGGATAGTGATTTCTTTAAATTAATTTTGTATCCAGCCACTTTGCTGAAAGTGTTTATCAGCTGTAGGAGTTCTCTGGTAGAACTTTTTGGGTCACTTATGTATACTGTTATATCCACAAACAGCAATACATTGTCTTCTCTCTTTTCAGATTTATATCCCGTTGATCTTCTTCAGTTGTCTTATTGCTCTGGTTAGAACTTCAAGTACTATATTGAATAGAGAGAGGAAAAAACGGGCAGTATTGTTTTGTTCCTGATTTTAGTGGAATTGACTTAAGTTTCTCCCCATTTAGCTTGATGTTGGCTATTGGCTTACTGTATATTGTTTTGATTATGTTGAGGTATGTGGCTAGTATTTCTGATCTCTATAACACTTTTAACATGAAGGGGTGTTGGATTTTGTCAAAGGCTTTTTCATCATCTAATGAGATGATTATGTGGTTTCTTTTTTTTTAGTTTGTTTATATGGTTTTGTATATTGAACCATCATCCCTGCATCTGTAGGGTAAAGCCTACACACAATGGATAATGTTTTTGATGTGTTCATGAATTAAGTTTGTGCATATTTTATAGAGTATTTTTGTACCAATGTTCATAAAAGAAATTGTTTTGAAGTTCTCTTTCTTTGTTGAGTCTTTGTGTGGTTTAGATATCAGGATGACTATGGCTTCATAGAATGTGTTTGGCAGTTTTCTTTCTATTTTGTGGAACAGCTCTTTGAAAGTCTGGTAGAATTCTGGACTAAAACCATCTGATCCTGGGCTTTTGGGGGGATGGGAGTTGGAAGACTTTTAATGACTACTCTATTCCTTTATGGGTTATAAGACGTTTAAATAGTTTACCTGATCTTGATTTAACCTCGGTAAGTGGTATCTGTCTAGAAAATCCTCCATTTCACTAAGATTTTCCAGTTGTGTAGAGTACAGGCTGCTGAAGTAAGACCTAATGATTCTTTGAATTTCCTCACTTCCTGCTGTCATGTCTCCCTTTGTATTTCTGAGTATTTAGTCCTTTACTGATTGTCTCCCACTGAACCTGCAGTTCACTGATTTATCTAGACTGGGACCTTCCAGTTTCCACTTCTCAGGGCTGGGATTTTAGGTATGTCCTGCTGCTCTTGACCTTTCACAGGGAGGCCTGGGATACAAATTCAGTCCTTATGCTTGAGCAGCAAGACTTCACCATCTGAGCTATGTCTCTAGCCTCACTTTCTTTCTTTTTAGAGTTCCCTAATGATGTACATGGAGTGAAAAGATGCATGGCCTGTCCTGTACACATAGCTTTTTCACTCTTAGTGTTTCTAGAGTTCTCTCATGCTGAAACATATGATAGAATGTTATTTCTTTTCACGGTTGAATATCAGTACATTATATCACTATACCATGTTTTCCCATTCATCTACTGGTGCATATAGGCATTGTTTGCAATGTTCCATCCTTGTGCATAGTACTGATGTGACTTTGTATGGCAGAACATATTCAGTTCTTCTGAGTATATACTAAGAGTGGAATTAATTGATTGTATGAAAATAGAATGTGAGCTTTATGTGGAACTTTGAGAAACTAGGAGACTTTTCTAAACTGGTTGTACTATTTAGAATCTATGGGACCATAGAGATGGCTCAATGATGAAGAGCAATCATTGCTCCAGAGTTTAATACCCAGCATCCATAGGGCAGGTCACAACTGTCTGATGCTGTCTTCTGACATTACATGCAAAGTTCCAATATACGTAAAACACATAAATAAAAGAAATCTAAAAAGTGTGTATGTGTGGTAATTTTTCTACACCCTTGCCTATTCTTGTTACTGTCTCATAAGCGTGCTTGATGGACATGAAGTGGTAGTTATTCACAATAGAGAATTATAGAATCTTAACATATTTGCACATGCTTTTTGATAATTGTCTTCTCTTTGTAAAAATTCATGTTTATAGCTTTAATATTTAAATGATATTTTTTAAACTCTGGGACTATAAAGTAAAGATTATTACTAGACACTTAGAGATTAGTGCTCTGCAAACATTTTTCTCCCCTAGTGTAGCATGCATTTGCTTTGTTGTTTGCTTAACATTTTTGGTGATAGATTTTGAAGTATAACTTTCCAAATTTTACTAAAGAGCGTTTGTATTTGCTTTATCACTTGTGCTCCTGGCATTGAATCTAAGAAACTCTTAACTAATCCAAACCAGTGAGGATTTACTACCATGTTTCCAGTAACCATCTTCTAGTGTTGTTCTTATGTTTATGTTTATGATTCATTTGAGTTAATATTGTAGATGCTTTAAGAAAATTCCTCTATTCCTACATTATAGCTTCATGTCTTATAGTTTATAATATGCTATAGTATTTGCTTTGTGTCTACTTTTACATGCTTTTAAATCTATTCTTTTAATATTTCTCTTGAAAAATTGAGTGAGTTTTAGTATTATATAACACCTTTGCTCAAATGCTCATTGGCTTTAGTGAAATGGAAATTTCACTATTTCCATCCCCTCTTTCACACCATTACTGTCATACAAATTGTATTAATTTATGCACATTGATAGGTTTATAATTATTATCCAGTATAATTGCTGCTTACCTTTTTGGTCTTTGTTTTGTTTGTTTTTCGACATGGCCTCAGTAAATAGATCAGAACTGGCTCTTTAGAGCATTCTGGTCTCCATTATGTAATACTTCTGTTTCATAAATTCTGACATTACAGATGTGTCCACTGATCCTATGCCATATGTTGTCTCTTGAATCCGATAAGATTTGTAAATAAAAACAGGCTTTATCGTCTTTCACACTCATGAATGTGGAACTCTTTATTGATGTTCTTTATTCTTTAATGTAAATTTGAGTTACTGCCAAATGTCTTTTCAGAGTGGAGGGTTTCTTTAGCATTCTTTATAGAACAAGGAGACTAGCAATAGTTTCTTTCAGAATTTACTAAGTCCTAAGAACATCTGAATTTCTCAACCCCACTCCTAGATTATCTTGTTTCACTTGATTAAAAGTCTTTCTTTTTTAGAAGGTTGGGTGATCTGTTCTATTCTGACCACCATGGAGTCTCATGAGAAATCTTTTCTTCATCTTAGGGGCTTCTTATGTAGCAGGAGTGTAACTGTTAATTTATTATGTCCCCTCCTTTTTGACCTTGGACAGTTGACTGTGAGTTAAGATGTGGATCTCTTTGGTTTTCACATAAAATAAGAATTTTAATACTTTTCATCCTATTTAGTGAGGTTTTCAGATTGTATTTCTTCAAGCATACTTTCCTGTTTTAATTTTCTCTCCCCTCTTCTGTGATTCTCATCACATATGTTAATACTGTCACTTTCTTTTCCTTTCTTCCTTTATTTCTTGATTGCTTCTTCTCTCTTTTCTCTTCCACACACCGAATAATCTTTGTTGGTCTATTTGCAACTGACTAATTCTTTTCTTCTGATAATTCAAATGTTGTTGAGGTTCCCTTGTAGTGTTTTATTTCTTTGTAGATACTACACCTTTCAACTTCCAGTTTTTGAAGATTTGGAGGTGTATGTATCTACACAAGCACATCCAGGTGCTCTATGAGCCAGAGATGTCAGATCCCATGGACCTGGAGTTACAGAAGACATTGGGCTGTCTGATATGGGTACTGAGCTCTTAACCACCAAGCCATCTCTCAAGCCTCAAACTTTCGACTTTTTAATTTCTATTATTATATTTTTTAATATTCCATATTTAGTAAAACATCATTCCCTATGTTTATTCATTGCATTTTTGTTAGAATTTTAAAACTTTAAAGAATGTTTCTTTGTTGTATGTGGTGGCAGATAGCTTTAATCCCAGCAGTAGGAAGATAAGAGACTGGTGAATCTCCATGAGTTGGAGTCCAGCTTAGTTTACATAGAAAGTTCCAGGCCAGCCAGGGCTACATTGTGAAACTTGTCTCAAAACAAACAAACAAATAAAATTTCTTTGTAAATAGTTTCAATTATTCGTGAAACCTGTTTTAATAGTTTTATTCATTTTTTTTCTAATAACTCCAATAGTTTGCAAGGTTACCTGATTGCTGGTCAAAAAAAATGGAGTCTGAGCTCATACCTCAGGCCTAGGGTGGAGATAGAACTTTCTGAATGGCCAGGAAGATTATAATATTACTATCTAGCTGGAGCCTTTCAGATGAAAAACAAAGACATACCATTTTTCCCCTCCTTTAAGAGATAATCCAAATGGGCCTGTCAATTACCTAGACTGAAAAGCACCCTTCAGGAAGTTATCTGTTCCAGATATTTCCTAGAAAACAGTATAAGGCCTCTGGATATGGAAGTAAACAACTGCAGAACTCATAGGAGACAGAGCAGGAGTATCAGAAGTCCAGCAGCTACATCAAAGTATGGCTGCTAATTAAAACTCTATCTAAACATACAGAGCCACATTTTGGGGTGTTTCTTGTTACCTTGTAATCTTACCTGTCATCTACACTCTTACACTCTGTAGATCTCATGTGAATTACTTCAAAAATGATCCCAAGGACCAGGGAGCCTGGCCAGGTGAAGTCAGCAGGAGATTCTTGACTAGGCTAAGGAAAGGATAATAAAAATGAGCTAGAAGGTTTTATGAAAGAGTCACATAAATATCCAGTTCTTGAAGGAGGGATTCAACACTGGCCCAAATACCTCCCTTGTTCCTTTGACTCTCAGCTCCTGCTTCCAGTCACCTCTTTTGTAAGTAACTTGAAAGTTAGGCTGGGATCCCCATTAGCACACCAAAGTGTATGCTGGTCTCCAACCTCCTGCACTTCCTGTCGCTTCTCAACTCTTCTCAGCTCTTTTAACACTAAACTTCTCCAGCTCCTGGGATTCCTTCCTCCAGCTTCTCTCTTTCCCATATAAACCTGATACTTCACACTTCTGCCATAGTCTCATCCTCTCTCTCTCTCTCTCTCTCTCTCTCTCTCTCTCTCTCTCTCTCTCTCTGTCTCTGTCTCTCTTCTCTCTCTCCCTTTAGTCTTCCTCTCTTGCCCCCACACACACCCATAGATTATCTGCAAGCCATGTTCAACTTACTACGCTCTCTTCCTGCTCTGGATTCTTTCAGATGCCTCTGGCTGTATTCTCCCTCATACCTGTAATAAAAGACCTTCCGGTCAACCATTCCTTTGTCATGTCCTCAGGTTTGTACACTAGGAGTGGTAAGTTTGGCTGATAAGCATGTTTATAACAAGGGACTGAAGTAGCCCTAATGGGGGAAAAAAGCCCATTGATGAGATCAGGCAGAACAGCTCAATTACCCCAGGACAACGAAAGGGACCCTCAAGCAGTGGAGGATCTCTGCCTTCTGGAATTTGGCAGAACCAGTCTTGAGATAATGATCAACCAGGTCAAGCTTGACCAAGCTTGCCTTCAGTGTCAGCTGTGAAAATTCCCCAGTTAATAGAAATCCCCAACTCATGCCTGTTGCCTTTGCTCCGTGGAGCCTGAAAGTAATCATGTCAGGTCTGGATAACTGAGTCTCCTCTTTTTGTACTTCACCACTGGTCATCTCTCTGATTGACATGTATTGGATAGAAGTTCACAATAGTTGAGATCAACTAAGCTCGTGCTCTGAGGTTCCAGTAACAGAATGAAGTCAAGTGCCAAGCACATATTGCTTTTAGCTTTGCAGGCATTGTTTCTAAGCATTTAAATGTCCATTTTTGTGAGATACCAAATAATCATGTCCAGGTTAGTTAAACATATTTTGGCTTTTAGTAAACATATCATGGTTGCTTTTTCTCAGTTGTGACTCAGATGAAGAGCTCCATAGGGCTTGTCAGTCATATAAAAACTAAGGGGGCAGAAGAAAATGAGTGTTTTCCTCTTGACTTATTCACATGTGCAGATCTTTAGAATGCTTCAGGCAGCCTGCAGTATTTAAACTTGTGCTGTAGTTAATGGTATTACAGTACAATAACTGAGGTCATATATAGGCAAACATAAAAGCTACCTATACTGAGTCCTGCTATAAAGGATGTTTTCTGTTTATCCACATAGCCAAGGGTACAATCATGAATAGGAGGTTGAAGAAGATTCTTTGATATTGCCATTTTTCTGGTCTTTTTTATGCAGCCATTTCTTGGAGAGACTTTCACAGCAGACTTCCTGGTATTCTAGCTCTTACAATTTTCTCTCCTCCTCTTTCTGAGATGTTCCCTGAGTCGTATATAGAGGAGTTAAGATGCAGATACAACCTTTGGGGATGGCTTCCCGATGATCTGTCAGTCTCTGCAATGTGCCAGTTGCCATTTCTTGTGATGGTCTTCATTTTCAGTAAAGAGAGGCTTCCTTAGTCAATGTGGGTATTTACAGATATACATGGGTAGAAGAATAGAATTTAGAATGTAACAAGAAATGATGACGTGGGAAGCACATTAGTCAAGAGGAGGTTTTAACTAAGGAAGAGAGGGAGTCAAGACTAAAGGAGGGCCGGGGGGTGGTGGCGCACGCCTTTAATCCCAGCACTCGGGAGGCAGAGGCAGGCGGATTTCTGAGTTCGAGGCCAGCCTGGTCTACAAAGTGAGTTCCAGGACAGCCAGGGCTATACAGAGAAACCCTGTCTTGAAAAACCAAAAAAAAAAAAAAAAAAGACTAAAGGAGGAGGGAAAATCCAAGTTTTCTTTTTCTTTTTTTCCTTTTTTCTTGATTTTGATTGACAAGGTTCAAGAACTTTGTGTATCTCTTATTGCAAGAACTTGCCATTTTAGTCACATGCTCTTCCTTTGTTTATTTACGGTTTCCTTTCACATCACAGTAAAGCTTGCATGAAAGAAAAATTTGAGACAGGGAAGGGAGAGGACAGCACTCAATTACATTTTAATATTGGAACCTGTGATGGCTTATATTGATTGGCAACTTGGCATTATCTTCTTGGAGTCCAGTGTACAAGTCTGGACAGATTTCATAAATTGGATTGATGGTGAGTGGTACCATTCTGTGGGCAGGGCTCCCTGAGCACTAATGTTCACAGCTCCCTGCTCTTCCATTGTGGCTACAGTGTGACCAACAGTCCTCTAACTCCTGCCACCACATTGTCCCTACCACTATATGTTGTCACTTCTAACTACAACCATATCATTGCTCCTTTAAGTTGATTCTTGCCAAGAATTTTGTCATAATAATGGGAAAGGGGAATACAGAAAATTGGTCTTGAGAAATGGCGCCATTCATGTTATAAACAAGATCACGTGTTTCTTAAAGCTTTGGAATCGGATTGTGTGGAGCCTGTGGAAGAGTTTGAAACTTTAAACTGGAAACAGCCAAGAATGCTGTGAGCAGAGCTTAGTGGGCCAATTGTATGCATGTTTGGACAACAAGTATGTTGAGAGAAATGTGGGCAGTAGAAACCTGGTCTATAGAGAGGAAGATGAGGACTCTTGAAAGAACTGGGGGCAATTCTGATGATAGTCTGGTAAAGAGCAAATTCGGCCTGTGCTCTGAAAACTTGAATGAGGATGAATTTGAAAATTATAGATGGAATAGTTAAGTAGAGGAAATTCCAAGACGGGATACCATTCAGGTTCTGTCACAGTTACTGCTCATTCTTCAGTGGGAGAGAGAGCAAAGAGTAGAACACAGGATTAGAACACTGTGACGTTTGTCAAGGAAAGGCACAGGAGTTTGTGACATGAGTAAAGCATCTGTGACCACAGATTAGGGTGAAGGAAAGAATGAGTCACTATTCTCTGAGACAATATGAGGAAAGGTGCCTTGAGGGCAAGACCTCATCGACTGATGTCTCCATCTTGAGAAAATCCAGTCATCTGAGAGGAGAGAGAGAATGCAAATGGACAACTCTATTGAAGGGGTTTCCTGCTAAGGAACAACTGCCCTGGGTAGCGTTTCACTGGGCAACTGTGTCCCTAGGGTGCCAGGCTACTTGAGCTGGCAGCAGAATCTGGCACCCTCATTCATGTGTGTGAAAGATGCAGGCATGAGGGGGTCATGGAGTCCTTCTCTAAAGTGTCCTATGCTCTTTTTTGCCCTGTAAAACGCCCCTCACTTCCCCCAATTCTAGACTTCTGTGTTTATTGTCTTTTTCTGTTGATTTTTTTACTTATCGTATGTTCCCGGGTCTGATATAATTAGAACGTTTATCCCACACATGTATTTCTGGGTAGCTTCTGAATTTATTTGGTAGGACCCAACACTTAAACATCTCTGAGTCCTTAAGTCAGAAGAGGCCTCCAGATGGACTAAAGTAACTTGATGAATGTTGGAGTGGATTATATGTCAAATGCTGGAGGGCAAACATCAGTGGTTGACTGTCTTGATATAGATTTTAGAATATTACAGCATATTATGACTTGTAAAACAAACTATTTAGCAGTCATTTCAGGATCAAAAAATAAACTTCCCTTCCCTTGACCTACTTTCTTAAAATTTAGAGACAAAAGGTATTTCCCTGCAGATGTATTTGATGACCTAGTCCTGCCTTAAGGAATATTGATGCTTTATTTTCTTGATATCATAGATTATTTTGAATATACTTTATTTAACTTTGTAGAAGTTGATAAGAGAAGAAATAGCTAAGCCAACCTGAGCAAATCATTCTACAACTGCCTAAATGCACAGTGTAATAAAATCACCCAGACTTGTATTTCAAAGTAAGGGATACAGAAACTCAACTGGTTCTGACCATCATTGCTTTTGATTCTGAGTCAGAGAGTGCCACGAGTGGAGTATTCCTGCCAGGGTACCACCCTGCCCCAGCCTCTCTTCAACGGCATAGTGTGTCACTCATGGTGAAGCCAGCCAAGCAGTCAAGGGAAGCTTTATCCAGTGTCAAGAGCTAAACTACCCTCATCAGGATTCTAAAGCCAAAGATTTTTTTTTCCTTTTGTACCAGTGGCTCAAATGCCTTTGGACATGGTTTCTGGCACAAATACGTTCAGGAAATGGGGAGGGAGGAACACCTATTTAAGTGAAAAAACACTCACGCAAGAACATTACGCAATAACAGAAAACAAATGGTTGGCTAACGGTGAAGTCTGAACTCTCCATTGCTGGGGCTTGGTTTGGTCATAGAGGGAACAATCGTGAATTTTCAAGGTGTAACAACATCAATGAATCTAGACGGCATAACATAATGGGCTTAAAACAAAGCATGCCAATGTTAGAATTGAGGGCAGGCCAGTTATTTTCTGTTTCCAGTTATAAGTGAAAAGATGTTAATGGACAGCAGATTCACAGCAGAATAACAACCTTGCTGCTCAGTTTCACCTCAGAAGAAAAGAGTGTTGGAGCACAGTCCACAGCAGAACCTAAAAAACCAGTCAGTCACACCCTTTACCTTCGTAGGTTCTCCCTATTAGCAAGCACCATTGCCTGGACACTTCCCTGGTTGCTTAGAGGTGAAGGTGATAACATGGAAAGTGTTACAGACTCTGGGGCTAGGGATGTAGCTCAGTGCTAGAGCACCAGCCTAGCAAAGAAAAGGCCCTGAGTTCGGTCCCTAGCACTGCAACAAAACAAACAAAATTTACAAGTTAAAGTTATTACTCAGGTGGTGATGGCGCATGCCTTTAATCCCAGCACTCGGGAGACAGAGGCAAGTGGATCTCTGAGTTCGAGGCCAGCCTGGTCTACAGAGCAACTTCCAGGACAGCCAGGGCCATGCAAAGAAACCCTGACTAAAATAGATAGAGAGATAGATAGATAGTGTGAAAACCAAATATATATATACATATATATTAAACAAATAAAATGTTATGGATCCATTGTAGAAAGAGAAGCAGATCTAGGCATGCTATCAACCACTAAATCCTTAGGGTGGGCAAGGAGTGAGATGAGGGTACATTTTGATTGTATACCTTAAAAATGTGGCAGTTAATAGTACTGGAGGAACTGGTACAATTTTTTCCCCAGTGGTATAGCCATTGATAAGTTGCCATATCTCCAGTAAAACCTGACCCCGCCCAAGTTTATGCAGCAACCATAATTAAACTCAGTATGTCACACATATAGCATATGCATATGGGGGTGGGGAGCTAACTGGGTTCAAGGTTTCAGCAGAGTTGGAGAGGTAAAGGGTGACCAGAACTCATTATTTACAGGTACAGACTTTTCAAAGAATTATTTTAATGAAAAAAAAAAAATCATGAAGCTGAAAGAAGTATTTGAAGGCTCAGCATAAACTTTTCTTTAAAAAAAACACATTTAATTTTTTTCTTAGATTTTTTTTCATTGTGGAACAAACTTTAAATTATTTACTATGGAGCAAATCTTGCAACACCTTCTAGGTGAGAGCACCTTCTGTGGTGTTAGGCTTCGTCTTTGCAAAGGAACCCTCCTACTCCCCAAATCTTCATGACACTTGCTATTTTAGGTTTGTTTTTTTTTAAATCCATTTGACAAATAGCCAATTTGAAAAGCAAACTGTGCCAGTGTTATAATAGTTTGGTACCTTAATGTATACCCATTTTGTAAGCATGTCTAACGGATAGTTCCATAATTTCTAGTAAATATGCCAAAGGTAATTTAAAAAATAATAGGAGTTGATGGAGAGTTTGGGGTAAAAATCCCAACTTTCCCCTCCTGATGGTGATCACAGTGTGATTGCCTTCTATAGGGTCCATCACACATAGGGAAGGCCTAAGTTTCTGTTGTTGACCTAATGACAATTCTTCTACCATGAGGAAGAAGAATATTTAGTAGCTCGTGAGCATTTAATTCAGTCCAACCATTGTGCTAAAGGCTTGGAAGTTGTCTCATTTTGTCCTCACACAGTCTTCAGGGAGCAGAGCTAGTTTCATCATTAGAAAGACCTAGGCTAAGGCTGGAGAGATGGCTCAGTGGTTAAGAGCACTGGCTGCTTTTCCCGGACGTCCTGAGTTCAAATCCCAGCAACCACATGGCAGCTCACAGTCATCTGTAATGGGATCTGATGACCTCTTCTGGGTTCTGAAGAGAGCTACAGTGTACTTAATGTAGAATAATAAATAAATTTAAAGAAGAAGAAGAAGAAGAAAACCTAGGCTATTCTTCCATGTCATACAGCTACAGTGCTATGATTCCAGAACTCGCATCGATGCATCCTAACTCCAGAACTTTAGTGGTTTTACAGTATATTAAATGAGGCCCAACACAAACTTCAGTGTAAAATGCGTGTGTGTGTGTTTCTCTTTAAGACTATTCACCAGAATTATCAACTGTCTTAGTTATATTTCTACTGCTGTGATAAAACACCTGAACCAATGTGATTTACAGAAGAATGGGTTTACTGAGGCTTACAGTTTCAGTGGGTTAGAGTTCTTGCCCATAAAGGCAGGGTTCATGCAGCAGGCAGGCAGGAATGATGTTGAAGCAGTAGCTGAGAGCTTTCAACTGCCCCAATCACAAGGCAGAGAGAGCTAAGTGGGAAAGGGGCTTTTGGAACCTCAAAGGTCACCACCAGTGACATACAGTGACACACTTCCTACAAAAAGGTCACACCTATTCCAGCAAGGCCACACCTCCTAAAAGTGCCACTTCCAGTGGGCCAAGGATATTCAAACCGCCACAGAAAGGGAATTCTTTGCTAATGGACTAATGGTTGTGGTAATTCGGTTAGGTACCCTGTGACCTCAGAGTCCTCCTCACTGTTTTGTTTGCTCTCTCTCTCTCTCTCTCTCTCTCTCTCTCTCTCTCTCTCTCTCTCTCTCTCTCGTGTGTGTGTTGTCTATTTTTGAGACATGGTCTCACTCTAGGGCCCAAGTGCCTCTTGAATCTGAAGCCCTCCTTCCTCAGGTTGTCCAGTGGTGGGATAACAGGCATATGCCACCATGCCTGGATAGCTCACCCTATTCTTGATATTCAGACTCCTTCTTCTTCTTCTTCTTCTTCTTCTTCTTCGTCGTTGTCGTCGTCGTCATTTTTTGAGACATGGTTTCTCTGCATAGCTCTATGGCTCTGGCTGTCCTTGAACTCACTTTGTAGACCAGGCTGGCCTCGAACTCAGAAATCCGCCTGCCTCTGCCTCCCAAGTGCTGGGATTAAAGGCGTGCGCCACCAGACTTCTTTAACATTTGTCCTTTCCCCTTGTTGCTTCTGTATTTCTCTATTTGGCAGTTTACTTAGTGATGCCTGTGTGCTTCTCCAGCCCTCCCCACTCCCAGTCCCTATCTATGATCCCTGCCTTGTAGTCTGGACAGTGGGTCCTCCTTTGGGTGGCACCCTTCTCCTACTTTGTCCTGCTGTGGACAGGGATGTCCCAGTATTTACTTACTTGGACTGATTTCTGCAAAGGGCTCTAACCACAAACCCCACTCATTCATTCCTTTCTCTTCTTTGAAATTCTCAAAAGTGCTAAGCCACTTGAAAATGACACATATTTATTGAAGCTAATAGGGATCATGAGTGACCAGGCACAGGAAGCCAACCAACTCCTGCCCACCTCTCTTAAACAGAAATTACGCGAACTGACTTAATACGCATTCAATGAAGAAAGAGGAGGAGGAGGAGGAGGAGGAGGAGGAGGAGGAGGAGGAGGAGGAGGAGGAGGAGGAGGAGAAGGAGAAGGAGAAGGAGAAGGAGAAGGAGAAGGAGAAGGAGAAGGAGAAGGAGAAGGAGAAGGAGAAGGAGAAGGAGAAGGAGAAGAAGAAGAAGAAGAAGAAGAAGAAGAAGAAGAAGAAGAAGAAGAAGAAGAAGAAGAAGAAGAAGAAGAAGAAGAAGAAGAAGAAGAAGAAGAAGAAGAAGAAAGAAGAAGAAGAAGAAGAAGAAAGAAAGCTAAACAAAACCTAAAACAGTACCTTGGCTTCTATTAGAGCAAGTTCTCAACGTTCAAACATCCTAATTTAGTTTAGACAAAATAGCCCACATTCCATTTCAAGGGAGACTGCCTTCCTGCCCACTCCCACCCTCTTTCCCTAATTCTCCCTTGCCCACCCCCAGTCTAGTTTCTCCCTTCTTCCTGGCTGTCTTACTGTGATTCCCCCATCAAAACCCCTTATCTACAACTGCCTTTAATCAGGAGTCTTCTAAAAGAGGCAAGCTCTCTGTAACTTAAAGGAAAGCCCTCAGAGAAGCTTGCTGGTGGCCAGGACGCCTGGAGGCGAGAAGGCTCCAAGGCCAAGTTCCTGAGTCCGCTGGCATAAAAGGGCTAACTTCCTTGCGGGTCTGATCCATTCTGCGCAGCTGGACACAGGAAAGCAGCCTCCCTTCAAGGAGTAAAAGCCCGGGCACTTTCAAAGTGCCCTTTCTACCCAGATCCGGGAGAAGTCCTGGGGTGCGAAGGCGGGGCTACTAGACTGACGACACCCTCCTGAATGTCCAGCCCCGCCTTCCCACCACCTTTGGGATTTAGTTCGTGAAGCAAGATCGCCCTCTCAGTGAAAGGCAGATGTCCCTTTAAGGTTTGCTTTGCTGCTGCCTGTGGACTTTAGCCTAAACACGGTCCCGCGAAGTTGGCTTTATTTGTCCATGTCTCGGACAGAGCCTGGGTGGCTGCCAGTGAGATTTCAGAGACTTGAGCGCGCAAAGGGGCGGGAGATGTGGCAATCCATCTGGGATCTGAGAAGCGTGGAGCGGGTTTAGCAGCATTCGACCAAAACACAGGAAATTACTCTTCCACCGCTCCAGGGCGCTGCAGCCGCTGGGGCCACTGCCGGACACCCGCGGAGACCACACCGAGTGACCCAGAGCGCAAGTCGCCGGCGTCTGGCTTCTGCCTGTTCCTGCCAGCTCCTGCCCACGAACCAGCGACGTGCTGGTTCCAGCAACCACTCCAGCAATGGTCCCCAGGCGCCCTGCCAGCCTAGAGGTCACTGTAGCCTGCATCTGGCTTCTCACCGGTAAGCGACCCTGCTTTCCTGAGCATCTCTGGTGGGGCTTGGGGCTTGGGTGAGGGGTGACACACATAGCAGAGGGGCAAACCGGAGGGGACCTCAGGTACAGCTGTCAGTTCAAAGGACTGAAGGGAGCGCCCGCGTGCGGGAGGAGGTGCTGAGAACTTTCCAAGTACAACTGGCATTTCTAATTAAAGTTGTTTTTAAGTTGTGCGTTGTGTTTTAGGCATTTGAATTATTGCAAGGGAAAGAGTAACCGGAGGGCGGGCGTCTGATTAGTGTGCAAAGTTCCTGCCCTAGGATTGCTCAGAAGTGAACTTGATAGCATTTTCTTTCTTTTTAATACTTATGACCTTTTCTGCCAAAAACCAAGGAAAGACAGGCATGCCAGGCAAATCTACTTCTTGTCCCAATATGACGTTTCTACGACCGTTAGCTCCTAAGAGGCAGAACATTTTGAAATTGAATGTTTAGCACCCAAATGTCGCAGTGCTGTCTTTCAAATGCAAATGCGTTTTTTAAGAAGGTGCAGTACCTTCTTAAAAGGTACTGCAGTGTTCTATTCCACTGAGAGAAATGTGGGGACATTTCCGATTTCCCTAACAGTAGCTAAGCTCACAGCCTTTATTGTAGTTACCAGTTGGGGAGGGAAATTGAGCTGGTGTCCAAGTGAAAGGGTTTAAGCACAGTTTATCACTTCTTTAGTTCTTCAATTAGTAGCTGTCTTTAACAAGACTTGATAGTCAATTGCCTGATTGTTTTCACTGTTGGCATTCCTAACTAGTTAATTTCACATTTGACTATTACATAGGGCCAGTAAAACGGCTAAGCACAAGAACTCTTGTGTTCACTTCCAAATGGAGTTTTAATAAGCCCATCCTCTGTCATAGTAAAGTGGTGTGGGCAGTTAACTAGCTGCGGGCTTTCATCCCAACATTTCCCACTCTTCAGGAAATGTCCAGGAAGCCAAACAGCCGTGACTTCTGAACAGCATTATAGGCCAAGGAGTGGTTTTAACCTACCAGCTCTTGCATTGACCCTTGATGCAAGCTTGGCTTGTGAGTCCCTTCCAACCCAAACTTTCAGAGATCGTATCTTGATGTTTTGCAAAATCTGAATTGTTTACTAATTACTCAAGCTGTATCTTTTTTTTTTTTTCCTCCCCATTTCCTCCCCAAACATTCAGTCAGTGTGCAAACGAAACTTCCATATCCTCTAAAAGGAGGGGTGGGGATGAGAAAGCTACAGTTTCACATATACATTGGTATGACATGCCTTGCTGAATAAAGTATGCTCCAGTTTTTAGTGTATAATATTTAGAGCATGATTGACCCAGGGCGGATAGGTTCCTTATATTTAGTGTATTTATGTCCATTCCACAAGACACAAGGCATTAAGTGTCCCGGGATTGACTTTTTCCTTATCAGTTACTCATACTTAAAAACCATGGACTCAGCAGTTAATGTGGATGGAGTCTTACAGACATTTCCATTTAGGAATGATGCTACAGAGCTTAAACTGTCGCTCAGACCCACCTACCAAATATTTTTCTTGTATCTATTTGAAGTAGATCATCTGTAGTAGTTCGAGATTGCCCTCTCAGATAAAAATCCAAATTTCTCAACAGATTGCCCAAATCCAGGACCCTGTATCCATTTCTTATTGCTGCTGCAATGAGTTGCCATTGATTTATTGGCTTAAAACAAGGTATTTACTGTTTTATAGTTCTATAGGTTTTAAGTCACACTGTGATAAAAATCATGCCCCCACTCCCCCCACCAGGGCGTTTCCTTCCACTTCCTGAGGCTACTTTCAAAAATTGACATGCAGTTTTTCAGTCTTCCTCTCTGGCCCGCTTCATGGTCACATCTTCTCCAGGTCTACCTGCCCTGGGTCCCTCCCTGCATTTATTTGGTACCTCTTTCGGAATGCCCATTCAATCTCTCTGCCAAGTCTGCTTTCTCATCAAAGGTAATATGCTCAACTTTCATGGATTAGGGCAAGGGCATCTTTGGTGGCTCCACACTGTTACTCTGCCTACCACAACCCTTAAACAGAACAGCCATCACATCCCGTATAGTTTCCTTACATTCCTCGTAATCCTCTTGCTCGTTCTTGTTGTTTGATACCTCTACAAAAGTAACCCCACCCTTCCATTCCACTACCCCCTGCTTTCTGAACAAACTCTACCCAGCTCTCAATGCTGTGCATATATCATTTAAAAATCACCAGCCTTCCAATAAACTTCCCAAGGATTTACAACTCCTTATGTTAGTTTCTCCCAACATATATTAAATAATTTGCCAAGAAAAAAGGTTCCTCCCTAACTAATCTTCAAATAAAGTCCTTGTCATTGTTTTAGACAGGTCAACATCCTGGTGTAATATATGACATACACAGAGGATTCACCTGAAAGGAGTTTCGTAAACAGACGGCCTGGAGGAGGCCTTAGGGGAGCCAATAACGATAGAGCATGTGGGATAAGGAACTGTAGATAGAAATCACATAAAGCTACAGTGGGAGAAGAGGCCATGATTGCTCATACACCTTGAGGAACCTAATGACCGGAAGAAGGCTGCTGTATCTCCGTATGGGGACACGTAGACTGCAGCTGAGTCAGTACTGATGTTCAGCCAAGAAGGAAGAGAGGGAATATATACCTTCTCCCTATCCCTTGTTATAACGTACCTATTGCTCTCATTGGAAATATCCAGTGGTTAGATTCAGCCTTCCACATAGATGATTATTATAAGTAGCACGAATTAATACTGGAACTTGTTGTATGGTGGACTCTGGGCCAAGAACTTTGTGGCGCTTTATCTCTAATTTTAAAAAGTGAAAGCTTATACTTTGTCCATAATTTGAAGAAGAAAGAAAATTGAAAAACAAAAAGCACGAAGTTTTTTTTTCCATTTGTCCACAGTCTCACAGCTAGTAAATGACAAATTACTTCAATTCACACCTCTGACCTCAAGTTTCCTGCCGTGGAACAAGCCTAATTTGTACATGCTCCTTGTCCTCTATCGCTTGACCTTGTGGGTAAAATGCAAGCACGAACGGCTAAATTACTTCAACAAGGATACATATATAGTTAATAAAGCCAGCGTTATTTCCATGATGGTTAGGTATATAGTGAAATTAGATGATAGTGCACTCTATCATCTCCATTAATAACAGGACATGCATACAGCCTCAGCTGAGCTGTATATTGTTCTATAGAATCTTACCTAGAAGCACGAGTCATCTTTCGAGCCTTCTTTTCTACAGCCAGTATCTCCTATACAAAGTGAACTACAGTGAGGAGATGGCTGAGCAAGGGGAGACAGTCACTGGTCCAACTGAATAAATGAACTCCAGTGGCAACATGTATTAGGAGTTATGACGGAGGGGTTTCCTTACTCACTATAATGTCTATAAATACAGTGGTGAATCCATGGGGATTTGTTTATTTGCTTAGTTGTAAGGCAACAAGAGTAACAAATATATATATATATATATATATATATATATATATACATATATATATATACATATTGTTTTGTTCATATATGTTCAATATGTTGTTATGTTCTATGTGGTCTTGACACTAATACTGATGGTCAATATTAAAAAACATAAAACCTCTCTACTGTCCCTCAGGGCTACATTTTCAAGAGATGATTAGATTGCGTAGGCTCTAATGTAGTGGTTTAATTGAATGATGGATATAAAATTTGAACAGAGTAATGAGAGGTAGTGGAATTTGCTGTGTGGGTAAAGGAAACCTAGAGAGGTGTCCTTGGGAGTTGTATCTTGCCTACCACCTCTGTTTCGTGTCCACCATGGTGTGAATTGATGTTCTACCATGACCTACTGGCTGTGGACTGACACCTCTGTAACTCTGAGCCAAAATAAACCACTCATCCTTTAAGTTGTCTCTGTTAGGTATTTCATCCCAGGACGCAGAAGGGCAAATAATGTAGTAGTCATCTAGCTTTACAATGTCTGAGCTCTAGAGTCATGTCTGATTGCTGCTGACCTCTTGACCTATGTAAATATGGGTGCTCCTCTGCCTTTCTTCCTCTACCCCCAAACCCTAAAGCTCCCCACTGAGATTTCTAACTAGCTGAACTTTCATGTGCCCCTTAGAATATTTTAATAGAATAAATAAGTTGTTGGATGCATTTTCCTAGAGTTAGGATCCAAACACTATTCTCTACAACTGCTCTTCTGATACGGAAGACACAAAAGAGTGTGTTTACATTCCTGTTATGCAACTTTGATGAAAACTATTGTGGAATCGTTGCCATAGCACTAAAGACAGAATAGATTGCTTATTCAGGGCTCTCTGTGACTAGAGAATTGTCTCCATTCTCAAACCACAGTAGAGCAGAGTGTCAAGAGATGCAAATGAGATGAGTATATTCATTTCCTCAAGATTTCTGAGCTTCCTTCAGACTGCCCTACTGGGTCAACCTTCTCAAGTTGCCTCTGGGCCTTGACATAAGCAGTTACTCCAGGCATTATAGATCCGTAACTCCAACACAAATGTGATTCCCAAGTGAGTCCATGAGTTGGACTAGCTGTCCTTCCCCAGACACCAGAGTGTCCCTAGCACCCTTGTTTCTATAAATCAGCACACCATATGAGGCATTAATGAAATATGTAGCTGTCTGCCTTCCTGCATGCTGTGTGCTCTCTGAGGACTGTGTATTTCTTCAATTATCCTTAGTACTTAAGAACAATGGACACTTTTTATTGAATAAACTATGAAATAATGGACTGTGGACACACTTATAAACTACTTAAAAGATTAGCTTGTCCTGTAAATATATTCTTGCCTATATTTTTATCTGATTGAATAGATGATTCCATGTTGGTCTCCCTGCTGGAGACAAATGGCTAACTGAGGTGTCTATTTAACATATCAAAGCGGACCTAACCCCCAAGCTCCCCCAGCATGCCTCAGTTCTCTCCCTGTCACAGGATATGGCTAGCATACTTCACTCCCTACCCTAAACCTAGTTGGGCTGCCCTTTCCTCATCTGCCTCCCCCTATGTAATCTAGCCATTTTGGCTCCCTGGCCCTTTTATCTATCCTTTACCCTCCTGGCCTCTTTGGTCTCCTCATCTCCTGGCTTTCCCCTCGCCTCTGCTGCTCTCCTCACATGGCCTGGCTCAGGGTTATGTTCACTCTGGACTCTTGCCAGATTTCTCTGTGAATGGCTATGCTCCCTTTAATCAACAATAAACGTTCTCCTCCACCATACCTAGGAGCAGTTAGAACTTTCCTTTTTTATTCGTATTTTCTTTCACCCACCAGTTGAAAACTGCAATATTTTACATAGCACTGGACAATATGAGCACCAAAGACAACCAGTTTGTTTACTAGGTCATTAGCAGCATCCTATTAGGGACATATTAAAGTGCAAAAGAAACACATCTGAATATTGCAATCAACAACAGAGTTATATTTGTACATTTGCAAACTGCATCTTGTTGGACATGTGACTCGTGCCTTTTATTCTATCACGTTGAAGGCAGAGGCAGGCTGACTCTACAAATTCCATGCCAGGCTGGTCTATATAGTGAGTTAGTTCCAAGCCAGACAGGGAGGGCTACATAGTGAGACTCTCTCTCCCAAGGAAAACAAAATGTCCAAAACCAAAAAGAAAAAGAAAAATTAAACTTGAGCTCTGTATCCTAGGATTTCCAGGAGGCTGATATAGCAGCCATTCTAGACACAGATATGGCCTCTGCCCCTCTTCTCAGCTGGTTTCTAAGCCAAGACTGTATCTGACTGGAGGAATAATTGTCTCTCTGCCATCACTACCCTTACCATTTCCCCTAGTCAAAGCTTCCTGGGAACAGCTTCCTTTGGAGGGATGAAGAGAAAGGTGAAATGATGTAAGGAGTCTGTGGTGTGTGTGTGCGTGTGTGTGTGTCTGTCTGTCTGTGTGTCTGTCTGTCTGTCCCCAGTGGTGGCAGACTGAATTTTCTGTCATGCTCCTGAGTATTAGCGCTTGATGTGTATGACAAGCCTATTTGTAATCTGATCTTTTCCATGACTTAAAAGGAAACTTTAAGAAGTTAGTTATCTTTTATTTAGTTTTTCTGTCAGTTATGTTTTATGAGAAATAGAAATGTGTGCGTTGTTAAGTCCAAAGTCTGCTTTCTCCAAGTGTCTGCCTTCTACAGCTACAACACCTGGATTCATAGAAAAGTTATGATAATTTAAATACCAGGAGTAAAACAACACATACCTGTGGGCATTATTGGAGATCTGATGAAATAAATGCCAATGGTTAATTTTTAATAGAGCATCTGAATTGCATTAGGTCAAATGACTGAGGTGGTTTTTATATTTTGCTACAAATTACATTATGTGTGTACAAGATCTCGTGGAGAGCAATTAGTCTCAAACTTACTCCGTAGCTGAGGGTGAGTGAATCCCCAACTCTCTTGTCTCTACCTCCCAAGTACTCGAATTGTCTTAGTGCCAGGTTAATTGTGCTTTGACCAGCTGGACTTTTAGCTCCTAAAGTATTTGTTAAACATTTTATTATACTACTTCTTGACAAAATCTCCCTATACTACATAGATAGATACAGACAGACACATGCTTACACGTGGATGGCACTTGTGCACACTGAGACACATGGGGCACTGGTGCGCTGGGGTTTGGTTGGGGGGGAGGGACTGTTGGCTTTGCCACATGAGCATTTGTAGTCAAAAAGAAATTCAGAGAATGAGTACAAGAAGTTCCTTGGAAAAAAGTTTTCCCCGTTCTGCCTTTCCCCTTTTCCCCCAATAATTGGTTAAGTAGCTGTCCCCTTTACACACTTCACTTTGCTTGTAGAGGTCACCCAGGAGCCTTTGTACAGCCTAAGGTTGGCATATGTTCTTTTTAAAAATAGTATCCGTCCCCAGATGTTCATAATAAGAGCACTCACTGCTTAACATGTGCTGTAATGATCACATTTCGAATCATGTACATCACTGACATTTATTATTTAAAAAGATGGTAACACTTTCTGTTAGGAATATGTGGTCAAACTCCCAGTTTTCTTGTAGACTCCCAGATATCTTTAAGACTGAATAGGTTTATAGATATTTACCTTAAGTGTAGTCTTGCCTATGTTTTTGGCAAGAGTATAAAATGCAACCTAATTTCTTGTGTTTAAGATTTCTGTGATAGTCTACTTAGAGACTATAAATTAAAGGAGGATTTCGGCTCAGCCTTTCATATGTGCCATGCTAGTGCATATTACTTGTGCTGGGGAATAAAGAGGGTAGGCTGAGCCCTTCAGGGACTTGTGGTCTGGAAGATATAATAGACACACCGAGAAGTGATGTTGGGATATACTCCCAGGGAGGCTTTAAGAAAAGATGACAAACTCAGATTGTGGTCACAGTAAAGTCTTGCCAGAAATAACCACAAACAATGCCCCCCCGCCCCCACCTAGTTGAACAACAAGAACAAGATGGAGTGCTAAGTACCAAGTATTCAAACATGACATCCATATTTCAAGAACCCATTATCCTTGTTGCTGTTACACAAACATGAACCATTTCATTTCCTAGTATGGCTAGGAAGAAATACACTGCAGGAAATAATGGCACACAACCTGCTTTCTTCCAGGGAACTCTCCCAAGCCAGTTATTTCCAATATGATCCTGTTCAAATTAATGTGTGCCCCTAGTTTGTGGGATTCCGATTTCTGGCTCCAAGTCTGGCATTCGTGAGAGATTTCCCAGAGTGTCTTGTTTCCAGGACTCTAGAGATCTATGCAGAGCATGCTCCTGCTGCAATGTCATAAAGACTGCCCATGTGACAAGAGAAGAAACAATGTGTCTGTAACATAAAGAGAGAATAAAACCCAGAACCTAGCACTGACAGACTCCAGCTAAGAAAGACCACTCAAGACTACCAATTCTATTTTATTTCTTAACTTTTTAACAACTATTTACTTTGTGTGTGTATGTCTGGGTGCTCAAGTGTGCCACAGAGTGAGTATGGAGGTTAGAAGACAATTTGCTGTAGTCAGTTCTCTCCTGCTACCTGGAGAATGAACTCAGGTTTGGTATCAGGGACCTTAATACCTACTTAGCTTTCTCTTGTGGGCCTAGTTTATACCATTTTTTTTTAATGCACAAAGCATTCAACCCTAAATCACTAGAATGAGTTTTAAAAAGAGTCGAATTTAAACGTATGCATAGTTGAAAACAAATACCATAGGTGTTAGTTTCTTTAAGTTGACGCAGCCGAGTTTTACAGCTGTAATCTGTGGGATTGACTTCAAGTCCCTCAACTGTCAAGTAGAAGAAAAGTGGGTTTCAAATGGACTGAGTGTGCCAAAAGTCACGGTGAAAACACATGGAGGGCGAGAGCCGCAGTTCTCTTGACTTCCAGCCCAGTTCTCCACTCTCAGTGTCCCCAAGACAACAGACAAAAGCTTTTTGCAGGCAACACTGACGGGTTGTCTTCTTTTGGAAAGATTAATATAAGTGTGATAGGCAAAGGAGATATCACTAGAAACATTCCCGGGAAGGGATCTGTTTCCAAACTCCAATAAGTACAAAGGACAAGCTCAGACAATAGATTTAGTAAATCATGATCTTTTTTATTATCAGGTTTTTAGTTCATCATTAGTTTTTTTACTTAGCTATTTGAGGAAAGAATAAAAATACAGTCACCTAAGACGATAGGTTTTAGTCGTCATCTTTAAGTGAAATGAATTATAATTTGAAAACAAAGAGTGTTAGGAAGCTTCTGTCAGGTTAATGTGGCTGTCGCTTTACCCTGCCTAGCTTAGGATTACATATGATACTGCAGGCAAAGGACCTTGCAGGGACTATGGGAAGATACAAGGAACAAAACATCCAGAGTTCAAAAAGGCCAGATAAAGCATTCAAGTTGTCCTGAGGTGTGGTTTTCAGCCCTTCCAGACAGACACATGAGGTAAAGTGAACTATTAAGTCCCGATAACAGGATGAGCTGAGGCACCATATAAAAATTCCTAGGATGTATTCAGAACAAAGGTTATTCTGGTGACATAAAATGTGCCCCAAAAACCAGAGTGCAGGATTTGAAAACAGAGTGCTTTGGTTTGAATGCAAGGACTTGGGGGTTATATTAGGAACTACAATCCCAAATAACTTAAACGAGTCATTTATTGATTTAGATATATAACAAAGGTAACACAAGGAGAAGGTGAATATCTGCTCACTGATCACACAACACTGGCCCAAGTTACAAAATAAATAAATAAATAAATAAATAAATAAATAAATAAATAAACAAATAAATAAAAAGTTCCTAGCTGGAAAGGTGTTTCAGACAAAACTAACTCTTTGAGAAATATTGTAGCATGTACAATCACTGAGAACAATGTCATTTTACAAAGTAGCTTAGGGCAGGGGATGTAGTTCAGTAGGAACAATGTTTACAAA
The DNA here is from genome assembly GCF_978045245.1 of Mus caroli. Lineage (NCBI taxonomy): Eukaryota > Metazoa > Chordata > Mammalia > Rodentia > Muridae > Mus > Mus caroli. The sequence continues at coordinate 6,296,505 of NW_028227270.1, forward strand.
GCCCCAAATTTGAGCCTCTTAAAAGCCTTAGGGTGAAGCCCTACCTGCCTCTAATCCCAATGTTTAGGGGATGAAGGCAAGAGGGTTGGAAGTTCAAGGTCATCCTTTGCTCTATATCCAGTTAGAGGTCATCTTGTGCTACATGGGACCCCATATCCCCCCCCCCAAAAAAAAAAAGATGTTTGCCTTACAACTTAAAAAAAGTCATGGAATATGAAATAAGAGTCATTATGAGTTTGCCATGTAACACATGTAGAAATAAATGTACTCAGTTTTTTAAAGTAAAATCCAAATGAATGATTACCTAAGTTTGATAGAAACAAAATTATGTGCTGAAGAATGTAATGACTTTAAGGTGTAACCTGTGTCGGGGAGGGGTCAAGGCATTCCAAACCCTCTAGGTTGATTCCAGTGAACAGGCAAAGCTGTCAATCAAAGGAAGCAGCAGGGGCTAACAGCACATAGCTTGCTTGGCAGAGACCGTTATGTATATAGGACAGATTGTTTATGGTGGTAGTGGGTGGGGGTAATCAGGCCTGGGTCTGAATGCCAGTTACATGATTTTGAGCACATTTGTTAACTTCCTCCTAACTTCATTTTATTTATTTATTTATTTATTTATTTATTTATTGTTTCAAATGAGGGTAGCATTTCCCTTATAAGAGTGAGAAAGTGCTTGAGAAATTTTCAAAAGTTGACAGTATTTCAGGGAAAACCTTTCTTTCATTAAGAGCCCAGGAAGGTCTACCTTCTTGCTTTAGTGAGACCTGTGCCTGGTTCGGTGAAAGGCTTTAGAGGAACAAAGCAATGTGAGTTAGAGGCTCTGTGATAGGAAGATGGTAAGTTAGATGGAGGTGGGGAGAGTGGGGGGAGGACGCGGAGGGGGGGGAGAGGATACAAAGCAAGCTATACTGTAGTCTTGGACCCCCCTCTCCCCCCAGCCCCCTCCCCCCGCGCAACACACACCAACCTCTAAGAAAGATGGCTGACATCAGTTAACACGATTAAGCCTCCCTTTAACCTCCTCTCCTCAATTAAGGATAGGGAGCTCTGCAACAAAACGCAGTGAGCGAGCCTATGTGGTTAGGATTTCTCTGCTCCCCCACTGTCTTCATTCAGAAAGAGAGTTCTCTGTATTTCCATCGCCACTGTACCAAAGGGGATGGGAGAAACGGAATGGATTTTTGTTTGTTTTTCTTTTTCTTTTCTTTTCCTTTACAACCAATTCTTTGGCTCTTCTTTTGGGGTGGTCATATTAGATTAGCTTATCTTTACTTCCCATATCCTCAACTTTTGGCCAGTCAGTGGCAGGGAAGATCGACCGCTAATCTATTGCAGTCAGGCTCCCACACTGAACGCCTCAGAGACTGCTGCGCTGAGTTGGCCCATTTGGATTCTGGGATTCCCAGGACATCAATCAGGTCAAGCTACATAGAGGTCCACCAGGGGTACATTCCACGCATTCCACTGCTCTCTCTGGGCCCTGTCCTTTAACATCTGGGTTAACTGGATCGTGCAAACAGGGTAACAGGCGCAGAAAACAGCTGGACACGTTGCTGAGCCCAGACTGTACGTGACTAGTTCTTAGAAACAGCTTCTGGATATCTCTGAGCCAACAAGCGCGTCGGTCTAAGTGCTGGTAGGGAAAGAGCGAGCAAAGCCAGGCAGAGTTTGAACTTCGCGGGGGATGGAGTGGGGGGGACAAGTCTGAACTTTTGAGGGCGCTTTTCACTTTTACATAAGTTCTGAAGCTGGCTTCACGCCAAGGTGCGGAATGATAAACCCAGCTTAAATGCATATGTTTGCACTCACGTACTCGGCACGTGCTCGCACACAGGGATGCGCCGGGAGGGTAAAGCTCGGTTTTTAAGAGCGCTGACCGCCTCCTTTGACGTTTACCCAGGACGAGCCTTTCCTTTTACTGCGCCTGCGTGCGCGCGCCGCCGGCAGGCCCCGCCTCTCTGGTAGGGACCCACAACAGACTTGCGCCGGGAGGCGGGCTGCGCCTGCGCGATCCGCCGCGTCAGCCGGTTTCGCGGGGCGGGCGACTGGAAGTCCCGAGAGTTGACTCGTGCTGAGCGTGAGCTTTGCCGCGCCGCGCGTGGGCCAGCGCGCGGAGACTTGAGAAAAAGCGTGGGGTAAAAGTGCTGTCCGGAGCTGCAAGAGTCAGAGGTAGTGTTTCCTTCCGGGCCTGAGCCCGCCGCCCCTTCCCTGCCCCGCCCCCCCTCCTGGGGTCCCCCCCTCTCCCCCCGAGCCTCCTCTGTTCTGAACTGAGCCCCTGCTGAGGTCATGAAGCTCGTGAGGAAGGATATCGAGAAGGACAATGCGGGCCAGGTCACCCTCGTCCCCGAGGAGCCCGAGGACATGTGGCACACCTACAATCTAGTGCAGGTGGGCGACAGCCTGCGCGCCTCCACCATCCGCAAGGTCCAGACCGAGTCCTCCACGGGCAGCGTGGGGAGCAACCGTGTCCGCACCACCCTCACCCTTTGCGTGGAGGCCATCGACTTTGACTCCCAGGCCTGCCAGCTGCGGGTGAAGGGGACCAATATCCAAGAGAATGAGTATGTCAAGATGGGGGCTTACCACACCATCGAACTGGAGCCCAACCGCCAGTTCACCCTGGCCAAGAAACAGTGGGACAGTGTGGTTCTGGAACGCATCGAGCAGGCTTGCGACCCGGCGTGGAGCGCTGATGTGGCAGCTGTGGTCATGCAGGAGGGCCTGGCCCACGTCTGCTTAGTCACGCCCAGCATGACCCTTACCCGGGCCAAGGTGGAGGTGAACATCCCCAGGAAACGGAAAGGCAACTGCTCCCAGCATGACCGGGCCCTGGAGCGGTTCTATGAACAGGTGGTCCAGGCCATCCAGCGCCACATAAACTTCGAGGTTGTAAAGTGCGTTCTGGTGGCCAGCCCTGGATTCGTGCGAGAGCAGTTCTGCGATTACATGTTTCAGCAAGCTGTGAAGACGGACAATAAAGTGCTCCTGGAAAACCGCTCCAAATTCCTTCAGGTAAAAAAGTCTTACCCAGAGAGAGTTTCCTAATGTTTTAGAATGGGGAGGAGCAGAAGGCTTAGCTGGGACTATAAATGAGATTGGAAGAACTGAACCCTGCAGTATCTAGCACTTTAAAAAGTTGCCCAAGTCCTTAAACAGGTTAGGCCTTATTCATGTGTTTGTCTGATGTCATCGTGGGCTGATTAATGGATACTTTCAGAAATTCTTTGTCTTTTATAATTGTGATTCTAGGTGCACGCCTCCTCTGGACACAAGTACTCCCTGAAAGAGGCCCTCTGCGACCCTACCGTAGCGAGCCGCCTTTCAGACACAAAGGCAGCCGGCGAAGTAAAAGCCTTGGATGACTTCTACAAAATGTTACAGCACGAGCCCGACCGAGCGTTCTATGGACTCAAGCAGGTGGAGAGGGCCAATGAAGCCCTGGCCATAGACACTTTGCTCGTCAGTGATGAGCTCTTCCGGCATCAGGATGTGGCCACCCGGAGCCGGTATGTCAGGCTGGTGGACAGTGTGAAGGAGAATGCAGGCACCGTAAGGATATTCTCTAGTCTCCATGTGTCGGGGGAACAGCTGGGCCAGCTGACGGGAGTAGCCGCCATTCTCCGCTTCCCAGTGCCAGAACTTTCTGACCAAGAGGATGATTCGAGTTCTGAAGAGGATTAAGAATGGCAGTTAATAGTTTCTTCCCTGGTTTCCTCAGCATCCTTGGCAGGTGCCAGAGCGGCGCTTGTTGATCCTGCTGGGGTTTCTTGTGTGTTGGGTTCACATTAAGTGTTTTATGATTTGGTCGGCAGGACATGTATTCAAATTAAATAAATCACAACGATGTCCAAGCTTATGTTTTCTAGTTCGAGTTACTGTTTTTTAAATACCTGGAAACAGCAACTTGTGTAGTTAAGAAAAAAAAAAAAAGGCTGTTTGGGGGTTTGACAATGAAACCCCACATACCAACTTTTCTTGGTTTTCCTCCTAAAAGGCTTTTATCTCTTTTGACATTTATTTCCATTCGACTTGGTGTTTCCAAGTTTCATTTCGTGCTCCACTTCTTTTTCACCTCTTTCTAGCTTTCCCCTCCCCTCTCCCTACACCATCCCCCACCCCCCGCAAGATTTTGACTACATTCACGATTTGAAGTGGTAACCAAACAGTAAATAAAGCCAGTCTAAATGTTATTTTTCTCTCAGAGATTGGTTAAACATCATTTTAAAGATCTGCTTGTTGCTCTTTGTGGTTCTATTTTCTGTAGAGAAATTATTTTCAGACAGTAGAGGTTTGATCTTCTAGATATCTCAGCATAGTCTCATCAGGCCTCTACAGCTGAGGTGAAAGTGTGGTTTGCTTACTGTGTGGCTGATGAATGGGGAAACTGGACGTTTCTTGACATGGAAATGGTACCATATCTTGCTGTGTTTAGTTACTGTGGCTTGTCAGTGTTTCATGTTCCCAGGGTGCCTGTGGCATTAGTCTGTGCTCACGTTCTTACTGGACTATGCGATGTTTGAACAAAGCATGTTCAAGGAGTTGACTGATTCATGAAGTTGTAGTCTAGTAATCCTTACTGTAGATGAGGAATTTCTACAAATTATCATTTAGAATATTTCCAACTACATAACTTGGATCTTAGAGAGAGGGAACCTTGGAAATTAGGAATTGCAGCTTAATCTTTTACAAGCCTCAGTGTAGCACATGATTAGGAATTCTGTCTGAAGTCTGGATCACAGATGTCTTTATCGTATATACTTAAGGTTTTATTATCTACTGGCTTCCTTGAGGTATATAACATGTTTTAGTTATTTTTGGATAAATGATGCTGGGAACTGATACACTCATGATATATCTATATCTACTTCCTAAAAATAACTCAGGTTGTCCTTTCGTTTTAATAGTTAGCTTTAAGGCAGTATTAAAAGTATCTTCTTAAATAACGTAATAGGAATACAGAGGAAGCCATTATAGTTTTTAAATGTAGGACCTAGTTGGTGATGAACCCTAATCTCAGGACATACATTGCTGCTGTAGTGTCTTTAGCACTAAAATGAAGTCTAATCACTGGTGAATACATTTTAGAGCAAGGGTTCACTGTGGAACCGTCATAGCTTCTCATTGGGAACTCATGAGTGGCTAAGCTGCAGCCCAGACTAATCAAACAGCTGTTCTGCCCTGGAAGTGCTGTGCATGATAGCCTGAGCCTTCTATCCTCAGCACTGGGGTGGCAGCGGCACGTGGATCTCTGTGAGTTCAAGGAGACCTGGGCCTTTGTAATGAGATCCAGTCTTAAAGATACATAAGTTACTGCGGCAGATTACAGTAGACCACAGAGGTGAGAACTGGGTTCAGAGCTTGCCATCTGCAGGTGGGTTGAGGAGGACAGCATCCCGGGCAGCTGTATTAGCACTTTGAATCCACTGCTCTGCTCTGAGTGAGAAGATGCTTGTTCCAGAGTCTTCAGGTGATTGCTGTGTGGAGTAAAATCCAGCACAAATGTAGGTGATAGCCTTTCGACAGGACATTGGGCTGCGTGTCAACATTTCAGATCAACTGACTATACTAAGGTAGCTATGTCACCTCTAAGTAAATGCAAGTTTTTATGTATATAAAGTATGTGGGAAATCTTAACTCTTTTTCTTAAGTCATAGTTTACATTGCTATCCAAAGTATAATTCATACTTTATCATAGGGACAAAAGTAATGATAAAAACAATTCAGTTAAAAACTCTAGTCATTGCTGTTGGTCAGAGTGAGCCTTCAGTGTTAGAAACTCAGTGAGTTCATCTGCTGTTCCTTAGGAAGAACGGCAGCGTCTTACCCTTGGACTTGAGATATGGGCTAGCGGGAGCAGGTGGGCTCAGTGCAGACGTGTCTCCGGAAGAGTGTGGATTTACCATAATAGGAATCAGGCAGATGGGTGAAGAGCAACTGTTTTATAAATAATCACTGTTGAGCCACATCTGCGATGGACAGGAAGAGACAAGAGTGTAAACAGGAAGACCGGTTAAAAGGGTGCATTGGAAGCCACTGAGAGGAATAGCATCAGTAAGGAGGCCATACACCCTCCAGTCCATATCAAAGGACGCCATTAAAAAATGTCAGGAGAGGGTCAACGTGGCTTGGCTGCACACTTTTCAGAGTTACAGAGTAGAATCTGAAGACAAATGTCAGGGGTTTTGGTGGGTTAGGATAAAGCAACAATTTAAGTAGGAAGTCAAAGACAGACGCTGACTTGGAAGCAGAAATAGTTTATGTCAGTTTGAAGTGTCTGGGACACCTGGAGTGCTCTCCGAGTCAGTTGAGGTTGGGGCCTCAGTAAGATTGTCCCACATCAGCCTCGGAAAGCCATAACTTAAAAAAAAAAAATGCACTGGAGTGTTCTGATTTAATTTACTAAAAGTTGTTTTCATTATTCTTCATTGCAAGCAAGCATTAACAAGCTGTAAGGCAGTTTATAGGTTGAGACCCTCTTGGGAGTCGAATGACCCTTTCACGGGGCTGGTATATGAGATAGCCTGCATATCAGATACTTAAATTACAACTCATAACAGCAAAACTGTAGTATGAGATAGCAACAGAAATAATTTTATGGTTGAGAATGGGGGGGTCACCACAACATGAGGAACTGTGTTAAGGGGGTGCAGCGTTAGAAAGGTTGAGAACCACTGCTATAAGCTATAATGTAGGCTAACAGATTATTTCACTGCCCAAGGCCTTCATGCTGCCTGACATGATAGGCATCTAGATTTCTCTCACAATCTTCACCTCTTTGGGGAATTTTTTTTTTTTTTTTGTCAAGTTTTATTTTTATTGTCAGAATAGAAAATACTTGTTTTGACATTTTATTTGAGTAGACCTACAGTTTTGTTGACATATTTGTCATTAAATGAGTTCTCCAACAATGAAAAGCACCTAAAGTGAAGAGCTAAAAAATGACTAACAGGAATCATGAATACAGGCTAACACATTCCTGCCTATAACCTAGCACTCAGGAGACTAAGGCAGGAGGAGGGTGAGTTCTAGGCTAGCCTAGGTGGCATAGCAAGATCTTGTCTCAAAAATAAGCTGTATTTCAGATTAGGCTAAAAAATTCTCAGTGAAATCGTTTACTTGCTATTGATTCACTTCTTTAAGCCCTGCTCTTTGGTTTGGTTTCTATGCTCTGAAGCAGATTCCCCAACTACTACCTAAATACGTTTTTATACATATGGAAATCAGGATATAAGTCAAACGTTTACTAATTTTATTTTTAAACAATGTTTGTCGTATTATTTAAACGTGATGGGCAAGTTACTGAGAAATGACGTATATGTGTTTAACTTTGCATGGCGGATTAAATCTTTGCAGAAGAGGTGATCAGTACGTTTGTTACGTACTCATTGCTGAGGCTGCCACTTGTCATGAATGCATTGTATTCATGGTGACTTGAAATCTCCAGGCAAACTCAGTTTCTCCTGTTGTCAAAGCAACCACTCCACCTACGAAGCTCTCTCTCCATCCCCTAAGCCTATCATCATGAAATGCCAGTACTCCAACATGCAATTACTTACTAAGCATCTTTGTAGCTACATTTGTGACATAGGCTTAAGAAAATGAGATACTGGAGAACAAACACCACAGATGGTCAGGCTTACAGGGAAGTCACGATAGCTGTTGGAAATAACCACTACAGCCTGGGTGAATCCTGAGACACCAACCAAAGAGAAATGCTTAGTCTGGGCCTAGGGTTACGACTGTGAAATAGCAGTTAGTGTTTGCAGTGAGGAAAAAAACTGAGACACATGAACAGATCCTGTTAAAGAAGTCAAGGGAGTAGTGGGAATAGTATGTCTTTCAAAATGGTTTGTCTACAAAATGATGGTGGTGGGGATGATGATGTAATGATGATGATGATGATGACGACGACGACTGCAGTGCCTCTTTGTCAGGTGAGTACTCTCTTGCTATGCTACATGTCTCACCCCCATTCCTCTATCTAAAATTATTACATAATACTGGTAAATCCTTACTTGTCACGTTTAGGATGACAGTCTCAGATAACTAGTATGTAGCTTGTTGTTGTTGTTGTTGTTGTTTTCAATAAGTCTCACTAAGAAAACTCAAGTTCAGATTGGAACCTGGACCTCCGTTAAGGGAGGCAGTTGCCACTGAATTCCAGTTGTGAAATGTGTTCAGAGGTGGGAGGGCCTTCTGAGTTCAAGTCTTGGTTGCAGACATTTTATGTCTGGAATTTTTCATCAGGGCTCCGTGTAAACATTGACCAGAACTTTCGGCCTGACACCGTTGTGAAAGATGGCTCCATGGATATAAAACATTTTAATCTTGTGTTTCAGCTCATTTGCTCTTGTCACCATAATTTATAGCTGATTTTTTCCTCTACAAGTATGTGCAAGAGTGGTTTTGACTGAGGTCAAGGAGAGAAAGATTCGAGTATACGTCAGCAGAAGGTGCTTTTCAGCATCCCAAGAGGTTCAGTTGGAAAGGAGCTCTATAGAGAAGGTATAATCTGAAGGCCACCAGGCTCAAAGTCACACAAACAGGAGGTTTTCAGAGCCTCTACATTCCTGTTTGATTTATCCCATTCCAACTTCTAACACATTTTTCTATTCCCGGCATGTATTGGGAGTTTATTGGGTGGGGTAAGGACATAGTACATGATTCAGGACTCGTGTTCCTTTAACCCCCCTATTTGACCACTACTCTTCTTCTTAGGGAGGGTAATTTCTCCCTGAGCATCATCTCTGATGTTCAAAGCAGGTCTCCATTTCCACACCCTGGTTGCCTATTTGCTAAGCCACTTACCAAGTGCCAACTGTGCGGCAGTACATTGTTAGCTCCCAAGGTTCTAAAGGGAAGGGAGACCACAGTCCCTTCCACAGCTCAATGGGAATTCATCAATCAGGAAACCCAGAGAGAGGGGCTCCTACCCCAGCCTAGCTTCATGAGGACATGAGGCCAGACCTGAAACTTCAGCCCACAAGCATCCCACAGCGGTCTCTAGAGATGAGGTCAGGGAGGCTAGGGAGGAGGCTAGGGAGGACGCTCCTGTTAAAGCCCGGGGATGCATCCCTGGTGATTTGTTTAAGTTGTGGTTCATTTAGTCTTTAGTTTCTCTGGATATTTGATTTTTTACACTCTAGCTAACAAACTGAGAAGAGGAGATGTGGAAAAACAAGTGTCACGTCAAGTCCCACCCTCAAAGATGAGGGAAATGGTTAAAGTTGGGTAAAAAGTGAGTATCAGCGCTCATTGCTCAGAGGACTTATGTGGAAACCTTTTGTGACATTTGTGATGTTATTATAATAGCCATTACCCGCTTGTGACTCACACACACCCTCCTAAACTAGAAGAGTGAGTTTGGCTTACTTCTCGGTAGCACAGCAAAGAGGAGATGACTCTTCTGCCGAGTCTTAAGACACTCAGAAGCTTTGTGCTCTTGCAGAGGACTAAAGGTTCCCAGCACCCACATCAGGCAGCTTACAACTGTATCTCCAGCTTCAGGGGACCTGACTCCCTGTGCTAATGTCTGTAATTGCATGTCAATGTACACACACACACATGCATTTGCATGTCAATGTACACACACACACACCTTTAAAAAATGAATAGACTGGCAGTGTGGCAGCTGTGGTGACCTGTTGGTTGGTGGCTCTTCCCCAGAGCTGAACAGGATTTCAGAGTCCAATTGTCATAGAACAGGGAGAAAGTTATATACCAGCCGGGTCTATGGTGACAAGGACTATGGGAAGATTTGGATTGTAGGCTGTCAGAACTGAATGAGACCTTTGTCACTGGTTTATTAGGAGAGCAGCCTGTGAATAAGGTGGCCCATTGGATTACAACCTGTGAAAGAGGAGGTGGTGCCCTGGGCCACCCCAAGATTGTATATAAGTTTAGACAAAGGTGGGAATATTTGGCTACTGTGGCCTCAATTCAAGCAGCACCATCACTAGTGTAGGCTATGCCCAGCCCTATACCACCTTCAGAACATCACTGTGGGTGTGCTGGTGTGGGGCTCTATGACTGGTACCAATCATTATGAATGAAGGATGCTATCACCAAGGAGGGGAGGGGTATGCATACAGAAGAGTGGCCCTTGGTTTCATGGTCTTGAAGGCCTCGCTGACTATGCTTGGAGCAGTTAACAGTAACTACTGGTTATTTTATAAGCTGTGTAAAAATAAAATTTTACTGACTTAGACTTAAAAAACAATCTGTTTTGTACCATTTTCCAAAAGCTGCCAAGCTTTGGGTTTGGCTGGCTGCAGAGGAGCAGAGCCTGTTAGGAGCAAATTCCAGGGCTGGGGGGTCAGTGACTTGGAATGTTTTGCCAAACACTCCCATGTTTCCAAAGCTGTTGGGGGGCACTTGAACTCGAATATGAAGGGGAAAGTTGTTTAAACCAGTTGTCAACTGGCACGCAAGAATCTTGAGGTTTGCAGCGATTTCTTTGAATAGTTTGCCACATTCCATTGACCTGCCAAGCTGCAGGGTCCTGCCTCTATGCTTCTTGTTCTCTCTTCCCTATCATCTCTGCATGCTCTCCCAGAGAAGCAGGCCACGGGGAAACACATGGCTTGGTTTTGATTGCAATGTTCCTTGCAGTAGACCTATGATTTCTCAAAGTGGACCGGATCAGGTACCTACAGAGTTTTCCAACCATCCTGATGCCTAAATGAAGCAGAATATTTGGGAAAAGGAGCCTAGGCACCTACATATTTTGAAAGCTCTGCAATTGCTTCTTATCTGTGCCCAAGTTGAACCTGGGAGGTGTCATCCCCAACAAGTCAGATGTCGTTAATATGTTCTGTGTGGTCTCAGCGTGAATTAGCTCTCTGGTGAGGAAAGGGAAGGGGACACAAACATTGCAGAAAAGGCAGCGTCAAGCACTTGGCAAGAGGAACATACTTTAATCCCTCATGGGAACTGGCTGCTTCTATGTATTTTTTAATTTGCTATAATATCTTCCCAAGAGTAATACTGAGAAGTTTGTAAATAACGATAATTTTTTTTTTACTGTACATGTGACTTACAGTAGGGGGGTTTCAAAACTAGAGAAACAAGTTTCTATTCCTCAAAAGAGAGAACTTAGAATATTTTGAAGATGCAAGAATTTCGTCCCATAGAACAAGAACATAATACTCTTCTGTTGCATAGAATGGATAACAGTCTTGTTGGGAACAGGGGAGTGTCAGAACTGTTCGGAACCATGTGAAAAATGGTTGTTGGTACCAGTCCAGCTTTTAAATATTTCTCTACTAACTTGGTGTGGTGAGGACATTGGCTGTGGGCTCTAGAATGTTGGGCAAGTCACATTGCCTTCACAATCCTCAAGTTCAGGGTCATGAGCTTTAGTTTATAAAAGGGAATAACAATACAATTTTCCTAGGAATTGAAAAAAAATTGTAAAAACATATTTACAAAAAAAGCAACTGGGAATTGATAAGAGCTCAATTAACTGAGTTTTGTTCCTTCTATTGCTGTCTCTTTTTTAAAACCACATATACAATCGAGATAACACAGTAGCCATGGGAATGTGCCAAAAAGTGCCTTGTGTCTCTTCTGCCAGAAATTCTTACCAAAGTCTCCATCAAAGGCAGTGTATGGAGCAGATCAGTAGGAGGCCTCCATGGGACTTAGGTTGAGATGGGGATGGGATATCAACATAGTTCTCAGTTTTCAGGCCTTTATGGCTGGGCACAAAAGTATGTCTCACCTCACAGTACAAAGGGCAAGGAGAGGAAGCCGCTCACTCTGGTGACTGATGTGGAGGGACATGGCAGACCACCTCTGAGTTATGATGTTCACGATAGGTACATCATATAATCATAGCTGATAGATGTCACTGAGAGCACAGAGAGAGTGTGATCACCACCTTCTTTTAGACCCCAATAATGACAGAAATGGACAATAGAAACCAGTGAACCCATGGCATGGAAGCAGGTTCTTTATCAGCCTTGACCCATTATTAAGTTCAGTCAAGTGATGTTAATGTTAATTCTTTTATTAGAAGGTACATCATCTTCCACTCCATGTAAACTAATCAATTCTTATGGTATGTTTATTATTTGAATGTTGTTCTACTTCTCAGTATCTTTCCTTGGATATTTTAGGCATTCGTAAGTCAGAAACAAACCACAATTTCCCTCCTATTTTTTAGTCGTGTGTAGAAATCCACTCTGGTAATGTAAATATTAAAGCAATATTTAGAAGATGAAGCTTCAATTGGAAAGAAGGGAAAACATAGTCAGAACTCGGCTACTGAGATCATCTATGTGGGAAGCACCACCTTCATTGACTGACCTATCACCTATTTTCTGGGCTTAAACCTAAACCAGAGCCTCTGAGTGCAATCTATGATTTGCAGCGATCAGACTAGCCTTCCAGAGGTTACACTCTCGCTTTCTAGGGTCTAGGAGGGAGGATGGAAGCTGGCCTCATACTCACAGCCTGTGTTGTGTCTCTTTCCACTCCATCGCCTGTATTTAGTCTCCATCCCTCACAGGGAAGGGTGTAGATGCTGAGGATACAAACCCTAAGAAAACAGCCATTTACCTCTTTCAAACAGGAAACCTAGAGGACTACCATTCTTGAGGTGCCTTGCCAAAGCCAGGCATTGTCCTGTGTTGGGGCATTCATCATACATTGTACTGATGTCAGAACCCTGTGGCCAGACAAGGGTGTTCAGGTCCAGCTCAGGCTCCTGCTAGAGAAAGTGGTACTGGTGCTGAGTCATCTGTGACCCCCAAGCTGAGGCCAGTCTTAATGCAGGTTTCATACCTGCATAGCGAACAGAAATTATCCAACCATGTGCACTAGTCAAATAATCAATATAACCTTACTTCTCCTTTTATATGATTTTTCTGCACACTTGCATTAGATTTGCCTTGTCTGACCACAAGATGCTTTAGAATTAGAACAATTAGAACAATTTAGAGTTTGAACAATTGCCTGGTCCACCAACAGTACCTGTCCTATTGGTAGATTGTAAATAGAGGCTCATTTTAAATACTCAGAGTCAGTTGCTCTCTTATATTTTCAGCATGAGGACATCAGGGCAAGGAATTTGACATTAGTCTGAAGCATCAGGAAGTAAGTGCAGGAAGCGCAGGAAATGCCTTGCTCCACAGTCTCAGCTTGGCTTGGGGTCAGCCAAGGCCACTTTGCATCTCTCAACTCTGCTTCTGTCCTTTGGACCCAAGGGAAACAGAAGCCAGAGAAGAGGAAGATGATTTTGAACCTCCCGATCCTCAACACACAACATGTTCTGAACCTACAAATTGTCTTCCAATCCAGCTATCTAAATTTGAGTACAGTTTGAAGAATCAGCCAGCAAACATGTCCACATCTCCTGTTGGATATCAAGTGTGAATACACAAATATTTATCCCAAAAGAACAAGGTCTACTGAAATTTATACTCCCCTAAAATAAAATATAAAATTAAGGTGCCAATTGCATGGCTCTGAGACTGAGGTGAAGGTGTTTGTCACCAACCCTGACCACCTGAGTTCCTTTCTTGGAACACATGTGCTTGAAGGAAAGAATTGACTTCCCAAAATTGTTCCCCCATGTTTTAGCTATGGTGAACATTCATGTACACACACACACACACACAGAGCACATCAATAAATCAATAAGTAAATGTAAAATCATTAGAAATCAACCCAGCTTAACAAAGCCTATAGCAAACATGTGTTCCTTCCACCTTCCTATAATTGCCAGATTTAGAGCCAGCATCGGAGAAACAGTGAATAAGACATATAATTCTAGAAAATCATTTGTTTATCTGAAATTAAAATCTACCTGGTAGATGTTTACCTGCCATCGACTAGGCCTAATCAGGCCCCCTTAATCCGTGGGCATCAGGGGTTCCGGCAGATGGGCATAGAGTTGGCGGGAATTGGCGCGACCAACAGACTCTACACAAGGGAGTGTGCTGGATCTGAATGTAATTTGTCAAGTCCAGCATGAAACTTTTTATACAGAAGAAATTAAGGAAGTTAGGTGACACACCGGCAAGGTACAATGAGAGGTTACCAGATTCTTACATAAAGCAGAGGAATGCAAACACGGAAGGACTGGCAGGAATCAGCTGGGATAAAATTTAATGTTAACAACTGGGATTCAAAAGCAGCCCCACCTAAGGTCAGCTTAAATTTAGAAGGCTTCATGCCCTTGTCATAGTTCCTGTTCTAGTCTATTGTATAGTCCACCTTCCCCCTAGGCCATTGTAAATACCTGTGTATGGGTGTAACTCAGCTATCTATAGTTCTAAGTATCTACTCTGGTTCCTCCATAGATCACAAACTTCCTTCTTCCTAGATAATGGTAAATTCCTGTATAAGGCAGTGACTTAGCTCTCCATGCCCAGGGTTGGCTCAAGGACTGCCTAGAATCTAACTTAGCTATATGTCAAATAGAGGCACTTATAATAAAGCAATATTAAGGGAAAGCACACAAATCCGTTTACCAACTAAAGCAAGGACATTGGATCATTCGTTATGCAGGATGCCCCAGTTCCAGGAGACTAAGTTTCTGTGAACTTTTTGCCTCGGGACAGCGCCCAGGTTTTTCGAGGCCTGTCGCGCTTGTCACTACTGGAGTGGATGTACATTTACCTGGAAACCACCTCTCCATTCACTTGTCCATCTTCTGACTCAGTTGGCCACAACTGGCATAGGCAGGAGAGACTTTTGCCTAGGACAGTGTTGGAAGGATCACTGCACTAGAGGGTGTATTCCTGGATTACAGGTGTCTCTAGTTTCAGGGCCTTTCTTGAACAAGAAGAGAAGGGACACTCTTTCCCCATGCTTGGAAAACCTTCAGTAATAGCTTTGAAGGTAAATGACTACCTATTTAGCAATCACTGATTCTTAAAATACTGTTACTTGAAGGACATCACAGTTCTCAGGAAGCATAGGCAGGCAGATCTCTGTGAGTTTGAATATAGCATAATCAACATAGTAAGTTCCAGTCCAGCCAAGCCTACATTATCATATCATCAGACTGTGTCTTTACAAACCAAACCCAAAAAGGTATTCAAAAGAGGAACCTAAGTCCAACACTTCTAGGATTATTTTTTGTGTTTATGATACTAATGAATAATATGAAATTTTTTACATAATAAAATTAGTAACTCCAACTGGATCATGATCTCAACAGAATTGGGGGTGCTTAATTGAAAATGTATCATTAGCAAAAACTAAAACCCCCAAACTTCCTAAGTAGGGAGGCAACATCTAAGAAGATGGTAGCCAAGGATGAAGGAAGTCTCTGAAATAAGAGTATCTGGGCCCAATGCTGCAATTAGTCTTCGGTGACTAACTTCGGTTTCCCTGCCCAGATAGTAGCACCACTGACTTCTATGTGTTAAAGCTGTGACCACTCTTGTTAATTTCAAGGTCAGTGACACTAAGTTAAAACCTGGCAAAGTAAGGTCCAAGTCACAGTTCTGTGATTTACCTCATCTACCTCCTCAGCCTCTGGATAGCAGCATTATACACTTCTCAGGGCATCTGGGAGACAGATGCTACAACTAATTCCTGTACTCTCAAGACAGGGGCAATGGGAAGAAATAGGAAAGAACAGGAGGAGAAACGGCGATCTCAGTGGGCTTCTATGGAAGGGAAAAAAATCTCTAAGTAAGCTCACAAGGCCCTGGGGTCTTCTGTGATCTGCTTCTATCTTAGGGGAGACAGACAGGACCCATCTCCTTAACAAGACCAACCAGACACATTGAGTACCTCCTCAGAGCTAAGAGGGTTGTTAAGCATTGTCTAGAACCAAACATTTTATAGTAAGAATGCCTGCTGAGAAGAGAGGGGACAGGATAGTAGAAGGAAAACTGCTGTGGTAAAAGCCACATGAGCAGTGGGTATAGGGTGGCCTAGTGCCAGTGCTGCCAATGGGGCTAGGTGGTGGAAGAGGAGGAGGAGGAGGAGGATGAGGAGGAGGAAGAGGAGGAAGGGGGGAAGAAGGGGAACAGGAAGAGGAGGAGGAGGGGGAAGAAGGGGAAGAAGAGGAGGAGGGGGAGGAGGAGGAGGGAGAGGAGGGTAGAAGTCACAAGAGTAAGGGCAGAGGTCCTTCAAGAGGAGCGTAGATTGCTCAGGGTTAGCCAGAGGAGGTGAGGATGGTGTTTGAGGAAAAGTCTTACAAAGCAAGGGTTGAGAGGGTAATGGGAGAGCAGCTTAGTCTCTGAGCTTCTTTCAGCTCAGCCCTAGTGCGTGCTGTGCTCCAGGGGAGGGCCTGAGGTGTACTGTGCCTGCCACACCTTGCAAAGACACGAAGGTCCCTTAGGATGCACCTTAGCCTTACATCCTGCAGAGGATGAGGATGCTGCGCTGAAACGGACCTGTCATCCCAGCCTTGCTTGCACACACGAGGCAGTTGTGATTTTCATTCACTCCTCCGCACCCCTGGCTGGACTGCCTGTGAAGTTGGGTTTCCAGTGGGCTCTGACTCCTTAAAGTCTTCCAACACTGCCAGAAGGTCATGAGGTCATGATCTTTACAAAGGATCAAGGAAATGCTCCTATATGTTGATCCCCGTCAGTTCCCACAAATGCAATCTCCAAAAAAATCTCACAGGGTGGGTACCAGAAGCTGCTGGGGCAACTGAGGAGCGAAAGGAAGAACACAGCTAGATGGAGACAGCTTCCGGGTCAGAATTCCTGGCCAACACCAGCTTCCCCTCTTACACTGGAGTTCTTCATCGGAGAAAGGAGGAGGCATTCCAGCTTCTCAGAGTTATTGTTTATAAAATACTTTGTGTGTACTATTGGATTTTTTAAAAAACTGAATTAGGCACAGTGAGTTGTGACTGTAATCATAGAGCTTGGGAATCTGAGGCAGGAGGACTGCTGTTAGTCTGTGGCCAGACTAGACTGTTTTGTGAATTCCAGTCCACTTGAGTTACAAAGTGAGACCTTGTCTTAAACAAGCAAGTTTGTTGCTGCTGTAACCTGGGGCCTCAGAGTCACCATTCAAAGTAAGATAAATGTTGTTTGGGCATTTTTTTTTTTTTTTTTTTTGCTTACTGGTCTTTTGCTTATATATTATGGTTTTTCATTCTGTATTTTATAGTTTTGTGGGTTTTTCTGTTTTGTTTTGTGTGTGTGTGTTTGTGTTTCTTGTATTATATTATTATTATTATTATTATTATTATTATTATTGTTGTTGTTGTTTGATCTCTGTTTGTTTTCTAAAGAGAGAGAGAAGAAATGACGGAGTTAGGTTGGTGGGAGGAGGACCTGCTAGGACCTGGGAAAGGGAAACTGTGATCAGAATGTGCTGCATAAAAACTCATTTTCCGTTAAAAAAAGGCCTGGCCCAGAATAAATACTCAAAACACTTTTACCTGTTATGTTTAAAAATCTCCCTAGGTCTCAGTAAGTGTCGTTCAATGTCGAGTTGTCAACTCTCAAAGGAAACTATTATGCCAGCAGAAACAAAGCTCGTATCTATGTTTTTAAATACAGACAATTTTTCTTTGAAAGGATGACAGTTAAATGAGCACCTATAGTTAGGTGCTCCATACATGAAACTCGTGTTTATTTCATTAGCCCAGGGGAATCATTCCAAGTCACCGCAAATGGCTCTCATGTTGCCTTCCTATATTATAATTCATAAGAGCAGCAGAAATTACAATTATGAAGAAGCCACAAAATAAGTTTATGAATGGAGGTCACCACAACATGAAGACCTGTGTTAAGGGGCTGCAGCCTCAGGGAGGTTGAGAAGCACTGTTCTAAGCTCGTCGTATTCAGGTTTTCCCCCAGAGCTCCTCAGAGGTTTTTGCCCAGGACACGTAAGAACCATCTTTTCCAGCGAGTTTCTGGGAAGCAGTGCGCCTATCCGCTCCATGTCATTTCACTTCTGCTCAAAATCAAGTGGAAAAAAATATCACATAAAAGTTTGTGTTATGACTGGTTACAGCAGGTGGGGGTTTTCTTGGCAGCACCATTTCCAAGTTGTGTCACCCAACAGCTGGATCCCTTTGCTTTGATGGAACTGGCGCCCTAATAGAAAGGGAAAAAGAAGCACGCCGACGATAAACTTGCATCAATTTGGACTCAGTTTAGAGCTATTTAAAACTTCTCATGGTTGATAGATTATAAAGCTTTAATGCTACTCACTAAGAAATCATATCTGAGGAATTTTATTCTGTTAAACATTTAGTCTCGTTTAAACCTACTGAGATGTTAATCTTTCTAAAACTTGTTTTCCCATTTTTGGTCTCCTTAGTTTTTCATAAAAGTCACTTGGAGTTTAGTGGACGAGGATGACTGAATACAAGAAAGGAGTAAGGGAGAACGTGCCCTGGGCTTGGTTTTGGGAAAGCCAGGGCCAAGGCTGGATTTTGCTACTACCTCGGCCCTCACTAAACTATTACATAAGCCTCTTATATAAAGAACAATATCACCTGGAAATATGGGGGAGGTTACACAATATATGCTCAGGAAAGGCTAAATGTGTTGTCATGGAAACAGCTGTTCCAGGTTTGTGGGCACTGCACGTGTAAGAAGGATTACCTGAGAATTATTTCTAAGAGTTTGCATCTGGGCCATAGAGAGCTTATCCTCCTCTCAAAGAAACTGCAATGTCTTTGAAATGGCTAAATTATATAAATCTAGAGACTTAGATAATTGTGTTTTGTCTGTGCCAAAGATGAATAGTAATGTCTAATGAGGAAAAGAGTATTTCTAGAGTGGATTACTGAGTTGAAAATAAAATATATATATATAGCTCTGTAAATATGCTCCCTTGAGGTGCGAGTATAGAACTCATATGGTAAAATGGATTGCACCTCACTAGAACTCATTTGCACCAGTAGGTTTTAATGGAATTGCTGTTTATCGTGTGTGTGTGTGTGTGTGTGTGCGCACGCTCGTGGTAAAACTATTTCAAAATTGACTCAGATTCATGACAAGAAGATCCAGAACATGCACGTGTCCTGAGAAGTGTACTTAGGCAGAGTTTAACTGGGAGCTCCTGAGCCACTGTGCTGTAAAGGACTTCCTGCAAGAACCAAACCTCTGGGGTGTGAGCTTAGCTCTTATTACTACGTCCGTCACTCACTGCGCACAGTGCTCTTTAAGAACATGTTGTTTGGGTATTCTAAGTTTCTGGGCTAATATCCACTTATTAGTGAGTACATATCATGTGTGTTCTTTTGTGACTGGGTTACCTCACTCAGGATGATGCCCTCGAGGTCCATCCATTTGCCTAGGAATTTCATAAATTCATTCTTTTTAATAGCTGAGTTGTACTCCATTGTGTAAATGTACCACACTTTCTGTATCCATTCCTCTGTTAAGGGACATCTTGGTTCTTTCCAGATTCTGGCTATTATAAATAAGGCTGCTATGAACACAGTGGAACATGTGTTCTTATTACCAGTTGGAACATCTTCTGGATATATGCCCAGGAGAGGAATTGCTGGATCTTCCAGTAGTACTATGTCCAATTTTCTGAGGAACCACCAGACTGATTTCCAGAGTGGTTGTACAAGCTTGAATCCCACCAGCAATGGAGGAGTGTTCCTCTTTCTCCACATCCTCGCCAGCATCTGCTGTCACCTGAATTTTTGATCCTAGCCATTCTGACTGGTGTGAGATGGAATCTCAGGATTGTTTTGATTTACATTTCCCTGATAATTAAGGATGTTGAACATTTTTCAGGTGCTTCTCAGCCATTTGATATACCTCAGTTGAGAATTCTTTGTTTAGCTCTGTGCCCCAATTTCTAATGGGGTTATTTGGTTTTCTGGAGTCCATCTTCTTGAGTTCTTTTGCAAAACACATGAAACTCAAGAATAACGAAAACCAAAGTGTGGACAGTTCGCCTCTTCTTAGAATTGGGAACAAAACACCCATGGAAGGAGTTACAGAGACAAAGTGTGGAGCTGAGAAGAAAGGATGGACCATCCAGAGACTGCCCCACCCGGGGGTCCATCCCATAATCAGTCACCAAACCCAGACACTATTGCATACGCCAGCAAGATTTTGCTGAAAGGACCCTGATATAGCTATCTCTTGTGAGGTTATGCCAGTGCCTGGCAAACACAGAAGCAGATGCTCACAATCAGCTATTGGATTGAACACAGGGCCCCCAATGGAGGAGCTAGAGAAAGTACCCAAGGAGCTAAAGGGATCTGCAACCCTATAGGTGGAACAACAATATGAACTAACCACTACCCCCTGGAGCTCGTGTCTCTAGCTGCATATGTAGCAGAAGATGGCCTAGACAGCCATCACTGGGAAGAGAGGCCTCTTGGTCTTGCAAACTTTATATGCCTCAGTACAGGAGAATGCCAGGGCCAAGAAGTGGGAGTGGGTAGGTAGGGGAGCAGGGGTGGGGGTGGGTGGAGGTATAGGGAACTTTCAGGATAGCACTTGAAATGTAAATGAAGTAAATACCTAATTAAAAAGTGGGGGAAAAAAAAAAGAACATGTTGTTTGATTGCTTTCTGCAGGGGAAGAGAGAAAACAGTGAAATGCCTCTATTCTGAGAGAATTAATGAGACCAAGAGGCTGGAGCACACCGTGCCCTTTTGGGTTTTAACAGTCCAATAAACCGATTCAGTCTTTACCACATATGAAGCATCCGGTACCAACACACACATCAGACGCGTTTCCAATCTCTTACCGTTTCAAGATTTTAATGTTGTACATTTTTATATTATTCTATTTTGATAGTATCTAAAAGTCAGATACCTGTCCCCAGGTCAACAACAGGCTCAAACCTATTAGCTACCCTGAAAGACCCTGGAATTTGGCTTAACACCAGCGGAGGTTTATTTTGCTCATCTTTCTCATCTCCCAGTGTAGGTTGGATGACTCCAGTCTCTCTTATACCATTGCAAACACACAACCCAAGGTCACAGGTCAAGGGTGGAGGAAGGTAGAAAGACTTCTCCCAAGTGCTACAACTAAAGGTGGAGAAGGTGCATTCTAAGGTCTGATTTTCATCTTTTGAGGCAAAGCAGCCTTCTTAGCCCCACCAACATGCAAGGAAGATAGGGAAATAAGAGGGAACATGTAGCGTTAAAGCACAGTTGCTCAGCACTGAAAGACCAGAAAATATTGGAAGCATTAACCTAGTATATTAACGATGAATCTAAATATCAGTCAAATGATAATTAACATAAGCTAATATCATCTTAGTTTTCATTGACTTGGTTTTGTTGAGATGGTTCAGTTGTCGAATGTCTGATGCATTCTTCTTTCCCATTTTAATGTTGTTTGCTGTGTTTAAAACTCTCTGCTCCTTAGTGAACACATGAAGTACTGGTCTAACTATGTAATTCTTAGCATTTATGTTGGACAATTGACATGTGTCCTATATTCTTTCTCACAGGGGCATGGGGCTTTTAGCTGGCTCCCAGCCAAGTGGTCTAGGACGATGTTGACTGAAGTCTGCCACTTGGCTCTACTTTCTCTACTCCTCCCTTTGGTTTCTCCTTCTAACACTGTCTTGCCCAGAGGAAACATGGCAGAAAGAACAGTAGAAGACCCAGCACTACCAATCTTTCTGTCTTGTATGAGCTGCACTTCCACCCCAGGATGCATTGTCAAGATGGCTCATTACTGTTCCTCAAGATTCATTGTGTAGGAGAGTGAACAAAGAAACACTGTTCTGTTCTTGGATGGTCAATAAACTTGCCATGCCATGTTACATACATTAGCACAATGGCATAGACCTTTTGTGTTCCCCTCCATTTTGGGGTACTGGCTAATTATGTAGCTTAATTTAAAGACTTCTCCAGCCAACTTCTCAGGCACACTTGAGTTCTTAAAACATGTGCTTATAAAAGGATTCCGAAGAACCAGGATCGCCAAGTTCAGTGGTTAGTAAGAACTCTCAGTGAAACCTGACTAGCATGAAGTTCTTCAGAACCTTAGAGAAGTTTAGGAGGTAGATAGAGAATGTTCAAGGTGGGACCTGAGGTGGAGTACTTAGGCATTGTACAAGAGGGTGATTAATAAGAAAACATATTGCTGAAACCACTATATTTATGCTATAGAGCCGGTAATAAAGAAGACAGCTGTGTTTAGGACTAATTCAAAATTTCACTTATATATGAGAAGACAAGCACCTTCAAATGTCCCATGAAAGTCTGCCTCATCCTCCTCTTATGATCATGACATGACTTGAGTACAGATACTTAAATCACCATCATTTAGAAGCACACACATACACAGTGGACAACACTGCTTTCTGACCTACCAGCCTTTTGCCACCTTAGAAAATGGAGGCTGCTGACCCTTGAGATCTCTGGTAGTCTGGGGTTTTGATTCCCATGGTCTTGAAAAAGGCAAATCTCATAAACAATAAAATGTTTCTTTAGTTGGTCAGGGTTTAGCCTGTGGTTGTGATTTCAGCTATCCCAGCAGAGACAGAAAGAATGGTGAAATAAAAGCGGAAGAGAGGTCATGGAGAACTCTACGGGAACACAAAAGGAAAATGCAGAAGTGCTTTTAGAATTCCCTTTTAATTTTCCCTACCTGCCTCCCAAGTAGACAAGATTGTTTTTATGTGTGGTAATACAAAAATGGATATTGCACACATTATCGTGGTCGCTGACTTATTTCATAAACACAAAAACTATCATTAGCACGTTCTGTCCAGAGACGGTTGGTCTCTCGGCTGTGTGTAGAACTTTAGCTTGACCAAAATGCACACTGACTTAAGAATTCTATGTGTTTTATGTTCTCATACTTAATGGTCCATGAACTGATTGTTTAGAGTTGTAACTGTGCTTAGTTCCGTGGGTTAAAAAGGAATAGTAAGTAAACATGGATATGGTAATGATTAAGCCAAGTGACTATTCAACATATAACAAACAAATTAAATGTGGAAAGTGCAATTTAAAATGTGCTCAAGTCACTCAAATTTGAATTTCCACCCTTATCTGTGTTTCTTCCCATTGTCCCCCATTAATGGTAAAATAACTAAGAAGGTGACTCCCTCTTAGTGGGCTGACAAGTAACCAAGTAAAAGAGCCTGGATTTTTCCCCAGTGTGAGTGAAGGAAATCTTAGTTACAGAATAACCAATTACACAGCCTTATGTTAGCCACCAAAGAGAAAGAACTCTACACTTTTACTACGTATGTTAGAGGTAACGAGTCTAAAAGATTCTTGAAAAGAGAACATAGAGGACACTAAGACCAAGGTATTATTTGTCACAAATGCATGTGTATTTATATCACCTCAAAATACGTTTAATTTTAATGAAAATGCATTTTACATACTTTAGTAGGCTAACCAAACATGTGCTTTCTCTGGTATAATATTCTTTAAAAAGTGTCATTTTAGCAGTAGCATTATGAAGTTCTGTGCTCTGCCATTACCCCTAACAGAAACCTCTTATCTCGTATGGAATCACCCCATCCCCTCTTCTCTTTATTACATGGAACCTACAAATCTGCTTCCTACTCTGATGAATATACCAACTCCGGGTATCTGGTATAAATGGAGTTGCATGTATTGTATTGATTTTTGCTTCTAGAGTCTTATGTAGTATTTTCAAGACTTATACATTTTATAGTATGCATCAAGACATCATTCTTATATATATATATATATATATATATATATATATATATATATACACACACACACATATATGTGTGTGTGTGTGAATGGTATCTTTAAGACAGAGATATATATAATTTTATTATCCTTTCATTAGCTGATAGGTGTTTGCATTTTTCTTCTTGGCTATTGTGAAAGGTGCTGTTACCGGCAATCAGTTACCAGTTTTTCTGTGAGCATGTTTGGTTACGTCTTCTTTCTTTCCATACTTAACTTTTTGAGAGATGGCCAGACTTTTTGAGAGGTTTCCACGATGAGGGAGCCGCTGTATATTCCCACCAGCCGTGGATGAGATTTCTAGGTACTTCCCATACTTTCAAAGCGTATATTCTGATACACTTCCCTTCTGTGTGCTCCTTTGACTGAGGGTAAAGCGGCACCTCGTTCTGGTTCTGATGCACTTCATTCTGGTGATTAGAAAGGGGAAGCATCGTCTCACAAGAGACAGCTATATTTGGGTCCTTTCAGCAAAATCTTGCTAGTGTATGCAATGGTGTCAGCGTTTAGAAGCTGCTTATGGGATGGATCCCTGGATAGGGCAGTCTCTAGATGGTCCAAACTTTCATCACAGCTCCAAATTTTGTCTCTGTAACTCCTTCCATGGGTAATGGAGAAGCTAGAGAAAGTACCCAAGGAGCTAAAGGGATCTGCAACCCTATTGTTGGAACAACATGATGTACTAACCAGAACCCCGGGAGCTCTTGTCTCTAGCTGCATATGTATCGAAAGATGGTCTAGTCGGCCATCAATGGAAAGAGAGGCCCATTGGACTTGCAAACTTTATATGCCCCAATATAGGGGAATGCCAGGGCCAAAAGAATGGGAATGGGTGGGTAGGGAAGTGGGGGGCGCTATGGGGGACTTTTGGGATAATATTGGAAATGTAATTGAGGAAAATATGTAATAAAAATATTAAAAATTAAAAAAAAAAAAAGAAACGGGAAGCAGTTGTTACGAGAGCTTTTGGCTACTTGTGTTAACTTACTGGAGAAATGCCCTTTCAAATCCCTTCTCTGTTCAATCACTATGCTAAGAGGAAATGAACCCAAGAGGTTTTCAAGTGTTGTTTTGTTTTTGTTGTTGTTGTTGTCTTGTAGGCTTCAGGACAAGGATGTGTTTATATTGTGATATTTGTATCCTTATGTATATTTCTGAATGTGTTCATTGTCTGGGCTTACTGTATTAAATCACTATATTAGTTAGGGTTTTACTGCTGTGAACAGACACCATGACCAAGGCAAGTCTTATAAAAAACAACATTTAACTGTGGCTGGCTTACAGGTTCAGAGGTTCAGCCCATTACCATCAAGGTGGGAGCATGGCAATATCCAGTCAGGCATGGTGCAGGAGGAGCTGAGAGTTCCATGTCTTCATCCAAAGGCTGCTAGTGGAAGACTGACTTCCAGGCAACTAGGGTGAGAGTCTTAAGCCCACACCGACAGTGACATACCTACTCCAATCAGGCCACACCTATTCCAATAAGGCCACACCTCCAAATGGTACCACTCCCTGGTCCAAGAATATACAAACCATTACAATCACCAAAACCAAAATGGCTTAAAAACCAGAAATTTATTCTGTCACTATGCTGAGAACCAGAAGCCCCAAATCAAGCTGTGACAAGAGCTGGTTAGTTTGAAAACTCTAAAGGATAAGTCACTGCCTTTGTAGTTTGTGCTAGCAGCTAAGGTGCTTATTTAAAACACCAAAGTGGTACTGGTCTCCAGGTTCTCCCAGCATCCCTCAGTCCCTACCTGTTGCAGGTCATCGCTGGTATTCCCAGCCCTCCGTCCTGAACTTTTCAGCCTAGAGACTGGGCTTCCCCTTCCCCAGAAGTTCATGTAATGGAGACATGTTGGTCTCTTTCTCTTCTCTCTCTGCACCTTAGGTCGCGGCAGTGGGCAGGGACTGAGGGATGCTGGGAGAACCTGGAGGCCGGATTCACTTTAGTATGTTAAATACGCACCTCCGTTGAATGTCCTGGATCTGAATCCCAACATCCCAGCCTTTTATTGATAATAAGTGAATAAGGGCAATGTATGACTATTTGCTGCTGGCATCGGGGCGTCATTATTGGAGAGGAGGTCCAGAAAGCTGGAATGTAGGCCAGGTCCGGGAAGAGCAGGCTGCTGTCCAAGCTTTGGAGGACCATCTGGGACTAGGGACATAAGGCCCAATTGAAGCAGTTTATGAGGCAACCAGGGGAGCACCTGTGGGCAGGTAACCACTTGGGAGCTGTTCTGGATGCAGGGGACACTTGGATTTGGCGGTATGCTGGAGCAGATCCGTAGATGTTAGGGGCAGAAAATAAAGTTAACGAGTTTAGAGAGCAAACCTTTTTCTTGGGTGTACATTGGAAACTTTTAGGTCCGTGGTCTTGCTAGTTGGCAGAGTGGTTCCTGGAACGGGGGAATGGGGAGTAGATCCCATGCTCGGGAATAGTCAGGTGGGGAGGAAAACAGGTTGTTCACTAACTGTACTTATCCGGAGTCCATTTGACTCCATTGTGAGAGGTGGATTCAAGTGGATTTCCTGAAGCTTATAAGGATCGTTTTAAGTTTACAGTATATTCAAGTTAAAGTTTCAATAACCCCCAGAGACCTGAAAAAGAGCAGAAACCTAATTGGTTTTTGAAAACCGTTTTTACTAATTATGATTCTGAAAAGTTTTTAAATGAGTTTATCAATGAGTATTCTGTGCTATCTTTTATTTTTGAGGACAGTGATTAAGAATAATAGTTTCATAGTTACAGATATAGTAAAGACTGGTTTTAATACTACTAAATACATGTGGCTTTATTTTCTTTTTCTTTCAAGGATTTTAATTCTGTTTTTGTGAAAGACATCCATAGATAATTTTTCACTTTATATCTTACTCACTTTTTCATAAATACATTTCTTTTCCTTCCTTCCTTCCTTCCTTCCTTCCTTCCTTCCTTCCTTCCTTCCTTCCTCCCTCCCTCCCTCCCTCCCTCCCTCCCTCCCTCCCTCCCTCCCTCCCTCCCTCCCTCCCTCCCTCCCTTCCTTCCTTCCTTCCTTCCTTCCTTCCTTCCTTCCTCCCTTTCTTCCTTTATTAACATCCTGACTGCAGTTCCCTTCCCTCTCCCATCCCAGTCCCTTTCCCCACCTTCCCTCTGCGCTCCTCTGCTCTGAAGCCCCCTCTCCCCTGTTCTCACCCACTCCTCCTTTTCCTTTCAGAAAAAGAGTGGCCTCCCGTGGATATCAACCAACCAGGGCACATCAAGTTGCAGTCAGACTAGGCACCTCCCCTTGAATTGAGGCTGGACCATGCAACCCTGTAGGATGAAAGGGTCCCAGTGACAGGTAGCTGAGTCAGAGCCAACTCCTATTCCCACTGTTAGGAGTCCTACAAGTGTACCATAATTTCTGTATCCATTCCTCTGTTGATGGGCATCTGGGTTCTTTCCAGCTTCTGGCTATTATAAATAGGGCTGCTATGAACATAGTGGAGCATGTGTCCTTCTTACCGGTTGGGACATCTTCTGGATATATGCCCAGGAGAGGTATTGCTGGATCCTCCGGTAGTACGATGTCCAATTTTCTGAGGAACCGCCAGACTGATTTCCAGAGTGGTTGTACAAGCTTGCAATCCCACCAGCAATGGAGGAGTGTTCCTTTCTCCAGATGCCCATCAACAGAGGAATGGATACAGAAATTATGGTACATTTACACAATGGAGTACTACTCAGCTATTAAAAAGAATGAATTTATGAAATTCCTAGCCAAATGGATGGACCTGGAGGGCATCATCTTGAGTGAGGTAACACAATCACAGAGGAACTCACACAATATGTATTCACTGATAAGTAGATATTAGCCCAAAACTTAGGATACCCAAGATATAAGATACAATTTGCTAAACGCATGAAACTCAAGAAGAATGAAGACCAAAGTGTGGACAATATGCCCCTTCTTAGAATTGGGAACAAAACACCCATGGAAGGAGTTACAGAAACAAAGTTTGGAGCTGTGACAAAAGGATGGACCATCTAGAGACTGCCATATCCAGGGATCCATCATAATAATCAGCTTCCAAACGCTGACACCATTGCATACACTAGCAAGATTTTGCTGAAAGGACCCAAATATAGCTGTCTCTTGTGAGAGTATGCCGGGGCCTAGCAAACACAGGAGTGGATGCTCACAGTCAGCTATTGGATGTATCACAGGGCTCCCAATGGAGAAGCTAGAGAAAGTACCCAAGGAGCTAAAGGGATCTGCAACCCTATTGTTGGAACAACATGATGTACTAACCAGAACCCAGGAGCTCTTGTCTCTAGCTGCATATGTATCGAAAGATGGCCTAGTGGGCCATCACTGGAAAGAGAGGCCCATTGGACTTGCAAACTTTATATGCTCCAATATAGGGGAATGCCAGGGCCAAAAGAATGGGAATGGGTGGGTAGGGGAGTGGGGGGCAGTATGGGGGACTTTTGGGATAGCATTGGAAATGTAATTGAGGAAAATATGTAATAAAAAATATTAAAAAAAAAAAAAGTCCTACAAGAAGACCAAGCTATACACCTGTAATGGAGGGCAGAGAGAGCCTAGGCCAGTCCATGAGGGCTTCCTGGTTGTTCAGTCTCTGAGAGCGCCCTTTCAGCTCAGGTTGGTTAATTCTTGGTTTTTCCTGTGCTGTCCTTGACCCCTCTGGCTCCCACTGTGCTTCCTCCTCACCTCTCTGCAGTTTCCTCAAGCTCCACCTAATAAAGTATGGTGTAGGTCTCTGCATGCGCTTCCATCAGCAGGTGGCCTTAGTTAAATATCACAAGGGTATATGTAAAATTTCTGTTCACGCCATTATCATCAGTGCTCTGTGCTTTCTGCACGCATCCTTAAATCAATTATATTGGTATCCGAGCCTTTTTACTACTGTAAGCCCTGGCTTTGGTCTTGTTTTCAACCAAGTAGGGATCCCTATCCTTAACAGAGTGTTTTACCCAACATTTCTTCCAGCATTTTTTTTATTTTAATATGACATGCAGCTTATATCCAATCTTATTAGGGTGTCATTTCATATGATGGAAGTGAATCAATCTTTTCTTTCTAAGGATTATGATTCAATGTATTAAGAATCAAGTTAGTAGGATGTAAAATCCCTGGTAGGATGTGGAAACTGTGAAAATCAGTTCAATATGCAAGCAGAAATCCAAGACCATGTCCAGTGGCTTACTCAGAAATGGAAATTGCAGAAGCTCCTACTGAGCCCCAGAGCAAGTATGGAACCTTTTATTTTTCTTGGAAAGTGCTGTTAAAAAATGATGACAGGATTTGTCTTACTGCATTCTTGAACTGTGACTCCACAGTAAAGGATTTCACAGACAAATGTTAGAATCTTTTATAAATGTCAGGGTATTGAGAGAAAGTCTAAACTTATTTTACCAGGGAGAATGGTTTCCCGGTTTTCTTCCTTCCTTCCTTCCTTCCTTCCTTCCTTCCTTCCTTCCTTCCTTCCTTCCTTCCTTCCTTCCTTCCTTTCCTTCTTTCTCTCTTTCTCTTTCTTTCTTTTTTCTTTAAAGCCTTGCTTTGAAAACCACCTGACAGATGGTTTTAAGAAAATAACATATTTTTTTTCTAAACTAATCAGGATTTATTTAGAAAGTCGTTACTTGTTGGTTAATGGTGAAAGTTAAGGGAGTTCAATTTTTTTCAGTTTTCACAAAGCCCCCTTAGACCATTAAATTAGCAGAGAGCCAAGTATTTATGAAGGCACCGTCTGAGTTGTGTTGATGATCTTTGATCGTGACAGGGAATAGTAGCGACATTCAAGATCTGAGGGTAATGGGCTATGGGGCTCCTCTAGGAAATAACGAAAGTACAGCTGAAACTGGTACCTCTCATTCTAAGAAGCAAGCCAGGCTGCTGGTTTGTGTGCATGGGTTAGTGGGTGCCTCATTTAGCTGTGTCTTAATAAGAAAATCCTCATACCGAGCCAAGATTGTTCTTTGATAACATCACCTCTTGCTCATTTGTATCAATTAAAAAAAATTACTCTTAAGTGCACAGTGGAAGAATTCCGTGTTAATCTAACCTAGTGCTGAAAGCCGGTGCACTTCTCATTATCCTTCTGCATTGATTTTACACTTCGGTGGAGTTTTCAACAAAGACATAATATTCTGAATTTGCAGCCTTAAATGTAAAGCCTTCTGAGAAATTTTAACCCCCTGCCTGATAAACTACAATAGGTCCCTTCCTTCCTTCCTTCCTTCCTTCCTTCCTTCCTTCCTTCCTTCCTTCCTTCCTTCCTTCCTTCCTCCCTCCCTCCCTCCCTCCCTCCCTCCCTCCCTCCCTCCCTCCCTTCCTTCCTTCCTTCTGCTCTCTCTCTCTCTTGATAATTGTATTGTTTACACATTTAGATAAACTATGATTACGTATATATGATATCAAAAGACAACCAAGATTATCTTTGAAAGGATGGTAAATGGCTTTTTACTAGAGTGAGCTGCTATGGGAAACCCCCAGAATCCTCACTATCGCTTTATAAAAGCCAACATCCAAGTCTAACGCCACTTACTTATCTGTACAGTTTTCAAGACACATTCTCTATATCTCCACAGGTTTAAAAAAGTCTCCTCATAATACCATGTGATGGGTTATGGGTCCCATAAAGCACACAGCAATATGTTTTGTGTGTGTGTGTGGAAAACACTCTTAGGAAATGTTCACATTTTAGATGCTTTACCTTTCTCTTAAACTACCTGTCTCGTTTTACTACCTTGATTTTCCTAGAGAGTTTTTGAAAGTTTATGTGATAACAACTAGCAACATGTTTCCTGAGCCAATTTGTAGAGAATGAGCCTCTTTTTTTTTCTCTTTGTTATCATAAAGTTATAGTTTAGAGCAGGCTAATTTGTTGCAAGTCTATTTAGGAGTAAAATAGGAAGTTGTCCCAAAAATTGTGTATCTAAACTGAAATATAAAGTAAGATAAATCTCTGCTATGGCTACCTGAAATGAAAGTATTTTAACTTAGATTAGTTGAATTGCACCAATGAATACAAAAGAGAAGCCAGACAAGAAAGAAGGAAGGGTGAAAAATTATGTCTTTCTAATGTTGTATAAAATTACAGACTTACTCAAGACAGTGCCGTCACAGGGCAAAACACCTTTTAAAAAATGTTATTCTTGTCTTATTTCTATTCATTCAATAGGTTTTATTGAACAGTCACTATATATCAATATAGCCATTAAATTTTCCTGAAACCAACAAAGCTATTATTTATAAAATAACTTTTAAACAATGCAGCAAAATAAAGAAGAAAACGTAACATGGGAGAAGGGCACAGGGACGTTATAGTGGCTCATTGTCAGTCACTCCCTGCTTCTTCTGTCATGCTGTTCCACCATCCAGGGAATCATCTCCATTGAAGTTCACCTCTAGTACGATGTGGCAGTTGTTCCTGATGATGGTCTTGCTCAGGCTGCCATGGTGGGCTATCAAGACCAGCTAGCTTACACAGCAGAAATGTGTTTCTTACTCTTCAGAAAGCTGCAAGTCCAATATCCAATGGACCTTAGGTTGGCCTCTGTATTAGTCAGGGTTTTACTGCTGTGAACAGACACCATGACCAAGGCAAGTCTTATAAAAAAAAAAAAAAAAAAAAAAAAACAACAACATTTAATTGGGGCTGACTTACAGGTTCAGAGGCTCAGTTCATTGTCATCAAGGTGGGAGCATGGCAGTATCCAGGCAGGCATGGCGCAGGAGTTGCTGAGAGTTCTATGTCTTCATCTAAAGACTGCTAGAGGAAGACTGACTTCCAGGCAACTAGGGTGAGGATCTTATACCCACACCCACAGTGACACACCCATTCCAACCAGGTCATACCTATTCCAACAAGGCCACACGTTCAGATGGTGCCACTCCCTGGTCCAAGGATATACAAACCATCAGAGTCTCTTTGGAGGTAACTCCTTATAGATTATAAATGTCTCTTGTCATCATGTCTTCCTCTCTGTGCATAGGGGACAGGGAGAGAATGGACAAAGAAAGAATGAGCAGGAGCTCAGACAGGCGTTTCTTCCTCCCCTTATAGGGACACCATTCCTATTGCGCTAGAAAGACACATACTTATGACTTCCCTTGACCATAATTACCTCTGCAGGAGTGCTGTTGACCAGTGCAGCCACACTGGAAATTAGGGCATCAGTGCTATTTTGACGGGATACAGTAGAGTCCAAACAGAACTCTGATTATAAAAGAGAAGCTCACACCTGAGGAAGGAGGAGAGTAGACAGACAAAAGACAAGCTGGAGGACAAAACGAGGCAAGTCTCTCAGTGGAGTCAGGTCTGCAAGGGGCTCCCCAAGATGACTCATGCATCTCTGCTTTTTATTGGGTCATATATAGTAGAGGTATACATATTTACAGGTGCCATCTAGACACGTGCTTTACTGCTGCGTGAGAAGTACTATATCACTCTCAAAAAGGAGAAATAGACACCAGAGGAGGATAACAGACTGTTTGCGTGGAATTTAGCATATCATTAAGTACTTTAGTAGAACAATGAAATTGCACACATAAGCCAGTTATTTGCAATTTAACACAATGCTTTTGGAATAAACATAAAAGCTTCGTGGGAACACAGAGAAAGGCTATCAGTGGCGAGAGTGGAGGAGGGTGACTTTGAAATTACCTTCAAAAGATGGATGAGCACATGTGAGGTTAAGAACGGAAGAAAGAAATTAAGGAAGAGGAGAGAACTTCTGCAAACAAGAATTCAGCGTGTTTCAAGGAACTTCAAATACTGGAGGATGCCATAACTAGATATGTTCAGTCTGGGAGAATGGGATTGGCAAGGAGGGATGAGGTCTGATTTAAATAGGTTTAAAGTACCACTATGAGAGGGAGAAGACATGTGTTAGAGTCTGAAAGAGCACTTACAGAATAAGGTGTGTTATAGCCAGATGACAAGTTTCTAAAAGTATCCCTCTGGTGGCAAAAAGATTAACTGATGATCATAGACTCTGTGTGTGTGCGTGTGTACACATGAATGTCCATGTATGTGTGCACATGCATGTGTGAATATTTTAACATAAACACCCCTTTGAAGGAAAAGTATCAGTTTCCTCTGACGTGACAAGGGATAATAGTTCTTGTTCCTTGGCTATGACAGTTTCTGCCTCGTTAAAGTTACGAATACTAAGTTAACACCAGACAGTTTGAAAATCTACATAAAAATAATTGAGTTCAGTCAGAAATGTGCATTAAAAATGTACATTTTTAGGGAAATTACCCAACACATTCACATTTTTCTACATTAATTTGGTTGCAACCCAGTGAATCTTGCTCATAATTGTAGAGACTCCTTGATATTCCTTCACACTATTTTTTTAAAGATGTATTTATTATTATAAGGGAGTATACTGTACTCAGACACACCAGAAGAGGGCATCAGATCTCATTATGGGTGGTTGTGAGCCACCATATGGTTGCTGGGATTTGAACTCAGGACCTGCGGAAGTGCAGTCAATGCTCTTACCTGCTGAGCCATCTCTCCAGCCCCATACTATTTTTGACACAATGTTTTGGAAATAAGTGTTCGAGCCACTTCTAGCATGGTGGAAAGTCCTAAGTTGAGTGATGATATGTTTCTTTTGCATAGTTCCTGCGTGTTTAGCATTCCTAAAATAGAGCTGTCCTGAGAGGGTCAGGAAGCATCGGTAAGTGTTGACCTACTTCCTGATAGCTTTTAAACTTCCTCCAGGGTAAGGAATTATAAATCCAAGTTTCTTTCTTAGTGCAGCTCACAGTTCCTTACCCCAGGAGAAACATCTATTCCATCTACACTAAACTGCACAAAACTAAGGCATGAAATAAGCAAACAGACTATGTACAGGTTTTGACGGAAAACTCTCGTAGTCATTATCCTTAAGGGAAGGGACATTTCTTTAAAGGAATAATGAAAGCTGGTCATAGTATTTTATTGCTCAAATCTTGCTTTGTTCACATTGTTGGTTGTCCCTGAGTGACACAGAGATGACCATGTGAAGTGACAGATGCTGTAACACCCTCTCTTCGCCAGATTGCTACCAGGTTGCTGTTCTTTTCCTTTGCCTTTGAAGTAACCTCAGGATGTCCCTTTCCTGGTCAAGCTTGCTTATGTTTCTGCTAGTCCTTTGTCTCGTTCTCAATCTCCTAGAAGTATTGAGACTATAGTGACTAATTAAGTTATGCATTAAAATAATAGCAACCAGACTTTCAGTTTATTTCATTTTTGTGTCCTTGTATAAAGAGCAATGGGTCTATGTTGACTTTGAAAAGCATGAACATTTTCCTCATAATTTCTTTTACTAAAACTTCACCCAGATTTTTGAGGAGCCCAATAATGAGAATATTTCCTCCTCATATATGGTTAAAACCAACTGGGAAATGAATTCAGATGGGTCTTAACCAGCAAGTGAAATTTCTACTCAAGTGAAGACCAGGCTATCTCATCTTGTAGAACCAGCTGCAAAGCCGACTCAGAGAAGCATGGAAAAGCATGTTCTTTCTGCAGCCAGGCTCACTTCCGAATAAAAGGAAGTGAGTGTGACAAGCCTAGCCTACCCATGCAATTTCTCCTTCCGGACTTCCCAAATCAACAGTATAAGAAGACTGGGTGTAAAGCCGGGTATGGTGGCACACGCCTTTAATCCCAGCACTTGGGAGGCAGAGGCAGGCAGATTTCTGAGTTTGAGGCCAGCCTGGTCTACAGAGTGAGTTCCAGGACAGCCAGGGCTACACAGAGAAACCCAGTCTCAAAAAAACAAACAAGAAGACTGGGTGTAGAAAGAAATCAATGTGCAGCTAATAAAACACTCTCCACATGGGAAGACACATCAGGAATAGGAATAAACATATTTCCCTAAAGTGTGTGTGTGTGTGTGTGTTACTGGGATTTGAACCCAGGACCTCACACATGCTAGATGAAGACTATTACCACTGGGCTGTGTCCTTAGCCCTGAACTATAAATTTAAAGCCATGCTTTTAATCTTCGTTTCAACACCATTCACATCCTCTCCTCCCAGTTCAGAGAAAAGCTCCCACCTCCAGTTAAGCCTCTTGTAAATAACAAGGACTTAGTAACTGCTGTAGAGTTCCAAACATCAGAATGCTTCCATTTAAGGGAAATATCAACTGTAGGTCTTGGAGATATTGGCTATCCCATCTGTGTTCACTTGCATTCGGAGATGCTCTAGAGGGCTAATGGAAAGAATGTAAAAGATGCTGCGATCAGATAGTAGTAGAGTTTGGATCCAAGGACTTTCCCTGTTCATTTGATGTCTTAAATGCTAAGACATCTCAGTAATCTTGGCAACAATTATAGCTAAGGAAACAACATTTAGAGCTATCTCCAGCACCCCCCAAAAAAGCAAGAATCAAAAAGTTATCTCTTTCCTGTGAAAAGAATCATTTCACTGCTGACCCCTGTTTTCTGAAATATGTCAGAATTCCAGCCTACTGAGATTCTTCTTCATTTCCCAGAAACCCCAATGTCCTTTAACACAGTTTCTGATTTATTTTCTAAAAGTTCTCAGGTGGATAATAGATTAGATTCAGTTCGTTGGCTTACATTTTTCCCTTTTGATCGTCTGGATTTGTTTGGAGTTGAGAGGAGACACCAAGCGTCTTTTAAATGAACAGAATGTTTGGTAGTAAGTGATATCATGGAAATGTTCTGTAACTAGTAGCTGAGAAGGGAGGAAAAATATGCAGTCATGTTAGTTGAAATGTCAGTGGATTACTAAAAGCAATACTAGCCATCCAAAAATAAAGTAGCCTGCTGTGTGGTATAGGGAGACCCACGACGGCAGGTGCTGTACACAGAGCTCAAACCTGCTGGTTATGACTGCTAGCAAGTCTTAGGATGAACGGGACTTCCCTCCACGTGTTGGTTTTGGTGTGGGTTGTGCTATCAGAGTTTGCACAGTATTTCAAATTTCAGTTTTAGAAAGTGCTTATGGAGCTTAATAAGTGCCCCTGTGAGTTAAAGCAGAAAGTAGGTAAGCTGTATTTTATCAAGAATGACATAGTCAATCTATATTCTCAGCCTCCTGCTTCTAAGTAATATGGCAAATCAACAACAACAACAACAAAACAGAGGGAGGGGGAAGGAAAGTAAACTAACTTTGATGTGCAAAACTTAACATTCCTTTGGTGTCCAAGACATAATACAATGCAAGTAGACTTATGTCTCCATCGTTCCTTTAAAACTTTGCACACTACTTAAAATTTTGTTTTTGTCTGTTAGCTTATTTATTTACAATACCACTGTCCTTTATAGTTCCAGCAGGCCTGAAACTCACTAATTAGCTCAGACTGGCCTTGAACTTGTGACCCTCCTGAGTACTGAGTATCTTGAGTACTGAGATTATAGGTATGTGCCACCAAGCCCATTTCTAAATAAAACAATTTTTTAAAACTCTAGGCTTATTCCTGATTTGGAAAAAAAATGTTGTAGCTAACTCAGACTGCCTGTAATGATTTTTGTAATCTAAACAATAACAAGCTAGTTTAGTAGAGTTTCCACATGTTGGAATTTTTCTAAGGAACAAGGTGTTATATTTTTAAAGTGATATGATATAGCAACAGGAAGGACCACACTGAAATAAAATTAGCATTAATACTCACATTTTAACAACCTAAATAAATGCTTTAAGATACTGTGTATCTTAAAACCCTCTCCCTCATTCTTCGCTTCCATCCTTCTATACTTCATTTTCTTGTTAGGACCAAGTATAGTTTTGCTTAGTTTTAGCTTTAATCTTGAAATTGGAGAAAGGGAGAGGCACTTTGGAACCTTCTTGTGCTATTTGCACAACAGGGGACAGAATAACCCCCCACCTAGGTTGTGGATCAAATCTTAGCCACATACCACGTGCATTCTGTCAGCTGACAGACTCCCTACCGGAAAGAGCTTAAACAAAACTTTGTAGTTCCCTTACTAAAAGGTTCTTTGAAATAGATTTTATTAGTTTACATAGGACTCTTTCTCAATGAGATATATAACCCAAAGTAAGTGACCAGTCCTAAGCTAATTTGTATTAATATACACAAGAAGTTTCATGGGTCAGGAAGGCATAGAAAATCATACACAAATTCTTTTGGAGGTTTAAAACTGCTATTGGGTTTATTAAAACTAAAATCAAAAAGAAATCTCTCAACCCCTACACCATTCACATCAAAAATGCTAATTATTAGGTTAGGAAAATCAGTAATGGAATCTCTTAATGTCTGGAATTTTAAATTGCCAATTAAAGCTACTGGATAAGTCAGAGAAGTTATTTACCTTACTTTGCCTTTCTGACTCTCAGAAGTTCCTGTTGCACACACCACCAACAATAACCTTTAGGGACCAGGAGATGTCTGAGTTAAGATCCAACACCCAGGTAAAAAGCCAGTTTTGTCTGCAAGGGCCTGTCACCTCAGCACAGAAGGGGCAAGTGGTGACAGAAACAGGACCATGCAATTTGTGGGTCATCAGCCTCTCCAGAAAGCTTTGAGTTCCAGGTTCAATGAAAAAGCTGTCTCAGAGAAATTAGACAGAGAATTAGGAGACCATTCAGTATACTATGATGTACACACAGGAGTGCGACGGCACACACATCTTCATACGCGTGCACACCTATGCATTCACACACAAAGGAGTGGGAAGAGAGTGGTGTTATGTTAATAAAATCCATTGCACAAACATCAACAACAAAGTTAGAACTCTTTTTTTTTTTGTCAGGTTCTTCCATATCTATGGACTGGTCATATTACATTTCTGCCCAATACTCAGCCACACCAATTTGTTTTGAAGTGCAATGCGCCTTTCCATAAGCAGTACACAACTGAGCCATCTTGGAAATAATGAGTTCAACTCTCACAATGTCCGGGCAGCTGGACACCAGCCCTTTGCTCCTGTTGCTTGCACAAACACACGAGTTGTGTTCCCACAGTGGGATCTGGGACTCCTAAGGTCCTGCAGCTTTTTTATCCTGTAAAGCCAATGATGCAGACATGGAAGGGGGCCGGGTTCTGAGAGTAAGAATTTCCAAGACCGGAGTAGACACAGTCTGAAAGGAGCCGGTGAAGCAAGCGATTATTTGTGGTGGGAGGATACGGGCAATGAACAGATGTCTGCAGATACTACAAAGGGAAATAAACACTGCTGAAGAGCTGACTTACGTAGGAAAACTTTAAAGGGGGATTTTTTTTTTTTAAACAGCGATGTTTGGGAACACCCTTGTGAAATTGAGTATTCTGGGTAGCGCTAGCACTTCTGAAAGGGAACAAGTTCTCGTAGTCAGGATGACCTCTCTGTTCAAAATCATTAATCTTTTCTATTCATTCTGTCCTTTAAAACAACCATGTAGAAAACACTTAGGCGTTAAGCATTATGCTTCCTTGTGTCCTGCCCCTGTCCCCCTACACCACCCCCAACATGTACACACAGCACTTTGAAGATCAAATGCCATTTGTTAACAACTAGAGGTCATGGACTTTAGAAGCAAAGACAAAACAATTCACTTACCGCAGCAAACTGAAGTCACAAAACAGCCTCCCAGGGTGAAGGCGAAAACCTCGAGAATATCAGGGTGACTGAATTGGCTTTTCTGCTCTTGCTGATGCAAGGAGATACCTTGCTGACATAGTCTATCATTTCTGATGAAAGGACTGGAAATGGCGTTTTCTTGATATCATTATATGGAGACATTTTGCTTGTTTGAAAAGGAACCTGAATTAGACATATTTTTTTATGGCAAGTATGGTCTTTCTGTGTTTGAAGTGATGATGTCGTATCCAGACCCTTTCTTTCTGGACTCTCTCTGATCAGGCTCCATTATGGTCCTATTTTCTTCATTGATTTCCCATACCTTTGCTATTAGAGAGTTTTCGATCATTTTCATAACCAGAAAGCCATAAAAATAATCCTTTCAACTTTCAGATTGACTACAAAGACGTTATCCTATCTTTGTTTTGGCCAGATCTTGTTACAATTCCAGCCCTTTTCCCAGTTCTTTATGGCATCTGTGTACCTCAAAATTAAGATCCAATTACTTAAGGCATGAAGGGTAAATTAATTAAGATTTCAGAGACAAAGCTTTGATATTGTAAAGTTGTATGCGACAAGGCAGGAAGAAGGGACTTATTCTGGAAGTCGGAAATTTCCTGTTAACAACTTTATTATCACCTCTCATTTTATATGTTGTCATTTCGGTCTTTAGATTGAAGCTAATGTTAGTTAGGAGTTCCCCTGTTGCTAGGTTGGAACAATATCCATGAGAAGTTATTAAAGGAAAGTAATGGCATTAGAATACATTTTACTTGCCACCATTGATTTGATGTTCACTTGCCTTGAGCTCAGAATTTGCAAGGTAGGAAATGTCATTAGCTGTTATGTATTCCCATCTGCATGACAACAGATCAGCAGTGCTGGGCCAGATGTTGAAGCCCAGACTTTCCTATTTAAGGACCAAGCACACAGGCCACAGTGACTCTTCTTGGAACTGGGAAAGAGAGGAACATGAAGTGTGATTTCCAAGAGACCACAGTATCTGGAAACGCCCATAATCTTCTACCTTCATTTGGACTTTTTTTTTCTTTTTCTTTTCCAGTTCACCCCTCAAATATTCCAAAGCTCTACAGGGTTAAAAACTTTCATTGGCCAGTTGTACATCCTTCTTAGATGGGTCATATTTTTCATCCTTATTAGTCTGACCAATTCAATAGTTAGTTACAGAAAGTCCATGATTTGACCTCAGGAGACCCGAATTGATGTCCTAGGTCTCCTGTTAGACAACCTTTCCGAGGTTCAATTTCCTAACATACAAATAGAAAGTAAAAACTGCCACCCCATCTAACCAATTGCTTATATGTTCTTTCTATGGAAAACTATTTTAGAGCAAATAAAGCCAGACCTGGAAGCTATGTATCTGTTTCTCCCATTCTGGAGCAAAAAGTAAAAGAGAGAGAGAGAGAGAGAGAGAGAGAGAGAGAGTAAAAGAAATAAAGAAAATGATTTAATTTACAAAAGATAACCTTCAATATCAACAACCTCATCTCCCTCCTCCTCTTTTAAGTAGTATACACATAACATATGGCCGTGCTTGAAAAGGAGCAGACTCCTTCATTTCTTGTCTCTAAAAACATGCATTTGCATGACGTCTTCCAAGAAGTTTGGTTCGAGCTCTGTTGCCATGACTACTTTCCCATACCAGCCTCTTGAACATCCTTCTCAGGCAGTTGCCACCAAAGAAGAATTTCCTCCACCTCCTCCCACTCTCCGAGGAGCCAGAACTACTTGAACTAATTCTTGTTAAGGCAAAGACACTCACTTCCTTCTGAAGTTGTCCCTGGGTTACCTGTCACCAAGATTTTTCTAGTTTTAGGGAGAAAAATAAACAGTGATCGAGGCTTTCCATGAGATTATGGAATCCCGTGAAAAGATGAGGACGTTTGTTTCTTGGGTATCGAAGCTCACCCTCCTGATATTGATGCGACTGGGACCCATAGGACTGTTGGCAGGTTTAGTAGAATGAAGCAGGAGGAGTAAGACGTGGCACCAGGTATAATTATTAGAGAGCAAATTCTTGGGGGTCACGTGACTGAGGCTAGCGTTCCCTGTAAACATCTGAGTCTAGATTGAAAGTCTAGTTACTTTCAATATTTTCCCTGTCTGAACTTTCAAGCCTTTCAGCCTGTTTTGTTTTATGTTTCTTGTTTGTCAGGTTTCGTTTTTTTCGTTGAGACTAAGTGCCATTCTGTCTCGCCGCTAGAACATAAAGTTCCAAGAATATCTACGATAATAAAATGAGCACTGGGCTAAGTTAGGAGATGCTGCTTTTTCATTCTTTACCCGTTCTTTAAATCGTAAGGACAAATTGTAAACTACATCTTTTTAATGTGATCGCCTGTGCTACAGGCTCCTTGGTGCCTCAGAACACATAAAAGGGGCAGATTTACAATCACTTGGAGCAAACTGCCTGTAGAATTCTAAGGACAGGAAACAGGAGGGGGGGGCGAGGCGGGGGAGGGATGCAGCACCCACCCTTAGAAATTCCATGCAACACGTAGAATAAACAGACCCAGGAACACCAAACACTCTTGGTCTCATGTTGAGGAGCAACAAAGTCAGTCACCTTTAGGAGAGAATTTCAAAAAGAAAAAGAAAAAAAAAAAGAGAGAGATAATGTGATGGAAATATGAATCCATCAAAGGAGTCAAATTGACCCTGACCATAAAAGAAATGCTTTCCCCATTTTGTCTAACACTTGTTGATTCCTTTGAGTGTTGATCAATTCTGCTGCCTGCATGGACATGGTGAAAAAGAAGCAATGTCACAGATACTTACTTCTTAAACCTGAAGAGGAATATGCCCGTGGCGATCTGATTCATGAAATCCTGGTGGTAGCTGAAAGCCACAAGCCCCTGGGTGATGGCTACAGCGGGCGTACAGTCCTCAGTGGTAGCCCCTGGGTGTAGCCCCTGGGTGATGGCTACAGCGGGCGTACAGTCCTCGGTGGTAGTGTTCTGGTCCTTACATCTCTTACATGATTGTTTTCAGTTATGGACAATTTCAACACCACAAGACATTGGCAGTGTCTAGAGATCATTTTGACTGTCATAGCTTACGGAGTGCCACTAGTGTATCATGTCCATTGGGGCTATGGATATAACTAAACGCCTTCCAGTACAGCCCCTTATGACAAAATCGCCTGTAGTGCCAAGGGTAAGAAACCACACTGTGGAAGCAATATTTTGTGTATTTCTTATGTAAAAGAGATAATCTGTTGAAACTGTTCAAAACATTAAAACCTAAATATAACAGGTACACTCATGCACTAGGGGCTTAGAGCAGAGGGTGATCACTGTTGAAAATATCTATCTAAAAGAGGACGTAGGGGATGGTACCCAGCTATGCTCCATCGCCCTTGAGGAGTGAAGGGGAAATGTACATAAAAGGATGCGTCCTGGCCATCCACTCTCTGTCTACTTCCTTCGTGCCAGCCAGGAAGACTGCTTCATGTTTCACACCCATATTTGTCCTGTGTGTTTTACTACTCACAGAGACTCTCCCAAATCCTGGGTAGAAATTTTCTTCTCACTGCCAAGTCCCATCCATCTTCCCTTTGCTTTAGAACTTCAAAAAGTCTTCTTTCACCCGGATGAATGGCTGCCAGCGCCTCACCAGCCACAGCTGACATCCTTCCCTCTACAGCACGTTATCTTTCAAACTACAAATGTGTGACTGCCCATCTGTGCATGCGGAATTGTGCCAGAGTTTTATAAAGGATAAAAAAATGAGAAAGATGGTCCCCAGTTTAAGATTTTCACAGTCTGGGGCAAAATCTCTAATAGATAACAATAACATAAATAGTATTTAATAGTTATCTTGGTAAGAAGTTTCTTTAAAAATCAATGAAGAGGTTTTAGGAACTCAAAGATCAAGAAAGACCATATAGATAAATCTACACATGAAAAGCATGGATATTTTCTTCTGCAAATATTTTCTCTAAAGT
Source organism: Mus caroli (assembly GCF_978045245.1). NCBI lineage: Eukaryota > Metazoa > Chordata > Mammalia > Rodentia > Muridae > Mus > Mus caroli. The sequence continues at coordinate 6,338,616 of NW_028227270.1, forward strand.
AAGTTAGAATCCTGTGCAAACATAAACACTTATTGCTGTTACTGCAATTTGAAAACTGTGTTAGAATAAGCTGGAGTTAGAATATATTTATGAAAACGTTTAGAGTGAATAAGAGCCAGGAGATTAGAGATGTTAAATCTACCCAGCCCAGAGGAATAGAACAGAGAAGTTTCCTAATCTGCGTGATTGAATCCAGTTTTGAGAAGCTGAGTTTAATCATTTCCTAATATATCTTAGACTGTGCTGTTATTGTATAAGGTGGGGAATCGTTGAGAAGAATTGTCAGTTACATTTAAGAGCTGGATATTGAAATTTGTAAGCATATTTTCAAAATTAGGATCAAAAGAAGAATTTGGTACCCTCCACCTGAGCTTGCGATTTCAGAACCTTTGTACATGGTTACTCTTCTTGTAAAACTTAAAAAAACAAAAACAAAAACCTGTATCACAGGGAAATTAAAGAGATAAGCTATCAATGTAAAAATAATGTTTATTGGGCATGGACTAAAGAGAATATTATTTAATTTAATCTAAAAAGTTTGTGAGATTATCATAGTCCACACTATTGCATGGAGGTATTTTTGTATTACTACAAACTTCCATCCTCTGCTTGATTCCATAGGAGAAGCAGAATTTATCTCAGGGCTGAGTAGACAACCCTCTAAAGACCATCCAGAGGAAAGGCAGTTTCCTTTCAGAACCAGTATGGAGAAAGCTATCTCAGTGAGGCTAAAATGCAACTGCCTGCATCTTCAGAACATGCAGTGGGGAAAGGATGCTTATGAAGATTGCTGATGGTCACATTTACTGTAGGAATCACTTCTGGGAGAGTATATGCAAACTCATTAGTCATCTTTAGTTTCTGCGACTCCCACTCAATCCTGGAATTTCACTTCTGCAAATGGTACAGATGTTAATTTCTAAACATCTTTAAAGCCATCTTGTTGATGCTCAATGAGCAACAGCCTAACAGATCCTTATTGGTTTCAAAGTTCTTTTTCAAAAGAGCACAGCTTTCATTGCTAACACTAAGAATGCCTTCCATAATCCAAGACATAATGCCAACCTTATGTAACGGGACTTTCTTTCCCCTCTCAAAGTTATCCTAGGCGTCTGCATCTCCTTCAACGTTGATGTGAAAAACTCCATGAGTTTCAGTGGTCCGGTGGAGGACATGTTTGGGTACACAGTTCAACAGTATGAAAACGAAGAAGGCAAATGGTAAGCAAACAGGCTCTGTTGTTGTCCAGCTCTCTCACACAGAAACGGAATATATTTTCAGTGTGTTTTATGAATGGAACATTAACTGAATGACTCATTTGAGCTAGAAAATGTGTTCTAGTGGGTCAGTGATGGAAGCTGACATGCAGTCAAAGATGCAGCATTCCTTAGAAATTTAAACCACTTTTAAAGGAAGTGGTTACAGATTTCTGAGGGTTAACTCCTAGAATGACCTCAAGGAAGATTCTTATCCCAGTATTCGGTAACTGGGTTGCTTTGATAAGTCTTCCTGGTTTAATTCTTATTCTACAGTTACTTGAATACTTGACTGATTCATTAAGAAGGACAAGATGGGAGGTCAGATGCCCAGAATGGGTGACTATTACTGTAGTTGCTGAGGGCTTAGGTTTATGTTTTTTGGGGGAGATTGTTGCTGTTGTTGCTGTTGTTTTGGGGTTTGCTTGTTTGTTTGTTTTTGTGCTTTGGTAGTATACTAAGTTTTGTGTGTGGATGACAGTGAACCGTACTAAATTTCTAATATATACTTTTAATACTGTGAACCTTTGGTTAACTTTATTATAGATAAGTTAGAGTTTATTTAACTTTTAATAGTTTCACAAAATAAATAGTTTTAAAAAATAGAACTTTTACTTTTCATCCCATCTAATGGTAGTCAACACAGGTTTCTAAATTTATATATTAGAGAACTAAGTATGAGTTAGTTAAGTCTCTGTTTATTAGTTTGTAAAAGCCCATTTTTTCCTAGCAAGAGACTAGTATTGTCTACGATAACAGTAATGTGCCAGTTCACAATTATTTTACAGACAAAATGCATTTTTTGATTCCTTCTCTAGACTTTTTAAGTTTGGTAATAATTCCCTAAAGATGATCAAAAGTAATAATGTGAGTTTTCACATTTTCTAAGTATGAATGTTGTACTCTATGCATATATTACTATTTTTGAGAAATTTGTCAAGATTTCTATGAAGTTTTACATCCTCTTTCTTATACTCCCCATACCTGACCCCATGCTGTTTTTAAAGTTGAACAAAGTCATTCTTTTAGACACCAGACACTTACACTTTCCCGAAAGTTGTGCCTGCAGTTACAAAAGCTCAACATATGGGGGAAAATGTTGAGTAGGCCAATTAGCCAGGCTTCTTTTTGCTATGTCATGAACATATCTAAAAGTTGATTTTTACCTCTCACTGATTGGTACATTCATGTATGTATTAAAGAAAGCTACAGTGAGCATCAAGCTTTGAAGACTAAAAATACCTACTTAAAGGACAATCAAATACTGGCAAAATGTTTTATAAAGCTTCTTTTTAATGTACCTTTTATTTGTGGGGCCAATGATTGAGAAACTGAGTCACTCTTGAATGGGGTCTGGCCGCTATGATGCGTCTCATTCCGAGAGTCTTTGTGCCTTCTCAGAGGTGAAGATCTAGATGAGATAGAGACAGAACAAACTAGTGAGGCAAATGTTGCTAATGAGGTGACATGAACCTATTATGCACACGGTCATTACCTATTGACCAGACAGCTAAATCTTCCATGAAACACAACTACATAAAAGTAAATAAAGAGTAGCTCTCCTCGAGAAAGGGGAAAAGCAGTGCTAGAAATGCATCTCAAGACTCCCTGGGCTTTTCCCTTTATCAGAAATACTGTCTCTTGTGAGACAATGCCGGGGCCTAGCAAACACAGAAGTGGATGCTCACAGTCAGCTATTGGATGGATCACAGGGCCCCCAATGGAGGAGCTAGAGAAAGTACCCAAGGAGCTAAAGGGAACTGCAACCCCATAGGTGGATCATTATTATGAACTAACCAGTACCCCAGAGCTCTTGTCTCTAGCTGCATTTGTATCAAAAGATGGCCTAGTAGGCCATCACTGAAAAGAGAGGCCCATTGGACTTGCCAACTTTATATGCCCCAGTACAGGGGAATGCCAGGGCCAAGGGGTGGGGGTGGGTGGGTGGGGGACTGGGGGGGGAGTGTATTGGGGACTTTTTGGATAGCATTGGAAATGTAATTGAGGAAATTACCTAATAAAAAAAAAAGAAATACATTAAAAGGTAAAGTTCGATAATGGCCATTTTCATGGCTAGCACCGTGAATTACGTATCAATATGTATGTGAGATCTTGTTAGCATTTGGGAAGTATATGGATATCAACTACCTGTTTCTACTTTAACAACCCTTATTTCCCAATGACATAATTGGTATGAATAAATGAATTTAAAAGTAAGAAGACTTCCACCCCAGAATGTCCGAGCTGTAACAGGTGACATGGTGGCCAACAGTGGCTCTAAGAGAACCAGACATTGGTGATGGAGAAACATGTTTGGATATTTGCAAATATTTATACAGAACACATCAGTCAGAATGCAGTCTTGCTCTGGGAAATATACTATAGAGTAACTCACACACTTTCAGCAAGGTGGATTCCGTTGTTTTAATTTCTGCAGGGATAAACAGCTTCATAAGTCATATTTACAGCCCACATTCTGGAAACGTATCCAACTTAGGTCTAAAAAAAAAAAAAAAAACAAGACATAAACAAAAAACAGTTTGACTCATCTTCCCTCTTGACTGTATCATGCCTAAAGAAGGAATTCCTTTGCGGTCATTACACATGTTTGTAAGACATTGTTTAAATCCTGTTGAAAGAATTAAAACAACAGGAGCATAGCTTTATGTCCCCTTTACCTCCCAAGAGTTTATCGCCAAGACTAACTTGCGTTATGACATCTGCCCAGAAACCACGTGTTTTCTTGGTAACAGATACATCATTCATCCCTCTGGTTAAGATCAGTGTTGCTCATCAATGGCTAGCGTGAGTTTCAGCATCCAAGTGATTGCTCTGTAGTTCACAAGAATCCAGAAGAGCCAAATTGGTTTAAGAGTCTCACAGGAAAGAAACGTGATTAAAATATGCATGGCCCCACATAAGTTTTCCAGATTCCCAGACTCTGTGGAAGAGCAATGTCTCAGGCATTCAGGGAAAATACAAGATGTTGTTTGGGGCTTTCCACTCTTCCCTCCCAGTCTTTTTCTTCTGCGCTGGACCCCCTTTTTTTTTTGCATAAATCAAACAAATTTTAATGAAAATTTAAAATAGCAAAGGTAAAAATGTGTTGTCTACAACTGGAGACCGTTTCATCTACAATGCAACAAGGATTGAGGATGATGATGGGCCTTTTAATTGATGTCCAGGCTACCTGTCTTTGAGACTTCTGTGACTTTACTGGGCATGTTTTCCCCTACTGGATATCAGGTTAGAAGTAAATAGATCTCTCCAGACTCAATCTTCAGCTCAATGTGTAGCAAAACTCTGCTGTCCTTTGAATTCTCCCTGGATGACTCTAGAATATGCTAGGCAAGGGTACCACGGCTTGTGTGACTCGTATTCTGCATCCAATATGAATATCTTTTAGATAAAACTCACTCAAGCTGGAAGGGGAAAGACTTCCTAAAGTTCTTCTCTTATAGAGTTTAGCATAATATTTACTTTGCATTGTTTATAATCAGTCTTGAAACTGACATTTCCTCTTTGCTAAAATTGTTTTTGTTTTTTTCTCCTTTTTTGCTTAATTCATTTCCAACCTTCTGCCTTTTAAAAAATCAAGATCAGTATAATTAATAGGGTCACTGCACAGGTTTCATCTTTTTGAGATCACAAAACGGTCATTCCACTCATGAAAGAAAAGCAAAACCTGGCTGACAGAGGTTTGTGACAGCCTGAGAGTGACTTTGGCTGGGTCTATTACACATCAATCAAGAGTTAGGTTTTACAAAGTTCTATGGAATAACATAAGTATGGAAAAACCCTCTCCATGAATTTTCCCTGTAGAATGACATCAGAGATCACCCACTCTTCAAATAAATATGGTCATGGTTGCAGGAAACAGAGTGACTAAGGAATAGCACATTTTCCTTAGCCCACTAAACTTTTATTATAACTGGAACTTTTACATGGAGAAAATATATTTCTCTAGCCTTCGTGATTCTTGACTTCATTAGCTGTTTCTGTGGAGATCAGTAAGGAGAGCCCCAACACATCTTATCTCTTCCCCTACAAACAATTCATTTCAAAATGTTGTATATAAACCCAAAATATATGTGGGGGCATGATAGTGTGCTCTTTAATTCCTGCACTCAGGAGGCAGGGGGCTGATGATCTCTGTGAATTTAGGCCAGCCTGGTCTACATAGTGAGCTTCAGGAGAGCCAGGACTTCAGCATGAGAATGTGTCACAAATGAAAGACAAAACACTCACACACACAAAAAAAGAAATGAATTAGTAGACCTAAGTGTGACAAGTTGACTTGAGTCAAGAGTTCTGTGACCCAGGTTTTCGTGCTGACCCCAGGAAAGATACTGCAGTGATAGTCTTCTCACTGACAGGAAACTAAGACAGTGAATGGCCACAGGGTTTATACAGCAAGCATATGACAAGACCAGGTTGGGACACAACACCCTCAGACACTCAGCCCAGTTTCTCCTAAGAAGCAATCCCTAGAACCTTGAGTTGACGGAATGCTTTGTGTGACCCAGAGTCCTATATGAACATTCTAGAAGCAAAGTACCCTCTAAAACAGAAAACTGAGCAAAAAAGCCTTCGCAATCCAAGAATCTCAGTTTTTCATAAAACATACAATCAGATCCACTTATTTGTCAGTCATCCATTTTTTTCAGCTAAAAAAATTGATTAATATTTTAATTAATCAATTAAACAAACCGGCATTAATTTATTAATAATTAATGTTACAAGTTATTAATTTATTAATTTTATTATAAATTAACGTTTATTTATTCAGCTAAAAATATTTATTAAATTCCCATTTTTTTATAAATAAAACCATCACCCGCATTAAGTGAGCAAAAATTGCTGATATTGGGGAGCTGGAGAAGGAGGCACACCAAACAGATGATCAATTTTTAAACGAGGTAAGCTATACTTTATGACAGAAAGGTGGTCAGTATCATGAGACAAAAGAACAATGTAGTCCAGACTGGGATAGCATGAATTCCAGGAATCCTCCACTGATACTTTTCTTGGATCTTGCTATTTTTAGGCACTTTGGGGGAAACGACGCTTACTTAGGCTTAGAGTGGTGAGCTATGTGTGATTCAAGAAGAACATGCTGGCTGCCAGAGGAAACAGGCCCCCAAGAAAGTAAACAACCATTCTATGTGCTATATCCTGCTGGTGCATTCTCTACCACTGGTTGCAACCCCTAAACTTCCTGTCTGGGTTTTCTACCATTTTCTATATTAACACTTTGGTTTCCTTTTTTTTTTTTTTTCCCTCAGTATTCACAGTAAACCTTGTCTATAAATGCTATATCTTCAGGTTCCAGGTCCTTATGTTTGCTGGTTAGTTTCTCTTGTGCTAGGGGCGAAACATTATCTTGACCCACCTGCCCTTGTGATCTGGTAGCTTTATCCAGTTGTTTGCCAGCACTCATTCCTCCCATCATTTGTCCTTTTGGTCTTCATTCTCCTGCCTCCACACATTCCCTGGGCTGTTCACAATCTCCATCTCCTTCCATCTTGTCATCCACAACCTCTTTGTTCATAATATGCCTTTCAGGACTCCATTTTCATCCCTAGTGCAGATTTACCAGGCTAATACTGTATTTTACTACTAGTGGGTTCACCCAAACACAATATATCTGTTCCATCGATATGATGGAATTTGGGGAACAGAAGAGATGTTGAATTTGCATAGCCCATCCATTATAGAAATGTACTTGACTGTGCAAAGTCAGCTAATTCTGAGTGGATTCTGTCACTTGAAGTCACTTTGCAACTGCACTATTCTATTGCCTGTCCCTTAATTTCTCCAAAATGAGTATAGATATTTAAAAAAGAAGGAAGAGGGGATATGAGTCCTAAACTTAAAATTTCTTCTTGTTTTTTTATATAATTTTTTGGTTTTTGAGATTATAAATTACATTATTTTCCCCTACTTTTTCCTCCCCTATCCTTCCCATGTATCAGCCCTAACATTGCTTTCTTTCAAATTCATATCTTTTTGTCTTCTTTTCTTTCCTTCCTTCTTTCCTTCTTTCTTCCTTTCTTTCTTCCTTCCTTTTTTCCTTTTTTCCTTTCTTCCTTTCTTTCTCCCTTTCTCTCTCTCTCTCTCTCTTTTCTTTCTTCCTTTTTTTTTTCTAGACTGAGTTTCACTATGTAGTTCTGGCTGTCCTAGAACTCAGTTTATAGATCAATCTGGCCTCAACCTCACAGTGATCTGTCTGCTTCTGCTTCCTGAGGGCAGGAAAAGGCATGCACTTTTATGTTCAGCTCCTCTTTCTTTGGTTATTATTACACACACACACATGCACACACACTTGTGCATACATACATATTCACACATATATGTTCTTAAATATATAAGTGCAACATGTTCAGTCCATGTGTGTGTGTGTGTGTGTGTGTGTGTAATTTGCCCCCTCCCAGTGCTACTAATTAGTATTGGATAACCATTTGGTGTGCTCTTCCCTGGAAAAGACACTTTCTCTTGTTCTCAGCATCCCTTTATTGCCTGTAGTTTTTTTTTTTTTTTTTTTTTTTTTTGTGGGCTTGGGGCCTCATGAGCTTTACCCTTCCACACTAGCATGTTTATTGTTGTTGTCTTTGTTCAACTCCTGTTTAGGCAACAACACCCAATCTCACATCAAGCTTCTTGCTCCTTTGGGGGGTCTTACCCACAGATGTAGTTCGTATGTTCTATCAAAGAAACATCTCTTTGCAACAGAGACAGTTACAGAACACAACAACTGCTCAAACCACCAATTTCTGAAGCCCAGTCCCAACTGATGTGTCTACAACACAGCTCCTGCAGACACCCGCGTCTTAGGGATCACTCTGCAAGAGGATGAAGCAAGATTGTAAGGGCCAGAGGAACAGGGAACTTATTTCCTGTTTTCTTCTATTGTTGCTGCACAACCAATAAGCTCAATACTGACTGACGTAAAGAAAGAGTCACTGATTCTTGTACTTTTTCAAGATTCTGAGGATTATGGCTTCCTCCTGTCCCTTGAGTTTATTCGTTTAGCTTTAGTATTTTGGCTTCTCAATCACATAGTCCAGCGTGGCTTAACTCATATAAGTCATGCCATGTGAACTGTGTCAGTAAAATCATGGTGTCACAGATATCAAGAGAAGGAAATAGGTTCAGAATATCAGGTGAGATTGGAAGCTGAGTCTGCAGCCAATTTATTTCAGGTGAGATTGGAAGCTGAGTCTGCAGCCAATTTATTTCAAGGAGCTAAAATCAAGGGCATGAGGCTGGGCTAATAAGTTTGAACGCATCTTTTCAACAAAGTTTGAAGAAAATGAAATGTGCCATGGAGTCAACCTTCTTATGTGTGATGACTGTGAGGCAGAAGGCAGAAAAACTCGTGTTCCTGGAGAGACAGTAGAGTCCCTGACTGCATAGGGAGTGCAGAAAGGAACAAGTTTGTCTTTAAAATGAGGGATGCTATACTTCAGAACTCCAGCTAGCCCAGGTAGGAGAGCTCCACAGATGGCTGGAGTTCTGCACTTCGCTGATGGAGCTCTGAATTTCCTTGCTTGAAGAAAATGATCACTTTTCACCCATTGAATTTGAGTTTGTTTGTTTTGTGGAACGAATGAAGTAGATAGAAATGAAACTGATGGACTTGCAGATAACATATGTCACTTTTGGGAAACTGAAAGCAGTTATGCTATGAAGTAGCCCATTCTTCCCTAATGAGGCCGCGAGGACACACACCAGGTCAGAGCTTCCATTCTCTCATGTCACTCTGAGCCTTTTCCCTTCTCTGACTTCTGTGACATCCCTGGTTCTGCATTCTCCCTCTCTCTATCTCTGGTCACTCTTACCTAATTTTCTTCTTCCACAAACATGTCAGGTTTCAGGCCTCTCTTTCTTTGTACTCTTTCAAGGAGGTAATATTTACCTATAGGCTTTTCCAGGCTCACTATATACATACATACATAATATATATATTTCATGTGGTTTTGTTAGGGTCCAAGAGTCGTTGTCTCAAAGAATATGCAAAGGCAAAGAGCATTTATTCTGCAGAAATTACCAGCATGTTATCAAAATGGCGACCACCTGAGGGGCTCATTGGCCCCCTTTTATGCAGGGCTAAGAGAATTTCTCCTGAAGGATTAAGAAACCTCTAATATGATTAGTAGGAGCAAAGCAGTGACATTAGTACAATTTTGATTGGTTACCATGTTAGTTTTGATATGTTTGGTGAGAGTTCTAAGATGTTCTCCAACGAAGCTGATCACAGCTGCCTATGGAAGTAACCCATTACTCATTTTTTCTTTTTATTTCTATTCACAAGATTACTTTCATCCCCTTTATGTTTTTCTGCTTCTAACTCCATTCTTATGTGTACTTAGAAATAGCTTGAAAGGATCTCTTTGAGCCATTTATTTTTCTCTTAGCTCTTTTTTGGAAGGAACTCAAGACTAAGCAGCTTAAAGCTTAAATATTTATGCATGAGATTGGTTCTTTTTCCTCTCTGTTTCCTTGTTTCATATCTCACCTGAACTTTCATCTTGTCTCTCTCACTTCACTTTCCTCCAATTTACCCACAACATTGTAGACAAAAAGGTTCCACATGACACTCCTCTGTAAATGGAAGTCATGTATGGTGACACACACCTATAGGCCAGCACTTGGGAGGAGGAGGCAGGGTGAGCACATATTTTAGGCTAGCCTGGGCTACCTAGTAAGGTCCTGCCTCAAAAATGAGTGGATGGAAGAATACATATATGCATACATACATACAAGTTTGATGGTATTTAAACTTAGTTTTTAATACAATCCATAATAACATCCATGATTTGAACTTCATCTAACTCTTCAGCCTCAGCTTCTATCCAGCTACACTGAACTCCATGCACTTAGCAACCAAGTGATGCTTTCTTCCTAAGACTTTACTGAGTTTGTGCTAAGTTCAGATTCATGCGCTGTTGTGATCCACACAATTTGCTTCATGCTTCAGTTTTAAAACACTTGAGATATTGTCCTTTATTTCTTTTGTATCATTATCCCATGGCCTGGTTAAATGTCAGATACATAGCTTTTGTTTTGTTTTGTTTGTTTGTTTGTTTTTGTTTTTTCCAGTCAGGTCTTAAATAGCTCAAGGAGGCTTCAAGCTCAGTTTGTAATGGGAAATGGCCTTGAACTTGTGATCTCCTGTTCTTCCTACTGATGCCACCAAAGCACCAGGACATGCACCCCCTAGCTAGACTCTTCTCTTTACGTATGTGTATGAGCGCATGTCAGTATGTGTGCCAGTGCCTGCAGAGGACAGAGATGGTATGGGATCTCTAAGAGCTTGTATTTCTGGCAGTTGAGAGCCACAAGATGTGGGCACTCAGCACTGAACTCGAGCCTTCTAGAAGGGCAGCAAGTGCTATTAACCACGGAGTCATCTCTCCAGCCCCATTTTAAATGCACATTAACTCATCTAACCTCATGCTAAATAGTTTCAATAAGAGTGATAATTTCTATAGACTGTTTTAAACCATAAAACACATCTATGCAGATATATTGCATAAAACAAAATACTATAAAAGCCTACTCTTCACACACTGTGTCGTGGTTTTTTTTTTTTATTGTTTTTTTTTTATTTTTTATTTTTTATTTTTTTTAATATTTTTATTACATATTTTCCTCAATTACATTTCCAATACTATCCCAAAAGTCCCCCATAGCGCCCCCCACTTCCCTACCCACCCATTCCCATTCTTTTGGCCCTGGCATTCCCCTATATTGGGGCATATAAAGTTTGCAAGTCCAATGGGCCTCTCTTTCCATTGATGGCCAACTAGGCCATCTTTCGATACATATGCAGCTAGAGACAAGAGCTCCAGGGTTCTGGTTAGTACATCATGTTGTTCCAACAATAGGGTTGCAGATCCCTTTAGCTCCTTGGGTACTTTCTCTAGCTTCTCCATTGGGAGCCCTGTGATACATCCAATAGCTGACTGTGAACATCCACTCCTGTGTTTGCTAGGCCCCGGCTTCGTCTCACAAGAGACAGCTATATTTGGGTCCTTTCAGCAAAATCTTGCTAGTGTATGCAATGGTGTCAGCGTTTAGAAGCTGATTATGGGAAGGATCCCTGGATACAGCAGTCTCTAAATGGTCCATCCTTTCATCACAGCTACGAACTTTGTCTCTGTAACTCCTTCCCTGGGTGTTTTGTTCCCAATTCTAAGAAGGTGCACAGTGTCCACACTTTGGTCTTCATTCTTCTTGAGTTTCATGCATTTATCAAATTGTATCTTATATCTTGGGTATCCTAAGTTTTGGGCTAATATCCACTTATCAATGAATACATATTGTGTGAGTTCTTTTGTGATTGTGTTACTTCACTCAAGATGATGCCCTCCAGGTCCATCCATTTGGCTAGGAATTTCATAAATTCATTCTTTTTAATAGCTGAGTAGTACTCCATTGTGTAAATGTACCATAATTTCTGTATCCACTCCTCTGTTGAGGGACATCTGGGTTCTTTCCAGCTTCTGGCTATTATAAATAGGGCTGCTATGAACATAGTGGAGCATGTGTCCTTTTTACCGGTTGGGACATCTTCTGGATATATGCCCAGGAGAGGTATTGCTGGATCCTCCGGTAGTACTATGTCCAATTTTCTGAGGAACCGCCAGACTGATTTCCAGAGTGGTTGTACAAGCTTGCAATCCCACCAACAATGGAGGAGTGTTCCTCTTTCTCCACATCCTCGCCAGCATCTGCTGTCACCTGAATTTTTGATCTTAGCCATTCTGACTGGTGTGAGGTGGAATCTCAGGGTTGTTTTGATTTGCATTTCCCTGATGATTAAGGATGTTGAACATTTTTTCAGGTGCTTCTCTGCCATTCGGTATTCCTCAGGTGAGAATTCTTTGTTCAGTCCTGAGCCCCATTTTTTAATGGGGTTATTTGACTTTCTGGAGTCCACCTTCTTGAGTTCTTTATATATATTGGATATTAGTCCCTTATCTGATTTAGGATAGGTGAAGATCCTTTCCCAATCTGTTGGTGGTTTTTTTGTCTTATTGATGGTGTCTTTAGCCTTGCAGAAGCTTTGTAGTTTCATGAGGTCCCACTTGTCAATTCTCGATCTTACAGCACAAGCCATTACTGTTCTATTCAGGAATTTTTCCCCTGTGCCCATATCTTCAAGGCTTTTCCCCACTTTCTCCTCTATAAGTTTCAGTGTCTCTGGTTTTATGTGAAGTTCCTTGATCCACTTAGACTTGACCTTAGTACAAGGAGATAGGAATGGATCGATTCGCATTCTTCTACATGTTAACAACCAGTTGTGCCAGCACCATTTGTTGAAAATGCTGTCTTTCTTCCACTGGATGTTTTTAGCTCCCTTGTCGAAGATCAAGTGACCGTAGGTGTGTGGGTTCATTTCTGGGTCTTCAATTCTATTCCATTGGTCTATTTGTCTGTCACTATACCAGTACCATGCAGTTTTTATCACAATTGCTCTGTAGTAGAGCTTTAGGTCCGGCATGGTGATTCCACCAGAGGTTCTTTTATCCTTGAGAAGAGTTTTTGCTATCCTAGGTTTTTTGTTATTCCAGATGAATTTGCAGATTGCACTTTCTAATTCGTTGAAGAATTGATTTGGAATTTTGATGGGGATTGCATTGAATCTGTAGATGGCTTTTGGCAAGATAGCCATTTTTACAATGTTGATCCTGCCAATCCATGAGCATGGGAGATCTTTCCATCTTCTGAGATCTTCTATAATTTCTTTCTTCAGAGACTTGAAGTTTTTATTATACAGATCTTTCACTTCCTTAGTTAGAGTCACGCCAAGATATTTTATATTCTTTGTGACTATTGAGAAGGGTGTTGTTTCCCTAATTTCTTTCTCAGCCTGTTTATTCTTTGTGTAGAGAAAGGCCATTGATTTGTTTGAGTTAATTTTATATCCAGCTACTTCACCGAAGCTGTTTATCAGGCTTAGGAGTTCTCTGGTGGAATTTTTAGGGTCACTTATATATACTATCATATCATCTGCAAAAAGTGATATTTTGACTTCATCTTTTCCAATTTGTATCCCTTTGATCTCCTTTTGTTGTCGAATTGCTCTGGCTAGGACTTCAAGTACAATGTTGAATAGGTATGGAGAAAGTGGACAGCCTTGTCTAGTCCCTGATTTTAGAGGGATTGCTTCAAGCTTCTCACCATTTACTTTGATGTTGGCTACTGGTTTGCTGTAGATTGCTTTTATCATGTTTAGGTATGGGCCTTGAATTCCTGATCTTTCCAAGACTTTTATCATGAATGGGTGTTGGATCTTGTCAAATGCTTTTTCCGCATCTAACGAGATGACCATGTGGTTTTTGTCTTTGAGTTTGTTTATATAGTGGATTACGTTGATGGATTTCCGTATATTGAACCATCCCTGCATCCCTGGGATGAAACCTACTTGGTCAGGATGGATGATTGTTTTGATGTGTTCTTGGATTCGGTTAGCAAGAACTTTATTGAGGATTTTTGCATCAATATTCATAAGGGATATTGGTCTGAAGTTTTCTATCTTTGTTGGGTCTTTTTGTGGTTTAGGTATCAGAGTAATTGTGGCTTCATAGAATGAGTTGGGTAGAGTACCTTCTGTTTCTATTTTGTGGAATAGTTTGTGAAGAACTGGGATTAGATCTTCTTTGAAGGTCTGATAGAACTCTGCACTAAACCCATCTGGTCCTGGGCTTTTTTTAGTTGGGAGACTATTAATGACTGCTTCTATTTCTTTGGGGGATATAGGGCTGTTTAGATCATTAACCTGATCTTGATTCAACTTTGGTACCTGGTATCTGTCTAGGAACTTCTCCATTTCATCCAGGTTCTCCAGTTTTGTTGAGTATAGCCTTTGGTAGAAGGATCTGATGGTGTTTTGGATGTCTTCAGGATCTGTTGTTATGTCTCCTTTTTCATTTCTGATTTTGTTAATTAGGATGCTTTCCCTGTGCCCTCTAGTGAGTCTGGCTAAGGGTTTATCTATCTTGTTGATTTTCTCAAAGAACCAGCTCCTTGATTGGTTGATTCTTTGAATAGTTTTTCTTGTTTCCACTTGGTTGATTTCACCCCTGAGTTTGATTATTTCCTGCCGTCTACTCCTCTTGGGTGAATTTGCTTCCTTTTGTTCTAGTGCTTTTAGGTGTGTTGTCAAGCTGCTAATGTGTGCTCTCTCTAGTTTCCTTTTGGAGGCACTCAGAGCTATGAGTTTTCCTCTTAGAAATGCTTTCATTGCGTCCCATAAGTTTGGGTATGTTGTGGCTTCATTTTCATTGAACTCTAAAAAGTCCTTAATTTCTTTCTTTATTCCTTCCTTGACCAAGGTATCATTGAGAAGAGTGTTGTTCAGTTTCCACGTGAAGGTTGGCTTTCTATTATTTATTTTGTTATTGAAGATCAGCCTTAGTCCATGGTGATCTGATAGGATGCATGGGACAATTTCAATATTTTTATATCTGTTGAGGCCTGCTTTGTGACCAATTATGTGGTCAATTTTGGAGAAGGTACCATGAGGTGCTGAGAAGAAGGTATATCCTTTTGTTTTAGGATAGAATGTTCTGTAGATATCTGCCAGATCCATTTGATTCATAATTTCTCTTAGTTTCACTGTGTCCCTGTTTAGTTTCTGTTTCCATGATCTGTCCATTGGTGAAAGTGGTGTGTTGAAGTCTCCCACTATTATTGTATGAGGTGCAATGTGTGCTTTGAGCTTTACTAAAGTTTCTTTAATGAATGTGGCTGCCTTTGTATTTGGAGCATAGATATTCAGGATTGATAGTTCCTCTTGGAAGATTTTACCTTTGATGAGTATGAAGTGTCCCTCCCTGTCTTTTTTAATGACTTTGGGTTGGAAGTCAATCTTATCAGATATTAGAATGGCTACTCCAGCTTGTTTCTTCATGCCGTTTGCTTGGAAAATTGTTTTCCAGCCTTTCATTCTGAGGTAGTGTCTATCCTTTTCTCTGAGATGAGTTTCCTGTAAGCAGCAAAATGTTGGGTCTTGTTTGTGTAGCCAGTTTGTTAGTCTATGTCTTTTTATCGGGGAGTTGAGTCCATTGATATTAAGAGATATTAAGGAAAAGTAATTGTTGTTTCCTGTTATTTTTGTTGTTAAAGTTGGCATTTTGTTCTTGTGGCTGTCTTCTTTTAGGTTTGTTGAGGGATTACCTTCTTGTTGTTTCTAGGGCGTGGTTCCTGTCCTTGTATTGGTTTTTTTCTGTTATTATCCTTTGAAGGGCTGGATTCGTGGAGAGATAATGTGTGAATTTGGTTTTGTCGTGGAATACTTTGGTTTCTCCATCTATGTTAATTGAGAGTTTGGCTGGGTATAGTAGCCTGGGCTGGAATTTGTGTTCTTTTAGTGTCTGTATAACATCCGTCCAGGATCTTCTGGCTTTCATAGTCTCTGGTGAAAAATCTGGTGTAATTCTGATAGGCTTGCCTTTATATGTTACTTGGCCTTTTTCTCTTACTGCTTTTAGTATTCTATCTTTATTTAGAGCATTTGTTGCTCTGATTATTATGTGTCGGGAGGTATTTCTTTTCTGGTCCAGTCTATTTGGAGTTCTGTAGGCTTCTTGTATGTTCATGGGAATCTCTTTCTTTAGATTTGGGAAGTTTTCTTCTATAATTTTGTTGAAGATGTTTGCTGGTCCTTTGAGTTGAAAATCTTCATTCTCATCCACTCCTATTATCCGTAGGTTTGGTCTTCTCATTGTGTCCTGTATTTCTTGGATGTTTTGAGTTAGGATCTTTTTGCATTTTACATTTTCCTTGATTGTTGTGCCGATGTTCTCTATGGAATCTTCTGCACCTGAGATTCTCTCTTCCATCTCTTGTATTCTGTTGCTGATGCTCGTATCTATGGTTCCAGATTTCTTTCCTAGGGTTTCTATCTCCAGTGTTGCCTCATTTTGGGTTTTCTTTATTGTGTCTACTTCCCTTTTTAGGTCTAGTATGGTTTTGTTCATTTCCATCATCTGTTTGGATGTGTTTTCCTGTTTTT
The DNA here is from genome assembly GCF_978045245.1 of Mus caroli. Classification (NCBI taxonomy): domain Eukaryota; kingdom Metazoa; phylum Chordata; class Mammalia; order Rodentia; family Muridae; genus Mus; species Mus caroli. The sequence goes on from NW_028227270.1 coordinate 6,354,897, forward strand.
CTGTAAGGACTTCTACCTGTTTGATTATGTTATCCTGTTTTTCTTTAAGGATTTGTAACTCTTTAGCAGTGTTCTCCTGCAATTCTTTAAGGGATTTTTGTGCTTCCTCTTTATTGTCTTCTGCCTGTTTAGCAGTGTTCTCCTGCATTTCTTTAAGTGTGTTATTAAAGTCCTTCTTGAAGTCCTCTATCATCATCAGGAGATATGCTTTTAAATCCGTGTCTAGCTTTTCCGGTGTGTTGGGGTGCCCTGGACTGGGCGAAGTGGGGGTGCTGGGTTCTGATGATGGTGAGTGGTCTTGGTTTCTGTTAGTAAGATTATTACGTTTACCTTTCGACATCTGGTAATCTCTGGGGTTAGTTGTTATCGTTGTCACTGTTTAAAGATTGGAGCAGAAGCTGTGTTCCACTCACCAGCAGTCTCTAAATCCTGCAGCGGGGGTCGTGGGTAGCTGACGGTACCCCGGTGCTGATCCAGCCGGATGAGGCCTGTGGTCCTACTCAGGCCGTTTTTCTGCTTCCCTAACTAATGCAGTCTCTGGTCCCGCGTGCAATTGGATTGGAGCAGAAGCTGTGTTCCACTCTCCAGAAGTCTTAATATCCTGTGGTGGGTGTTGTGGGTAGCTGGCGAGTGTCTGCGGACCCTGCGCCCCAGCTGCCCTGGTGCTTTTCTGACCGGAAGAGGGTTGTGGCCCTATGTAGGCTGGATTTCTCTCTCCCCAACCAGAGCAGTCTCAGGTCCCGCGTGATTGGACTGGAGCAGAAGCTGTGTTCCACTCACCAGCAGTCCCAAAATCCTGCGGTGGGGGTCGTGGGTAGCTGGCGGGTGTCAGGCAACCCTGCGCTCCCGCTACCCCGGCGCTGATCCGGCAGGGTGAGGCCTGTGGCCCTACTCAGGCCGGTTTCTGCTTCCCTAACTAATGCAGTCTCAGGTCCCGCGCAATTGGATTGGAGCAGAAGCTGTGTTCCACTCACCAGCAGTCCCAAAATCCTGCTCGGGGGTCGTGGGTAGCTGGCGGGTGTCAGGCAACCCTGCGCTCCCGCTACCCCGGCGCTGATCCAGCCGGATGAGGCCTGTGGTCCTACTCAGGCTGGTTTCTGCTTCCCTAACTAATGCAGTCTCAGGTCCCGTGCAATTGGATTGGAGCAGAAGCTGTGCTCCACTCACCAGAAGTCTTAAGATCCTGTGGCGGGTGTTGTGGGTAGCTGGCGAGTGTCAGCAGACCCTGCGCCCCTGTGTCGTGGTTTTACACACTCTCTTTTCAATAGTGTGTCACACAGTTCTTATTTGTTTAGTAATCTGAAGTAAAGAAACATCGTCAACAGAAAGAACGAATGCTAAGGTTCACATGACCTCAATGCTTTTCTACACCTTTAGCACATCTTAAGCTCACATCTTAAGCTCATCTTTAGCTCACTTGTGATGATCATGTGAGGTGAGTATGTGCTCTCATTTGATTCATGGGAAAACAAAAACAAAAACAAAAACAAAAACAAAAAAAATCCTAAGACACAAACAGTCTTATCTTAAACCAGATATCTAGTAGACACCAAAGCCACACTTTGAATTCGCAAAGCTTAGCACTGTAGCTAAGCTCATGCTCTTTTAAAGAGAGAATTTAATTATTTAATATATGGAAGGCACTTAGGCCAGTGCCTGGCACATGGTATAAACTCAATAAATGGTAGACATTATCAGTGCTACTATAATGAGTTTAATAATTTGGTTTCATCTCCTTTAAATCAGACCAGTGTTTCACTTAACTAGCTGGGATTCTCTTGGAATTAGGCCACAGATATATTTTCATTCTGGAGTGTCCACTCAATAACTTCTGGTTTGTGTGCAACATAAGATTTTACAGAATAGCCCTTCAATAACCAATTGCTCTTGCTGTCATCCTTATTTCTTAACTTTCCCTTAGCGTTGCTTTTATGTATCAAACTTTTCTTCCTTATTTTAGAATACTTTTAATGACAACTTCCTAGAAATAAGAACTATACCCTAAAAGATTGAAATATTCTTAGTTTTCTTTATCTACATCAGCAATTGTTTAGCTGATACAACATACTATATGTATAAGGAATTCTGTTTAATACCTTGGTATTTATAATTTTCAAAAGTTTATTCATATTAATAGGAACTCTTACAAAGAATGTATAGAAAATAAACCCCATCATTTGTCAGTGTGACAGTTTTCCCAGTGTTTAAATTGTTTAAGTGCTTATACCCCTATATAAGCTCTTGTTCCTTCTTTGGCCCTTTCCCTATTACTAAATCTCCCAATTTTGTCCTGAGCATCTCTTCCCTGACAAAATTGCCTGCTTCTGCACCATCTGAGTCACAGTCTACTAAATGCATTCCATTGTGCCCATGTCCCACTTAATGTGATGATTCCAGACATGACCAGGGCAGAGCACAGAGGGACTATCACTTTCTTTGACCAGAGCATCTATTTCCAGCAATGCAGCCTAAGGTCACATTAGCATTTTTGGCACCAAAATACACCCTTGGCTCATGCTGTTATGCTGTCAACCAAATCCTCCATGACTTTTTCACATGAACTCCCATTAAATAAGGCTTCCCACATCCTGTACGAATATAGACAGTAATGTGCAGTCTGGTGAAGTTATTTACATAAGTTCCTATTAAACATCAGCTAATCTATATTTATTATTTTAGAATATTGAGAAAGATTTCTATTCCCAGCTATATATAGATATGGTTTTAGAATACTTTAATGTTTTTTTTTTTAATGTGTCTTCTCTGAACTCATAAGAACATAGTCTCAGACAATCTTTAAGTTCAGAGTCTTACAGTTTGTGATAGAGAGCTAGAGGCTAGCTACATTTCTTTAGACATCAACACATCATCGGATAGGATCCACCCAAGGGCCTTACAAATCCTGTATAGTGAAATGCCTTTTCCGGACGATATTCTGGGAGACTGTTAAGTGAATGCGCAGATCTGAACCGAGCCTGCAGTGGGGAGGAGCTAAAGCATGGCAGTTGTCTTCATCAATGATGGAGTATTTCATTATGTTGTCTCAAAAGACACATGCATCGGCCCTGGGTCTCACAACTCTCATGCTTCGACCCTGGGTCTCACACTCTCCTGGCTTCCCGAGTGGTCATAAGCTAAGACCTTCTCACACTAAATCCCAGGATGAGCTCATGTTGATGTTTCCTGCTTTCTCTGAAATTGGCAGTTTCTCGTGGGAAAAAAAATCCACTTATACTTGTGTGCTTCATAAAGCAACCCAGTCGCAGGCTTAGGGGTGCTTAGTGTGGCAGTGATGGAGAAGACCGTAAAGCGAAATCTATGATATCTCATACATCATTTTAATTATTTAAATTATTTTTGTTAGTACACAAAATGATTCCTTACGCCCTGTTTATCTATGTGTATCATCTACTTTTCCTCACGTGGCTTTATTTCTTCCCCTTTTCTCCTCGCCCATCCTGATGACTGCACTCCTCCCAGTCAACCTCTGGCGGTTTTCAAGTCACGTGCGCATCTTTTAACTCTAGCTTCTGCCTATTAGACAAAACAAGATACTTGTCTTTCTCCCCATTTCCCTCCTCTTTGTTTTAATTCTCCTCCACCCCTACATGGATCCCCCTTGACCTTCGTGTCATATATCTAAATCTGTATAAATAAAGAGATGATTCTAATCTAGCTTCTATATAAAAAAGAGAATATTAAATGCTTGTCTTTCTGAATCTGTCTTATTTGGTTTCACACAATATCTGGTTCTCTTTTCCAGCAAATGGTATAATCTCGTTCCCTTTTACAGTTGAAGAAAATTTCATTTGTGTGTGTGTGTGTGTGTGTGTGTGTGTGTGTGAACTATATATTTTTACTCTATCTGCTGAGGAACATCAAGGCCAAGATATGGATCTCGGCTATTGTAAAGAGTGTAGTAAGAAACACAAACGTATAATCATCTCTGTTGCATGCTGGCTTACAATCCTTCAAGTGTATACCCCAGAATGGAGTAGCTGAACCACATGATAATGCAGCCTGTGGTTATTTTTTAATGTGTACTTCTTGTTTAATGTTTAAAGATACTTATTATTTTAATGTTATGTGTATGGATGTTTTATCTATGTTTGTATGTATGCAGTGGGCACATACTGGTCTCAGAGCCAGGGGAAGGCATCAGAGTCCCTGGGGTTGGGATAAAAGATGTTTGTGAGTCACTATGTGTATCCTGGACTTCAAACCCAGGTCTTCTTCAAGAGCAGCCAGTGCTCTTAACCACTGAGTGATCTCTCCAGCCTCATCGCTGATTTAGGAAGAAGCTTTACTGATTTGGAGTAGCTGTAGGCAATGCAGTCTATGCCGATTTCCTTTTAGCAATTCTTGTTTGTTTTCTTAATGATAGCCATTACTGACTGCTAAGATTTACAGCAACACTAGCAAGCTGTAACTTGAGGGTGACACTTTGCTTAATTTAGATAGAATTAAATTACCAACAGGGTCGTGATCTAGTAACGTGTATGGGAGCAAACGTCGACTGTCTTAGAATTTACCAAATAATTTGTTTTAAAATAATTAAAACAAATGTATTCTTCTGCTTAAGATTTTCAATTGCAGCCGGGCGTGGTGGCGCACGCCTTTAATCCCAGCACTCGGGAGGCAGAGGCAGGCGGATTTCTGAGTTCGAGGCCAGCCTGGTCTACAAAGTGAGTGCCAGGACAGCCAGGGCTACACAGAGAAACCCTGTCTCGAAAAAACCAAAAAAAAAAAAAAAAAAAAAAAAAAGATTTTCAATTGCTTCTTCTCAAATTCCAGGGTCCTTATTGGTTCTCCTTTAGTTGGCCAACCCAAAGCAAGAACTGGAGATGTCTATAAGTGTCCGGTTGGGAGAGAGAGATCAATGCCTTGCGTGAAGTTGGATTTACCAGGTGTGTAAAATTCAACAGTCCATCCTAACTTGTGCCCATATTCTCACTGCAAACAACTTTCAAGTGACCCAAGAAAATACTTAAAGTCATAAACCATCATTCTGCGTTTGACATCTGGAATGCATATGGAATGACATCGTGTCTCCCTCAGTCCTTAATTTATTTGAGTAACTCATCAGGAAACAGCCATAGAATTCAAATAGCTTATTTGATTTGTAACTTTACGTCTTACCATTCATTGTTCAGTATCCATTGAAAGCAAGTGGTTTGCCAAATGGACATATCTACCACATTCCTCACACAAAATGCAACTTAGTACCCAAGTTTATAAACTGAATGAGGGAAATTACAGTAATTAGGTATATTAATGATTTTTTTAAAATATGAAACATAGGTATATCAAAATAAATATGTCTTGATAAAAATAGCACTTTGAGTGTGGTATGACTAGAAAATTACCCCTAAAGTTAGAGAGATCTAGAGCTTTCTTTGGTATCCATAAATCATTAAAAATGATTAAATGATTTATGTCTACAAGTTCACTGCGGACAGTGCATTTTTTCAGTTCTCCTGTCTTCAATTTCTAATTTCTTTGTTTATTATGAGCATTTTCCTTCACATTCATGAACACAGCTACCATAGATATTTGAATACCCTGGTGCCTGATCACTGTAGCACCAAGGATACTCAACATTTTTTCTGTCTGCTACCTTTCCTTGAGGTGAGAACACACACACACACACACACACACACACACACACACACAACTTCTCCTTAGTTATTCATATTTTTGAAATATAAACTGGATTTTAATTATAAGTATAGAAATTCTTATCTGTTATATTCCTCTGAATGCTCATTTTTTTTTAAATACTAGCAGGCAATTTATTTGGCAGAGCACATTTCCCCGATTCTGATTTTTTTTTTTTTGAGTTAGAATTGTTAAGGTTGTATTTGGTTCTTTCTATTTCCACTAGGCTGTGTGGAGTCCACTCCTCACATGGCCCACTCAAGCTATACAGAAACATAGACAGAGTACATAAACATATATTGTAATTGCCCTTATATGGCTTCTTTTCCAAGATACTCCTTGCTCCCTTTTAAAGATGCTGTCATTGACCCTAAATTTCTATCTTCTTTTTGTTCAAGGTAGTAAACCTAGAACTCCTGTTTGAATTTTATTACCTAATAAGCTATTTCTTTAAGGAAAAAAAAGAAAAATAAAACCAAAATGAAACACCAAACCAGTTACTTAACCCAGTGGCGGCCTCTTCCGAGTATGGACTCTATGTAGCATCTGTGCGTGTGAGGTCACTTCACAATCCGAGTATGGACTCTATGTAGCATCTGTGCGTGTGAGGTCACTTCACAATCCGAGTATGGACTCTATGTAGCATCTGTGCGTGTGAGGTCACTTCACAACGCCCTCAGATGGTTGCTTTATGCATCTTTGCCTCCTCCTCTAGGATTTATACTGTTATTTACAAAATAATTCTTTTTGATAGCAACTGGTCCCCTATTCCTGGAAACTAGAATAGTTTCCAAACTAGTGCAGAGGTTTTTAACTACATCAAAAACAGTTGGAAACATTTTCTTTTCTTTCTTTATTTTTAACATTTTCTTTCTTTTTTAAAAATTAATTATTTTATTTATTAATATCCCAAATCTTGCCCTCCCCAAACCTGGTCTCCCCTTGCAGAGTTCTTCTCCCCATCTTCCCTTCACCTCTGAGGGGGTGCTTCCACTCCCTGTATTCCCCCACTCTAGGGCATCAAGTCTCTACAGGGTTAGGCATATCCTCTCCCACTGAGGCCAGACAAGGCAGCAGTCTACTACATATGTTTTAGGAGCCTCGGACCAGTGTATGCTCTTTGGTTGGTGGCTCAGTCTCACGGAACTCCAAGGCATAAGACTTACTTGATACCATTGGTCTTCCTGTAGGGTTGCCATTCCCTTCACCTCATTCAATTCTTCCCCTCTTTCATAGGTCCCTGACCTCAGTCCAGTGCTTGGCTTTTAGTATCTGCATCTGCCTCAGCTGCTGGCTGGTAGAGCCTCTCAGAGGACAGCCATGATAGGCTACTGTCAGCAAGCACAACATTGTTGTGGTAAATGATTAACCCTCTGCTCCCGGCAGGTGCTCATAACTCCTCTACACCCACCCAAGTGTTTTAGATTCACAAATGACACACACACACACACACACGCACACACACACACACCAGCTTATTTTTAATATGACTCAACTAGCTCAATGGTTGGACCACTCCTGAACCTCCACGTGACTAGCACACTCCCCTCCGATATTCCTGAGTTGATACTTACTAAATCTATGTTTTATCTTTGTTGCCCTGGACCCTGCTGCACAGCCCCATGGGGCTTCTTTTCCCTGCACCTACATTTCGTCTACCCCATCCTCCTGCACCTTCCAGTGTCCTCGGTTTTCTACCTCCCTGTCATGGCGGAATCCTCTTTTCCCTGTCTCCTGCATTTTTTTTTTTTTTGGTCTGGGAATCCTAAAAGTCCCACCTCTGTCTCTCTGCCCAGCCAGTAGCCACTGGCAACTTTATTTCCTCTGGGGACATGGACCCTCAGTGAAGATGTTTGGGTTCCATTGTCATTTCAGGAGCTGAATTAACACAAACAACATGAGAACCAATCCACAACACAACATGGCATCAGTAATAGTGTCAGGGATTGGTGCCCACCCATGGGATGGATCCCAAGCTAAGCCAGTCATTGCTGGGTTTGCCCTTGCACTTCTTGTAGATAAGACTTATAGGTGGGTTGGTGTCCCCATCCCTCCACTGGGGTTCCTAACTGACTACTGGAGTTGATCTCTTCAGGTTGCTAGGAAACATTTTCAATATCCTCTAATTGTCATAGCAATGCTGATTCTGGACAATCTGCCCTTAAAGTCTCAAATCTAGATCTTTTGATACCAATGTACACAGTAGCCCAGTTCAAGATCCTTTGACTCATAATGCTTTGTCTGGGCTTTTTTTTTTTTTTAATATCACAATCCCTTGTGCATATGTTATGTTTTTCTGGTTTTGTTTTTTATGCATTTCTCTGTGTGTGAATGTGTGTGTTTCTGAACCTATGTACGTTTTTTGTGTCTTTTATTTGGCTTGATTTGATTGTTTGTGTTTTATCTTATCTTACTTAATTTATTTTATCATCATTCTTTATTTTATTATCATTCTTTAGATGCTTGCTTTCTAATGAGAGAAAGACAAGGTGTGGATTTGCCCAGAAGAAAAGAGAGGCAGGGAGCAGCTGTGAGGGGCTGGGCAAGGCAAACCACAAACAGAACATATTTGAAAAAATATCTATTTTCAATAGGAAAAAAAATAGAAAAAAAATGGTTTCAAAGCAAGGCTGACCAAATCCTTGATCAGAACCCAGTTCTCATAAAGTGAGATGGACCATCCAGGTATCTATTTCCTTGTTGACTGTAAGTCTGTAGGTGAGGACGTACGCAGACATGAACAGTGCTAAGAGTCTTTCTTGAACTCAAACTGTGCCCCTTTCAACTATTTATGCTTCTTCCAGTCTAAGCAGAATTTAGGAGCCTTCCCTTTCCTTGTCAAGTCTTTCTTTTTGAACGTGAATGATTAAGCAGTGTTCTTCGCCAGTTTGGTCAGGTCGGAATGCGATGGCCCATGGTTCCTATTTGGACTGTCTAAAGTTCTCCCTTTCCTGTAGTCTCTTCATCCAACCTGCCTGGACACTTCTCTAATCTTGACCCAGCTTTCTTTGCAGCTCTCCTGACATCCCTGTGAATTTCAAAGTCACGATAAAAACATTTTTGTTTGACTTCCCTGCTCTATGCAGAGCTGGTTCTCCTTCCAGAAGTTACATTTTGCCTTGGTTGTTTATAACAAAGAACATCAATTATCGCTAGCTATACTCTTATGCAACTGAATATTGCATTTGTTTTAATTAACAAAAACGTGTGAAAACCAATCCCACATTCTCGTTGCCCTGCTAGTTCTGCATTCTTTCAACGTCCAGCCAAACTATTTGAACCAGTGATACAGACAAAGTCTCCGGGACATGAGCCAGCTCTTCAGCCTTAACTTGTTCATTATATTTTCCAGTACCGGGAAGTCTATTTAGTTGAACCAGAACAAGAATGTGCTATGAGATGAGCCAAGCAAATAGAATGTTTTAATGAGGAGACACTTAATTTCATATTATGAAACATATTTTCACACTCATGAAATCTTGTTGTTCTATTTTTGTAGTTAACACATCGATTCCTAATGTCACAGAAATAAAGGAAAACATGACATTTGGATCAACTTTAGTCACCAACCCGAAGGGAGGATTTCTGGTGAGAAAGAAAAGTGTAATATGTGTCATAAAGATGGGAATGTAATCATTTATGTCTTGAACCCTGTTGTATAATATTCAGTTTTAAAAGCTTGCATTTTTATTTTTCAAAGGCATGTGGACCCTTGTATGCCTATAGATGTGGACATTTGCATTATACGACTGGCATATGTTCTGATGTCAGCCCTACATTTCAAGTTGTGAACTCGTTCGCCCCTGTACAAGGTACACATTTTATACAATATTCGTGCATGTTTGAAACCGTAAGCAATGAATGAGCTACATGTATACACAAGAGTGCACCAAAAGGCTTCCTGGATTTCACCTACCATCGTTCCCCACTTAGGCAAACGTTTGACTTGCTAGTATAGAACCAAATTTTGCTCCTACTTTTGGAATTGATATTAGTGTAAATAACCTTGAGGATTATGTTTAAGTTTCACAGCTAATACTATCATGCTGGTTGTATGAAAATGGTGAATCTCTCTGAAGAGAATAACTTCCTTTGAGATGTACAGAATAAAAACAGTATGATGATGAGAAAATCCCCGTGTGTGTGTGTGTGTGTGTGTGTGTGTGTGTGTGTGTGTGTGTGAAATTAAAGTAGGTCAGGCAGTGGTGGTGCACACCTTTAATCCCAGCACTTGGGAGGCAGAGGCAGGTCAATCACTAAGTTCGAAGCCAGCCTATTCCACAAAGCAAGTTCCAAGAAAGTTGGGGCTTCTCAGAGGAGGATGGAGGGAAGAAAGGAAAGGGGGTGGGGGTGGTGTTCTATGATACAAACTCCAAACTGATTATAACAAAAATACAATATTTTTTCACTGAAATTTTTCTAAAAATAATTCAAAAACAATAGGTGCAGTGAGCGCATCTTTTAGGATGGGTTTCTTCCAGCCCAGAGAATACCTCACCTGCTCCTAAGAAGGTAGATGTGTAACCCTCACACCACTTTCTTCTGTCACAGAATGTAGCACACAGCTGGACATTGTCATCGTCCTAGATGGCTCCAACAGCATCTACCCCTGGGAAAGTGTCACTGCCTTTTTAAACGACCTGCTTAAGAGGATGGACATTGGCCCTAAACAGACACAGGTATGTGACCCTGTGTTTTCATTCCTACTTCCTAAAGAATATATAATGTGTAGTTTTTGACTGGGCAAGTGTTTGAGTAGCTCCCTGAAACTAGCTGTGTGCTGTTTTTACTTATGACTTAACTGGAACAAAATGATTTTTAGCTGGGTGTGCTGGCATATGCCTTTCTTTAGTCACAGCATTTGGGAGGTAGAGGCGGGTTTATCTCTGTGAGTTCAAGGCCAACTTGGTCTTCATTGCCAGTTCCAGGACAGCCAAAGCTACACAGTAGACTAAGTTTAAAAAAAAAAAATCAAAGTGATCTTATTTTTTAAAAAGACAAAATGCTCACATTTTAGATAAAACAAGCTGAAAACTCCATATCCAGACCTACTAGAGAGGTGAGGTTGTAAATATCTCACTGGAATGGCTTGAAATCAGTAAAAGAAAACAGGTTTTTTTTTTTTTTTTTGGTTTTTCGAGATAGGGTTTCTCTGTGTAGCCTTGGCTGTCCTGGAACTCACTTTGTAGACCAGGCTGGCCTCGAACTCAGAAATCCGCCTGCCTCTGCCTCCCGAGTGCTGGGATTAAAGGCGTGCGCCACCACGCCCGGCTAGAAAACAGGTTTTTAATCTACCACAAAATGTACATTTTTCTAAATGCAACTTTTAGCATGTAATTGATCTTTTCAAGTCTTGCAACTAGGAGAGGATATATATACATATATATATATATATATATATATATATATATATATATATAATATATTTTTACTAGAACATATTTTAATAGTATTTTACTGTATTATTATATTACTAATTATTATATTATTAATATTATATGTGTATGCTATATATTATATATGTGTATATACTATATATAGTGTATATACTAGATAGCATGTATAGTACATATATACTATATTCTCTAATATATATATACATATATTATAGATACAGTAATATAGTATATAACTATGTGGTATATGCTATTGTATATATAAATACTGTACTATGAGTATATACTATATGTTATATAAAAGTTTATATATAAAATATATGCTTACACATTCAATGCAAACGGTTACAATTTTCTTATGGTTTCCCTGCTAGAATATATTAATTTGTCTTAGCATTCCCAGAGGAACTAGTCTGCTTGTACATCAGAGGAAATCCAGCTTGCCAGGGTGGGCTTCATGGAGCTGTGAGTCTCCAGCTTGCCAGGGTGGGTTTCATGGAGCTGTGAGTCTTTCTTGGTTGGAACAATGACCCTATTTAGCAGAATGGACCAGATACTACAAGTTAATGGGAAATGAACTCTCTGTGCAGCCAAGAATGGAGTCACACCCACTTAGTTCCTTTCCACAGATATTTCCTTCTACAGCATTGTATCCAGTGTCACTTGTAGTGTCTTCTAGCTTTACCCAAGCCAACCTATTTCTTAAAGAGACAAACTGAGAAGGGTGTGGTAGTGTGTGCCTATAAACCCAGTACTCAAGAGGCTGAGACAAAAACCTCACTGTGACGAGGCAAACCTGGGTAACACACATCAAGTTCCAGTCTAATCTGTGCTACACAGAGAGACATTGTCTCAAAGAAGTAATGTAGCCTACAAAAATACAATAGAGAAATTGACTATATTTCTAAATTTGCACATCACAGTTCACTTGTACCATGCATGGTGCAGCTTAACCACATTCACTTAGGTATTTATTCAGAATCATTGGTGAATGTGTGCTCTGTGGCAGCTTAGGGTGAGGACATGGTTCATAGTGGGAAATGAGATACGACTCTCCTTCAGTGGACTTCCTTCCCTCATGCAGCATTCCTTCACACACACACACCTTGTGGAATTCCTGCTTCAGAATGCCTGAGATATGTGGACTATATCCAAGACTTTCCAAATTAAACTTTCTGAATCTGTTATGGGAACACTGAACTTAAATCTTATATGATTCTTAAGTATATTCAAGTTTGGGAACACCAAATGCTCTGTGCTTATATTGATGTCCACGTGTCCCTAATTGACTCCAGAGCAAACAGTGGCTCATCTTCCCATCACCAGTCCACAATTAGCTGAAATGATGAACCTCAGGGAATGGTTGAGAATAAATGTACACATCACAATTTTTGCTGTATTTTTCTCTGCTGGTGGGTATTCAATGGGATCCTTTTGCAGGCAGCATTTTTTAATGTTCTCCTAAGCATATTTAGTCTTGGATGTCTATACTGTCTTCCATGCTGATTTAAGATATATCAATGACTAGGTCCATTAATACCTTTCTAAAGTAAAGGGGTTTGGAAGGTCACATTCAGCCAATTACATTTGCTAAGCATTTGATAACACATTACGTATGACATGTTTAAACTCTTAAAAATTTGACTTCCCTTTGAATTCCCTTCAGAAAATAGTTCACATAAGACTTGGAAAATATTTCCTCTTCAAAGATAGGAGCTGAAAAGCATGATCATATCTCGCATGGTCTCAAGCAAATCCCTTAGAACACAGAACTTTGTTTTGACAAGCATTTATTTTTCTGACTCATTACAGATGTGATTTAAAGAAATCTGATTTGTGGGTTGCTTTTGTTGTGATTAGAGCATTCAATTCTTAGTGACTTGCAGAATTAACTTTCTGCAACTTCTCCTTTGTTTCCTTATCCTTTATACCTCCATTCATGAGAAGAAGAAAAAATGAAATGGGTTATATGATAGATTTTACAGAAGTTGGAAATCAGTGTAGCTAAGAGCAAACAACTAGGAATTCTTAGACGTCTTACATTTATCAAAGGTATAACTGCATTAAGAATGGAATGAGCGGACTGGGGAGATTTCCTCGTGAGTAAAGTACTTGTTGCTCAGACCTGACTATTCAAATTCAGATCCACATCACCTGTATAAAGACTGTGTATGGTGGCACATGTCTGTAATCTCAAGCATTGGGTTGGAGGGATGAAGAGAGGCACATTCCCTAGAGTTTATTCATTAGCCAGCCTAGCCAATTTTGATATGTTTTATATTGAATAAGAGATCCTGTCTCAAAAGACAAGATGGAAAGCAATCTAGGAAGGCATTTGATGTCAGTATCTATCCTCCATATGTGTGTGGGGCACCCTCCATCTCCTGTGCACACAACTGCACAAATATGTACATACGCCACATGCAATGCACATACATAAAATAATATGAAAAGAATGGAGTTCATGGAATCTGTGAAGATTTCTCTGTACAGATTAACCTAAGCCCTACAGTGATCTTAACACATGTTCCACAAAGTCCTATGGTGATTTTGATGTCTTTATAGAATTGGAACACATAATGAATTAATCCCTAAAGTATCTATAGAGACAATAATTGTGTTTGCTCTTCTGCCAGTCAAGTCAAAGCAGAGGTGTCTGCACTGGGATCTGCCTTTCTTCTATGAATTTGTTAGAGTGGAGAATGTGTGTGTTACCCATGGATCAATGTTGGTTACTCGCCAAGATCCAGCATGGGCTTATGCTAGGGACTTTCTAAGAAGCCTCTGGAATTGAGTAAGTGTATCTGCTGAGAAAAGCCCAAGGCATCTGTAATCACTAGAAACGGAGATCATGAATACAGTTACCTCCGTGTGAAGATGTAGCAAGACATCTGTATACAGGGAATTCTCCAAGGGACCCACAAAAGCTTATGAGAACCCAGCTCGTGTCCAAGAATAATAGCAGTCAAGTAGGAATTTGTCTTCTCAACCCTGTGTCTGTTTATCAGAAATGATGTAAACAACCTAAGTAAAGCAAGTGGGAAGCCCTTGTTTTAGGAAAAGCACTCCATGCCCCGTACTTGACTGCAGGCTCCTTACTTCCACGAGTAAAGGCAGAAGAAAGGGCGGCGTGTGGGTTGACGTCAGTGTTTTGTCTTCATGTTATTTGACTGGAATAGAGCCGAGTAAAAGGCTGCTCCTACTCAAGCCCACAGATACAGTGCCTTCCTGCAAAATCTAACTTAAAATACAGTACCTTTTCAAAATAAATCAGACATTTTAAATGAAGAATTAGAAAAGTCCCAAGACATCTCTGCTCATCCAGGGACAACAGAAGTACTTCGCCCCAAGTAAGCTTTAAAGGGGTGTTGAGCCACAGAAAGGAATGTTGCATGATGAGGTTTTGCTTGTTATCGGAACTGCAATTGCATTTGGTTCAGTAAAAAGATTAGTGATGCCCTTTTTTTTTTTATCTGCAGTTACAGATTCAAAATTTAGTAATTTCAAACAAGCAAAGAGTCTCAAGACGACATGAAATAGTCCTCAAAAATCAACTTATTCCAATAAAGACAAAGGAAAGAGAGGAGGGATGGAAGAAAGCAGACAAAAATGCTTGTGTGGAAAATGTAACAATTTGTATACATGAGGGGCCTGCATCAGAATGATGGAAACACCACTTTAACTAGTTACAATTTCCTCCTTGCTTCTGTGTGGCCCCATTAAGATCCTGCAAGCATAGTCAAGGGATTTTTGCCAACCAGTCATTTACCTAAGGCAGAGTAAAGGCCATAAAATTGCCTTTTCGAAAAACCACCCATAAAAACAAACCTGAAATACTTGGAGCTTGCCATAAAAGATATGACAGTATAAACATTATGGAGGTCTTATTGATTCTCAATACCTAAGCATAGCATTGTTTTGAATAATAAATGGGAAGGCTGTAAATATGTCAAATACAAGTGCATTACCCTAAATAAAACCAGTAAATTGTGAGGCTTGATATAAAAGTGAAATATACTAATGGAACAATGTCTAGATTGTTCCCATCAGGAGCACAGCGTGGCACTGAAGTAGGAAAAAATGAAAGAGAGAGAGATTAATTAAATTTTAGGAATATTATTTATCTTTTTTTTTACTGCACATTTTTATGACCATTTTCCTAGAAGCCTTAAATGTGGCACCTGATTCATTGGTTTTATGTCCCAAATGGAGCCCAAGTGAGTCCAATAGCCATTGCGTTGTTGATCAGTGGAGTTTGTGCCTACGGCATACAGCAAGAGAGGCATCTACTCTGGCTTGTCTCCTGGTTTCCATTCTTCCCCATCTCCTTCCAACAGGCACTCGATCACTTCAAAGTAAAATTCAGACAATTTCCTTACATAAAAATCTCTTTTTTCCCCCTTTAAATAATATACACGCTCTCCGCAGTACTTCAAGGCAACTGACAGCATAGCCAGTCATTCCCAACGAGTCTTGCCTCCTCAGCGATGCCCACCTCATTCATTCTTCAGGGTCCACTTGGCCCCGCCCTGCTCTATGAATGGTGTGCCAGACTCTTGACACTCGCTCTGTCTGGAACATGCTTCCCTACCCTAGCCCTGTATGCTAGGTTGATTTCTTAGATGTCTTCAAATGTCTCTTCTGTGTGATTTCCTGGGATGCCCTCACCCACACGATCCTCCTTTCCTGATTCTATGGCGTCCGCATATCCTCACCCATTGTTCCCATTTATCTATAGCATTTCAATATGTTTTATGGGTCTGTGTCTCCTGGCTGTCTGAGAATTCTCCGGTGACAGATTGTGGTTTTGTTCTCTTATCTCTGGGGAGCTGTTCAGGGCTTTATATATAAGCAAGTCATTCCTGTTTTTTAAAAAATTAGAATCCTGGCAGTTTGTCCCATAGTAAAAACAAACAAACCAAAATCAAGCCAAACCAAAAATCAAAACATTACTCTAGTAGCGTCTTTCTTTCACTCTGATTTATGAAGTCAGACTAGACACTGAGCTGGAAAACACTTGTATGTGATACCCTGGTGAGCTTACAGTGTTTCAGTCTTGCCTAGCAAGTATTCATGTATCTGGCCCCACTTTGTCCCAGTCGTGATTTGTCCCTTAGACTTTGCCCCTTGACTACACTAGTCTGCAGTTTCCTGCCTGCATTGATTTCATTGAAGCCCCTTTCATCAAGCAACAATCGAGTTAAAGATGCCCCTTTGCTGGGATCTCCATCTTCATCAGTCACCTAGTGTTTCTAAGGACTTGTTTCCTTAGGAAATACGCATATCTGTCTTTGAATGGGTCTCATTTGTGTCCCTGTCCAGTTTGACAAACACTTAAGCCTGGGCGAACAGTCCCAGCAAGGTTTGTGGTGACAGGCAGCTCCAACTGCAGCCTGTATTATCATCCCATCTCTAGCCCAATGCAATCATGTAAGAAGCGGGTTGCAGGGCAGGGCATTGGTGGTATCACTTTGTATTAGTCAGGGTTCTCTAGAGTCACAGAACTTATGGATAGTCTCTATATAGTAAAAGAATTTATTGATGACTTACAGTCAGCAGCCCAATTCCCAACAATGGTTCAGTCGCAGCTGTGAATGGAAGTCCAAGGATCTAGCAGTTACTCAGTCTCACACAGCAAGCAGGCAAAGGAGCAAGAGCGAGACTCCCTTCTTCCAATGTCCTTATCTTGTCTCTAGCAGGAAGTGTAGCCAGATTAAAGGTGTGCTCCACCACAACCTTAATCCCAGATGAAAGGTGTAGCCCAGATTAAAGGTGTGTTCCACCACACCTTTAATCCCGGATGACCTTGAACTCGGAGATTTAATCTTCTGGAATTCCATAGCCACTATGCCTCAAGTTCTCCATACCAAGATCCAGATCAGAAACTTCTATCTCCAAGCCTCCAGATAAGGGTCACTGGTGAGCCTTCCAATTCTGGATTGTAGTTCATCCCAAATATAGTCAAGTTGACAACCAGGAATAGCCACTACACACTTGATAAAAAACAAACAAACAAACAAACAAACAAACAAAACCATATATTGGTTAGACAACAAACTTGGAACTCGTGTAATATTAAACAGTTATGCAGCTCTCGGAAGCATGGAAATGTTCATGGTTTTTATCGGTCACTCATTTCCTGAAGACGCTACTGATTTGATATTCATTGCTGAATGGCAGCCTGCAAACATAGTTCACACTAAGCGTTAAATTTTAGGCACTGGTACAAATGACTCAGCAACAATGATAGTCTTCGGAGTGAGTGGATGGTTCCTTTAGCTCCTTCGACTTCAGGCTAGAGATGACTCCGTAGTGAGAGTTGCTGTTCCAGGGACCCAGCTTTGACTCCCAGTATCCATGGTGGTTCACAACCACCTGTTGGTCCAGCTCCAGGGGACCTGATCTCAATGTCCTCCACAGGTACAGCACTCATATGAACACACATATACTTATGATTTTTTTTTTAAAAAGAAAATCCTGTTACATTTAATTGACTGGACATAATTAATAACCACTTTCAAGTATTTTTCTTTCCTCAATCCCCTTGTTAGTTTGGAAGTACAGACTCTCACATGAGCCTTTATTTCATGACAGAGCAATCGGAATGGCTCTTCTTTCTACCGCTTTAGCGGTGCCTTTTCCTCTAGCTCCAAAGGAATGAAACCACGTGGACCACGCATTTATTCTGAGTCAGTAGGTATTTGAGAAGTACTAGCTGGCCAAATATTGCATTAGGTGTCATAAGCACTAAAGAAAACACACAAAAATTATGTTTCTGCTCGGATACAAACAAGCAAAACCAACTAGCAACTTTGTAATACAAGGGGGAAACAGGTTTGTATAAGCACATACAAAGACATGAAAAGTAAAAAAAATATATATATTATATATATATCTATCGTTTACCCAGCAGTGTTTTCCAGACTATGCCTTATAGAAATCATGTCATGATGTGTTCTACCACACACATTTTCATATCAAAGACAAAGAGAATAGTTTCAAAATAACCTGCTTGTGAATCTGAAGTGCAACTGAAGACAGAATTAAGAGAAAACTCTCTCTCCGTCCCTCTCTCCCTTTCGCTCCCCATCTCACTCTCTCAATTTCTTGTAGCCATGTGCCTGTTCAAATGAGCTTTTCTCCGTTTTACAATTTAAGCATTTTGTAATTAAGCATAAAAGAGACAAGTAGAGATGGCGGGGTCCTGCTGTAAAGAAACAGATTTCACTTTTTACTCAGTGCTTTACATAATTATTTTTAACCAAAAAATTATTTTTTACTTGCTTGTTAGTTTTCAAGGTTTTTTTTGTATGTTTATTTGTTTGTTTGTTTTGCTTGTTTTTGTGCACCCGTTCTGTTTGGGAGACAGGAGTTAATGTAGGAAAGTGTGGCCTTGAACTCACTGCACATAGGAGAGTCACCTTGAACTCCTAATCTTTGCTTTCCCCACCTCTTGAATGTCGAGATTACACTGTTGTCAAGGTTGTCATCAGGTCTTCAGTTGTACTTAACCAAGAGGGTCAGGCACATCTCCGCAGTGTTACCCATGACTCTTCCAATGATCTCTGAATAAGTCTGTGCCCTGTGACTGTTTATCAGCCTTTGGTAGTACTAGAGCACATGGTGACTATAGTCATCTGCTCTTGCTGATGCCCTGTGCTCTTGCCTGTCTCCTTTAAAGAGTGTCACAATGATCTCACTTGTTTCTTTCAGCTGTGAATCATCCTTACTTATTCCCCCTCCCAACTTAGCAAAAATACCTAGAATATTCCCATGTGAACTATTTATTACAGTTCCGTATGCAAATTCTCTTGAGCTTCTCTCTATCCTAATGCAGCTAGCTGGACAGTTTCAGGCTAAGTATAGCCATTGGTTGGTTTTCCTATCTTCAGTTGCACACATAGCTGAGATACCTCTCATCATCCCCCTGAGACTTACGCCCCGGGATCTCGGCTAGTTTATTCCTTTCCATAACATTTTCTGATCTGCTTTGTAGTTTTCACCTGGCCAGCTGCCCCTCCAGGAAGGTTGCATCGTGAAGTGATGAATATGCAGCTTCTTTGTCCCTCGACTCCCAGGACCTGTCTTGGTCGCTTAGCTCATTTTATGTCTTTAATTTTCATATTGACTTACTTTGTTTACATTCTCATATACACCATGCTAATATGGACTTGTTTCATCTGCCCCAAATTTAGAAGTTAGTTTTGATCTGAAATCATCTGTATTGAATTGGGACTCACCAGCACTCAACACAATATTACATCTGTGTATTATTACTTGAGTCTTGTGATAAAAGTTAACAAATGTCCCCTTCCCAGTGAAGACCCACAGAGGGCTTTGTCCTGTCTAGTTTCTAAGGAAATAGGCATCTAGCATTGGCCATCAGTCAACACTGAAGGTCACCGCCCACACAGGATCTGAGTTTCTCCTGGTTTCTCATTTCCCACACTCTGGGAGTCCCTCTTGCTCTGCTTGTCATCGTTTCTCTGCTATCTCAGTTTTCCACTTGCTTCTGCCCACGGTTAAGTCATCTGTTAGGAATGTATGAGGGGCAACTGTGAGCAAAGCGAAGAGCAGGAAGGGATAAAGGACCTGGAGAGGCTATGACATCATCTGTACCTCTCTACCCTGCCGACCCCTGGGAACTTCAATACGCTGGTAAAGATAAGAGATGCACGCAGCACCATTGAGAAGAATTAAGTGTAGACAAGTTCGCCTCTGAGTTCCTCAGAAGGGGGAAGGTCAGTGGTCACAAGACAGACTGTTGATAGCTAAGTGAAAACGATTTGCAAGGAGAGTTCAGTCTTATGGAGTGAATAAAGAAACAAAGGAGAGAGAGAGAGAGAGAGAGGTGGTATTCACTCTAAGGATGACTGAAGATGGAATTCATAAAGAAAGCCACACTACTGATATATATATATATGTTTTGGTGTTTTGAGACAGGGTTTCTCTCTGTAGCCCTGACTGTCCTGAAACTCCCTCTGCAGACAAGGCTGGCCTCAAACCTATAGATAGAGAGCAAACAGATGGTAATCTGCCTGCCTCTGCTTTCTGAGTGCTGGGATTAAAGGCATGCGCCACACATTGCCTTTAAAAAAAAAAAAAAAAGGAACCTGGCATTTCAATAATAATACATTTTATCTTGGTGAAAATACTATGTCCAACCATTTTTCAGCATGGAGAGCCATTGGGGATTTTGAATGGGGAACTGAAACGGTGGTTGCAGTGTTTCAGTTATTGTCCCATTCTTCTCTGGAAGGACCTGAGGGTGCACACTCTGAGAACAACCACTGCTGTGGCCAAGGTTCAAGGCCCTGATGTCTGGCCTGGGCTTAGGTAGGAAGGGAGAAGCACAGCCAAGACCTGAGGCCCAGTTCCCAGGAGCAGATTATGGAAGGAGGATTCCCGTTGTATTGATTATTAGGGGAGCACTTCCAGTAGAAAACGAGGAAGGATCTGGGGGAAGAAAGCAGAGTAGTGAGGCCCAGGTCTCTGCCTCATCTGAAAGGGATGTGGAGCTTAAGTTTAGGCGCTGGTCTGCTGTCCTCTGCTCATAGATGCTGCCTAAAGGAGGGTGATGGGTTGGGGCAGAGAAAAGTTCCTGGAAGTTCTGGTTCTTTAATTTTGTTTTCTTTTTTATTCTTTAATCGTTTTTTTTTTTTTTTTACAGTCCAGTCTTTAGCCCCCTCCCAGTCTGCCCTCTGACTGTTACATATCCCATATCCCGCCCAAGTCTCCAAGATGATGTGGCCACCCTCACCCCCTCCCCACCAACCTCCCCACTCCCTGGAGCCGCAAGTATATCAATGGTTAGGCGCATCTTCACTCACTGACTCAAGACCCAGCAGTCCTCTGCTGTATATGTGTTGGGGGCCTCATAGCAGCTGGTGTATGCTGCCTAGTTGGTGGCTCAGTGTCTGGGAGATCTCTGGGGGGTATGGGAGGCAGGTTAGTTGAGACTGCTGGCCTTCCAATAGGGTTGCCCTCCTCCTCAGCTTCTTCCAGCTTTTCCTAATTCAACCACTGGAGTCACCAGCTTCGGTCCATTGGTTGGGTGTTAAGTATCTGCATCTGACTCTTTCAGCTGCTTGATGGGCCTTTCAGAGGGAAGTCATGCTAGGCTCCTGTTTGTAAGCACACCATAGCATCAGTAATATTGTCAGGCCTAGGGGTCTCCCCTTGAGCTGTACCCCAATTTGGGCCTGTCACTGGACCACCTTTCCCTCTGGCTCTTCTCCATTTTTGTCCCTGCAGTTCTTTCAGACAGGAACAATTCTGGGTCAGAGTTTTAACTGTGGGGTGGCAACCCCATCCCTCCTCTAGGTGCCCTGTATTTCTACTGGAGTGGACTCTACAAGTTCCCTCTTCCTACTGTAGGGCATTTCATCTACAGTCCCTCGATTTGAGTCTCTCATCTCCCAGCTCTCTGGTACATTCTAAAGCCCCCCTCTCTCCTATCTCTTTATCTCCCTAGGTTTCCTGGTTGCTTTCTTTCTGCTGACCCTCGGGGCTTCAGTCTTGTCCCCTCCACCCACCCAATGCCTGATCATGTTCCCCTCTTCCCCTTCCTATTGCCCTTCCCACCCAGGTTCTTCCCTCTGACCCCCGCCCCCATGTTTGCTTTCTTCTGTCCTCTCAAGGGGGGTTGAGGCATCCTCACTTGGGCCCTTTGGCTTGTTAACCTTCTTGAGTTCTGTGGATTGTATCCTGGGTATTCTGTACTTTTTTTGGCTAAAAAATTATTAGTGAGTAAATACCACCACATGTCCTTTTGGATCTGAGTTACCACACTCGGGATATTTTTTAGTTCCATTCATTTACCTACAAAATTCAAAATGTCCTCGTTCTTAATAGCCGAGTAGTATTCCATTGTGTAAATGAACCACGTTTTAAGCAAAACAGCTTACAACCCTAAAGACAGTCAGCTGAAAACAGCCTCAGGTAGGGCAGTTAGAAGTCAGGCACCTAGAAAAGGTGAAGGAATGACTACTCTCGATTTCACTCGTATCTTAACATTTACAAATGTTCAAAATTAGGACATGTGTTATGAGATTAACCATAGATGATAAGCAGATTATACATACATATATATGTGTGTGTATACATATGTATATATGTATATATGTATATATGTATATATGTATATATGTATATATGTATATGTGTATATGTGTATATGTGTATATATGTATATATGTATATATGTATATATGTATATATGTATATATGTATAAATAGTCACTGATGTATTATATATCTATGTATTATATATGATACATAGAGATACATAACCATACAGAGAGATGATACAAACATGCACACATACATACATACATACATACAGGAGAGAGAAACAAGAAGGTTGTCAACAGACAGATTAGGTAGGTAAGTAGGTAGGTAGATAGATAGATAGATAGAGGATAGAAACAAAGACACAGAAAAATACATGGTAGATAGACAGATGATAGATAAATAGATAAGAACAACATTAAAAAAGCGTATCTCTGACTTACTGCATGCAGTACTTTTTCTATCGCTGTGATGAAACACCACAACCAAGGCAACTTATAAAAGAAAGAGTGTATTTGGCTTAAGATTCCAGGGGAATAAGAACCCAAACATGACAGCAAGCAGCAGCTGTGACAACTAGAGAAGAAGTTGAACCACAAGTGTGAAACACAGAGAATGAACTAGAAAGGCTGTGAGTCGTTAGCTCTCTAAGCCCACTTCCCATGACAGACACATTACTTCCAGAAAGGTCACAACTCCTACATCTCCCCAACCAGTGTCTCCCACCGGGGATTAAGTGCTGCAGCATCGTAGCCTGTGGGACACATTCTCATTCAAACCACCACACCAAGATTTTTGAATTTTTTTAGTTTTTAGCGTGAAGATAATTTATTCAGACAATCCAACATCCATAGCAGGTTTTTGGAGACATGTAAACTGTGCTGCAAAAGTGAAGCACTAACACTTACGTAGCATCCAGCGGCCTTGAATAGTTGGCAAGATTTCTGTCCCTTTCCTGTGACTTCTTTTTTTAAGCACAGTTGCAATAAATACTTTCCCCTGGGAGAGATAGCAGCTCTTGACAAAGAAATCTGATTGAAATCAATAAATGAGAACAAATTACATCCATTAGAAGCAAGTTGCATGGCTGTTGGGTGGGGTTCAAATGTGAGGCCCCATTTGAGAGTCATAGACATAACTTTAGAGGGAGACCAATATACAAGCCTGGTGACTTTTGTGTAGATACATTTGACACTGCAGAATCACACACAAAGAAGATCGTGGATTTAGCTAGAGTTGGAAGTTAGTCAGGTGGGTTAGTGAAGGGAAAAGAAGTTAAATGAGTTAGATTTTTTGCAAGCAAACGATTACAGTCATTGTAGTATGAAATCTCACCTTAAAATACTGGGTTACTGAAGAAACTGGCAGTTGTGAGGTCTTGATGTGGACAAGTCACTGATAACTTGGATGGAATAGACAGATGAGCAGATGTTGATGGCCAGCTGGGAGAACCATGGGGTTGAGACTGATGAGTTATTGCTCTTGCAGATGTTAGAATCAGAAATAGGCCCTTGAGGGAGGTGTCAGTCACAAGCCGGAGGGAAAGATTCTCAAGGCTCAGGAGGTCAAAGGCAGGCGAAAGGAGGATGTGCCGCACTATTACAAGAACAATGGGAGTGGGAGTCTTCACGCTTTAGACTCCTGGTTAATTAACTAAAAGTGTGAGAATAAAAGTGAGGTGAGATGACTTAAATTCCCAAATGACGCCATGGAAGTGCTTGTGAGACATGGTACTCAGGATTAGGTATGATGAATATCTTACTGGCAAAGCATTTTATTTCTGTTCATATCACATATATATAAAGGCAACAAGTGAAAAAGGCTCATGGGTTCCTCTTCCTGAGGTCACTACCCCTCAAGATTGATAATCTAAATCTATGCTGTTATTAGAGAAATTAATTTTAAATCTATTAAAATGAAATAAAATCTCTATCATATTTAATTATGTCAAGGAAATAACCTGAATCTCAGCCATGTTTTTGTTCTCATTCATTTTTAATCTTTCGTGTAACTAGTTGGCTAAGTCCTACCCTTTATTCCCACGAGGAATAAAATTCCAGTGTAATAACCCATGGTCTTTGGATGTGTAGCAGAGGAATTGGGGGGAACATTCATGCATGGGGGAACAAGGTTATCCTAGACTAGAATAAGCAGAGTTCATGTTCATTCAGATTATAATACAGGGCTCATCTCACAGTTACATAGATTCTCCAGCTCCTTGTTTTAACCTCATGACTGGCTGGACAACTATAAGGGAGAGTTAGTATATTCTATTTATTTTTCAAAATATTGTCAGTCTATTCACACCACTGGAGCTCATCACCTCCTTTAAATGACTAGAAGCTAGCAGCCAGCACATGGTAACGAGAATAGGGGAATTCGTGGAGGGCCATGGTTTTGACAATTCTGAGACTACACCTCTTTCTACCTCTTCCCGGGAACATGAGCTTGATATCGTTCTGTTCTTTTGTTTTGTTTCCTTCTCTGCTGAGATTGAACCCAGGGCCCCATGCATACGTGAAACACATCCTTCACCATTGAGCTATACCCTGCCCCCAGCCATTTAAATTAGTTTTTAAGACTCTGTTTCCTCATTTATTAAATGTGCTAATTTGTTACTATACTAAGAAAGAATTGGTCCTAGAAGAAAATAAAACAAAAGAATGTTAAAATATAGTGGAGTATGCTCTGTGAGCCTACTGGAATCATTTGGGTAAAAAAAAAATTATTTTGATTAGATAGAAAGAAACAGGAATTTTATTGTTTTAGTTTGGGCTTTAGTTTATATTCACAGAGTGGCTATGGTTATCGCAATCAAGGTAGAAGGCTTTACATAGTGATCAGTTCTGACCCTGAGCCTGAAAAGCTAAAAGCTATTCTTCTGGCCCTGCATGTTTAAACACAAGAGAAATGAGCAAGCAGGGAAGCTTGCTAGACGTGCGACTCAATGATGGCTTGCTGTTGCAGGTTGGAATTGTACAATATGGAGCAAATGTAACACATGAGTTCAACCTCAATAAGTATTCATCCACAGAAGAGGTCCTGGTGGCAGCAAACAAAATAGGCCGCAGGGGTGGTCTCCAGACGATGACAGCCCTTGGAATAGACACAGCCAGGTAGGCATTAAAAACCCTATTGGTAAGACTTTACAGGTGGAGCTTCTGACATTCCTAGAAGACAGCAAACTCCCTGAGCCTTTGGCTCTTGCAACCTTTCTGTCTCCTCTTCTGCAGTGTCCCTGAACCTTAGGCACAGGAGCTGTTTTGTAGCTGTTTCCATTGGTCAGCCCTGAGAACATACATGCAAGAAACATTATGCAGAGTGTGCAGGGTTGGTTTTTTTTTTAAAGAATGTGTTTGTGTGTGTGTGTGTGTGTGTGTGTGTGTGCTAGTGTTGGAAATAAAGTAATAACAAAGTCAAGAAATTAGTGAAAATGAAGCAGTTTTTAATATGTCATTCTGCAGAAAGGGATGCTGGCATACAGGGAAGCCAAACATGGCCAGCATGCTGATTTGAAACAGGTCATTCATTTTTAAAAGCTATCCTTTTCTCCTATAGATCAGGACTGCACCCCTGTCAAACTGCACATTTTATTGGCCCAAGGCACAAAGCCCTGTACAGTAAACAACCTGGGGGTTGTGACTATCCCCACTGTACCCCCACCCCACTGCACCCCCCACCCTACTTTTCTGATTCTGAGCTCAGTCATGTAGTTATAACACCAGCAGTTTTAACTACTAACACTCAGATTTGTGAGACAAGCTGATGCCAGATGCCAATGGGAAAGTGGGGGTGGGGACAGGCCTAACACCTCCTGTAACTCTGATGATCATGATCAGTAGTAACAAATAGATCCCCACCTCAGTCCTTACTGTGTGTGTGTGTGTATGTGTGTGTGTGTATGCTTGTGCATTTGAGGTGACTGTGCTATGGCCCTGGTGCCCATATAAGATTTTTTTTTTTTTTTTGCTTTGTTTTATTTTTCGAGACACGGTGTCTCTATGTAGCCCTGGCTGTCCTTGAACTCACCCTCTATGTTCTCCAGTCTCACTTAGTTCTTATCTCTGGCGCTTCCTTCTGCCACTATTATCAATCCAGGAAACGTTTCAGCAAACCCTAAGTCAAGGGATTTGAGTCATAGAACAAATTCTTCTGTTGAGTAGCTCCAACCTCTGGACGCTCAGCTGATTCTGAAAAGCTAATTTATCATGTTTACAGTCCACCTGCCTGGAAAGCAACTCCATTCGGAAGCCAGCAACAGTCATTAATGCTAGGAATGCACATGGTTCAAATTTTATGGAAAAACACACACTTTCTCTCTCCTCTCTCCTCTCTCCTCTCTCCTCTCTCCTCTCTCCTCTCTCCTCTCTCCTCTCTCCTCTCTCCTCTCTCCTCTCTCCTCTCTCCTCTCCTCTCTCTCTCTCTCTCTCTCTCTCTCTCTCTCTCTCTCTCTCTCTCCCCTCTCTCCCCTCTCTCCCCTCTCTCCCCTCTCTCCCCTCTCCCCTCTCTCCTCTCTCCTCTTTCTCTCTCTCAGATACACACACAGACACACACAGCACACACAGCTGGAGTAATTGTGCATATCTCTGTTTATAGGATTGCAGATTTGCATGCACAGTGAGTGCACAAGTGTAGGTATTCTGAATGTGCTCTCAACCACTGATGGAATGTGAACAGACATTCGGAGTAAGTCAGAGCGTGATTTGAAAGCACCGAGCCTGTAAAGAGTTGTGCCTTTTCCAAAGGCAGCTGCCTGCAATGAATATTTATCTCTGTAACTAATGGAAGAGTCACCATAGCTGCTTCCACTCCTGTGTAAATGCCACTTGAAATACCATGGCCTTATATGGGGTTTGCGCACGTTTCTCACAGGGCCTCCCCGACTTGGGGGTTGTGGGAAGAGTCTGATGCCGCAGCACTGTTTGTCTCCCACATCCATTTTTTCACTAGTAAGCTCAGTTTTGATTGCGTTCTATTCCCTCTAGGAGGGGCCAGCTACAGAAAAATATTTCGAATGTTTTGGAATCTGTTATCTCCATTTTCAGTGAGTTCAGTCACAGTGGGTCGTTTTGTTATAGTTTTGAATGTTCCCTTCCTTTTCATTCCTGTAACTAGGCTTGCATTATTTAATTACTTATAAAATCTGGATTCTCCTGTCCCAAAGTAAGTGACCCTCCCAAGACTCTTAAAATGTTAAAGGCCTATGGGGAGGAGGATACTTCATTCCAAGAAAGGACATTGGGTGCTGGGCTTTAGACGGGATAACTCCTTCAGGGATGTACTTGGGATGGAAAGGGTAGACACTGCAGTTCTGCAGCTGGCTGCTTTTCTGTTCTAGAAAGTCAACTCTGATTTCAGGGCAACCAGACTTTCTCTAAAAGTGCTAATTGTCTCCTTGAGCTGAGATTCATTAAGCTCAGCCATGACTTAGGTCTTTCAGATAGAAATCTGGGTGATCTGCTGAGGAAGTAGAATTGTCTAAATCTCATGCAATATTCCAGCCCAAACTTCGTTTAAAACTTAGCCATCGCTGGGCAGAGGTGGTGGATGCATGTAATCCCAGCACTCTGGAGGCAGAGGCAGGTGGATCTCTAGGAGTTCCAGGATAGCTGGTCTACAGAGCGAGTTCTAGGACAGAAAAACCATCCTGAAAAAAACAAAAACAAGCAAACAAACAAACACCCCACCACCACCAGAAAAACAAACTAAGCTTTTGATATATGTCTCCACCTTTGTTTAAACATTTAAAGAAATCTGAAATAATTTATTGTTTATCACTTTACATCCCAATCACATCCCCCCTCACCTCTCAGCACTCCCCAGAGCCCCTCCCAACATGCCCCTTTCCCCTTCTCCCTTGGGTAATAACTCACCTGGCACATCAAGTTACTGCAGGACTGGGCATATCCTCTCCCCCTGAGGTCAGACAAGGCAGCCCAGCTAGGGAAATGGGATCACAGACAAGCAACAGAATTAAAGATAGCCCCTGCTCCAGTTCTTGGAGGAACCACATGGAGACCAACCTGCACCTCTGCTACATATGTGCAGGAGGGGGTATTGCATCCAGCCCATGTATGCTTTTTGGTTGGTGGTTCACTCTCTGGGAGCCCCAAGGGTTCAGGTTAGTTGACTCTGTTGGTCTTCCTATGGAGTACCTATCCTATCCAGGTCCCTCAGTCCTTCCCCCAACTCTTCCACGACTCCCTGTGGCTCAGCTTGTTAGTACAAGGACAAGTAGAGATTTTATGTAGGAAAGTGTGTGTGTGTGTGTGTGTGTGTGTGTGTGTGTAGTGTGGGGGGGGGCATAAAAACTGACTTAGAGAAATCCTGTAAGTTGGGGGATTTATGCTAGACCAACTTGACCTGGTTCTTGCTGAAGGTAAGTGAAGTAGGAAAAGTTCCTCTTTCTATGGTCTCAGTTCAAGCTTCACTTCTGATACTGGACACAAGTATTCTCCACACTGATACTGGTCATAACATTCCTTAAAAGTTTCCAAAGAAGGAAACGCTAGAGTGATTTTAAAGTGTGGGCATACATGGTAAGAGTTAAAATGGTGAGTTGCCATCCTGTGCAAACCCTGTGGAACTATGGCAGACAAGATCACCGTGCCTCTTACCTCTGACAGCAAAGTCCATGGTCAGGGACGCACCAGGCTGTGCAGAATGGCTATACTCTTGTTGGGTTTTTCTCATTTTATCGAACTTTGGGCTGAGTTTGATCAGCCTCCCTTTCGTCTGTGTTCCCTTCAGGAAAGAGGCATTCACTGAAGCTCGGGGAGCCAGAAGGGGAGTGAAAAAAGTCATGGTTATTGTGACTGATGGAGAATCACATGACAACTATCGCCTGAAACAGGTCATCCAAGAC
Source organism: Mus caroli (assembly GCF_978045245.1). Classification (NCBI taxonomy): domain Eukaryota; kingdom Metazoa; phylum Chordata; class Mammalia; order Rodentia; family Muridae; genus Mus; species Mus caroli. The sequence goes on from NW_028227270.1 coordinate 6,383,886, forward strand.
TGTGAGGATGAAAACATTCAGCGATTTTCCATAGCTGTAAGTACCATGTTAGCCAGGGTTTGGAAACTCCTGAGATCCTAAAGCAATAAGCATTACCTCTCAGTAATAGTTGCTGAAATTGGAGAAGCCAGGTTCAGAAGATGTCTTTTATAATCATCCACTACCAAGCCAGTCGTGGTATTTCTGTAGTTCTATCTGTCTGCTTACGCTGTCCCAGGTTGTCACATTTTCCAGGTGTAAAGGGAATGGAAGGCAGGGTGTAGGAAGGGACAGAGGACACTGTGACGGGGCCTCACACACCTTTGTACAGATTCTCTGCTGCATATTATCTCTGGGACAGGCAAGCAAGTTCTTAATACTCCAGGCTTCAGTGTCTTTCTCTGTCCGTGGATTGTGGTTTTTTTTTTTTTTTTCTGTCAGTTTGTCTGCCCTTCTCACCACATGACGACACCAGTGGCCACAATACACATTATCTCTGCCTCTCATCCTTTCGAGGTGTTCACAACCATGAGCTCTTAAGAGCCCTGTGTTTAAGAGATGAAAGGGACCTGAGTCTCCTCTTAGTTCAGAGAATTCCCCCATACATCACATCTGGCCCTTCCTTTCAGCTGACAATTCATAGCCCTGCATGTGCCTTCAGTCTAGGGGAGGCATCTCTGAAATCAACTGTTCTTTCATTCACTAAAATTTATTTAATTAATTGTGTTTTATATATATAAGCAAGGAGGAAAGATTTGAAACCCCAAGAGCTCAGCCTGAAATCTACAAACAGTAATTATATGTTATCTGCCTTAGCTTTCAACATGCAATTAATAAATTTATCTTTTTCTTTCAAAAGCATGACTGATGCTAAGAAGTGAGAGGGGGCACTCATACACAGAAAAATGTTCCAGGACCTGATTCCTAGCTTTCTAGAGGCAAGGCACTCCATTTTATAAACAAGACGATCCATTGTATGAAAGTTCATTTGCCAATTATTATCAAATTCTTTATTACCTCTTCTGCTGCTACAGTGTAACTGTTTTTGAATCTATGGTTGAGAATAATTTCAGATGCCCTTGCCTTTACTCAGGAAAGTGTCCAAATAATGAGTGACATTTAGTCTATGGCTGGCCTCTTTCTTCAGTATATAAAGCCAGAGCTTGCTCACTGACTCCAGAAATCTGAATATCAGAGATGATCTCATTTTTCTGCTCTCCCCAGAGGAACTGATCGGCATCCCAAGGACCACGGATGCAGGTCATAAACAGTGTTAGCCATCATCAGAATGAACAGTGTTGGTGCTGAGGGTGTAGTTCAGCCTAGGTTGCATGCCGCCCTCGTGGGAGCACCCAATACTCACACACTAGCACACACAACCGGATGTTAAGGACGCTTCCCCAGAATGACAACGTCAGTGGCATTTTGCATCATGTCTGGTGACATGGTCAGTTTTTCCTTGCCTTAAATTGCTTTCCTTGTTTGGAATCCTATTTGATAGTCATGCATTGCCTCTCATCTAGTCAAAAGGAGATTTCAAAATCCCACTCATCTTCATGGAGAACCATATATTGATGTGTTTCCTATTTAACCACTGAGTTATTATCAAATTGCTTTTGAGAGCTGTATAAACAAAAAAAGAAAAAGAAAATTTCATTTAACGATAATTATTTATTCTTTTTCCTAATTTGTGTCTCTTTTCCCTAGTATATCACGTTTACATTAAAAGATATTATTTGAGACCAAACTAGAAAACAAGACACGTGTGCTACTTTCTCTTGTTTGTGCAACAATACAGAAAGTCTTAGGGAATCTCAGAGTCTGCTGCATGTATCCACACAAATAGAAACTCCACCTCATGTGCTGTGTGCACTATTCTTCTGTCTCAGTTGTCCGGACTAATCCCTGTCTGTCTCCCAGTATTTGATCCCGAACAACACAGAAATGTATTTTGACAGGAAATGGCTCCCTCAGAGAATTAAATATTGGTAATATAAATTCCCTATTTAAAAGATTCAAATGTGTCCTGTTAAATTTTCCCATTGGGAAAGGTCACGAGTTGGCTCTGCATCATCCACTTCTGTCCATGGAGAGTATTAGACTGGTCCATCGGGCGTCATTAGATATGCAGAGACCACTCTTTGTGATAATGGCTGAGAGGTGTAAATTACTTATTGCACTCAGATGTAGATGAGGCATCGTAAGGATCTTAGCCTTCCATTTATGTTTTCAAATGAAAGACAAGCTGCTGCACATGAATGCACTGCGTACGTTTACTTTGACATCTCTGCCTCAAGGAGATGTCAGTTGTGAACACTTCTTTCAGGTAAATGTTAGCGGAGTTAAAATGCTTAGGGTCCACAGATTTGAGATGTATGAAGCGGTAAAAAAATATTACCTGTATCATTTAAGTTTTTTATTTATTTTCATAGAAAACATATTTTACAAGCTACCAGACTCTTGGGTGAAAGATTACAATAGGCTTCTGCCGTTGTTCTCATCGTGATATAAGATGGTTCAAGATCATATGGGGGTCACATTAACTCCTGCATCTGAGTATATTCTCCAGCATTGTACTTACCTGTTTTATCTTTTTTCTTTAAATATACCATGTGGGTACTTTTCCTACTTAGATAGATTCACTTGCCTCCCTCCTGTTACACTTACCAAAAAATGTCTGATACAATTCACTCCACAATCAACAACTTCAACCACGCATGCCCTAACACTCACCTATTAAAATTTTCTTACGAATATTTTGAACTTCATCAATTTTAGATGAAAGGGAGCTGATGTATTGACCCAATAGTTAGCCTAGAACATCCTAGGTAAGAAGCAAACAGGAACAATGAAGGTTTGATATCCCGGGATGTTAAAAAAAAAAAATCTATAAACAACGTAAACCAGTAGGGAACTCAGAGGAACCCACAGAGTTCCGAACCTAAGTGCCACGCAGGGCACCTCATTACCAGCTCCACGTTTCCTAGGCACATGATTTCCCAACTCACTGGGCAGTCCTTCCTAGATATCCATGTGTCATTCATTGCATGTACATCAAACCTGTGAAAGAGCTAGGCTGGACTGGGTCTCTGGGGTCTTAAAAGTGAAGAGGAGAGAGTTGGCTTGAAGTGTTCTGCTGTTGAAAAGTGACATTTTCTGTGCTGGTCACTGACATTCCCCAGGGAAAGGAGCAAGCACATCACGCAAAGCCTTCATGTGTCTGCTGACTGGGGCAGATTCAACTCATAATTCTCACATTAACACTTAGTGTGCAGCAGAGTGATGCCGCCATTGCTTTCAGCCACTGTTCCTAGTGGGAAGCAAGCAAGTCTGTTGTGGGTCATAGGTCATAGGAAGAACTATGTAAATGGTAACTTGGGTTTCCCCCCATTTTTGTAAGTATTTATCTATATATCTTATCCAAAATATTATTCTGTAACCTACCATCTCAAACCTCACTTTAAAACCACATGTATATGCCTGAATAACCATCAGCCCAAGTTGCACACTCATAATCCCTTGGTCTTCTCAAAAATTTTTGTGGCATCAGTGTCCATGTATCTGAAAAATGAAATTCAATAATGGTTTATTGTTTTTAACTTTATAGAATATAAAGGCTGCTATGTCGTATATAGTCGTTAGAACTTTTAATATATTTACGTTGATGTTGTATGTTCATACGGTTCAGTTCCTTTTAGAAGTCGGGCTAACATTTGCAGGCAGCGAAAAGCGTGTCCATGCTAAGGGTGACTTCAAACACACCTGTTAGCATCCATTCCTCTCACTTCCAGACAGTTCCCTGTACCTTCTTTTTTTCTAATACGGATCTCCTATTGCAACCACCCCCATAACTTACTTACATTACTGATTCTGGATCCCATGGAAACAGTCACACATTGTGGATTCTTTTGTGTTTTGCTTGTCACGCAAGACACATGGGTACATGCTACTTTTTTATGCTGGTGCTCCTTATATTTATTATGCTGTCCATAGGAATCAACCATCACCTATGCACCCTGATTTACAGGCCTTTAAGTTGTTCTCAGTTTGTGACAGTATAATCAGGGAATAATAAAGGAAGCATGAATATTTAAAAGTGAGAATAATCTTCGAGTGTCACTTGTAATGAAATGAAGACTAAACATGTTTTATTACAAGAGGAATATTTTCACTATGAAAGAGAAAAGTCTTTAACCATATGCAGGCAATAGTCCTGCAGTGACATGATGTGCCAGGGTGTATTGGTGCCCAGAGGGGGCCTCCTCCTTCTCAAAGGAGAAGGGGGAGGGGGAGGGGCTATGTGAGGGGGCACTTGGGGGGAGGGGCAGCAATCAGGATGTAAAGTATGTAAGTAAATAAATAAATAAATGGAAAATATATATGCAGGCAAATCAAGAATGGAAATATACCAGCTTGTAAGCAGAAATAAAAAATAATTGTGGTACTAATTTGTTTGATTCTCTTTCCTGATACTGACACTGCTATGTAATTTTAAAGTATAAAATTAGGTAATATCTTTGTATTGGGGATTTTTCATTTCAAATTTACATAGTATTATAAACATGGGCATTTTTACACAGGCAAAATAGCACATGCTTTAAAGATAAAACGTGATTAGCGTGACTTCATGAAAGTTTTAAACTTCTCATAGAAAATGAAACGCACATAGAAGACTTAATGGCAGAGTGCACATAGAACTTTCACGAGTTTTTAAGAAACATGCACATGTATACAGGCATACGTGTATAGCATGTACAGGTACACAAACAATTGCCAGTAACTCCAGCTTCAGGTGGGCTTCTCTCTGGCCTCCAAGGGAACCGGCACTCAAGCACACACAACCACCAGACACAAACACGTCTAATGAAAAATAAGATAAATGCTTGCAGGAGTCAATATTATGTGAACCATGTCCCCAGAAAGCTTCCATAATATCCCCATAAGTTCATAACCATTCCCTGTCCTAAGATAGCATGCATGCTCTTCTTTATTGAAAATATGCTTGAGATACATATTTAACATGCAGAAGCTAAAATATGCTCTCGCCATTTTTGCTGGACCCTAGATCCTTGGCCATTATAACAGGGGGAACTTAAGCACCGAAAAATTTGTGGAGGAGATAAAATCGATCGCAAGTGAGCCCACCGAAAAGCACTTCTTCAATGTCTCAGATGAGTTGGCCCTGGTCACTATTGTTAAAGCTCTGGGAGAAAGGATATTTGCTTTGGAAGGTATGATCTTCTCTCCTAATCCTGCATATCCTATGTAAGATTCAAACGTATTGTAATGGGTTTGGGATATTATTCTCAGGACATTACTAACTCATTTTTACTGTGTGCAACAACCATCGGGAAATAATTCCCTTTTATATGAATGGAACTACTTTACAGAGATCCATGTCGGCTAGAAGCTGACTTTGTTAGGCTGTGACAATGCACAGCAAGCGGGGCTGGGGAGCAAAGCAGCCAGCATAGACGTGTGCAAGAACGCAAATGCCCCAGCACGCCTTCTTCCTTGTCTGTGACACAGGTCTAGAATGTGAAGCCACTGGCTCAACTTTTATTTTTCCCACTGTGCCTTTGTCCCTGGGGCCGCTTCAAGAGTGTTCTGATGCAATTGTTTCTGTGTTCATTTCCTCTGTAATTTGCCCTTTGTGCATTTCTAAAGATCTTCTCAGAGTTTTGCCTCAAGTCCTTTGGCTGCAATACTCCATCTGCTATGGTTCTCTAACCATGCCACGCCTCTGAAGAGGTTTTTTTTTTCTTTTGAGTTTTTCTGTGGTAACTGGCTGAAGAGGCTACTGAGTGATGCAGTCCCTTAGGTGGGAGTGTCAGTAACAAATGACTAATCTTCTCTGACTGGTAACATCTTTTTCACATTTTTGAAGGCTGGAGCCTCAGAAGCCAGTTGGAGAAACCACGTTGAGTTCTTTTGCCCTTCTTGGGTATCTTTGTTCCAGTGACTGTCTACAAGAGGGCACTATCAAAGTGTCACTTCTGTAGCTGTTAAAAGCTCTCTTTCAAATTTCCCAGCAGAGCCTTTTAATAACAAATGAAAGAGAATATGGGGATGAGACTTGACTTTTAAAAGGGTAGACTATGTTGAGTGAGTATCCGAGTTTCAGTGAACAAGAAAAATATAGAGAAAAATACTTGTGTATATGCGTATGCATGTGTGTGCATGTGTGCGTGTGTTGGGGGGGGGGTGAGGACTGAACCCAGGACCTTATATATGCCAGACAACTGCTCTACAACTTCACTATATCTCCAGTTCAAGAAAGTGATGAAAACTTGAGGTTTCAGTATTTCTTGAGTAGCCCATGCTAACTAACATTTTGCTTTGCAACCAAGCGCACACATGTACATGCCTATAAAAAGAAAGCCAGTACGACTCATGACAGTGCTGATATATACAGTGCACTGTGCAGTTCTCATCTCTTCCTGCTTGACGATTCTCTTTCAGCGAAAGTGATACTGGCTTCACTCGCCCTTTCAAGTCTGAGTCACAGTGCTCGCTCGCTCGCCCTGGAGCTTGGTTTGTTTGCGGGATGATGAGGAATGTGAGCCCAGGCTCTCTAGCCCCCTTTTCTCTGAAATGCCTCCAGAGACAGAACACTTGAGTCCTTATCACTCTAAAGTCATAGCAGTGTCTGAATGGCTCAGCTGTCCTGCGTTCTGAGCACACGTCTCTGTCACACGGCTTTAGCCTTTCAATAGCCATTGGGATGCTATTTAGCAGCCATGTTTGCCTAGATTTAATATGGACAGTCTTCCAAATCATTGTGCCCTTTGAACTGTTAATAACACAGGCCAAGAAAGAATCTATAAAGGGATTTTTTGCATATTTTATTTATTTACATTTCAAATATTATCACCTTTCCCAGTTTCTCCTCCACAAGCCCCCTACCCCCTACCCCTGTTTCTATAAGGGTGCTCCCCCACCCACGCACTCCCACTTCACCACCCTAGCATTCTCCTACACTGGGGCATCAAGCTGTTGAAGGGCCAGGGCCTCTCCTCCCATTGATGCCAGATAAGGCCATCCTCTGCTACACATGCGGCTTGAGCCATGGGTCCCTCCATGTGTACTCTTTGGTTGGTGGTTTAGTTGCTGAGTGCTCTGGTGGGTCTAATTGGTTGATATTGTTGTTCTTTCTATGGGTTGCAAACCTCTTCAGCTCCTTCAGCCCTTCCCCTAACTCCTCCATTGGAGTCCCCATGCTCAGTCTGATGGTTGACTGTGAGCATCCGCAACTGGCAGAGACTCTCAGGAGATAGCTATATTAGGCTCCAGTCAGCAAGCACTTCTTGGCATCAGCAATAGTGTCTGGGTTTGCTGTCTGCATGTGGGATGGATCCCCAGGTAGGGCAGTCTCTGGATGACCTTTCCTTCAGTCTCTGCCCTGCTCTTTGTCCCTGTATTTCCTTTAGACATTTTTGAGAGTATAATTAGGGTTCCTCCTTTTCTTTCTGCCCTCAGGGTCCTCTCATGTAACCCTCCCTGCTATCCTTCAAATTCATGCTCCTTTTCCATTAATTGTTATTAAATATGTGTGTGTGTGCTTGCATGTGTGTGTGCACATATACATCATATAGATTTTTAAATATAAGCTGTTTGGTCTGTATAATGTTACTTGTATGAGTTGGATTTTCTGTAATTACTATTACACTAGTCAAATACAGTAAGTGTCATTTCTTAATATTCTCTAAGTAAGGAAGCAAAAATAACCTATAATTGGCTGGATGTAGTCACACTGTAGGGGGCATAGTTTATTTTGCCTGAAATGACATTTTAAGATTTTTTTTTTCTAACCTAACTAAAGCCCTATTAAAGTTCCTTACTAAAATGTTCAAATGCTTCAAGACATCTCTGTATCTAAATATGGTATCATTCTATAAAACTCTCCAAAGATTAAAATACCTTTTTGCATCTTAAATGTTGTACTATCAAGGCTAAAAGCCACCTGGGTTGTCTGCTGTTTCTGTTTTTGTTTGCAAGGCAAGGATCTGCTGGCTTTGGTCTGCCACTCCAGCCTCCCTGGGGCTGGCACCAAACAGCAAATGGCGGTACATAGAGTACATTTGCCCTTACTCTTTTCATAATGAGATTGGAAAAGGCTTTTCCCCAACTTGTTTGGGAAATCTCCAGTTCTTGTCACTATTTATGTCACATGGTAAGCAGCTGCAGTTAGGAAAGTCTGCCTTGTGAGGCACAATGCCACCTAGTGAGTCAAGCATGCCTGGGCATGGACTACATAGGTCAGGGAATGGTATGGATTTCCCTGTTTTATCAGGGAAAAGGCTCCTAACTGAGAACAGAGTAAGGGTCAAAGTGGGCGTTTTACTCCCCATGACTCTGTCTGTCAGGGTTGAAAGTAAGAAACTTGGCATACGACCAACTGACCAAGGGACCTAAACCGCGGGGAAAGCTATGTGGCTCCTTTCTCTGTCCTCAACTGAGAACACAGCACCAGCCCAGCCGGGAGGCTGGGGGGCGGGGCGTTGGTGTTGGAAGGGGGGGGTAAGGTGGGGGGAGGGGGATGGCGTGCTGATATATACTACTCTGTTTTTTGCCATCAGTCCTGTAAAAACAAGCAAGGACGTAGCTTGAATCATTAGGTATCAAAACCACACTTTAATCTAAGGTAAAAATGCATCGTAGTCATTTAAAGGGACATTTGTATGAGAGATTGAAATGATACATTCAGATTCCTGATTGATTGCCACATTTAACTCTAGCCCTATAAAAGCTCAACTACAGATGCATTCTTTATACGCGGTAAATAAATAGTAAGCCCATTTAATTTCACAAATCTAATGATTTTCATGCTTCAGTTGACACAATTGACAGCCTGGCTTGGCCAAAACAATTACGTTATTTTTTTTAACTTATTTTTAAGACCAAATAGACTAGTCACTCCTTGGAAGCAAGTAGATCAACATTCGCTCAGTTCCCCCAGGAAGCTGTGGCTTCGGGTCTGTAAATATTTTGAGAAGACTGCAGCCTGCAGCTCCAATCAATGTTCCTCCTTGTCTGTATTTCAGCCATGAGCTTCAAAACTGGGTGGGTGGGGTGAGTGTGTTAAAAATATGATGTTCCTTTAAAAAAGTATAGATTCAGATGGGACTCAAACTGGAGCTATGTTAGAAAGTCACCTACAGAGCTGAACGAGCCCCACATACAGCATTAGGACCAACGTGAGCTGGAATCCTTAAGGCTATCATCACACCATGGTACCTTGAAAGGATGCAGGGCCCCAGGTGTTTGTAGGTGGGACTATTGAGTTGAGAATCTCTTTCAATACATGAGCGAAGGATTCTTCAGTTTATAAGGTATCAAATTTAGCTCTGATGGGGTTCCCAGGTCAAGTAAGCAAGATAGTTAATTTCTACTGTAGTAATTCTGTTTTTCAAAGAACCATGGAATCATGGGTCGCTACAGCATGGAACTGATGGTCAGGCTGACTTCACTAACTGGTCTTATGCTCAGCCCTGCCCAGGAGTTTTGCTTGAGAAGTGCATGGCTGAGAATTCCCTGATGTGTCCCATAGTTCTGCTTGGCAAGTCTCCGGGTCCCAGCAGGTCAATGGCAGCCTAAAAAAACCTGGCTAGTCACTTACTGTGATATCTTTACACTATGTACAGCTACAGCTGACCAGTCAGCAGCTTCGTTTGAAATGGAAATGTCTCAGACCGGCTTCAGTGCTCATTATTCACAGGTATGTTGACCATGTGCAAGAAAGAAATTCCTTTTCTACAAGTTTTCCTCCCCCAAGCAATGCCCAGGCTTCACGTGTATAAGATAGCCTTGAAGTTTATGGTGGGGGGCAGCTCTGCAGGCTGTCTCAGGGTTAGGAAAATGGCATCCCACAAGCTGCTTATTAGGGGCTTTCTCCACACACTCCAACATTTTACCAACTGATAGATGTGAACAAGACAGTCAGAGCTCTGATGAATGTACCTGTGTATCTAATGAAGTGAAATACTTAAGATATTTGCTTAAAACATAGAAGGTTAAGGTTGTGTTATGCTAAAAGTCCTTAAAGGGGCGTGTCATATATGGTCGTTTCTGTGTGGCAGATACATAGTGTGCCTTGGCTTATCTTTTCAATCAAATGGGGATTGTAATGTTGGATTCTTATAGAGTTATTGTAAGAACTAAGTGAATTAATTTATATAAAGCACTTTGAACTATATTCCTATACATATGAACTATCATCGTATTCCTAGTGCTACATAAGTGGTAAGTGCCCATGCCATTTTATTACCCTCTGTACTCACGCATTAGGACTGGGTCATGCTTGGAGCCGTGGGAGCCTATGACTGGAACGGAACTGTGGTCATGCAGAAGGCTAACCAGATTGTCATCCCTCATAACACCACCTTTCAAACTGAGCCCACCAAGATGAACGAGCCTCTTGCCTCTTACTTGGGTAAGGCATGGGTGAAATCTTGATGCTTACACTAGTCTTCATTTCACTGCACCAAAATACCCGATTTTGGGATACATGGGAAAGCAGTCACAAATACTGAGTGCCTATGTTGTGTCAAATACATTAAGCAAATTCAAAATAGCAAAATGGATGAGGCAGAACAATGGGCATTGTTTTAGATGAGAAACAAATGAAGAAATAAGCAATCTCTCTTAGAAGTCTATGGGCTAAGATGGAAATGACAGAAGTGGGGGAGTTCACTCAGTTTTGAAAGCTCCTCATAACCTATGGTTCTGTGAGATCACTACATGTAAAACACCTTGGGGTCAAGAACCAGCTTTACCTAACCCTTCTTTCTGTCCCAGATAGACCAATTATAGGATATTTACTTTCATATGTAATAGATGTCATTGTATAACTCCTAAGAAAGGTAGGTGATCGTGGATTTAAAGAGCCACAGAAAGGATCACACTATGTTCAGAAATTCACCTTAGCCTAAAAAAAACAAAAAACAAAACAACAACAACAACAAAAAAAAACCCTAATGTCCACGCCCTAATCCCTGGACCTAATTGTGTGTTACCTTATAAGGCAAAAAAGACTTCTGGAACTACATGAAGGATCCTGAGATAGATTATGCTTGGATATATTGCTATAGTCCAATATAATCAAGTGATGTAACCAGAAAAATCTTCCCTAGATGGGTTTAGAGGGAGACAGTACTGTATATAGATGGTCAGAGAGATACAGTGCTGCTGCCGATGAAGAAGGAGGTGAGAACACAGAGCTTCCCCATCGCAGAGGACAGAGAAGTGTGATCTCTCCACAGTCTCCAGACAGAAGCATAGCCCTCCCTGCCTGCTTCTCACTATGGTCTAGGGTGAGCTAAGGAGGCCTTCTAGCTTACAGAATCGCAAACTAAGACATTTGGAATGGATACTATAGATACTATAAGCTGTCAAATTTTAATACTTTCTTATAGCATGAATAGAAAATCGATACAGATAAGTTAAATATTCTCTCTATTGCTAACATTGATTCTATTGCTACGAGGTGTTTAGACAATTAAAGGCTGACTGAAGAACACACATGTACTTGACGCGGTCACTACTCTCTCCGTATTCCCTTATTCGAATTATTACTTTAACAAGGCAGTATTTTTGGTGTTCTGGGTTAGGAGTCTATGATCAAATTCTTTAAACAAACCAAGTCCCAAATCTGTTACTCCTTAAAGTTTGAATTGATTGTTGATTAAAGCCTACTTAAATAATTTAAAATTTAAAGACTGCACTTTACATGAGAAAACACTAACTTAGCCTTACTTCTTTATATGACCCCTCTTATCATTTACAATTCAATGAAACTGGAAAAAATTACAAGTTGACAATGTATATACACAAATATATGTAGATAGATGTGCATATTTATGGTCCCTCTATGCTCAGGGAAGGAAGACATTTGCATAGGCTCTCTATAGTACACTAATGTATTTTCTGTTCATTTCATTGTCTTAGACAAGAGTGAAGATGTAAACTAGTTGCCAACAGATATCTAGTAGATGTAAGATGCCTTTCATGTGCTTCCCCTAACCCACCCCCAAATATTATTTTCCAATATGTCATTGTGGTGATTATAAAACTGCAAAGAGACTGAGCTTGCAGTTCTGAAATCTGGGTGGAAGGCAGCAAGTGAGGCCATGTTAAGTCTTCTAAGAGCACAAAGTGAACGAGCAGCACTATGAAAATGCCTGTGCTAATCAATGAGAAGGAGGAAGTGTGAAAGGAAACAGGGGCATCCCAGGATAGAGTCACCCACCCACATCCTTATCACCCATAGCCTACCTCAATATAGTGCTTAGCTATCGGGTTTGGCGGTGAGGATCGAGGTGAGCCTACACTCTCTGTCCCCTCATCCATGTTTTGCTGTGCTCTAATCATGCCTGACAAGCTGAAAGAAACATGAAGTGAGGCAGTGCCACACAAGGAAGCTAAGTCACACATTTCTTACTCCACCACCAAAGCACATGCTTCTTCCAAGACGTCCAGAGACTTGACAGTGCTCATTCTTTATAAATATGAAGGTCTGAAAACTGTTGGAAGCATTCATAAAAGGATAACATGCCTCACAGATTTTCTTATATAAGCATGCTATCTGTATAAAAGTAGAATTATTACCTTATAGTAAATACTGCTTAAGTTAACAGTATGATCTCTTCCAGTTAGTTCTCTGTGATGTCCTGTACTACTCTGTCTTCTACTGCACTAACAAGCTGCTCCTAGAAATTAGAGCATTGCTTCCTTCTGCAGAGTCTAAGCCTGCATGTTGTGAGCATTACCCATTGATTTACCTCCATTCACATCAGATGCAAAATACAGAACTTTTCCCTTAAAAAAATAATAATAAGGGCTAGAGAGATGGCTCAGCAGTTAAGAGCACTGACTGCTCTTCCAGAGGACCTGAGTTCAATTCCCAGCACCCACATGGTGGCTCACAACTATCTGTAATGGGATCTGATGCCCCCTTTTGGTATGTCAGAGGAGAGCGTTAGTGTACTTACATACAATAAATACATAAATCTTTAATAATAAATAAATAATCTGACAAAGCCAGATATAAGCTCTTTCCTTAACATACAGAACTGATGTCTGGAGATGGTAGGCTGTGCATTTGAGCTAGAACTTCCCACAAAATCATGAATATCAAGATACTCAAAACATTTAATAACATCTGAGAAACTTCTCAGGCCTTCAAGGATATGAGGATCTGAAAACCCTCCACAAATCTGAATGGTGACTTCTATCTAGAATAGATCCTTCTGTCTCAGCAGTGATGGACTTGTGGGTGTGCCTAAGGCCTTGGAAACTGGGTAGATTCCCAACAAGGATGCAAAAATATAGCTGCACATGTGTAAAAGTATATAAGGTAATGCCAGACTTGGGAGTTGTCTACGTATTCCCTGGTTAGGGAGCTAAATCAACAGAGGCACAAGCGCACACTCATCCGCTGAAGGCCTGAAAGCACATGATCAGACCCACCCATGCTTGAGCTCTCGTCACAACCCGTGATTCTGACTGACAGAGAACACAGTGTGCTCTTAAACCTTAAGCGGAGGTAGTGTGGAAGAAAAAGAAAAATAGAAAAAACAAAACAAAAAAAAATCCACAAAACTCACCGCTCATGAGAAAAGCCAACATAAAATACACGTTAACAAAAGTAAAGTAGGCAAAAAGAAAACAAGATTTCTGGTACTGGTATAGTGACAGACAAATAGACCAATGGAATAGAATTGAAGACCCAGAAATGAACCCACACACCTACGGTCACTTGATCTTCGACAAGGGAGCTAAAAACATCCAGTGGAAGAAAGACAGCATTTTCAACAAATGGTGCTGGCACAACTGGTTGTTAACATGTAGAAGAATGCGAATCGATCCATTCCTATCTCCTTGTACTAAGGTCAAGTCTAAGTGGATCAAGGAACTTCACATAAAACCAGAGACACTGAAACTTATAGAGGAGAAAGTGGGGAAAAGCCTTGAAGATATGGGCACAGGGGAAAAATTCCTGAATAGAACAGTAATGGCTTGTGCTGTAAGATCGAGAATTGACAAGTGGGACCTCATGAAACTACAAAGCTTCTGCAAGGCTAAAGACACCATCAATAAGACAAAAAAACCACCAACAGATTGGGAAAGGATCTTCACCTATCCTAAATCAGATAAGGGACTAATATCCAATATATATAAAGAACTCAAGAAGGTGGACTCCAGAAAGTCAAATAACCCCATTAAAAAATGGGGCTCAGAACTGAACAAAGAATTCTCACCTGCGGAATACCGAATGGCAGAGAAGCACCTGAAAAAATGTTCAACATCCTTAATCATCAGGGAAATGCAAATCAAAACAACCCTGAGATTCCACCTCACACCAGTCAGAATGGCTAAGATCAAAAATTCAGGTGACAGCAGATGCTGGCGAGGATGTGGAGAAAGAGGAACACTCCTCCATTGTTGGTGGGATTGCAAGCTTGTACAACCACTCTGGAAATCAGTCTGGCGGTTCCTCAGAAAATTGGACATAGTACTACCGGAGGATCCAGCAATACCTCTCCTGGGCATATATCCAGAAGATGTCCCAACCGGTAAAAAGGACACATGCTCCACTATGTTCATAGCAGCCCTATTTATAATAGCCAGAAGCTGGAAAGAACCCAGATGTCCCTCAACAGAGGAATGGATACAGAAATTATGGTACATTTACACAATGGAGTACTACTCAGCTATTAAAAAGAATGAATTTATGAAATTCCTAGCCAAATGGATGGACCTGGAGGGCATCATCTTGAGTGAAGTAACACAATCACAAAAGAACTCACACAATATGTATTCATTGATAAGTGGATATTAGCCCAAAACTTAGGATACCCAAGATATAAGATACAATTTGATAAACGCATGAAACTCAAGAAGAATGAAGACCAAAGTGTGGACACTGTGCACCTTCTTAGAATTGGGAACAAAACACCCAGGGAAGGAGTTACAGAGACAAAGTTCGTAGCTGTGATGAAAGGATGGACCATTTAGAGACTGCTGTATCCAGGGATCCGTCCCATAATCAGCTTCTAAACGCTGACACCATTGCATACACTAGCAAGATTTTGCTGAAAGGACCCAAATATAGCTGTCTCTTGTGAGACGATGCCGGGGCCTAGCAAACACAGGAGTGGATGTTCACAGTCAGCTATTGGATGTATCACAGGGCTCCCAATGGAGAAGCTAGAGAAGGTACCCAAGGAGCTAAAGGGATCTGCAACCCTATTGTTGGAACAACATGATGTACTAACCAGAACCCTGGAGCTCTTGTCTCTAGCTGCATATGTATCGAAAGATGGCCTAGTCGGCCATCAATGGAAAGAGAGGCCCATTGGACTTGCAAACTTTATATGCCCCAATATAGGGGAATGCCAGGGCCAAAAGAATGGGAATGGGTGGGTAGGGAAGTGGGGGGCGCTATGGGGGACTTTTGGGATAGTATTGGAAATGTAATTGAGGAAAATATGTAATAAAAATATAAAAAATAAATAAATAAATAAATAAAAAAAAAGAAAGAAAACAAGATTTCACAGAGCCTAAAACACGGGAGGATAGAGGTAAGAAAAAACATCTCAGCTTGAATTAAAAAAAAAAAAAGACAAAATCACAGCAAACCACTGTTGTTAGATAACTTACCAGCCATCAAAACATATGCAGATATAAATCATAGTTCTCACATACAATGCTTGCAAAGGTTTAACGGGACCAAATCTCTCTCAAACAGTTGTTCATAGCATAACCTTAGTATGAATATTCTAGCAGCAACTTACCTGACAATATAACCAGGAGGACAAAATTGATCCAGTAATCTATTGCTTGATGTTTATTGTCAAAAATATTCAAAGGAAGGAGAAAAACAGTCTTCAAAATTGCTTCTGACATCTCAAACAGTGTACCAAAAAAAAAAAAATGCTAAAACAAACAAAACAATAATGGAACCCACCTAAATTCTATTATTCTATCAATAAATAGCCAGGAAGTAATGCAATCCCTTTATGAGACACTCAGACTAACAACCTTCAACCATATAAAACTGCAGCTTAAAACCTTGGGTAGCAGCACAGGAGGGGATTAAGTTTTCTGTCACCCAGAAATAACTATTAGTGTTAGCCAGGCATGGTGGAGCACATCTTTTACGCCAGCACGGAGGAGGCCGACACAGGTGGATCTCTGTGAATCTGAGGCCAGCCTCTTCAGCAGAGTGAATTCCAGGATAGCCAAGCTACCCACAGGGAAACCCTGTCTTAGAAAAAAAAAAACAACACACACACACACACACACAAAACCAACAACCAACCAAAAACCTGTTAGTGTTGATAGTACAGACTCTTGTATTTAAATAAGATAGAATTAGTTTGTGCCACAATGGTGACTGGAGGGTTGTGGGGTAGGCTACATGAGTGTACATAAGTCCATGTAGGTTCCTTCTTCCCCCTTTCCTGTCATCTCTGTTTTATCATTTGCATCTCTAAACAATGAACAGTTGTGTTCGGGGGAATTATCATTTCAGAATTGTTCAGTTGTGGTGGAAACAGGCAGCACAGTAAAGGCGTTTCACCAACACAATACAAAGAAAAATACAAAAATGATTAGCACAACCACTTAAAGTAATTCTAATATATTACATAGGCCATTATGAGTCCAGGTCCACATCTGGAATTTCTCGTTGGTTAGGTTACACAGTGAACTCTGCCACCATCCCTGGAGATGTGCTCTATATTGCTGGGCAGCCTCGATACAATCACACCGGCCAGGTTGTCATCTACAAGATGGAGGATGGGGACGTCAACATTCTGCAGACACTCAGTGGAGAGCAGGTAAACAGGACATGAGTCATTCTGTCATCTTTGCGTATTCTGGGTAACTTTCAACTAAAGGTGTTGGGCTTTTTTGTTTTTGTTTTTAAACCCAAATATTCAAAATCCATTGTGAAGAAGGCTATTTGATCCTTTGGAGGAGTGTGAAGTGGCAGCATCTTTGATGGCATAAGCATTTCTTCTGGCAGGAGGCAGAGGCAGATAAGGATAGCTAACAGATGTCTCATGGAGTTATGTTCAATATATATAAGAAATGTTAAGGTCTAAAACATCAAGAAGCGTAAAAGTGCCAACTGTGTTGGTGGTGCATTCAGAAAATAGAAGTTTTGGGTTAGGATTGGTTCAGGAAGGTCACATGAGATGAGCATTGCTGACTTGAAAAGGAGAGGAAGGATGTAGACAAGAAGTTCTTCAGTCTTTGAAAGACTAAACTGGGTCAAATTTGAAATACCCATCTCAAAACACCAGATCTGGCTGTAAGGAATGAGAAATTGTATGCACCATGTAAAACTGGAAAATTCTTTAAAATACCCTTAAATATTTAAAATTAGTTACGGAACTATACACACAATAGTCAAATGTCAATACGTATAGTGTTTTAGACTGAAAAATGTCTAACTATGCTATTCTGCAGTTAGTTTTGAATAGTAAATAGATTTTTGTCTATTTTCCCCCTTAGTTTCATGGGTTTCCCAAGCATGCCACAGTGAGAATTCATTAACTTCATCCCACCATCTGCAAGGATGTGGTAGGCAGGATCTGCTCAGGTTTTGGTAGGCAAGGCTGAGTGAGGTCTTCCTCCTCTGTGGGAATCCTGGATGCAGCCATTCTAACCTGTAGCCCAGGTATCAGGAGAGTCAGACTGGTCTACAGGCAGCCCTGTTGCTACAGGCTTGGGCCCTAGAGGACCAGTGTCCTTTATGATAGCACAGCCATAACTCACAGGGGCTCGGCAAAGAGCCACCACAGTCTGAGAAGCCCCATTAAGTACACAGAGTTCATTTCTAACTCCACCCAGTTAGAATGTCACATTCTAATTGAAGTTCTTTTCACCTACATCAGCATCACTCAGCAGCTCTGGGAGACTCTCCTCAGCGGACTCCAGGGGAATCTCAGAGGGGTCAGAGGTAGTCTCTCATATTCAGGTCAAAGCATTCTTATTAATTTAGCCGTATGTACTAACTTGTATTTACTAAACTCATTGTATCTCATAAACTCATCAACAATAAAATAGACCACTGGTAGAGCTCAAATGTGACATACAAAGAACCTAAAATGGTTAATTAATATTATGAAATTGAAAGAGAAGAGGTAAAAGAGATGGGAGTCAATGAGTGTAAGAGAAGCAGAATAGGAAAAAAAATGATATCCTGTTGTTGACAACTCAAGTCTGTTAGCATTCTGAAGACGTCTGTGAGCATAGGGGAATGTAAAACATGTGAACATTTTTATGCAAGTAAAAGAGAATGCAGATCATTTGCTTTAAAGCAATAACTTCTTTGAGACTGTTGAGATTCTGAAGAGAAAAAAAGACAATAAAATAAAATAAAATAAAAAAGGTTGCTCCAGGTTTAGAAGTTCAATCGTTCATGAAGTTGTGGTGATTTAAGAACATTATTATACTTCGACCTGTTCCCTGTGACAACACAAATTCTAATGACAGAAGCTGCTGGGGCTGAGATTGAAGAAGAGGGAAACTGGACGGGGGCAGCTCATGAGCTCACACTCAGCTCCAGAATACCACTGACACTAGGGATGGATGTCCAGCGGAGCGAGGACGCACAGAGTCATTTATTATTGTTATTATTATTATCATCATTATTAACTAGTTTAAATTTAAAAAGAAAATTGTAAGCCTTTCAAATGTCTGTGAAATGGTACCTTAGAGAATCACTGAAAGAACATTAAAAAAAAAAAATCCCTCCTCACATTTATGTCCAGCTTGGAGCCAAGAGCCAAGAGACAACCAGTGTGCAGTAGCAAAGTAGTGAGAGCATGGCAGAAGTATCTTCATCAAGACGAGGAGAACGCAAAGAAAGCACGGGTCTGCCCTTTGGGACAGGACATTGTTAAGGTGGTGAGAGGAGAGAAAGAGGCTCTCAGAGATAGAAAACTAGTGCTGTCTATGGTGAGCATGGTAGCTTAGACCTCTAATCCTAGTGGTCTGAGGTTGAGACAGGAGACTTGCCACAAGTCCAAGAACAGCCTGGGTTACAGAGGAAGACCTTGTCTCAATCCCTCACAGGCCACCAAAAAAAGTTATATGTGGCACAGATGCAGAATTATACACGCAGAGACAAAAATACACTTACACAGGAATATCTGTAAGAGAAACATGAAGAATGTGAAGTATTCAATGCAGGCCAAGACGTGAAAAGAGCTTTAAACATTTAGATAGTGTGATGCCAATTCTTTGCTAAAAGAAGTCATTTTCTTAGAAATGCTGTTCAAGAGGATCGCCCATGCAATCTTTTCCTATTTTTCTATCCCTCGTAGCTGTTGAACCACAACATAGTCACTTCAGAGTAAGCACTCTTTAGAGACCAAGATGCAGTATACTCTGCACTTTTGCAGAAGGACTTAGCTAGTTCCACGCATTTATTGCACCTTCCCACGTTACCGTATTTACACACTGATGACACCAGAATACCTCTGACAATCTCTTCTTTTTCACTGTAGTACTGGTCTGATGTGTGGAAAAGCAAAGACAGTAGCAATAGACGTAAAGGTAGTCATGTCTCTAACGTCTAGACTAAAATCTTTCGCCCTTTGTCCTTCTCAGAGTCAGGACCCTTCATCCTTCATCCTAGAGGAAACTTGGTTTGCACAATTATTTTTATAAGACACCAGCTTTGCCTTTGACACCAGCTCTCACGATCTCTTCTAGACCAGGATGATGACTAGACCCGCAGACTTCCGCTTCCGGGTGAGCTTCGGAGATCTCATGCCCGCTTGTTGTTTTGTATTCTAGATCGGATCCTACTTTGGTAGCGTCTTAACCACAATTGACATTGACAAAGATTCTTACACTGATCTGCTTCTCGTCGGGGCTCCCATGTTTATGGGGACAGAGAAAGAGGAACAGGGCAAGGTGTACGTGTACACTGTGAATCAGGTAATGACATCTGAGGTTGGTGAATCGAGAAAATGCCTTCCTTCCCCCAGTTCCACTAATGCTGCTCGAATGCATTGTGGGTAGAAAAAAAAAAAAAAAAAAGATCTAAGAAGTTTTGCTAGGCCCATTCGATTTCACAGTTTCAAAAGAAACATTTAGAATCCAAGTTAACTACTTTCAGACCTTAATTCTGTTTTGCTTCAACATATGAAATATGTTTTTTTTGTTTCTGTTCTTACTATAGAGTTTTGTTCTTTTTATTTTACCAGAATATGAAAGATAAGTAACAGAAATGCAAATAATGCTCATGTGGTAAATATTCTACTCATAACCTATTTATGAACTCCAGCCTGCATAGGTTGAGGAGCATCCATGGTTACCATGGCAAGAGTCAGAATCAACTTAGTAGCAGTGATACCAGGTCCTTCCTGGGAGACACAGTGGGTTTTGAAACTGGTAGCCAGGTGGAGAGAGATTTGTATTTCAGTCCTAATTTTAGACATCATTTGCTGTGTGAAGTAATTTTTACCTTACTAATTAAAAGGATAGTTGCAATTTACAGACAGGTCAGTGGCCAGGTTTGTGTTGTGTTTCTGTTTGCTTGTTTGTTTTGGTTTAATTTTTTTCTTGTATAGTAATTATTTTAAATCATAGACTGCATACCTTTCATCCTATCTTTTCCTTGGCTTTCTCCTGTGTGATTATTTGAGGAAAGAAACTGTGTTGTTTCTCTCTCTCTCTCTCTCTCTCTCTCTCTCTCTCTCTCTCTCTCTTCTCCAAGAAAAATATGTTCTCTCTTAGCAGTGTCTGTTTTCCTCCACTCCAGGCAGCCTTTGCTGTTTCAACAGAGTAAATTTTGTCATTCTCTTAGGTAGAGAATGAACAAAGAGTCTTAGCCAAGAAGCATGCTGTAGTGAAGCAGGGCCCCGGGCACACAATGGAGGACTTAATTTTTGCTTCTTTAGTAAGTCAGAAAACATGCAACTAATTATATCCATAGCTTCATCAAGAAGAGTCTGTTGGAATTCTCAGCATGTCTACTTCCCGAGGTTCCTTTGGCATTCCCACTTTTTTTTTTTTTCATATATCTTACAGGTCTGCTGTTGGTATGCAAATGGTTACTTCATAAGGTTGGCTAGACGTGCACTTAAAAAACAAACCTACGCCGCCCCGTAGCAGTGTGAGAAACTTTTAAGTATTCTGTTTATCTTCTCTCTAGACGAGGTTTGAATATCAAATGAGCCTGGAACCAATTAAGCAGACCTGCTGTTCATCCCTGAAGGATAATTCATGCACAAAAGAAAACAAGAATGAGCCCTGTGGGGCCCGTTTTGGAACAGCAGTTGCTGCTGTAAAAGACCTCAACGTGGATGGCTTTAATGACGTCGTGATTGGAGCTCCCCTGGAAGACGACCACGCAGGAGCTGTGTACATTTATCATGGCAGTGGCAAGACCATAAGGAAAGAGTATGCACAAGTAAGACACCAAGATTTCTTGAGGGCCTCAGCCTTCCATGCCAAGTGGGCTCACCTGTCTTACTCTTTAAAGCTTATAATTTACTTTTTAAATCTATTCTGACTCCTTTGGGAAACTACTTATGATTTTTTTCCTGTGTCTGTTCTTAGAAGACTTAGCTCGCAGTTAGACTCTTCTCTAGCTTCTTTTCTGTGACTATTAGTCTGCCTTCTTGGACCATATCACATGAAGGGGTAAAATAATAGTAAACAACGCCTGGTAATGGGGTGAGTTGACATCTACAGTGCTTTTAATCCTAAAGAGTAATAGGGTGATAATAGTGTGATTTAGTGTATAAAGGAGATTGTGGGTTTTTGTAGTCAGTGTCCATATTGTTTTTAAGCAAAATTACATTAAATTTATAATTATGAATTAATATTATGTATTTTCATCAAATGAATATGGGTTTCTGGGGCTTATGATTTTTTTCTCAAGTAATACTTCTTGGAAACATGTGAATTGTTAATTTGACCTGCCCAAGATTTCTTTTGTTCTTGTTTTAAATTTATTGGCATTTAGCAGTTCCACATTCATTGAACTAATCTATAAATTTAACTTCTTAGAACATGAGAAAAATATTCATTCACATAAATATTTACTGCACCATAAACACAAGAGAGTTTAGAGAAGTCATAGTGGAGAGTTTTTAAATAATCATAAGCAATGAGCTATTATGAATAAATATCTTAGATTTCAACACTTGCCTCAACACTCTCTAGTATCTAAACCATGAAGAGAGTACAGACATTAGCTTTTCCTTTTGAGATTTCAGTAGTCTCTTTTATTTCTGTAGTCAACAGAACTCTTAAAGCCTGTTCATGTAAAATTTTGTAATGACATTAATAGTGAACAAAATAGAAGGCTTCTATAAGTCACAACACTCCTGTCTGTTTGACAGATGATCTGTTTCTGTTAAAAGTCTTTGTAGGATTATAAACTTAACTGATGGCAGGAGAATTAGCCATTGGAGCATTAGTGAACCAGAAAGGGCACACAGAGAGGTTCCTTATATTTTGTTGCTTTGTTCTTCTAGTATGAATCCTGCACATTTAATAAATAGCATTTGAAGCAAAGAAAGATTTTTAATTGATTAGTGGAATTAATTGTCATAAGTGATGCAGTTTTTAACGTAGTGGGAAGTCAAGATGCGGTTCTAAATGAAATGAACAAGACAGTGTTGGAGTTAGGTTGTTTTCTTAGAGGGGTGTGCTTTGCCAGGGACAGATGCAGAGGCAATTCTCCATTTCCAGAAATGCAGCACGGCGCAGCACCAAGCAGCATCACCTCCATCAGGGCTAACTAGGCTCATATCTTCCGGTTTGCCTGCTGAAATATTATGGGGTGTTAGTCAAGGGGACACAGAATGCTTGCATGTCGCTTTTCCCTTATTTGACTTCTTCCTCTGTGTCACTTAAAAGGCATCAAGGAGGCAGAGAATACCCAGAGCTTAGGAAGGGTCTGTTAGTCCTGTCTCCTTGCCAGCAGGTTCTATAGGATATAATCTGCTCAGACAAACAGTAAGCTACGGAGCACAAAAAGATCACTTTCCATGTAAGGTGAAGTATGCAGGTGAGCTTTCAAGAACTCCAGCTTTACTATGCCTTCTTACATTAAGGCTGCCTTCAATGTGAGTGGAGATGGATCTTTTAGGACAATGGTTTGAACTGTCCTATGAAATCATCTGTTCTTCTTGCATCTATGGGATGTTTTCCAAGTTTCCAGTACTTTATGCATATCTGCTTATTAGAGTTAAAAATGGAGCAGAAATAGAGCCTGTTATTCAGATTTCTCTTGAGCATTAGACATTACATATTTGTCAATATATTATACTGACATTTTATATATATATATATATATATATATATATATATATATATATATGCCTCTGTGTGTGTGTGTGTTTCCACTGACGGCCCTCTCAGTTCCCAGATCTTCTCTTTTCGCTTTATTCACTAATCCAAATTCTCAGATTCATTCAGAACTATTTTGAGTGAATTTTTCTGACATTCAACCTGTCTGTTGGGATTTTTCACAGCGCATTCCCTCAGGTGGGGATGGCAAGACGCTGAAATTTTTTGGCCAGTCTATCCACGGAGAGATGGATTTGAATGGCGATGGTCTGACTGACGTGACCATTGGAGGCCTTGGAGGAGCTGCCCTCTTCTGGTATGTATGTTAGGACATCTGCTTAAACTGGCACGATTCTCCATATAATTCCAGACCACACAATATGATTAGAACCCTTGACATATTAAATATCTATTTCCTCTCATAAAGTCCTGGCAAGATGCAAGTAATTCAATAGATTGAGGCATCAGTGAATCTTAAGAACAAAGAAGCTGGATAGGAATGGATAGAATGAAGTCTTCCTTTGGTTCTCAATTATGTACATGCAACTAAAACAGGTATTCTCTTTTGCATGGGTGGTATCTTTAGAAGATATGCAGAAATAAGAAAATATTCCTCTGAGTTGTGTTTAAGTTTTTAGAGATAATTTATTTTGTTAGTTTACCTGAACCACAAAAATGAATCTATGCCCTTTCATGGTCCAGGTCATAAGGACCAAGGCTTTGGCACTTGTGGAGGAGCAGTTGCAACAGGATACAGAAGGCAGACAGATGAGCAGGCACAACCAACGAGCAGATAGCAAGAGCGCAGTGATATGGAACAGCCACCCATACATCCATAAAGATACAGTTGGGAAAGACAGAGTGAGTAGGGTAGACATTAGTCAAAGCACTGTCCTACCTGGAGAATCCATATTGCCCAAAAGGAAACTAGATATGCCCAACATTGCTGGTGGGGAGTAAACTATCTAAAACTCACCAAGTGTGTGTCAAAAAGCATTTCAAAATCGTGGGATTGCCTTGCTTTTAAAGCATTTGGCTTCCCAAAACAGTTTAAAGGAGTAACGCAGAAATAAATATCCCTTTAAAAGTACGATCTTTAGGCCCACCAGAGCACTGTGTGCAATAACCATTTTCTAATATAACGAGAGGAGCTGGGGAGATGGCTCAGGCGGTAAGGCTTGCCCCACCGCATGAGGGCCCCAGTGTGGATTCCTTCCACTGTCAACGAAAGAAAAAGCTCTCACTTCAGAGGAGTTAAAGACTTATTTTGATTTATTTTGAAACAAATATGAGTCTTGGGAATTCAAGTCATTTAACTCTCCCCTAACAGAATGGGTTTCCATGTGGAAGCAGTTTTGTGGAATTTTACAGTAAGAGAACAAAGTCATAAATCCAGGTATCTCAGACTGGCAATTACAGCAAAGTGGAGAATCTCCCCTGTAGGCCTCAGATACCATCTGAGGACATGCTTAGCTTTTAGGTAGGCTTGAAGCTACCGGACCTCTTAGTTAGTAGATTCCCAAAATCTTTTAGTTACAGAACATGAGCTATGAAGCAGAGTTGAGCTAAAACTAGGCCAAATTAAGGTAATCAGGCTGTGGACTTGTAGGATGGCAGCTTTTCCACACCAGAGCAGCTCCCGTCAGTCAGTCTCTGCAGATACAGCTTCTTTCCAGGGACTCTCACTCACACCGCCCACGTTAAAGAAGGCGTGACAACATGCACCTGGTACCCCGGGCAGGAGAGGTGGGCAAACAAGAAGCCCTCTGTTCACAGGCCAAGCAGCCTAGCTGAATCAGTGACCTCTCCATCCAAAGAAAGACTGTCTTCAGACACAGAGCAACTGAAATTGATGAAGGAAGATCCTAACATCAACCGCTGCTCTCTGCGTGCATATGCGTACACACAAGGAGTGGGAAAAAAAAAAAACCAGAAAAGAAATGTAAAAAAAATAAATAAATACAACAATGATGTGTGCGTTTGCTGATATAGCAGACCGCCATTAAACTGTAAAGCTGGACGCTTTGGACAGTGGATGGTTCACACCCTAGGCACACAACGGGAACATTAAAGGTTTGATCATGCTACTTGAGACAGTACATAATTGAAAACATGATTGTTTTCTTCCTGGAGTGTTAAAGTAACTTGGAAGTTACGTGAAACAGCACACACTCTCAGTGTTTCAAACATCATTCTTCTCCCAAGAAACAAAAGCAAGGCCGTATCACCAAGAACAGAGAAGTGTTATAGTTTTAGGGAAAGCCGGGGGGTGGGGGGGTTGGGGGGGGAGGTGCTGGAGGGACAACTAGTTTTCTAGATGCCTTTGAACCATTTCCTCATTGGAAACTTAACTCACAGATCCCCCAAATACCATTTTGATTCCGAGCTCGCACCCGGCCACTTGGTCCAAGTCTTCTGTCTTTGAACTAAACATCTGAGATGGCTCTAAACAGCAGGGGTCTCCTAGGACATGAGATAAAATCTTTTCTCCGTCAAACAATCATTACAGAACAATAGTCATGAAAGCACATATAATATACAAAGCAGAGTGTCCTCTGATGCACCCACATTACCCTAGCAAGTTAAATGCAACAATGTGCGAGTAATCCCATTGTTTATGTGTTTGCAGGGCCAGAGATGTGGCTGTAGTTAAAGTGACCATGAATTTTGAACCCAACAAAGTGAATATTCAAAAGAAAAACTGCCGTGTGGAGGGCAAAGAAACAGTATGCATAAATGCTACAATGTGTTTTCATGTGAAATTGAAGTCTAAAGAAGACTCAGTTTACGAGGCTGGTAAGCATTATGGTTGTCGCGTGCACTTTGGGGCAGCGGAGACTTCATTGGCTCCAGGATGATGGCCTCTCCCAAGCATAATAAACTGCTCATGACATTTGCCCAGTGAGTGTGTCCACCCTTGAAACCACTCCTGCTCTAGGAGGAACAATAGTGGGAGCCTAGTCAACTCTGCAGCAGAAAATAGATATTTGAACACAATGATCTCAAAATTCCATGTTTTCCTGTGCTTCCCCATATGTTTATAAACACTCACAGATAGCATTTAAAAAAGAATCATTTCCCTTCTACTGCCCCCTCCTGGGAAAGGCTGGTATTATAGATGACTTGATGATTTCAAATGACAAACACCCCTCCCTGCCCCACCACCTCCCCAGCCTCAGCCCTGATCCCAATGTTCTTTTCCCACTGAGATCAGACTTCTATTTTTAGCCACATATGGGGGGTTATAGTTCGGTGGCGGGGGGTGGCGGTGGCGCTGGATGTATTGTGTCAACCTGTGTGTCCCCTCTGCCTGGTGTTCTGAGCTTTCTAAGACAGTCTTCATTGATGTTGAAATACGTTGGGGTCAAACTGTGAGGGCCATTGGCTACAGAAGAGTGGTTTACTCCACAAACAAAATACAAAGGCAATAAGGAAACTCACTAATCATTAAGATTAAATTGTCTTAAGTTTCTCTGGTTGTGCCTCTCTGATAGTCTTTTGACTCAAAGGCAAATGAAATGCAGAGATAGCCATAAAGCCTTAGGCTTTCGTATGCAACACTATTTTATATTTTTTAATAAAGCACTTAAAGGAGATTTGTTGTCCTCTTATAAAGAAAAAGGACTCACTCACATTCTTTACTGTGGCTTGCTTATTTTATGGACTTTCCTAGTGTTTTGGGCATAATCTAATTGACGCATTTCCTACAAGATGGTAAAAAATGGTCATTGTTTATTTTCTTTTCTATTGAAATTAATTTGAAGTCAATCAGTATTCCAGGCAGTTTTCCAGTATCTCTAAACTATAAAAATTATTTAAAACAAAAATTGAGTAAATGAAGACTTAGTTAATAAATCAGAGTTCACATGTATGTCTATGTGAGTGTGCGTGTGCATAAATATATTACACATAATTATAACGTAAATGTTGAGTGCATGGTTAAGTCTGAGAGCCATTCTATAGACTCCCTTGAGGTTATGCCCATGAGAGCTTCTATCTCTTTATGGTAGCAATGTAGGTCTTCTTTGTGTAGGATCTCCTAGTAACTCACTTGCTCGAGCTTTTGCTAGCTAGTTTGACACAGTAGATCAGGTGAGTGTCTATCAGTTTTCCTTTCCTCTTCGTAGATCTGCAGTACCGTGTCACCCTTGATTCGCTGAGGCAGATATCACGGAGCTTTTTTTCTGGAACTCAGGAAAGGAGGATTCAAAGAAACATCACCGTTCGAGAATCAGAATGCATCAGGCACTCCTTCTACATGTTGGCAAGTAAATCCTGTGTTACAGCTGCCTTCCGCCAATGTGCAAGTGTCACGTGCACGCTGCCTTCCGCTGACGTGCGAGTGTAGTGTGCACGCATGGGAAGTCGTCCCTTCTCTTTGGTTATTAAGAACAAGAACCAAGAACCGATGAGTTAGGACTTGTATAAAATTTGATGAGCATCAGACACATTTGGCTGCAGGCTGCTGACGGTGACTGCAGCCTTGTGTACAAGGTCAGCATGTCTGCTCTGTCCAAGGACCAATGACAAAAGAAATCGCCTAGTTTCAAATGTTACAAGATCTCTTTGCCTTATATTGGCTATTTTACCATTTTGTCTGGAGCTGAATGGGTTACAGCTTGTATCCCTGCGTCCCTGAGTTCTGTACTACTGGGGGAGGGGGGAGAATTCATTTAGTCTCAGAGGATCAGAATAAACTAAAAATTGTCATAGGGTTACTGAGGCAGTTCACAGCAGTATGTATGTATAAAGATCATTGTTTTTGACATGACAGGTTATGGTTCTTACTGAAATGGAATATACTAATCACATTCCCATCGTTTCCATATTATCATGCACTGGAAAATTCCATAGGTTTAGATATACATGAGTGAAGTACTCATCTGCAGAGTTTGCCCTTCTTAAAGTGAGCCACTTTCCCAGAAGTATTGGAAACTGATGACTGGCACCAGGTCTCAAGAGAATCAACGTTTTTGCCACATAGCTTAGGTGGTATATCCAGGCAGGGGAGATATCAGGTCCCTCTTGGGAGCTCGAGAGAGTTCCCTGTCATAGTCTAGTGCCTCCACTTTCCCTATAACCCTTGTCAAACAGGTATACCTGTCAAACATGGCATACCACTTCAGTGCAGCAAGGGCTGGCTGAAGGATGATGTCAGGTTAGGTTCACGATGAGAATGTTCCGGTATGCCACAGCGGCAGAGGGATGCCACAACAGAGTCATAGCATCCAGTGAATATGACAGCAGTGACAAGTGTTGTTTCACCTTGTAGGATAAGCATGACTTTCAGGACTCCGTGAGAGTGACTTTGGATTTTAATCTCACTGATCCAGAAAATGGGCCCGTGCTCGATGACGCTCTGCCAAACTCAGTCCATGAACATGTAAGATGAATTTACAATGTCTCTTTTTGAATGTATTAGGGAAACTAAAATCACACAGACACATAATTTAATCTAATTGTGTGAGAGAGAGAAAGAAGAGAGAGAGAGAGAGAGAGAGAGAGAGAAGAGACAGAGAGAGAATCAGATCACTCTAGACTTCTTTGGCCCCTCTAACTTCCTCTTACTTGGGTTTAAGGAAGACTGTAAATGAACAACTGAAAAGGTGTTTATCCTAACAAGCACTAAGTTATGAGTCATAGTTTAAGGATAACGGATGTGCTTAGACTGGACCACATACCTGGGTATAACTAACCACTAGTCAGCAGTTCCTGAGATGCAGAGGCCTGTGATATAAAGCTTGTGTCTCAGTTACTGTCCTATTGCTGTGAAGAGACATCATGACCAAGGTGACTCTTATAAAAGAAAGCATTTAATTGAGGACTCTCTTAAAGTGTTCAAGGGTTAGTCCATGATCATCATGGTGGGAAACAGACAGGCCTGATACTAGAGTGCTTCATCCCTGTGCAGGGAGCAGTCGGGGAGTGGGGGGAGAGGAGGGAGGGAGAAGGAAGAGGGGGAGGGGGAGGGAGAGGGGAAAAAGATGGGGAGGGGGAAGAGGAGGGAGAGAGGAGACAGACAGACAGTCAGTCACTGGCTTGGCTTGGGCTTTTGGAACCTCAGAGCCCACCCCAAGTGACAAAAACTTCCTCCAGCAAGGCCACACATACTTCAACAAGGCCACACCTCCTGATCTGTCACAAACAGTTCCTCTAACTGAGGAGCAGAGATTGAATAGTGGGAGCCTATGGGAGCCCTTCTCACTCAAGCCAGCACAGCTTGTAACATGAAGGAGCAGAGCAGCACGCATGCCTCCTGTGGGCACAACATTATCCCAAGAACAAAAGAGAGAAGGGACTAAACTGGGCTGCTCTGTTCCCAAACTCACATTCACCAACACCTATCTGAGAGTGAGTGAGGGGGCAGAGAGGAAGGGGCACCACAATGACAGCCACAGTGGAGAAGAACTATAGGGGCACAGAGCCCAGTGTTCTCATTCGTCCATCTGCCCATATCCCCACAGCCTTCCAAATATACCTATCATCTTACACGAACCAAACATGGAGCACGGTCTCACCTAGGAATCGGGCCTTCGGCAGTAATTAAATGCTGTGGGTGCTGTGAAGAATTCTAGATTTTGCAGTATGTTCTATCTAGTCTGGGGAGTCAGAGAAAGCCGCACGTGGTTGTGACTCTTGAGTCGAGCCCTGCAAGAATGGATGACTTTGCGCCCTGTCTACAGTGCGGGTGGGTGATGGTGCCTGCCAAGATGCTAAGCCATTGAAGAACCACACAAACCCAGCCCTGCAGTTGAAACCGCTGATTCAGCATTGTGGCCAGACTCAGAAGACCAGAGTGAGATCTTCGGGGACTGGTGCCACTACCCAGACTATAAACGTTCTAAAGGACAATGTGGTGCTGTCGACTTCACTTAGCTCAGTGGGCACCAGACAGATGCTGTCTTAAAGACTACATCTGCCACAAGAGGATAAATAACTGAAGGAAACACAGGTGCTAGATGCCAGTGCAAGGGGCTTCTTTAACGTATAGAAGGGATGGAGAGGTGACAGGGAACTTGGAAGATACGGAGAATAGGCAAGGAAGGGTATGTGTGACGAGAGACTGAGTAAGGGGAGGGTGGAATTTAAAAAGAACCGAGTGAAGCTTCCAGATACATGGCTAGATCATTTCCCTGACTCTTGGCAGCCTTCCTCTACACCTCATTATTTTTACTAGGAAATCATAGAAATGCAGGGGTGTAGACTTAGAGCTTGAGTCCTTGGCTTGAGCTTTCGAAGCTGCCCTTCATTGGGAAGCAGATACTAGTGTAGCACATCTGTGAGAACTACCTCCTTTAAAGGACTTGGAAATTAAGACGACACGTTGACATTTATTCTTTCCCCCCCCATAAAGCCAGCAGTAAATGTAACATCCCTTAAGGTCTCACCAGTGCAGTCAATTTCCCCATTGAGCTGTCTCTCTTGCTCGGATGCCATAGCATTTCTGTTACACAAATTACTCGGTAGCTTTCAGTGAAGTTTACCTGAGCTATGAATACCACGTTCCCGTGTACTCTTGCAGATTCCTTTTGCCAAAGACTGTGGGAACAAGGAAAGATGCGTTTCAGACCTCACCCTGGATGTGTCCACAACAGAAAAGAACCTGTTGATTGTCAGATCCCAGAATGACAAGTTCAATCTCAGCCTCACCGTCAAAAACAAGGGAGACAGTGCGTACAACACCAGGACAGTGGTTCAGTATTCTCCAAATCTGATTTTTTCAGGAATTGAGGTAAACATAGTGTTTCTCGTTCATTCTCTTAATGACTATTTATTGAACCTGTTTTTCTGTGCTTCCGAGCTAATTAATTTCATAACATTGATTTGAGTAGAGTAGAGAGCTGTTTTGTTAATATTAGGATACACAAATGGTTGTAGTTGCAAGTTTGTAAAATATTTAAAAACGTTTGTTATTTTACTTTATGCATAGCAGTATTATACCTATAGGCCAAAAGAGGACATTGGATGCATGGACTAGAGTTACAGACCATTGTGAGCAGCCACATGGGTGCTTGGAAATGAACTCGATTCTTCTGGAAGAACAATCTAGAGCGGCCAGTGCCCTTAACCACTGGGCCATCTCTCCAGCCCACACCCCCACCAAGCTTTGGATTTTTTTAAGCTTTTTTTTTTTTTCTTTAGAGAGGCAGGTCTCTTCTCAGACTTTGTATTTTAAGAAAGATAGCTGATAGTACAAAATTTGGTGTTTCACAGAGTCATCAAGCCACTGAAATTAAGATTCAGCCAGGAAAAAAAAAAATAAAGCTAAAACCCATTAACAGAAACACAGAGAGGAGTTTATGTGATGAAAGTCTCCACTGAGAAAATCAAGACACTATTCCTTTCCTTCCTATGAAAAAATCTTTAGCCCAAGATTGCTGTTAGGAAAGGTGTATTATTTATTTATAATAAAAGGATTCTATTTGGCAATAACATCTGTATATCAGACATTTTATTAATTTGACCATAATCCCCTGCATAGAATGCTGGATCATTTGTCAACATTTTCAGATTTGAACTTAGCTTTTGATTCTGATTCCCAAATGTATCCCCCAAGTTAAAATCCTGTATATATTTATATGAATAAATTTGAAGTATTTTGATTCACGCTAAAATCAATAATGCTTATATGAATATTTGTATCTATACTAAAAACTAACACCTTTGGGTGCAGGAATATAGTTACATTATAGTTACATTATATGCTTATTATGTGTGAGACACTGGGTAAAATATCACACACACACACACACACACACACACTGATACATAGTATTAAAGCATTGTTGTCTAGTTTCCATAAATTTAAATTGTTACTGTTAATTCACTCTATTTGTTCCGATATCATTTGGACACATGCTAACAAAGATAGACCCATATAAGGATCATTTGTTACTATAACACATTTTATTTCAGAATATTATGAATATGAAATAATTGTAGAAATGCAAAATGTAAGAGTAATGCGGAGAGACATTAATTTTCACCCGAATTGTCTCTGGAAAGGAAACTATGCTAAATGGCACTGCCTGTATTCTCTCCTGCTGGCTTTCTGGACTTGTCAGAGGGGCAGGAATACCCATAGCTCATGGCTGGTAATTCAAGGAGGTCCTTGTCCTAGTGTTGGAGCCTCTCTTGACTTGTATTATGTGCTCCGTGGAATCAGGAGGTGAGTCCTAATGGCTACAGGTTACAGCCTCGTTCTTGTCGAGGACTCCAGACTCCTGGTTCCATGTGATGCTCTGCTGGTGCCCATGTGAGGGTTAGCATCCACCACTGCAGCTTCCAGAGCATGGTGTTGTCAGTGCTCCTCCCCCGATCCACCCCCCCACCCCAAGTCTATTCCTGCAGGTCGAGTGTGCTTTGTCCCAAGAGCGCCCTCTAGTGTTGATTTCAGATGTCAGTGAATTATGGAGTAGGCAGTCCCCAGGCGCTGTGACTCTTAAGAGTCTTAGCATAGTTCCTAATGGCATAGCTAGGGAAATTCTAAAAAGATGAATTTAAATATTTCGCCTGCAGTTCTTTTCTGAATCTGTTTCTTTTTTCATTTTAGGAGATCCAAAAAGATAGCTGCGAATCCAATCAAAATATCACGTGTAGAGTTGGATATCCTTTCCTGAGGACAGGAGACGTGGTGAGGAGCAGTCGTTGCCAATGAGAAGTGATGTGCTCAGAGTGAACCCTAAGGCAGTGGTTCTCAACCTCCCTAATACTGTGACATTTTCATACAGTTCTTTATGTTGTGGTGACCCCCTGTCACAAAAGTCTTCTTTGTTGCTACTTCATAACTGTAATTTCACTACCGTTATGAATTTAATGTAAATATCTGATATGCAGGATATCATAGGATAACCCTATGAAAGGGTTATTTGACCCCCAGAGGGGTCTCAACCCAAGGGTTGAGAACTGCTGCTGTTAGGGGTAATTTATGATGATAAACACTGAATACAAAGTGCTTCCAGCCTATATTTGCTACTTTTGCCTCTCTCTCTAAAAATCTGAAGATTGGAATTTAATCCCCAATATGATAGCATTAGGAAGTGGTGCCTTTGGGACTTGTAGCTTCATAAAAGGGGCTCAAGGGGGTTTCTTTATTCCATCTATCATACAATGCACAGTGTCTCCAGAGAGAAGGAGACCATAACACTCAGACTCCAGAGCTGTCAGGAGGAGCCCTCCGCTGTTTCTGGATTCCATGAATTAACAGTCTTAAGTTATTTTGTTAGAGAACCTCAGGAAGACAAGACATAGTCAAAAGCTAAGTGACTTGTATGTCACATTCCTGCTGGTAGTAAATGACAGCTCTGATTTGTTGTTGTTGTTGTTTGTTGTTTGTTTGTTTGTTTGTTGTTATTGTTCTGGTGGATGCGTAGCAATATTTTACTGTAAGTTGAATTTGTATTTCCCCAACAGCAAGAAGTGATGATGTTTTGAGTAACTTTTCACACATGCACATATGCACATATGCACACATGCACGCATGCACACATGTGTGAAACCACAGTCTTTGGAGAAATATATGCTACAATCCTTTTTAAAAATTAAGACAGGGTCTCACTTTGAGCCCAGGCTAGCCCTAAATTTAGGATATAGCCCATGATATCAAGTACTCCCAGCAATCCCCCTGCCTCTGCTTCCTAAGTGCTAGGATTCCAGGTGTGAGCTAGGAATTCCAGGATTATTCCACATCCCATTCTCTACCTGCATTTAAGTTAGGCTGTCGTTTGTACTATTATGTTGTAGGAGTTCTTCAAATAGCCTGTAAGACTTTTAGTGTCTTTCCAAGAATTTTATGATTTTTGTTCTTACATCTAGGTCTCTGATCTATGTGTAAAACTTCAAACTTATGTGTACTGAACAGAGCCCAACTCCCACTTGCATCTGAATATGCAGTTGTTCTGCACTATTTGAGGAAGGCACTGGAATGAAATAGTTCCTTCTCTTCCAGCAGTTCCTTTTGCTTGGGATAAAAGTTTAAAACAAAACAACTCTTAGGTTATACAAAGGGTGAATGGGAAGAATTTGTAGGCAATTTCAACTTAGGTTTCACATTTAGAATATTCTTGGGTTCTAGATCTAGACTCTCAGTTTAAGTATTTCAGGATCCTTTGAATATACAGTAAGCAGCTCCCTCAGGCATGCTTCTCTGCCAGAATCTTCCTGTAGACACAGAGACCTGGAGAATACCAAGACCCAAGTGTCTAGGCTAACTATGGGGGTTAAGGAGAGATAGGAAACTCTATCCAATATAGGGGAATGCCAGGGCCAAAAGAATGGGAATGGGTGGGTAGGGAAGTGGGGGGCGCTATGGGGGACTTTTGGGATAGCATTGGAAATGTAATTGAGGAAAATATGTAATAAAAATATTAAAAATTTAAAAAAAAAACCCAAAAAACCAAAAAAAAAAAAAAAAGGAAACTCTATCCAATAATGGGCCGCCATTCCTTTGGGGGTTGAATAGTCCTTTAATATGGGACACATATCAGATATCATGCCTATCAGATACTTACGTTACAATTCAAAACAGTAGCAAAATTAGAGTTATGAAGTAGCAATAAAAATAAACTTGGTTGGGGGGTCACCAGAATGTAAGGAAGTAGAGTAAAGGGTCACAGCATTAGGAAGGCTGAGAA
Source organism: Mus caroli (assembly GCF_978045245.1). Taxonomy (NCBI): domain Eukaryota; kingdom Metazoa; phylum Chordata; class Mammalia; order Rodentia; family Muridae; genus Mus; species Mus caroli. The sequence goes on from NW_028227270.1 coordinate 6,418,820, forward strand.
TCACTGCTGTACTGACTAGAGATCAGTACTCCAACGCAAGGGGGAAAAAACATCTTTCTTAAAAGAACTTTATGCCGTTTTTCAGTCTAAATTAAGATTATGTATGGGAGAGAAGAAAACAAACAATGTTTTCCATATGTGCTGTGTTACATGCCATGCTAATCTTGTGACCCTTAAGGTCCCTGCCACCCCATCTGTGAACAGCACCAATTGTTCACAAGCTGTGAATGCCACAGCTTTTCTATTTGACATTTAACATAAAGATATTATTTAAGTGGTTTCCATTAGGTATTTCTGGAAAGTTTTCCTGGCCCGAATTTTAAATATTTCGATTAGCACAACGTGAAATTAGTTTTGAGGCTGAGAAATGCAATTTCATAAGCGCTGTGATGAGATCATTGGACAAGAACCTGCAGATTATCTCTGATTTTTTTTTATTACACATTAGAGTAATTGTTGGCATCCATATCCAGCCCGCGCGTAGTCAGAGCTTCTCAAAAGAGAGCTGTCTGTGAGCGATGCTTGTACAGCAGCACTGCCTGTTGTTTCTTAATATTGCTTTACCTATGCAAAGTCTTACAAACAAAACTCAATGTTTTTTTCAAAATACCTGTTCAAAATAGCTGAGCCATTTTGCATTATCTTCTTACATTATCCTGTAGTGGTCCAAAAAAATATTATACTACCAAGTTAACAAATCAAATACATTTTCCTTGTTTTATTATGGTAGACTTTCTGAATTAAAGAGACTCTAATTATTAACCTGCCACAATTATGTTCATTGCTCTTACCTGGAAAGTTGTGGAAGTCAAATAAGTAGAATGGTTCTTCTTGACTTGTGGTTTGCACACGTGCTTTCTGTTACTATGACTTAGATAAGGCATTAAGTTCACTGTGGCATGTGTCTTGGTACGTTCAGACTGCTGGAAGAAGAGTTGTAAGGGAACAGCACATGGATGAGAAATTTATTGCTCACAGATATGGAAGCTGAAAAAATCCAAGATCAAGACAATGTCAGCCCCAGTGTCTGAAAAGGACACACTTTTTGGTTCAAAGATGTCTCCTTCCTGCATCCTCTGGGAACAGGAAAGGCAGCTCTCTGGTACCTCTTGCACAAAGGCATTAATCCAACTGGGGTGGATGCTCAAGACCTGTTATCTAACAAATGGACTGACCCTCTCATTTCGTAATATTAGTAAACTTGGGCATATAACCTTTGAATGAATAAAGCATTCATACCATAATAATATGCAAAGCATATTACATATTCACCTTTATAAGTGCATATGCATATCATATTTTATTGTATGTATTTATGATGAGGCTGTACGTTGTAAGCCAATGTTTCTTAAGTAATTTAATAATTTCTGTTTAAGTAGAGATTTTATATAAACTGTATTTTACTCAAAGTGGATGTATTCCTCATCTGTTACTTAAGATATCTATTTTCATTTCATAGGTTAACTTCAAAATAATATTCCAGTTTAATACATCACATCTCTCAGAAAATGCAATTATTCATTTAAGTGCAACAAGGTTGGTATATGTGTGTGAACATATATGTGTTTATGCATATCACATGCCTTTCATGTAAAATTTGGTTGTTTTGCTTCGTAGAGTCACTGGCAGCTTCTTGAAGCTTGTATAAGATCAGCAGAGATTAGCAGTCCACAAAAAATACCATGGGGGGTAATTAGCAAAAGTAGAAGAATTCTTATTCAAAACAAATAAAATCGTTGATAATATTAGCTGTAGACTATCTTGTAACTGCACATCACTTATATCTGCCAAACTGTATTTATAGTTGACAGGATCTTCTAATTTTAAGCATTTCCTAGCCACCTGTCAAGGTCAACTGAATAATCACACGGTCTTCAAATTTCATGGTACCCTTTTATACTTCAATAAATTTTATCTGAGTCATTCACAGCTTTTCAACAGCATCCCAGAACACATGCAAGAAAACAGGCCCTAAATCAACACGAGCAAAGTCCAGATGGGGAGAGACTGAGGCAGCAGGCCCAGGGCCTGCATGGGTCTGCACCAGGTCCTCAGTGGATTTACCTTGGCTTCTAGTTTAGCGTTTTTATGGGACTCTTGAGTGTGGGAATGAGTGGGTCTCTGGTTCATGTGCCTTCTCTTGGGTTTCTCCTTCTGTTTGTTTGTCTTGTCCAAACTCTAATGTGTTCATTTTTATTTTATTATATTTTGTTATTATCCTTTAGAAAACTCTTTTTCTAGTGAGAGACAGAGATAGAGTAGATCCAGACAGGATGGGGATGGGGAGAAACTGAGAGAAGCAGAGGGAGGAGAAACTACAATCACAATCATGATATATTATGTGAGAAAAAAATATTACTTAAACTTATGCTTCTTTCACACAATGCATCTATTTTCAATAAAAGGGGAAAATAAATTTTAAAAAAGAAAATTAGGTGTTATCTTGAACAAAAGTATTTACTTGTTTGTTAGCTAAGTTCAGTTCATCCTGGTTAAATAAAGACTACTACATATATTTTTAAAAGTAGCAAAAGATTAATACAGAACTGGAAGGGGATTTTAGCTTCCTGCTCAGGATGGATTTTCACCAGAACATATACTGTGAGGTCAAGTGGCTTGGCTATAGTACCCAGCATGCTTCCTGCATATAATCACTGCTATAGAGATGGAAAATAAGTTAACAAGTACAAGATGAGTTAATGGATAAATTAATTGAATCAATTCAGTTTAGTTCAGCATCTATTTCTTTGACATCTACTATAGAAAATTTAATAATAAAATATCCATTTTGTAGATGGAAAAACCAAGGCAGAGAAAACTTAAATAACTCAATGTAAAGTTCAAGAACAACTGCATTCCCCATCATCTGGCCATATACATTTTATTTTTTTCTCCATTCTTCATTAATATATGGGGCATATTTGTGTTTAGTATATATGTGTGTATAGATATAAATAAATTTCAGATATCATGATAATTACACTCAAATCAAAGAATACTTAAAAATGTAAACAACATGCATACTGAGTACTCAATTGGGAAAGACTATTAAAGGCAACATAAGAAGATGTTAGATTCACAATTAGCTGTATGAGCCTTGTTGAGTCTCTGTACAAGGGCTTCATACATGATATAGATAAACTAAGGTAATTTGTGTCCAAATCTTTATGCCACAGAATTCCAGCAGTGTCAGCATTTTAATGATTAAGCCTGCGAATTCTTATTATTTCAGACAATTTAGATAAATGTAGTCTAAATGAGTGTGATTTTCCATTCTAAGTCAACAGCTTGGGAACGTTAGCAATGCCCAGCTCCAGTCTCCCCTCTCCTCTCAGTAAAAACAAACCAAGAATTCTACGATTTTGTATTCTATTAAGTTGCCAAGATAATCTTTTTCAAGTGCATGGAGGTGGTGGGTGAGTGAGCAAATGTAACAGTTAGTGTGATTGTGCTGTTTTCCAGTGACAGTGAAGAGCCCCTGGAATCTCTTTATGATAATGAAGTAAATATTTCCATCCCAGTAAAATATGAAGTCGGACTGCAGTTTTACAGGTAGGCTGAATCCACCTTTACTAATTGGGAGCTTTCTGATCACCAAATGGTTCCGCTAGTGTGGTCCAGGGCTGACAGCATCACCTCTCGGATGCTGAAAGGAACAGATACTTGGATGCTTAAAGGGGCAGGCAATCCAGTGCCCCTTCAGACCTGCCAAGCATAGAAGGGGCCCAGCAGCCATATCAAATATCTCTCATATAATCCACATATACCCCAACATTTGAGTACCCGTGTGCACTAAATATTGAAATACAATGTGTGAATGACAGGTCTTAGCTCCTAGTTAGTAGGAGCTTAGCAAGCCAAATCCTTGACAAACTGCAGTGTTTTCTGACAGGTCAGCAGCATATTTCTGGTCACTGTTCTTCCTCATCCTGTGGGCTGGGGTCCACCTGCCCACTCTGTCACACACAGCTAAAGCTTTTCTCACTGGTCAGCCGTTAGTTTCTTCTACTATCCAAAAACCATTCTTTCCGTTCAGACCTTATTTTCCATTCAAATACCAGTCCCGTTTGTAAACTTCCACTCCACAGAGTCCCTTGCTCATGAATTCCCTTCCTGAAGCAGAATCGCAAGCTTTTCTATGTAACTTTGTGCAATGCATATAAACATATGAGAGTCAGTGCCAAGGTCAGCCTAGTCTAACGCTGTCTTGTTCTGTTTCTTATGGCACTTTTTCTTGGGCAATGACCGATCAGAAAGCAAGGGTCATAGGCTAGGTACTTAGACTCACTCATTTTGTCCTTGCCTTGGAAGTCTGCTGTCTGTTGTCTGACTTGCTGCATCCGCTTCTGTCGGCACAAAGATTTCCCCAACAGTTCTCCACTTAATTTAAATCAATTTTTGGCACGCATGTATAAATATCTTTTATTTGTCTTCTCTTGGCTGAAGTGCTGCTTTGAGAGACGGTCTTAATTCTACCAGGGTCATCCAAGGACTGTGACCTTTGTTGGGAGAGTGGGTTTTCCATCTAGCAGTCACAGTGCCTTAAAATTATGTAAATGTAAATGTTCTTTTAAAAACTGGTTTTGTTTCAATTCAGCAATACTAAATATATCAAATTTTGGTCTGATTTTTCTCTAAATTTAAATGCTGGAGGATTCATAGAAACTGTTCACTTGCTAACAATGAAATTATATTTTGAAAGTTACATATAATTTAACATATTGGCATCACGTAAGCAACAGTGACTATTGAACTAAGTGCTTCTTAGCATCCTCAAATATTTAACTGAGGTTTTTTTTGGTGGGGGTATAAAAGAATCACTCTATGTTTTGAAGTCTACAAATATTTTTATGGAATCCTATGAGGTAGGGAAAGAAAAGAATGAAGTCAAATAAAATTAACTTTACTGTGTTTTATTTTTATTTTTCCAATTCATTCTTCTAAGTTCTGCGAGTGAACACCACATTTCAGTTGCTGCCAATGAGACTGTTCCTGAGCTGATTAATTCCACTAAGGACATTGGGGATGAAATTAATGTCTTCTACACGGTAAGAAACCGCCTCTAAGTCAATGTTGTGAATAAGTTATTGGTATTAAGAAAACAAGAAAGTATTTCAACATTTGCTGTCCATATCCTAGCATACTTTTCTTTGTAATTTAACTGTTAGAATAATTTGTCAAATTGATAATCACTTCTAGACCTTCAGGCTAAGATTAAGTGCAAACTGGTAATTATACCTTAAGTCAATTTTAAAAGCCAAAGTCTCTAATTTCTTTATAGTAAGGCATATTAACTTAGAATAAATTCCTAGAAAAAAAAAATCACTCTGGTATCAAGTAGCTATTACAAACACAAGGTTTATATAGTTTATATTAGTTTTAGTATAGCCAAGAAAGTCATGTTTCACAGAATCTTAACAATTTCACAAATGAATTTTTTCAAAACCCTTTGGGGACTCTTTTCCTTTATTCAGTGAATCACTGTCTCTTGTCTGTCTATTGCTCTCATATGGACTATGTGGTAAATTACCAACGTTAGCACAGCAACCTCTGTAAGTGATATTTTCTACTACTTTTTGTTGTTGTTGTTGTTGTTGTTGTTCATTTTAAGTTCTTTATTGAAAACGTTACCTAGGCTTTAGAGCAGGCTGTCACAGAGCTTCAGTCTGGGTAACCCTTATAGACTTGGTATTATTCAAGAAGAAAAGAGCATCCAATTCCAGTGGACGATTTATGTATATATGCCACCAAGTGATACAACACCCTTATCAATGAAGGCAGCCTTAAAGCTGTGGGAGCATTGTCAGCAACGAGGAATGAAGTTCTCTTACAAAATGGAAATGAATGCACGCTCTGGAGACGAATCTGAGTTCTTTGCTAGAATTACTGTGACCAGCTAGCTCCATTCTGGAAATTGACATGAACACAATCTCCCTGCTCAGTTCTGGAATATGATTTTATAATTCAGACTCTTTGTACCATAACAAACAAAAAGAGTGAAAAGGGAAAAAAAAGAAACTTCACTGTTGTAGTTTTTTTGAAACTTACTAGGCTCCAGCTTTGCGATAGGAGCTCCCTCTTACAAATAATGTTCACATGGATAATAACACAGTGTATCTCTTGTAGTTTCGCTGTATTAAATTAACTGGAGACCTGCCATCAATGGTTGGGCAAGACAGACCCCCACTGTTAAAATTAACTCTAGAATAAATTGCCTGACTAAAAATAAAAACAACATATTTAGGCGAGTCCTAGTGACTTACTATCGGTAATTTTCCCTAAGAAATTACTAATGATTAAAAATTTTAATAGCACTCTTATAAAGTGCTTAAATTTTTAAGTCTTAACACTATGAAATTACTTAAATAAACTGTCATTCATTTGGTAAAGACAATGTTATATATTCAATGGGAAGACAATATATTATAATATCTTGGCTACATTCGCTAGTTATCAGTTTTCCAAGCTTATTTGGTTTTCTATTGTTTTCCCTTTGGTGCACAGGAACAAAACAGAGATGAGATTCTAATTCCTAGAGTTAAAAGCTAAGGCAAAACTGCAAACCAGATTAGCACACCAAGTTTCACCCAGGTGACAGGTGCTGAAAGATATTTGTTATCCTGCTGTTAGAGGTCGTATTCTCAACTAACCAGTATGCCACTGAGAAACAGCGTAATAGATTTAATGAACATTTGGAGTTTTGTTTTTGTATATATAATATATAAATGTTATGATATAATATGTTTAAATAACAAAGATAAGTTTATGCAGTAAAATGCAACTAAAGTGGGTGGGTTGTAGAAGACTTCGGTTTTCTGCTTGTTCTCAACATTTTTCCCGTGTTTTTAGAAAGATTTCTTCTTAGTAAGAAAACCATGATGAATCAGAATAGATGATCCTGACTGAATGTCAGAAGAAGAGAGCGTGCAACTGAATGGCTGTGGCAGGCAAGCCCTGGGTAGATTACAACTCCCATGGTTGCGGACCATGTTCATATGTAAGAGGCCAGGTACAGACAGGAATCTCCACAGTCCCACGGCTGAAGGTGATGTGACCTTCACTAACCGTGGAGGACCATTGCAGATCTAAGCAGCTCTTCACAGAGGAGGCTTTATTAGTTAGGCAGGCCTGGAATCTGTTGGTGATGATTAAAGAGTTCCCATACAGCTAAATAAACATCACTAAGGAGCCATTAATATATAGGAGCTGGAGATCATGCTTGTATGCTTGTATCCAGGGGGTACACGGCATCCAGTGGTCCCGATTCCAGGACATCAATTGCCGATTCAGAGTTAGCGGGTAAAACACGCATAGGAACTGAGGTGGAAGTCACTCAGCTCATCAGACTGGGGCATCAGTAACCAGGGTACAGTATCGCTAGCTTGTGATACAGTGGTGAAAGGAAGATAGTGGATGCCTATCTTACCCAAACAGTGATGGCAGGCAGGTCCCGTGTAGCTGAGGCTAGAGATAGACGACTTAGGGCTTCTGGGCATTGCAGTTAACTAGGTTAAAACAAAAAAAAACATGTGCTAAGTTTTTCTTGTGTGGATCAAGGAAATGATCTCTACCTCCAGAAACTCTGGATAGAGGCTTAGGAGACCCTTGGTGGGCAAGAGTTCTCGCTGTGCAGTCACATGGCCCTGAGTTCCAATCTCAAGCACTTACATTAAAAAAAAAAAAGAAAGGAAGGAAGAAAGAAAGAAAAGAAGGAAGGAAGGAAGGAAGGAAGGAAGGAAGGAAGGAAGGAAGGAAGGAAGGAAGGAAGGAAGGAAGGAAAATCTAGTGTGTGCCTGTTACCCTAGCATTGGGGAGCAGAAACATGGATCCTGAGAGTGTGCTGGCTAGCCTGCCGAACCTAAATGATGAAAGTCTAGATTAGTGAAAGATGATGTCTAAAAGAAATGGCACAGAGTGATAGAGGAAGACATCTGACCTCCCCTGACCTGCATACACAGGGACAAACAGACTTACATTTTTATATACATGCAACACACACACACACGGATAGAAGGCATGGCAAGAGATTAGCAATAGTGTTAATTTTCAATACTGATTTCCCACTAATGTTTTCACTGGACTGCTTAGCCCAGGTTGATAATACACTGGGAAGTGTATTATCCTAGTGGGTATTCAGCGTGCTTGTTTAACCTGCCCATAAGAGAACAATGTAATAACTAACCTTACATGCCTTGGGTTTTCCATACAAACAGCTTAACTAACATATAGCTATAATGCTAAGTTATATACTTTTCATGCTTCTGATGCAGAGCAGTGCATACTTTATGCAAATGCTATGATAACCATTTGCTAGAAAGAGCAAATAGGCTGAAACTACCTATAAAATGAATGTCCAGCGTCAATCCTGAAAGCACCATGCAGATATTACATGGTAGTATTTGCCCACGCAAACATGCCTATGTATTTACGTATGCATGTGAACATACACATACAAACACACATATACCACGTGCACAAAAACATGCAAACAAGAAAAGAACCCAAGTCCTATATAAAATGGAGAGGATGCTTTGGAAAGAGCCGAAAATGATTATATGTGTATTTGTTTTCCTACAGATTAGAAAAAGAGGGCATTTCCCAATGCCAGAACTTCGGCTGGCAATTTCATTTCCCAATCTGACGTCAGATGGCTATCCTGTACTGTACCCGACTGGATGGTCATCTTCTGAGGTAAGTCATGGATGGTTTTGAATTTTTATCATTATAGTTTCTTTTCAAATTTTCTTTTCAAAACTCCTGTTAAAAATTACATTTCCATTTACTTATTTATTTTGTATGAGGAGGTTAGCTTGCACAGGCCATAGTACACAGAGGACATCAGAGAGCAACTTGTAGTAGTCAGTTTTCTCCTTCCACCATGTGGTCCCTGCAGTTTGGTGACTCAGGGTATCAGGCTTGGCAGCAAGTGCCTTTCACCAGAGGCCCTGGGACAGAACTCAAGTCACTGGGATAGCGGTGAACACTTTTTACCAGCCAAGCCCATCTCTGCAGCCCACTGCTACTCTCCAGCTGATATGTAAGCCTTGGGTTATGTATGACACTTGTCATGAGTGTGGTTCTGTTAAAGAAAAACATGGAGAAGCAAGTAAAAATTAATAACTACTCCTATCAATGACAGAATGCATAAGCTCAATATCCAGTGCTCTGGTAACAAACTACAGAAAGCGAGGAGCTAAACATGCTAGTTTGTTATTCAGTAATGCTGAGGGAGAGCAGTCCAGTGTGGAGGTGCTGATGCCGGAGATGCCCTCTGGGCCACACTTGCCCTCCCAGCATCTAGTGTTTGCTGGTACCTCTGTGTATCCCTTGACTCCATCCCTTCTGTGATTCTGTGTTCATTTCTGTCCCGATGTTTTTGTGCATCCCTTCTTGCATTTTCCTGAAATGTGGGATGTTCTTACCTGGAAAACTTCTATTTAATCACACCCACAAAGACTGAGCTTGCAGAAAAGATTGTAGTCCCAGGCTCAGGATGCTCAAACTCAGGCATGCCCTTTAGGAGTCACGGTGCAGTTCAGTAGATATTAGGTAATTGATTGCTGATGGATACTTGATTATTCATTGTTGTTTAATTTATTTGAGGGAGTCGACTCAATAAAGAAGCCTCATGGTTTTTGTCTAACGATACATAGCTCTACACAAAAGAGCACATTGCTACTTACTTAACCCCAAATTGTCCCAGCATGGTGGCCCCATTGTACTTATAACACTGAATAGACCCTGTTCTGCTTATTACTATTATTATGTATTTATGATTGTTGTTGTTATTATCATTCGCTGTTTTGTGTCTAGACCACAGAAAGCCACTCAGTGTTAAGTTAGTGAATGCCTGGGTTCAACATTTAACATTATGCCTTCTTTTCACCCAGTTTTTCAACACTAAAGCATTCTCAGAATTAAAAATAAAAACATAACAACAGGATTATTTGCTGTGGAAGTCATTTAATTATTTTACTAAGGGCAAGGAATAAAGAAACCTCTGGAATTTCCCTTGAGGTCAAGAAAACGGGCATCTCACCGAGCACCATATGCTAGTGCTTTCCTTTCCCTCAGCAGAATGTATGCATGCACATTACGTTACTGTCTCTGTCTATTCATATCTATGAATTTAAATATCTGTACATAATGCATAGATAATACAGTATCTATAATTGAATATACACATTGTGGAAATTTACCAGATTTTCTTTGAAAAACTATAAAATCGATAATTGTGAGCTCTGTTGCAGTTGCAAGGGCCATGAAGACAGTGATTATTACCTGGGGTAGGAACACATGGAAGATGCCTTACTGCCTCTCCTGTGCTGCATACTCACAAATAGACTATATACGTATATGTATATATGTGTATGTATATGTATGTGTATGTATATATGTGTATGCATATGTATATATGTGTATGCATATGTATATATGTGTATGTATATGTATATATGTGTATGTATATATATGTATGCATATGTATATATGTGTATGTATGTGTATATATGTGTATGTATATGTATATATGTGTATGTATATATATGTATGCATATGTATATATGTGTATGTATATGTATATATGTGTATGTATATATATGTATGCATATGTATATATGTGTATGTATATGTATATATGTGTATGTATATGTATATATGTGTATGTATATGTATATATGTGTATGTATATGTATATGTATGTTTGTGTGTATATATGTGTGTGTGTATATATATATATATATATATATATATATATATATATATATCTCAATGGCTGTCATTCACAGATCCTTCATATTATTGCACCAACTTACCTTGTTCTCTTGCCTTGGGCAGTGTCTAATGAGGAAATCTTTCCTTTCTTAGAATGTAAACTGCAGGCCTCGAAGCCTTGAGGACCCTTTGGGTATCAACTCTGGGAAGAAAATGACAATATCAAAGTCTGAGGTTCTCAAAAGAGGCACAATCCAGGTAAACTAAGTTCTGTTATTTTTTTTTCTTTACGCTTTCCAAGTGCAGCCTATCCCATGCCAACCTAGAAACATATATCTGAAGCATTTTAATATAGAGCCTGTGATCAGACCGCAAGCACCGTAACGTGTATCCCTAACCATCCAACAGGACTGCAGTACCTGCAAGATGGCTACCATCACGTGTCATCTCCTCCCCTCCGATGTGAGTCAAGTGAATGTCTCACTCATCTTGTGGAAACCAACTTTCATAAAAGTAAGTGCTAGTTCACTATGCAGTAGCTGGGTAAGTCACAGCATTGCCGTGGAAAGAACAGGAGGCTGGGAGTGTCCAAGAATGTGAGCTACGACCAGCTCTCCTGCGCCAGCTGGGCGGGGCTCATCTTCCCCATCTGCCAATCATAAAGCTTCCTCCAAAGTTCCCCGTCAGATGCAAAGCTCTTGGGCTCTCTCATCGCTAATCTTTGCACTGTACTCCATTATTGAGGTTTGTGCTTATCTTATTAGTAGTTTGGGACCGAGTTAGGATTCAGAGGATGATATGATCATATTCCTTGGTGTGATTAACAAAGTAGAAAGCTTGACTGCATAAGAGTGGTGATTTCTGTTTGGACTGTTTATACAAGTATTTCTTTTATCCCTTACAAAGCCACATCCAGCCGAATGCAGGCCGTTTTAAAATAGTTTGTTATACTTTGTAACTTTTGTTTATTTTATTTTATTTATTTATTTTGGTTTTTCGAGACAGGGTTTCTCTGTGTAGCCCTGGCTGTCCTGGAACTCACTCTGTAGACCAGGCTGGCCTCAAACTCAGAAATCTGCCTGCCTCAGCCTCCCAAGTGCTGGATTAAAGGCATGCACCACCAATGCCCGGCTGTTCATTTCTTTAAAGAAATATTTAGTTGATCGTATAGATCTAAGAATTTGAGGTTTTTCCCTATGAAGATGACAATGTAAGTCATCAAGGTTTAATATTGTGTCATGCACAATCCTTAATAAGTACCTATGCACAGTCCTCATCACTGGAATGTAGCTATCCCATACCTACCTAGATGCAGGTAAGTCCGAAGTTCGCTTTTCTAGAGAAAAATCTGAGTGGAAGTTATTTTGAAGTTTTCGTTCTCATTTTATAAAGAGGATCTAAGGGACGGTCTGATGGGGGCAGCGGGAAGTGAAAGAGGTATCCGCAGTCACAAGTGTATTAACCTCACAGAACAATCTCAGTTTTCTTCTCTTTTCTTTTTCAAACCTTACACACAAGTGCACAATAGATCTTGATGCTATCTACACCTCGCTCCCCTTCCAGCCCGTACAAGAGCTACACCAGACATCCTGTCTTCATTTTATAACTTGTTATTTATTTGTATTTATTAATCTACCAAATCCAATTGTGGCGCACCATATGCATGATCTGAGGTCATCTACTTAGTCAGGGGTGGCGAGACGCGGGGGGCACCACTGGCCACATGCATAGCCATACTAAATAGACTTACCAGACTGTGTTTTATCTCTCTTCATCTATAACAACAATCAAGAATAAGAGATAATGAATTTGAAAGGGAATGGGGGTTTATGGGAAGGGCTGGAAAGAGGGGAGCACGGGGGAATGATGGAACTATATTTTTATGTTAAAATATATCTTTTTTAAAAAAGAAAGAAAGAAAAGTGACTTTCCCAACCTCTTAAGTTCCTTAGCTAGAGGTGAGACCTCGGGAGCCTCTCCCAGTCCGTACTGGAATTTTAGCTGGGTTGATCTTGCCCGACCTTACATGGGGGACTGCAGAAGGTGTGGTAACTGTGCGGCTCAGACATGACCACCGTCATCTTGATTAGCGCGGAGCATTAATCACGAACCCCACCTGCCTTTCAGGCACATTTTTCCAGCTTAAATCTTACCATACGGGGAGAACTTCAGAGTGAAAACTCATCGCTGACTTTAAGCAGCAGCAACCGGAAACGAGAGGTAAGTGCGGCTGCGCGTCTGGAAACATTACGGCATTTAACTGCAGACTTGACCAGGGTGTTCTGGCACGGGGGTGTAAGCAGCGATTGAACGGACGCTCATGTCAGACATGGATTTGATTTCCATTGGCTTCTAATGTGATTTTCAGGCTTGGTCTTATTCCTTAGAAGCTAGGAAAGCCGTCATGTTTACAACTCACCAGCCATGTTTGACTTTATCGTCTCCTCCTCAGAAGACATTGTAAAATCTATTTACAGAAAATGCCTCTGTGTGTGTGTCTTTCTGTGTGTGTGTATTTAAATATATGTGTATATATTTAGAACTATATATGTATGTATGTTCTCTCACACACACACACAATTTGTTTTTAAAACTCCTTCACTTAGTCATTGGAAAATCCAAAACAAAGATGAAGTCATTCAAGCTGAGTCCTTGGTAAAAGTACACGTATTTTATCCTTGACTTTTTAGAAAATTAAGCCGAAGGACTTATTTTAGACAAAAGCATGATTTTCTCATCCTGTCCTGGGAACATTTAGAAATCCCATCTGGGTGAGCCATACCATTTAAGTTGTAAAACTCTGTTTCGAACTGCTCTACGTTTCCATCATAATAAATTTGATATTATGGGACATTGTGAGTAAATGAAAGGCATTCTCAAATGTAAACCAAATGTTTTCTCTGTATACAATAATGAGATTAATTACACTGTTTGGTAGAAAAATAAAGCCCACCCGAACTCGCTGTTCCAGGAGTTCTGCCGGGTGTTTATTAGCGTTAACAACCGTGTTTAATAATTTTCAGCTGGCTATTCAGATATCCAAAGACGGGCTCCCAGGCCGAGTGCCGCTGTGGGTTATCGTCCTGAGCGCCTTTGCGGGACTCCTGCTGTTAATGCTGCTTATATTAGCCCTGTGGAAGGTAAGCGTCATGGTTACTGCGCATGCTTATTCCAATCACCAAGAGACAATGGGCAAAATAAGTTAGGAGTTGTTGATGCTTTCGTACATAATAAAGTGCAAGCTTTCATGTGAGAAGAGAGATGTTTTTTAAATGACTCTTCATACATAGAGTCTCATTTTTACAGAGTCTCATTTTTACAAAGGAAAAACCGTGTGCCTCAATTGGGGATACATATATCCAAAATCCCTGGGCGTCCTTTTTACTGGGGAAGATTACAGAGGGCCATTTAAGTTAACATTTACCTAAAATTGTAATACGTCTATTTATTACTTTTTAAAGTAAGGAAAACAAAAACCTAGTTTTATGGCAAAAGCAGTCTGAAGTCCTATATCAATGAAGGACACACGAGGACTAGACTCATAGTTGAGATGGGTCTTGCTTCAGCCCCTCTGTGTGTCTTAAAAATAAAATGCTTCTTTGGTGTATAAACGGAAAAAACAACCCATTTTCTTTTGTGTGGCTGTATAAGGAACAAGTAATACAATAGTAAAATAGTATAATGAAGAACATAAGGTCCAGAGACCCCCTATACCAAAATCCTTTGGGAACACCAAGGTGGTAATTTGTTTTCTTTCAAGTTAATTTAGCTATTTACTGAGATGGTTTAGGGTGAGAAATGTAAGAACATATTATTTTCAAACAAGCCATGATGATAGCTTTTATGATGAATTTATCAGAAAACAAGATAACAGAGAAAAGTTGAATTCAATATTTTTTTCAGTTAAATGTGGAATTGGAATTCTTTCTTGCATTAACATAATTTACCTACTGCCTTTTTAAATAAAGCATGCAAAAATTAAAAACTGTAACTACATACTCATTTTTCTATTGTATGAACAGTAGAATTATTTTTATCTAGTGAGGTTTTTTTTTTTTTTTTCTTGCTGAGCTACAACAGTTATCACCCTTGCTGAGTTTTCTGTGATGACAAACTTCCTCTTTGGGAGATTTCCTCCAGGGAGAATATGCCCAAGCATCTTTGGATTCCATAAACAGAATCTATGATCCTTCCCTAGCGAAGCTCCAAGACACTCAATGGTATCCTTTCCTCCTCTGAAGTTCCTAGGGGCCAATGTTCTCTGCAGTACCTGGCTTGGCCACACTGTGGTACCCAAGGCCTGGCTTCTACGTTGTGCTTGGCACATAGACCGGTTTCCGCAGCTTAGAAGGGCCTCTGATTCACCCTGTGCCTGACGATGCCTCCCAGTTAATGTGATAATGTCCCTCTAGTTAATGTGAGCGCTGACTGAGCTCATATGGCATGACGTTAGGGCTCAAGGACAGCCAGGCTGATATTAGGATCAGTTCCGCTGACTTCATACCTCTGTTTAAACCAAACAAACAAAAGGGAATTTCCACCCACCTGTTTCTAATTCCCTAGTTTGAAAAAGCCCAGATATAAAAATAAAAACATTTCCAGAAAGTGCTGTGTTGATACCTGCTTACAGCTTCTAAGACTGTCTTTGCCACCCACCAACGGCCAGCTAACAAACTCTGCGCTGTCTTGCCGTGTACGTTTAGTTAGTTCAAACACCTTCCGGAAAGGCTGCACAATCGCCACTCTGACTCCTATGACAGACAGAAGGAGCTAGCTCTCAGTAAGTGCTTACCGTGTCCCAGGAACTCTGCTAAGCACCCTGCTTCCGAGCATCCTTGCGATTGTGACCCTTAGTGTAGAAGTTAGGCCTGCTTCTTCCTCCCAGAAATAAGACCCACTCTCAAAATATATTTATAACATCTGACTAGATCATAACTTAACCCATTTAACTTACACTTTGCCACGTGGCAGCTTACCTGTGCTCAGGTACCATGCATCCAGCTCTTTACATCTTCCCAGGGCAAATCTCCTGCCTAGCATTAAATCCCAGAATTCTTTCTGCCTCCCGGATGTCCCACCTTCTAGTCTACCCTTTCCAATAGGCCATAGGTTTTTTTTTTAATTGACAGGTGCCACATCCATACAGACACAAGATAGTCTCTGAACACCTCAGTCTCTAAATGAGGAAATGAAGTTACAGACAAGGTTTGCATGTTTTTCAGGGCCGCAAAGGCAGTAATATTCTGAATAAGATTTTGAGTAGATATTAACTGATTCCATTCTGTGTTCCTTACAACTTTTATAGCAATACATTGTAACTGCATTTTACACCTGCAAATGTTAAAAAAAAAAAAGGTAAGGAGACTTAGTGAACCATGAGCGAACAACTAGATACAACTAGCATTGTTTCTAAAACCTCTGCATTTTTTAAAAATAAATTCCTTGGCTGAACAGTACAGGGTATAGGGCCACGATTTCTTTGAAACATGTAAAATACTTGGCTCAGAAAAAAAAATTCAGAGAACATATAAAACAGAATACTGCAGTTGGAAGAAAAACCATGAGAAGCAAGGACATGCCTTTTATTATTTGATTCACACAATGTCCAAGTCCCATTGCTGATGAGTCTTCATCTTACACCTTTGTCACCCACCCAGCGTAACTTATTGAAGGGAATATGGTAGTTCCCCATAGTCGGTTTCTCTCTGGATAACTCCAGGATCCATCAACTGCTCATCAAAATATAATGCAGAGTATATAATAAGATACTCTGGGAAATTTTTTAAAATTCACTTGCCTAACTTTCATCACAACACAGTGTTATGAGAGCCTATTTTATTAGTCATTATTGTTAATTTCTTACTAATTTATATCACTTTCATCATCAAAATGTACAAATAGGATAAAACAAAACTTCATGTCTGTCGCTCATTACTGCCACTGCCATGTTTCAGGCACCCAGACCTGTGGATAAGGAGGACTGGTGTGGCATTACGTTTTAATCTTTTATTAGTCGGTATTCATTTGTTTATTCGACACTTATACCACATTATGCATTGACCACCTACTTCTTGCCACAGGGTGTTGAACTAGGTTAATTCTATAAAGGAGAATTTATAATACAGAAATCAAAACAGGAAAGCAACACCCCATAGAAGGTCTAGGGGGGTCACAAACTTACTTTTCGTTTTTCAATTCTTGGCTAAGATCGTCTTGGTTTAGTTCGCTTCCCCTAGTAAAATTAATGTTTAGAGAATTTGAGTGGAAAAGTTAAGATCAAGGTAGTTTCATCTGGAACATAGACTTTCAGAAACCTTAAAAAAGAAGAAGAAGAAGAAGAAGAAGAAGAAGAAGAAGAAGAAGAAGAAGAAGGAAGAAGAAGAAGAAGAAGAAGGAAGAAGAAGAAGAAGAAGAAGAAGAAGAAGAAGAAGAAGAAGAAGAAGAAGAAGAAGAAGAAGAAGAAGAAGAAGAAGGAAGAAGAAGAAGAAGAAGAAGGAAGAAGAAGAAGAAGAAGAAGGAAGAAGAAGAAGAAGAAGAAGAAGAAGGAGGAAGAAGAAGAAGAAGAAGAAGAAGAAGAAGAAGAAGAAGAAGAAGAAGAAGAAGAAGGAAGAAGAAGAAGAAGAAGGAAGAAGAAGAAGAAGAAGAAGGAAGAAGAAGAAGAAGAAGAAGAAGAAGAAGAAGAAGAAGAAGAAGAAGAAGAAGAAGAAGAAGAAGAAGAAGAAGAAGAAGAAGAAGAAGAAGAAGAAGAAGAAGAAGAAGAAGAAGAAGAAGAAGAAGAAGAAGAAGAAGAAGAAGAAGAAGAAGAAGAAGAAGAAGAAGAAGAAGAAGAAGAAGAAGAAGAAGAAGAAGAAGAAGAAGAAGAAGAAGAAGAAGAAGAAGAAGAAGAAGAAGAAGAAGAAGAAGAAGAAGAAGAAGAAGAAGAAGAAGAAGAAGAAGAAGAAGAAGAAGAAGAAGAAGAAGAAGAAGAAGGCGGCTGGGAAGGGGCGGGTTTTGAGAGGAAGGCGAGCCAATTGACAAACGGCTGGGGAGAACCGGAAGAAGGTGGATCTTAAATACTTGGCTCCCCTCTGGAGCTGCCTCTGATTTACTCTCACCTCAGGGCAGGTGCGGAGCTTCTGTGGTTGCCACCCAAGAAATGACCGGTGTTCAGGAAAACACAAAGTCACAGCAGCTTTCACGATCACTTGTTCATACCACCCCTTACCTCGTCTTCTAGCAACTACGTCTTGGCGGACCACAGCCCTGACTAACGTCCTAACATGGAAATGCATATTTTTCATCATTTGCTCCTTTAAGCCCTCCAGTGCTCAGTCATTAAGTGTGTAGTCCCCGGCTATGGAGATCACTCGGTTAGTAAGGTGCTCGGCTACAAGTCAAGTAACACCCCGCGTGCCCGCCCAGGACACACAAAAACCAGTTCCAGTTCGGCTGGTGAACTGGTGAAAGATGGCTTAGCATCTGCGTTCTACATGCCTGGTTCAGTTTCCAGTACCCATACTTCTGGCCTCTGAGTGCACTAGCTCTCACATGTGTGGTCCCCCACACAGACACACACAGAGACACACCTTTATACACAAAGAAATTGAATCTTTTTTAAAGGTTATGCATATTGGCATGTGGCTGTTATGTGTTTATAGTCCCAGCATTGAAAGTGGAGACAGAAGGTCCCCACCCACACCCACAACCTCTCTGTCTCCCCACTCCCCACCCTCAGGCTCTCTGGCTTTTTCTGGCTAGTCTAATAGGCCAATGAAAAAAAATGCCATCTGCAAAAGCAAAGGGAACTATGCCCAAGTTTGACTTCTGGCCTCTGCCTGCAAGCAGATTTCACCACCTCTCCCCAAACATCCAGAGAAGCATGTGTGTTCACATCAGTACAGACCTGTAGATCCATGTGATATGGATATAATTCATTTGCAAATAATTAACTCACTCAATTTTTTAAAAAAGTTAGGGCACACAATTTTTAAAAGCTACTTCCCTAGGACTTTGTTTTTAATTTAAACATTGGGTTTTAAAGAAGATTAAATTATTTAAATGGGATTTAATTTATTCAATAAATTAAAAAGTAAGATTAGATAACTTCCAAGTGCTTATCTAGTGTCAATTGTCTTTGTTTTCTCTATAATTGAAATAAATATAAGACTGAGAAGTTTTGCTGATGGTTCAATAACAAAGAACAATAAAATGTGACTTACGTTAACCACTACATGATTTTTTCCCCTTAGAGTCAATAGTTCTATTTTATTTTTTATTTTGTTTTGTTTTTGTTTTTATTAGATATTTTCTTTATTTACATTTCAAATGTTATCGCCTTTCCTGGTTTCCCCTCCAAAAACCCCCAACCCCTTCTCCCCTCCCAACCCACCCACTCCTGCTTTCTGGCCCTGGCATTCCCCTACACTGGGACATAGAACCTTCACAGGACCAAGGGCCTCTCCTTCCACTGATGATCGACTAGGCCATCCTCTGCTACATATGCAGTTGGAGCCATGAGTCCTACCATGTATACTCTTTGGTTGGTGGTTTAGTCCCTGGGAGCTGTGGGGGGACTGGCTAGCTCATATTGTTGTTCCTCCTATGGGGCTGCAAACCCCTTCAGCTCCTTGGGTCCTTTCTCTAGCTCCTCCATTGGGGACCCTGAGCTCAGTCCAATGGTTGGATGTGAGCATCCACCTCTATATTTGTCAGGCACTGGCAGAGCCTAATGATTCTATTTTCATAAGTAAATGACATGGGGTCTTTTGAGAAACTTCCGGCAACCTTATGTGCAGCATTCTGACCTACTTAGATGAATTCAGAAAACTCAGACATCTCCCTGATACCTGTCTATGGCCATCTAGCAAGCTCGCTGTGAACTCTAAGAATCTTCATTTGTGACCATTGTTTATTGGATGGAAATTTTTCTGTCTATTAAGAAATTTGCTAGCAAGATTTTGCTGAAAGGACCCAGATATAGCTCTCTCTTATGAAACTATGCCGGGGCCAAACAAATACAGAAGTGGATGCTCACTGTCAGCTATTGGATGGATCACAGGGCTCCCAATGGAGAAGCTAGAGAAAGTACCCAAGGAGCTAAAGGGATCTGCAACCCTATAGTTGGAACAACATGATGAACTAACCAGTACCCCGGAGCTCTTGTCTCTAGCTGCATATGTATCGAAAGATGGCCTAGTCGGCCATCAATGGAAAGAGAGGCCCATTGGACTTGAAAACTTTATATGCCCCAATATAGGGGAATGCCAGGGCCAAAAGAATGGGAATGGGTGGGTAGAGAAGTGGGGGGGGTATGGGGGACTTTTGGGATAGCATTGGAAATGTAATTGAGGAAAATACGTAATAAAAATAAATAAATAAATAAAAAGAAATTTGCTAGAGAAAGTACCCAAGGAGCTGAAGGGGTCTGCAACCCTATAGGAGGAACAACAATATGAGCTAACCAGTACCCCTTGGAGCTCATGTCTCTAGCTGCATATGTAGCAGAAGATGGCCTAGTCAGCCATCATTGGGAAGAGAGGCCCCTTGGTCTTGCAAACTTTATATGGCTCAGTACAGGGGATCACCAGGGCCAAGAAGTGGGAGTGGGTGGGGGTATGGGGGACTTTTGGGATAGCATTTGAAATGTAAAATAAGAAATTAACTAATAAAAATTTTAATTCTTATCAAAAGAAAAAAAAAAGAAATTTGATGATGAGAAAAAGCCTCACAGAATGTGCCTCAGAAGCCTGCTTGTTCCACACACGCAGGATTTTTACTGGAAGAGATGCTTAACTGAGTGTAGTGATATAGCCAAAGGTGAAGTAAGCAGCTTGATGAATGTCATCTACATTACATACAATAGTAATCGGTCAGTTAAAATATACATCAGTTCTCTGAATTAAATACATGTCCAGATCTCCTAACTCATGATTAAATTAGATTATATCTAAATAGATTGGCATCTATTGCCTAAATCAAAGTAATTAATTGTGTTATGATTTGTATTTTCTCAACAGATTGGATTCTTCAAAAGGCCACTAAAGAAGAAAATGGAGAAATGAAATATTTAAGGAAAAAAACCCCAATAACAACTATTCAACAACCTATCCTCAGGTTTGCCTCAATCATGTGAGAAGAAATTCAGAAATATAGCCAAAGACGTGGTCGCATAACTCTATGTACTCCATCATCCATCTAGGATTGCTTACTTGGAAAGAGACAGATCAAGTGTGACCCAGAAAGGCTACCCAAAGATACAGTGTAGAAAGCAATGGGAAATATTTTTAATAATTACTCATTTTTGCTGAGTAAGTGAAATGACAAAGTGTTTTAAAGAAGAATCGTCCGTATAAGTACCTTTATGTGTTTACGTGCCACACAGAGCATCTTAAGGGATGCACAGACAGAGCTTGGCACTCCGTGGAGCAGTTACTCTCAGCACCATGTAAATAAAGAGTCTCCCCTTGGTTACATCTTCAGAGTGACGCTCAGCATTGGTAAACGACAACACGGGAATGGGGTGAAAAGGCTCTCCCAGTTCAAATGAGAAAAACTTTCCTTAGCCAAGCCCATATACAATATGGACTGAAAATAGAATTAAGTCACGGGTGACACTCAGTGACCTTGTGGATCCCATAAGGTGGAAAGAGTATTTTTCCAGTGTGATTGGAAAATAGTGCAGTTGAGCTTAAATTCTATGTAGAATAGACAGTCAAGATGGAGTCCTTATTTAAACATGAGCGCACTGAAACTATTAATTTAAACTTTTACAGAAAGTAAAACTGCTTAATTTATATTGAGCTCTAGAACACAAAACTCTTTTATAATATATATAATGTATATATGTATACATATATATATATATATATTATATATAAAGTTGAAGCAGCCTGTGTAGCATAACAATGATAAGTCGTGAAAAGCCACACCATGTGTGTGATGCCCAGAGGGTTTCTTAATGAAACGTGAGCATACATAGATGACCCAATAAAGCTGATGTCACCTTTGCTGAGTAGTTATTTAATGCTAGGGCTTCTGGGATGTTTCATTAAGTAGGGGGCTTCTCAACTCTTGTATAGGGATCATGTAAAACCACAAAATATGACTGTTTATTTTAATTTTTTTAATTTTCTAACCACATTTTATGTTATTGAAAAAAGCAGTCTCCCCGGCTAATGTTATATTGTACCAAGAACTCACTGCTTTCGAACATGGTGTATCAGTATTTAAATAGAAAACCAGGTAATTTAAAGAATTTATATCTTGAAAACATATACTAACTGAGACATACAACTCATTTGTTTGCACTTCTGTTTTCCTGAAATAATCCCTGAGGCCCGTGGACTCTGCTGTAACATAAGCTTCCAGATTGCTCCATTTCAATTACCATGAATGAATGTACGGTATCATCATGTGTGAACTACTGCTGTAAAATGTGCTGATCCTCCTGCCCCAAAGCCACCTCTCCACTTGATTGCTCACTGTAAGACCTGTCAGTATCCAGAAAGAGCTGGGCTCCGCTTTCCTCAAAACTCAGCAAGCCAACAGAGAAATTAAATGCTATTGGTTTGATATTTTAAAAAAATTATTTCTGAGAATTATCTTAGGGCTCAGATTCAGCCTCTTGGCTTTCCACCCTTATGTGTCAGATCCTAAGGGCTAAAGGATGGATGATGCTACAGTCATCCCTGGCTGGAAGAGAGGTGGACTGGAAGCTAGAAGAAAGATGCACCCCATTTTCACTCTCTCGCCAGCTTTGGAAGTCATACTTTCCTCCTGTGCTTTGCCCAACAGAACTCGGGTGTTTCTTGCTCAGGTACCATGCTGCCCAACTCCAGTACATACCTGCCCAGCGGCCCCACTCCTAGCTCCGTGCCTTTAGGAATGAAATTCATTGAATACATGTAGATTCATCTCTTATGTGAGGGGCTAAAAGGCACTGAACTTTGCACATGGAGCTCTAAGTGGGCAGATTTTAAACTAAATATGTTGTTGAGCAGTGGGGAAGCAGAAATCAAGATAGTTTGAACTTTTAAGAAAGGAGAGGAAGAGCTGTTTGGCCAGATAAAAAGATGTTAAAAGCCACTTGCCTGCCAGGTTTTAGCATAAATTATTCCTGGTTAGTAGGAAATAAGGAACCAGATATCTCATTTCTCTGCAAACATAATTGAGTTTGTGTGTATGTGTATGTAGTTTTATGTACACATATAAGCATACCATTTAAATCCAGAGCAATTGAAGAATACCAAAAGGTAGAATTTATAAAACATAAAGAAAGAAATCACACCAAAGCTACCCCAATTAGGAACATTTATTTCCTTTGCTTTTCATACAATATTCACTCTTATTAATATTTAAGTTTAGTTGTTCTTTCATAAACTAAAAACCTAAATGCAGAGGCTTTGATCTTAAAAATGTTAACAGATGTCCCAGATTAACTTTATGGGAATATTCTAGAACATATAAATAATTAAGAAATATATTAAACGCTATAATGTTATTTTAAGGCAATAAGAAAATTGACTGATACTTTAGACTATTTACAAACTCGTCAATTAAACTAAATATTTTGAAACTTTTTTAAAGCACTGTTGCTTCCACTATTAACTGGACTTTGCATGCCTTCTCTTTCCTGAGGAACCACACAATGGAACACAAATAAATTACTCAACAACTTGTTCTTCAAGAGGAAAAAGTACCCCGATATATAACTTTTGTGGCTTTTTTATTCTCCTCAAAGTCACTTTCAGGCAGCTAGTATGACCCTATTCAGCTTACAGAATTCCTAGAAACGTGCATCAGGCCTTACTAACTAGTTTGAGAGACTGTAGCAGACCCCTGACATAAGCTACATTCTACATACTAGAATAATTGATGGATAGAGATGCAGACCAGTGTTCAGAGTCTATTAACACACATGAGCACATGCTACAATCAAACTTCAACTTGTGCTGAATATACTGGCCAAGTCAGTCCCAGAAGTTAGATTGCTGAAGATTAGTCATATTTTAGCTTTAATATCTAAAATTAATCATTCTTTAATATGAATAAAGTAATATGAACTTGAAGGAGGAAGGGAATAAAAGCAAGAAAATACAGAGGGGTTGCATTTCTTGAGAGCCAGAGCTACTCAGAGGCACAACACACACACACACACACACACACACACACACACACACACACACACACACTGATCCACTTCCTCACCCAACTCATAGGCCTGAAAGTGGCCTGAGGGAAAAATTCTTCCTTGACAAATATTTCTAACATCTGTGGTCCAATTTAAACATCAACAATGAAATTAGTTAAATTAGTTTTCTTTTTTGTTTTTCTGGTTTCTTTTTTCTTTTTAGCTTAATAACCTTTATTGCCCCCAGGACAAAACAGTTGACCTGCTTCCCAGGACGCAGGACCAAACAAATGACGTTCCACTGCAGGCCGGGTCACAAGTGCCCTTCTACACTTGTAGGACTGGAACATGCCCTGGCCAGGCAAAATTACTCTGACTGAGCAACAATCAGGTCTCTTTTCTTATGATGGCAAAATAATGATCTATACACTGTGGGAGAAAATTGGGGAAGACAAGGAAATGAACCCAAATACCAGAAGGACAGGCTAGGCTCCCAGGCACTAGGATCATGGGCAATGTAGACCCTAAATATTTTCTTTGTCATAAAGATACTTGAAAAAAAACTTGTAGAAAGAGATTTTTATGAATTTGATGCTTAGGCAGCCAGAATAATTTTATCTATAAATAGACATATATGATGTGCATATATTTTCATAGGAAATCGTTTACTTTTTCTTTAATAAACCAAGGTCCAGGCTCAATTTTAGGAAAGCAAGTTTGTACCAAAAGGAAAAAAAAAACATGGTCTGTGATGGAGTAGGACTGCATTGCAGTAGAAGCTGTGTGGAAAGCCAGGGGTCAACTCATAGTAGGTCCACAGTTAACACACTGAATGGCAGCCATTGGTTGCCATGGAATGTGTTTTTCCATAGCAACTTCTCTGCCGAACATACCACCAGTTTCACATGAAATTCCTATCCTGTTCTGCAATAAAGTGGCTTCTGGAAAATTAGATGTTCAAAATAGCATTGTAGGCAGTTCTCGTTCATTGCCCAGACCTCCCAAGCATCCTTCCCCCATTACTCTTCTCAAATAAAGGTTTCGGGAAGACTGCATTGGTACCTGTCACTAAGACAAGTACTCCTTTTGCTGCAAATGCCAACTTCACGGAACGGATCATTCATGCAGGTTTTCCAACCCAGTTTCCCATAATGACACTCCAAAGGGTTGGTGTGCAGTATATTGTACTTCTGAGATGCAGCATCCTTCCTGAAGACGTTTGCAACCACGTGGGTGACTGTTCTCTGTAGTTCTGTGGGAGAAACAGGAGGGAGTTAGACCTTCGGCTACACCTCTTAAGTATCCTACATCCCCTGTCCTCAGCCAAGGGCCGGTTCTAAAACCTGAAGGAAGGGCATTTTGCTCAAGCTGATGCTGCTTTAAAATCGTGACCTACAAATTAATTGCCTATAAAAGACTTTAAATGTAGACACAACTTCAAAATGAGTCCCCTGGGCTCCAACTTCCAACTGGACAGTGGCCCCCACAGCTCCATCTACTCAGAATCCAGAAACCACCGCTACCCATTCATTCTGTACTGAAAGGAAAGTCAGAGCCCATTGCAAAAGGCCACATGCAAGGCTGGGTGTATAGCCCAGTGTCTGAGTGCAGAGCGAACTCATGCAAGGCCCTAGGTTTCCACTTGAGCACCGCATAAGGTGAAAGAGCCTGATCATGCCACCATTCCTCAAACGGAAGTACTCTGGTACAACACTGCTTTAAAAAAAATACACAAATTTCCTTTGAAATCTTAGGAGAAAAAGCTATGGCATTAAACTACAGCATTGTGTCTTGTTTGCTAACGGGCGTCTTTCATCTTCGTATTAAAACTGCACTTGAAGGTAGAAGTTCGGAGTAAGAGATTTAACCACACACCTTGAGGAAGGTACAGAGTAGTTTGGTGAGTCAGGCAAGTCCCAGCCCTAGGGCCCTAACTCATCTGACCAGGGGCGTACAGGACCCCTAACCTATGGAAATAGATCATCTACCATGACCAAGGGTCAAGTTCAGAGCCTCCACTGGCCCGCCACAGCCAAGGCTCAGTTCCCCCACCTCAGCCACACTTAAGAAGCATTTCTTGGTGAAACTTTTACTGCACCAAAGATGTGCAAGGCTGAGGCTCACTTATCACTGTTGGTTTTGAGAGCAGCTCTGTTTGTTTACATTGTTGCTTGCATACTGCAAACTCCACCCCCACCCCATGAGACAAGACTTCCTTTTTTTTTATCCTCTGTGCATGGCCTGCAGGATTGGGGTGGTAGAAGATGACAGGAACCAGAGTCTGTTTGCAGCCCTCCTCCCTCCCTCCACCAGGAGATGCTTTGATCTGGGGCTTCCTCAGCAGGGTTGTCCCCTGCCACATGCCTCTTGTGGCAGATTGGCTAGTGTCCTCTTAGAGTTTGTGACCAAAGACTCAGAAATCCCTCACGTATCCCAGCAAGGGAATCATGACTATAAAGCAGGGGCCAAGGACACTCAGCACTGTGACTACGTTTGGCATTTGTGTTTTAAGGTCCAGGTCTAAAGAAAGGAGTGTGGGGTCTAGAGGCTCTTATACTACCGTTGGAGGCCGGATATCTGATCTTTCACATGTTTGATCTATGCATATAAACTAAGAACAAAAATCTTAAAAAAAAATTCTGAAGGCATCAGAGTGAAAACCCACTGTGTTCATGAGTAATCCCTGGAGATACTGTCTATCCCCACATCTGTATTCTAAGAGGCAGAGAGAGATGGAGTTGAGAGAGCAGAGGAGACAGGAGTATTGTTCATCTCTTCCTCCTTAGAGCAACCACAGCAAGGGAAGCCATCACATGTAGATTCAATGTAACATGATAACTTAAGCTTTGATACATATACAAGAAACTGGGGTAGACAAGGACTCAAAACTCCTATCTGATTTCTAACAACCCAATCTATGAAAATGGCCAAAGCCTCCTGAGACCGCCTGTGTTCCACCCACAGCAGTCCCAGATGTACTTGGCACTGTGAGAGCAAAAGTATACTCTTACTTATGAGCTACCCCAGGCTAAGTGTCTGGGCTTAACACCCCCCAGCCTTATATGAAAACCAGTGTCTGAAACACTTTGGAGATTCTGCATTCTGGAGCCGGTCCACAAAGGAGATCCTGGTAGTCAGCCTTTGGATCTGAGAAGCCTGCTGCCCTCACTCAGGAATCAGCAGTTCCTGGCTGCAGGAAACATGCAGGGATGGTCTGCTGTATTACTACTGTGAAGCTGTCCTGGTTGTTAATAGGCAGTGTGCACTCCGTATCCATTTTATGAAAAAAAAAAAAAAAAAAGAAGTACATTGCATTTAGGAACTACTTCCCTGGAGCATCAGTTCCACTTCCGGCTCCCCATGCCACATCGCCTAAATGAAGGTATCATATTGCTCATTTTGCTAACTTACCTCAAGCTCATCAAAGGGACGACATAAGGGTATATGCGTAGACTTAGTAGAAAATGATTAGGTGAAAGAAAAGAAATGCTCTGTTGACATTCAAGAAAAAAGAAGCACAACCCTTCTCATAGAAATTCATAGGATTGGCTGCCAGGGGACAGTCATTTGAGAGGTATAATTAGAATTAGCTGAGTGTGTGAAAGAGTCTTTTGAATGCGCTATGTACGCCATATCCTGCACACTGTCCTGAGGTCAAAGGTTTGATATTTTTGTATAATTCCTTCTTATCTTGTACACCCACTGTGTGATTTACGTCAAGGTAAATGAGCATCCTGTTTTATGTCTTAAATAAAAAAAAATGTCTCAAAGAAAAAAAAATGTGATTACTGTTATTTTAAATACAGATTTCTCCAAAATGAGTGTGGCTTCTTCCAAAGTATCAACTTTTTTTTTAAAGCTCCATAACAGCCTTTACTCTGATGCTCTTCAAGGAAGAAACAAAGAGCTAATTAAGCTTGTCTGTAGTGTTTCCTGTACAAGACGCAACGGGATTGTCTTGCAAACTTAAGACAAAAGCCACAGAATCTATACGACTGCATGATTTCTCCTAATGTGATGTTTTAATAATAAATCCTTTACTGTATAAAAGGTTAGACCACTGAGGAAATAGAATGAATCACAGTGTTTCCAACACAATCTAATCACATATCACTTCTGTGACCTTGAAATGTAGGGATCTGCCTCCACACAGAGGCAAGCCATTCTGGGGTAGACAGCAGCCACAACTGAGCATCTTCCAATTCAGTGCAGGGCCTCCATTATCTACCTGGAGGTAATGGCAGGTCAAGACTGTTCTTGGATTGATGTAGTCACAACACCAGCGTTTTTAACCAGTGCTTCTAACCAAGCAGCTTTTGAGTTATGATTCCCACAGTCTCTTCCTTGCATTCAAGATGTTCAGGTAATATGAGAAACATTCATATACTCTGGCTTGTTATAAAGAATATTTCACAAGGCACAGATGAAGGCATACTGCGTACAAGGTATGGGAGGAGGCATGCACAGCTTCCAAGTCTCTCTGGGCACTTCACCCCGCAAGAACCTCCATTTGTCTAGCTTTCTGGCCTTTGTCCTGTGGGAAATTACCGAGACTTCTCTGCGTAGCATGATTACTAATCAGGTAGATTGGGAAATACAACAGGGCTGTCTAAATTTTTTAGCATTCCTTCTTCCTCATTATGAAGTATGAACTCTCTGAAGAGGAATAATTTCTAGGGATATGTTTGAATTGTTGAAGAATAAGCATATGTTTTTAACTTTTAATTTTTGTTCTCTGCTGTGTGTGTGTGTTTATGTAGGTATGTACATACACAACATACATGGATGAGAGATCAGATATCAACTTCAGATGTCTTCTATAACTCTATATGCTTTTTGTGACACAGAGTCTCTTTGTGGACCTAGAGTTCACCAATTTGTCAAGATTAAATAGCCAGGTAGCTCCAAGAAATTTCTTGTTTTTGCCTCCACAACTCTAGGCTATCAGGCTCAAGGCCTCTGTTACCAGATCTATATGTGGATTCTGGGGATACAAATTCAGTTTCTTGTGTTTCCACAGTGAACTTTACTGACCAGGTACTCTGCCTCACAAAGTGGAAAAATCATTTAGGATAGAAAAATTTTAAACACAATAAATAGTTTATAAGCAACCAACATGGAAGTATCAGAATCACACACTTCATGTCTTTATTTTAAAGGTTTAAATATTATATTTAAATTTTCTTGAGTGTAAATAAATAATAAGCAAACACTTTCCCTAGATAAAGAAATGACAATAGTGTCACCTCCATTTTCTCTGTGTGTGGCAGTAACTGCTTTGCACATATACACATACTATTCTAGATTTCTCCACAAGCCACATATTGAAGACTTATTTATTCACTCACTTCTTCAAGAAGTGGAGTAAGGGAGAGAGCAAATGGTGCAAGGCAAAAGATAATCTCACTGAGAGTCTAGCAAACACAACCCCAGTTATCACGCAATACCAACTGTTGTTGTATTGGCAGTCATAATGAAAGGATCATTGCCATAAAGAAAAGACTGGGGTCATTGTATTATAAGCAGCAAGAAGAAGACAATGACAGAAATAAAGAAGAAATGAGACAGGAGACAAAGAACAGCCAGTCACATGGCATATGTGCTTCTGCTGACCACATTAATAATTATAAAATGATGAGTGATACAAACCCCAATATAAAAAGATATTTTTCAGACTTTTTTTAAAGGAGTTCAGCAATACACTTTCTAAAGGAGCTGAAGTTCAGATGAGAAGAAGCTAGTATTTTGAATGCAGACAGTGGACAAAGCATCGGGTGTGCAAACTCTAAGAGAACTGGAGTGGACCTATTGACAGCAAATAAGGTAAACTTTAAGCTGGATTCAGCACCACTGAGACTGCTCAGTCAATCCTAATCTCATTAAAACCTTAGGTACTTGCTTGTATAGACATTAATGCCTTACTGGCCCCATTAATACTTGGAAACAAAACTTGAGTTAGAGCAGAATCTATGGGACTAACCAATTCTGGACCATGATGTATACAAGGACCCCAAACCTTCACAAATTGTGAAGGCAGATTGTAGGTCAAAGGTTTTGTGGCTGGGCTGGTATTCCTATCCCTCCACTGGAAGGTTTGCCTGGTTACAGGAGATGGCTGGTTCAGGCTGTCTATCTCCCATGGCTAGGAGTCTTAACTAGGGCCACCCTCTTAGATTCCTGGGAGTTTCCATGGCATTAGGTTTCTAGCTTGTCCAGAGATGCCCTTCCCCCACCCAATTCCAGTTGTCTCTCCTAGTACTTTCTCCCTCTGTCCTCCCCAGACGGGATCCCTCTGGTTCTCATCCCCACCCCCACCCCTCCCCTCCCAATTCCCCTCTCCCATACATCTTATGTTTATTATATTTTCTCTTCTCAATGCCATGTATGAGGTTCCCCCTCCTCCTTGAGCCCTCCTTGTTACTTAGCTTCTTTGGGTCTGTGGTTTGTAGCATGATTATCCTGTACTCTATGGCTGCTATCCACTTATAAGTGAGAACATACCATGTTTGTCTTTCTGGGTCTGGGTTACCTCAGGGTGACCTTTTCTAGTTTCATCCGTTTGTCTGCAAATTTCATGATGTCATCGTTTTTTAATAACCGAGAAATACTCCACTGTGCAAATGTACCGCAATATCTTTATCCATTCTTCAGGTGAGGAACATCTAGGTTAAGATAAAGATGGAGCAGAAACTGAGGGAGTGGCCAAGCAATGACTGGTCTAGCTTGAGACCCATGCCATGAGAGGGAGCCCACCTTTGACAGGGTAATGGCATTCTATTCTTGCAGGCAGGAGCCTTAGTATAATTGTCATCAAAGAGAATTAACCCAGCAGCTGATGAAAACAGATGCAGAGACCCACAGCCAAATATTAGGCAGACAAGAGGGAGGAGAGTAGGAGCCAGAGGAGTCAATGACACTACAAGAAAACCCACAGAATCAACTATGCTTGGTCCATCGGAACTCATGGAGACTGAATGTCAACCAGGGATCCTGCTTTGAACTGACCTAGGGCTTCCACACATAGTACTGTTGTGTAGTTTTCATGTGGGAGCAGAGACTGTCTCTGACACTGTTGCCTGCCCTTGGGATCCTTTTCTCCTCCCGGAGAACCTCATTTATCCAAAGTAGTCTAACTGCAACTTGATATGTCAGGGCTGGTTGCTATCCATAGGAGACCTCCCCTTTTCTAAATGAAAGCAGAGGACTGGATCGGTGGAGGGAAGGATTGGGAGGAGAGGAGAAAGGGGAAACTGCAGTCCACCATGATTAATTAAAAGTGATTAATTTTTCTAAAACAGGTGTTTGCCTGAAAAGTACTGGATTGACTTGATAAGAGGTAAGGGTTTGCTCTTATGTTTGCATTTTGGTCTGCTGCTTTTTCTTCTTTGAATGGTAGTATCCTCCAACTGAATGTGTATGAAACAACGTCATTTCCGCACCATAGCCTAGAATCACATTCTGAACAGAAATGCTTCTACCTCATAAGCAAGGAATAGCATCTGAGTTGGCCATCATACTGTTAAAAGTACAGTAGAGCCAAGATTGCCATGCCAGGGCATCAAACAGCTTAGGCAAAAATCAAAGGGCTTATTAGTTATAATTACTGAGTCTCTCTTACTGCGTGGGTGTGTCTTAGCTTGAAGCTGATGGCAGGATGCATTGCAGCCCTGCCTCATCCTCACCCTACCTTATGTGCAGTGGTCACAGCAAGAGTCCCTAGATACCTTATAGGTTGGATGGAGCAGGAAGTGTGAAGAAATGGCTATGTCTCGATGCATGGAGTCCTCCTGTTTCTGTACTACAACCTGTACCACTCTGCTGCTCTCTCTTTCTGAAGTTGGCATTGTCAAAAATGAGAGTGAGCGCCAAATCTCCCCAGGAAATATTGATTGACTTGCCTTTGATATTACTGTCGGGCAGGCATCCTTGGACAGAAATAATGCAGGAAGGAGGTGTGGCTTCGGATCTCTAGAGGTTACTTAGCTCTCCCGGCAGGCATTTGTTTTATGCTTCAATATTGTTTCCACTGGTGATAAAAAGGAACATTCATTCTCTTTTATCAGTTTCTACTCAAGGCAGGAAAATATGCTTATATAGATTGAAAATGCCTTTTAAGTAAGTGATTAAATATGAAGAATGAGTCTCTTTCCCTTCCTAGACACTGTGGCATGAAAATATCAGCGTTTTGTTTCCTTAAACTGACTTGTCAGGTCCACCCAGATGGCTTTGGTGCAGTTCAGACTTACCTTCTTTTCTGTAGATTTTTATTTTCCCTTTAAATTGAATTTCTCAAATTTCGAAGCTGGGATTACATAGCAAAATATATTTTTTTTTCAATTCCAAAGTTCTATGAGTTTAGAAAATGTGCATCCCTATCAGTCTATCACCTTTGAAAGTTTGCAGTTTCTCTCTCATCTCCAGCCTGCTCAATTCATGTGAGTTCTGTGTCTTCAGCTTTGCCCCTTAAAATATGCCATGCTAATGAGTTCGTGAGGTTTGCAACTCATTCTGTGCCTATAGTTTTCAATGGCTCATTCATTTGTGCTGTTGAGTAGTATTTCATTTCATAGATATATTTTGTTTGTTTTCCTGTCTGCAATACTTGTGTGTATAATGGATGAAAAGACACTTGTTACAGATTTGGAAAATCGTGGACTTTTCATCTTGTATTTTATGTGAAGCAATATGGTCCTAGAGAGAGTCCAGTCTAGGACTGAACATACTGACAGGCCTTTAACGGCCCAGGCGGAAACTCCCTCAGATGTGCTACATTATGTCTTACTGCATTCGCATGGCTGTTTTCTAAATAAAGTAGTTTTGAAAAGAATAATCTGGAATTTTATATCTCATAGTATAACTAGGCTCTATAATGTAATAGGAAGTAAATGAGACTTGGAGAGTTGGCCCGAGTCTTTGCCCTGACATTTATAGGTTGCTCTCATGCTTAGACCTGTTGCTGGAATCCATCTCTCCTACACAGAGCTTCCTCACTCCTACAATGGAACTTGTAATGCTTGCCACATAAGTTCCTTATGAGAAGCCAGAATAAAGTGAGTTTAAAATAGTAACAGATAGATATGTCAGCCTCCAAGTCCAACTATGTTTCTCAGTACCCTATCCTTAACACCATACAGATTAGGCTGTTCAGTATATATAGGGGATTTTTTTATGTTTTATTTATTTTGTACATGAGGACATGCACATTCCATATGTGAACGTCACAGGACAGCTAATGGATTTGCTTCCCTCCTTCATTATGTGGGTAAGGATCAAACTCAGTCTATTAGCACTGGCAGCAGGCATTTCTATCCCTTGAGCCAACTTGCTAGTCCGGGATGTAGTTTTCTTTTAATCCTATAATAATTCCAGGCAACCCAAAAAGTTATTTGGGTTCTAGTAACTCATGTCATAGAAACAAAATCTAACCAGCTCGCTATAGCTATCATTGCAGTAAGAATTAATGAGGGGCTGGAGAGATGACTCAGCCATTAAAGGCTAGGACACAACCAAAACTATAAGAATTAATAAGTATTATTAGTTTCAGTAAAAAAATGTGCACAGTTTCCTTTAGTCACAATTTATAGTAAACACCTGTATATTTATAACTACGTAGAAATAACAAGCTATCATTTAGGTTCAAACTAAACCGCATACATTAGTACTTAGATGGAATTAACTGACCTGACTCTTGGCCATTGGTACTAGTCACCTCTCTTTACCTCTGCCATCATGTTCATGTCTGCAACTCACAACCAAATATGACAGAAGTGCTGTTGCTTTTGACAAAAATGGTAAGAGTTGCTTATCAGGAAACCCTCATTTGAAAAATGGTCATGAAAATAGACCCTGAACAAAATGATATGCAAACCATAAAAAGCAAATGATATGCAACCATATATTATGGGTCCATGTTTGCCCAGCTGCTGAACATGGCCTTTGGGGGTGGGGGGAACATGGGGAGTGCTTGACTGTGTCAGGTGCTAGACTTTAGGGAAGTACCAAGACACCAGACACTGCTCTGAGTGGGAAGATGCAGTCTAAGAAGGGAGCGGGGTGCTCAAGGTGCCTCCAAACTCCTTGACATTCAGGCATCACTGAGTTGTGTGGAGTTGGGAGGAGAATCAGGGGCAGAGGATGGTAACTAGCCTGGGGCCAGGAGAAATGGGAGCTCTGGCTTAACTCATCGGTGAACGTCCTTAGCTTGGGTGTGGTTGTCTAGAAGCCCAGAGAGGCATCCCACGGGAGATTTAGTAGTCGTAGGTCTTCTCAATGCTCCCCATGGTGGTTTTCGATGAAAGAGACAGTCCTTGGTTCCAAACTGTTTATTGATAGTTCATTGTGGAAAACAGATGCATACCAACTTCTCAGGGTGGACCAGTGATTGAATACCTTTTGTGGGAAGGAATGTCTGGAAAGGGAGCATATTGGCTCAGGGCCTCTAGGCACCTCCTAAGCATTGAGAACTCTGTTTTGTACTGTGTGACTGACATGGGGAGTGTGGCACATTTTCCAGGCCATGACGCTGGCAGGGAACAGAGAGCCGCCTTTCACATAAGGTGAATGCTGAGGTGCTGAGGACTCAGACTGGCTCTGCCTTAGCAAGTTTCCTGACAAGGTCCACTGTCCTACAATATATAATAGCCAATAGGCTTGGATATGCAACCATATATAATAGTCAATAGTCTTGGGTAAGCAACCATATGTAATAGCCAGAAGGCTCCAGTAAGCCTTGGAGTCTCAGATAGAAGCGTGCTGGAGGTACAGGGTAATATTAGAACAAGATTTCTCTGGTTCAGCTACTCCCTAAGAGCTAGATGGACCCTTCCTTCTAAGTCTCTTCTGTGCTTGTGATCTCTCACTTGGAGCCAGTCCCTCCTCTGACTCATCATCTAGTAATATATGAGACTGTGTGAGGAAAGCACCTACTTAACACGTCATATCCTGACCCAAGTGCAGCACTTCATTGTAACTATCCCTGGATGATTCTACAGTTGTTACCAATTTCCTGTTTTGTTTTGTTTTTTCCCCTCTTGCAATATTTACTCTGTGAGGTGGTTCTTTTTCTCTCTTATGATCTAGAGATTAGACCTTGTTACTCAAATTAGTCCTGCTTCTTGAAGATTTCTTGTCCATTGAGTCATTATTTCACACTTTAGCCCTTCCCAGAGTGATTCACACCTCAGATAGATGCATGGTCTCCATAGACATGCAGACTGTCTGAACCCTCTAACTACCTTGCTTCCTGTGAATGCCCCCACTATTACACATACCAACGCACCTGAACACACATGCCTCCCACCTCAATAGTACGTAGTTATGTATGAGTGTTTTAAAAATATTTAATATCATTTACTTTAGGCAAATAATGTAATACCAAAATATGTAATACAAAACTGAGCCAGACTGTGCAAATTAAGCGTGAGTAACTATTGTGTGTTTATTAAAGTTCAATGAATATCAAAGAAAAAATAACATCTATTAAAATTATTTACTCAAAACAGGAGGCTGTGTTAGTACCAGAGCCGGCATTAAGGCATATGAATCATGTAGAATTAGGCAGTTAGAAAGGGGAGGTTAAGAATGGAAAAGAACAGAGAGGTCAAATTGCAAATAAATATGATAGAAAAATTCTGAGCTAGACAAGAGGCAAGACAAGAAAGAGAAAATTGTGCTTCCATTCCTAATTTTCTAAGTTTTAAGAGTTATGTATGTAGGTGCCCTCATATGTGTGAACCTGGGATAGGAAATGGCGAGAGGTGAGTCTCACAGAGATGTGTGTACACATCCAGGTATAAGCAAGTCTCCTTAAGATATCAGTCTGAAAGAAGGCTTAGCTTCATTGTAAGCCAGACTTGCAAGTAGATCTAGCATTATGAAGTCTGGAGCCACCATAGACCATGGATATGGAAAGATAACTCCATACTTTAATCCTACATGAACCTCAAGCAATGAAGCCCAATAGTAACTCGTGAGAACTTGAGTTCAGGTCTCCAAAACCCACATCACAGCCCAAGTGCAATGGCACATGCCTGTATTCCCCGTGGTGGACAATAGGGGCCATGGGAGGCAAAGAACTGGATCCCTGGAAATGTGGCACAGCTATCTAGGTCTACATGGAAAAGAGCCAAGTCAGTGAGAGAGAGAGACCTTATCTCAAATGAAAGTTTTGGTTGTCCTCTGACCTCCAAATTCTGTCCAACACATACAACTCTTATGAAGAACAACATTTAATTAGGGCTGACTTACAGGTTCAGAAGCTCAGTCCAATATCATCAAGGCAGGAAGCATGGCAGCATCCAGGCAGGCATGGCACTGGAGGAGCTGAGAGTTCTGTTCCAAAGACAAACAAGAAAAGACTGCTGTCTTCCAGACAGCTAGGGGTAGGGTCACAAAGCCTACCCTGACAGTGACACACGCCTTCCAATAAGATCACATTTAATCCAACAAGGCCACACTTCTTAATAGTGCCAATCCCTGGGCCAAGCATATTTAAGCCACCACACACATGTGCACATAAAAAAATAAAGGAACCTCGCCCTAGAAAAAAACAAGAAGGTAATCCCTCAACAAACCTAAAAGAAGACAGCCACAAGAACAGAATGACAAATTTAACAACAAAAATAACAGGAACCAACAATTACTTTTCCTTAATATCTCTCAATATCAATGGTCTCAACTCCCCAATAAAAAGACATAGACTAACAAACTGGCTACACAAACAAGACCCAACATTTTGCTGCTTACAGGAAACTCATCTCAGAGAAAAAGATAGACACTACCTCAGAAGATGGAAAGATCTCCCATGCTCATGAATTGGCAGGATCAATATAGTAAAAATGGCTATCTTGCCAAAAGCAATCTACAGATTCAATGCAATCCCCATCAAAATTCCAACTCAATTCTTCAACGAATTAGAAAGGGCAATCGGCAGATTCATCTGGAATAACAAAAAACCTAGGATAGCAAAAACTCTTCTCAAGGATAAAAAAAACCTCTGGTGGAATCACCATGCCCGACCTAAAGCTGTACTACAGAGCAATAGTGATAAAAATTGCATGGTACTGGTATAGTGACAGACAAGTAGACCAATGGAACAGAATTGAAGACTCAGAAATGAACCCACACACCTATGGTCACTTGATCTTTGACAAGGGAGCTAAAACCATCCAGTGGAAAAAAGACAGCATTTTCAACAAATGGTGCTGGCACTACTGGCTGCTATCATGTAGAAGATTGCGAATTGATCCATTCCTATCTCCTTGTACTAAGGTCAAATCTAAGTGGATTAAGGAACTCCACATAAAACCAGAGACACTGAAACTTATAGAGGAGAAAGTAGGGAAAAGCCTCGAAGATATGGGTACAGGGGGAAAATTCCTGAATAGAACAGCAAGGGCTTGTGCTGTAAGATCGAGAATCGATAAATGGAACCTCATAAAATTGCAAAGCTTCTGCAAGGCAAAAGACACCGTCAATAAGACAAAAAGACCACCAACAGATTGGGAAAGGATCTTTACTTATCCCAAATCGGATAGGGGACTAATATCCAATATATATAAAGAACTCAAGAAGGTGGACTCCAGAAAATTAAATAACCCCATTAAAAAATGGGGCTCAAAACTGAACAAAGAATTCTCACCCGAGGAATACCGAATGGCAGGGAAGCACCTGAAAAAATGTTCAACATCCTTAATCATCAGGGAAATGCAAATCAAAACAACCCTGAGATTCCACCTCACACCAGTCAGAATGGCTAAGATCAAAAATTCAGGTGACAGCAGATGCTGGCGAGGATGCAGAGAAAGAGGAACACTCCTCCATTGTTGGTGGGATTGCAAGCTTGTACAACCACTCTGGAAATCAGTCTGGCAGTTCCTCAGAAAATTGGAGTTAGTACTACCGGAGGATCCCGCAATACCTCTCCTGGGCATATATCCAGAAGATGTCCCAACCAGTAAGAAGGACACATGCTCCACTATGTTCATAGCAGCCTTATTTATAATAGCCAGAAGCTGGAAAGAACCCAGATGCCCCTCAACAGAGGAATGGATACAGAAAATGTGGTACATTTACACAATGGAGTACTACTCAGCTAGTAAAAAGAATGAATTTATGAAATTCCTAGCCAAATGGATGGACCTGGAGGGCATCATCCTGAGTGAGGTAACCCAATCACAAAGGAACTCTCACAATATGTACTCACTGATAAGTGGATATTAGCCCAGAAACTTAGGATACCCAAGATATAAGATACAATTTGCTAAACACATTAAACTCAAGAGAACTAAGACCAAAGTGTGGACACTTTGCCCCTTCTTAGAATAGGGAACAAAACACCCATGGAAGGAGTTACAGAGATAAAATTTGGAAGTGTGACGAAAGGATATGGCATCTAGTGATTGCCATATCCAGAGATCCATCCCATGATCAGCTTCCAAATGCTGACACCATTGCATACACTAGCAAGATTTTGCTTAAAGGACCCAGATATAGCTGTCTCTTGTGAGACTATGCCAGGGCCTAGCAAACACAGAAGTGGATGCTCACAGTCAGCTATGGAATGGATCACAGGGCCCCCAATGGAGGAGCTAGAGAAAGCACCCAAGGAGCTAAAGGGAACTGCAACCCTATAGTTGGAACAACAATATGAACTAACCAGTACCCCGGAGCTCTTGTCTCTAGCTGCATATGTATCAAAAGATGGCCTAATAGGCCATCACTGGAAAGAGAGGCCCATTGGACTTGCAAACTTTATATGCCCCAGTACAGGGGAACACCAGGGCCAAAAAGGGGGAGTGGGTGGGTAGGGGAGT
This sequence comes from Mus caroli, assembly GCF_978045245.1. Lineage (NCBI taxonomy): Eukaryota > Metazoa > Chordata > Mammalia > Rodentia > Muridae > Mus > Mus caroli. Next base: position 6,457,454 of record NW_028227270.1, read on the forward strand.
GGGGGGGTATGGGGACTTTTGGTATAGCATTGGAAATGTAAATGAGCTAAATACCTAATAAAAAAATGAAAAAAAAAAAAAGAAACCTGTTCAAACCACCTCATGAGAAGGCTTAAGAGGACACAGGCACATTTCATGGATCTCCCACATAGCTGGAAAAAAAGGAAATAGAAGACACAGAACTCAGACTTGATCTCTGTCTTTCTCTCAGAAGATCCCAGGTGAGCCAGGAGTCAAGTAGTACTGGAGGAGATGTGGGGAGAGTAAGGTAAATATAGTACACATGTATGGAATTTAAAATAAACTTAACTTCTTAAAAGCTTCTATGATGAGGGTTTAAAGATGAAGAAATGTATAGGAAAAGAACTTAGAGGGCAATTTATTTCCATGTCCACTAACAAATGTTGTTAGTGTCTCCCAAGGTCTAAGATCTACCCAGCAATGGCTTTTGTTTTTGTTTCTGGTTTCTATTCTTCTCCAGAAACTAGTTGTTCCTTTTTAACCAGGCTTTAAATCCAATCAGAATGATTGGTCACTCCCATAACATCCATGCCATTAACACACCAGTGGGCATATCTCACCAGGCCAGTCACTACTGTACTTTCCATTATTCACAGATGTATAAGGCTGTTAATGAACTTCTCCTGGCCCCAGCAACATGCATAGAACCTTTCAGCACTATGAAAGTATGCCAACTTCCAGGGATGGTGCTTCCAGGTCAATACCAGTTTGGTATCTTCATGTCCTGTCACTCAGATAAGTGGTGTTTCCAGCAATATGGTATTACCATCAAGTTCTAGAAGATAAGCAAGAAGAACAGCAATAGCTGGTAATGTTTGAAGTGCCCAGAGCATCCCATTGAACTACAATTCAAATAAGTACAGGTGTTTCAGTTTATAGCTTACAATATGTGGAAAGGCACTTTACCTTCACCATAGGTTACTTCCTTTTAAGTCCCATTTATAACGTATATGTATGTATTTTAGTGAGCTTCTACAGTAGCTTTTCACATGGCATTTCCCACAGGTCTTTAGCATTAATTATCCTTAATGTAGCACTCCCTCCTCTGTTTGTCCTCCCATCTTAAATGCCATTGAACCCTTCTAGTTTCTTCCTCCTTTGCTCTTTATACTATCTACATTCTGTTTCCCTTTCCCTGACATTGCTTTCCCTCAGTTTCCTGCCTTGCATGGGCACTCCAATGGAAGCACACATATCTAAAGATTCAAAGTCAACATGCACATGTCAGAGAGAACATAAGGATCTGGGTTACTTTGCTGAAAACTCAATTCCCAGCTCCTTCCATTTAACAGCAAATTTTGTAATGTCATTTTCCTTTTCTTTTTTTTACTGACAACTGAATAATATTCCATTGTGTCATGAAGCTCATCGTCATTGCCCGTTGATCATTTATGGACATCTAGGTTGTTGGGGTTCCTGGCTATAATGAATAGAACAGCAATGAATATTGACTATTTTGGGAATAGGCCCAGGCATGGTCTGGATAGATCCCATGATAGATCTAATTCTGACTTTTTATGGTGTTCCTATGGTGATTTTCTTTGTGGCTATACAAGGGTTCACTCCCACCAGCAGTATAAGTACTGCTCCTTCTAGCAACACTTGGTGATTAACACAAAGACTCCTGAAAAAGATGCAGAGAGTGAGAGACTTTGGAGAACTAAGTGTTATGCCTTGATTATCTGCTCCCTTCAAGGATCTGAGTTACATGCAGAAGAATAGTCAGAACGATTGTAAGAGCCTGAGGTTGTGGTGATCACAACATAAACAGTGTCTTCCAAACACATCAGGGATGATATACACACGAATTCACCGAGATTGTGACAGCGTGCACAAAACTTGACTGCATTGGTGCAAACTAGACAAATCCCAGAATACAGAAGTGGAAGTAGGCATAGAGTCCACTCCTAACCAAAAAGTTATTTGCAACAGATACCTGCATGGAGAGGGAAAAAAATCCTTTTTCTCCACTTAAATGTCTTTAGCAATCATAGCAACCACATTACAGGGAAAGCCCCATGCCCACAAGTAGTTGGTTAACACAAATGAACTTCATATTGCTTGTGTGTACACACCTGTGTGTGTGTCTGTGTTTTGTTTTAGTATTTTTGTCTTATTGAATTTTGGTTTTGTTTGTTTGTTATTTGTTGAGAGAGATGGAAAGGGTGGAAGAGGGAGGGAGAGAATGAAGTCGGGTGGATAATGAGGTAGAGAAGACTTGAGAGAAGATGGGGGAGGGCAAAATATGATTATAATAGATATTGTGGAGAAAAGCTAAATAGTTATATGTAGCAGATCTCTGCAAACACCATGGCCAGCAGAGTTTGAGCCTTGATAGGCTATAAGAATATCCAGTTCAACATGACTCAGTAAGTAAGTATCAAGTGTTGGTTCAAATTTCTGGAGTCTGACCTCAGGCAGTCTATGTTAGGCACATTTAAGCATAGCACAATTTTGGAAAAAAAAGTTTCCGGATGACAATTGACTCAATCCTGTGTTTATAACAAGACATGATTCGACTGAAACTCCTTTCAAGGTTCATATGACCATTTCCATAAAGATGGGTTCTATTGACTGAAAAACAATCCTCAAAATAAGAATCTAGGAAAAGTGATTGAGATAAACATAAAGTCTGGGGAAGACAGATGTGATCTAGCCATTCAAATAGAGCAGAGGCAACCAGGCTGCCAACCAACTCTGATCCATTTGTAAAGTACATGTGACATCTACCATAGGATGGGTTCTGTCAACTGCAAAACACTGTTCAAAATAAGGATCTACAGAGAAAGAGTCCAGGATAAACTTAAGAGTTGAGGGAGTCAGGTATGGCCTGGTCCTACAGATAGCACAGGTAATCAGGTTTTTAACTACATCCATTCCCAGCCTTCTGGGTGGAAAACAGGCTATACATCTCTTTCGTCAAAGAGACAAGCCTGTATGTTTAACATTGCTGGACTCTCCGGTGCTTCTCTGTGATCACCAGAGCCGTGTGCCCTCTATAGTTATCCTTTTTTGCAAATTAATGGTTGAAGACTTTCCTTCAATAACATGACTTCCACTAGCACTGAGTAGGTACCTAAGTTTACAGTATCAGGCATGGTATTTCTCTTGTTGACTAGGTCTTAAGCTCATTGGGAGAGCTTTTGGTTAGCACCAGGATATGTCATGACTTCAGCCTTAGGATTATTGTGCCATGCTGGTCATTGATGAAATTCATAGGTATCATAGCTGGGTAGGACAGTTGGTTGCCCTCCTCTTTTGGAAACTTGTATGACACCTTCTGGTAACATGAAGTTAGTCCTTAGGAAGAGTGCATTCAAGTCAGTTCTGGCCAGTACAACTCCCCAATGATAATCTATAAACATTTGCCCTCTTACCTACAGATAAGTATAGTCCTCAACTCTCAGGAAGGAAACTTCTCTTTGCCACACATGGAGACCACTATAGAGAAGGACAACCAATCAAAATGCACAGTTGTGGAGCCAAATCCCAATGGTTACATCTATGAAACACGCCCAAGCCTAAGTCTCAGAGAATACTGCAGAAGAGGGAGCAGAAAGATTGTAAGAAAAGATCAAGGGGTTTGCTCTGAGGTTGTGTCTCCTAGTAGCATCAGAAGGAACAGCCATAAAATCTCGTCAACGTGATTGCTGAAACATGAGCTGGATAATCGTGACACTACTGAACATCCCACAGTGTATGATAAAAGCCCAGAGGCCTTCACCCCACACAAAGAACTGTAGGCAACTGGGGAAGGCTGGGAAGAGGAGAGGTGGCTTTCCCCAGGGAAGATCACAGCAACTGCTTACCCAGTGCCAATGGGTCTGTCTTAAAACATAACTACAGGTAGCATTATACAGACTTAAAGGTATATATATATATATATATATATATATATATATATATATATACATATATATATATATATATATTCACTTTGTCAAAAAAACTCAGATATAAGACTCCAGGCATATGTGTGGGCCCTCAATTCTATTCCATCAATCAATATGAGTGTATTTAAGCTAGTCTCATGTTGTTTTTACTACAACAACTCTGTAGTATAATTTGCACTCAGGGATAGGGAGACCATAAGTAATATTTTTATTATTCAGGATAATTTTGGCCATTCTCAGCCATTTTATTTTCACATGAATTTTGAGGTTATTTTTCAATTTCTGTGAATAATTACCTCAGATTTTTGGTGGGGATTTCATTGAATCCATACATTGCTTTTGGTGAGATGGTAAATTTTATATTAATTCTACCAGTACATGAGTATGGTAGGACTTCTCATTTTCTGGTATCATTTTTAGTTTCTTTCTTCCATGTCTTAAAGTTTTCATTGTTCAAGTCCTTTATTTTCTCTGTTAAATTAATTACAAGACCTTTTCCCCCTGGGGCTATTTGAATGAAATTGCTTCCCTGATTTATTTCTCAGTACGTGTGTCGTTTGCGTACAAGAGAGCTACTGATTTTGTGTTCTTATGCTTTGCTGAGTATGTTTATCAGCTATATGTGAATTCCAATAGACTCCTTGGGATCTTTTATCATATCATCTAGAAATAACAGTATTTCGACTTCTTTCTTTCTTATTTATATTCCCTTTATCTCCTCCCCCCCCCCCATGACTCCTTTGGGTAATAATTCAAGCATTGTGTTGAACAGGAGTAGAGAAAATATTCCTGATTTTGATGGAAATGCCTTGAGCTTACCTTCATTTTCCATGATTTTAGCAGTGGGGTTATTGTATATTGCCTTTTCTGTATTAAAATACATCCTCTGTGTCCCTAGATTCTCCTGTGCTTTTATCGTTAGGGAGTTTGGATTTTTGTTTAAGGTCTTTTCTGAATCTAATAAGATGATCGTGTCATTTCTGTTCCACCTTAGTTCTTGAGAAAGGATTCCTCACTGAATTTGAAGCTTATCATTTTTACTAGCCTGGCTGGCCACTGGGCCCTTGGGATCTGCCTGTGTCTCCCTTCGAACACTGGACTTACAGATTCATGCTGCCACACTCTATTTGTGTGTGGGTGCTATAGCTCCAACCTCATATCCTTGAGTTTGCCTACTGAGCTCATATCCAAAGTTTTATAACAAGCAAGCTCACATCTCTGAAAGACAATTGTAATGGCAAGTATAAAATGCAGAGGGAAGACAAGAAAGGAGGAAGTACAGAGATTATGAGAAGCCGGTTGTCTTAGGTATTGTCCTGTTGGGGTGAAGAGATACTACGACCACAGCAACTTAGAAAAAAAAAAACATTTAATTGGGAGCTTGTTTATAGTCAGCGGTTTAGTCCATTACTGTTGTGGTCTGGAGCAGGATGACAGGTAGACAGGAAGACATTGTGTTGGAGCAGTAGTCAAGAGCTACATCCTGAAGAGGCAGCAGACACACAGAGAGAAACACTTGACTTTTGAAACCTGAAAGCCTACCCCAGTGACACACTCCCCACACCAGCAAGGCAACACCTCCTAATCCTAACCTCAGACAGTTTCCACTCCCCGGTGACTAAGCACTCAGATATATGAGCCTGTGGGGGCCATATTGATTCAAACTGTCATCTGATAAGAAATCTTACAAGCAACAAGGGCTCATGGCACAGGGTGTACAGAGCTGGTTTGGTAATAAGGTGTCCTAGTGGTAGCCCTGAGGAGGAGAAGAAGAGAGGTTTCTAGAATGGTGGTTGTATCGTATGAAATAAGCAAGGTGACTTAGAAGAGAAAGGATGTCAGAAAGGAACATGAGGAGCTGCTTCTGGCTCCTCCCCCCCTCATCCAACAAAATTCTGGTCCAGCTTTGAGAGAAGAGAAGACCTAGGAAAGCCTCTTCCATCCACCATCAGTTTCAGATCCAAAGACCCGTCCAAGTGCTCAGTGACGGCAAAATTACGTTCACAACAATACTGATGGGTCAGTCGCCTCTGCCAATGACATCATAAGACAAATATTGGGTGATGGTAATCAGCGTGGAGGGAAGCAAGGGACCAGTGAACATCAATGCTGCAGAATAGGAAGAGGCCTTGATGCGTGTTCAGATTTCTTAACTAGTTTTAAAGAAACTGGGTTTCCTTTTTCTAATCCTCTATCCGCAATGGAACTTCCCTGCCAAGATGAAGATTTCATACAAAACCTTTTACTGGGAAGATCATTGGTCTCAAGACTGAAGTCTCTGACACTACACAATATGGAAAGGGCAAGATCCAGGGTATGGAAGGGATTCCCCCTGATGAGCAGTAAAGGGCTGGTCTTTACTGGTAACCAGCTGGGAGATGGGGGTACATCAGACTGCAATCAAAAGGAACTCACCCTGCATGCTGTGCTGAGATTTCCTGAGTCTCACACCAGTCCCAGGAAGAATAAGCAGCAGACAAATAGGGGTAAACTGAAATGAAGGAGAATGGATGAAAATGGCAAACATGATCACCTTTATCAAGAGCATCCTTTGATGAGGGTGGCGCTGGGGTTTTTATGGCTGTCCACATTGACAGATGTTACCGTGGCAAGCGTTCTCTGTTTAACTGCTCCAACAAACCAGGAACCAAGTGATAGTGTATGAGTTAATAAGAAGACAAGAACTAAGGACCATTGGGGGGAAAATACTGCTTATTAAATTTTTATACAATTTTAGAGGATTATGCAAAATCATCACAGGTTTAGAGACTATATAGTTCTGTGTTACAATACATTAAGCCTTATGATTTAACTCAAAGGACATGCAACAACAGGGTCACATGCTGAGCCAGATATGAGAATTAACATGTCTTTTTTTGTTTGTTTGTTTTGTTTTGTTTTGTTTTGTTTTGTTTTGTTTTTCGAGACAGGGTTTCTCTGTGTAGTCGTGGCTGTCCTGGAACCCACTCTGTAGCCCAGGCTGGCCTCGAACTCAGAAATCCACCTGCCTCTGCCTCCCAGAGTGCTGGGATTAAAGGCGTGTGCCACCACGCCCGGCTAACATGTCTTTTTTAAAAGACAGATATTAGAATAATTAACAAAAATATAGAGCAATGCCATTCTTTTGATTTACAATGAAAAAAATATTTTCTTAAATATATGACATTTCTGCAAATATGTAATAGTTTCTGGTATTAAAAATTAATACACAAATATCTGAAAATTCTCTGTTTTAATATTTTATATGGTAAATGTAATTTTAAAAAGTTCTTTAATAGTTTGAATGGCATAAAAAGGACCTGAGGCTACAGTGGGAAAGCCCAGCCCTTGCCTATTTCCTGATGGGGATGTGGTTTCCAAACCAACTAACCCAGGCAAGGTATGTGTTAGGTAAGACTGCCAAAATTATTTTCTCTCAGCTCCTTCATGCTAGTTAAATATTGTAACCCACAAATTTGCTCTTTGTTTCCTAACATTTTTGCCTGCTCTGAAAGAAAATCTACAGCCCCTTATCTGACCTGTGTCCAATAGCAGTGTGGTGCTCATTTATCCTGTTCTAAGAGCAACACGCCCCCAAAAGATACGATTCCTTCTCCCCAACTCAGACAAAACACATTACGAAGAGCCACCCTGCTTCCCAAACAAGAGTCTGCTCCAAACAGAACTCACATTTCAGTGAGTCAGAAGGGAACAGGCAGATAGTCATCTCCTTGAAACCTGGCAGGCTTCCCACCAGGAGTCTGAGCTGCCCGGCTGTGTGTCAGGGGTAGTGAGCAGTCACCTCAGAGCTCTCTGGTCTTACTAAGCACTCAGAGCACCGAAGGTCAGAAGTGTCTTTTAGGGTGTGTAAGCAAAGAAATGGTGGGTGAGAGAGGCAGCCTGGGGGCTATGAGGTTCGAGGGTGCTGAATATAGGATATTAATCATAAGTTCTAGCGGCCGGTGAGCTCCAACTTGGGACCGTCATGAGTCTAGCTGGTCATCCAGTCTAGCCTATTTGTCAAGATCCAATCCAGTGATAGACTATCGCAACACAAAAGGTGGATGGTTGTAGGGAACAACACTTAGGTTTGTCCCTTGGCAGGCATACATGTGTGTCTACACAAACACACACATCAGCACACATAAACCTGTACACATATGCACACACACAAAGAAGTGGAGGTTCCAGTTCTACCTACCATTTTATAAATAGATTTAAAGCGTTTGGCTTTTCCCAAGTGGTTACGTCTGTTCCACCTGGAAGTTGCTTGCTTGCTCTACGGACTTGGGGAGTCCCTTCTTGCTCAGAGGCCTGCTCCCAAAAGATTTTGAATAAGCAATAGCCATTAGACAAGTAATTCTCTATTTTACGAAACCTTTTGAGTGCTTCAGAAAGTAGTCACTGGAATAATTCTAGCCTCGTCAATAGGCAGGAACCTGCGACTGAGCTTTTGCAGATATTGGATTTAAAGACGATTAAAAGTGCATGTTCTATTTCTTGGATTAAAAAGTGAAAGACCCAGATGAATGAATGCTGTCTTTCCAGAACCTGAAAGATTGGGAAACGGCAAGGCACACGCTCAGGAGGAGAGATTCTCAACCCGTGGGTTGCGACCCCCCTTCCATCGGTGTACCCTAAGACTATTGGGAAACACAGATGTTACATAACAATTCAGAATCAGTGAAGTAGCAACGATAATAATTTTATGTTTGGAGGTCACCACAACATGAAGAACTGTGTTAAAGCGTCGCGGCACTAGAAAGGTTGAGAACCGCTGCGTTTGAGCCCCTGTCAACTCCTGACTCTTCTCACCTGTCCTGAAATAAATCAGGTAAACTCAGTGATCCAACTCATCAGCGTCTCAGAAATGAACAATCCCCACCCCACCCCCACTCCTCTCACACCCCTCTCTGGTGCAAAAATAGTACCTCAGGGATAATCATAGCTTGAGAGCAGCTCTTTCTGATGACTTAGTGTCGAACCTGGTCATTCTGAGCTTATTTCTGTCCCTTTCTCCACCCACTCAGGAAAAGCAGAGAAGGGAACACACTGCTCAGGTCCCCTGGCTCTCCTGCTGAGCTATTGAGGGCTATGGCTTGATACAACTGCTTTGGGGGGGGGGGGGGGAGTGGAGGGAACTGCCTAGGAGTTAGTTTCCTGTGGACAGAGGACGAAGAGATGTTGGTTGTGGGTGGATCCTGAGCTCTTGGGTCTGGTGAGCTAGAACAGTTTGGTACAGATAGGAAAAAGCCACCAGGCTGGAGTCGCGTCTACACTGTCTGTAAGATGCTGAGGGCTCCGTGGGCGTCCATGGATCTTGACTCCTTTTTCAGAGCGCTGGAGGAGCTACAGACGCTGAGGGGCTGGGCTCCGTGGGGCGTGGCAGGACAGATCCGGAGTTTGCCCAGGCTGGAGGGGCAGGCAGGGGCGGTTCCTAGCTCAGAAAGCAACTTTTCCTTGCTCTCATTCAGGCTGGAGAGAACTCCTCCGTACAGTTTCTGGAAAGTCTAGCCTCTGGGAGCCCTGGATCGAGGATACTGTGTGCACCCCCAGAGCACTTTAGATTCCCCAGCGCAGACCCAAGATGGGACCAGGACAGGCAGGGGGCGCGCTCCTGCTGCGGCTGCTAGTGCTAGTTCAAGGTAAGTCTGAACTCCACTGCGCGTCCGCGTCCGAGGCTGGAGAGACCCGCAGTGGTCCTAGAAGACCAGGGAGGGATCGAGTGCGGCTCTGGAGCTGGCGATGTCTGCTCTGCATCCATGTGGACTGGGGATCTGGGCTTCATGGAGCCGCTTGAACAAACAGGACAGACAGACAGACACACACACACACATACACACACCCCACATCCTCATTAAGACGTGTTTCACCCGATCAAGCATCCTTCAAAGTCATCTTTCTAAGAGCTTTGGGTTTAGAGATGTTCCCACACCCACAGATTTGGAGCGTTTGTGGGTGGCCCACAGACCACGCATCCAGCCTCCCAGCTTCCCACAGATCCCCAGCAGGTGCTGAACTAGCTGTGAACCAGGAACATGGGACCCAGCTCCAGGCTGCAGCTTGCAGCTCTCAAAGGGTGGCTTTGCAGGAAACTTTGATGTGTATTTTTCACCCCACGCGCACAATGCCCCCTATTCTTATTTCAGGAAGGAGCACTGGTGTTTCTTTCCATAGGAGGAAGAAAAGCCAATCAACTAGGCAGAGGGGCACTCTTCCTTCCCTCCTGCCTTCCTTTTATTGTTGTAACGTCCTTCAAAGAAAGTAAACTTAGGCTGGTTCTCTCCACTCTCTTGATCCACAAGGCAAGGGGATTAGCTGAGACTGGTGCCAGGCTGCCTGACCTGATTTCCTTTGCATTAAGTGAGGAAGGAGAGTGGGGAAGGCTGGCTGCTGAGAGGCTCAGGAGAACTTTCTCTCCACCTTTATCCACAGCCTGGTCATTCCCAAGATAAAGGATTTTAAGGTAGTTGAGGGGAGACGGGAGGGGACAGTGTGTGGAGGGGATTGTATTAAACAGCTAACAAAATAGCAAAGTGGTCACTGGTTGTCACTTATTTTTTACAAAGAAGGAAAGTATTCCTTTTTTTTTTTTTGGGGGGGGGGTTCCGAGACAGGGTTTCTCTGTATAGCCCTGGTTGTCCTGGAACTCACTTTGTAGACCAGGCTGGCCTCGAACTCAGAAATCCGCATGCCTCTACCTCCCAAGTGCTGGGATTAAAGGTGTGCGCCACCATGCCCCAGCAGAAAGTATTCCTTAATCTGTGCTTCTCTGAGGTTCACCTTTCTTTAAGGTTGAGGAAAACAAGTCCAGGTTAGCCTTGTGGAATATTTTGTCTGTTGGAGAAGAGAGAAATATGTCCCTATCCCGATTCTATGGCAGACACAGAGCACTGTTAATTGTTGGGATGCTAACCTGTGCCCCCATGCCTCACACATGTTCTGTCCTAGAGAAACACAGTTGATCTGAGGAACCATCGGGTCTAATCTAGGGGTTTAAGACAGTTGGATTGGATTCTGACCTTCAGACTCTGGAACTCTCTCTCCTAAAAGGAACTAGAAACCCAAACCCTGGCTTTTCATCTCTTTTTAATTGTCGGTATTATTAAAAGGAGCCACTGAAGCACAGCACCATTTTGTGATCTTTGAAATGTTGAGGCTTGTTCTGGGAGGAGCCCTTGAGAAGGACCTGGGTGGAATGTGTTGCCGAAAGGCATGAAGTCAGGTACCCAGTTTTCTTCTGCAGTTAGTTAATTGGGATGATTCAATGTCAGAAAGCAGACAGGATTTATATGACACCTGTATAAAATGACTCCACATGTTTATTTCTCTCTTTCTGGTTCAGTTATTTGTATATCTAAGGACCACATCTTCTCTTTATTTTAATCATCTAATTAAATAAAATCATACAATCAAGTTTTGCCATTTAAGAGAGCAATGGAGATTCGTAAGTGGGCAACATAATTTTTGATATTTTGGGTATCTAAGGTTGACATGCAGCTGAAAGTTCTAGGTCCCTGGTACTTTAAACTTTCATTTTATCCTCCCTATATGAACATTTTGAACTTAGCACTAAACAGGCACACTTATTAATATCTATAGATCACAGACATGCACAATTGTGATGCAAATATATACAGAAGTTAAAATGTAAAGGCAAGCATAAATGTGTGTCTCTATACCTTACATTCTCCACAGCACAGGGGCAGACAACATTAGAAGCAAACTCATCTTGGATCTTATTTTAGATTCAAATCTCTTGTTTCCATAATCCTCTCACGAGTGGATAAGAGGAACAAGCACTCCGTTTTGTTCCATACATATCCCTTTTCATTGTTCACGGGGAGGCCAAGGGTGGAGAACAGAGATCATATGACACCTAGGAAATCTGTAAGTTAAGTGCACACCCAGAGAAGAAACCAACTGTAACCTTTACATGGATGGAGTCACACACTCTCCAGCTGGCTCATGGGCCAAGGAATTCTCCATGTGGATTCTGAATTGGAGCTTCTTAATTGCCCTCTGAGAGGTCGACCCTCTTCCTCTTAATAGCCTCCTTCATCTGTAAACTAATCAGTAGATTCCGCTCTAAATGTCTTCCTTTTGATTTTTGCTTTCCTCTATAAAACCCCACTCCCCTGGTTTGTTGTTCTCTTTCTCTCTCCTCTTTGCCATCACTCCATCTCAGAGGCTCCTTGTCTACCTATTAATTAATAGTGTTGGCAAAGTTCTGTCCAAGTTTTCAGTCTCACCCTCATACTTACAGTTCTGCCAGTTTTTCCTACCCATCTATACAACGTCTAGATCCAGGTCAACCCAGGTCAATCCCTCATTCTCTCCTATCAGAACACCTGTAACTTTGAACCTGGCCTTCCCATTTTGTTTCTTGTCTTTCTAGTTTATTGTTCTTATTGCTACCTTTCTTTTTATTAATTAATTAATTAATTTTTATTAGATATTTTCTTTCTATACATTTCATATGCTATCCCGAAAGTTCCCTGCTCCCCATACCCACCCACTCCCACTTCTTGGCCCTGGCGTTCCCCTGTACTGGGGCATATAAAGTTTGCAATACCAAGGGACCTTTCTTCCCAGTGATGGCCGACTAGGCCATCTTCTGCTACATATGCAGCTAGAGACACGAGCTCTGGGGGTACTGGTTAGTTCATATTGTTGTTCCACCTATAGGGTTGCAGATCCCTTCAGCTCCTTTGGTGCTTTCTCTAGCTTCTCCATTCGGGGCCCTGTGTTCCATCTTATAGATGACTGTGAGCATCCACTTGTTTGTAGCAGCCTTATTTATAATAGCTAGAAGCTGGAAAGAACCCATATGTCCCTCAACAGAAGAATGGATACAGAAAATGTGGTACATTTACACAATGGAGTACTACTCAGCTATTAAAAACAATGAATTTATGAAATTCTTGGGCAAATGGATGTATCTGGAGGGTATCATCCTGAGTGAGGTAACCCAATCACAAAAGAAGTCATTAGATATGCCCTCACTAATAAGTGGATATTAGCCCAGAAACATAGAACGCCCAAGATACAATTTGCAAATCACAAGAAAATCAAGAAGAAGGAAGAGCAATGGGTGGATACTTCATTCCTCCTTAGAATAGGGAACAAAATACCCATAGAAGGAGTTACAGAGACAAAGTTTGGAGCTAAGACTAAAGGATGGACTATCTAGAGACTACCCCACCCAGGGAATCCATCCCATAATCAGCCACCAAACCCAGACATTATTGCATATGCCAGAAAGATTTTGCTGAAGGGACCCTGTTATTGCTACCTTTCTAAAGCAGTAATCTGCTTTATCAATCCACACTCTTACTTCAAACACTCACTGTTTCCTGCAACATCTAATATAGGGCAAAGTCCACATTTCTAGACATTCATAAAAGTCCTCTCCTGGCTGACTGTGCTTTCCCTACCAACCGTTCCACCCTACTGTTCAATCCTACATATAAGTACACACGGGAACTCCATACATGCATGGGATGTACACGTTTCAAACCTTATAGACACACACATGCACCATCCTATGTCTAAGCACAATGGACAAAGTTTATATTAAACTGTTCCCAGACTATCTTCCCGCTAACCTCACTAGGTTGTTACTTTTCTTCCCTTTCTCTCATCTTTTTCTGATCGGCTAGTTCTCCAATCCTAGAAGAGTCAACCCCACACATAATTATAAACTAGAACAGTTTTTATTCCGTAGCCCAAAAGGAAAGCATGGGGTAATCTCTAAATTCTAAGAACCAGTCCAGACTCCTTTTTACTTCAGTTTCTCAGTGGTTTCAGATCACCCTTAGATGAATTAGCTTTCTTCCTCCATTGCAGAGCGGTACAACCTGACCCATCTCAATAGGGCTCTGTGCTGGCTCATGAGTCTGTTTGAGATGTGTGGATTTGGTCTCAGGACTCCATATTTTAAAAGGAAATCTTTATGCTTCTCAGGTGTTCATTCGGGTTTATAAGCTAGTGCTTATCATTAGTGCTTAACACTATCATTGTCTCCTCCCATTCTTTAAAATTTCAGTGTTGCCTGTCTTATGAAATGACTGCCAAGCTAGGCAGCCAATGACCACATCAGCTTCAATACATTCCTTCTAAGTGGCAAATGCTCTCTCCCTTCATGTGCTAACATCCTGGGCAGATTAAGAGGGAGAAGCGTGCTTAGGTACAGATGAGCTTCTCCCGATGGGATTCTAGACACTCAGCAAAAGAATAATACATGCCAAGATACAAAAACTGAAAACTTTCAGAGATAATGGGGAAATTTTAGAGGCTGAAACTATCTCAGCATCATATAAATATAACCACCAGTGTCATGAGCTTCAGTCTTTACCACCAAGACTGCTTAGCTTAATACTTAGACTCAGGACAACGCCAAAGATGAGGAACCGTGGAATGTTTTCCTGTTAATTGCAAATCGAAGGTGTGGAGAGTCGCTGTCTGTTTCTCCCTGTTGTTATCATGACCACAGTAAGTCTTCCCATGCAAGCAGAGAAAGAAATGGCTCACAATAGTTAAGAGTCCTGACAGATGCCGTAAGTCCAGAGAAAATAGATTTTGCAGATGACAGTGATTCCCAGTCCCTCTTTGATGACGCACAGAAGCTCTGCCAATCCGGCAGCATACAATAAATTCCATGAGCCAACATGTGACCAGAGATTCCTTGGCTAAAGGCATGTGGCAGACACAGTATCAAGTCAGAGAAAGCATGACACATGATACAGAGAGGTCTATTTGTATATGAGTCCAAACATGAAGAAAGGAAGTTCCCTTGGCCCTAAAATATATATATAACTTGACTTCAACACATCATTCCTCTTATATTTATCAAATTAGTGCCCTCTCCTCACAAGCTGGAGATTGAGGGTATGAGGAGATTATGCATATGGGACAATCTACTAGGAGGCTTCCAGAAAAAGAATCTTCATTTTTCAGACAATATGATTTTGTCACATTCGGTACCAGGTTCAGAGAGGCTGAGCAGTCTTGTAAGCATGATGCCAACCAGCTACTGAAAGATAAAAACAGGTAAACCATAGGTAGCACCGAAGAAAGATGGAGAGAAAATCAGCGCCTGGAATCATCTTTGAGTTTCTAAATTATCCAAAGGAATTACTAATCTTCCTCTCAATTTCTTTAAAAATGTTTATATAATTTAAAACTTAGTTATGTTTTATACAGTTGAGAATTATAAAGTCATCCTATGGCATGATAAATATCATGTTTGCATATGGTTCATGAATGATACCAAACAAAAATGTTGAGTTTGGAGAAGGAAATATCATAGGGACAGTAAAAATCAAGTTTCCAGGAAGACAGGGGTCATTAGAGTTTAGATCTTCCATGGAGGACTGTGCAGGTCATGGAGTCTAGTCCAACATTTTATCTGGATGGAAGCAGTATTATGGCAACATACGGCATGCAGCCAGGTTCCTAGATGCACTGTTCCCAGAGGTAACACACAGCTTCTGCCAATGGAGGACCTACGTCTAATTCCTAGATCACAAAGGAACACTGACGCAGAACATTCAAGCTCATGGTTTTGACAGAGAATGAAAGGTGAGAGGTAAGCCATCCTCTGGCTTAAAGGCTTTTCAACTATGGTGGACTCAGAGTCTTACCTTGAGGGTGGGGAAGGCCCTGAAGCTACCCAAACAGGGAAGCAATAAGCTCAGAATTGCTCACTGCCATATCACCATAGGACAAGGACGAGGATAGAGGGATAGAGACCAGGCAGACAACACCATGCGCATCTAGGAGAGAATCAGGTTAAGTGCTAGTTTACCACACCAGGAGAAAGAGATGAAATGTAAATGCTATGAAGGAAGAAAAGAAGACAGGATTTGGTAATGGACTTAATTTTGTCACTCGGGGGAGGGCAGATAAAGCAGATGTTTAGATTTCTGTTACGTAAAATGCAATGTATAGTCATTTATTAAGGCAAGGAGTGCTCAAAGAAGCAAGTTGTAGGAAAGAGATTATCAGTTTGGTGCTAATGAGGTGATGACATCTAGGGGTACCCTTTAGTTAGTCCACAGTGTTGTGTTGTGGCCTTATGATCAGTCCAGTGAGTGAGATGTGCACAGAGAGACAACTTTGCAGAAGTCACATGGGTGTGGCTGCCTGGGTAATGGCAGTCTCCAGTCTCTGCAGTGAATAAGTAGAACTGAAGAGTAAGTGTCTCGAGGTCCTGTAGACAGTGAGGAACACTTGGCAGAAAAGGGGAGGAAGAACAGAGAGAGGGGTAAGACAGGAGACGTTCCTTTCAACATCTAAACCAGTGGATCTCAACCTTCTTAGTGCTGTGACCCTTTAGTACAGTCCCTCATGTTGTGGTGAGCCCAACCATAAAATCATTCTCATTGTTACTTCATAACTGTAACTTTGCTACCATTGTGAATTGTAAATATTTTTGGACATAGAGGTTTGCCAAAGGGGTCATGACCCACAGGGTGAGATCTACTGATCTAAGCAAAGATGGAAACATGTGGATATAAACTATGACAACTGGATCTCAAAATTTGTGTTCATAATCCTGCACAGTACATGTACAATTTTTCCAAAATCATATTTTGGCATCTGTGGATTTCAGACATCCAGAACCAAAGAGTGAATGGGAACAGCTTTAGTGTCTATAAAAGGATCTTAGACGTGTGTGTGTGTGTGTGTGTGTGTGTGTGTGATTTGTATATGTGTGTACATGACAAGTATTTGTGCTCTTGCCCATGGGCATGCGTGCAGAGGATTGGCATGTGCGTTGTGTGTCTTTTGCTATTGTTTTCCACCTGAAATCTTTTGAACAAGGTCTCTCCTGTATCTGGAGCTTCCTGTTTCAACCAGAGCACCTAGCCAGCAACCGCCCAGGGCCTGCCTGTCTCTGTTTCCCATTTCCACCTAAGTGATGGATATAGAGAGGTCCATCACCATGCCCAGCTCCCTTTACATGGATGCTGGGAACTCAGAATAAGGTCCTTGTCTTATGAAGCAGGCACTTTATCTGTAGAGCCATCTCCCCTGCCCTGCACTTTATCTATAGAGCCATCTCCTCTGCCCCGTTGTTAGTATTGTGAGAGTTATAATTCCTGCAGATTGCCTATGTTGAAGGTTTATTCTATGCCTGATGGTTCCTGCACAGAAATGGTATGTCCCCTATGATGTACACACTTAATCTGAAGTCTCTCCCAGCCTTTTCAGTTCACAGAATACTGTGGCTTCCAATCATTTTAAGTATATTGCAGCTTTCCCTGGAGATTGGTCTGCTTGCATGGCCCGCATAGTTAAAAGAAGCTGTAGGCAGACTCCTGCCTTATCATACCATGTTCTAAACCCACAACTGCAATTTTCTTTTTTGCTTCTATTAGTTCACAATGAATGGGGACAGTTTTAACTCCAGAAGCTTTCTGTGTAAAAATGAAGTTAATGTTTAAACAGAGCGAGGCTAATAAAAGCACATTAGAGGCTGTGCTGTCAGCGTCTGAGATTATTCCGTTGTTTGTTCAAAAGCATGAGGAAAGCCAGTGCCCCAGTGGCCACCTTGGACACTGGCAGCTGTCATTCACCGAGAGGTGGCCTTTGTTTGTCTTTGTGCAGGCCTGAGTTCATTTCCATGGATACCATGTAGCCATGCAGACTGAACTGTAGCTGGAGTCTAGCCAGAGCAGCCAGACAGCTCTATTCTGACTCTTTCCCAGTCACATTCAGGTCCTTTAAGCCATAGCGTCTTGGATGCTCCGTGGAATAAAGACTGTTTCGGATTTTGTAGCCCTTTCTAAATCTCGCTGTGAGGGCTTGGTGCATGACACAGATATTTTACATTAATTGATTCGGTTTTCTAGGTGTTTGTTAGTGTAGTTCCCTGGCAGGGATGAAGACAAAAGAAAAGTTTAGCCTGGAAATTATAAGACTTACGTGATTTTTTTTCTTTTAGAATAAAAATGTAATATATAGTCCTGATGAAAACATAGTACAGGATTGAAAAAGATCTATAGAAATATCATAGTAATTAAAATAGAGGAATTCCTTTATTACTACAATGCTTAATGTTTGTCCCCAAATGATCAGGCTGTAACAGTATCATTGTGATATTATTTAACGGTATTTTTGGGGAAAGGGTTGAGGACTTAAGACACTATTAGTGTCATACAGTCCTATGATTGCTTGCTTGCTTTCCCTCTTTCTTTCTTTTCCTTCTTCCTTCCTTCCTTCCTTCCTTCCTTCCTTTCTTCCTTCCTTCCTTCCTTCCTTCCTTCCTTCCTTCCTTCCTTTCTTCCTTCCTTCCTTCCTTCCTCCCTCCCCCACCCTCCCTCCCTCCCTCCCTCCCTCCCTCTCTCCCTTCCTTCCTTTCTTCCTTCCTTCCTTTTCCCCTCCCCTCCCCTCCGCTCCCTTCCCCTCCCCTCCCCTCGCCTCCCCTCCCCTCCATCCCCCTGCTGTTCAGATATCCTCAAGCTCTAGACTTCTGTTTTGCAATTCATCTAATTCTCTTTCACTGAAGTACTTATGTCTCAGGACACATTGCCATCCCTCATGTAATTTAGTGCCACTTCTCACGTAGATTCTTCCAGTAGCTGTCACGTGATACATCTGATCCCTGTTAGCGCTGATAACCTGTAAGCTTTACAATGACAAGGCACCAGTGAATCAGAGGAGGAGTTGTGGGAGTCAGTTCAGTTCCCTCCTTCCACCATGTGGGTTCTGAGTGCGGAACTCAGGTCGCCAGGCTTGGCACCAAGAGTCTTAGCCTGCGGACATTGCTGCTAGCCTTGTTGACATCCTGTTTGTGAAACACAAATGAATATGAGAACCACTGTAGAGCTGACTATCTTTGTGTTGATGTACAGGATGTCATCACCCAGTTACGTGTGATCCAAAGACAGTCTTCCACTTGGTGGATTTTATTCTCAGTGATGTGTTCTGGTGACATTCTTGGTGTCAATATCGTGGAACTTAGATTTTGTGCTCAGTTGCTTTCATTTTATTTTAAATATAACTTCAAAGAAGGTTCCTTAATTCATGGCCATAAAGATACTCTCCTGCAGTCCGTTAAACAATATTTATTTGGTATTTTCATATAGACTTACATTTTCCTGTAGTACATGAAATAGGAGTTAAAAAAAAAACAGACAAGCAAGCAATAGTCTTAGCCACATTTATTCATTCTGCATGCACACACACACACAAGCTCACACATTCTCTCACACACAGAAACATACACAAACACACATACACATATATACTAAAATTATTGTGTATTTATTCGTTTGTTCTAGCACCCTGTAATTCTCTTTAGTTTTAGTTGTTCAGGTATGCATTATTCCATTCCCAAATGTTTTTGTTTGTTTGTTTGGTTGTTTGGTTGGTTGGTTGGTTGGTTGGTTGGTTTGGATTTTTTTGTGTGTTTGGACTTTTGTTTTTGTTTTCCTTTTATCAACCTTTTCTTGCCATACTGAGCTAAGCAGGGCCTCTAATACAGTAACAAATACAAAGTAACAAATATTGTGTTAAATATTGAAAAGAAAAGGGAAGAGAAGATTGCTTACTGTGAGAGGATTTCAGCCTCTCAGAGTCCTGGGTGATGTTTACTGTGGGCTATTCACACATATTCTTTCATCATTGGATTCTTCTTCCCTGCTACTTTGCCAAGGTATTTATTAAAATTGACAAATGATTTGATTTTATAAATATATTTCTGCATCTTGGTGATAATATACATTTCCTTCTAAAATCCATTAACATGGCAATTTAGACCGTTTGCTTTTTAGATATGATGAAAGCCTTGTATTAGTGAACTGTCTCCATCCTGATCAACATTGTTACTGTGTTTTTGGATTACAGTTCATGATTGAGATTATCTTCTATTAGATTTTTATGCACTCCTCTTTTGGATTTTGATATCAAGACTGAACTATTACTATAAACTGGAATCCATTTCCTCTGTTTTGAATCTCTCAAAAATAAAATTCTGTGAGTTTATAAGATGGCTCACTTGCTACACAAGGGTCTTGAGTTCCATCCCCAGCACCCACAGAGAGCCATATGTGGTGACTTGCAGCTGTAACTTCAAGCACTCCTATTGGGAAATTGTAAGTGGGAAAAAGAATATTCTGGAAGCTCTCAGGCTGGCTAGCTTGGAATAGAGAGAGCAACAGAAACAACAAGGTAGATCCTGCGTCTGCAGGGGGGAGGTGAAAACCAACTTCTGAATGTTGTCCTCAACTCCCACATTCCTACTGTGTCCTGAACATGTGCATGCAGACACACATGGACAAGTGCACATAGACCGCAATTCTATAAAAAAGTTGTGTAAATGTAGCTTATTTTTCTCATATTCTTTTTAAAATGTGTGTGTGTGTCTGTGTGTGTGTACACACCCTGAAGGCCAGGGTTGTGATCCACCTTATATCCTGGGAACTGAGTTCAGGTTCTCTGGAAGAGCAGCAAGTGTTCTTAACTGTGGAGCCATGACACAAGCCCTCTTTTCATAGTCTTGATAAGAAGCTCTGGGAAAATTGTTTCTCCTTACATTTTTAGTGTGTAAATTTAAATAACAACGTAGATATTAGAACTAGTTTTAGAACGTTTAATATTTATCGACCTTTTGCCATATAATTTTTTTTCTTTCCACTATGTCAGACTTTAAGTAAAAATAAATTCATAAAGTATGTTAATTTTGTTGGTTGTCATTTGATAAGGAGTTTGGCTAATTGGTTATTAGCAAGAAGAAGGTTGTCATTATTATTATCATTAATTATTCCAATCTTAATTATTGACTTCAACTCTCAAATGTGTTACTTTTCTTTTTCTGTGACAAAACTCCATGACCAAGGCAACTTATAGAAGAGTTTGTTGAGGGATTACAGTGAGTCTATGACCATCATGACAGGGCACCTGGCGACCTGTAGGCAGGCAGGCATGGCAGCAGAGCAATAGCTGAGAGCTTACATCTTCATCCACAAGCACAAAGTAGAGAGAATGAGAGAGATCACTGGGAATTACATGTTCTTTTGAAACCTCAAAATCCACCACCAATGACACACCTTCTGCAACAAGGCCACACCTCCTCCAACAAGGCCACACCTCCTCATCCTTCCCAAACAGTTCCATCAACTCAGGACTAAGCATTCAAATCTATGAACCTATGGGAGCCAGTCTCATTTAAACCTCCACAACATTTCATACTACACAGAAAATTATATCCATATAATTTATTGAGTATGGCTAAAGATGCTTCATCAGAATTCAAGATGCCTTACAGACGTCAGAGACAAAGTGCTGGCAAATACACACATAGGATCTTCATGGGAGGTTAGTGTGATGGTTTGTATATTCTTGGGCCAGGGAGTGACACCATTTAGAGGTGTGGCCTTGTTGGAATAGGTGTGACCTGGTTGGAGTAAGTGGGTCACCGTGGGTGTGGGCTTAAGATCCTCACCCTAGTTGCCTGGAAGTCAGTCTTCCACTAGCAGCCTGTGGATGAAGACATAGAACTCTCAGCTCTACCTGTGCCATGCCTGCCTGGATACTGCATGTCCCACCTTGATGATAATGGACTGAACCTCTGAACCTGTAAGCCAGCCCCAATGAAATGGTTTTTATAAGACTTGCCTTGGTCGTGGTGTCTGTTGACAGCAGTAAAACCCTAACTAAGACAGTTAGGTAGTGAACCCTTTTGGAGAAGTGCTGAAGAGGTTGCTGCAGAACCAAGCTTCAGGGTCACAGGGTTGAATCAAATGCTAGGGTTGAGTCGACCTGTAGAAGTGAGGTGCAGAATGTGGAGGCCACAGAGCTGAGCTGTAGAGCCAAATCCAGCTGGATAGATATTTTATTCTCCTTATATCTACAAGTTGCTCCTATTTATAACCCTGTTCACATAACCTTTTAAGTGGACAGGAATGATTTTCATCACCTCGGCTTTTAATTAGTGTAATGTCTGCCATGTCTACTCACTGCTGCTCTTCTTCCTGATCAGCCCCATCAGGAGATTATAAAATTTATAGTTATGTCAAATTATGTCAAAGAAGAATTGTTCTGTTTCACTTACTATTTCCATGTTATATTTACGTGCATTGCAGTAACTTGAGGTCTCATTTTCATAGTTTTCCTTATTTTTTCCTCATGAAATTAAAATATTTCTTCAGCCCCATTTTCTTTCATTCCCTCTTTCTTTGACATCAGTCACACATAAGATTGATGTTCCATTTCTCACAATCTTTTATTTGCAAACTTGCCAGATGTTCCTTTAAAGTGTCTTCTGCCATCCATATTTCAATACCTCTCAGGGACATCTGAAACTACAGCTATTACAAAACCTTTTGTGTATTGTTTTCTCTTCTATATAAATATGTATGGTGGTTTTATTTATAAATTAAGCACCACTATGGTGGTATACACCTGAAATCCCCAACACTTAGGAAGAAAGAGAGAGTTCTGAGTCACCCTCTACATGATGTATTGAGACAATAATGTCTTCTTGCAAACAGAGAAGAAATGGGCACAGAAAATACTAATACTTTAAGAACAGTACCTAATAATAAAAAGGAACTTTTATAATAGTGCTATACTAAAGTTGAGTGGTCTCCCAAATATCTTATAGCATCTCTCCACCTTTTCCTTTGAGATGATGCAATGTCTATGTGATGGGCAATGTGAGATGACTAATAAACAGACTATGATATGGCATCCGGCTGCAGGGTGACCTGAACACAGCCTCTGCAAGGCCATGAAAGACACAAATGAGATGGCAACAGAGTGGCTAGCAGGCAAGTAGCTTGTCTATGCTGGGGAGCGGGATAATTTATATTTTTGGAGCACAGAGGAGGAGAACTCCTTGGGCTACTTAGACTAGCATGCAAGTTAAGAATCACACGCTGTTTCTAAAAATTCCCATTGGGAATGTGAAACTGTGAAAGAGAAACTACAGAAGAGGGTGAGCCGCTATATTTAGAACCCCAAAATCAATATTAGAGGAAGTTTAGCGGTAGGACAGGAACACGGAAGCAAAACATTGGGTTTCCCCATGCAATTTTCCCAACTGAGTCAGCAGGGAAGGATTCTGCCTTTTTGTCTCAGCTCTCCTAGCATACACAGTACACACACTATTCTTTGATATGTAATATGTATATGTGTGTATATGTACACATACATACACATAGCTCTCTCTCTCTCTCTCTCTCTCTCTCTCTCTCTCTCTCTGTGTGTGTGTGTGTGTGTGTATCTTTGGCTTTTAGCTGACTTTGTTGTGTTACCACTGCCTCCAGAAGCAGTGCTGAAGTTTTATTGAAGGCTAAGTATGAAAGAGTTAATGCTACATCTTAAGGAAAAAAAAAATCTGTATGTTAAGCACTCTTCCTTCAGTCATGAATCAGTATATCCTGCCTTCTCCAGGCAGGCTATTGTCCTTTGTTGGATATTTAGGTTGCTTCCTGTGGGAATTCCTTCACCCCTGCTGTATATAATGGCACTATAAAGTCATTATACACATTTTTCCTCCTGTTTCCTCTTGGATGATTTCCCAAGGCAGCAGTACATTGCCAAAGGTGGTGTGTGTGTGCGTGTGTTTGTTCATGTGTGTGTGTGTGTGTGTGTGTGTGTTTGTATGTGTAGTGTGGGTATGTGTACATGTTTGAGTGCATATGTGTGTGTGTGGTGTGTGCATGTGTGTCTATATGTGTGTCTGTATTTGTGAGTTTGTGTGTGTGGTGTGTTGATGTGTTTATGTATGTGTACAGTGGTATGTGTATGTGTACATATGTGTGTGTATGTGTACATATGTGTGTGTATGGTACATGTGGTGTGTATGTATGTGTGTGTAATGTGTGTGTGTGTGTGTGGTGTGTGTATGTGTATGTAGAGTGTGTGTATGGGATGTGGTATGTGGTATGTATGTAATGAAATGTGTGTGGTATGTGGGTATGAAATGTGTGTGGGGGTGTCTCTCTGTGTCTCTGTGTATGTGTGTTTGCTCTTGTCCCATTTTCAGTAGCATAGCCATCTGCGATGTAGAAATGTATCAGTTTCCCCAACATTATCTTTTTCATCTTCTTTTGTAATTGGTTAGATATGGAGTGGTCCCTTCATCCTCTTTACTCACAAAGAGTCACTGCCTCTATGTTACAGTTTTGGAAGTGTATTTTGTGAAAAAAAAAATATATATATATTCAGGTCAAAGAACTTAGAGCTAGTGTCCTCTGATATGGGCCCAAAAGAAATCTCAAAAGCTCATCTAGTTCACACACACACACACACACACATACACACACATGCACAGGAGCCCAACCTGCAATGTTCTCTATGTGTTTTCAAGATGCCTCTTGATTGCCCTCTGAAAATTTCCTTGAAAATAAAACTTCTATTTTGGCACACACAGGCCCAACAGCTGTCACTCAAAGAGGATACATCACACGTTTGTGGCTTAGAAACCTTGAGCAGGGAGGGAAGAGATTCTGTTCGCCACAGTGATTCACGATGGTGAAGAGTCTACAGGTTGCACTGGTTTGCCATTACTGTGCAGAGTCACCCAAAGCCAGGGTCCTATCAGCTTATCTATCATTTACTCTCTCATAGTTCTTGGCTTGGGATTTTAAGGGGTGTCTCGGCTGGAGATTCTGGCCATTTGCTGCTGTCAGACGGTAAGCAGCTTGCTCTTCCCGTGGGGCATCCATTTTTCTCTACAGCAAAGCACCTACTAAGTAACTTGACTTTATGTGTGGTGACTTCTCTCAGAAACATACTGGGAAGGAAGTCGGGAGATGTGGGTCGGTGGTGTGGAGAACATTCTGCTCACAGAGAGGTCCTGAATTCGGCTCCCAGCCACCACGTAGGGTGACTCACAGGCTCATAACCAGATGCAGCTCTGGAGACCCAATCCAAGGACACCAGATACCTCTGACCTCCAAGGACACCTTCACGGATGTGTATAAAGCTACACAGAGGCACACGTAGACACACAATTTAAAGTAATAGAGACTTTAAGAGATGCTGCGAGCAATTTGTGGCCTTCACTGCCTTTGACTTGGAAGCCACACCACCGCCTCTATTCATCCAAGCAATGAGCAAGTACCATTTCACACCAGGGGAAGGAAGATGAGACTCTACCCCCTGATGAATGAGTATCAAAATATTTCACCGATGAAACTTAAACAACTTAACCTTGCTTACCAGACCTCACTCACTGTTTAGACTACAGTTCAGACACCAACTTTGCTGGCATTTGGGGCCTGATGATTCTTCTAGGCTGGGGGTGGGGGTGGGGTGGGGGGAATGAGAAGTGCAGGATACTGTGTAGTGTGCCTGGCCTCCACCCACTAGATAGAGCAGCCCCAGTGTGACAATCAAAAATATATCAGACTTTACCAAATGTCCCCCGAGGGGAAGCCACTGAAGAAGAGAAGCCTGTGGTGAGAGCATTTCCTGGTCATGGCCACACAGAACTGAGCTGTGAAGAGTAAGTTCCAGGCTGTCACTGTAGGTGACTTTAGATCAATCACAAGCACATTGTTTTCTGCGTTGTTCATTCACAAGGAGGATCGAGTGTAATTTTTATAAAGGGGTGAATATTTTGTATATTGTGAATCCATAGCTGGGCATTCATTATTATTGTTGCTGTTGTTCTTAATTTATTTATTGATTTACTTATTCATTAGTTTTTATTATCATTCATTTACTTAGTAGGGGAACATTAAAATAATGGTAGGCTTATCATATTTCACTTGAGTGTCCAACACTGGGGAACTGGAAGAGCCGAGGCAGTCTCTCCCTCTCAAATGCTAAGATTATTGGATGTGACACTCTCCCGATGCATTTTTCTTTCTTCATGAAAGCCAAGAACAGGTTATACTGCTACATTCACGAGCAGTTGAAGGAATAATTTCCCACTTGTAACTTGTATTCTTTTTGTGTGTGTGCATTGTACAAGCATTCCACATCTCAGCTGTCCATGCCCCATGTTCATCTCCAATAGACTGTAACTTCACTTGGTTGCTTTTGTGAGAAGGAAGTGTCCTGTCTACCTGATGCCTTATGACCCTTCTCATCCTGAAGACTATGCAACTGAAAAGCAGACTTCCTGCCGTGGTGTGTGTGTAGATCTCATGTGACCTATGACCATTCCCGATGATAGCCATGTGTACTCTGGGTAATGATTACCTGCACTTGGAATTGAAGTCTGTTTGCTCAATTCCGTAGTAGGGTCTGCACCACCCACTTCCTGCCAGTGTGGCTTCCTGAGAAGGTTCACAGAGTGACACTATTTTCTTGGGTTTTATGGTATGCTTCTTCTGTGTGTCAGCAAAATACCAGCCACATATCATCTGGCCACTCATGAGGCAGCAGTTTTAGAAAATTAAATGCAAATTAGTTCAGGATATGCTCTTCTGTCTGTGGGGGGAAGTGGGTGTGTCCAACCAAGTAGTATGGTTTGTGAAATTTCCCAAGAAGTGTGTGCTAGCCAAGAAGTGTATGCTAGCCTCTGCATGTGCAGTGATACCAAGAGTAAAAACAGTGAGAAACTGGCTTGCTTTCCTACGTGGGTATCACACGTTAGGCACTTCGTTGAGAGTTTCTCGTGCATTATCTGAAGTACAGGAGACTCACGTGTTGAGCTAGTTTACAGTGAGAAAGCAGCAGCTGTCATAGGCTAAAAAGCTTGATCACAAGGCTGCTCAAACCCCACAGGCACAGCTCCTAGATCCCATAGTGTACCATCATCTTTGCTCCATTAGTGGATTTTATTTTTCACTTTTAAAAAAAATTAACTCTTACCTATGGCATAATTCTGCCATGCTACCACCATCAAATGTGAACAATCTTCTTTTGGGGGGTCTTCTGAAATTATATAAGAAGAAGTTAGATATGCTACGGCATATTCTTAACCTGTGGGTCACTACCGCTTTAGGGGTTGCATATCAGATAGTCTGCCCATCAGATATTTATGTCACAATTCATAACAGTAGCACAACTATAGATATGAAGTAGCAACACAGTAATTTTTTGGTTGGGGGGTCACCACACCGTGAGTATTAAAGGGTCACAGCTTCAGGAAGGTTGAGAATCACTGTTCCATAGAATTCTAAATAGAAAACAAACTATGTATATTTGCATGGACATATGATATGAAGTTTATACTTCTAATGCATGCATTTCTAAATTTTATTTATACAGAATACTACACAGCACATAGTCATTAGTGAATCTCTCTATCTATAAATCAGCTGAGCACCCTGCATGCCCAGCCCTTGTTTTGAACCAGCCAGAACGCTGAGTCATTTTTTAATTAAAAAGGTCTTTCTTGTCCATCCACGATTATGTAAGAAATTTATTGTTTGGAGGAAAGGCAAAATAATTGGCTTTTTTTCATTTAAAAATTACAACTGATTGAGGACTATTCTAAGTATTGGGCCATATGGCAGTTAATAAATTAAACACAGTCCCTACTTTTATAAACAAAGAAGACTAAGTATAAAATACACAGAGCTTCAATTTTAGAGATATCTGTACAGACCTTGTCCCACACATTTACACAGCCTGATATTTTTATTAAATATGCAAAAAGCTAAATTCTGATCTCCCTTCCAACATATTTCAACAACAAAAACATCAACCACCAGGGCATAGTTAAGTTTTATGGTGCAGAATTATGGATTAATTCCTATAAAAGAAAACTTTAAATTCCTTGAAATGTCCTAACTCTTATGCCATTGGGAAACTATTCCAGACCTTTATGTGACATTTTTAAAAAATGTACAGAGGGAAGGGACATACTTGAATGGTATACTTTTACCCTGCTTAAAAAAAAATCATGCTGTTGCCTCTAAACAATTATTATATAAACTGTCATTTGAAAACATGATAAAAAATGTGCAGCCATAAACTGTGGGAAAAGATTACTGTAGACCGAGTTGATTTTGTTGTTAGTGAAAAAAAAAATCCCTAGTGTTGCTTTTCTCATTTCAAATACATGTTTTATCTATAATTTTTTCTAGGAAAAATCATTTTGTTTTCTTGAAGAACTTTCCTTCCTTAAATTTTAGAAGCTTCTATCCCTGCAAAACATCATGTCTCCCATTTCCATGGGTTAGGCAGATAATAAAGGCATATGACATAGAAATTTTACTTGATTATGAATAAATAAATAGAATGTAATGAAGAAGGCAGAGAATGCTTCCTACAAACGGGACAATATGTTGTGAATAGATTCTGTATTACTTATTTTATGGTATGATAATTACCACAATATTATGCACTTTACTGAGATTCTGAGGACCAGAGTCTGGACATGGCTTTGCTGGTGTTGGGTAGAGATAGATCTCACTTGATTGCCAGCCTGAAGAATAATTGCCTTTCTGCTCCTCATATTGATGGCAGGTATTAACCGTGACATCTGCTTCTATTTTTGCTATTAATCTTCATATGTTTGAAGCTGACGGTCTTACCTTGACCTAAAGGCACGCTTGTCAGGAGATGGGGGATCACTAGAGGGAACATTACAGTCTGTCTACCACAGGTGATGGGGGGAGAAACTCTGCCAGGTTGGTGTGTGAAAATGGTGGAGAGGCAACGAATGCGAAGACATGGCTCTGTGGAAAAAAGCTCACAGAAGGCAAGGGAGCAGCTTGAGCTCAGGTGTGTGAGGGAGCCAGGCTCTCAGCTGTGTGAGCTTGAGGTCAGTGGGAGGAGAGGTCTCAGAGCACCAGTCCCCAACCTGGGAGTTGCGACCCCTTTGAGGTCAAATGACCCTTTCACAGGGGTCACCCAAGACCATCAGGAAATATAGATATTTACAATTCTATTCCTGGCAGTAGCAAAATTACAGTTATGACGTATCAATAAAAATAAGCTTATGGTTTGGGGTCACCACAGCATGAGCAACTATTTAGAGAGCTGTGGCATCAGGAAGGTTGAGAACCACTGTCCTGGGGGTAGAGAATGGGTATGCAAGCAGCTGTGAGACAAACTGCCTCATGGGATGCTATTGGAGAGTGGGGACTCATGAAGGGGTTACTAAAAGGTGTGTGAAGGAAGGCTCAGATCATCAGCATGCAAACTGTGATCTCAACAAGGATGACAGCAATGGGCAGGTGAAGGGGGATGGAGAGAAGTCCACCAGGCCTCAAAACCACTCAAAGAATCATGGGCGACTGAAGCTGGGAGAGCAAGAACTGGTTTCCCAGAGAAGAGCACACCAATTGATTGCCAAGTGCCAAAGAGTCAGCCCTGAAAACACACACACACACACTCACAGTCATACACACACACCATAAACACAGTCACACACACACATATGCACATACACTCACACACACACAAACACACACACACTCACACACAGTCATACACACACATACCACACGCATATACCATACCACACCACATACTCACATACACATACTCTATACACACACAATACACACACACACACACACACATTCATACACACAGTGTGTGTAACATTATTCAGACTGAAGAAGATATTTTAGGAATATGTATGTGTATGTATGTATAATATGTATTTATACTTATAAACACATATATTCATATACTTATATACATATATATACATATGTTGATGCAATAAAAATTAGTGGAAAATAGAGACCATGAACTTGAAAAAGAACAGGAAGGGTATATAGCAGGGTTTGCAGGAGAGGGGAGGAAGAAATGTAATTATAGTATGATCTTAACATAATTAAATAAAAAAGACTATAGAGAAAGAAAGGGTGTGGAATTAGGAAGGAGGGGAAGTGAGGAGGGCCTGAGAGGAGGACTGGAAGAGGAAAGTAGGATCAAATATATTGTATGAAAAATTATTTTTAAAAAGACTTTAGAGCAGTGCCCCGTGACTCACAACTTAACTTAACACGTAGTGCTCATTTTAATTATGATCAGTTCATCATCTACTGCCTGCAGTTGTGGGAAACGCACTTTGCGATGACCAAGTTCAGTAACAGCCCGTCTGGCCAACGCCATGAGGGTGTGAGGTAGAGAGATGTAGGGAGAGAGACCAGACTGGAAAGGGGTTTCTCTTCCACACAGAAGGCATTTAGGGAGAAGTCGAAACAAACATCAAACTTGGATGAAGGAATTTGAAGGCTATCTCCCAGCAACTCTCGGGCCAATCAGACTGTTCCACTGTCTCCAACACAACTGTCAGGAGACAGAGAGTCTGCCAAATGTAGCTCGCCCTCCTGCATCCCTTTTGAAAATGAAGAAAATCTATCAGATTTGCTAGACGGCACCAAGTCACAGTAAATGGATGCACAAAACAATTACAGAATGACTTTTGAGATGGTTCTTGCTTTCAAAATCGAATTGTTGAAATGTGAAAAGGCTTTGAAAAGCTCTTAGCACATGCAGACATGCTCTGCGACTTGATGCAGTTTCTCTTCTCTTTTTCTCCTTCCTTGCTACTCCTCTAATCCCCTAAACACACACACACACACACATACACACAGTGTCACTCACACGTGCACATACACACACCACACATCACTTTGAATGTTTTTTAAAAAAATGAACATGATGTAAAACATCTGGTATACATTTATATCTTTCTTCATATTTATATGTGTGCCTATATGAGTAGAATCTTTGAAACCTAGAGCAATAATACTGAAATTTTCCGATAGAATTAGAGTTTCCTTTCACTAATCTGCAAGCACAACATAAAAAACACTGAAGACAAAGTGGCTTAAATGACAGAAATGTATTTTCTAATAGTTTCAGAGGCCAGCAGTCTAAATGCTTTGGGGACAAGTACTGTAGTGGGTGGGGCTCTTGCAGATGGCCATCCTCTCCTTTTGTCTTGTCATGGCCCTTCCCTTGTGTGTGGTGTGGTGTGTGGGTGTGTGTTTGTGTGTGTGTATGTGTGCGTGCCCATGCACACACACACACAGGTAAGCACACTGAGAGAGATAGCTCCGGTATCTCCTATCTTGGGAGGACGCTGGTCATGCTGAATTAGCGTTCCACTGTGATGGCCCCTTTCAATTTGAGCCACTTCCTGACAGTCCTTGTCAGTCTTTAATTGTACTCGCATTGGAAGCTAAAGGTTCCCTGCAGGACTATTGAATGAAGCCCATAGCATTTCCTGAGCTTGGATAATATATTTAGATGTTTATTTCTGATCATGAGAGTGATGCTATTTCTCTCATGTGATCATAGTGTAATTGTGCAATACATTATGCATTCGCTGCAAACAAATATTTATGAACCAGAGAGAAAAGATGCTTCCACTCAGAGGTTAGCAAGTAGCCTGACTGCACTGACATCGGCTCCCCTTCACCCACTACCACTAGTCTCATAGCAGCTAGGTGAACATCTGCGTGTATAGTGCATTGTCTACAGGAAAGAGGCAATGAACTTGTGAAGTTGTTTTTTTTCACTATGAGGGTTTGCAATATTCACTGTCCTGAGGGGATATATTTATCTACCAATGGGTTCACTATAAGCCCCACCCTGTGAAAAACAAGACCAAAGGTGTTATATTCTCACTGGACCAATTTTATTAAGTTGAATGGTAACTCCTCAAAAATAAGTCCCCACTTAGCTTCTGCTTCCAGTTTTCTGTTCTGACGACCTTTACACATGAACTATGAGGGAGTAAAAGCAAAATAAACCCTTTCCTCCCCAAATTGCTTTTGGCTATTCCAGCAACAAAAATCCTAAGACAATTGTTTTGTCACAACAATAGAAATCCTAAGACAATTGTCTTAATTGAGAAGAGGCTCTTTGTATTGTTTCTTGAGGAAAATGTTGAATGTCTTGTCCTTGCTAACCATAGCGGCTGTGAAAAGAAGAGACAAGCTGAAGAAGAACCGAGAACCATCATCCTTGATGAGCCAGGGAATCCTGAGCCTCAGCAGATGGCAAAACAAAATCTTCAGAGTGGGTCTGTCCCTCTGAGTTTTGTGTATTGAAATAGTATGTGTGTATGATTGTGTGTGTGGTGTGTATGGTGTAAGGTGAGCCTATGGGAGGTATATAGGTTATATATAGGTTATATAATATAACCTATATATATATATAAGGAGGAGGCCTCATGTAAGGATCTGGTATCCTTACACAGAGATTAGACAACTAGCTTGTTCTTTTTCTGCAGTGAACCAGAAAGAACAAGAACTCAGCAATCTAAAAGCTAGAAGAGGGCTCTTGCTGTAACCTAGCCATGCCAGCCCCCCCTCCCCGCCATGTCAGACTTCCAGCCTTCAGAACTATGAGGCATGAGCTCCCAGGCTTGGAAATAGCAGTCCAAGCAAAGCAATATTATGAATTTCACCATTACAAACACATGCCTAGCAAGAAGGCCAATGTTTGGCTAGACATAGTTTTGCTGAGACAGTCTAGGATAGAATTCATGAACCCTCAACCATCTCTCCAGTCAGATTATCCAGCACAAAAGATGATACCCAGGAAAGAACTCTTAATGATTGTTTACCTATTGGCATGGATCGCTGTGATGAGTATCACAGGCTTACAAAGTTTTTAAGGATGTTGTGCCAGTAGAAATGCTACCATTAGGACGAGCAAGGAAACATCACTCAATTCTGATTTGGATGATAAATTTGGGACTATGGGTTGATAATAGGTGAGATCTGGGGCCTATAGTTAGTGTAGAGTGGGTGAGAACTTTTTCGAGAAATGTGAGGTGTTTTTGCATGAAGCATGGGTGTGACTTGGCAAGGAGGCAAGCAAGAGAGTGTAATAGACTTAATGGTCATTTCTGAAAAAAATAAATGTGTCAAAGTTCTAACCACGAGAACTAGCGAGTCCTACCTTATTTGGTAAAAGGCTTCTGCATATGCAATTAAGTGATGGCTCTTAAAATAAAGCATCCTTTCTTACTTAGAAGGGCCCAGGCCCAACAGTAAGTGTCCCTATAAGAGTGGCGCAAAGGCAGATACGATAGGAATAAGGAGTTTAAGCAACATTATGGCAGATTAGAACAATTCAGGCAACAGTCGAAGTGTGCAGTTATTCCCCAGAAGCTAAAGAGGCAGGAAATAATAGATTTTTCTTCAGAGCCCCCATGAAGGCTCACAGGCTGCTCACACCCTGGCTGTCAATTTTTTAACGAACACATTTCTGTTGTTTGAAGCCACTGGCTTTGTGTTAACCTTCTGCTGTGGCCACAGGAATGGAATATATCCATAGGCTATGCACATAAAGACAAGAGACCCAGAGAGACTGTCTCCTCCAACACTAGTCCTATGCTAGTTGCTTTATCTTGACTAAAATCTTGAGTCCTTTGACCTCTCAGGCAGTCTTTCACACGGATCTTTGTGTGTAGACAGGTAAGGCAAAAGGTAGGCCAATGGCAATGGCAGACTGAGCTCCCATGTGTGACATCCATCTTCCTATATGATTTCCATCATTTCCCTCCATTGCCGCTCTTTCTCTTTCTTCCGCATCCCTCTCACCGGCTCCACACTCCTGTGGCTGTCTCCTCACTAGCTCTGCTTCTGTTGTCACTGTTCTACAACTTCTGTTTCTTCAGCAGTTAATCATGAAGTCTCCTAAACAAAGATAGTTCTTCCATAAGCTATATAAGCGTTCCTCCATCAAATAGCAATTAGTCATAGCGTTCACATGTTATAGTTTCTATCTGTGTTGATGTGTTTGTCCGTTTATGCACACCATGTGCATGCAGGCATCCTCAGAGACAAGAAAGGGGCCTCAGGTTTCCAGGAACAATAGATGCAGGGGTTTGTGAGTTGTTATCATGGATGCCAGGAACTGAACTTGGGTCTTCTGCAAGAATAGTAATTCTTAACATCAGAGAAATCCCTTCATTCCCAGCACTGATGTTTAAAAAACATATATCACATATGATATTGTTTAAAATAACTTTAAGATTGAAAGTGGTGGTCGTGCGTACATAAAGGGGAGATGAGCAAGGTATGTAATGGAGGAAGGGAGGATGCGACCACAACCCGGCAAGCCAGGAGAAGGAAGAATCTTGGAACACAACCTACTCAGTTCTAGATGGCAGGGTCTCCAAGGCTGAGAACACAGTCTTGGGAGTTTGGATGCAAAGTCAAAGAGCAGAATTTCCAAATGTCATCTCTGAGTTGAGCAAAATTGTCAGTGGAGTACAAACAAAATATAATGGAATAATTTTTTAGAGTACTTGAACAATAAAGGGTTATTATATTATTTGTATATTATATTATGTTATATATTACATATAAGATATTTATTTATGTCATTTTATATTTATATTATACATAATAATTTATTTGTAATGTGTGTGTAGTTTGCATATTACATATAAATATATAAATATATAATTTACATGTAACGCCTAAAATATATAAGTATATAAATATAAATATATTATGTAAATTCTATATGATAAAATATATAATGTATCCACATTTTAGTCTTCATTCTTCTTGAGTTTCATGTGTTTTGCAGATTGTATCTTGTATCTTGGGTATTCTAAGTTTCGGGGCTAACATCCACTTATCAGTGTGTACATATCATGTGAGTTCTTTTGTCATTGTGTTACCTCACTCAGGGTGATGCCCTCAAGGTCCATCCATTTGCCTAGGAATTTCATAAATTCATTCTTTTTAATAGCTGATTAGTACTCCATTGTGTAAATGTACCATTTCCTGTGGTTCAGTCATATAACACAAAGGAGTGTGGGTGCCTAGGCACTGAGTTTGCAGTCTGTGAGAACAGAGTATCCCACTGAACCTTGAACACTGTTCTCCTAGAAATGAAAATGTTTGCTGTCCTCATAGTGTCCTTGTGCCTTGGTCATTGCTGTACCTTCCCTGGATATGAATATTGATGCATAGCTGGCTTTTATGGCTGCTGATGACCAGTGGGATAGTGGATAGCAGAATATGTCTATGACTTAAACTATAAAGAGAAAAATATTGGGAGGAAATATTTAAAAAACTATTTCACTTACATGTGAGGAATGGTACTCTAGATTGTCCTATCTATCCCCTAGGTGTTTTGTTTTGTTTGGTTTGGTTTGGTTTGGTTTGTTTTTGTTTTTGTTTTATACTCAAAGTTGTCACTTAGAAATGCATGTTAATTTAAATACGTGATTTGCCAAATTTAGTTTAGTAGTGGGAGGGAGTTGCATTATCGCATATTCACATGCATTCTTTCCAGTGTTGGATATGTTGAAGTGTCACTAGTTTGACACTACCTCTTCAAACTTTAAATAATATAATAATATACTTAAAAACTCATAACTGTTCCAACAGTGTTTGCTAAGTTCTGCACCATGGGGTGAAGATGAAGTATGGATTAGAAACACCAGCATTCTCAATGCCAAGTTTGGTATTCTGCTTAAATTGCTATTATTTTCTTTGGCATTGAATTTCGTCAGTAAAGAGGAACAGAGGTTGCTATGAAGAGACAGGAGTTACAGGTCAAATTTGCAAATGCTGAGCTGTGCCGATTATGTCACAGAGTATTTCAAAATTAATATTTGCCCTTTTTGTCCTGGCAAGCTTATATTTCTAAGAAATAATGAGCTGGGCTGTTTTTTTTTTTTCTTCCCCTTTTTGAGTGAGCAAACGCCCAGTAGAGTATTTTTGGCACTTGAAAAGGCACATTGACTACTTCAAGTTCCCAAAGCTTTGTCGCTGACTTCACTTTTCCTTGGGAGAAGACTGTAGAGTCTCCTCCCATAAGTTCAGAAGCACAATGATAAAAACAAGCCATTTCATCCAGGCGCCCTGTGCCTAGAACAACAGACTTCTAAATCACCCTGCTGAAGCAGGGTGCCCACAAAGTAAAATCTTCCTCTGTGAAAGCACAGGGTACAGGCGCCGTGAGAAAAGTGTAAAGAGTCTAGGCTCTGCAAAGATAAACAGTAAAGCCATACCCAATCTACAAAGCCCTGCTTCTATAGAGTGAAGCACTCCTCTGGCATTAACGCTGTAGGTGCAGAAGAATTTACCCTTTATTTTTCTCCCCATTGCCAACAGAAACAACAAACAAACAAGCAAAAAAGCCCACTAGCTGTTGTCTTCTTGGGTCTTTGTTCTATTTTTCATGGTTGGCATTTATTGATCATGAAGGAAGAAAAATCAAAATGCAAAAGTGGCTTGGGCAGTTTCATCTAGAATTTTTTTTTTAAAGCAATGCATCATCCCCTTAACCTTCTATCCTACAAAGCATTGCTTTCTGAAAGGAAAAATGATACTGATTTCCTGGGCTATGACTTTCCTCCCTCCTCATCACGGAGTTTTTAACACACATTTCACATGAAAACCATGTCAAGAACAGGGCACCCTTCAAACCATGTGCACGAGTAGCTTAGAATCTTACTCTGTAAGCAAAGACAAATAGAATTTAAGCCACTCTATAAGATAGTAACTAGGTAAAAGCCCAGCATCTTGATCAAATCCAGAGCCTTCCCTTACAACTCAACATGAGAGACCTACCTGCCTGGAACCTCAAAAATCTCTGTGAAGTGAAGGTACCATTGGTGACAGTCTCCAGGGGTTGCTTTGAGGAAGATGAAGGCAGTGAATTGTGCATATGAGTATCTAGACCAGTGCCAGGGCACACATAAGTACTTTAGATGAAGTGCCTATTATTTTTTATCAACACTGATAAAGAGATTAGTTATCATGTCAAACAAGGTTGGTTTTTAAAAACTCATCTGTAACAAATATATTATGCCCTTACATTAAAACCTGTAAATATGGACTATGTTTTTAATTCTTGAATAGGTATTTTGAGTTGTCTGGCGTATAATGTTGGCCTCCCAGGAGCGAAAATATTTTCCGGGCCTTCAAGTGAACAGTTTGGGTATTCAGTGCAGCAGCTTACGAACCCACAAGGCAACTGGTAAGACTATTCTCCTCTTCACTGTTTCAATTAAAAGATTGTGTAAAATGGAATATTTGAATCCATTTGTTTATCCAAATAGTTGAATGAATATACTGTTAATAGATAGTGCTTTAAAATCATTCTTACACAGTCTCACTGGGTAACTCTGGCTGGCCCAGAACCCTTAGGTATATGCTTGCCTCTCTCTCCAAGATGTGCTGGGTGGACTTAAAGTGCACTTGGTTCTTTTGTTCTTTTGTTTGCTTTTCCTCTTTTTAAAATCATTTCCTTTGACTATTGATAACTGTGGACTGATAATTAATGGGATAGCATGCGAGCGTCCGACTCGCCAGCAAGAAAGATGCCACAACAGGATCCTTCTGCACACGTATATTGGAAGAGATTGATTGCAGAGGCGAAAAGATCCTAGCCCCAGAACTGGCACTGCTTATATAGGCCTAGGAGAGGCGTGTCTACACCCGATTGGTTATGCTTTCAGTACCTCATTTGCATGCCTTGGGCCAGGCAGTGACTTGGCAAAATCTCTACCGCACATGCGCACATTGGTCATTTACCCAAACTTATGAGTGGTAGCCAGCGCCACCTTGTAATGGCGTATGTGGCTTCCCACAATACCATAGTGATACTTTTTTGTAGGGAGAAAGCCCAGATAGAAAATTTCCTCCAAAAATTCTACTACCAGTGTTGATAATTAGCATGGTAGATTAAAAAAATAGACAGATGAATTTCGCCTTCGTTCCTTAAGCTTTGAGCTAATCTTCCTTGAGCTTTAAAGGTAATCATCTCACTGACCTTATTTTGATGTCCTTTCTGGAAGGCAGAACAACTTCCTAAATATCCTCCTTCTGCAGGGCTTTGCCCCCTCTGCTCTGAGTCAGCTTTCAGTGTCCCAGGTAGCAAGAGTCCTTAGATCAATCCATAGAAAACATACAAATTTGCCTTCCTTCAGCACTGTGTTCTGCCATGAAGTGCTTGTCTTAATTATGATGACTACTGCTGTGCTAAAACACCATAACCCAAAGCAAGCAGGGAAGGGAAGGCTTACTCAGCTTTTATTTTCACATCTCACTTCATCATCAAAGGAAATCGGGCAGGAGTTTAAGCAGGGCAGGAACCTGAAGCAGGGGGTGATGCAAAGGCCAGGA
This sequence comes from Mus caroli, assembly GCF_978045245.1. Taxonomy (NCBI): domain Eukaryota; kingdom Metazoa; phylum Chordata; class Mammalia; order Rodentia; family Muridae; genus Mus; species Mus caroli. The sequence goes on from NW_028227270.1 coordinate 6,495,330, forward strand.
AGGGGTACTGCTTACTGGCTTGCTCATGATGGCTTGGTTAGCCTGCTTTGTTATAGAACCCAGGACCACCAGTCCAGGGATGGCACCACCCACAATAGGCTAGACCCTTCCTTCCCCATCAATCACTAATTAAGAAAATGTCCTCAGCCGGGCGTGGTGGCGCACGCCTTTAATCCCAGCACTCGGGAGGCAGAGGCAGGCGGATTTCTGAGTTCGAGGCCAGCCTGGTCTACAAAGTGAGTTCCAGGACAGCTAGAGATATACAGAGAAACCCTGTCTCGAAAAACCAAAAAAAAAAAAAAGAAAATGTCCTGCAACTAGATCTTATGTAGGCATTTCCTCAATGGTGGCTCCCTTCTTTCAGATAACTTTAGCTTGTGTCAAGTTGACATAAAACAGTGCTTTACTGTCTGTGCCAGAACAGTACTGAAGGCTTTTAATACAAAGGATTACATTTACAAACCAGAGCTTTATTCTCTTGTGAAAAGTGACTACTTTTGATAAACAGGGATATATAGATATATTAATATGTTGCTTGGGTATATAGATAAATATAGATATAGATATCCATTTATTGCTAATTTAAGTTTCCTGTAAAAGTAATAGAAAAACTCAAGAAAATCAGATGACTTGGAAAATCATATTGAGGAAAGAAAATCTCACCTCCGTCCAATCTGATGCCCATTTGTGGACATACCCTTGGGACCATACCTCTGTTGTGGCACAAAGACTTAAGATCTGCCGGCTCAGCCTGGAGCTTTAGGTCCTGATCCTTACCTTCTCGATACTTTTAAACAATAACATGGGCTTCATGTGACTTTCTCACATGGGGACTACTATGTATTACCTTCATGTTGTGAACTTATGTTTAATTCTCTAATCCATTGAATTAAAAAAAAACTATGTTAAATCCATGTTGTTCCTACATTGGGACCTGTTTATCTCACTGACGAGGAAACAAAATGTAGCTATCATTGCTCCTAGCAGAAGGCACTTAGAGGATGCAAAATTGAGCTGGGATTTAAGTGATGGAGACTGGTGGGTTGGAGAAGAACCTGGACAACTTCGCTGCAAGGAGATCCAGAAAACAATTGCTGCTTGAAATAGTTTGTCAGTCTGAGGGAGGAGAAGAATCAGGCTAGAAGTACAAAGCCTAGCACTTACTGTAATCATCTGGAGTACAGGAGAGAACTGAAGTCCTGCCCATTATCACTTTTTTCTTGGATTATCATAGAGAAGAAAGCAAGCTATAAAGGTGATGCAGGCTGACTTTTGACTTTGAGATGTAGTTCATAGGATGTGTTGGCGATAGGCAGCAAGGGGGGGGGAGGGGAGGATGGAGAAATGCCTCCAAACTTAAGAGTGCATACTGCTCTTGAAGAAGGGTTTCGTTCCCAGTACCCATATAAGATGATTATCAATGGCATATAATTCCAACTCCAGGGGTATCTGACACCTCCATTCTCATACACCTATTTGCACACAGATATAAACACATAGTTAAAATACACCTTAGAAAATTTAAAAGAATAACCATTTGTTGAATGACTTAATGAAAGGCCTACTTACAAGTGATTCACCACAGCTAGCCTATGAAGTTAACTATTTGAGACAACATTGAGATGTAGGGGCTAAGGCAGAGCTCCTCAGGAATGCCAGTTGCCTACTGGAAAGGCACAGCCTAGCAAAGAACAGTCTGGCATTGAGTTCAAGGTGGGTGTTCTGTTTTGTACTCAGTTTCAACTTTTCTGAGGCAAAATAAATCTAAGAGAAAAAGCCGCCATCTATAATAGATATTCTTAGGGGTGGTGAGTCTGTTTGGAGAGGAACTCATCCACTGGCTATGTGGCAGTGGGACCTTGAATAAGACTAAAATAATAAAGATCTGACAGGGACAGAACAGGTAGGATCCTGGGAAAGAGAGTCATCCCCATGGCTTCTCTCAGTATATACGAATTCAAGACACCGTTAAAAGGTATTTGTACTAGCAGATTACGTTGATACTCTGGAGCTGATCCGATGACGTCAAAACCAGGGATATCAGATAATCAGATATCTAAATCCTGCCTTAGCCTTCCTATAACATTTCTTGTAAGCATGAGACAATGGCTATAATTGGCTAGGTTAGTGCCTTGGATACCAATGTGGACCTTTCTGGTAAGGTGCAGCTTTTAGCTAAGGATCTCACTTTTCTTCCCTTTAACCAGTATCTAAACCCACCAGCCTGCACAGGCATACTGCAGCAGAGGGAGGAAAAGAGAGGATTCCTGTCTGTTTAAGGGGCTGAATCCTAGGAAGGTAAAAACAGAAGGGAAGAGAGGACTGTGGGCTGGTCAGCCTGTCTGAATCCTCTCACTGTCTCAATGCTACCAAGAAAAGACATAGAACAGACTAAGCCATGGACAAAATTATCTAATCCACCATGGACTGGCCAATGTGCCTACTTGGGGTGCAGAAAATCCAGAGTATGGGGCCTGCCCTCTGGAGTGTGGAACAGTCTAGGGAGAAGATCTGTATGCAGATTGGGAATGCTCAGATAAGAGGGCTCATTCAGTGCCAGGCCTTAAATCGCTGGTGCTGTTGTTGCTTCCCTGCCTCTACCACCATTAACTCAATGGTAAGGGAACAACTTTCCTTTCCAAGGGCAGGGACAATAGTGATAGAAGATTTCCTCATGGCCTACGTCATTGGCCTGACCTAGTCAGTCTCCCAGGGGGACAGCAAGCCAATGCTAGGCAGTCCTCGGTCAGTGGCCTTCACACCAAGGAGGAAAAATGAAGCACGAGCCCTGGGCTCCAGAGCTGCCTGTTTGTTTTGACAATTGGCGCTGTGCCCTTCTCCACTTGTAATTTATGACCATTGCCCAGACGTTATGGAAGTAGCAGATGTGGGCAAACCGTTTCAACATTAACTTTCCTTCTGATACTAATGAAGTTAACTTTTGCTAGGAATTCCTTCAATAAATTGTGTTTGTTCTTGAGTCAGCACATCACACACACACACACACACACACACACACACACACACACACACGCACACACATCCTTTAGCTCATGGCTCTTTCACTGCTTATGGTGAAGCAGGTTTTGCCACCGTTTTTCTCCACTTAGTTGAACTTTCTTAATGATCTGTTTTACACGTGACTCCATCTCTTTTCTTCTAACACACTCAAGGTTCTAGTCCAAGTGTTCTTAAACTGTTATTTTAGAGTCCAGTTTGAGCTGTCCGGTGTGTCCTGCATTTCCAAGAATATAGGCATGTTTTACTACCAGATCTACTAGATTTCAATGAAGCAATCTTGGCTATTTTAGTAGTTTTGTTTATTGGATTTTTTTATTACACTCTAGACTCTTACTTTAATGATCTCATGACATCTCTTTATTACTTCTTGAGTTTTTCCCACTGTCTCCTATGAACTGCATCCTTTCAAAAGCAAGGTGACCTCCAAGTAGGGCTGCCATGCAGCCCTCTGGATAAGAGTAACGTCTCCTCCTTCAGCGCAGCAGAGGCGAGCCAGCCTGCCTCCAGCCTGAATTTCCTACACCGGATGTTCAGTGTAGATGATGCAATCCTTATCACAAGCAATCTACAAGGGCTGGAGACATGTTTAAGATCATTTCCTGGAACTAGTTGTGATTTGCACTATTTCTTTGTGTAATCTGAAGGCTTGCCCCAAGAACAATCTGAGTTCATTCTATGACTCAAAAGCACTGTAACTAAAATCACTGGTTAGATGAAGACTGACTAAGAATAAGGGGTATTTCCAGTCATGAAAATGTATTTTCTTCTTTTTTCAAGGACTGGTACGTCCTACTTCCTTATAAAGAGAGAAGAACTATGAATGAATATAGCATCAGAGAGAAAATCTGCTGCATCTAATGTATGGGCACATTACTATTCTAATTTTTTGGTTAATAAATTTTATTAAAGGTCTTTATTTACTATAAGTATGATAGCCCCCCCCCCAATGAATGTCTCTGTGGAAGAAATTTAAATAGAAAGGTCTATAGAAGTGGGATTCAATTTTGTAATAGATATTAAAAGGGTGTGTTATTGAACTTCCTATGCTTTAAATCGCTTTTCCCATCATCTGTTCTGGACATGAATTTGTGATACACACACACACACACACACACAAACACACACATGCATACCACATTTGTGACTCATATTTGGAAGATGCCTGCTATTCTAGAGTGTTTGGAACATATCTTGGGAAATCATCCATGATCCCAAGACCTGTCAGAGGTTCCTCCATGATAATACTGATTACTGGCTCCAGAACAAAGCTTATTTACAAGTGCAAAGAGCTTTTACACATATACCTTTCTGGTCCCCAGTCATCCAAACATTTCCCTCCATCAGAACATAGATTTAAGAAGGGCCAAGTGGCATAGATGAGAGGTAGTTGTTCACATTTTTAGGTACCCTATCATAAGCCAGTACTGAGTTCTTGTCTAAAAGAGTTCTAAATGGACCCAGCATGATAGAATTGAGCATTTGGAAGGAAAGGAGAGTGTCATAGAGACTGGTTACTTCTCTGTTGCTGTGATAAAATACCATGACCAAGGCAATCTATGGGAAGGAGAGTTTGCTCTGACTAGAGTCCATGATGAGAAAACATGGCAGCAAGCAAAAGGGGCAGCAAGCTAAGAGGTCATATCGCAATCAGAATCAGAGAGAAGAGAAAGCAAGCAGGAAGTAGGGTGAGGATATACACTCTCCAAGCCTGCCTCTGGTGACATATTTTCTCTAATCAGGCCACATATCCTAAATTTCCCCCAAAGAGTACCACCAACTGTGGACTAACTGTTTAAATGCCTGAGTTGGATGTGAGGAGGGTGCATCTCACTCAAACCAGCACAGACACTTAGAGCTAGTGTCTTCATACAAAAGCAGGAATAGGTCTAATACTTCACAGGCAATGATAAGGACCACATGAAAAAAATGCATATGAATCCTTTATAAACCATAATGTAGGTTTACAATGCTGTCGCTATTCCAGTGTTTATCTCTGAATTAAGAAGAAAACATTGCCAGGAGAGAACTGGGGTTTGACATCTGAAGTGTAGCAATCCTAGAAATCATATTGGATGGGTGCCTTAGTCAGGGTTTCTACTCTTGCACAAACATCATGACCAAGAAGCAAGTTGGGGAGGAAAGGGTTTATTCGGCTTACACTTCCATGCTGCTGTTCATCACCAAAGAAGTCAGGACTGGAACTCAAGCAGGTCAGGAAGCAAGAGCTGATGCAGAGACCATGGAGGGGTGTTCTTTATTGGCTTGCCTCCCCTGGCTTGCTCAGCCTGCTCTCTTATAGAACCCAAGACTACCAGCCCAGGGATGGTCCCACCCACAAGGGGCCTTTCCCCCTTGATCACTAATTGAGAAAATGCCTTACAGTTGGAACTCATGGAGGCATCTCCTCAACTGAAGCTCCTTTCTCTGTGATAACTCCAGCTGTGTCAAGTTGACACAAAACTAGCCAGTACAATGGGTAAAAGTGAGATCTGTAGCATCGTAATGCTTTATGGTGAATATCTCAGCTTTTGGTTTTAACTTCAGGAAAACTTCATGGAGGATGAGTTGAGGCAATAACCCGTGTCTATTCACTCTCTTATTTCCAGGAAGAAAAATTAATTTCCAAGGATTTTCTGAAACAGAACAGGTGTGAGATGCCTTAGCAATAGTGAGGTTGGTGGGCTATGTTGTGACATTGAAAGACCTTGCAAGCTTTTCCACCTAACCACTTCAGGAAACAGGCTGGAAGCTGGAGAGTCTGTGGTCACATAAGGAGGCTGACATGATAACATTGCTTTAACTTAGGCCAAGGCGTTTGACTACTGAGCTTGGAAAAGCAAGACTGGACCCCTTCCCTAAGGGGCAACATTTCATGGACGACTTCCTTTATTCACAAACACCTTTCCCACTCACTAGCAAGAAGCAAGGATCTATTTAGAACTTGCCGGAATCTCTGTATTATCAATAGCCTAGGGTGAGAATGATGGTCTTATTCATGCAGTGTGGGCTTTGACGTTCCTAATGTTCATTTAGATATTACATAGAGTAGGCTTCTGGTCACAACGAAGGTATCCCCTTTGGGGTCTAAAAGACATCTCCAACTCAAGGTGTCTGCACACAGTTATTGAGCTCTTCTTTATTGTAGAATCCTCCTCTACTGACGGCATCCTTCATGATGTTCATTGTACTTAACTTCTCAGCTCGTAGGGTCATCCCTAGTTCTCCTACTCCTCCCTCTGGTCCCTCTGCCCCTCTTTCGTCCTTCCTCCGTTTAACTTTTCTGTGAAAGCCAACCTAAAGAAATCCTGCTGGCCCTACCTTGACAAACTACGTTAAATAAGACCAGTGCTCACCACCTGCCGTTCTCTGAGCCTTTATGAGCCTCTGCTCCCTTTTACCTAGGAGACTGCAAGTTCCTTCCAAACACGTGACCTACTTCCCCGTGGCTCCAGTACAAACATTTTGATGAAGCTTCTGTCACAGTTCCCAAAATATATCACATTATGATTACTCACTCAACAACCCCGGGGGCCTTTCTTACTTAAAGAAAAACAAACAAACAAACAAACAAGCCAGGGATTTTCTAATTGAACACAATTCTATCGGTGATCAGGTCCCCTTGCCAAACTGATTCCACCCCCTGCCATTTCCCTCAGCCCCTGAACTTGTGTTTTCCTCACCTCCCCCAGGCTACTCTTTCACCAATCTCCAATCTCCTGACTGTTTTTCTTTTAGTCTTGAATATCACCGTGTATGTGTGTGTGTGTGTGTGTCCGTCCCCTTCTCTAACCATTCAAATAAAGATTTCTTACACTCCACCTCACACCCCTACCTCTCTTTCACTCATCTTTTGGTTCACTTACTAGATTTATTATCTATATTCTCCCTAGAACATAAAATCCGAGGCTGGTATTTCTTTAGCGACTTATTCACTAAGGTATCCTACAATAGAGTATGGTCCATCATAGGTGTAAAGGCTTGTCTCATGTCAACTTGACACATGCTAGAGTCATCAGAGGAGAGCTCCTCAACTCAGAAAATGCCTCCTTAAAATCAAGCTGTAGGCAAACCTGTAGGGCATTCTCTTAATCAGTTATGGATGGGGGAGGGCCCAGCTCATTATATGAAGGGCCATCCCTGGCCTGGTGGTCCTGGGTTCTATAAGAACGTAGGCTGAGAAAGCAATGTGGGGCAAACCAGGAAGCAGCATCCCTCCATGGCCTCTGCATCAGCTCCTGCCTCTAGGTTCCTGCCCTGTGTGAGTTCCTGTCCTGACTTCCTCCTGTGAGGAAGTGGATGTGGAAGCCAAATAAACCCTTTCCAGCTTGCTTTTGGTCATGGTATGATATCACAACAATAGTACCCCTAACTAACAAAGTAGGTCTTGTCACCATACACAACCTTCCTTCCAGGTGGTCTACTGTACAAGGCCAGGGCACACAGTTTACATGAGAATGGTGATTCATGGAGTTGTGGGACATGTCCATTCCATATGCATTCATTAAACACTTCTTGATACTATGTTGTTTTAACTGCATGTCTACTGTCAATCGCTAAAAAATCCCCTACTGTTTTTGAAGAAAGCCCGGAGAGCATAGAGATTCAGAGACCAAAGATGGGTATTTTTAGCACTCCTGGATTGTGGGTTTAAAATTGTCTGACCTACACCACCATAAATACTGTTTACTAACTAAACAAAGCACTTTGAATTCCACTGGAGGTGGGCAAATTGGCTACGTTTTGGGAGTCTGCATAATCACTATTTTCCCACAAGATAATTGAACAGTAAGTGTTAGTTAAGATAGTCTTGGAAGAATTCCCAGTTTCACTGTAGGGAAGGAGAAGTTTATATCATGGCTTTTGTGACGTTTGGATAATCAGCACTCGTGGCTATTCACACAACTTTATTTTTCTTATTGAGAGTGAATGAAATCTATAGCTACAAAGAACTCCTGTCATGTTTCAACATCGCTTTCTCACCTGTGGAAGGCATCCCTCCCTTTGGAGCAATTGTCCTGGTGAACCTCTCCCTGTTACAGCTATATGTACATAACAGTTTACCATTGACTGTGACAGTCTCCTTAACTTCCTTTCTGGTTAGTGTAAGGTCATGATTCCCTAGGAGTGGCCTCTGGTGACTTCACAGCTTCCTCTCGTGAGGGTGAGCTGTCAGGAACAGGATTCCATGAAAACCCGTTGGTGTGAGGAGGTGTCTGCTGCAGAGAGGGAAAATGTTACCAGTAAAGGCCGTGGCAGTGGTCTAGAAGTTTCCCTGGGATTGTTGGCCTGGAGGTGGATACCTGATGTGCTATAATATTTATAGAATGAGTCTGTGTGTTTTGTCAAGTGTCCCTCAAATGGGAGGTTTCTCATTGTTTTCTCCTGTTGTGTGTTAGGATTTTAAGAGAAAAGATGAAGAAAATAAGCTTATGGGTTTTTCCAAACCTTTTAGTGCTTTTACGTACTCCTTATTGAGTGGGACACATAGAAGGAGAGTATGCCTCTCCTTCTTTGTGTCTGCTTGCCTTAGAAGAGCCACCTTTCCAGTAGCAATGATAACAATGACATCTTAAGTCCTCTCTAATTTCAAGGGTAACTAATTATGAATTCTTAGGAGAGGTGAGCGAGCTGCCCATCAAGGTTCCCAGTGGGACAGGAAGCAGTGAATTCCTCTTATTTCTTCTCATGGAGATAAGCACAGAGCTGGTGCCATGTCTCTGAGAAACAGAATACTTTAGCTCAGTAATGCTAAATTTTAACTTCTCAGTCTATCTCTCATAGGCTTTGGCAAAGAGGTGTAGAAACATAAATTAATAGAAGTCACCTGTATGATTCAATCTGGTATTTACTGGTCATCCTCTGTCCTGGACAGTCATTGCAAACAGCATGGCCTCCCCCCTGCTGTCTGCATGTGCTCCACAGGGATGACCACATCAGGTGTCAGAATCCTGGCTCCCTTTAATACAACACAGTCATCACCCAGTCCCAGTAAGTGTGAGCTGGCCCTCTGCTTCCAGTTTCTACTCAATCTGATTTGTAGAACTTACATCATCTCTTAACAGGGTTTTCCCAGCCTTGTCCTGGGTTTTCATGTGCCCTTTCTTCATGTATGATGGACTGTTGACTGCCTTGATCTTGTGCAGATCATGTGGTGATAGAACACAGTGCTGGAAGCCGGGCGTGGTGGCGCACACCTTTAATCCCAGCACTTGAGAGGCAGAGGCAGGCGGATTTCTGAGTTCGAGGCCAGCCTGGTCTACAGAGTGAGTGCCAGGACAGCCAGGGCTACACAGAGAAACCCTGTCTCGAAAAAACAAAACAAAACAAACAGAACAAACAGAACACGGTGCTGGAAGTTGATGTATTCAAAACCAAGCAATCCAAGAAGTCATCACTTCCCAGCTGAACTCCCCACTCCACTGACTGTTGCATTGCCTCCTGCACTGAAGAAGAAAGAGGATTCCCTGAAGAGTAAAAGCCATGCCTTCAAAAAGGTCACAGTTGACACTGGCCAGCCATTTGATAAGGAGTGACTTGCTCATATCTCTGTCTTGGTGCTTCCATTTATAAGATGACAATTGTGTAATCTCAGATTTGTTTTGCAGATCAAGTAAGAAAACTTTTGGGAAACCTTACACCCACTCTAAACTATAATATTTACTAGAATTAACAGGAGTTCCCAGAATGCCGAAGTCCAGAGGCACACATTCTATGACCCATATCTTTAGATATTTCTAGCAGTTACTGTTCTCCACATTGTGACCCTGGCAAGAATATTTTAAGGAACAATGGTTCACTTTAGTTCACAGTGGGAAGAAGGCATGGGGACAGGAACAAGAGGCAACTTGTCCCATTTCACCTATGGTCAAGAAGCAGAGAGTCATGACTGCTAGAACTCACCTATGTTTCTCCTTTCTGTGGGATCAAAGTCCCTAGGTATGGGTTACGCTGCCCACATTTAGGGTGGGTCTTCCTTTTTCAAGCCAACCTTCTGGGAAATAACCTGTGCAGACAAAGCGAGAGGTGTGAATCCACAGTGATTCTAAGTCCAATCAAGTGTGACTCTGAAGATTAACCAGGGTGACGTCCTCTTTGTGCTTTAAACCTTGAGCAAGGAAGCTTCATTTTGGACGGAGACTCATGACTTGTGAAAGTGCCAAGTGTAAGTCCCACTGAGCGCTGAGCTTTGCATGGGTCATCCATATCAGCTTCTCACTATCTAAGGCTCAAGAAACCATGGAGAATGGGGAGGAGGCAATGGAACGTAACAGTCACTGGAGGGGAAGTTCAGCTGGGAAATGACGACTTCTTGGGTTGCATGGTTATTGATCACATCAACTCCCAGCAGCTGTGTTCTATCTCCATGTTATCTGCACAAGATCAAGGCAGTCAACCGTCCATCATAGATGGAGAAAGGGCAGATGACAACTCATGCCTTGGTCAAGAGTTATGGGAAACTGACAGCTGTTGGGGAAGTAAACGTATATTCTTCAGGGGTGTGGCTACTGGTAGGTTTGTCAAAACCTAAGTGAAGGATCCTACCCCCATGTACTTATGGGTAGGTCTAATTGGACTCAGTAGGTTATTTGAAAAGGGAAGTTGAGAGGATGGACTGGGAATAAGGGCGTTGGCTTGGGAGTGAGTGGGAGGTGGTTAAGATCAAGACATATTGTAAAGGCACACATTGTACATGTGCGTGAAATTTTCAAATACTAGATTTAAAACACTATGTATATGCTTTTACAAGTAGAATTTTAATATACAGTAGGATGTAGATGCTGAATCAGAAATAGCTGACAGAACAGTCACAATGTATTCCTTTCTCTTGGCTCTGGAGATATAGATATATATATATATATATATATATATATATATATATATACACATATAACATATGTGTATATATATTATATATGTGTGTATATATCATATATATGTATATAGAATATATATACACACATATATTGTATCTATCTACACACATACACATTTATATATATGTATATGTATGTATATATGTATATATGTGTGTGTGTATATGTATATAAAAGATCTTTAATTGTACCTTTACTTAGACAAGAAAAATATGTTCTTTGACTAAAAGATAATTATAGACCATTAATTAACCTTTCCAAGACAGTTCTTCTGATCAATAATTAAAATTCTTATTTTTTCCATTAATTTGTTTAAGAAATATTTAGATCTTCAAGCACAGAATCTTTTCATCAACCTTCATATACTGGAGGGTTTCGTCCTCAGAGTTTGGAGAGGAGGAGGATGAACCACCAGGCTATGTAGCTGATTAGTAGAACCTGCCTTTGCTGGACTGGTGTCACATATATGAAGGTCTGGATGCAGAAGAGACTCTGGTCTGGAGAACTGAGTTCCATAAGACTGGACTCTTCAATCCCAGGAAAATACAGGGATGAGATAGAGCTAGACAGGAAATTAGAGGCCATATTACCTGCTTCCTTAAGATATGTCTGTGTACCCAAATTAGAAGAATGGCATGTGGACCCCCTGTAAGGGAATACTAGAGGCTACTAGAGATGGAGAAGGCTGAGCCATTGTGAGACAGTTTTCACAAAGGAGATTCCTAATTCCCTCTGAGTGGTCATGAGGAACACAAGATATGCTCAAACATGCATGTCAAATGCTCCCTGCAGTCCCCACCATTAAAGTGAATATGGGAACAACATTAGACCCATAATGCAGATTTCTGACTGTTCAAGTACCTTAATCTATGTGCTTAATATGACTGAAACATTGAGTACCAGTAACATTTTAATAAGTGATACTAAATTATCTGTTTATGAGTGGACAAAAAAATTTCAGTTGTGACCTTAATAAGACATAATTGAATTAAAATACTCAGAATGCTCTCTAAGAATGATTTTACTACAAACTGTTTCATCCTTCCTGTCTATTTTTGCATCCTTTGACCATTTTCACATTTGTTTCACAGAAGAGATTAATTCTTGTCTTTCATCCCTCTCATGTAATTGTTTTGCTGGCTACGTATGTTAAACAGGTATGCTGGGTTTCGTAGACAGTAATCTGCCTTAGACTTTTCTTTTATCTAGTACATTACGTTAGCTTGGAGCACAAGTGTAATTGATAGTGAGGAATACTTAGCAGAGAAGAGGCATGGAACATTTCATAGATAATCTTCTCAACTGATGATAAAACAAATGCACTTCCTTAGCAACTGGATGCTGCGCAATCAATAACCTTCTGTGACCTCTGAAGATCAAGCTGGTGGGGTTGGGCAACAGCTAAGTTGGTAACATGTTTCTCTCATTGCCTTGAGTCCCAGCTCCCATGCAAAAATGCTCGCCATGGCAACCCATTTGTTACCAGTGCTAGGAAGGCAGAGAATGTGAATACATAGGCCTCCCTGGCCTCCCTCAGCCAGCATAGCCTCACTGAGGGGCTCCTTGCCAATAAGAGACCTTGTCTCAAAACTGGCCATCCTCTGGTCTCCACATGCACACTCACGTGCACATATGCATGCATCTGCACACATATGAACACACATGCATAAGAGAAAAATGATTGAACAGCACATGGTCTCTTTCTGTTCACTACCCTATGACCATAAACACCTAATGAGTCTTTGGGTTGGAAGAAGAAGCAAAGGCTCTAGAAGGAAACGAAACTGACCCGAGGAAGGATGTGAATACCAGACTCATCCTGTATTTGAGATACACACCCACTATTGATCTCAGTAAGGAGATCTGCAAGATGCATGTTTTCAATATTTCTGCTAAGTATCCTCTCTATAAAGCCACCCTGATAACTCACCTGCTGCTTAAATGACATAGCCTGTGGCAGCACTAAAAGCATAAAAAGTACTCTAAAAATGTCAGTTGTCACTCTTGGGTGTCAGTGAACATGATGTCATTCTCCAGCAGTATGCCTATACATAGCATAGTCTGTAGCCATATGAGCCCTGTGGGTCCTTAAATGTTGCTTGCACATTGATATGGGTTCTCAATATAAAATATACACTGAATTTTAAAGACTTTGAAGGGAGAAATTAAAGATAGTTTATTGAATATTTTTATGCTGACTGTATGTTGGTTTGTATCATGTGAAGTTAAAAATACATTATTAAAATCAATTTTTCCTGTCACTTTTATTGTATTAATATGACTGACTAGTAAAAACCTGAAATTTCTTGTATGGCTCATACTGTGGTATGCATTATGCTTCTCTGCCTGCTGTAATGAGGCATCTAGGGGTGTTCTATAAAGTAGTCATACCACAGACATTCATAAAGTGTCCTGGTCAGCTTTGATGACAGGAAGCAAGTCAACTTTTAAATGAATGCATATGAACTATGAATTTATATAAGATTAACATGAAATGGGATGAATCTTGCCAAGCTTTGCCAGTTCTCTTTAATAAGTCGTCCACACCATGCTGTGACTCATTAGAACACCCTACTTCTAGGCTACTGGTTGGTTCACCGTGGAGTGGCTTCCCTGAGAACCGAATGGGAGATGTGTACAAGTGCCCTGTGGACCTACCCACTGCCACCTGTGAAAAGCTGAATCTGCAAAGTGAGTTGTACTTAGCAACGGGATTCTTTATAAATAGCAAAATATCGTTTGTCATAAACTCAGACAATAAAAACCAAAACAGATCCTGATTTTTGTCTTAAGAAATGTAAATAGCTTTATGCCTTTGTGCTTTATTTAACCATATGGACACCAGATTGCATCCAAATTTTTCAATACGTTTGAACAAACACAAACATACGTGCATGGGAACAAGTGTAGGCACACCCCTGTTAGAAAGAAAGAGCAGGAGTGCCCTTGTATATCTCTGTATGAGAAATTTGTAACACCATATCTGGCTCACAGTAGGTGCTTAAAAAGCATATTTGGAGTGAGTCATGTGGTCAGTGACAGCAAATGCTAGAGACTGAAGTGTGAAGCAAAAGTTTTCAGTTGACATAAAAGGGATGTGGGTAATCAGAGTCCTAAACACCCGCCATATATGGAACTGATATTCAGAATTTTTATTATAACAATTGGGGAGATAACGGAATGGTAGATCCCAAAATATGTGAGAGCCCGGGTTTAATCTTCAGCTCTACAGGGAAAAATAATTAACCACAATTTTTATTGTATCATCTCAATCCATTGTAGGTAGCAGCTTTCCAGTAAAGTGTCTTCTCAGAACCACATTTCTCTGGAGAGAAATTGTGGTTGCTGTCTTTCCGCCACTCCTCTTATCAAAGAAAACCTGGAGATGTCAACATTGGAGTTTGCTTTGGGGTCAATTATATTGTATAGATAGCAGAGGAAAAATAACAGTGTTGATGTGTAGCTGGATATTGAGCAAAACAGTCATAGAGTGTTTTGAATAAAACATGGGAGATTAGAAGACACACACACATATTTAATTTTAAGCTAACGCATGCCCTGGCACATTGCCTTAGTAACAAGATGTTTACATAAAAATAAGAGCATAAACATAGAAGTTCCATTATTTTCTTTCTGTACTCTTCCAAACCATCTGTAACTAACACAGTTCTAAGTCCAGTGGGGTGTGAGGGGGTAAAACAGAAGAAGAAGAAAGAATTCAGAAAGAAAGGAGTATGAGGATTGAGATCCGGCCGCCATTTCTAGAAGTTAGATAATACAGGAAGTGGGAGAACAGCTCTATTGGGCAGCAAGATTAAGAACTCTTTCCAGGAAAAGACAGAGTATCAAATGGTGTCAAGAAGGAAATGGGTATTAGCCAAGGACAGTGCAGCATTAAGCTGCCCAGAGCAGCTTCCCTGGCGCCTGGGAGAGCGAATCTTCAGAGAAGTCTCCTTCCCTAAGACAGAAAGGAAGCAGGGAGGGAAGTGTTCCAGCAGTGACCCTCATTGTCCTGAGGAGCCAAGGTCACAAAGAGTGTGAGCCTGCACCACAGTGTGCAGCTTCTCCAGGACACTGACAGGATGAGGGTTCCATTGAAGGTCAAAGAAGACAAGTCTTAGAGCTGTTGCCCCAGGAAGTGAGAGAAGCAACCCAGCTAAGGAGTAATGAAAGTGGCTGTGGCTTGCCTGAGTCTAGACAACAGGAATAAATTGAATACCAAGGAGAAAGGAGAGGAAATAGTCAGGTAGCAGTTGGTGTCTTAGTTTGGAGGTGCAGATTGATTTATTATTTTACCTGACTAGTCTTTATTTTTTTAATTTTTATTTTTAATTCTCCTACTGCTTTGAGCCGGAGTCTATCAAATGGTGATCATTAAGAGGTTTTTGTTTTTGTTTTTGTTTTTGTTTTCCTGATTTAAAAAAAACAAAAAACAAAAGACAAAACCACGAGGAAAGGACAAAACACCTGTGTCCTCAGGTAGGTTTTACTTGATCAGAACATTGTTCTTTTAAAAATACATATTTAAATGCCCTGAAGGCCTCACACACCAGCGCGAGCCGTGAATGGCTGAAGGATCCACATCTCCACCCTGCATTATATAATGCTTGTTCCGGGATATGCTATACTATACTCCAACCTGTGTAAAACCCCGAGTGTGCCTGGATCCTTTATTATAGCCTTCAGTAAATGGTAAATATCTGACACTTTATAACATCTCTTTCTCTCCAAAAGATTCATCAAGCATCTCAAATGTTACCGAGATAAAGACCAACATGAGCCTGGGCTTGACCCTCACCAGGAATCCGGGGACCGGAGGCTTTCTAGTGAGTGTTGTCCTCTCAGATCCTCACTCCTCAGGAGAGAATTTGTGGTCAGTGTCCTCCTGCCATCCTCCTTATCAAATACAATCGGGAAATTTAATCACTGAAGGTTGCCTTTGGACCAACTATGCTATTTGGACATCCAAGGAAAAACAACAGTATTTGCATAGAGCCTTCTTGATTATTCGCGAAAACGATGAATGTTTTGAATGAAATGGGAAGAGTAAGAAGTCTTTAGCCCTTGGAAAGCGTGCTGAGTAGGTGTGGAAACCATCAAAACCTCGCAGCTTGTTTTTGCTTCCTCAAGGAGCATGTGCGAGGCCCTTCGGTTCCACCGGCAGGGCTCAAAGCAAAGCTCTGGCTAAGCTGATCCTATGTGAAGTGAGAAACTGTCTCTCATGTCATACATCTGCGGGTCCTCTCACTTATTTCCTAATGTGTTATGAAAGGAAATTTTCTAAAGGGAAGAATTTCTGAGCTTAGATTTAATATAGGAAATTATTTAAAATATTTGACTATATAAAAAGTGAAAAAAATCACATGCCAAGCCCCCAAAGTTAGAATATCAGTTAAAAAAAAAATCATATTTTAAATTTCCTCTGGCTCATATAAGAATATTTTAGTTCAGAGGTTCTCAAACTGTGGGGTTGTGACCCCTTAAAGGTTGAACAACTCTTTTCACAGAAGTCACATATCAGATATCCTGCATATCAGATATTTACATTGTAATTTATAATAGCAGCAAAATTACAGTTTTAGCAACAAAAACAGTTTTATGGTTGGGAGGAACTGTATTAAAGGGTCACAGTATTAGGAAGATTTGACAGCTCTTCAAAAGCCTAGTTTGTCTGTGCTACTGACAGGCTAACCTGAAGTCTTGCTTTTTTAAAACTGGATTTTAAAAAATGTAGCTAATATCATTTCCATTTAGAATAACATATATTTACATTCTTACAACCTAATTACCACTAAGCAAATGAAATACTGGTTATCATGTCTGTCCTATCAGGGCATAAATGACTATGGAAAGGAGTCTCTGTACTTAGTTAAATATCCTTGGCGATCTTTATAATAGGGTTGATTTCATGGTTTTTGTTTATTTTTGCAGCTGCCTAGGTCAGAAGAATATCTTGAAAATTACGGACTATAGCTGTACTTTAAATTGTTTGATCTTAATTCTGGATGTAAAAAGAATCTATAAGAGAATTAGTAGTCCCTGGGAGGGATCTGAGAGGAGAGACCAGACTTTCTTTAAACATTCAAAAGGTCAGAGTCTTGAGCTCCTCTGAAGAATAATGTGGAAAAGACTGGCGCTCATCACATATTTCTGAACCTTCTTAAGTTCTGGGCTGAAAGCAAGAATGTTCTGGCATCAGCAATTGGCATATTGTAACTTCAGCTTCTTAAATGCTCTTTTCCAATTCTTCTGAAAAAGAACCTCAATGCTCTAACACTTGATGAGCTATTTTCTGTGGTGATAAAACAACTGAAGGTGCAGACATGGCCATCAAAGATTGTTATTGTGAGTGAGTGAGTGTGTGTGTGTGTGTGTGTGTGTGTGTGTGTGTGTGTACTAGCCAGAAGCAACAATGACTTTTTTCTGATTGGCAAACTGTTCTGGTTTTATGGGAGGAAAACCAGGCTTGCTCACTGATCACGAAATATGAGCACAGCAGCTAGGAGGAAGCCACTAACAGTTAAAACGGGTCACACAAATCCCTTTTGTTTTTCCAATGACTTCCATGCACCTCTATTCAGTTTTAATAAGTTCAGTGCTCTATGATCACTGTTTTAGTCATGTAGAATTCTTCAGGTAGCTTATAGCATCCTTAGACTTGACCTATCCCTTCTCTGACTCTGTCTCTCTAAGCTCCCTCGTTTCATCCAGAAAACTTAATATTAATGTCTCCCATGTGCTTGAGTCATGACTGAACCAGCAGATCTCATTTATCAGAGAGCTGCCGAGGAGAGAATTGGTGCTGTCTTTATGGCGAGGTTGAGTTAGAATAGGTACGCTTTGAGCAAGGAAATAAATACCAGCCACCTTTGCTAGCTTAATAAATAAATAGAAAGTGGAAATAAGGGACCTTGGAGCTCAAAGTGAAGAAATAGCTGATAGCAAGGCTAAAAGGCAGCAGTGCACAACCTCACTGGTGTTGTTTAGTGTGTTAATAGACTTTACAAGCACAGGGTTTTACTCAAAGTTTGCCTTTATAATCTCAGGGGGAAATGGTTTTGAAACACTGGGTGAGCAGGGACACAGTGGCCCACCCCTGAATGCAAGAAGTGTGTTCTTTGTTTGCCATGCTGTCTATACACAGCTCAGGCAGGCTTGAGGATCTGTTTGTCCTTAGAGGTTGCTGGGGTTTGGATTCCTGTTAAAAACCGAGTGGACAAGAGGACACTTGATGCTCAAACAAGTGTGGTGACGTGCGGGCACAGCACTTGCTCTTCTCCTGACTTCTGAGTATTTTATGATTATGGTCTTCGAACATCGATAATCACAACAAGCTTACAAGCAAAAGCGGCACGATCACCTTCATTTTATAAACGAGCCATGTGAGACCCACATATCTAAGAGACAAAATGCCCACTCTGCGTTCACTCTCCCTGGGAGGCATTTCTAGACGTAGTTTGGTGAGGGACCCCATGGTCTCTCTGTCCGTTGAAAGTTACCCTCAATGGTCCCATCACGTGGGAGCACAGCTGATGCCCTCTCCTGTGCTCTCAGCCTTCCCAGAGGATGTTCCTTCAAAAGCATTTTAAGAAGATGTTTTTGAGAGGAGAGGGTTTTGTTGTTGTTGTTGTTGTTGTTTCAACCACAAGAATGTGTATGTCTGCTCACCAGGTGCATGCCAGTAGTGCCCATAGAACCCAAAAGAAGGTGTCAGATGTCCTAAGACTGGAGTTATAGACGGTTGTGAGCTACAACGTGGGGAATGGGAATTGAAGCTAGGTCCTCTAGAAAGACAGCCAGCGCTCTTAACCACTGAGTCATCTCTCCAGTCATTCAAATGCATTTTTGACTCACTAGTTTTAACAGTTGGCAAATCAGGTGCTAGAGAGATGTCTCATCAGTGAAGATCACTGGCTGCCCTTCCAGAGGACCTGGGCCCAATTCCCAGCACCCAACATTGTCTTCAGGCCTCCAAGGCACTGGGCACAAAAGTAATAGACAAAAATGTATACAGGTCAAATGCACACACACACACACACACACACACACACACACACACACACTTATATGTTTGGTGAATCTTGGGAAAATATGGTGCCTTAATTCCATAAAAGTAGAGGTAGAAAGTTACATTGCCTGTGTGTATATTATTTTCTCCTTTCTTTGAAGACCTGTGGTCCTCTCTGGGCACATCAGTGTGGAAATCAGTATTATGCAACTGGGATCTGTTCTGATGTTAGTCCAGACTTGCAGTTCTTGGCCAGCTTTTCACCTGCAGTTCAGGGTAAGTCATGAATGTCAAAGAGATCTGAGCAATGTCTTAGAGTCAAAGACGGAGGGGTTACAGTCAAAGAGGGAGGGGCTACAATCAAAGGGGAGAGATTACAGTCAAAGGGGGAGGAGTTACAATCAAAGTGGGAGGGGTTACAGTCAAAGGGGGAGGCCCACCCAACCTCTCTGTGAGTCTGAAGTTTATGTGATTGTGACATTTGACTTATCTTTGAAAAAAATGTGTTTTTGTCATCTCTTTCTGCACAGCTTGCCCTTCCCTCGTAGATGTTGTAGTTGTATGTGATGAATCAAACAGTATTTATCCCTGGGAAGCAGTAAAGAATTTTTTGGTAAAGTTTGTGAAAGGCCTGCATATAGGGCCTAAAAAGACACAGGTAAGGACATCAAAAACAAACAAACAAACAAACAAGCTCACAGCTTGCTTTCGGAGAAAATAATGTTAGATATGAAGTTTTAAATTTTCATTTGTCAAAATATTCATATTAAATGAATGTAATGGTAACCTGGAAAATTAATTGAACTATATATTTCTAAGGTCAGTATTCTACCTATATGACTTGGTTCAATGTTGTTAATTTTATAGTTTTATATTTGACAGAGGCATTAAAAATAGTGTATAGCATTTAAGTCTCTTTCAAAGCTGCTTTTTTAAATTTTTTAACCCATGAGGTAATTAATAATACATTTTAAGGGAATAGAGAGATGGCTTGGAGGTTAAGAATACATCCTGCTCTTGCAAAGGAACCAGGTTTAGTTCCCAGACTACAGAACCAGTCCCAGGAGGTTCAAGGTCCTTTGTCCTCCACCGACACCTGTGCATACATGATGCACATAAACTCACATACATGTGCATATATATATATAACTTTTTAAATTGGACACATATTTTTTCTTAATACCTATTTTGACCAATAGTGAATTCTTCTTATTTACACCTTTCTGGTAAAAAGAATTATGTGAATTGTATGAAATTTAACAATAATCTAGTAAACATAATTCTAACATTAGTTTATAGCCTTTAGTTTATAATCTAGACTAATTTGCTTTGTATTTTAACATAGGAGCAAGTATTTTCAATGATTTGAAACTGTTTTATATGTTTTCAGAAGTCTCTAATTGGATGCTATTATATCTTCTTGATGTATGGACCTAAAACTCAGGCACAAAAGTTTCATAATCCCCATGACTAAATAGTACACACTTTAAAAAAAATAACAGCTACTCACTAGATAAAGGCAGGAGCATTTCTGGAGCCCAAGATTCTGAAACAGGCCTGGACAACAGAGCAAAACCTAGAAGGAAGGAGAGTGTAGGGGAGGGAAGGAGAGAGAACAGTGAGGGGTAATTCCTAGATATTTTGAGTTGCTTTTTTCTTCACTATCATCATCATCATCATCATCATCATCATCAACAACAACAACAACAACACCATCACCATCACCATCCTCTTCTCTTTTTCCGGTGTCTGACTCAATCTACTACTCATAGGTCCTTCTGGCCGAGCAGCAGCATCCCCGGAGAGCAGTTCGCTGGCATCTGATAGGTTGAAACCTCACACCTAGTCACAGCTATTGCAACAGTTTTCCTTATTCTTTGAAGATATCTTTAGTTGAAAATTCACTTTTCTGGTTCCCTTTAAGGTATTATTTTTTAAAAGGGCATTGCTTTTCTATGACAGGGGAGTGAGCAAACTGCTTTCGGAGACCATGGAAATTCCACTAGTTTCACTAGAACCTTCTAGTTATGAAGACTACATATCACACTGGTCTCTGGAGAACAGTGCTTTTAAATCTCCTGAAGTACAAAGCTTTCACGCTTGTCTGTTTCTTCTGCCTATGAGTCAGTTATCACACCTGTCACAGCTGATTCGACAGTCGCCAGCTTTCAGGACGTTTCTCAGATTCATCTTCCTGCCACCCTCTATTGTCCCCTTGCCTAGAGGAAGCTGAGTTGTCTCTCCACTCAAGCCCATAGGTAATAAACCCTCCTCTCCTGACACTCAGGCCTCGGCTGCATCCAGAGGATCACATGCGGCTGACATCATCAGTCAGTTTTGAATTGCTTGCACATCTTCTCTTAAAGAAAGATGCACAGGATGATCAGTATGTTTCTCATGTCCCCCCCCCCTCACCCCGAGGCTGTCATACCACCTCCCAGGCAATGCTACAAACTGGACTCAACAATCAAGGGCGACAGCCCTGATATCCTTACCTCAGAGACTCTTGTGTCTCTTAGAGAGTCTCTTGCCCCTCATTCCTATTCCCTGGTTACACATCTCCTAGGCTGGGAAAATACTTTCAATGCTCAGGAACAGGCTTATTGATAGAAATATGTATGTTTCTTAAGCCAAAGGATTAGACTATGCTCCTCCCCCAAACATCCTGCTCAGAAGTTTATCTTTCTGTTATCTCTCTCAAGTAAGTTTTTTTTCTGATGCTGTATCCTCTAAAGGTCAGAAGTTCCTTGCCCCATATGTGCATCCAACACCCTTGCTCTGACAATGCTCAAACCCACAGTAGGGGAACTCCAACCACCATCAATCAAATAGAGTACATTACTTAGGGGTGTGTGAGGTTCTCTTCAATTCAACTCCGACTCTGTTACATAACTACTCTCAACTAATGAGGTGCTAGTCTCCACCTCCGATTACTTATAGCTGTTTTCGAGGTTCTACCCATTGATAACAAAAGAGCTTATTTATTTGTATATGTTTTAATATTTGTGTTAGAAACCTGAGCCTAATATTCATTTGCATTAAATACACTAAGGAAGTGCTTTAAGAATCTATAGTTACTTTTGAACCAAAAGTGTAAACTGTAACAG
Source organism: Mus caroli (assembly GCF_978045245.1). Taxonomy (NCBI): domain Eukaryota; kingdom Metazoa; phylum Chordata; class Mammalia; order Rodentia; family Muridae; genus Mus; species Mus caroli. Next base: position 6,517,340 of record NW_028227270.1, read on the forward strand.
GTTATCTTGCTTGGTAGTCATGCTCCTGTCACACACTCATGGCCTTGAACAAAGCTCATTCCACAGAAAGAGGAATAATTGTCAAGCCCAGAATTAAAATGAGTTCCTTTAAGCTATTGGCCCACATTGAAACTCACCTTGAGTTCTTATTATATTGGTTAAGTATGAGATGTTTATAAGCTAATTGCAGTCATAAACTTTTGCTCTTTTCCAGGTGGCATTAATTCAGTATGCCAATGACCCGAGAATTATATTTAACTTGAACGATTTCGAAACCAAAGAGGATATGGTCCAGGCCACATCTGAGACGCGCCAACATGGTGGGGACCTCACAAACACCTTTGGAGCTATCGAATTTGCAAGGTAAGTTTTGCAGCTATCAGGTAAAAACTTTGACAACGTGGAAGGACAAATAGAAAGAAAAGAAAACGGAAAAGGCAAAAGAAGAGTGACAAGGGTGGAACCAAGCCTGAGCTTTCTGATCTGCTCACCTTGACAGGACCCAGAGGAAATCAAGCTACACACCATAGTCATGGGACTGCCAGACATGGAATGGTTTATATGATTTTTTTCATGAATTGCACAATTTTGCAAAGGCCTTAGGTTAAAATACTATAGATGAAACAATCTACCACTGTTCATATTAACGTCAAACAAATTAAGCTAATATGGTATTTTATACATACTAATGAAGCTCATGGGATAATACACATAAGAATCTGAATGTTGAGATTATCTGTCATGTCTGCTGCAACCCACATGGAGTGTGACCTTCACAGCTGCATGGCTTCCACCCATTTCTTACCTCAGTTTCTCTTTTTCAATTCTGTAAGCTTTAATAGTCCTTTACTAAATGTTCGCCTGTCATTTTTTTAAAAAGATGAGAACAAATGTGCTTGCCCTTACACCTGATCCCAGCCTTGTCCATCTCCTGGTTTTGTTCCTTCAAACACCATTAAAACAAGTTGCCTACATCTTCTTGCCTCTTCTTCCTTGAACGTTGTAGCTCTGCCACTAAGTGAACATGGTGTCTCCATCAGCTATCCTAGCACTTCCCCCTTGAGCCCCACTGTCCTGAGCAACTCTGAACATTTGATAAGGACAGACAGACACGCTGCTATGAACTCAGTCTTCACTGAACACCACAGACTTCTGAGATCCCCACCAATGTTTTCTCAACAGCTCTGGCCTCTTCACTGACTCCATCTTCTGGTTTTTCTTCACTGAACAAAGCCCTCTCTCGTCTCCTCCACTGTCCGCTCCATTAAGAATAATGTCCCTATCCTTGCTGTGAGTGCCAGCCCTGTGTGGGCTACCCATTGCTTTATATCATCTCTTAACTCTCTCCCCAAAGTCATCAGTCAACTCTCACTGAAGATGAGCATCTCTGTTGGGCAAGTACCAACTCACTTAACACATTCAGTAAGTCCTGAACCAGCCCAATTCCTTTCCCACACTGCTTATGATACTGGTGTCTGTTCACCCAGTCATCAGGTGAACAAAACCCTCATTGTCATCTTCCCACTCCCTCTTAGATACATATCTGGCCCACACTTGCCATGTCTGTCTCGCCATTCCCTGTCTTATCTGACCCTTCATTTTTCTGTGTACTGAAGTAGAAGCTTTCATTGACTGGTAAGATTTTCTTCAAATGTCTCGAAATAGAGTGTCCATAAGAGAAGATGTGACTGGCTTCATCCTTCCTGTCTCTGTCTCTTTGGTGGCTGGACCACGTCATAAACTGAAGGCCATAAACATGAGTCACTTGTCATTAAGTGGAGAGCCATTTCCAGTCCAGTAACCCAGACTGAGGAAAGAATGCTGTCAAAATAACCTTGGAGGATGCCTGCCTTCAGCAGGGAATGTAGCTGGGGCCTATCTATCCCCTAGGGAAAAAATTGGGGTCCTGGCAAGTGTTCCAAAATAGGGCCTGGTTATTGTTTGTTTAGGTGTGGATTGTCTGGCTTCTAGTACCTTTTTAAAGGCCTGGATTTTTCCTTTACCACTGTAATTTCCAAATGAACAAGAATTAGAATTCACCCAAATTCTAACCAGCACAACCCAGAATACACAGACATACAAACACAAACAGACACACACATGTGCATGCATGCATACACAACACATACACACCATGAAATTACTGAAATTACTGTTAAACATGAATTATAATTTATATTTCTCTGAGGAAGCTACAGATAGAGGAATGCTCTTAAACGGGCCACTGGCATTGACACAGAAGAACACTGACATAAAAAATAAGACATCATTCATGTTTGATGTGCTTAAAAATGCTAATTTCCCATTTTTATTTCAAAGCAGGGGTCTATCTGTTAGCTTCTGTTAACCATGAGTAATTGTATCCATCGCAGAAACTACGCTTATTCACAGACTTCTGGCGGGCGCCCAGGTGCTACAAAAGTCATGGTCGTTGTGACTGATGGCGAGTCCCATGATGGGTCGAAGCTGAAAACTGTGATCCAGCAATGCAATGATGACAAGATTCTGAGGTTTGGCATAGCAGTAAGTGACTTCTGTTTGGATTTGTCTGTCAGTTGATGGGTACACCTCCCTACATGCTGACACTTTCCAGGTCTGCAGTTTGTACTGTCTCTCTGTTTCCTGCAGATTTTCAGTCATGCCAACTAAATAAAGGGCTGCAGAAATGTGTGCAAGAAAGTTTACGATGAAATGAACAGATGGGGGAAGTTATGTAGGCTAAACATGACCTTTGCCCCCTGCTCTCTCTTTTCTCGAGGTTCTTGGGTATTTAAACAGAAATGCTCTTGATACTAAAAATTTAATCAAAGAAATAAAAGCAATTGCTAGTACTCCAACAGAGAGATACTTTTTCAATGTGGCTGACGAAGCGGCTCTTCTGGAGAAGGCTGGAACTCTAGGGGAGCAAATATTCAGCATTGAAGGTAAGAAGGCAGCACTTTCTTTCAAATGCCAGTTTTTGGAGAATTTGTAACTTTGTATAATTTGTCATATGGATATGAATTCATAAACCATTCAGAAAAACCAGCTCAGGTTATGTTGCCAAGAAAGATAGACAAAGCACACGCATACATAGCTTATAAGGGAAAATGTAAGGCATTAGCAAGCAGGAGAAAACTAGGAATCCAACCACTTTTGTGTTTTGCCCAAAAGATGAGACATCAGTACGGTTTGATTTTCCAGAAACCTCTGAGGTGCAGAGAAGCTCATACATGGTTGATATGATGATCATTTTTTTTACAGTTTTTGAGAGAGCACACCACTGTTTTTCTCTATAAATTACATAATAACAGAAACTCTCCAATTTGTTTATAATAACTGTATATACCTTTAAAATGGTGACAATACACCATATATCATTGGTGATGATATCCAGCAGTTCTACTGCAGGAAAGGCTTTCCTTATTGCAGCTCTCATGATGTGCTTCCATAGCCTGGGAACACCCTCCAGGCAGAACTGTCATCCAAGCAGACACTAAGGATTCAAGAATTGGAACACTTTTCCCAGTTGGTTAAAAAAGAAAAAAAAAAGTAACAGGAGATCCAATTCTGGTTCCAGGTGCTTATTCCAAGTATCTCTTAGCAATAAAGCTGGTGTTTAGTTGTTCACCTACATATCAGACACTGTCTTAGAACCTGGATTTTGTAGTCCAGCCTCAATCTTCTGGTGGTGCCAGAGAAATTTCTATCCTGCTGCAAATGTAATTGCTCAAGTGTAGTGTTTCTGAGTTATTCAAATCATCACCAAAAACTAAAGCCTCCTGCAACAATTGGAAACTACGAAGACATCTGTACTAGAAAATTTGCTCAAAGTCCATGAGTAAGAATAGGTGCAATGTCATTTAGGGATTCCTTGAAATTATCTTTGAGGACTTTCGAGGAGCATAACACTATTTCTCCCCTAAATTGTCTGCATACAGCCTGTGTGAATTATATCTTCTAAGGAAGAGTGTATGTCACAGTGGTACACTTTGTTATCGTATTACAGTGTCTATGTAGGAGTTTGGCTTGCTTTTTATGAACATTATTGGAACCATTCTGATCATGCTGAAAATAACATCTCCACCAATAAAACTCTGTGGTGTTAGACAGCGACCGATACTTAAGTACAGCTAAAGCAACTTTCCAGCCACTTTACCCTTGAGTCCTGGTGTCCGTTGGCTAGCACAGGTTCCCTTCTCTCCAGTCTATGGTGCAAAGTAATTGCATGCTCTTCCATTGCTTCTGAAGTGTTTGTGCATTAGCGGCGCCAATATTTAAAGGCAAAATCCAAATTGTTCCTTGGCCAATAACTATGAATTTATAACAATGCTCTCATCTCAATTTCCACCTTAACTAATCCTCTCATTTTGCTGAGGCTAATTTGATATCAGGAATAGCATAAATACTTCATTAAATTAATTAATGTTTAGTGGGGATCAAAGCCAATATTGAACACTACTTTGGTGACTTGTTTTGGGGTTTCCTCTTCCTAGAATACTCCAAGCTATAGTTTTACATTGATATAAGAACATTTGTGTGTGTGTACACACGTGTGTGTGTGTGTGTGTGTGTGTGTGTGTGTGTGTGTATGCTGGAGGAAAGATTTTTCAATGTGTCCATATTTGAAATTTTGATTGCTGACAATAATATCTTTTTTGAAAATGGTACTCTACAGGCACTGTTCAAGGAGGAGACAACTTCCAGATGGAAATGGCACAAGTCGGATTCAGTGCAGATTACACTCCTCAAAATGTGTGTACATCAGATAAGTTGAAGCCAATACTATCGCTTGCCAGAATACACACAGACACAGCAGCTTAGACATAAAGAAGGAAAAGCAGATATCCCCTGAGAAATGATTCAGATTCCTGGGCCCAGCTACTAAGTTTAAAAAAAAAAAATAGCCAGGCGTGGTGGCGCACACCTTTAATCCCAGCACTTGGGAGGCAGAGGCAGGCGAATTTTGAGTTCAGCCTGGTCTGCAGAGTGAGTTCTAGGACAGCCAGGGTTACACAGAGAAACTCTGTCTTGAAAATAATTAATTAATTAAAATAAATGAAAAACAATTAAAATTTTCTTTTCCTATGTAACAGAAAAATATCATTTACAATAAAGACTTTGATTGAGCTCCCAAGGGAAAGACGCTATACTAACTCCAGGCACCATCTGTATAAGAATTTCATGGCAATCAATTAACTACTTGACTTGAAACATCTGTCAGAGAAACAAGACCACTGTATCCCTGACAGAGTCGCAGACTACATTTTCATAGCATACTGTTCACTGCAGAGACAGAAAATTGTTGGAAATGAGGTATTCATGAAATCTGAAGGGTGTCTGTGGTCCCCGGTCTGCCTAGCTCAGGGGATCAGTCCATAGGTGTTCTTAGGAACAATCTCTAGGTCTGGACTCTAACTCTTCCCCAGGACATGGAAGGATGCAAAACCAAAAGAGACCAGATTCTGTGAAATATTTAGGGATTAATTTGAAACCAGAGGGGGCAATACACAGAGCTAAAGATCAGGAAGTGTAGAGCAGGGGTTCTTACCCTTTCCAACGCTGTGACCCTCTAACAGGTCGTGTTGTGGTGACCCCCCCCCTAGTCATCAGCTTATTTTTGTTACTGCTTTATAACTGTGATTTTGCTAATGTTATGAACTATAATGTAAATACCTTATCTTTAGGCTCTCTTTTATGGGACCCCTGTAAAGGAATCATTCAATGCCCAAAGGGGTCTCGACCCACAGGTTGAGAACCATTAGTCTAGACTAAAAGATGCTAACTTTACTGATTCAACAACCCTTAGAGATGTTGACAAAAGTTAAAAACCTTTCCCATAGGAAAAGATTACTGAATTATTGTTGCACAAGTCTGTGAGGTTACTGCCATCCCCTGGAGGCCACTCCTATGTCCTCAGCTTAAAGTCTGTGCTTATGTTAATTACACCATTCTCAAATTTTTAATATTTTTTACACAGAATGGCATTGTCTTTCCTATTTTTTACTTTAATCCCACATCATATCCTTGTTTCCTTATATATAAGGGGAAAAAAAAACCCTTAACAATAACATCTTTCATCCTGACCAAGCCTGTGTGCCTAAGGACTTGAAGCCTTTGATATTTAGATTGAGTTTGAGTCAATGCACAAGAGCATGCACAGCTTGGGCCTCCCCATCCATCTCTGAATTAGGCTGACTTTCCACGCCCTATGTCGACTGTCACAGCTACAAGTGAGTTTTGTAGCTGTGCTATGATTTAACACATGGGATTAAGGGATATAGATGCCAGAATGTTTGAAAGGAACAGAAAAAAAAAAAGAATGATGAACTGTAGGGCTTAAGCAATACCTCAGAAGCTAAAAGAGTTTGTGACAAGAGAATCTGAGTTCAGATCCCAGCACACACAGTGTGGAAAGGAATACATGGTTGCCCAAGTACCTGTAACCCTAGCAATGTGGAGAGTGCAGCCACAGGAAGATCACTAGAGTTTTCTGGCTGCCATCTTCGCTTCAGTTTCAGTGAGAGACCCCCACATCAAGGAAATGAGGCAGAGAGTGTCGGAGCAGAGCACCTCTGGTCTCTGTGTGCGCGAGCCTGCACATCCCAGCATAAAACACACACCACAAATATACGAGGAAGAGAGTTGAAAATACAGCCAGTCAGAAGAAGGTCTCCCAAGACATGCTAGGGAAGAGCTGCCCTCCCTCACTCCTCTTGGGTCAGCACTTTCTGTTGCTTTAGCGTGCCTCATATTCATCCTGAGCCTTTCCTATAAATATGTGGGAGGAGAAGCTCTCGTCTGATTCATCTGTAAGCTCTGAAAGGTTCAGCACTTGCAAATGCTTGCCTTCGAATTGAAAGTGACTATGCATCCATCCTGTACCATGGCCTATTGCAAAGATTTCTGCATAATGAACTATAGTAAGTTCTTCCAAGAGAGCATAGCTCAAGTGTCACTCAGCCTTCCTAAAGCTAAAACCCTTCAATACTGTTCCTCGTGTTGTGGTGATGGCCCCACCACAAAATTATTTTCATTGCTACTTCATAGTGGTAACTTTGCTACCATTACAAATTGTAGTTTAAATATCTGATAGGCAGAATGATCTTAGGTGACCCCTGTGAAAGAGTCATTGGACCCTGAAGGGGTCATGATCCACAGATGAGAACGGATGCCACAGCTCATGGCAAGCTTGAAAAACAAAACAATTCCAAGATATATATTTAACTTAGTATGCAAATTTCCTTATATTCTGTTAGTTTCTTTCAGTGTTTGACTCACCTGAATTCTTTTGCCTTAAAGGTGATTTGTCTTAATTTTCATTTCTCCAATCTTTTCAGGATATTCTGATGTTAGGTGCAGTGGGGGCTTTTGACTGGAGTGGAACTCTTGTCCAGGAGACATCTCACAAGCCCGTGATCTTTCCTAAACAAGCCTTTGACCAGGTTCTGCAGGATAGAAACCACAGTTCGTTTTTAGGTGAGGCACAGCAATAGTTGGCTCAGAAAACTCCGGGTTTGGTTGGTTGGTTTTTGTTTTGCTTTTGTTTTTGTTTTTTCCCTCTTTGAACTCTCAGTTCAGCTCAGACAGTGAGCTCTCTCCTCTCATTAGTGTGGTTTTAATCCAGTAGTGACCTCTTGGCCAGTCAGGCCTCAGCCCACAAGTAAGGAAAGCTGAGCCTTCCCCACAAATCTCGTGTAGATGCCCGTTAAGCTCATGTGATCTATGATGTTACTTAACACTAATATTTCTAAACCACACAAGTCTGTCCAGGCAGATATCCCTGGGGCAGAGTTGGGTCTCCAAAACAGAAGTTGTTCCTAAAACATAATACACTGAGCAGTAGCCACCTGTCGTTTTGGAGGTCTTAGGGTGTTTGTTATTGTTGGTACACATATGATGAGCATCCAGTGATGTTCAGTACCTGAGGGAAATTACTTATATTCTATAAGTAAGGATTTGAAAATCATTTCAGAGCCAGTGACTTTAATAATGTTTATTAACGTCAACAACCTAGCAAAGGACCAGTCCAGAATTCAAACCCAGACCCCTAACTCCAGGGCCTGTATTCTTTCCGTTAAATAGCAACATCACTTAATTTCATTCGCTGATTCATTAAACTAAAGGACAGTATCTTTGTTTTGTTTCCTGTTGCTATCATAAGATATAGAGACAAAGGCAACTCAAAGGAGAAGGGCTTATTTGGCTCACAATTCTAGGTTGCACTCCGTCACTGCAGGTAAATCAAGGCAACAGGAACTTGAAGCAGCTATTCACATAATATACACAGTCAGAAGCTGAGAGAAGTGCTTTAATGGATGCGTGCTTGCTCTTAGCTCACTTCCTCTACTCTTACTCAGTTCAGGATCCCCCGCCTAAGGAATGATGCCACCCACAGTGGGTTTCCCATCCCAATTACTCAGTTAATGCAATCAACCTAATTCCTCATAGATATATCCATGAGCACACCTAATCTAAACAACCCCTCACTGAGACTCTCTTCCCAAGTAATAATAGATTATGTCAAGTTGACCATTAAAATGAACAATTAGCAAGGCTTGTAAGTAAGTAGCTAAAGAGAGTAACCCAGAACTGAGGGGCAGCTTTATACGTCCTGTCTATGCTACCTAGAACTATAAATGAAGGGCAGAAAAATTCATTTCAGGAGCATGAATAGACATAACATCTAACATTAAGATTTCTGGGCATCTCTGTTACCTTTGAAAATTCTCTCTGACTGAGACAGTGATATTCTATCTAGAACTACTTCTCTCCTAGGTTACTCTGTGGCTGCAATTTCTACTGAAAACGGTGTCCATTTTGTTGCTGGTGCTCCTCGAGCAAATTATACTGGCCAGATAGTGTTGTACGGCGTTAACAAGCAAGGCAATGTGACTGTGATTCAGTCTCACAGAGGGGACCAGGTAAATATCATTACTAAGTAAGTGAAATTCATTTTATGGATAACCAGGCCAAGTGAAGTAGAAACGTGTTTACTGAGTGGCTCTAATGTATTTGAGTAAGTCATCTCAATTTACTCATATCTGTCAAACCCTAATGGAGGAAGGTTCACTGGGCTTAAGTCTGATCCTGCTATTGCCATTGATTTTCTAGGGGTAAGGAGACCACAAACTAACATTCATACCATACTTTTGCCTTCTTTTTAGTAGTATAAAGAATGGGGTGTCTATTCTGAGAGAAAAACAATGACAGTGTTACAGAGGAAATCACTTACTAATTTTTAAATCCTTAATAGATGTTACACCAACACTCACTGAACATTGCTGAATTGGATGGCATTCAGAGCCTCAGGCCTTCTAATTGACTTCATCTCTACCTAGTTCTCTTACCTTTTCTATGCAGCAACATCAACTGTGCTGGACCATGACACTGGCATTAGTTACCCGCATTTCTCTCCACCTAGAACACTCCTTTTGTCTTTAAGATGTTATTTAAACTTGTCTTGAAGATGCTATACTTCTCTCCCTGAGCCTTCTACCTGCTCCCTACACTCTGATAAAGTGTCTGTTACAATATTTTGTTTTGTTTTGTTTTGTGTTGTTTTGTTTTCCATGGTAACATGTTTACTCTCTGTCCTTACCTGGCCTGATCCTTCTTGTCTTTCTCTAAATCAGAGCTCACATAGCTCATAAGGGTTCCTCTCATAAGCTCTGGCTCACTGGCATCAGAAATACCTAGAACACATATGTGACTATATATAACTCCTCAAATTAATTTGCTTTGCTCCTCTAGATTGGCTCCTATTTTGGCAGTGTGCTGTGCTCAGTTGATGTGGATAAAGACACCATTACAGATGTGCTCCTGGTAGGTGCTCCTACATACATGAACGACCTCAAGAAAGAAGAGGGAAAAGTCTACCTATTTACCATCACAAAGGTAAAAATAAACATTAAGAAAACAGCTTAGTACTTTAAGCACTGATAAATAAGTTGACTCTAGTACTGTTAAGCAAATTAACCTGAAATTTGAAAGACACTTATTTTCATGCATAGTGTGGCATATGTTTAATCAGACTCAAGACATCACCATCATTATCATTTTTAAATGTATTAAAAGGGATGGAGTTTAATATATAGTATATCCCATTTCCATGAGAGGTCTTTGGATATATGTTCCTATGCAAATAAAGCCAGTGTGAGCACAAATAATGAATGGCATGCATGTACATACAAATATTAGTTATTATCATTATCATTTCACAGGAAATGCTAGTAGTCACTGGGCATTCTAACCTCCGCATTTCACAGTAAAAGTCATCGTCCCAGCAACTCCCACAACCCCCAGATGACCTAGAGTGCTTTCTACATTAGTTTGTCAGAAAATTCCAGCTGTTAGTGTCACATTTAAGTGCACGTTCAACTCATGGAATGTCAGATCCTTGCCATAAAACTGAGCTCACTCAAAAAGACAAGGCACGGGTTTTCCAGTATGTAGTCGAAACTCTGCATTCATTTCCTTAGGACTCTGGAGCTCAATGAGAACAGAAAGAAAAGCAAATGAAAGTCAGCGGCTGAGCCGGGCGTGGTGGCGCACGCCTTTAATCCCAGCACTCGGGAGGCAGAGGCAGGCGGATTTCTGAGTTCGAGGCCAGCCTGGTCTACAGAGTGAGTTCCAGGACAGCCAGGACTACACAGAGAAACCCTGTCTCGAATAAAAAAAAAAAAAAAAAAAAAAAAAAGAAAGTCAGCGGCTGACATGAAACACCAGGCAAGTGTAGGGGAAGAGAAGTCAGTGCAGGCAAAGTTCTATCTAGTTGTTAGGGCGTTTTATATGCTGGATGCTTGCTACATGTTAATGTAAAAACTGACCGCCTAACACAAGTAGCTAAATTAATTACAACTTTACATAGACAATGTAGAAGCACATGCAGATAGAATTATATAGTCCCTTCTTAAGAGGTTTTTTTTAAGTCTCTAGTTTCTTTTGAATTTCTTGTTTGCAAACTATTCTGAACTATCGTTAATTGTTGATGAACATAGCTATTTAAATTTTGTTTTGATTGTTTTATTTTCTTATCTGTATGACTGTTTTGCCTGCATGATTATATGTTTACCACATGTACATTTTGTATGACCAAGGAGACCAGAAGAGGGTGTTGGATCCCTAGAACTGGAGGTAGTAATGGTTGTGAGCTACCATGTGGATGCTTAGAAATGAACCCAGGTCCACTGCAAGAACAAGAAGTTCTCTTAACCATGGAGCCAATTCTCCAGCCCCAGTAACATTCTCTCTTAATGCTTTCTCTAATACAGTAAAAAAAATTAATCTTCATAAATTACTATAAAGTAGAAAGAATCTACAATGACCTAGTTTCCTGGTTGAGACACTTTGATTTCTTGCAAAGCCATTAAATATTTTCATACTAGAGCACAAACTCAGAAGGAAAATCTGTGTTTTATAAGGAAATGTCTTTTCCTTTGCAGAGTCATTTAGTGTTTCCTGTTATGGAATGCTAGTGACTTCTTTTTCCACCTCTTACCCCAATATAATTATGTCACTGTGCAGCAGTTTTTAAGTAAGATCTAGATTATCAAGTTTCATTGAGTTTTGTTATCTATCCTAATTTCATCCATGTCATTAGACTCCTACTAGAAAACTTTTAAGTCAAAGATTTGGAAAGAGATGATGATCCTCATACTGAGAGAAAGTGGAGATAGGGATGGACATTTTATGTAGGTTTTTTTTTCATACAATAAAAAGGATTATTATCTCCTTTCATCTTGGTTTAGGAGCAGATATCTCATGACCCTAATCACTAAAATCTTTATTTATAACTCTCACTACACATGGAGAATCATCAATACTAAGATTAAAACCCTATCCACATTTTGAAATCTTGTCTGGACATAGCTGCTTTGAATTTTAATGATACACATTGAGAGTTTCACTGTCACGGTCCCTCTCCCCTTTGCCAGGGCATCTTGAATCAGCACCAGTTTCTTGAAGGTCCGGAAGGCACTGGAAATGCTCGGTTTGGTTCAGCAATTGCAGCCCTGTCAGACATCAACATGGATGGCTTTAATGATGTGATTGTCGGTTCACCTGTAGAGAATGAGAACTCTGGAGCTGTGTACATTTACAACGGTCACCAGGGTACCATTCGCACCAAGTACTCCCAGGTAACCCATGCACAATGTGATGATGTATTGTGCACATAAATGCTGGAGCTAGACCGCATCATCCAATCCATGCCTCTTAAATCCACCTTCTTTCCATCAAAAAAAAAAAAAAAACTTAGTGAAGCCTCACGATATGTCAAACATTATTCTAGTTAATGCTGATAATGCTATATAGAGCAAGACAGACAAAATTGACCTTATATTCCAATAGAGGACATATGAAAAAAGAAATAAATTGCAGTGGTATAGATTATCACAAAGGTCAAGAATCAAACCTAAGAACATTAAACTCAAGTAAGGGTAAATTTCATGGATGGAGGGTATCAGATAGCTGAAGAATGATTGAGGATTTCTTACTATTAGGCAATTTTGTGTTCATTCTGAGGAGAGCTAGCTAGGTCAGGAATAAAGACCTGAACTTGTCTCAGCTCATTCCCTGCCCATGGACTTCTCACCGTTTTGTGCTGCTTTGTGATTATGAACTAAAAATCCATGCTATTTCCTTGATGGAGGAATCATTGTTTTAAAAAAAACAGTAATAATAATAAAGAGATCAGATAGAATGTGGTTGAAGAAAAGGATGGAGTTTCCTGGACCAGACAACCTGAAAAATGACTACAGGGAATGTAAAGGGCAAGATAAAGGCCATTGTTCTGTGATTCCGCTGTGTCTACTACAACGCCACATTAATTCTGCTCTTTCAGAAAATCCTTGGATCTGATGGAGCCTTTAGGAGCCATCTCCAGTTCTTTGGAAGGTCCCTGGATGGCTATGGTGATTTAAACGGGGATTCCATCACTGATGTATCCATTGGTGCTTTGGGGCAAGTGATTCAACTCTGGTGAGTCAGTAAGTGTGAGACTCAGACTAGTTAACAAACGCCTTGCTTTATTGTGTAGTGTGTATCATGCCCAATGTTTTCTATAAGGCTGTAGGAAATGTATTTATTACTGTTCACATAAAGAAAGGGATATTCATTGTTTTCATATTATATATATATATAGATATATATATAGAGAGAGAGAGGGAGAGAGAGAGGTATTGATAAGCATGTATCTTTGAAACATACACACACACATACACAAATTCTCAGAGAGAGAGATCCTTGTCATGAGAGTCAAGTTTTTCTTCTCCTTATGTGAAAAGATTCAGTGTGCAGAAAAACCACCCTAAATGATATCCTGCATATTTCTGAATGTTATCTTCTTATACACAGCCTCATTTCAGCTTCCAGTTAGGAAACCTTATGAGAGCACACTCACAAAACACAAAGTAAAACTTCCTGTGTGCTTACAAGGCACACATTAAAATCCTAAGTCATGAAGGAGAACCATTATTTTGGCTGTGCTGACCTCTCCACTAACCTCCATAGGCATCAAAGATGAGGGAACAAGAAAGGATTCCAAGGTAATATGGTTCAAGCTTTGAAAAGCCAGGTCTATGAAGGCCTTGAAAAGATACCTTAGTTACTTAGAGGGCCTGCTGTGTAAGCCTAAGGACTTGAGTCCAGTCTCCAGAGCCCATATTGAAAAGCCAGACATACCCAGGTGAGTTAGCTCATGCCTTTAATCCAAGAACTTGGAAGGCTGACAGAGGTGGATATCTGTGAGTTGGAGGCCAGCCTCAAACATAGAGTATTCCAGATCAGCTGTAGCTATATATTTAGATCATTTAAATAAACAAACAAAAAACTAGGCATGGTGGCACGTACATATAGTCCCATATGGTGAGGCAGAGAAAATATCTGTAGCTCGCTAGCTAGCTAGCCTTGACTAAATATCAAGTTACAGGGCAGTAAATACCATGCCTTAAGCAACAGGGTGCCTGAAGACTAACAGTCAAGGTTGACCACTGGCATCCAGGTACACATGCATACATAAATATGCACCCCCCCACACACCCACACACACACACACAAGCAGACAGATACATACACACAAATAGCAAACATTTAGGTGTATGATCTAGTGAGCTACTGGAATTAAAAATTAATTGATTATTCAGTCAAGAATACTTATGCATTCATTCTTCTCTATTGAAAATATATGCTTTAACTGTCTAAACATACTGGGGACAGAAACACAGTCCATTGATATTTTATGTTTCCTGAGTTTGATGCTACTCTATATTATTATACATATTATTACTCTATACATATATTATTATTATATCTGAATTATGCTTTTCAGTAGTAAAGTGAGTTTTTTGACAAATGAAACTGTTATGTGGAAAACCAAGGATAGCTTTAAGACTGAAAAACTGAAAAACACATTTACTGGGTAAAATAATTCAAGAATGGCATACTTGGAATGTTACCTAGTTATTCGGCTTCATTTAAAATAACGTAAGAAAACAAGAGACCTGACAGTAAAGAGAACCGTGTAAGCCTCAGTAGGCTTCCCATGCAGTGGCTCGACATTTACTGTACTATGATATAGTTTAGTCAGTGGCCTGACCAAGCTGCTGTTTTCAAAGGTGGATTTCATTCTTCAGAAAAGTCAACAACATGGGACCAAATGAATGTGCTGAGATGACTGCTCCCACTAAGCTAATATTCTGTGGTCACATTCCTACAAAGTGCTGAACTGCTCTTTCTGGATAACTCTGAGAAAAAATGTCTAATACATTTAAAAAACATGCAAATCAATGTCACCTGTATCAGAATGATCCTCGGTCTCTCAAAAACTGGCCTAAGATTCACTGAATCATGACAAATGGTTGTAAACCTGGAGCCGTGTTACATTTTTCGTGTCATGGTTGGTGATTAAGAGAAATCCAGATGTATAGCAACCTTTAAAATGGCCTTGCCAGAAAATAAAAAGACATGCTTTTTGGATCTGTTTGTGGTACTTTTCAAAAGGGTGAAATCTGTAATAACTGCTTGCTACCTTAGAGATGGGGGAAGGTTACAAGGGGGTCACTGTACTGAAGTTCAAGTTCTAGTAATGGAGGGATTCAGACTGTAGGATCCATTTCCTCACTGACAAGTACCCAGTGAAGTGGTAAGCCTCCAAGTACCCATGTCTCAGATATTTTCATTAATAAGTATTTTTTACACCAATGCTGAAGGAGCAAATAAGACTGTGGCTTAGATATACGAAGGGCCACACCAAGGTAGAAAACTCTGGTACCCTGTGATGGATTCCTCAGCCATCATGCTAGTTCCTACCATCTTGGACCAGTGATGCCAACCATGGAGATAGCACATCACAGGTCATGGCAATATTCATCAGCTCTGCCACCTCCAACTTCTTTCCTTCTCTCTCCTGCCATTTCAAGGACTGAGAGTAACACTGACCCCAGTTGGGAAGACATAGACGGGTTGTGACTTTACATATTATCTGCAGAGAGGCTCCATGCTTTTATTCTATGTAGGTTCAAGTGTTATGAAGACAGGTAGATAGATAGATAGATAGATAGATAGATAGATAGATAGATAGAGTCATTCATTCTGTGTGCTATACAGTTATCAACCAAAAATCCATTCACCTCACTGCCATCGTTTGCTTTCAAATAGGAAATAATGCTCTCAAATTCTAAGACAATGGAGAGAAAGGTCAACAATATTGACCCCAGGTCCTCTATGTAAACTGTATATGTATACTGGGCAATAATTTGCATCTGTTTCCCTGTTTGCATTTGTCTTTCAGGTCACAAAGCATTGCTGACGTTTCCATAGAAGCTTCGTTCACTCCAGACAAAATCACTTTGCTCAACAAGGATGCTAAGATAACCCTAAAGCTCTGCTTCAGAGCAGCATTTAGACCTGCTGGGCAAAACAGTCAAGTAGGTAGGTAGACCTAAAATAACCTGTACACTGATGGGTTTGCCTTGATAGCTTTAGCTAGAAGTTTTGGTTTGCAGACCAGGAAAAAAAAAAAAAAAAAAAAAAGGATCTTTACATGACATGCTTAAATTGCACACATGCAGTATCCAAGAGTCATTCATTAGGCATGGGAGGTTGTTGCAAGCATCCTTGCTCAGGTCTAGATTCTGGCATTCTCCTGGAGAACACTTTAATCACTGTAGTATAATCACGAGCTCTGTTGTTGAGTCTCTCTTACCCACAGATCCTTTCTGGAGATGCTTAGCACACACAGATTTTATTGTGCTGCTATGAGCTCTAAGTGAGTGTGTTACCTACTGTCTAAGCCATTCCCTGTATAGGTGTCCTTAGTAAAGCACTAAATGTTATTTCCGTTTCCAAAGAAGAAGTGAGAAAAATAGAAAAGAACATATAATCTGTTCCATTGCATTGCCATTTCTACCTATGAGTCTGAGTGTGTCCCATCAGATGGGAAAAAGCCCAGGTAGGACTGTTGGCAAATGCCAGCAGAAACTGTCATCCTCTGTCTCCCAAGAGGCCAGACAATCTTGTGGGACCTGGCTGAGATGCTGCATCCTCTTTGATGCCATTTCTAAGTAACCATCTACCTCTGGTATCTCAACATCCTCTGCAGACAGCAAGCCAAGCAATACTTCATTAAAACCTGCATATTTTCCCTTGTTCCTGGTCAATGGGTTCTAATCTCTCCTCCATAAGGTTCTGGCTCTATATTTCAGAATTCTTAGTTCCTAGTGGTACTTCAGTTAATTGCAAGAAAATTAGCTTAAAGGCTGAAAACAATTAGGTCAGCTGTTTGTATGACACTTGTGTGTGCCTTGAGGCGCACGTCCACCTGAGGAGCTATCACAAGTCGAAAACCATCACCATACAAACATTTTTAGTCTGCATAAAAGATTAAAATGGAAAATGTAGTCCTCTGGCAGACATGGCTGGCTGCCCAGCTGTCTTGGCCCTAAAGCATGAATGTGCCTTGTGGATCTTCCACCTTTTGAATGTTCTTCATATATTATGTTGGCGAACACTGAAAAACCTGGACTTCCAGAGAATTCCATTCCCGCTGATTGTCTGGTGAGGATGTGGGAGCCTTTCTTGCCACTGGGAACCTGTCCCTTTGACTCTCTCCTGCTGTGTCCAGATCCACCCTGATGAGATGGCCATAATTTTTCACTTCGTTGCTTGGCAATAACAGCACATAAGAAATAAATCTCATCTTTAAAACTGGATAATCTATGAAACTATACATCTATTTCAAGCTACATGAAAAATATGTGTTGCTTACGGACTTCATCCTTTTTTATAGCTACCTAGTCCCCTCTACTAGTTTTCCCTTTATATGTTTTTTTATCAGTTACTTTTAGTCTGTCCATTCAATCTTTTTCATGTTTTTGATATGTTTATTGGTCTCATTAAGTCACTGAAGTACAGAAATTCCAGTTTCTTTAATAGATACATTAAAAGTAACAGATATATTGTCTTAGGAAGTGTATTCAACTTTCAAATCCTGAATAAATCTGATAAAGTAATTCCCCATAAGGCAACTGCCCTAAGCAGTACGGTTAGCTCTGAATTTCTGAGTGGCCAATGGATTCTTTTAAAGGCAGCTGGCCTGATTATTTGGACTTCAGTTACTGTCATCATTTTTTATCACACGGTAGTTTTTCATTTCTACTCCCCTGAGTTGTTATTAAACTGCCAATGAAACAGAGATCCAAAGAGGGTAGGAAGAGTCCTCAAGTCAAAGAGGACATAAACTGTGAAATGACTGCCCAGTCTAAGAATGTCTGACTCAAAGCTCGGTGCTGCAATGCCGCACGCCGTTCTCCACGTAAGCATCTAGACTGTGTCAGGCAGAGTACGTGTTCTTTTCGACGGTCACACTTCATTCTTATAGTAACACTTAGTCCTTGTAATGGCATGGAAATAGAAAGGACATGGACTTTCATTACAAATTTCCTTAAGTTTTATTTCTGACCTTGTCCAAGCTGGGTGAACTCATGCCAATTATTCTGCCTCATTTAATCTAGTTCGTAACCTCAAAAATAGCATCAGAGTATCCACTGTACAGGTGTTGTATAGAGATCTTAGCATATGAAGATGAGGTCAACTGGAATTTCTCCATTTAACACCACTCATCCTGCGCGTGTTCCCTGCATGGGCCCTACATTATGGAAGATGAAACTAATACACAGGAAAGGGACGAATTTGCCAAAGTTTATCCAATAGATTTCCCAGGGCAAGCCCAATAGCCCAATAGGTGTTGGGTTTAATTGTTACAAGACATGTTTCTCTGGCTAGCTTGTGTGTGTGTGTGTGTGTGTGTGTGTATGTGTGGTGTGGTGTGTTCACAGTCACTTAGACCAAATCCCATGAAATTACAAATGCCATATAGTCTTCCCTTGTACATAAACCACTGATATAGAGATAGTCTTCCCATCTTCTTGATATCAGGGGCTTCCTCCAATCGGATCCAATGGAAACAATGATGTTTTCTTCTTCAGAGCATACTTGACATGATTTGTTTGTGGTTTTATCACAGCCATCCTGTTTAACATGACACTTGATGCGGACGGACATTCATCCAGGGTAACCTCCAGGGGGATGTTCAGAGAAAACAGTGAGAGATTCTTGCAGAAGAATATGGTGGTAAACGAAGTGCAGAAGTGTTCTGAGCACCACATTACCATACAGGTGAGGTCTCTGGGTTCCCAACCCTGCTTTTCTTTTAAAAGATGAATGAGTACAGGAAGTCTAAAATGGAATCTATCTGTTAGAAGATGCTTGTCTTTCTAATGACCTTATGTCTTGCCTAACTCTGTGAACACAAAGCACATTTCTTCTATACTAATACTTATGGTCACATTCAGATTTTATATGTGTTGGTGACATGACATTTTATTAGGAATTGCAACCAAAAGGCCTAAAAGATTGTTAAAGAAATGGAAGGCTTGGAGCCAGAGGGATGGCCAAGCAAGTAAGAGCACCTGCAGCATAAGCAATGGGACCTGAGTTCAAATCCCCAACACCGATGTAAAAGAGCCAAGTGTGGCTATACGTGTGCCTACAACCTCAGCACTCTGAACAGCAGACAAGATGGTTTCTGGGGCTGGCCTGCTGGATGCCAGACTTTATTCAACGATCATCTAGATATTCTGTCTCAATGGGAAAAAATGTTGAATATAACGAAGCAGAAGACCTGATTTTCTTCTCTGGCCTCCACATATATGTACACATACAGCACACACATGTATGTGTGCAGGTGAACACACGCACACACACACACACATGCACTAAATAAAGAAGATAAGTAGATTAATTTTTTTAAGTGAAAAACAGTGTTTCTTAAATGACTAACAGGGTGAACTTACCATTGACAAGTTTATTTTGACATCTTTTCAGTCAGGTAAAAGTTGTATCCATTTTAAGCTCCTGAGAATGAAAATCTCAACTGTGGGTTCTAGGATTGCTTTACAGTAGTAGGTCAGTGGTTCTCAGCCTTCCTAATGCTGTGACCCTTTAATATAGTTCCTCATGTTGTGGTGACCCCCGACTATGAGATTATTTCATTGCTACTTCATAACTATAATTTTGCTAATTGTGAATTGTAATGCAAATATCTGGTATGTGACCTCCCAGGGGTGATGACCCACAGGTTGAGAACTGCTATACTAAATGAATGTTGGTAGATTGTGTCGCAAAGATTGCTAGTTCTAACATTAGGCCATAATTGCTAGAGTTCTTATAGACTTTGGAAATCTTTAATGAAAAATGCTTCTTGGGAGAAATTTTCCAGCCAGAAAGTTATTTTAAGTTATGTGTCTCTTGTGAGACTATGCCGGGGCCTAGCAAACACAGAAGGGGATGCTCACAGTCAGCTATTGGATGGATCACACGGCCCCCAATGGAGGAGCTAGAGAAATTACCCAAGGAGCTAAAGGGAACTGCAACCCTATAGGTGGAACAACAATATGAACTAACCACTACCCCGGAGCTCTTGTCTCTAGCTGCATATGTATCAAAAGATGGCCTAGTTGGCCATCACTGCAAAGAGAGGCCCATTGGACTTGCAAACTTTATATGCCCCAGTACAGGGGAACCCCAGGGCCAAAAAGGGGGAGTGGGTGGGTAGCGGATTGGGGGGGGGTCTGGGGGACTTTTGGGATAGCATTGAAAATGTAAACGAGGAAAATACCTAATAAAAAAATAAATTAATTAAAAAAAAAAAAGAAACATCTCCTCCTTCCTTAGCAACTGTGAATAAAACCTGATAGGAGAAGATACTCAGAGTAGAACTCAGGTCTCCACACAGGAACATATATACATGCACGTGTACACACACACAAATACACGCATACATATACACCTTATATGTATACACACATATATACACACACTATACACTTGTGTGCATACACACAACACACACACACAACATACATACACACAATATACACACGTGCATGCACACACATAACATACACACAAAATACATACAATACACACACAACACTCACATACAACATGCACACACATGCACATACACATACAACACACACATTATATACACACAACATACACATATGTGCACGCATGCATACACACAACACACACAAAACACATACAACATTCATACACAATACACACACACACACACACCCCAAATGTAAAACGAAAGAGAAGGGGAAAGGGGATTGAAGTATAGAATAAGAATGGAGGGAGGAAGGAGAAGAGGAGGCAGCGAGGAAACTTAGCTTCCGTTCTTCCCTGACTTTGTCTAGACGGGGATCAAATTACTCATGGAATTACAGATTTCTGTGGAATCATCGCTGGAATGATGAAGCTAGGGATGAGAAGCAAGGCCACCCAAGAGCTGGGCACTGATATAGCTCCCATCTGTTGAAAAAAACCAGATATATCATCTAAATATTTACAATTGCTTGTGTGTAAACAATGAGATTATTTACCATCCCAGTAGGAATTGCTGCTTCAGATTTTTACTGTAATTGAGTCACCTTAGGTCGTTTTTAATTTTGAGGCTAACAGCAGAATTGGGACCAAAGTCATCAGTCAGAAAGAGATGACTCTCTGAAACTGATGGTCCTCTTAATTACGAGCAATTGTGGATGGACTTTGTTTACAAGTTACTATGACTAAGTAATCAATCTCTCTCCTGTATTTAGAAGCCCTCTGATGTTGTCAACCCTTTGGATCTGCGTGTGGACATCAGTTTGGAAAACCCAGGCACTAGCCCTGCCCTTGAAGCCTATTCTGAAACTGTCAAAGTCTTCAGTGTGAGTGGGGCTTGCCCTTCCCAAATAGAGGTTGGCCAACAGCTTCCATAGTCAGTATGGTGGGAAAGATGTTAAGGATGCAGCCTGAATGAAATGATGCACACAGTTCACTGGCATATCAATTCTACAAGGCAGAGATGGCTTCCTCTCCGCTCTGCTTCTGGGCCCAAGAGTGGTGCCAAGTAACCAAGGGAGTTCAAAAAATGCATCTTGAAGAAATAAATAATAAAATAGGCCAAATTGCTTGTACTCACCATCCACTTAAAAAATATCAGATACCTGTAAAGTTGTTCATCTCTCTCTACTGTGCCTATTTTAATTTAGGTCTCCATAAACGAACTGTTACCTTGAATTTTGTATTTTTTCAGTAATTTTTCTTTAGGATTATGTAACCATGTACAAGCTCCTACAACTTTGTTCAGCTTCCCATAGCTTTGGCCTTTATGTAAATGGAATAATAGTAGTGTATATAATCTCTCTGTTTTGCCCCTAAGCACACCCAAGAGAATGACGCATTTTCCTTTGTTGTATAGATCCCTTTCTATAAGGAGTGTGGCAGCGATGGAATTTGCATCTCTGACCTGATCCTGGATGTCCAACAGCTGCCAGCCATTCAGTATGTTTGACTTTACATTTCCGTGTAAAATATAGAAATAAAAGGCCCATGACATCTCCCCACTCAGAATAAAAATTTGGATTTCTTTAAAGAAGAAGTATTGTGAATGTAGTTAAAACATTGCAAAACTGAATTTTAGCTTCTACCACTCCCCTAAGAGCAAAGCAATGAGAAGTGCTAACTGGCTGGGTTTGCGGAGCTCTTGTCCCTGCAGTGTAGTCAGAAGCGACAAAGAACGCAAGCCAGCAGCGTTTGCTTCCTTACCTCCTCATTATTAAACAATCTTCAAGTAAATGCAAAGAATTGTTGAATCGAAGACATTTTTTTCAACAGTGGGGTCGTCTTAACCTCGGTGGCTTTATCTTTCTTTTCTTGTTTTCACAGAACTCAACCCTTTATTGTCAGTAACAAAAACAAAAGGTTAACATTTTCAGTCATCCTGAAAAACAGAGGGGAAAGCGCGTACAACACTGTGGTCCTGGCTGAGTTTTCTGAGAACTTGTTTTTTGCTTCTTTCTCCATGCCGGTATGTGAGGACAACCCTGCCTCAACACACACACACACACACACACACACACACACACACACACTCATGCCCCACACCACCCCCCAAGCCAGCACAGCATTTCTTCCCTCCTTCCTCCCTGACAATCACTGTCCCTGATACTCATCCCTCTATGTCCTCAAAGTTGTCTGAAAACAAAACAAAACAAAACAAAACAAAACAAAACAAAACAAAACAAAACAAAACAAAACAAAACAAAACAAAACAAAACAAAACAAAACAGCTATGACCCTGGGCGTGCTCAGAGCCACCACGTGGCTTCCAGTTAGTTAAGCCTCCAGAGAACGCAGTCTGGCTCCGACTAGATCTAGGGCGGCTCTGATTCCAGTGAGGGTCACTTTTTCCTTTACCCCAGGCCTTGGCAGCAGCAGCTCATAGCTTTTCCAGCCATCTGTGTGAGGAGGCCGCCTGTCCTGGTGCTAGACAGACACGATGCACTTGCTCAGGGCCATTGTGAGTCCTGCAGCTTAGTCCTAGATTTGCAGATGCTGCTGAGGATTCTGCTGCCAAGATGACATGTTCCTGCAAAGCCATTCTATCAAGCTGACCTGATCACTAAACCAGGAATAAGCTTCACCAAGAGAGCCCTAGTTCCTCTGCTCTCAACGCATGAAGAGAGAAGGGGAAAAAAAGAAAACCAGGAAAAGCTATTTTCCAAGTAGACTGCTTGATTAAATGTTATAAAAAAAGTTTCTTCCTATCTTAAGTTAATGTCAACTTTTATAGATTTAGAAATCCAAACTTATATTGACCCCATGCTTCAATGGCCTGGTCACATAGCACCTCTTACATTAAACACAAAATGAAGTAAGGAAACTGGCAAAATCTGCTAGATATTTATAATTCAAATACCACTGGGCAGTGGAGGCACACACTTTAATCCCAGCACTCAGGAGACAGAGGCAGGTGGATCTCTGAGTTCCAGTCCAGCCTAGTCTACAGTATGAGTTCTGAGACAGCCAGGGCTACATAGAGAAACCCTGTCTCAGGAAAAAAAATATATATATATACACACACACACATACATACATATGTATACATATGTATGTGTATATATGTATATATATGTGTGTGTATATATATACATATACATATATCTATATACTACAAATACCAATGTGTATTTCTCTTCCTTTGAAAATATGCTTTTCAAAAGTATTAAGGAGAAGGTATTACTAAAGATAAGCCTTCTGGTTGTTATATTAAAGATATTTGTGCTCCTGAATGACAAAAGGTGATCTCCTTCTTAGTGTGCATTTTGCCAATCCTTTGGCTTCTCGAGTATACCTTTAGAGTTGGCAATAGAAATGCATGCTAACCATTTGGATACTACAAGATATTCAAGTCTTTGAGAACAATAAAATATTTAAATAAAAAACAATATCACCACTAAGATGTCCTTGTATACATTTCAGTGTGGGTATGCACACACATACATACATATATACACACATATATACACACATACATACACATACCACACACACACTCATATATATATATATATATATATATATATATATATACACACACACATATACACACTGCACATATACATACCACACATATACACACCACACATATATACACATACACACATCACACATATATATGCACACATATACACACAACATCATACACACTACACACATACACACACACCACACACTTAATTGTTATTTCTTTGGTCCTGTTCAGGTCGATGGAACAGAAGTAACATGTGAGGTTGGTTCATCGCAGAAATCTGTTACCTGTGATGTGGGATACCCTGCCTTAAAGAGTGAACAGCAGGTACAGTGTGCATGCTCTAGTCCATGCCCTCCACAGCTGAGAGCGCTATCCTTCCTGGACATCATCATTTAACAGACACCACAAAGCAGCTCCATACCTGGACAGGGTTCCCTCGCTGAGGTTACTTTGCTTAAATGGCTAGCAAAGGTCGCATTTCCTACATGTACCTTTTCCCGTGTGCACATACAACACAGAATGTTCTTTTGTGTGGCTATGGTGACCAATATTAATTAGTCAAAGTGCTAGAAGTGAAGTTTTCAGGTCAGCACAAAACTTGGCAGTTCTGACAAACGTAGCTCCACAGTGCGTGTATCTGAGAGAAGTTAAGCTCTGTTCTCAGATCAACAAGCTAAAGCCACTCAACATCTTAAGACAATCTTAAGAATTCTGCCAGAATGGGTTTATCTTGCTAGAGAACATTTTCCTGGCATTGATGGATTTGAATGTTCTGTGTAGGTGACGTTTACCATTAACTTCGACTTTAATCTTCAAAACCTCCAGAACCAGGCGGCCATCAATTTCAAAGCCTTCAGGTAAGATGCAATGGAATCATAAACTCCTGGTCGGGAGCTTTTTATGAGATTTCTCTTTAAGTGTTGTTTAATATTTGTTTCAATAGTGAGAGCCAAGAAACAAACAAAGCAGACAATTCGGTCAGTCTCACGATTCCTCTCCTGTATGATGCTGAACTTCACTTAACCCGGTAGGTGCAGACTGCTACTTGGGTGGGTAGCTTTTTACCCCTGAGAGCACCTTGGTACGTAAACCATTTAGCTCATTACCACAGACAATCCTCTCTTTATTCAGTCTTAGATTATGACATTATTTCCCACCAGTCAACTAGATGACAAATATGCAGATAAACCAATGCCAAGGGACATTTTGACCTTTGAGGTTTATTGACTCAGGATAGCACCAGGATTGCAGAGGAAGAATGTTTTTGTCACATATGTCAACATATGTCATGTAGGTCAAGCTACCATGATGTGAATCACCATTTCACTGCAACTTTTTCTAATGTATAGGATTCCGTGTTCTCTTAAACATACAAGGTTTAAGTCTGTGTGTTTCACCTATGTTAACATTAAATAGAGGATTAAAATCAGGCCTTACTTTCATTGGCATCTTAGCTACATATGTTTATGATTGTAACGTATGTCAACACCCCCTAAAGGTGGTGAGATGCCTGAGCTGTATCAAAAAACCAACCAACCAACCAACCAACCAACCAACAAACAAAAAACAATATACCCTTGATCCTTAGACACCGAATCATACCCTTGGGGCTTTGACAATTGCCTGTATTTCTCACTGCCCTGATCATTAAATGCATCCTGGATGTTGAGCCATATACCTGCTCTTGGGCACAGAAATCCCCAGCACCACATCTTAGACAGAGCACAAATAATATAAAACAGAGTCACAGGCCGAATAAGCTGATATGGAAACTGGCCTAAGTCTAGCTCCTTAAATGGAAAACCCCAGACATGACTGATGGTGGATTTCTTCCAACCAGGAAAAAATGGTGGATTTTCCAAAGGAAGGCATCCACGAGGAAAGGCTTTCTTCCCTTTTCTTGTCTTCCAAACACAGGTCAACGGGAGGACAGTGGTTAAAATGTAACTAGTAGACACCAATTAGCTTGACTTGTCGCAAGGAGCAGGTGTCTTGGGAAATGCATGATATACAAATCTAACAAGGGCTACAGACCATCTGAGTTCACTCTGAGAACTAGGGCCACTTCCTCTTGAAAACCAAAGACCCCTGAAAAAGCACAATACTGGCTTCCCAGTAATTCTCTGGGTAACTACATTCTTTGACTAGGGCCTCGCCAGCCCAGTCCAGGGAAGCATGGAGCATACAACTCATTAATAAACCACAAAACAAACCTGAAAAGGAGTGTGTGCTATCCTGTCTGAAGCTGGAGACACCTGAGCAAAGGTAAAAACAACACATTGTACCAAGTGAGTCACAAAGACACAAGTTGAAACAAAACACGGCCCATGTTATCCAGTCCTGAGACACTCAGTAGCTACAGTTTAAAAAAAAAACAAAAAACAAAAAAAAGAAAAGAGGGAAGAAAGGAAAGAAGGAAGGAAGGAAGGAAGGAAGGAAGGAAGGAAGGAAGGAAGGAAGGAAGGAAGGAAGGAAGGAAGGAAGGAAGAAAGAGAAAGAAAGAAAGAAAGAAAGAAAGAAAGAAAGAAAGAAAGAAAGAAAGAAAGAAAGGAAGGAAGGAAGGAAGGAAGGAAGGAAGGAAGGAAGGAAGGAAGGAAGGAAGGAAGAAAGAAAGAAAGGAAGGAAGAAAGAAAGGAAAAAGAGGAAAGAGAAAAGAGAAAAGAAAAAGTTTCTTTGCTAAAACAAACAAACAAACAAAAAAGGATTGATGACAAAGCTACCATGATGTGAATTCCCATCTCACTGAAACTTTTTCTAATGTTTAGGATTCTATTTTCTCTTAAACACATTTGATGAAAGTCTATGTGTTTTCACATATGTTAACAGGAAATAGAGGATTAAAATAAGACTTTTCTTTTTTAAAAAAACAATTTTTATTAGATATTTTATTCATTTACATTTCAAATGCTATCCTGAAAAACCCCTATACCCTCTCCCCACCTTGCTCCCCAACCCACCCACTCCTGCTTCCTGGCCCTGGCGTTCCCCTGTACTGGGGCATATATTGGCATCTTAGCTATGTATGTTCGTGATCGCAATTTATTCTAATGTAGTCTAGGACTAGCATCTATAGTATGTGCTTACGATGTGAAGGTATATAGTCAAAGTTTTCATGATGGAGATGTTTAAAGTAAGGACTTCTGATCCTACACCCAGATAGGTTTCCACGAGACTCGTTTGTAAAAGCATTACATGTGTGGATTTGGAAAATACAAACATTACAGTAAGACTCAAAATGAAAAATGAGGCTAGCATTCTCCACCAGCTTGGTGACAGCCCCCACAAATGACTAACAAGGCTATTTTAGAGTATCTTCCAAACAAGTAGTTCATCCATCTGCAGGTTATACACATACATACACACATGTCCTCATTTTTCTTACTCATATGCAATGCTAAATATTATTTCCTATCTTCATGTTGTTTTCATATCAAGATATACATATCTAATTTATTCTATGACTGGATGAGTCATAGTTCATGTACCCACTCCAGTATTCATTAGATATTTGGTTGGTTTACATTTTTTTGTTTGTGCAACCATAAAAACCAATACTGTAAAAAAAAAAGCTTTAATATTTTATAAACTTCTGAGGAAAGCATTACTCTTAGCAGCTACTGAAATACTGTATAAATACAGCTATAGTCTATGCATATAATAAATACAAATAGAATTATTTTGAACAGGACCCTCTTCAGTTTAAAACACTAATACTGTAACACATAAGTAATGCTGAGAAAACTTATGTGAAGTAGAAAAATGTCAGATCTCCTTAAAATACAAAAAAAAAATAGAATAAAATAAAAATAAAAAGCAGATCATATCCATCAATTTAGGAGCTGGCTCTGTTTAGGGGATTACATAAACTTCTGGAAAGCAAAGAAAATATCATAGCTGGGTTTTCTGTTTTAAATCCTTGTGTTTTCCCATTTTCCATACAAAGCTAACACATCACTGTTTCCTCTCACACAAAACCTTGACAAATACCCACATAGTTTTGACTCTTATGTGACAGGTTTTCCTTCTGAAAATCTGGAAGAACATTCTTAAAAGAGGGAGAGAGATGGGGGCAGTCAGAGAGGGGAGAAGGGAGAGATGAAGAGATGGAGAGAAGGGGGTGCCCAGAAGATTAAAAAAAATATTCTGTCTCAGAAAATCTCTAGTCCATTCTTTTGGGAAATAAACTGAATATTCTTTAATTTAGATAAATTATAGATGTCCCCTGGAAATATATGGAAAGCAATGCAGAGTGCTTTTCAAAATCCTACTCTGGCTATGAGCTCCTTCACACGCCACACATTGCAAGGGATTCCTGGGGAATCCTCTGGCCTGGGCCTGTCTGTGCTTGCAGGCATTAGTCAGGAACCCTAAATTGTGTGATCAATCATAATAAAAGTTTTGGGTTTTAAGAGTGGTCCTGCGCAGCCTGGCAGTGGTGGCACATGCCTTTAATCCCCCAGCACTTGAGAGGCAGAGTCAGGCAGATTTCTGAGTTCGAGGCCAGCCTGGTCTACAGAGTGAGTTCCAGGACAGCCAGGGCCACACAGTGAAACCCTGTCTTGAAAAACAAAAAAAAGCAAAAACAAACAAACAAACAAACAAAAGAGTGGTCCTTCAATGTTGGAAACAAATTAGACCAACCCTCAACTTATTGTCAACTATTAGAATTTGTCTAAAACAAGAGAAAGATTCATAAAATCAACCCATGCTCCGTTTGAAAGACATTTAGTGATGCACACTGCAGGAGCCAGTAGCTGGTTACACATCATTCTACTACATCCACAAGTGAAAAATCTGAGCTCACAAATCCAATCCAACCACCAAAGCTGGAGTGTCTACCTTTATTAACATACTTGCCGGTGTAACAGCAGTCGGGAGACTAACACAATTGTCAGTTCTAAGATAATACTTTCATACCTAGTTAGATAAACTTGGCTACTGATAAGCACATGGACTTTCCTCAGGAAGAGAGTGAAGGCGTATGTCTTGAAAGGAAGTACTTTGAAGTAATTTTAGTATTTTTCAAAACTTTTATATTGATTTATTTAGTAACTTTTGTATTATGACAATATTAATTAATAATTCTACACATGTATGGGGCTTGACATAAAGATGATGTATACCGCTAATATTTAGGATAGGTAGCACTGCTATTTCTAGCCTCCCCCAACACCAGTCAAGCAGAAAAACAGATCCATAGTCTCTCATGTGGAATCTTAAAACACTGTTGAGCAGGTAGAAGACTCATTCAGTGTTTCTATAGCAACAGTGAGCTGTTTTGGTGATCATACAAGCTAGGAGACACATAAGTAAAATAAATATGATGCTTCAAGGGAAACAGAAGAACCGAAATAATCGGCTTCACCACTGTCACCCAACAGATCCACCAACATCAACTTCTATGAGATCTCTTCGGATGAGAACGCTCCTTCTGTCATCAAGAGTGTTGAAGATATTGGTCCTAAATTCATCTTCTCCCTCAAGGTTGGTAAACTTGTCATAAGGATGACAATCCAGGAAGAGGAAGAGAGAAACAAAGAAGTCTAGGCTGAGGAAGAAGTGAAGTAAGGTCTCAATGTACCGATGGCTGTCAGTCCTGAGTGTGCAGTAACACCACCGAGAGAGCTTATTAACATGCACACACAGCTGAGCCTCAGCCCCGATTGTCTGACACAGAAGGGCTGGGGTGAGCCAGGAAGTGAGCTGCTGAGGAGTCCACACGATGTTGCAGATGCTGCAGCACAGGCAGTGCAAAGGATTCTGAGAACTTAAGGTAGATGACAGATAAGTTGAGGGATTTGTGTTTAGTTGTGTGTCCTAGGTAAAGAAGAAATGATATATTTTCAAAGCAAATACAATTACCTAACAAGGCATTATTACAACGGTGTTACTGAGGGGGGAGTGTCCGTTACACTACTCTATGCCTGGAGACCAGGCCTGTTTGCAAAGTTCATCAATATGGTACAAATAGGGCTTTTGTATGGTCATGCTAAGTAGTATCTAAAAATGCTCTGAGAGGATTCACTATAACATAACTGTAAGGATAAGCAACTATTAATCTAAAGATCGAGATTAGGTATTTAGAGAAATTCACAAAAACACACTGTAATCCTGGAACTTGGGAAGCTGAGGTGAGATCGGTGTAAGTTTAAAGCCAGTGAGGACCACAGAGTATGACTAAGAAAGAGTAAAATTGAGTTATGAAAGAATAGCTAATCGAGAAAAGAATGCTAGAAAATCTTTGGAATGTAAATAGGAACACGCCTGTCTCCCTGAGCCAATCGCCACTCCATCTGTGCATTTCCACTAGTCCAGAAACAGCTTCAGCCCTGAAGTTCAGCTTCATGTCTTTAAATGAGTAAAGAATCTTGATTGGTTATCCAGATTTTTTATTTCAGAAAGTGAGGAAGGCCACCACATACTTCATACAATTTTTAATCAATTCACAGTAATAAATAAATAAATAACAGTATTAAGAATATAGGTGTGAGCCATTGTATCAAGTGTCTTCCACACTACCAACTTAATTCCCACCAGTGGGATCAGACAGCTTGGGAGTGCATGACCACTGACTTTTTGATGGTCTTTAATCTTCGGGTGAAAACGTGATCTTTAGTGAGGTTCAGTTCCTTGCCCAAGCCACACTGCTATTCTCCATTCCCCTCACCATGGACAGCATCACTGATAGCATCATGGATAGTTTTTCTTACAGCATTTGCATCTCATGTTATTGTCTACATAGGTAACAGCAGGAAGTGCTCCAGTGAGCATGGCATTGGTGACCATTCACATTCCTCAGTACACCAAGGAAAAGAATCCACTCCTGTATCTGACTGGGATACAAACAGACCAGGTAAGGACAGTACACCTGGCCACACAAATAGAAGTGACTCAAGGCTTATGGATGAGTGTGTCTGCACCTGAAAGCTGAAAAACAAGAGAGACAATTTATGCATCCCAGATGCCAACAAACTAACATCAAACTCCATATGTCCTAAGAAAAATCGACAACCTGCTTTAAGTGGTCAGAGGTGGTTGCAATTATTCTGTTTTTGGTAGGAGGTGATTCAAGTTGCTCAGAACCCTCCTAGAAAACCAAGACAAGAGAGGTTCGGGTTACTATGGGCACATAGTAGGTCTAGAAAGCTGCAATTAATAGCTGGTCTTCAAGCCATATGCTTGAAGACCAGTAGTGCTCAGGCCTAGTTATCCATTTAAATCACCCCAATTACTTTGTTTTAATTTTTAATATTTTTATTACGTATTTTCCTCAATTACATTTCCAATGCTATCCCAAAAGTCCCCATACCCTCCCCCCCCACTTCCCTACCCACCCATTCCCATTTTTTTGGCCCTGGCATTCCCCTGTACTGGGGCATATAAAGTTTGTGTGTCCAATGGGCCTCCCTTTCCAGTGATGGCTGACTAGGCCATCTTTTGATACATATGCAGCTAGAGTCAAGAGCTCCGGGGTACTGGTTAGTTCATAATGTTGTTCCACCTATAGGGTTGCAGATCCCTTTAGCTCCTTGGGTACTTTCTCTAGCTCCTCCATTGGGAGCCCTGTGTTCCATCCAATAGCTGACTGTGAGCATCCACTTCTGTGTTTGCTAGGCCCCGGCATAGTCTCACAAGAGACAGCTATATCTGGGTCCTTTCATCAAAATCTTGCTAGTGTATGCAATGGTGTCAGTGTTTGGAAGCTGATTATGGGATGGATCCCTGGATATGGCAGTCTCTAGATGGTCCATCCTTTCGTCACAGCTCCAAACTTTGTCTCTGTAACTCCTTCCATGGGTGTTTTGTTCCCAATTCTAAGAAGAGGCACAGTGTCCACACTTTGGTTTTCATTCTTCTTGAGTTTTCATGCGTTTAGCAAATTGTATCTTATATCTTGGGTATCCTAAGTTTTGGGCTAATATCCACTTATCAGTGAGTACATATTGTGTGAGTTCCTTTGTGATTGTGTTACCTCACTCAGAATGATGCCCTCCAGGTCCATCCATTTGGCTAGGAATTTCATAAATTCATTCTTTTTAATAGCTGAGTAGTACTCCATTGTGTAAATGTACCACATTTTCTGTATCCATTCCTCTGTTGAGGGGCATCTGGGTTCTTTCCAGCTTCTGGCTATTATAAATAAGGCTGCTATGAACATAGTGGAGCATGTGTCCTTCTTACTAGCTGGAACATCTTCTGGATATATGCCCAGGAGAGGTATTGCTGGATCCTCCGGTAGTACTATGTCCAATTTTCTAAGGAACCGCCAGACTGATTTCCAGAGTGGTTGTACAAGCTTGCAATCCCACCAACAATGGAGGAGTATTCATCAAGGCAATGAAATCTGAATGTAAATAGAAGGCCAGACCAAGCAGCCTGGACCAAGAGATAGTGTGCGTCATAGCCAAACCTCATAACGTTGGCTCACCTTAAGTTAGGCACCTAGCTGGTCTTATAATAGTGTTGTTTCTGTAATGTGCATAGTAGACCTAAAGGAGTTAAAGTCCTAAATAGTTCCAGAGAAAAGAATACTAAATCACTCATGATGTTTTCATCTATCTATCTATCTATCTATCTATCTATCTATCTATCTATCTATCTATCTACCTACCTGTCTGTCTGTCTGTCTGTCTGTCTGTCTATCTATTTTTACTACAAATTGATCTAATGTCATATGAGCAAAGTATTAGTTCATTTTGCATCGCTACAATAAAATGCCCAAGGTTAGCCAAACTTTACAGATAAAGAGGCTTATTTAACCCCTAGTTCCTGAGATTCAGAGATAGCTGCCAGCATTATTTCATCTCTGGTGAGTGTCTCATGGTAGTTGGTATAAGAAAGAAAGGGGAAATGGAAGTTCATTGCCAAGTAGGAAACTGGAGAGAATTCTCCACTCCCCTTTTTAGGACATCCTTCCAGTTAATTAGCTGGTAGATGTTCTACTGGGACCTAACTCTTTTTTTTTTTTTTCCTGTAGACCAGGCTGGCCTTGAACTCAGAAATCTGCCTGCCTCTGCCACCCAGCAACTCTTAAAGGTCTCATCCTCTCTCCACACTGCCACTTTGGGGACCACAGTTTTTCTTTTTATTCCTCCTTCATATATTATACCCCAATTGTAGTTTCTGTTCCCTACCTCCCCCACTCTCCCCTGCCTGTCTCCCCTCTCCTTCAGACCCATGCCCTGAATCTCCCTCCCACCTCAGAAAATAACAGACCGCTCAACAACATCAACCAAACATAGTATAATGAGCTACAATAAGACCAGGCACATGCAATCACATCAAGGCTGGACAGGGCAATCCTGTAGGAAGAGACAGGTCCCAGAAATAAAGTCAAGGACAGCCTCTGCTCTCACTATTAGAATTCCCATATCAACTCAGCTATAACATATATGCAGAGAACCTAGGTCAGACCCCTACAGGCTCTCTGATCCCTGCAACTGCCATGAGTCCCTGTCAGGTGGTTCTTTGGACCATATTCTTGTGATGTCCCTAACTCCTCTGATTTCTCCAATCCTTCCTCTGCCTCCTTAGCAAGACTCCCAGAGTTCCTCAATGTTTGTCCATGGTTCTCTGCATCTGTTCCATCAACTGATGGATGAAGACTCTCTGGTCTCTTTGACGATGATTTAGCTAGGCTCTGGGGGGATGGGGTAGGACTACTCTTTTAATGTGGTGAACTATGAAGTACAAACCACATTGAAATCATGACAGGTTGTGAGAAGCTGGCCTGCCTTATCGGGTCACATCAGCTCACTGCAACAGTTGAGCCTTTACTGAAAGAACAAAAGATTTGGCCACTGGGCCTCTGAGAAAGGAGCCTAAGGGCCCCACCCTGCACCCCACATGTCAGCAGGATTTCCTGGCAGGCTGAAAACACTGACAACCACCGCTTTGCTTTCCAAGTCTGATGTGGTGTTCTTCTCTGTAGGCTGGTGACATCAGCTGCACAGCAGAAATAAATCCACTCAAGCTACCACACACCGCCTCTTCTGTATCTTTCAAGAGTGAAAACTTCCGGCATACGAAAGAATTGGTGAGGAGAAAGCGATGTTGCACCAAGCTTGCCTTTAGTGATCTGGTGTTTGTTGGAATCGTGACTCTTACTTGACCTCAGCAGCTGATACCCTAGAGCAGGGGTTCTCAACCTGTGAGTTGCAATCTATTTGGGCTCAAATGATCCTTTCATGGGGGTTGCCTAAGACCATCAGAAATATCAGGTATTTATGTTATGATTCATAACAGTAAGAAAGTTACAGTTATGAAGTAATAACAAAAAATCATTTTAGAGTTGGGGGTTACCACCACAACATGAGAAACTGTATTAAAGGGTCACAGTATTAGGAAGGTTGAGAACCACTGCCCTAGAGTGTTCTTCTGGCTATAACGGCAAGTGTGAAGTAGGATACAGCAAATACGTTTTCAAGCTTAGGTCGGCAGTTTGCAGCATCAACAGGACACGTGCGGTTAATATGGAGGTGAAAGTGAGCCTAGAGAACATGGAGGGTGCACAGGGTCAGGGGATGGTGAGCAAAGCAGGATCAGCAGAACCAACGCCTGCTCCGCTAACCTTTAAAACCGAGCTCTGTATGATGACTGACCCTGCTCCCCATCTCTGCCTGCCCTCGGAGGAAGAGTTAGTGTACCACCTAGCATGGTTCTTGGCACAGACTCAGTCACTGGGTAAGAGAGCAATAAACTCTAAACAAGTTCTCTGCCATCCCTGCATGTGGAGTGTGTGTGTGTGTTTGTGTGTGTGTGTGTGTGTGTGTGTGTGTGAGAGAGAGAGAGAGAGAGAGAGAGAGAGAGAGAGAGATGTATGTATGTATGTATGTGCGTGCATGATGTGTGTCTGTGTGTCCATATGTGGCTGTATGGTACACAACAAGTATAAGGACTTGCTCGCCTGTGAATGATTCACAGGTTGGGGCACTACACGATTGCTCTCCATCATGTTATCCTGAGACAAGGTCTCTTGCTGCACTGGATGCTCACCATTTTGCCCAGGCTAGATTGCCAGAGAGCTCTCAGGATCCACTTGTCCCTGCACTGTCTCCCCAACACTGGGGTTACAGGCACACAAGCCAGATGAGGCTTTTTATGTGGATGCTGAGGACTTGAACTCTGGTCCTAGTGCTTGCAAATGCTCTTATCCACTGTGGTATCTTCCTGGCTCCCATAGACCCTTTTAAAGAAGCTTTAGTTTTTAGAGCAATTCATCATGAAATCATGTGGAATGTAGAAGACTTCCCTATATACCTCCTGTTGACACATATTCATGGATTCGCCCACCGTTGAAATCCATGATAGAGTAGTACATGTGTCACAAGTGTGACAAGTGACAGAGCTGAACTAACATGTCCTTGCCTGAAATCATTTTACACTGGGGCTCCAGTGTTCACACTATGGGGCTTGAAAATGTATAACAACTTGTGTTCGTTAATTATGGCACCGCATGGGGAGCTTAACGACCCTAAAAATCTGTTATGCTCTGTGTAGTCACATCTCCCTCTCTCCCCTAACACCTGATAACTACTGATTCTTTTACTAACATATCTTAATCTAAGAAATGCATTATTAAGTTTAATAATTAAATTATACTAACTGTTCTTTCTGTTCAATAATTTGCTTGCCTTTATATGTTAGCAACACACTGCCGGTAACATGAGTTAGTTACTGTGTTTTGCCTGTATGGTCATAAATAGTAGAACGAACAGGTGAGCCCTACATTTCACATATTCCTGTTATCTCCAAAGGTATCCGTATGAACAGGAAATAGCTGGGGTGGGGGTGGGGGACCTGCCAACTCTCTTTACATTCTGAAACATGATACCAAAATCTCTTGAAGCAGAGTTACACGTATCAATACCTCAGAGATTCCCCACCTGCGGATGGTGACCCCTTTGGGGTTGAATGACCCCCTTTCACGGAGGTTACCTGAGAACATTGGAAAGCACAGACATTTACATTATGATTCAAAATAGAAGCAAAATTAGTTATAGTTATAAAACAAATTCATGGTCTGGAGTCAGCACAACATGGAGAACTGTATTAAAGGATTGCAGCATTAGGAAGCTTGCACACCACTGCAATAGAGCCCGACAGTGCCTGTATCCAGGGTCCTTCCTAGCACTGAGCTGCATCTGATCTTTTTGTAAAGTTTTAGCATTAGTAACACCGGTCTCTCCCCTCCTTCTCTCTTCCCCTCTCCCCTCTCTCCTGTTGACTCTAATCTGAAAGGACTGCAGAACCACTTCCTGCAGTAACATCACCTGCTGGCTGAAAGACCTTCACATGAAAGCAGAGTACGTTATCAACGTGACAACCAGAGTTTGGAACAGGACCTTTGCTGCTGTAAGTACAAGCCAGACAGTAAGTCCACATACTTTTCCTGGCTTTGCCTCAGGATCATCTGGAGAGCTCATCCGGAGGTCTGTCTCTTAGATGCCACTCCAGCCATAGCATCTCCATGAATAGTATCAAAGATGCCTTTGCTGTCCTTGCCATAAAGAGCATCTTCTCGGTCTCCCACCCAATGTCCCCACAGTTCTCTATTTGCAGTTACAGTTGAATCAAAATGGCCATGCCCCTGTCTCTATCCTTGGGTTCTTAGCTAAGTGTATTATTGCTCTTAAACCATGCAGAAGATAAATCCATCAGGAGGGTCTGTCTCCCTCTATGAAAACAGGCAGGTACTCTACTGTCTTGGTTTAGCTTTAATTTGATGAGTAAATCCAGAAAGTCTACAGCTCTTAGGCTATTTCAATCTCATTGAAAAAGAAAGTACCAAAAAAAATTAGCATGGTTTCTCTGGACAGCAAGTGTGAGCGTACGATAGAACAATTGAATGTGGATTGAGAAGCCAGTGTCTTGGTCTGGCAGCAACAATGTAAAGAGGGACAACAGAAGAAGGGGCAGGCCTCAGCCTCTGTGATCCTGGCTGCCTGAATGACTAGCGACTCTTTCCTCCAATGTTGGCTCTGATTGTTGACAAGATATCTTAGTCTGAATCTCCCGGGCTCTGTATGGCTCTCGGTGGATGTTTCTTTTTATACTCTGTTCCCTCCATTTTTCACCGTTTCAGTCATCAATAATCTCCATTCTCTCTGTTGATTAGAGAGCGCCCTCCTAACTGGCCCTGGAGTCAAAACGCAGTCAGGTTGAGGCAAGATATAATATGAAAACAGAAAGTTTAGGGAAAGATTACAGAACTGGGGAGTTGGGGTTCCTTTTGAAAACCTTCTCTTCTTTTGTTTGCTGGTCAATTGCATGGGCGCTGGAGCCTCTGGGACAACTCTGTGTCCTAAGATGTGACACACTGAGTTGGATGCAACCTCCTGCCCCCCGCCCCCCTGCCAGCTGCTGCAGCTTAGTGTTCAGTCTTACCAATTGGTTCCTGGCTCCTTAGATCTGAGGAGCAAATATTTTCATTACGATCTTTGCCAAGTGGGAAGGAAAACTGACTTTTGCACATGAAAGTATCGTCTCTCCAGCTCTGTGAAAAGTATTTGGGTCTTCTGGAGTTTTCTTGAAGCTACACCAGTTTAACCATCAGGCTTTGTGGAAAGCGCCCCCTCAACGGGTTCAGAGGCAGCCTTTCTTTTGTGGAAGCCAAGTTCTTAAGCAGGGAGAGAATTTACTTTTTCACAATAGTTACAGTTGGTAAACCAAGAAAGCACTGCTCAGCGTCACTAGGTGTCAAGCCCAGCAGGCCCTTCCTGACCCCTGAGATTTACTTTGATTTACTTTAACAGCCAAATAGATGATTCAGTCTGAGATTCAGGTCTCATTTCCAGTATTCGGCCCACGATGCAGTGTCTCCTCTTATTCCTTCTTGTGATGCAGTATTCGTCAGCCTAGGACTGATCTCATACTGACTGCTCAGACTTCACAACAGCATTGGCTGCCTTTTGTGTGGAAAACCTTGGTGAAGGCTAGCAAGTGTGCAACTTTGTTCTCCTGGCTCTGTGAAGCACACCTGCTTCTGTTGGTTAACATTGTAGGACATTTGGTATGTGTAAGACCAGCCAGCTCTGAATGGGCAGCCAGATTAGCTTTGTAAGAGCAATTATTTCATCGCACAGTCTACAGGGGATAGTAATGTCACTGCCACTTTCCACTTAAATTTCTACTATTATCAAAACTTTAAAAAGATGTATTAATTTGTGTGAGGTGCCTGCATGAATTTGTATGTATGTAATACATGCATGTAGGTGCCCTTGAAGGTCAGAAAGGGGGACTGGAATTTCTGTAATTGGAGGTGCGGGTGGGAATTGAGCTCAAGTCTATCACAAGAGCAGTAAGGACTCTAACCAGCTGAGCCATCTCTCCAAACACACGTCCCGTGTAAATACTCACCTCTAATAATGTTTAAAAGATCAGCGTTTAGGGTAATGGATGACCCAATCTTCCTTCTTGAGAAAATTAAGAAGAACCAGAGACTGGGCCAGCAGAAAGGAAAGAAATCGCTCACTTTTTGGAAATATGTTCTCTCTAGCTGGCTCCTGTGTATAGTCAGCAAATTAGTTCATGAAGATGTTGTACCTTGGTAACCAGAACAACAGAGTCCTAATAGCCAGAGCATCTGAATGGCTCTAATATCTGAGTGCTGGGTTCTGCCTCACATAATTACGATGCTCACAGTTTGTGTTGTATGCGTGCCAATCGTGTTCCCATTGAGCAGACTGTTTTTCTGTAAAGACATTGATGGTGACATGGAAACTTACTTTATGTTCTTACTCATGGCACCAGCAAACATACATGTCCCTCCTATACATCTTCTCCACAGACAGTACCATCTGATCGGAATGATTCCACATGTCCCAATCTAAGAATCATTCCTAATGTGATGATGTCACATGTCAGAAGGCTGAAGGTCTCTGCTGCCAACGCGTGCTGTCAAGTTCAGCGATGCTCTTAGGTAGTGAGAGTTTGTGCGCCCAAGAGGAAACGCAAAGGCTGCTTTTCTCACTTCTTTATGTGTTTTGATCAGAGCCAGGTAAAAGAGTATTATTGTGTGCAATTTTCTTTTATGCATCAAGCTTCATTTAGTTTAAGGAAAAACACAGTCTGGGTGACCAGCTTGTCCATTTAAAGCCAGGTCTTACAAGCCTTCATTTTCAAATTTGAAAAAATGTAAGGATGTGTTTCCAAGGCTCCTGTCTGGGTGTCACCCTAAATTTGGCTTAATGTGCAGAGACAGGCTCCAATCATTGAACAGTTCAAAGGCTGCTCAGCAACTTCTCATGGGTCTTTGTGGCAAGTTCAAGCATGCAAAAGACTAAATCTTCAGGCCTGGCTTTTCTTCTTGTGACTTTCCATCAGGAACTAAATAATCTTAAACATCGCAGGTTTCCCGTGCTTTTTGCTGGGAGGGTAAAATATTGGTTTTCTGTGTTCCAGTCGACTTTCCAGACTGTGCAGCTGACAGCAGCAGCAGAGATCGATACACATAACCCTCAGCTCTTCGTGATTGAGGAAAATGCTGTCACGGTGAGTGTGTGGCGTCCCTCCCTGGGCAGACATTCTAGTACATGAAACACGAGCCATCATTCTTCTCATCTGTGTGCACAGAGAAAGCTCTAACTGCAATGCTCAAGGTCTGGGCTTTCTTAGGTTGAGATCTGGTAAGAGTGTCTGACATTCAGAAAGTCCAGACGTGCTTGCCTTCTTCCCAGCCTCTCATATTGCAAAGCTGGCTTTCTATAAGTGAGGATCCCCTCAAGAAGGAACAAACAGAGGGGCTCTGTGTTTGAATACCATGGTGATGTGTCATGCCTAAAGCAGGATCACCTCTTCCTGTGCTGTGAGAAACCATCAGGACCTGAGGCATAAGTCCTCCATCATTGTGACTAAAATCCTGAATTGGATCTAGAACACTGTAAATATATATGTAAATAAGGCATCTTTTAAAACGTTTTAAAAGTGCTTCTTATAACCAGACAGCGACATGTCCATTCACTGCCTTGCATTCTAGGGAACTACAAATGAAACCTTCATTTAAGGGGGGGGGGGCACTATAGAGAAGTGTCCCTTTACAGAAGACAAAGGCTCTCTGTTCCACAGGCTGGCACAGGCAGCCTTCCTTCGCAGTGAGCCTCTGGTTAGCATGTGCCATTTTTAGATACAACAGAATTTCCATACCCAGCGAATCTGCTGGCAGAGCCCTGAGCATTTTCCTCCCAAGCCTTTTGTTTAAGAACTGGAAGCCAGTTCACGACTCTGCCCCCAAGGCCAGCTGGACAGTTGGCCTCTGTCCAGTGCTCCATCCTACAGAACGGCTAGAAAGCGGAGGGCCCCGTGAACTCTGGGCCTTTCTCAATGCCTGTGTTGAGTTCACAACACTGCTGTCCCACTTTTGCCCCAGGAAAAATGATCCACACAATAAAGGCTGCTTTTCTGCCTCTGGATTGGGAACCTTGGCAAAAGCCTACACCCTCTCTGCAAAGGTTGGGCATGGAAAGCCAGAAATGGAGCCAAAGAAAGAGCAGACTCTAAACTGGAACTGCCGTGAACCCAGTCATGGGAGAAAGCAATATACCTGCTTTCAAAGCTCTGTTTAGGAAAATGCACATTCGAGTGATATGTGAACTCTACTAAAGTCTTTCTTTCATGAAAGCAGCCTTTGAACATAGTCATTGAAAATCCAAAGCTTTATTTTCAGGAATTTATCAAATTTTTCTTTTCTTGGTTTCTCTGTGGGCAATACTAATTAGTACCAGAAGCTGACTTCTACGTGTGTCTGCAAAATTATTCTGTAATCCAAACAATAATTTGGATAAATTCTGAGGAATACTTGGAATCCAAATCATATATTGGCACACCCGTATATGAAGATATCCAGGTTCTTTTCGAAATCTGATACGTGAAGTATATTGTGCTCAAGGGTGCAGGGAGAACCCAAGAGCCAGTCTATGAGCTCGGAAATATGGCCAAGGGACTGTGCTACGACAGAGCAGTGAACTATATGGAATTTATAGTAATTTCATTCAGAACATTTTAGCGTGTCAATACAAGCAAGGAGAAACAAAGTCACGGAGGGTAGCTTTTTATTTGCTCCATAGCTTATTAAAAATCAGCTCTTTTGTCACTGACATTTAACATATTATCAAGTAAATAAATTAACTATTGTCCCCTTTTGCTCTGTAATCCCTTAAGACTATATTATGAAGATCCATTTCTCAAATCAAGAAAAAGAATGTGAAGGGTCACTGTTCAAGTCCCTGGGACTGCCATTTGCATGCTAATTGCCACAATGATCAACAAGGGACATGGGCATAGAGTCATAAATACATTCCAGGACAATATGACCACTGAAAATGTCAACCTCACCCCTGAGATATCCATTCTACTTTCCAGTGTTTTATATCAAACTTGAATGAAACTGGAATCAGTATTTAACAAGCCAATGCAATGTTACTGGATGAGAGGAGGGAGGGTTGAAAGAGACCATGCTTTGCCCCACTCTTAGGGTGCTTTAATTTCCTTGGATCACAGAAATGTGCACCAGAAACTGAGGTGCCTGCCTTAAACAAAGTGCCTTCAGCTCAGCATAGCCCTGAGACACTAATATGGCTGAGGAAGAGAAGGGAGAAAGGCTATGCTTCCCTGAGTTTTTAGATTGTCTCTACAATGTGTTCTGTATGATGCTTGAGGGGTGAATGCCATCAGGAGAAGTGACGGCTCCCCTCTACCACTGCGGATTGTATTTATCAATTATTGAGTTGCACTAGGCACTTTTGTTTTTCTGCTAAGTAGATAACTCAGTTTGGAGCATGTGTTCATTTGCAGATTCCCCTCATGATAATGAAACCCACGGAGAAAGCAGAAGTACCGACAGGGGTTATCATAGGAAGCATAATTGCGGGAATCCTTTTGCTGTTGGCGATGACTGCAGGTTTGTGGAAGGTAAGAAAACTTCATGGCTAACGTGGCACTCCCGAAGGCTCCTGTTTTGAATTCCGTACAAAATACCAACCTGAATACGGCATAGTACCTCTTACCATTGAGAAAAGAAATACAAGATTGTATGTACTTTCTTACTTAAGTCTTTGAAAACCAATAGAGGCATTGTTTTTCAGCACCCTGAAGATTTTGTTCAGCTGCAAATAAATAGAATGACAGAAATTCAGTTTCACACAAAATGAAACCTAACTCTCTGGATATAAATTTCACCAACACACGGGTGTGAAGACATTAGTCAGTACCTGTGCATGTCCCCCAAACCGCCAGGCACTCCAGAGGGGCTGCAGAGAAGTGGGCAGCAAAACAGGTCAAAGGCACCTGCTTGCCGAATGAGCCAGGGGTGGTAATGTCATTCCTTTAATTGTGGGTATTTTCTGGACACAGTATGGTGTGGATGCATGTGTCTGTTAGGTAATGATCATATCAACATAACTAGTTACAGGTTGGTAACAGGTTATGTTATCATCTTACAGCTCGGCTTCTTCAAAAGACAATATAAGAAAATGGGCCAAAATCCAGATGAAATGGATGAGACCACAGAACTCAACAGCTAAACCATTGGTGGATACCACTGTGTGGGGGCTAGCAGCATCCCTGCCAGGGCTCGCTGGTGTGGTGAATGGACTTCTTTTAAAGTCCACCTTTAAAAAATTTAATAGGTAAACTAGCCTGGTCAGTTGAGGATGATAAAATTGTGGGTGGTGTGGTTAGGGGTAGAAAGACCAAAGACATCATATAGAAAGGGGGAAAGTTATTTTCAGACTGGCTAGTCCAGCGTTTACCTTCTAACAGGGCGATGGGATACTTCTAGACATGACAAACCTTCAAGAAAATGGAAATGTTTTTCAGATTTGGGGGTGGAAAAGTGCATGGGGAATGTTCTTTTTAATTTGCTTATCAGTAACATTTAAAGTGGAAAGTAACTGGTGTGTATATTATACATAATATATATGTTATATATTATCAATATAGCATATATATTAAACATATATAATTTGACATAAATGATAATAGGTTATATATTTATATGTATGTATATATGTATATGTATAAATATACTGAGTACTTTCTTCAGACATATATTAATATTGTAATGAAAAAATGAATGTTTGTTGACAAGAGAGACAACCAGCATAGATTGTTTTTCAATGTATGCTGCTCCTCAAAGGATGCCACTTAAAGGATATCTTTAAGTGATAATCTTATTTATTAACTAAGTTTAAAAAGAAAAAAAAGACAGTAATCTCAGCTACCACTCAGGAAGCTGAGACAGGACCTGGAGTCTGAGGTCTCCCTGAGCTGTAGCATGAGTTCAAGGCTATCCGGGACGATTTAAGAAGACCCTGTCTAAAAGCAAAGGAGGAAATGACCCCTAGGGCTTAGCTTAATGG
Organism: Mus caroli; assembly: GCF_978045245.1. Taxonomy (NCBI): domain Eukaryota; kingdom Metazoa; phylum Chordata; class Mammalia; order Rodentia; family Muridae; genus Mus; species Mus caroli. The sequence continues at coordinate 6,560,597 of NW_028227270.1, forward strand.
TAGAGTTCTTGTTTAGTGGCTTCTTAAAAGAAATGAAGTAGATAAACGGTATGCTTTCTTACTATGAGCATGCTTGAAATGCTCAGATAACCAAGAGAAACCTTTTATTTAACTAACCTGCTCCCCTTTCCTGCTGCCTCTGTGACAGAAGCCCCCTGCAGCCTGCCTTTCTCCCCAGCAGTTATCCACTTTCCTCTATCCACCATCTACATCTCCTACAGCATGGACACACACACACACAATCCCAGGTGTTGGGCTGAGAAAGTCCTCTGTTTATCTCCCACACCTGTGTGATTATACACTCCTTAACTTTAGGGAGCTAGTTTCATTTGCTGCTAAACAAGTAATTAAACTACCCCTGAATTTGTAGCTGTTTCCTGTTAGATATAAGAATAATACATAACTGGAAAGGCTCGGGGGTTTGTAAGCTGGAGCAGCAGCAGAGATCACTACCTTGGCAGGAGCATCCTCTGTGCTGGATTCAGGTGGGCACAACTGTTCAGCCCTAACTCTTGAAACTCTGGGTTGACAGAAGGTCCAACAGCCTGTATTTTAACAACCTCTCAGTCCTTGCGATGTAAACAGACCTCACTCCAGGGAAGCGTGGCCCTTTCCTACTGTTTGCCCCTCATTTCCCAGACTATACATTCTCTAGAAGAGAGTGGGGAGAGCAGGGCTCAGGAACCGCTGTAAAACTCACTTTGTCACACACTTTATGCAAAAAGCTTTGGCCTGGTCTCTAGGAACTTCATTATTCTCCTTATGAAAGAGGAAGTCAGGGTTAGGGCTAGGCAGTGACTCAATCTTAAAAGCCACCCTTAAGGACGTCCTGTTCTATATCCTCCAAGGATAAGACCTAGAGATGTCAGAGAAAAAACCAACTTGTCCATGTGTGGATGGATGGCTCTGACTGCCTTCGTGCCAAGCCCCTGGGTGGCAGTCCAGAGCTACTTGGACCACTTAACAGCTCACTCCAGCCTTGATAAAGCCAAATAAACAAGGAAAAAAATATTAGCTGTAAATGTCAGGGGGGTACAGCAAAAACAGCTTGGTACTCTTTTAGTTACGTGATCCAGATTCTTTTAACGGCTGTGTCGTTCTAACCAAAATTTTAAAGGGTGCAGAAACCAGTCATTAGGTTGCTAGAGAATATTTCACACAGTATGTTAATTTATTGCACACTCATGTGTGTGTGTGTGTGTGTGTGTGTGTGTGTGTCTGTGTTAGCCTGGGTTACAACTAAGACTCAGACACAGTCCTGTAAGCCATTTCTCAACCCACCCTCTGTGCTTTGAGCTTAGCAGTATTGTCATTTTGAAGCAGACAGTTTTAGGAGAGAAGGGGCTGCCTTATGCCTTACAAGGTTTTAAGCAGTCATCCCTGGCCTCTACTGACTCCTTCTCCCATGATTTTGACAATAACATATATCCCCAGGTCTTACTAAATGACACCTGTATTTTTCAAGGAATTTTAAGCAAAGATGGGGGTGGGGGCAGGTAGACTGTATTTGAGAGGAAATGATGTGGTCCATTCAACCACAGCTTTGCTTTACAGGACTCAAAGTTGTCAGGGTGAAAGATACATCTCATAAATGGTAGATCATAAAATGTGATCTTAAGAACCTGAGTGGCTTCTTGCATGGCCACTACACAACAGCAACACAGTGACACAGTCTAATAAAGAAATGGGACTCACTTAAAAGTCACATATCACTCATTGTAGCAGCAAACTATAAACGTCTAACTGGGCAGGTGCCTTTCTAGTTAGCAGTGTTGTTTTTACACGACAGCGAAACTTGCCTTTTTAACTGTGAAGAAGAAAGACAACTAGGCCAATTTACTCTAGTCACCTCAGTGATTATTCCTGATACATAGCTGAACCCGACATGTGAGAACCGCACCAAGATTTCACTGAACAGAAGGCAGGATTCTCAGCTGAGCTCCCTCATCTCTCTCCGTGCACACAGAGGACAACTCTACACACCATCTCGTAGGACTCGCCCTTCATGTACTTTCAGGAAGGGCGGAGCCATCAGCAGGAAAAACATCCAGAGGCAAAAGATAAACGTGGGGGGAAAGTTGGAAGTACAAGATTTACTACTTTAAAGTATAAAGACATAGTCACTGTGTAAATATAGAGATTGTATTGTTTGTACTTGGTTTTGGCAAAGGAAGCTGAAACGTAAATGTATATATTGCACAGCTGTCTTAGAATTGTCTATTTTTTAAAGAGGAAACTGTCCTATTTCTCAAGTGATAAGTAATCCTGGTAAGATGTAATATTTGCTGGTTTTAATTAAATGTGTCTTGTCATTTTTCTCTCCACCAAAAGTATATAAGATGGATGTGTTTGCTTGTACATCGACTTGGTGAATTTATCTGACTTCCTAAAAACAATCCAATTGTAGTAATTGACATAAAGAAAAGCACAAGAACCAGACAGAAACGCCTTATTTAACTGTAAACTGTCCTTTTCATACCCTGTTGTTAAATATCATTAAAAGTGTTTTGACAGTATGCTGCTCTCTCCTTGGGTTTTTACTGCAACACTACACATATAGGGACCGCTTTCGCTTCAGCACACATTCAAAATCTAATTCTAGGCAACTCAGGCCATCAGCAGCATAAGTTTCTGTTCTCACAGAAAGTGAAAGCACCTGATGCGCTGCAACCTGCACAGCACAATTTAAACATTTGAATGTTAAGTGGGGGGAGGGGCTTAAGTGCTTAAGAACTTACACACACTGAAATGAGCATGCTGCAGATTAAAGCTGGACACAGTTACAGACTGCCTTCACTGTGTGCATGCCAGACTGCTGCAGAATTCGGGAAAAGGTTGAGTGTGTTGACCTCCCCTCAATGATAAAATAGCTCCCATTTAGGTATCAGGCATTCTTTCATGTGGTCTTCTACCTGAACAAAACCAAACCAAACCAAACCCTGAAACTGTGTTTAAGATACAATGTTGGAGGAAAGAAAAAGTTGTTTTGGTTTTAGTTTTCTGGTTTGGGGGTTTGTTTTTATTTTTCCTTTACAGATTTTTTTTAATTTAAAAAGTTGCATATAAAGTATTTTCAAGATATTCTTTCCCCTTACCCAACTCTTCCCAGATTCTCCTCACCTCCCTACTTATCTAATTTTGTTTCTCTATCTCTCTCTCTCAAAAAAAAAAAAAAAAAAAAGATAAAATAAAACAAAAGTAGCACACACACAAAAAAGCATGGAATCCACTGTGTTGACCACCACAGGGTCTGCCCTGGAGGGTGGTTGATAAACTGAGTGACGCTCCATTAATGTCCATTAATGTCCCAACAGATGTCAATTGCAAACGGCTGGTCAATCAGGGTGGGACTTCATGTCTGCTTCTCAATGCGGGCATTTAAACCCTATGTCAAAGCCATCATCTGGTCCCAGACAGGTCGCTGTATAATTTTATATTTACTCATGTGCAAAAGGTAAGTGACTCCTCTTATTAATTCTATATTAGTATTAAAAAGTATAAACACTTCCTTAACAGCCTCTCCCTCACCCTATTGTAACTTTTCATTTTTTAATAAGATAGCAATTAAAGATCAGACATTAGATCTCACTTAAAGACCACTCCAGCCTTATAGAATGGCTACAATTAACTAAACTTTTTGCTTCAAGTCAATACAGGATTTAAGTCAGTCACAATTATAGCCCTGCATCTACTGCCCTCTGTTGGATGATCCAACTAACTACAACACACAGTCGTCTAGAAGAGCTATGCTTGCCCAATTAAATTTAATCAGATGCTGTTTCACATCTGTATGTGGTACAACTTCCATGTCAAGTGTGTTCCATTTGAGACACAGTATGTGAAACCAACAGCACAAGTATTCATTCCGTAAGTATTTGAGAACATACTATAGCCTCATGCACTGGTTAGGCCCTTGATCTCGTGCAGCTGAGGCTAACGGAGGTGATAAGCTACTGCATGTAGTACTTCAGGTAGCATTAGGTACCGTAGCAAATATGAGACGGAGGAAATGGACGGGATTCCACTTTCATGCCAGGAAGTCTGTGAAGGCTCTCTTTAGAAATAACATTCAGAGACTAGAACAAGAAGCAGGGTACATACATCTCAGAAGGAAGACTAACCTAGGAAAGGTAGGTGTAGCCTGCCCACACCAGCCTCAGCAAAGCAGCAAGCCTGGAGCTGAATGGGAGCTGGGAGGAAGGCTAACTCTGTTGGATCACAGAGGTAACTCTGGGACCTGGGGTCCCAGTACCTGTGAGAAGCCCTCACTAGAAAGATGTGTTAGGCTGGAAGTGGTAGAGGCAGCGTGGCCATTAGGTGATGCCTGTAATCCACGAGTCCTGGACTATGAAGGGGTGGGTGGGTAAAGAAACGAGATTCAAGCCTCACCCAGACATCCTGTTAGCCCAGGCATTCACACTCAAGCAGTCAAAACCAGGATCCAAATGACAGCTTTGTAACCACTTCTCTCAAAACATTCTGAAGCCATATTGTGACCCTGCGTGACCTTACTCAAAGGATAAAAATCTAGAGGCTCTAGATGTCATCAATGAGTGGACATCTGCTACTGTGCGCAGACACGAGCCTGTCCATTCTCTACCACTCAAGGGCATCTGGAGCATAAACATGAGCTCACGATGATCGTGTTTCCTGAGGGAAGTCTCCTCAGAACCACAGCCACAGTCCAAAGCGAGCAATCTGTAAAAGACGCTGCTCCTTTTTAAAACTATTCCTCTACCTGCTTTAAGAGCCAACTAGCAGCTGCTGCGTGTCAGGATGATGTCAGCCCCTCAATCTCTCAGGAACCAATCCACTCTGCCACCCCTGCTATGGTAAGGATTAATGGATCATCTGTTGGATTCCAGTGCTGGGCCCTGCAAACTTTCAACCATGTTCTATTCTGGTTCTTCCAGCACGTCTCAGGTCACATCCTACATCTGCATGCCGGAGACTTAAAAGCACAGTCTGGGTCCCACACTATATAAAGCCTACTTAATGATAGCACAATTCTTTAAAACCATTTTTAATTGCTCTATGTTCTTTAAAAACATGATCTTCAATAAGGTCCTTTTAAAGAACATTTGAATAGGACAATCTGTTTGTTGTTGGTTGGTTTGTTTTTGTTTTTGTCTTTGTTTTGTTTTGTTTTGTTTCTCTGTGTAGCCCTGTTGTTCTGGGACTATGTAGACTACACTGGCTTCACACTCTGAGATCATCTCTAAAGCTAATACTAAAGGCATGCATTACCATTCCCAGTTCTAGTAGAGATAGCTTAAAAATTAAAAGCACCTTACATGAACATTAAAAGCAACATATCAGCGCCACAGCTGTGAAGTCCTAATGATATACACAGGTCTACTAACTTTATCTGCTTTCAGGTGTAGAGGAAGTGACTCCAACCCACAGCCCTTGATCCCTCACATAAAGACCAAGGCTCGGAGGAAGATCAGGAAGGTTCTAGACTGAGAGAAGGCTGAGGCAGACAGATGGCCCTCGATCACTAAAGAAGGGGAAATGGGGCTTTTTCTTTCTTCTCAGTGTCCTATGTACCTAATCCCTAGGGATGAACCAAGAACACAGACAAGTAACGGAGAGATTCCTGAAGCTGCACAACTGTCCTGTCACTCACAGCCACTCGGGACAGATGATCTTCCCATGACAGTAAAGGTGGAGGGCAGGGTTGTCAGAGCATAGGCATTCTGAAAACAGTCCCTGAATATATGCGCTAATTAGGTAAAAATGTGATTTTCCTGGATATCACAGGGATAACCTTTCAAAGCAAGAGAAAAATCCTTTCAATCTAAGTGTTTAAAAGTAGTTTTTATTCTCATTGTGAGCAATGATAATTCTATGACAATGATTATATGTGTGTGTATGTGTGTATACATTCACACAATTTATTACATATTTTGATATTATATATTTATTATATATATATATGCCTCAGAAACCCTGGAACTGGACTTACAGACAAGTGTGATCTGCCAAGTGAGTGCTGGGAATTGAACCTGGGTCCTCTGGAAGAGCAGCCAGTGCTCTTAACTGCTGAGCCATCTCTCCAGCCCTGCTATAGTTTAGTTCTTTCTGAGCTTAGAGTGTACCTTCAGTCTTCCCAGTGAACCTGTCTGAGGTGATGGACATGTTAACCGTCTGGGCTGTGATGATCTCATCACGACACCACGTTATAGAACCTACGTCTATTTCACTTGTCGAATATATGTCAATAAAGCTGAAAACACAAAGTGTACGAGATTTGTATATTCAAACCTGCCATGATAAATTCACCAATCAAAAACTGGATGCTTAGTATAAATATCTTGCAGAAAATTTAATTTGTTTAGTATTAGCTTCACACAGGCTATTGTTACATAAACATTATGAAAACTATCTAAACTACTTTAATAAATAACTGCACAATCTCCTTAAGCAGTTGTGGGCCAACTTTTAAACATACATCACTTTAACATAAACCACCTCGTTGCTAGTTAGTTTTATAACAATTTTATGCTAATCTGTACAGTGGTGAGAATATTGACAACTAATGAAATATAAAAGGCTTTACTGTATAATTAGATTTTGAAGTCACAGCAGTTTCTGTAATGTAAAATCCCTTAGGTATTATCATTGACTAAAAAAGAGATAGGATCTATTTTTAGACTGTTTAAATCATGATTTATTTAGATTCACTTTTTCGTTATGTAAATGAGTTTCTGATTCTGCCAGGTTTTTTGTAATACATGCCTGATAGTGAAGCTGTCAGTACACTCTGGGACAGCGAGGTCTTCCTGAGACAGCTGAAGGTAAAAGGCAGGCTGCAGCACACTGCGAGCTGGCTAGTTAGGAGTTAGTCACAGAAGGCTGGGTCTATTGCAGACACCTTATCACAGGTTTAGGTCAAGCCCTTTCTCCCCATCTTTAGGTCCTAGGCAGCCCCTCATCCCACACACTCATGCACTTGGCTACTTCTCCGTTTGTGTTAGCTATGAGATTATCAAATTTTAGACTTAGCGCACCACACTTGACTAGTCACCAGCTGCCCAGAAGCACTCTTTGTTTCTTTTCCAAGATGAGGTTGATTCTTCATATATTTCCTAAAAACCAGAAGGAGAGCAGGTATTCAAAATGCATGTTAATGAGAATAAAATACTCTGAACAAATGAGCCCAGTAAATAGCACATCTATGTGTAGATGTGCACTCTTTCTAACAACATAAGGGACATGAGGCACCGAGAACATGGACATAAATACATGTCCCCTACGCAGGCTCCTCTAACTCCAATCAGGAGGTGACAGACCAGAAGCTGTCACAAGACATGGTGCAGTTACAGAAGAGGATAAGCTTTTTAAACTGTACTTCTCTGCAAACGCACCTACGTGAACATCACTAAGAGAAAGGGTGGACTGGATTCCCATCAGTCATGAAGCTACATGAGAACAGGGAAGTAATTAAAGAGGCCTGCGCTTCAGTCTGCTGTGACCTCTGTGCAGTGCCCTAACCTGCCTACAGCCCCTTTTCCTGTGTCTCAGATGATCTCCACGTGTGGGCCAGGCAAAGAATCCGGCCTGAGCTCTGAACAGGAAGTAGAAAGCCAACACCTCTTGGCCCGATCTCATTCCTGCAGTGGGATAAACCCAAGTGCGACTGCCCTTAAATGTTCTTGTGGTTTTCACCTCTTCTCCTTTCCCCTCCCCCTCCCGCCCCGCCCCGTCTCTTCTCTGCTAAACTGCTGAATTTCTTTCTGGGTTTCCTCACAGCCGCTATGGAAATCCTTGGTGTGTCAGGTCTGCGCTGCACCTCGTGGCGTAGGTCACCAGTGTTCTGTTTGTTCCCAGACAAGGTCCGGGTTCCCTGCCCTGTCTGCCTGCCTCTGAGCACCCGCACTGCCCCAGCCCTCCAGGCATAAAGTGAGAGTGTGTGCTCACTCACTTCCTGCTCTCACTTCAGGGCAGAGCCTCCTCTGCGGTCCTCCCTGTCGTCCTCTCCTCTGCAGAAAAGACAGCTATTGTTGCCATCTGGGTGGAACCTCAATTGGAGCAATTTCAACCCCTTCCCCTTGTCTGGGCTTGCCTCATATTCTCTCAGAATCATGACCTCCATGGACACATACCCTACCTTGTAATTCCAACGTAGTTCCTAAAGTCTTTAGCCCACTCAGAAAATACGACATCCACTAAATTTCATAGACCACGGTCCTGCTTGCTCATCTTTCCCACTGACTGAGGCAGCCACTGCTTTCAGGATAGTCCTGGCCCTGTGTGAGCTTCTTCTGACCTTGGAGCTTGGTTTTGGGAACAGCCACACTGCTGAGGGCCACTTGGGGGTCTTAGACTCAGATGCATAAGTACACATTTGCAAGTGCAGAACTGTCCCCCAGTGCTGCTACTCTACTGTGGGGAGCAGAGGCTGGCCATGCAAAATGCCCATTTAACCAGAGTGACTTGCTCTTGATTGACTTGACGTAAAGGCAGAAAGTCCTAGTGATGGTTTCAATTTTTATATATATTTCTGAGATGGGATCTATGTGCCTATGGCAGATTAAAACTTGTGTTCTTCTCACAGTGCAGGGGATGTGGATGAGTGACACCGTGTCTGGTACCTATTTGTTTTCTAATCCATCCATTAAGCATTTTCTCAGACACAGTCTACTCCCTGAAAAGAAAACCACTAGGCAAATGCTCTTTTGCCCTGAGGGATTGCTTTTTGGCCAGAGACTAAGAAACCAACATTATTCTTACTTTCCAAAGAAAGACCTCTAGTTGAATAAAATCCTAACTGAAGGGTCATTTACCTTAGGAACCACGGAAATAGTGTGGATTAGAGATTCTAACCACCAGCCCTTGTGGAGGCCTGCTCTATACCATGTGCTCCTTGGGGTACAAATATTTACACACACACACACACATATATATATGTTACATAACCATATATTATATATATATATATATATATATATATAATATATATGGTTAAACTTGGAAAACAGTCACTACATAAATGTGCTATTTTACAGCTGAGAAGAACAAGATTCTATAGGTAAGCAAGACATATGAAGCCAAATTCTGAACAGTCTTTTATCTAAGAATAAAATCATCTCCCTGTGACAAAATGAGGTATTTTCCTCACTCACCTTTTTCCATATGGGCACCTTGGCTTTTAAAGAATCAATGGCGTAGCTCACGGCTTCCAGGGACGCGGCTCTGTGAGCTGAAGACACAGCAATAACTGTGCTTGCTTCTGACACTGGAACCAAACTTTAACAAGATGGTGAAAAAAATTACCATTATCTCCTGACTCATACAGCAAAGAAACCACTAAAAATGTTAAAAACACTATATATATTATATGTATGTATATATATGTATATGTGTATATATATATATATATATATATAATTACTATATATATATATATATATATATATATATAGTAATTTTATTGTATTTAAATATCTAGTTTAACTAGAAAATGGTAATTTATCTCAGTTATACTCAGTGGAAATTAGCATCTATCCATAAAAACTCTTTGATGGGGATTAAGACAAAAAGGTCTTCTCTATAATTCAATAAACCTGACTCAAACAAGGCACAACATGAGATGCTGTCTAAAACAGACTACACAGTGACCACAGATACTTAACGCAGCATTAAAAACATATATATATGCCAATGAATCTTAAGCAACAGGACTGGCAACACCCAGTAGCATTAGCGGTCAGTAATAAAATTATAGCTAATAACAATGACAGATGTCTTAATTGATGACTTCTTTGAAATCCTGGAGCGCCACTCTTTTTGGTGGGATAAGAAGCCAACTATTTTTAATGGCTTCAGATCTGGAGCCAACTCTCACCATACTCTGCGCTAAGAGCCCAGAGCGACTGCTTATGGTCAAGGATTTAGGCAGCCATTCCCACAGGCACTTCAGGCTGGGACCTGAAGGTCTTGGCACATTTCGTTTTAGCAGAAGAGGTGGCGAGGGCATCTGAAGCTGCAATCCAACTTGCAATCAAGGTGAATGCTGGACGCCCTCTCCACTGCCCTCAGGGAAAACCATATTCACCATTCAGAAGATAAAAAGATCCTACCCAAGCCGATGGAATACCGCTATGTGTCTCACGGGCCATTTCTGTCTAATGTCATTACAGATTTTTCTGATTTCATTTTCTGCCATCGGTACATATGCTTCATATTCTAAGCTAATGACTTTCTTGCCTTCAAAGTTATTTCTTGTAGTCCCTAAAAAACAAAACAAACAAAAAAAATCACACAATGAGAATAAAATTTCCCCTACAACAGAAATACTTCATTTACATATTTTTAAAAGAATTATTTCTAACAAAGAAACTTGACTAGGAGAGCAAACAAGAATTGCTCCAAGATGATAATAACAATAACTAAGCAAGCTTCCTGACAGCATCGTAGGACAGACTGCTGTACTTGGCTTCTCACCAGCAGCACTTCACACTTAAAAGGAAAACATTTGTTATATCTATAAATACATGCTTTATCTCAACATTTGGAATGTACAAAATTTCTCTCTTAGTGTTGATTTTTATCATGCTTTGTCATCCCTGTAATTTAATATGGCTTGTTAATCAAAAACTAATTAAGATAAAAGTAAAACTGGGAAGTTTCTGTCCCCTCCGTGGGCAGTTTTGGCTTGTCACTCAGTATTGTACATCCAACATAGAGAGCACTCACTGGCTTCTACTCTGTAGAAGTTCAGAAATCACAAACTCACCTACAAAGAGAGACACTGCACCACACAGAGGGGACACCACCAACTGTGACACTTCACCCACAGAGAGCTTCTCGGCAGTGAACTGTATTATGTCTTTAGGTTCCTCCTGAACATCGTCCACATCTTTCCTAGAAATAAGATGTCAACGACCCTTAGCAAGAGTGGCAGAAGTAAGACATTCGACTTACACATTGTTTCCACGCCCACTTTTCTACATTAGGTGGGAAGACGAGGATTTGATTTGAGTGATAAAAATTAAGTCCAAGGTTTTAATAAACTAAAACAATTATCACACCCCCTCATGAATCTACAGGGATTCTACATAAGCGTCATCACTCACACGTGTCCACGGGATAGGCCAATATAACCAAAGAACGGAACTGCTGCTCATCTCTCTCAGCATGACACAAAGTACCACCACTTATAGCTGTATGTATGTCATCACTAATGACTGTGTAACCAAGCCCCACACCTGGAACACCACCAACCACTGTGTAAGGGAGCCCCGTAACCTCCCCTCCTCAGCCTGAAATCTGGCTGATCAGGTTTGACTGTTAGCATGAAGAGAGCATCCGGGGTGGAGCCTGCCACCCTATTTTTCTGCCACTCCCACTGCTACTGCCTGCCGCCTAGCTGTTCCGGAGCCAACAGGTGGTCACCTGAAACTGGACTCCAAGGATGATTTGGCGAGAATGGGTCCCTCCCACTTCTTCATAACCCGGTGTCTCCGAATAGTAAAACTGAACCTTGATCAGACTGATGTCTTGGTTCCATTCTTTCTCGCGCCACCTAGTTCCCTCTTTTCTTCCAGATTCCAAGATGCCTCCCAGGCTAGAACCCAGACATGTGGGCCGCTGGCCAGCCTCAACAGAGCCCCACACCCAGATCATCAGTAACCACTGTGTAAGCAGGCCATACAGGTAGAACACCACTAATCACTTGGTAAGGGACCCCGCCCACATTTAGGACATCACTAACCACGACGTAAGCCTGTCGTACACACAGAATGGCCTTTTCCTTCAAGCGAGAGACGGGAAAAGGGAGAGATGGTTATTCTACGGGAACAATGAGCCCTTCACAACCTAGCTCAAGCCAAGTAAGTGACAGAGGAAAAAGGAAACTGGGCACCTACCCTCCAGGTATGGTATGAAGTCTTCTGGAGTTTTACATTTACTCACTAAACAGCATTCCCGTGCCATCTGCTTATGCTATGGTGGGTAGCTTTATGCCAACTTGACACAAGCCAGGAAGAGGGAACCTCAGGCTGCCAAAAGACTGGTCTGTAGGTAAGGAAGCCTGTGGGGCATTTTCTTTATTGATGATTGAGGTGGGAGGACCCGGCTCACTGTGGGGTGTGCCAGCCCTAGGTTAGTGGTTCTGGGTGCTATAAGAAAGCAGATGAAGCAAACCATAATGAGTAAGCCATGAGGACCAAACCAGTAAGCAGTATTCTAACATGACTTCTGCTTCAGATCCAGCCTTGATTTCCCTCAGTGATGGCGTGTGACCCAGAGTGGTAAGCAGACATAGACTCCTTAGTTTCCAACTTGCTTTTGGGCACGGTGTTTCATCACAGGAATAGAAATCCTCACTACGACAAATGACTACGAGCCAGACGTACCCTAGGCACTGATCTGCAAGTACCAAAAGCTCAGGCTCCTGACCTCAGAGCGCTTGTCTTTAAATAGGATAAGCAAACCAATGAAGAGCCACAGGTTCAGGAAAGTGGCTGAGCAGGTAAAGGTCCTTGTCACCAAAGCTAACTACCAAGCTTCATCCACATAAAATGGTGAAAGGAAAAACATTGACTCCCATAAGCTGTCCTCTAACTTTCATATACACCCTGTGGCATGTGTACATTTATACACACACACACACACACACACACACACACACACCTACCACACTGAGATAACTTAATGGAAATAAGTAAACTTCTGTGATAGGTCTTAGGGACTACTGCAGATAAAGGGACCCCAAAGGTCTTTCTTAAGAGGTAATGTTCAAAGTTGAGATCTGAGCAATAAGAAGTGACACGGATAAATAGAGACAGGGTGCAGGTGATGAAAGGGAGTGGCAAATTTCAGATTATAGGACAATAAAAAATACGATGTGCTCGGGAGTAAAGGAGAGAGGCTAGTTTGAGGCTGGCCAAGAAAGGGGACCTTGTGCTACATGCCATGAGATGTATAATTAGAAGTCCTGTGAAAGTTCATCTGAATAGAAAAAAAACGAAAGAGAAGTTTATCAGAGACCTGGGCAAAGTGCTGAGAATTCAAGAAGTCTTAACCCAGTGTTTGTTTCTCTATCTCCAGCTAAAAAAAGAACAAAAACAAAAAAACAAAAATAAAACAAAAACAAAAAGCAAACCAGCATGTGGCTCCCAGATTTCTCACCTTCCCTATGTGCCACCTGAGGAACTTACACCCTCCACACTGTGGCTCTCAACCTTCCTAACACTTCAGTACAGGTCCTCATGCTGTGGTAACCCCCAACCATAAAATCATTTTGTTGCTACTTCATAACTGTAACTTTACTGCTGTTAAAAATTGTAAATATCTGACATGCAGGACATCTGCTATGCAACCCTTGGGAAAGGGTTGTTTGATCCCAAAGGGGCCAAGAACCATTGCTTGACACATCATTTTTTTGTTTCTTTCTGAAAACACCAAACCCAAATCGTGTTTCCAACCATACTGAGTTCCCACACCTCTGACTGTAAAGACAACTCAAACATGGCTTGCGGGTTCTAACACCAGCCAAGATAACTCAGGCCGAGCTCACTCAAACATTGTACAATCCTATTAACAATCGCTCTCACCTTTCCGAATTGCTGCGGTCACACGCGTGGGCTTTTAAAAGCAGTATGCTTGCTCTCTGAATTAACTCTGAAAATTAGCATCTTAGAACTCCCTGAGATGGGCTGATCAGAACATGATCATGAAACTAAGATACATCTTCCACAGGGAATCCTAGTGTGTCCAGACAGCAGGCCTGAGAAAGTTCCCTAAGTGTGAACATGCTGGCATCTGCTGCACAGCTTTCCAGGAAAGGGAGGCAGAGAAAACAGACCCCTCTGGCTTGTCTTTAATGGGGCTGAACCTTTGCCTCTGTGAAGGATATTTACTGTTGCTTTTGGGATATCTTTTTTTTCTATCTCTCTTTTTTTTATCTATACTTTAAAGAGTTCTTATTCAAAAACAGTTTACCTTGCAGTGTATTTATTCTTCAGTTGACAATAAAACAAGCTGTTCTGACTCAATCCTTAGCCGGGCGCTCCCACACTACCCTGAAGAATGTTTATACTCATCCCACTCTTCCATGGACTAAGTTGACCCTAGAGTCCCACGACCACACAGCTGAGAAGCTGCTCCTCTGTGCTGGACAGTAGTTGATTGTCTCTTCAGGGACAATCCTTTTAACTTCCTACTTGTACAGTTTACATCCAGGGAAGCTATTATCAGGTATAAGCAACCACATTTGTTAAAAGGTAAAAAAAGTCATACTACAAAGGTAAATTCAAATTCTGGTCCTGCCACTGTGAGGAAAGGCCATGTGTGGCCACACGTGGCCAAAGCAAGCTTTCGTTTGTGTGTGCATGTATGTGTGTGTTCATGTATGTGTGTGCATGTATGTGTGTGTGTCCATGAACCTGAACACCATGCACATTTGGGCAGAGGCCAAATGGCAACATGGGTGTCTTCCTCAATTGCTTTCCATCTTATGTTTTGAAACAGAGTCTCTCAGTTAATCTGGACTTCACTGGCCTGCACATCCTTAGGGATCCATCTGTCTCTGCCTTCCAGGGCTGAGGCTAAAAGAATGTGTTGCCACATCTGGCTTCTACAGGGGTTCTAGGTCCCTAATGTAAGCCCTCATGCTCATACAAGCACTTCACAGACAGAGGCACCTCCCCAGTCCCTAAAGACAAGGTCTTTTTAAATTTCTCTGAGTTTGTTTTCCCACCATCAAAACACATGCATTATAAGATCTCAATGAGAAATGTTAAATGAATATAATGAACACATCAAACTGCTTACTCTAGGGGTCATGGGAGACGGTAGACAGTGTTCATCACGACCTCGCATCAGTATAGAAATCCCAGTTGCTGCTGCCTTGGCAAAGGACTGGTGCAGTCAGACTCACACAGAATAGACAGTAAGAGCAAACCATAGGCAAGGTATCCTGAGGCTGGTCCTTCACCACATACCCGGACGGCTCAGATGCACTATCCTCCACTGATTGGCGGGATGATGGCAACCTCGTCTCCGGGCTGAAGCAGGAGTTGCTGATCTCCAAGCTCGACATACTCTTGACGAACAGCAAATATCACCTGGTTTCTAACATCAGCCAACCTGAAGGAGAAGTGGCCCTGGTTAGACCCTGTGAGCTGCTCCTCACACCTCCTCAGCTGCATTAAGTAATACTTCACTCACAGAGGCACTGACCTCACTCTCACTGTGTACAGCACGCTTGACCCCAAACATAGGTTAGGTTGCTCTAAAGCCAAGGCCAGTGGGAAAATAGCAAATATCACAAACTTATTCTACGCTTTTCCTTTAACCTCAGAAACCTTTTGAGTATTCTAGAGAAGAGAAAAGGACAGAAAAGTTTACAGACCTATATTCAAAACTTTGGAGAAAAGAAAAAAAAAATCAAAACAAAAACTTCCCAACCAGAACACAGCCTTTTCGTATGAAGCCGGCTGCTGGCTTACAGGTAGGTAAAACAGCACAAAGGGCTTGCCAACCTTTCACAAGGAAGTGAGTGATTTGAGTGGTTCCCAGCCAGGGAGAAGCATCCAGTCCTTCTGAGCATACAGTGTGGCACAACCTTCCGAATGGTGCCACCCTTTTTAATACAGTTCCTCACATCGTGGTGACCCCCCAGCCACACAATTACTTCGTTGCTACTTCATAACTGTCATTTTTGCCGCTGTTATGAATTGTAATGAAAATATCTGATATGCTATCTAATAGGTGACCCTTGTGTAAAGGTCATTCGACCCCTTGCGGGGGTGGCCACCCACAGGTTGAGAGCTACTAGTGTAGCACCTTCCGCACAGAGCTGAGCTCTGGGGGAAACCTCTTTCCGCAGGCTGAAGCAGCACCACTGGTGTTCTTGGGACAGTTTCCAGCCATTCTATAGTTCATCCCCACAGGGCTTCAGGGAAAAATAATAAGTTTCATTTCAGATTTTCAGGGACCAGTGAGAAATTTTCAAATATTATAAAACCCAAGCTCAGAAGCATGTAGGGTCTGTTATACTTCATTTTTCTTTCTATCTCAGAAACTTTTGAGTATTTTAAAAGAGAGAAAAGGACAGAAAGGTTTATAATGTATGTTTTTAACAGCATCTTTCAATTTTTCATCTTAGGCTATAAAAGGCAGAACTTGCATTTTTCCGTCTTAGAAATTAGAAAAATGATTGTAAATTACATAAACATATCTAGGGGGCATCCACTTGACTGTCTTTCTAGTAAATTATCTGTGATGTTCCTTGTGGTACTTGAATGCTTCTAAATACCAGAGTTTTAAAATTTCAAGAATTTTAAAGAACTAGTACTCTCGTGTGAGAACACACATACGCACACTCACACATAATTTACACATTTTAGAAACCTTTACATGTTCATCATATGCATTCTACAACGTTAGCTACCCAGGATGGAGACTCTCGAGCTCCTTCCACAGCTGTGATGCTTTGATTTCCTGTGGCACAGAAATGGTCTCCGAGCGAACGCCGGCTATTTCAGCACTTTTTGCAAAATACAACACTTCAATCTGAAAGGAGAGAGGATCGTCTAAATAGCCGGCACCAAGAAGTCTCCTCGCTTCCCAAATGCAATGGCTCAGAAAACTTCAGTATCGGCCTGGTGGTGACGACACATGTCTTTAATCCCAGAACTGGGAGGCAGAAACAGTCAGATCTATGTGAGTTCAAGACCAGCCTGGTCTACCAGAGTGTAGTTCTGGATAGCCAGGGCTACACAGAGAAACCCTGTCTCGAAAAACATAAACAAACAAACAAAACATTTCCATGTATCTATAGATTCATATTTGAGACAAACGCTTTAAAATCACTTCTGATTTCTGCCTACCGTTCAGACCTCTCACAAGCAGCATTAAAATCCTACTACATTTCCTTAGAAAACATGCGAAGTCTGACTTAACTTGACACGGAATCGATTCTTCCATCAGCCGCGAAGCAGAGACAGAGGTCTGAGTCAGGGGATGGATTACACAAGTAAATTAAATAACCCAGTCAGCAAAGGCCTAGCTTTCATTTCACAGTGGTCAAATGACCTTTGATTCCGTCCTACATTACGATTAAGTTACACAACACAGAACATTTGACATGTCGCAAAGCAAATGGGCTTGAATTGCAGGATCAACTGGTAGTTTCTAGGCCAAACCCGTGTAATCAGCCTGGGAACGAAGGGACCTGACTGTGCACAAGGTCTCACCTGTCACTCAGTACAACTCGGTCTCTCCACAATAATCACGGCTGCTGCAAACTATCCTGAGCCTGTCAATCCATGGGTGATGCGCATTTCCTCACAATAATTCCTAACTAGGAGCGTTTTAATTTTAAAAAGTGTCAAAATGAATCATCCCGAATGGTAAGGGGAAAAAACCGTCTAGGAGCCTCCAGAAGGGAATCGGTCGTGAAGGCCATGACCTGGACTCCAGAGTTCGGGGACAGAACTTGACATTCAGCGAGCAGCAGGCGCAAGACCCGGAACCCGGGAGGAGTTAGAGAGGAAGGGGCGCCCCAGCAGGGCCGGGCTGTGGTGGAGCCCCACACCCAGGCTAGCTCGTCCGCGCGAACCAACTCTTACCTGGCACCTAGGAACCATCCCGCTACACACCGCGGAGCCAGTTCTCCAACCCCGAGAGGCGCCGGTGACTCAGGGCGCATGCGCAGCCGGATGCTCCACCTTCTGGGTGGTGCTCAACCCCCGGCGTGTGGACACTGCGCCTGCGTACACTTCGCTCCGCCCCGCCCCGCCCCGCCCCGCCCCGCCCCGCCTTCCGCACCTGCAAAAGTTTGCTCGGCGTTTGGATCCCACTGCTGCGACCTCTTGTGTGACCAGGCAGGGTGGCCTTCCCCAGGCTAACCTAGGCGGCCTCTCCATTCCGTGTGGGATTCGGGTTCTTATTCGCAGCGTGGAGACGGTATCTGACTGTCACTTCAGTGTTTTAGGCGCTCAGGAGTTTCTGAGCCAGCGACCCCATCCAGACTTATAGGCACACATCTCTGCCTTAGTTGTCGCATGGGTACGTGGATTTAAATGGCCCTCGCTGGGCGCTCAGTCCGGGTTAACTGTGTTCCAAGTGTAATCTTAGTAAAAACCGTACCTTTTAGTTGAGAGTGGCGGTGGGGCGTGGCTGGGTCACCTGCTATAGGAAGTCTCACCAAGGAGATTCTTGTGCCAAATACATTTGCCAAAATAGTAACAAATACGGAAGGAAAGGACATTTCACGTTCTGTGTCAAGCTATGGGAACGTAAAAATTGGGTTCTAAATTCCCAGAAGGAAAATAGTTGGCAAGATGGGCGTATCCAGTTCAAGGAAAAAATAGAAATGCAGAAGGGGAAGGGTGGGCTGAGGGGAGTAATAAGCCCGATTATGATTTGCATCAACATATATTTTGATAAGGTTGCTAAACATTAAGGTTGAATGTTTATGTCCACATGCTGTTAGGTAAACAAAGAAACTGACAGTCACTCTGGGCTCCTGGGTCGTGTCCACTGACAGCAATGAGCAATATCTTCAATAGGCTAAGAAACAATGCATAGTTCAATGTGGTTTTGCAACCAAACTGGTGCATATAAAGGCTAGAGCCTATCATTCCTACTCGGAGGCGGAGAGGGCAGGTGGGACCTCAAAAATTGCCTAAGAGCTCTTCCTAAAAACTTCTTTTGGTGGACTCAGAGATGAGACGGGGTTAAGCCTGTGCTAAGCTGCTCTGCCAGAGGACGCAGGTTCAATTCCCAGCATCCACCTAGGCGGTGCTCAGACACTCATACAGGCAAAACACCCACACACATAAGAAATAAAATCTTAACAATGACAAAGACAAAGCTCAATAAGGTTTTACTCTACTCAAATATTAAAAATCCAATTATGAGACCATGACATCAGGATAATGCCATTCATTTTGAAAATATTAATGAAAATTGCCCAGAATTGAAGTATGTAATTACAAAACATCATAATGAAAGTTTTCATGATGATGCCTCTTTATTTTACAAGATTCTTAGGGCTGAAATGTCACTTAGTGTAAAGTCACAATCCACAGCACTGGACAGTAAAATTGTTAAAAATTCTTTTACAGGTTAAAATAAATAATGTTTTCAAATGGCACACATTTTCCTGCAGTTTTTCTGTTGATGGTTTTAACTTAATGACTTAGTTAAAAAGAAAAAAAATTCTTTGTCAGCCTCTTCCCAAATCTTGTTGGGGAAACATGCTGTCTCTTTTCTGAGTTATTTGTGGAGTGAGTCTTTTCAAGATTTTTGGCGCCTAATACTTCCAGTTTCTACTCATTTTTTACTTCGTTACTCAAATAAAAAAATATATATATACAGCCCTCTCTTAAGTTCTGATTGCAAACCAGACTAATACCAGGATATTTTCATGTTATGCTGAAGACTTTAATGTTATTTTAGTTACAAACTCATTAATTACATAAGTGGGTAATTAGAATGGAACATAATAAATTGCTAGGAATAGCCTAACCTCTTTAGTAGCGAGGTTATTATTTTGCTTGAGTTACAATTTATTATAAAAAAAAATCTAGTCACTATTTTCTCAGTCTGTACTAAATGAAATGCCATTTAGTTAAAAATACGGACATAAATTTAGATAAAGACATTTCCGCCTTATTTCTAGATTTAAAAAAAGAATCTAAGCTCTGATATTAGAAATGTAGGAACATTTTGGCTCCTCACAAAAGGATCTATTGATTTGAGGAAGATATCTCAGGGATGACTGGATTTCCAAAAATGTTCATTCCCTTTTCCAAAATGTTTCCAAAAAATGTCTGTCAGGGTCTATGTTCATTAGATTTGCCAACAAATTTTGAATGCACAGGTAACATCATTTCCTGTCTGATTAATATTGTGTAAATACTTCCCACCATTACTACTGCACATTACTGCTGTGCAGGTTAGTTTAAATGTCCGCCTGTCACAGCCTTGAATAAACTGGAAAAGGAGCTCCAATCTAAAAATAATATAGATCAGGCGCTGTGGACATGTCTGTGGGAACGCCTTGATTGGTAATTGGCCATCCTTGGCTTGGTGACGTCCCCTGGTCTGGGCCTTGAATTTTATAAGTCTGGAGAAAGCCAGAAGCAAGCAAGCAGGCGGCATGGTGCACACATTTCTTCTGCTCTTGACTGAGAATGTGGAGTGACCAGTTGTCAGCTTATTGCTGCTATGACTCTCTTTGTAACCTGGAACCACAAGCCAAATAAACCCTTTCTCCCCTAAGTTGCTTTTGGTCAGGGTGTTTTTTCACAACAAGAATAACAGCTTAGTCTCTACTCGAACTGAGCCTGAAGTGAAAAAAAAAAAATATGTTCTGTTTATAAAACAAACAAGGCAATTTATCTGCCTACTTCAGGGGTTTAAAACAAACAAGCAAGCAATCTGGATGTCTTGTGTATTCACCTTCATCACAGCCTATCTCTATTTTTGTCCAAACATTTTCTGCGACCTGTTTTTAGTTATTAATTCAAATCTAAGAGCCCCTAGGTACCTACTGCTCATTGTCAAGGACCCCTCTTGGAATGTGACTTGGCTTCACAGATTGGAAAACATGGAGCCTATGATCATATGCTATGTGAAAAAATATATAAAGTAGATCTTTAAATTTCAGTCTTTATGCAATTCTTTGAGTATAATAGAATTTATGCTCAGCAGAAATATTTCTGAAGATGATCGGGAGCTGGTATAAGATAAAGAGACACTGCACTAATGTCTTTGAAGAATTTCAAATGCCATTTTTAAAAAACTGATAACATGGTAATTATGCTTTGAAATGCTAGCTTTACATAAACCCACATGAAATTATGCATCTTTACAGGTGACCCAAAACTTCCAACACCAATCTACACAAATGACTTATGAAAACAGATTTATTATTAAGGCCTGCTATAAGCAGCATGTCCAGCGCAAGGCATGTATTATTGAACACACTTCACAATGCCTTACACACCACACCTTGTAGGTGTATACATATTATCAAGTTGGTTTTGTGATCAAATGAGTGTTTGAAATTATGCTATACTTCTTGTTTTATTCATTAGTAATTTGTAAAGAATAAACCCCACATAAACTCCATATCCTTGTTAGTTTATTCAAGGAGTAAGGTCAAAAGAAGCATGCCTTTGTGGCTAGTCATTTCTATTACACATCTTTCACCTCAAAAAGTAGGGAGCTAGCTCTTAAAGACACCTGTGGTCATTTTCAAAAACAGTTTGTTTTTTTTCCAATACACAATCTTCCAGTTGAAGATGGCAACAGAAGTCTGGATCTCAAATTTTTGTTGTATGAAAATCTAAGATTTGCACATAGAGATATGCAAGAGGCACAAGTAAGGAAAGGGGGGAAGAAGAGAGGGAAGGGGAGGAGGGAGGGAGAGAGGGTGGAGGGGAGGAAGGGAGGGAGGGAAGGAAGGAAGGGAGGGGAGAGAGGAGGTTGGTCAAAGAGTTGTTAGCCAATGAAAACCAAATCTTTAAGGACCATAGTATGGATTCTAGAAAGCTCCAACCAATGACTTTTTAGAAGCATTAGGAGGGAGAGTTGAGGAAAAGAAAACTCAAAAAGCAATGAGCCAAAAGTAGCAGACCAACTCTCCTAGAAGATATAAAAGAGAACAGGATTGGGAGCCATTTCTGGGGAGGGTACAGGCTATGTCTGGTCTTGGTGAATAGCTCATGTCAAGTCCAAGTCTTCAAACAGCTCCATACGGAAGCCACACTCACCTTTTGCACACATCTCAGCCTTTGTCAGGAGCAGTGGCTGATTCTGGAATACAGGACAAGAACACAAGCTGGATGTCTCTCCTTAAATGTGGTAAAAAAAAAAAAAAAAAAAAAACTCCAAAGATTGAAATAGGTATAGAGTTTGGATATCATCCGAAGCCCAGGTTTCTCTCAGGACTCAAAGAGCGTAGGCCCACCATTGTGCACTACATGCCTGCATCCTCTCGAGATGCATTACATTGAAACCCCACTCCCGGCACCCAGTTAGATGATGACGTTTGGGGTAGGTGTATGGAAGATAAATAGATCATACAAGAGTGGAACCTGTTAAAGGGGTTAGGCAGGCGCCTACAGAACCAGATGTTTCTTTCTATCCTGGGAAGATACAGCAAGAAGATGTCAGTCTACAACATGAAGAAGACCCTTGATAGAACCTAGACCTCAGACTTCTGGCCTCTAGAACTGTGAGCAATAAATTTCCTTTATTCATAAGCCAACAGTACTATAATATAGTCAGCCTTGTCCCCAGACTGGTATAAATCATATGCAAATACTATGCTATTTATATAAGGGAATTGAGCTTGTACAGCATTGTGCAGCTTTGGAGGATTGTAGAACCAGCTGCTCAGCTCCTCACCTCCACAGATACTAAGGGCAACTGCACACTGTGAGGCAGATGAACTAAATATCCTTTAAAGGCTGGAACAAACACCGTGAAGCCAATATGCTGAGGCAGTTTCTCCAACCCTACCCTTGCTCTGCTCTTAGATTGCAGGTGGGTGTGTCTCTTCCCTGTACTTTAGGGGTCAGCAGACCTTTCTGTAAAGCATAAGACCATACGAATTTAACCTTCCCAAGCCGCGTGATCTGTCTCCTCAACCCCAGTTCTGCTATTACAGTCTGAGAACAGCCAGTGCCCATAAGAGGAGTAAACAGGCATTGCCTTTTCAGTGCAGCTACAAACAAAAGAGGAGTTCACTTGACCCACAGACTATTTCTGATAACCTTTTCAGAATAGCTCATAAAATACGAGGAAAAAGAAAAGGAGCTACTTGGGAAGAACTTGAAATTAGAATAAGTAGGTGAGGGTAAGTTTTTCAGCTAGTTCGCATAACATAGAAACATAAAATGTGAACTAGCCTAACAAGGGAGAAACCTATTGCAGCCCATAATAAATAAAATAATCACTTGCAAATTTTCAGCCTGCAAATAGTAGATGGGGGTGTGGCAGGGATGATAGCAAGCCTCTTCCCAGGGGAAAGTCCTCAGTGTGTTTACAGTGAGAGGTCACCATGGTGACCTTTATTCATGACCTCACTTTTTAATCTCAGTTACATGCAGGCCAAAAATATTACATGGGAGGAGATTCCAGGGTGGTTTTTTTTTTTTTTTTTTTGCTTTGTACATAATTTTGAATAGTTTGATGAAATCTTTGTCATCTTTTCATTTTCCCGGAGCTATGAATCATAAACTGTCCCTCAGCCAGCATATCTCCACTTGCCCATTAGTCACATAGTAGCCTTTCTGGTTATCAGAGTGACTGTCGGGATATCACAGTGCTGCTTCGTCACTTGCAAGTCACTACAGAACAGTTGTGACAGGGAGAGACTATATTCATGAAACTTTTATTACAATTTGCAGTTAAAACTTTTCTGTTTTATTGTTAGTTGATATTATATATGCAAGGTAACTTATCAATATATATAATATATAACATATATACATATGATACTATACATTTTGAGGCATTCTTTGGAGGTCTTGAAATGTATCCACCATGGATAGTGGGGGATATGTTCAAGAACTCATCAGAAATGAGAAGCCTCAGTCTCCTAGAGGAATCTTCCAGCTCATGTTGGTCTGTGGGTGGCGCCATTCCTTGGGCTGGTGGTTCTGGACTAAATAAGAAGCTATGTAAGCATGAACCTGGGAGAGTGCCAGCAAGCATGTTAGAGAGCAGCATTTCTTTGTGGTTTCTGCTGAAGTTCCTGTCCAGATACCCCTCAGTGATGGACTGTGACCTGGGAGTATTTGCCAAGAAAGTCCTTCCTCCCCTGAGTTGCAGTTGATCATAGTGTTTCATCACAGCAACAAAGAGGAAAGCTAGATCTGCAACAGTTTAGCTGAGAGCCAAAACCCAGTGGGCATACAGGTCTGACTTAGCAACTTACTTGATGTAATTGACACATATCATTTCCAACAACTACATAGTTTCTGGTTAATGATATCCACCCTTTTGGGTGCTTTTCCAGTGTGCTTTCTCATTCGTTCTTTTATAAACCACCTTCACTTCACTTTATGTATTTGCATAGAATGCTTCATCTCCCTCCTGTATACTTTTTAAAAGGTTTCCCCTGTTGCTTGTTCAAGCGAGTCAGTTATAACATGTTTTAGTGTGGTTTTCCTTTGTGTGGTTGAACCAACATAAACTTTTCCCCGTCTAGCTTACAAATGAATAAGACTCAGACTATGGTTATTTTATTTGGCTTGGACAGTTACTGGGGAGGGGTATAACCCCTAAATCCACTTTTCTAGATGCTTGCTTTTCTACTTCCCAGTGGTGTACCCCAAATCCTGGCTGTGCCCCTGGTCCATCTCCTCTCATGGTGACCTCCTCTACCTCCATGTTCTTTCCTCTCCTTTGTTTCTGAAGCCAAAATTTTCAGGAGGTCTCCCTCTATCAAATCTGATTCTTATTATTTTGGAGGGCACCCAAAACTTTTTTTTTTCCTTTTTTTGTTGACTGAAACAAAAAGCCTCACTCCCCACATAACATATATATATTTGGTCCAGCAGTTTGGAGTTATTATACGTATAGACTGATCCAATCAATCTGCCCCATGTAAACCTCTCTCAAAGAGAGGTACAATATTACCTACCATTGAACATACAACCATTTTCATTTTGATATTTTGATGATTCAAAACAAGATTGTGTGGAGTCCAAATATCCCCTAAAATTAAATATATTTTTATTATTTATTGAGACAGGGTTTCTCTGTGTAGCCCAGGCTGTCCTGGATTTGTTCTGTAGATCAGATTGGCCTTGAACTCACAAGAAACCTATCCATCTCCGCCTTTGTTTGCCCAGGATTGGATATGAGTCATGAGTTTATTTATTTAGTATCTCTGTACTCTTGAAAACATTTATGTCGATTTTATCTCTTTCTCCCTTTTTTGGAGATTTGCTTTTTATGTGGATTTATTTATCCTTCTTTTTTTCCCCCTCTTAATTTAACATTCTTTCCCATATTCAACTTTATTTAAATTCCGTTCCTTCTTAGTGTCCAAGCGTACCCTCAAGCATATTGTAAAACAATATCTCATTGTCTCTATGACTGGTGTGTTTATTTGATTTATTTATCTCCTCTGTCAAAAGGCATTTGCATTCTGTATTGCCAATCTGATAATTAACGTGCAACACAGCTAATAAACTTAACAGTATTATTCTTTAGATGTTTCTCTTGTCCAGGGGGTCTCTGGATTCCTTAGTTGGACGCTTTTCTTCTGAAAAGATAAGGGCAAACAACCCTGTCTGAGCCCTAACTCTGGGTCCTTACACTGACTAGCAGAATAGATGTTCACTTGGGAAAAATGCTTTTTTGGCAACAGAAAAAGCATTAGCTTTCAAGTTGAAATTATAGACACACTGTATGTGGATAAATAAACCTATATCCTCGGTTCTTTTCATATAAATTTAAGGTTGATGTGTATTTATTTTTTAAATAAGTATGGGCATTCCTACTTATTTTTATTATTAAGCAAAAACCTATATAGTATCTTTAAGGAAAAAAATGTGTCATTTTTCATTTTAGACTGTCGTTTGTAAGTGGCTTTATCTATCAGCAGAGGGTTACCCTCTAACTTTATTTTGTAGGTCAGGCTGGTCTAGAATTTAGAGATCTGTCTGTCTTTGTCTCTTGTGTCTGCTGTATTTTAGCCCAGAGGCTGTTGTTCTGCACCTAGCCATACTCCTGTCTCCTTGTTTACAGGGAAAAGTTTATAGGGAGAGGCCTTCCACTGACTTTGGCTATAGCAGCCAACCTAGAGCTACATTTCTGCTCACCATGAGTCCTGAGCATTAATTTCCAGAAGACAGGACTGGGATGACCAGCAGGGAAAACCTGAAGTGGCTTATGCATCAAATGTGGTCTCCAGGAAGTCTCCATGAGTCTGTCATTTGCCACTGTGTTAGCAGCATTCAGCCCATTTGTAATCCAGAGCCTGGTCTTCTCTCCCCCCACCCCCCAGCCACCACTGTGCTCTGCCCTTGGGAGAAGCCCCATTCTGTGTTGTTTTTAGGTCTTATTCTTCCTTCTAGCCCCATGCCTCCATAAATAAGACTCAGACTCAAAATAGATTTACAAATACCTTGACCATCTAGCTAGACTCATTTTTTGACGAGATATAACTTAAAATATCTCATTTACTATAATCTACATTCTGCCACATGGCTGGTTACTTGTGCTCAGGTACCATGGGTCCATCTTGTCAAATCTTCCCTGGTGAATCTCCCATGCCTGGATCTATCCTAGAATTCTTTCTGCCTCTTGGATGTCCCACCTTCTATTCTACCCTTTTCTGTAGGCCATAGTTTTTGTTTGTTTGTTTGTTGTTTTTAAATTGAAACTTGATGCATCTGTACAATACACAAGATACTTTCTCTACACTTTTGTTTTTGTCCCCGTGTTTCACTGGGCTTCATTGAAATTGGGTTTGAAGTTTTGGTCGCATTTAGATTTTAGACATTCTAGAAGTTTTTTAATGAAAAATAATTTCTCTCTCCTCATCTCCTGTCCCCTTTTCCTGTGTAGACTATGATTAGATAAAAAGATTGATTTAGTTATACTTAAAGCTTCCCCTGTGCCCACTGTTATTCTGATCACTGACTAGTTTCCTTCCTTCCTTCCTTCCTTCCTTCCCTCCTTTCTTCCTTCCTTCCTTCCTTTCTTCCTCATTTCTTTCCTTTTTTCTTTTTCACCTTTAAATTTCCCCCTTTTCGACAGTATCCATTACTAATACTTCAAGTTCACTACTTTTTGTATTTTTAATATCAATTTATGATCAATATACTCCAGTTTATTTTTCATTTCAAATATTTGACTTTTCATCTTTAAGATTTTCTTTTGTCAAATTTGTCACCTCAGTCATTTCTGCTAATTTGATAGATTTATTTTTCCCTAATTATATTTCCCCTACCATATACATCTTTTTGGAAGCCTGCTGATATGGTTTAAATCTGTAATGTCTTCCATATTTTGAATCTATTTAGCAATTAGAACCCAAGCTTGCAGCCTAAAAACACCCAGGAGAAAGGCAGGTTGTGGTGGTGATAGTAGTGGTGGTGTTTGGGGTGGTGGAGCTGTTATGAGAGGCCGTGGAACCTTGAGAAGGTGGGGCCTAGTCGGCTTAAGAGGCACTGGAGACAGGTCTGGAGATGTTAGCTCAGGTTCAGGTTCTATCTGCCTTACTGCTTCCTGTTCAGTGGACTGGGATCCACTGAATTACAAGCAAAACTAAATATTTCCTCCCTTAAGTAGTTTCTGAGAAGCATTTTAGTCACTCTAATGTAAAAATCACCAGTACATCTGAAAATTATTATTAGGTGCCAGATAGTGAATTTTACTTTTTTTGGATGAGGTTTTTTTTTTTTTTTTTTTTTTTTTTTTTTTTATTTCTACAAATACTCCTTAATTTTTTTTTTCCTGGAACAAAGTAGGATTATTGGAAAGATGTTAACTTTGGGCAAGTTAAAGCATTGTTAGGAAAGAACATGTTCATATTTTGTTTGGGTTTCTCTGTCTAATCAATTTTTAAATTTCCCAGTAGCCTAGGTATAATAGATACTCACCCTGGCTCTGAGCATCTTTTCTTTTAATCTTCTATAGTGATTCTCTATATGGTTAGAGAATCATACACATATTACACACACACACACACACACACACACACACACACTGATCAATATCCAACGGAATGCTTAACAGAGTGGGTCTTCAGGACTCTTGCTTTGCCTGGGTTCAATGCTATAGGATCCCAGTGTCTAGCTTGCTTTATCTTCTCTAACCCAAGAAGATCATTGATTTCTGCCATGATTTCTCCTTCTTTGCTTTGATATAGAAGCTCTAACAAAGTTCTGAGAGGCTCTGTCCTAGTGTACTCCTCAATGGCTTCTCAATTTTCATGATAGACTAGTCCTGATTGCCTGATGTTTAATATCCTAAGAAACAATGGTTCAAAGGCTTTGACTAGCTTTCTAGCTGTTTCTTTGGAAGGCTAGAGTTGGACCATGTTACCCTACACTGGCTAGTGCAAGGAATGTACCGCCTCTTTTGGAGTTGCTGGCCAATGAGGTCCCGTAGATCCCCAAACATTATGGGTTATTGACAACGCTCTTGGATACCCTCCAGGCTCAACAGTAAGACCTTATTGCTGAAGGCACCACATACCTGTGTCATATACCATGAAGAAATCATTGCTGACCTGGAAACTTCAATCATACTGGGTAGCTTTCATAGTACTTTAAGTGCTAAGTATGCTTCCAGGGGAGAAAGGCAATCACCTGTCTTAGCCAGCTTTGAGCCCTGTGAACTACAATAGTGCCCAACCCGCCAAGACATGAACACTTATACAATAGTGACAAGTAGCATGGTAAGAACCCGCCACTTTCAGATTCAATTTAAAGCCTACTCCTTAAGTTGAGACCCATAGGTGGTGTTTTAGTCAATGGTCTATTGCTAAATGATGACCACAACAACTCTTATAAAGGAAAACACTTCTTTGGGGCTTACCTTTAGGGTTAGAAGTTTAGTCTGTTATCGGCATGGCACATAGATTGATGGCACACAGGCAGACATGGTAGTGGAAACTTAGCCAAGAGTTCTGCATCTGGACCTGCAGGCAACAGAAGAAAGAGAGAGCCACTGGGCCTAGCTTGGGATTTTGACACTTCAAAACCCACCCTCAACAAGGTCACATCTATTCCAACAAAGTCACACCACCTGAGAGTGCCATGTCCTGGTGACCAAGCATTCAAATCTATGAGCTTGTGGGGCCATTCTTATTCAAACCACCACATTCCATCCCCTGGCCCCCATAGTCTGGTAGCCACATCATAATGCAAAAGTGTATTCAGTCCAACTTCATAAGTCTCCGTGCTCTATTAGTCTCAACACAGTTTGAAAGTTCAGAGTTCAGAGTCTCTTCTGTTAACTTTATCTTCCTGTGTAAAATTAACATAAGAAAGCAAACCATATACACACAATGGACAGGATACACATTACCATCCTGAAGGGGAGGAGGGGGAGCACAATGAGGAAATAATAGACCAAAACAAGATCAAAGCCCAGCCTGGCAAACTCCAAACTCTGTATCTCCATGTCTAATGCCAAGAGGACTCTTTGGATCTCTAACTCCTTACAGCTTTGTTGACTGCAACACACTTCTCTCTCTTGGTCTGATT
Organism: Mus caroli; assembly: GCF_978045245.1. Lineage (NCBI taxonomy): Eukaryota > Metazoa > Chordata > Mammalia > Rodentia > Muridae > Mus > Mus caroli. Next base: position 6,589,795 of record NW_028227270.1, read on the forward strand.
CCACTCCCTGTTAGCAGCTTTCCTCAGCAGGTCCCTCACGACTCTAGCATGTCTAACATCTGGGGGTCTCCAAGGCGATCCAGGATTGCCTCTGTACAGGGATACGCCTGTCACACTTAGCCTTGGTGGCTTTCTTCGGCAACAGAGGGAGATTCCATAATGCCTGTCTGGTATACTTCACTCTAAAGCTAAACCATGCAACAAAGCTACCAAGTTCTGCTGCTTGCTGAGGCTCGAACATGACCCCATCATTCAAATACATTTTCACTAGTTTTCTGTTTTTGACAGTTTCCTTCACTGTCCAAGCTTGGCTGTCCTAGAACTTGGTCTGTAGACCAAGTTGGCCTTGAACACAGAGATCTGTCTGCCTCTCCCTCCAGAGTGCTGAGATTAAAGGTGTGTGCCACCCTACCCAGCCATAAACTTTTCTTTAATTTCTTTTTTTTTCAAGTTGGAAGCTTAGCTGGCTGGAGTCTGGTCCCCAGGTCACCTCTGCCATTATTTCATTTAGCACTGGGCTTTTCTTTAATCTGTTTATCTCCTTGAGCACAGGATTTAGCTCTGTGGTGCCCTTTTGCTCCTCAGACTGTACATTTTGTATTTTTCCTCACTTACTTTCTTTTTTATTATAGATCTGCATAAGACAGGCCACTAATAACTAAGCAACACAGTCAATACTAAGCTGTTTTGAAATCTCTGCCAATGCAATTAAATCCAAAAACTCTTTTATTTAGCCTCAGGCAGACTTTTCAGACAAGGGCAAAAAGCACCCACAATCTTTGCCAAAATATCACAAGAATGGTCTCTAGGCTACTCACTAATATTCATTCTTCTCTGGCCCCCACAGATCAAATCACTCTTAGTACCAAGCTTCTACTAGTATGAACTATTAGGCTCTTCTTAAAGGTTCAATTGCTTTCCTAATCCAAAGTACCAAAGTCCACATTCCACCAACACAAAAACATGGTCAGGCCTTTCAGAGCAATACACTGCTCCTACTACCAACTTCTGTCTTAGTGGGTGTTCTATTGCTGTGAAGATACAATAGGACCACAGCAACTCTTATAAAGGAGCACATTTAATTAGGGCTTGCTTACAGACAGGTTCAGGGCTTTACTCTGTTATCAGCCTGGTGGGGTAGAATGGTAGAACATAGGTACCACCTGCTGGAGAAGTAGCTGAAAGTTCTGCGAGTGGATCTGCAGGCACTAGAAGAGAGATGCACAGAGAGAGACAGAGACGACAGACAGACAGACAGACAGACAGACAGACAGACAGACAGACAGACGAGAGACACACAGAGACAGGGACAACAGACAGACAGACAGACAGACAGACAGACAGACAGACAGACAGAAGAAAGAGAGACACACAGAGAGACAGGGACAACAGACAGACAGACAGGCAGGCAGGCAGGCAGGCAGAGACAGAACCAACGAGACCTGACTTAAGCATTTGAAACCTCAAAGCTCACCAGTGACCTTCTTCCTCCAACAAGGCCACACCTATTCCAACAAAGCCACACCTCCTAATAGTGCCACTCCCTGGTGACCAGCATTCAAATATTTGAGCCTATGGGGGCCATTCTTACTCAAACCACCAAGAATCTGTGGCTAAACAAGTCATATGCCTTAAAGGAAAACCTACTGCTATTATTTTGCCAAATTGGTATAGTATTAAACAAGACTCCTAATGACATTATATCCGTATATTACTGCATCTCTCAAAAAGAAACTTCTTTTTGTAGTAAGCAGTGATTAGCAGAGACACATGGCTGACCAAGATGCTGAGAATAGCAGTTGCAGAATGCTCAGCCCCAAATGAGACATCTATTTCAAAACCCCTCCTCCCTCAGTCCTCAGTGATCACTGTGGGAGAAGGGAGAAGAAAGATTGAAAAAGCCAGAGGTTCCCCCATAACTACAAGGAACCAGTGCTTTCCAGATGCAGCAAGAGTTGCACATATGAACTAACAGCAGAAGTGACAGCATGCACAAGAGTGTCCCGAGCTAATGTCTCGCCAGCAAGAACACACTTGGACAAACGGATTCTTCTGCAGCAAAGCTTTTATTGCTTCATCAGGAGGAAGACCCTGACCCCCAGAAAATGGTGCTGCTTATATACACCTTAGCATGGCGTGTCAGCACCTGATTTGTTGCTCGCCCATCACCTCATTGCTATGCCCCGGCATGGGCAGTGACTTGGCACGAATTCACTCTTGCACCTGTGCACATTGCTTGTTTATCAGTTAGGCACAGCGGAAGCCGGTGCCATCTTGTAATGGCGATTGCTCACGGCTCTCCACATCTCCCCCTTTTTGTTTTACTAAAGCAAGAGTTTGTTTTACTAAATCAAAGCTAGTCTAGGCCTGAGTTGTTGATCTGCATATCGGCTGTGGCTCCTGTTTTAGGTCATTCCTCTAATGCTACGGCCTTACCCGTCATAAGGAAACCTTATCGCCACCAGGCCCCATGTCTTAGGTTGGTCCGCACACGAGGAAGGTTGCCCGTCTCTGGATACCACAGTACTTATGCTATGATTAGAATTGGCCTAGGGCGAACTCTATATCAGAGGCTAGCCAAAGCAAAATGTGATGAGGAAGAAGGATCCAAGACCACCCTACCACGTGCAATGAGGAGACCTCAGCGGTGCGCAAGGGCTGATCATGATGTTCCTAAACTTATCACCACAACATTAATTATTTCAACATAGATAACCAGATTTCGGGGGAGGCCCCTTGTTCAATGGCTGCAAGTGCTTGAGCAATGACGACCTTGTCACGTTTTTGTTGGGCTCTGAGCTTGCAGACCAACCAGAGCATGAACACAAGCCCACAGCAGATGGCAACACCAAATAAAACTCCCCCCATCCATTCCTTAAAATAAGAAAATGCAGATGAAATCCAGAAGGAGAGGCCCTCTGTCAATGACAGGTCCACTCACGTCTAGTTGATCCTTAGAACTGCCGCCCTCAGGGCCTCAAGAGTCTCATCGAATCCTTCGGACCAATTTCCTGCAAGATACAAGGAAAGCTGTCTAGACAGATTAGCTGCACGAGTAAAATTTTCATATTGAACACTGGCAATACACAGAACACCCGATTTTCTTTCACAACCCAACTGGGCCAACTGGTATAGGACACCTATCTGTTCCTCAACCAGATCAAGGCACTGATTCAAAAATCATCAGCCCTCCCTTCAACTGGGCAATAGCAGAAGTTTGGACATTGATGGCATCAGTCACTTTGACTGAAAGCTGATTTAATTTTGTGTCTGTTTGGACCGTACCAGCCATAGCAAACCCTGCAGCTGTAGCAGCAACTGCACTGGCTGAAATTGCTATGATCACGGCAGCAGTAATGCCAAAATCTCTTTTTTTGTCGAAACAGGGATAAGATAGAGGGTATTTCCACCGCAACAGGGATCCGACGTGGGATCCGGGCCACCATGGCACGGGTGTCTTTTGTTGCATCCCAACATTGAGAAATCCAATCATTTACACAGTTTTCAAATGAATCATTAGATAAAATAAACTAAAAGGGAGGATAGACACATACTGGATTTGATATATAGCTGGTTTGATCAATCTGTGTCTTATTTAAACTAGAGATCTCTTCAGTATGAATTACATATCTCATTGGTTGTCCATCTACCCCAATCCTGGTATAATTGGAGACACCAGTGTAAATGGCCTTTCCTACGGCACCTCCTTTTAAGAAAACAAGGGGATTAAGATCTGTACAGCTTCCATTAATCCCACAAAGTAGCCATTTGTGGTAAGGGCTCATTCTGCGGTCCTGCAAAAAGAGGCCCGTTCTCATTACAAATTCTTCTTCAGTCCCAAACAACATATTGGTGAAGAAGGTAAAATATTTGTGCTCATCAATCCATCTGGCTACAGACGACTGGCAGTCTGACCATGGCAGCAACTCCCCTTCATCCTCTCCACCGCAATGGGGAGCAATTCTGGGTTGACGAGGACGCTCCGTCTCATTCCAATTGGGAGACAGGAATGTACCATTTAGCCAGACTGTCAATTGCTACCAAAACCATGCAACATGAATAATACTATTATTTCCTTTTCCTCGGGTTTGGGTGAGATTTACAGTCCCACTATCCTTAAATGATCCTAACATACGAATACTGAGCTGAATACAGTCCCCTTTTTGCGATAATTGAAAACATAGGGAACCCTGTTCTTGGAGGGAGCGATTTTCTCCTAACGGGACCCGTAAAGGGTCAAATGGCAAATATGGTAAATCCAGTTTTTTATTAGTAGTAAAGAATTTTGGAAAAACTATAGCATCATGGCGAACTGGCATTGGTTTAGGAAAGGCCGAAAGAATGGCCCATCTCTGTTCGCCCGTCATACTAGGAACCTGAGACAAGTTCAGCATTGTCAGAATCAGAAGCAATCCTCAGGAGGTCAGCATCTTCCACACCATCCTTGATTAATATCTTGAGGGTGAGTCGTTCTGGCAACCAAAATGGGTTGTCTTCACTCTGTGGAAAAACACAGACAGCTCCCCTGAATCTTATTAAAATAGGATCTGGGCTTTTCCACAGACCAGATAAGACATCTTTCCATTTCACCACTTCTTTTGGTCTATCAGGGTCTGAGCTATGTCAATCAGCTGCAGAGCAACCTTGCTCATCAAGATTCAAAAAATTAAGTGTGAAGAGTGCCATGGAGACAGCTACTCTTGGCACTAAGGGCAGAGTCTCATCAACTCCCCCTTTTTGTTTTATAAAATAAGACTTGAGTGTACGGTGGGCACGTTCCACAATGCCTTGTTCTTGAGGATTATAAGGAAGGCCAGTCAAGTGAGTGACATCCATTTGATGACAAAATTGCTGAAATTTAGTAGAGGTATATGTTGGCCCATTACCAGTTTTAAGGATTGTGGGCTTGTCCCAAGCACTCCAAGCTTCTAAACAGTGCTGTATAACATGAGAGGCTTTCTCACCTGTTAAAGGTGTAGTAAACATAACACCAGAGCAGGTGTCAATGGAAACATGTAAATATTGATTTCTTCCAAAGGAGGAAACATGAGTGACATCCATTTGCCAGACCTGTAATGGCCTGATGCCTCGGGGGTTTACCCCTACATGAGGAGTGGGCATAAATTGACAACAATTTTGACATTGGGTGACAATGTCATGAGCTTCTTTCCTGGTTAAAGTGAAACGGCGGTGCAAAGTTTCAGCTGTCACGTGGAAGTGTTTATGAAACTCCCTTGCAGCCTCTGCCTTCGAGGACAGAGCAGCAGCCACAATTCTAGTGGCTTTGTCTGCCAAGTCATTTCCATGAGACATGGGGCCAGGAAGGCCAGTATGAGCCCTGACATGAGTAATATAAACAAGATGTCTTCTATGTAACAGGGCAGACTGAATTTGCTGAAAAATGTGAGCAAGCTTGCTAGAGGGTCTAATTAAACCAGCAACTTCAAGTGTATTAACTGCATTAACCACATATAAGGAATCAGATACAATATTGAGCGGTCCCAGGAAAGTTTTAAGGACCTCCAGTACCACCAAACACTCTACAACCTGGGGTGATGTCTCATTATATTGTTTGGATGTTACTTGGCCATTTACTACATATGCACCTATGCCAGATTTGGATCCATCTGTATACACCACCACCCTATCCGCAAGTGGGTGTTTGGCTGTCATTACTGGAAACACTATGGCTTGGCTTAAGGCAAACTGTAAGATTGGATGTTTTGGATAATGATTATCAATTTGTCCTGAATAGGAGGCAACCAAGACTGCCCAATCATTAGTTGTTGCTGCCAGAGTTTGAACTTGAGCAGAGGGATAAGGCACAATTAGCATATGAGGTTCTTTCCTCAAATGAGTAATGGCTGCTTTTATCCCCTGAAGTGCAAGTTGAACAACTGCATTAGGATACCATTCAATGATTTTTGCAGGGGAAGCATTAGGGTGGACCCACAATAAGGGTCCATTTTGCCACAAGACTGCTGTTGGTAATTGTGCGGTTTTTAATATGCACAATTCAAATGACTTCGACTCGTCAATGCGTTGTAATTGAGCATCTTGTAAGGCCTTTTCTACAGTTTGTAAAGCTTGACATGCAGCTGGGGTAAGTGCTCTGTGGGAGGAGATGTGGGTATCTCCCTCTAATATATCAAATAAGGGCTTTAATTCTGCTGATGGAATTTTCAAAAATGGTCTCAGCCAATTAATATCTCCCAGCAATTTTTGGAATTCATTCAAGGTATTTAGTTGATCTTTGCGAATCTCTAATTTTTGAGGAACAATTTTGTCAGGGTAAATGAGTAACCCTAGGAAAGTTCCCATTCGAGCAACTTGCACCTTTTAGGTGGCCACCTGCAATCCCCATTGCCCTAACGTTTTTATTAATATAGGGTATGCATCTTGCAATAACTGTGAATTTTTATGGCAAATCAAAATATCATCCATGTAAAGTATCAAAAGTAATGATGGAAAATGATTTCTAACTGACTTAAGTGCCAATTGCACATACAATTGACACATGGTGGGGCTATTCACCATCCCCTGAGGTAGGACCTTCCATTGGTATCTTTGATCAGGCTCTAAATGATTAATGGCTGGGATGGTAAATGCAAATCTTTGCCTATCTTGAGGGCATAAAGGTATAGAGAAAAAACAATCTTTAATATCTATAATTATAGATTCCCAAGTTTTGGGTAGGGTGGAAAGCAATGGTAGCCCTCGCTGAACTGACCCAAACAGGCACATTTGTGCATTAATTGCTCTAAGATCATGTAATAAGCGCCATTTGCCAGATTTTTTCTTGATTACAAAAATAGGTGTATTCCAAGGTGAGGTAGAGGGCTCTAAATGACCCAAGCGTAGCTGTTCAGAGATCAGTTTTGTGGCTGCTTCTAATTTTTCAGAGGAAAGAGGCCATTGAGGAACCCATACAGCTTCCTCTGTAAGCCATGGTATGGGCATGGAGCCCTCAATGGCCCCTAAGAAAAACCCAAACCTTGTCTCCCATTATTACCTTCTTGAGGGATAGGTTCAAGTCTACCCTGCTCTCCTTTCCCTAATCCCCTTCCTTCTTTATAGCCCATTTTCTTCATCATTTGAACAGCTTGTGGCGAGTATTCATTAGTCAAGGTCATTCCCATTGCCTGTAAAATGTCTCTCCCCCAGAGATTAACTGGGAGTGGTAAGACATAAGGAGTGAATCGTCCCATTTGACCTTCAGGTGCTTGCAAGCTCAAAGAAAGGGAGCTAATAGTGGGGCAGGACTGATAGCCTAACCCTTGTAAAGAATGTGATGACTGAGTGATGGGCCAGGCTTTTGGCCACCAGTGGGAAGAGATGATACTTTTATCTGCTCCTGTATCTAAAATCCCTTTAAATTGTTTCCCTTCTATAACTGGCCTGGAGTCAAGAGGCATTATTAAGTAAGCAGAATCATTTCCAGTAGAGCCAATCCCTCTGGCAGCTTGAGGGACACCAGAGGAGGGAAAACAGCGATGTAGGCTTGACAAAATTATTAGCTGAGCTATTCTATCCCCTTGTGAAATAGAAAAGACACCCTGAGGGCAGGAACAGAGAACTTGAAGTTCTCCTTCATAATCTTGATTTACAACTCCAGGGTGAACAATAAGGCCTTGTAAGGTAAGGGAGGCCCAGCCCAGTATTAGGCCAACACTTCCAGGTGGCAGAGGCCCTTTGTAGTCAGTAGGAATGGGCTGCACCCCCATTTGGGGAATCAGCATGAATCGGGTGGTGGCATGGAGGTCCAATCCTTCTGAGCCTTCTGTTGCCCTGTGGACTGTGGGGTCCACCTGTTGCCTGCCGGGGTCCCATATGTTTTGGGGCCCTGAGACCTGGGGCCCTGATACCCGTTTTTTGGAATGCCCTCATTCTCTACTGCTTGAGGAAGTCCTGGCTGCAGGGGCCTGCCTCGAATGTCCTTGACTGAGCAACAATCTCTGGCCCAATGATATCCTTTCCCACACTTAGTACACAGTCCTGGTGCTCTCCTTTTGACAAGGGCTCTGCAGTCTTTTTTTAAGTGTCCTGGTGTGCCACAATTATAGCAGAGTTTGAGCTCAGCCATGTCAGGGAGCTTCTGCCCTTGTAGAATGGTGGCTGCAAAACCGGCATTAGTGAGTGGCCCTCCAAGCTCACGGCAAACCTTTAACCAGTCCTGCAATCTTTGCTCTTTCTGGGTGTAATAGCTGCCCTGCATTCCTGTGTAGCCTGTTCATAGACCAACTGTTCAATTAAAGGCATAGCTGCCTCTGGGTCTCCAAAGATTCTCCCTGCCGCTTCTGTCATTCTAGCCACAAAGTCTGAGAACGACTCCTGGGCGCCCTGAATAATCTTTGTCAAATGTCTGCTTCCTTCTCCCTTCCTAGAGAGTGCCTTCCATGCCTTAACGGCGGCAGCTGAGATCTAGGCATACGCTCCCCAATGGTAATTTGTCTGGTTAGCAGCGTGTTGTCCCTGACCTGTAAGCAACTCAAAAGTCCATGTTCTTTGATCCCCTTCAATGGCGGCATTGGCCCTTGCCTGTGCTTGTCAGGAATCTTGCCACAAAGCTTTCCATTCTAGATACATTCCCATATTAGGGGCTGCAGCTTTCACAACAGTCATCCAATCCCCGGGAGTCATAGCCAGAGTAGCAAGTCTTTCGACTTGTGCTATAGTAAAATTGGCGTTGACTCCATAGTTACAGACTGACTCAGCAAGCTCTTTAATATGTATTTACTCCACTGGAGCGTGAACGCGTCCGCCATCGACGCCTTCAAAGACCGGAAACGCTTGCTGCACTTTTCTCTGTTCCTCTTTTGGAATGAATGAGTCTGAATGGTACCTCTCCACATAGGGTGGAGGTGCACTAGGACCCAGAGGTCGAGGGCCCGGAGAACGTGCAGCGAGCTGACTTTTGTCTCTGGCTGCTTTTGTCTTATTTTGTGACTGATTAGCTCATCTTTCATCTGGATGGTATCTTTCTTCCTCATATCGAGCTGCCTCTTCCTCTAAGTCTATTTCCTCAGAGGGGCCAAGCTCCTCATCCGATTCTGAGCTATCAAAACCTAGAAGCCGGGCGTGGTGGCGCACGCCTTTAATCCCAGCACTCGGGAGGCAGAGGCAGGCGGATTTCTGAGTTCGAGGCCAGCCTGGTCTACAAAGTGAGTGCCAGGACAGCCAGGGCTACACAGAGAAACCCTGTCTCAAAAAAACAAAACAAAACAAAACAAAACAAAACAAAAAAACCTAGAGCCTTAAACTCATCTAACGGTGGATAGAGGCTCCTCTCCCTAGGGGCCTCCCCAGCTCGATCTCTCTTTATCTCTCCCTTCCCATCCCCTTTTCTAATCTCTCCCAGGGCATACTTTCCCTTATTTCTCTCTTCCTTGGGCTCAAGGTCCGCGGAAGGGCTTTTATTCTTAGGTGCACCTCGTTTTCTCTGAACTCCTAACCTCTCTCCCCACTCTATCTCTGATAGACTGTCCTGAACCTCCTCCAGTACTCTCTGCCCCGCCTTAACCATTTGCTGACATTCCTCGTATTTTAAGCACGATCTTACCAGCTTCCACAACGGCATGGCCCCTGCTTTAAGTTTGCCATTCTGCTGTTCCCTAACTAGGTCTCCTTTCAGTTTCTCCCAGGAGACAATAGTTAAGGACCCTGAGCACGCATACCACGGCGCTATGCAATCTATCTCTTTAACAAAGCCCTCTAGAGTCTTAGTGGCGATCTTCAGGCCACGCTGCCTCAGGACCGACTGTAAGGTGGTCACCACCGAGTGGGAAGTTCCCATACTGCCCTTTTATCTAACTGTGCCTGACCGCGACTGAGAACCAGTCAGCAGTTCCACCGGTGGAAGCAGAACGCAACCAAAAGAAAAAGAACGAGCCCCGTGAAAACAATCAAAAAGGCCTCTAACACTGGAGAAAATTCAAGACCGAACATACCTTACAGAGATTACCTGGTCCTGCAGTTCTGAATCCGCCCCGCACCTGCGATGGTATAGCGTTCAGGGTTCTCTGCGCCAATTGTCCCGAGCTAATGTCTCGTCAGCAAGAACACACTCGGACAAACAGATTCTTCTGCAGCAAAGCTTTTATTGCTTCATCAGGAGGAAGACCCCCAACCCCAGAAAATGGTGCTGCTTATATACACCTTAGCGTGGCGTGTCAGCACCTGATTTGTTGCTCGCCCATCACCTCATTGCTATGCCCCGGCATGGGCAGTGACTTGGCACGAATTCACTCTTGCACCTGCGCACATTGCTTGTTTATCAGTTAGGCACAGCGGAAGCCGGTGCCATCTTGTAATGGCGATTGCTCACGGCTCTCCACACAAGAGCTTTGCAAACTCAGGCTGGACAAAAGTGGGGATGGGGATGCAGGCATGAAGTCTCACCGGTACCTAAGGCCCTATTGGCAGTGAGTGGCTTCTTGGAGATGGAGAGTCACAGGATGTGACCCTCTGGGAGACTATCCCAGCTCTGGTGTAAGGCCACACACCTTTGTATACAAGCCACACAAATTACACTTGGTGGGGGAGAGGAAGACTCAAAACCAGGTGAGGCTTGGATCAGGGAGGGATTAGAGAATGAGTGAATATGATTGAAATACTTTGTATAAAATTCTCAAAAAACTAATTCAGAAGTGAGAGAGAGAGAGAGATAGAGAGGTGGATAGACAGAGATAGGTAGGTAGATAGATAGATAGATGATAGATAGATAGATAGATAGATAGATAGATAGATAGATAGATAGATAGAGGATAGACAGATCTACTAATGGCATGGAATTTTGCAAATTCAAATCTCACCCCCAGTAACATATCTCCTTCAATGAGGCTATACTTCCTAATTGTTCCCAGTTTGACCACCTCGAGACTAAGTATTTAAACATGTGAGCCAATGGGAGCCTTTCTCTCTCAAAACAAAGAAACAGACAAACAGCAAACTCCCTGCTTTTTCATACAATATATTTTAAACATGTTTTTCCATTTCCCCAATTCCTACCTCCTCCTTTACCTACTCAACCTTATGTTCCTTATTACTCCTTTTAAGCACAAAACAACAAGACAAACAAAAACAATAGACACACTCACAAAGAAAAACCCCACAAACACACACACAACGGAAATCGAAACAAACAAGCCAAAGACCGGTAAAACAAAAATATACCCAAACAAAATAAAATGAAACCAAGTGCCTCCAAGTTACCACCGAGTTTGTGTTGTGTTGGCCAACTAGACCTTGGCTGATGCTTGGTTAATATATTCAGTGAGACTTTATTGGAGAAAACTGATCTTTCCTTTGCTATTGAGTACCAGTTGCATACAGCTTCTTGGTGGAGCTGGTGTCCACTTCCCCATCTCAGTGCCAGGACTCCATCCGCCTTGAACCTGTGCACGTCTTGTGTGCTCTGCCACAGTCTCTGTGAGTACATATGTGCATCAGTCCTGTCAGTCTGAAGTACACTGTTTCCTTGGACATAAGCCGTCATCTTTGTTCTTACAGTCTTTCAGCCTCCTCCTCCATATTATCCCCGAGCCTTGAGGAGATGGCTTTGACGAAGACATCCTATGTAAGGCTGAGTGCTCCAAGGTCTCTCACTTTCTTTGTGAGTCTCTGTTCTTTCCCATCTACTGCAAGAAGCTTCTCTGGTGGTGGTTGAGCAAGACACTGATCTATGAGACAGCAGTATGTAATTAGGAGTCATTTTATTGCCATATTATTTTAGCAGAATAACAGAATTAAGTTTTCCCTGGGCCCATGACCTATCTAGTCTCAGTTCTTTGACACTGTAACAGTGTCAAGTACGGCTTCTGTCTCATAGAATGTGGCTTAAGTCCAATGTGAAAGTGGTTAACTCCTATAACACTTGTACCACTATTACACCAGTGTACACAGGCAGGTCAGAGTTTGTACCTGGGGGAATAGGATTGCCTTTTTTCTCCAGTAGCACACAGAATGCCTTGAACCATGAACACTAGCTGTTAGTGGTAAGACTTCTATTAGGCCCTATCTAGACTTTCTCCATGTTTGATGTCACTACATTTTTAACCTATACAGCTGCACATTAATCTGTAGCTTTGGGTTTCTGAGGCCTAATTAAAACCCTATCAGTGTATGTGTCTCTTTAAATACTCAAGACTGTGCCACAACCTACTATATCCTATTCCTCCGTGTCCCATGTCCCATCTAGCATTTATTCTTACTCCTGTTTACTCTCTCCCCTCCCCCATCAGTCCTCTACTTCTCCCTCTGTCTCTCCCTTCTCTCCCACCTCTTTATTTTGTTTAAAACTTTTTATTATTCGTTATGAGTTTCACATCATGCACCCAAACCCCTGCTCATCTCCACTCATATACATCCTTCACCCTTACAACCTATTCCCCCAAAACACAACACACACACAAACAACTACAATAAGAAACAACAACAACAAAACAACCCAAAGTATAGAAAGTATTTCATCATGGAAGCTGTAGTGTATCACATTTGTCCTATAGTATACTTCTCTGATCACACATTTTCTCTTGCAAATGTTCATTGCATTAAACCATTGGTCTGGTTCAAGATCTCTGGCTTCTGTGACAACATGAATATTGGATCCTGTCTTAGTTAGAGTTTTATTGCTGTGAACAGACAACATGACCAAGACAAATCTTATAAAGGACAACATATATTTGGGGCTGACTTACAGGTTCAGAGGTTCAGCCCATTATTATCAAGGCAGGAGCATGGTGGCATCTAGGCAGGCATGGTGCAGGCAGAGCTGAGAGTCTACAGCTTCATCTGAAGGCGGCTAATGAAAGACTGACTTCCAGGCAGCTAGGGTGAGGGTCTTATAGCCTACACCCACAATGACACACCTACTCTAACAGGGCCACACCTCCTAATAGTGCCACTCCCTGGACCAAGCATATACAAACCAACACATTCTACTTCCTGGCCCCATAGGCTTGTTAAACATTTGAGTCTATTGGGGGAGGCATACCTAAACATAGCATAATGCAAAATATATTTAGTCCAACTTCCAAAGTCCAATAGTCTCTAGCAGTCTCAACAATGTTAAAAGTCCAAAGTTCAAAGTCTCTTCTGAGATTCATCCAATCACTTAGCTATAATCCCCAAAGCAAGACAAGAAATCAGCAGGGCAAACTCCAAACTCTTCATCTCCCTTCTAATGTCAAAGTGGTCGTTAGATCTCCAACTCCTTTTTCATCTTTGATGACTGCAACAAACTCCTCTCTCCTGCTCTGGTTTCATTCCCTGTTAGCATCTTTCCTCAGCAGATATCAACGTTACAGCTTCTTGTTCCAATGTCTGAGATCCACACATGATTTTCTGGGCTCCTCCAAAGGGCTGGTGTCACTTAGCTCTGCCCTCTGTAGCACTCTAAGCTCAAGCTGAGCCACTCCATTGCCACTGCTGTTCTTGTTGATTATCCCATGGTACTGGGCTCTCCAATATGCTGGGGTCTTCTGCCAAGCATATACAAACCATCACAGATCCTCACTGGGAATCCTCACAACAATCCTGTTGTTGTTGCCCTGTGTCATGGAGATCCTGAAACTTTGGAACAGCAGGACCGGCCCTTTGATGAGTCCCAACCATTTGAAGATGATACAGATTTTGGGATGGGCCAACTCAGAGCCCTGGATCTGGGCCTGGGTGGCAGCTGAGCTGGTCAGTACTCGGGCTTTCCCTTACCTGCTCCAGCTAGGCTACCCAGTGCCATCATCTACAGGAGGCAGTGTCAGCTCTCCAGTCCTCATGCCCTTGGAGCCAGCTCACCTGCACCCACACCTCCAAAGCCAGCTCTGCTAGGATGCCCAGTCAAGACTCGAGAACCCACTCTTCCAAGTGCTACAGGCAGAAAGGGCATGGGACATCTCACCCACTCTCACACCCTTGGGTCTGACTCACTGGATTGCCCAGGCAAGATGCAAGACTTGCTCTTCCTAGTGTTGTAAGTGGGTGAGGGACAGGGCTAGATCATCTCCTCTCATGACCCCAGGGTCAGCTCTCCCAAGTGCAGCAGGTGATGAGGGGCAAGAGGGCATCACCCACCCACCCACACACACACACACACACACACACACAGGCCACCTCACAGCAGATGGGTGGCAGGGTCAACTCTCCCATACTCTCACCCTTGGAGCTGGATCACACATGCTCCCTTGACCATGGCCAGCCCTTTTGTGCTACCCAGGTAGGGTGCAGAGCCTGCTCCCCCAAGTCCTGCAGCTGATGAAGGGCAAGGATAGCTCTTCCAAGCTCATGACCATGTAAGAAGCTTTATGGTAATGTGAGCCACAGATATCAACACTGACCCCTGGCACTGCAGAGCCATGGACTCAGACATGGCCCTTGGAGGCAGCTTCAGCTGGGACTTCACCATGGCCCCAGGTGGCAGGGCTGGCCACTCATAACAGGCTACTTCATTCCCAAGTCTCCAGTTCCATCTCTCTTCATAATGCTCAAGTTTCTTCTCTTCTCTTTCTCTCCCATCTGACCACAGCATACTTGCACACTGTGGTGGTTCCTGCTCCAAGCAGGGCCACACAGCTGGTGGCCCCTGGGTAACAACACCCCATCCACGTTTTGTGGTGTGGTGGTAAGTGGTGTTAATGGCCCGCCTGTGCCAAACTCAGGAGGGCAGGTCTGTGGGTGCCATGGTGGTCCACAGGGCTCTGTCTCTCTTCCTTTTCCCTCACTGAGCTGCCTGTGTCTGATTAGATTTTATTTTCTTCAACTTGATATTTATGAGTCTCAGGCATAAAACAGCTTTGGCCACCAAAGCAGGCATCAGGCTAGGATGAACAAGGGACTGCCATCTGCTCTGCCCTTGACTGCTATAAGAACACTACCAACAACAGGTGTTTCACCTTTCCCATTGCCAGGGGGTTCCCCTTTATATGTTTAAATTTCTTCATTGCCATTTAAATTAAGATATGGTCAATCTATCATGTAGACCACAGAACACCACACTTATGTGTTTAATGTTGGTCAACTATGTTAATTATTAATAAATTTGTTTTTAGATATATTGTTTCAGGGACAAGCCCTCTTAACTCCTTGTCTTTCCAAAGTCCTTAGTTTGCCATAGTTCTCTGTGAAGGGGTTGGGTCACTTGACATTTCCCGCTTCCATGTTAGCATGTCTAATGGTGATGATTTGTTAGGGTCTTACTTAGGTAGCCATATTGTTACAGGATTATGAGTGTAACTTCCATGCCATTCCTAGGAGACACAATTTCGCAGCAGACTTCCTGGTTCTCTGGCCCTTACAACCTTTCTGCCCCTTAGCTTTAGGTACAGGAGTTGTGTCGTAGATGTATCTGTTAGGGCACCCATGATCAATTGTTCCTGTATTTTGACAAGCTGTCATTTTCTGCGATGCTCCTCTCTGAGTGCTGCAGTACTACATGGACTCAGTGGGTTGTATTTGCATATTTATGCCTATGTAAATGTAATAGAAATAACCAATGAACCTGAAAGGCAATGAATCTGAAAGGAAATCAGGGACCAGTGGGAGGGATCTGAGGGAGAAAAGAGAAGGGTCAAATGATTTAATTATCTTTTGATTAAAAAATGTAAAACTATTAAAACGAACAGTGGATGGAGCTTGGGCACTCTTATGAAAGAACAGGAGGAAGGATTTCGACCACCAGAGGGATAGGAACTCCACAGGAAGACCAACAGAGTCATCTAACATGGACCCTTAGGGCTCTCAGAGTCTAGACCACCAACCAAAGAATATACACAGGCTGAACCTAGGCCTCCCCGCTCATATGTAGCAGATGTATAGCCTGGTCTTCCGGTGGGTCCTGAACAATTGGAGGGGGGCTATCCCAAAGGCTGTTGCTTATACATGAGTTATGTTCTTCTAGCTGGGATGCCTTGTCTGACCTCATGTGCCAAGGTGTGGGGGATACCCAGGGGGACCCACACCCACTCAGAGGAGAAAGGAAGAGGAGGAAGTATTGTGGGAGGGACTGACTGGGAAGAGGGACTGTGAGTAGGATGTAAAGTAAATAAGTAAAAATAAATAAATAAAGACACTCAATAAACTATAAAAAGAAAAGGAAGAAAATCAAATTACTAAACAGTTCAAAGCAGCACAGTGCTTTGTGAACATAGTTCAGGATTCTTGATAGCTAATCACTTGGTTCAGGGGTTCATTTTATCATTTGTTGTCCACATGAAATTAAATATATAAAAAACTAAAAGCAACTTGCTATCTGCAGTACTGGCTTACTGAATGCATGTTGTTCCTGCTCACACCACATGATGGCACCATTTCAATGAACAATTGCAAACACTAGCCTCTAAAATTTGACTTTAATTATGCATCTTTTGAATACCAGTAGATCGTCATAGATAAATCACGAGCATAAGTTGGAAGCTGAGGTTTCCTGACAGATTTTGCTACTGTCTTTCAATGCTGTTCCCAGAGCAAAGAAAGGTAGGTACAAAACATGGGATTCTGTTCATACAGATGGAAATTTCAGGGCAATTAAGGATCTTCCACTGTGCCAAGCCAAACCTGATAGATGAAAAAGTGTCTCGAACAGTAAACCCAGCGCAGAATATTACAAAATAGCGTGAAAGATGGAGGAATTATCCTTTGATTCACAAGATAATACTATCAGGGAAGATTCGTGGACGCAATCTAATCATATACAAGAAATTTGTGTTTAGCGTGTCATCTGCCTTCCTTGTCTTAGACAGAGCAAGGACTTCCTGCCATGACCCCACTTTTTAAACTGTTCCTTCCCTTCTCTAAGAGAAGAAAGCGCCTTAAAGAGTCTTTTTTTTTAAATGTCAGACTCCATACTCTGTGCAGCCAATTTTCAGTAATATTTACATTTCACAAAAGCCTGGTGAGATGATCATGCTTACATGTTATAAGCAAAAGAGAGAAGGCAAACACTCAAGGCCTCTCATCTAACAAGAACAAAGCACAGGTCTATTTGTGCTTCAGGTGCAGCACTTACCCATAACCCCAGGATGTTCCCATGTGGCCCTGGAATGAGTGTGCATCTACCTTTCATATTGCCCAATGTATCGGTCTGAATTAAAATGCCACCCTTATCCATACCTGGAACCTTGCTGCGAGGACAGCCAATATACACCTCATTGAAGTACAACCACTTAAAAATTATGGTGAAAGGATCTTCCATCACTACCATGCTCCACTGGCCATCAGGGTACACTAGAAATGTCTCTTTCAAGATTCCAAGGGTTTTCTTAGAGGGATAATTTCAGAGAAAGGTACAGATTTGTGTTGTATGATTTGAAACATCTTAACCATGTTAGGACTAAAACAATGTCAACAGACATTACTTCACCCAAATGTTAGATGCTAGGTTAAAAAGGTAAGGTTGGGAATCATCTGAAACAGGAAAGATTATCTAGTCTAAACAACTGACTGAACTTGAATATATTCTCCAAAGTACCTGTTGGGCATCTGACCAAGTATCTTGAATGCCAGACAATTCTACAGTCAAAAAAATTACTTTCAGTTTTGAGCAAGTAGGATTGTTCTTTCTATATCAAGAAGCTGGAGGTGGATGTGGCTGCTGACATTGCTGAAGGGTTGCCCACTTGCTGAGAACTCCTTCAGCCCTCGGTGAGAACCGTTCGCTAGGGAAAAGGGCATCAAGAGAATCTTCGATAGGTCAGATGCTATAGGAGAACAATAGAGATGAAGACCCCACAGAATCTCTACCATAGGATTCATAAAGCATTCCACTTATATTGTAATGAATTTAATCTAGTTCAACTTCGAGATGAAATATAAGTGTACTTAATTAAACAAGCTCTAATTTGAATTAAGACAGTCAAATAATGCCAGATGAAAAGAAGAAAAAGGCTTAGAGTATAAATCTGTGCAGACATTCTTCCTCCTTTGTTAACTCCTTTTCTAGACTTTTTGCATTAAAACACCTATGTAGTTAATTCAAAGACATCAAAAGTATTTCAAAAAAAAAAATGACAGCCTCACTACTGTTTTATAGATTTTTCTTCTCCAACAGCTTAAATAATCAGTGCCACAAGAGGGAGCTAGTTGATATCTTATCATCAGAATATTAATTTGATATAGTGAGTTGTTACCGTATCTATGCTGTAATGCACAATCTTCAATGCACATATATAGTTACTTGGGAAGATTAACTTTGATACTATTCTCTCCTTCAAAGTAACATTTCGGATTGCTTAAAATGAAATTTAAATGTGGCATTATCTCATTTAAAAGGTAAATGTTAAACAGATCATGACGGTGCACACCTGTAACACCAACACTTGGGTGGCCGAGGCAGGAAGATTAGAAACCAGTTTTGGCTGCAGAGTGAGTTTCAGGCCAGCCTGCTGCTGCTGTGGGACATATAGGTTAAAAATATGAATTAACGTGATTATCAATATTAGAATTTGTTTAAATAAAAAACTGGACAAATACAGTATTGCTTTAAACACAAAAACAAAACAAGAGCACTAAGTGCCTCCGTTTTGTGTCCAAATTCTGCTAAATGCATTGCTGTCTGTGTATGTGTCTAGGTGAATATGTTTGGGCATGGTTGGATGTGGAAGATGCATGACCTTCTTTGATGGGAAGGATGGAGGAAAGCAATTTCCAAACTTCAACTCACTCTCGAGGTAGCATAATTTATCTTTGAGCACTGCAGTGTGGTCAGTGACATGTACAAAAGCCAGGTCACATTCCAGGGTATTTATAAGAACACAGGGATAGCTTGATGCTGTGAGTTTTGGGGGCCTCCACAAAAGCCCTGTGATTCTTTGATCAACTATTTCTTCATCTACAGAAAGATGTAAGGAGGGGTTTAGGAGATGGGAATCATTGTCGCATGAAGTTCATTTTTCTGCTTAGACTTGTAAGATAGGTGAGGCAATAAACACATTTCCTCACTACTAGAGTATATTTGATCAGATTTTCTGTCCCTCCTAGTGAAAAGTGCCCTAGTTCATTTACCACGCTCAAATGGAACAATCTATGAAGTTATTGAGCAGTGCTTTCTCAGACATGACTCTAGGGAGAGTGGTCAACAATCAGTCAATTGCATCACTCAATCAATTAGGATATAAATAAAGGCTGAAGATCTGAAGCAACCGCTTGTTTAGTCTTTACAAACTAAGGGTACTGAGAGGAAAGGGTGGGGCTCAATGGACTCCTTATCTTTGAGGAAACTTTACAGTTTGGGATCAGAATAACTCACCTCTTCTAGCCAGGGAGAACAAGAAGGTACTCTTCCACTGAGACAAAAACAAGAAGGTTCAAAAGAAGGGCTCAGAGCCTGGAGCCTGCAGATTCTTACTCTTGAAGAAGATAGAGTCCCTGGCTAGAAGCCTGAGTGAGCCCTACTATTTAACTTGCACGTGTTTCTGTCTGGGTTGGGAAATAAACAGCCAAAGACAGTCAACAGGACTAGATCTGTGATACAGGCCTGTAATCCAAGCTTCTCAAGAGGCTGAGGCAGGAAGGTCACAAGTTCAAAGTCTGCCCTGGGATACAAAGTGAGTTTAAAACTAATCTAGGTAGCTTAGGGAGAGCTATCTCAAAATAAAATGTAAAAAGAAGGCTGAGAATATATTTCAATGGTAGAGCACCTACCTATAGGTAAGTTACATGTACTGTGTTCAATTCCTAGTACCACCAAAGAGAAATGGGGTGGGAGAGGAGAGGAAGAGGGACAGGGGACAAACAAAGAGGGAGATCGTCTCTACCGTCACTTGTGGCAAAGACAACTGAGCTGACTGTAGGCCAAGTAGGTATTACAAAAAGTAGCCAGCTTTCAAATTTCTTGCCCTTGTTCATGGTGGTAACTGTTCCGAACAAAATTCTGGTAATAAGAAGCTATAGGTTTGTGGCACTAGGCAATGAGGGGTGAAAGTAGAAGACATATAGTCAAGAGCTGGATCTCCCGGACAGATAACCACAGAGTAGAAGGGTCCTCCAGAACCCACCCAGAGACTTGACTTGTATGAAGACCACACAAGAAAGATTCCCAAGGGAGGGAAGGGATTAAAATAAAAATTGAGATTGATGCTTTAAAGTAAGTGTAATGAGTTTTAGTGGCTCAAAGTGACTGGAAATTTATGGGATCTATCCCAGATGGTATTAAGTGACAAGAAATGAAGAATGGATTAGGCATGGTTGAAGGCAGTGACTGGAAGAAATAAATCCTTTATGTATTTATACCACACTGAGCGAACTGTTCATCAGCTCTGTGGGGATACTGGAGAACGTCTCCTTCATTCCGGCAGCAGAAAATGGTCCAACAATCAAAAACCTTAGCAGATTAGAAGCAGCCATAGTGAATGTGGCACCGGTACCTTCCCATCCACAGCTGCACTGCCTTGGTTGTCTTCTGAGACATCTGGTTGAGAGAGGGCCACAGAGAGATAACAGTGTATGTCTAATGCTTGCTCAGGATGCATTAGCTTGGACAGCTAATCAAGAATCAATACAGACCTTCATTTTGAGAAGACATGAGAAAACAATCCACTTTTCCTGCATGTAATTTATGTCTCTTGTTCTTTTCTATATGTTAGGAGACATTATTTTTTAAAATTTAAAGTCTAATTCTAAAAATGTAATGCTCTTTATCCCTGGTGATTTTTCTTAGGATCACTGAACCATGGGATAATTCTGGAAAGGGTGATGTGATAAGGCCCAATAAGAGAAGAAGCCATAGGTGTTTCATTGAAATATGTAGGGAGATTTTAGCTAGTTGGGATCTTGACAGAATGTAAAAGATGTGGGTGGGCTGCGGAGAACTCCAGAGTGCCTGTCAAAGGATGCAGCTGCTACTCCGTTCCTGCTGACTGTTGCCATGTGAACATCACACCTGGTTTAGCCAAGTCTTCCAATTTCTCAAGATAAATGAAAATTTTACTTTTTCATATAAATTTTATTATTTTTAAGCATTGGCAACTACTCAAAACATTTCAAGTACTATCACGGCCAAACAAAGCACATCTGTGGGTTGATATGGCTGGTGGGTTGCCAGCAGCCTCTGGCATAGGTAATGGGAGAAGGTGGTCAGAACTGAAATATGGGATGAAGGCTCCAGGATTGTTGATCATTATTGCTGCTAAATGGGCTCTGGACGACTCCCGGGCTGGAAATAAGAACATTGTAGGAGGTCTGAAAACTAGGAGAAGCCAGTCAAATTCTACTAATGCTGAAGAATGAGGTACTGGTACTCCCAGGATGATGTAACTCACCACATGTAAGCTGCAAGAATGCCTCTTTCAGGCATCCCTGGGATGGGCAGGGAGACCAAGCGCCAGCTGAAGCATCTGCTTTGGTGACCTGCATGTTACCAATCCGGGTCTACCTCAGTTAAGACCAAGAGGATGCAAAGTGAAAAGATAAACCCAGGCAGAAGACAGAATTCCATGAACGCCTCCAGTGTCAGGGATACCTTGGGCGAGGAAAACATTACAAATGCAAGTTTTCTTAAGCACAGAGAAAATTCATTTAGAGCCAAAAGGCCAAATGTCTTCCTCTCCTTGGACAGTGTTTTGGGTGGAGGTGGACTGGACAAGAGCTGGCCCACTTACAGAAATGAGATCAGAGTCAACTACGTGTGGTTCTAAGAAAATGCTACTCGGAGAAACCGAGTAGGAGGTGAGCATCATGTTTGGACATCAAACCGAGTTGGATCTGTGCATTTCTTAGTTTTAATATTTTGGGGGAATTTTAATGAGTACTGTATTTACAGTCTTTCTTCTCTTCCTTCACCTCTTTCCAACTCCTTCCAAGTCCTCTATGCTCCACTTTGTGACCTCCCTATCAAAGTATTTTGCCATGCACATAGATATTAATATACAAGTGTAACCTAATAAGTCTGTATAGTGTTGCTTACTTTATTTTATTTTAGAACCGACTGCTGAGTACTGAATAACCAACTATGGGGCTGGTTCCTGAGGAAGACTGAGTTTCCCTCTCTCAGCAGCCAATAGTTCCCTGTAGCTTTCCATCTAGGGACCTGTGTATTTCCAAGAGAACACTCATCTGGCATTGGCATTGCTCAGTTGCCTGCTAATTATTCTCCCTGAATTTGAACTTGACCTCTACAGTTTAGTTCTGAACACAAGACCAAAGCCATACTTTAGAGACTTAAGTCTGATTATATCACTGTCTCTGCTATAAACTTCCAGGGATCACTTTTCATCTAAAAACCAATCCCAGAGCCTTTAAAAGGTCAAGGTCCCCTATCTGTCCTCGATTTCCTTATTTGGTGTCATCTGCTTCATCCCTAACCATCTTACTCATCTGCTAGAGCCAGACATGCTGCCCTCTCAGCCATGTCCTGAACGAGTCCAACATCCCCTCTCTGTCCTCTCCACCTCCCCAACATCCACCCACTGGATTTCTTCAGTTTATTTTTTTTTTTTCAATCTTGCTCAGATTAGCCTCTTCTGAACCTCTCAGTGCCTATCAGCAGCTCAGCATCCTGCCTTGCTCCCTATCAGTATGACTGTGGCTCCCAGATCATTTACCAGGACCTGGCAGATTTTCTTTGCATTTATCTATTCATATAACCATTTATCCCCCTAAGAGACTGCATACCTCATTTAGGGTTTTATCTACTGCTCTGTCCCCTAATCCTACAACAGTGCCTGGCCCATAGTAGGTGCTTGATAAATATGTGTTGAGTGAAGAAGTGAATGGAAGAGCAAATTAAGAAAACATTGAATGACATCTGAGTAAATTAACAGAGACCGGGGAAGTACTTAGACAAATATTCAGAGAGATTTAAAACATTGCTGTGTTCCCAACGCTTAAAAACATAATCGTCGTAGTCTATTCCCCTCTGGTGATGAGTAATGTTAGTGACACAGGGTTGAAAGGGTGGGTGGCTGCTTTCTGGAAAGGAGGAAGGCTGACTCCTTGAAACTGTTGAAAGATCAGAAAGGAGTAGGTAGGATTCCAGGCTTGCATGAAAACTTGGCTAGAGAGGGGCCCATATGTGGGTTTACAACAGAGAGGACATGATGTCTACAAGCCTGCTGAGATTGTGCCAGAATCTGCAATCAGAACCTATGACTTTTCTGTATTTCTTAACTTCCAGCAGAAAAAAAAAATCCCACAATTTAGATATATTTCTTCAGAATGCTGCCTGTCATCGGGATCCAGTAGTGACAACAGTCTTTGGGGATTCCTAGTGGGCTTGCCTAATTTGCTGAGAATTCTTTTCTTCTGTAATACATATTTATAAAACATGAGAGAGAGAGAGAGAGAGAGAGAGAGAGAAACATTTGAGGTATTTCTCCCAAAGCTATTTTTCTCTCTTTCTCTTTAAGATAAACAACATGTTGAAGCACACATCTATAATATTTATTTATTTATTTATTCTCATCTACCCGATGAGGCTAGGAATGGGTGGAAGAGGCTAGACATAGGATGAAGTAACTTATCATCTAATACTAGCTATTTAACATCATGCTAATCAAACAGCCTTAACTAAGAAAGACCGGGAGAGAAAGGTGACTCTTATGTGACCACAATGAATGTCTATATTTGTGATGTACAAGAACTTACCATTTTTAAAACTTAAATTATATTTTGAAATTTAACTTTATTTAGTTTCAAAGGTTTTTCAAGTGCCAGTGCAAAAAAAAAAAGCTTTGTTTTTTAGGATAATTTATTTTAATTCAAGTTTAATAAACTCAAGATGGGGAAATGACTCAAAAACAATGAAATGTGTTTTCCTAAGCAAGCGTATTAGGTTATAATACAAAGAAAACATGTGAATGAAGCAGCAAAGGATACCATTTTTAATTAGAATATTTTATGGTCTGGTTTTCCTTGTACAATATATAGAATTATGTACCCAATTCCCATTAATGCTAATGGGAACAATGCATAAAAGCTTACCACATACAGCAAAATGTGACTTGAGACCAAAGAGCTATTTCACTCTGTGCCATTGACCTTAATGTCAATTAGGCTGTCCTGTACCTCCATGGAACTTTCCCTGACCTCTGGATAGCAATTGACTACTCTATTCTTTGACCCTGTCTATAGAATCCTGTGGATTTTACCATTTCTTGATTCTGTTGCTTCTAACCTAACTTTACATTTTAGACACTTATTGTCTTTATCCTTATTCATTCATTGGCTCATTTAGGAGAAAAGCAGAGGTGGATGTAGCATTTCCATCCCATCCCAAGGGGAAAAGCAGAAATATCAAATTTTAGTCAAGAATTAAAATTTGTTAAATGAGGTTGCATAGATATACTGTTCTTTTTTAAAACATATGTATGTATGTATGTATGTATGTATGTATGTGTGTGTGAGTACACTGCTGCTGTCATCAGACACACCAGAAGAGCGCATCCAATCCCATTACAGATGGTTGTGAGCCACCATGTGGTTGCTGGGAATTGAACTCAAGACCTCTGGAAGAGCAGTCAGTGCTCTTATCCACTGAGCCATCTCTCCAGCCTGATATATTGTTCTTTGCTTTCTTTTTGTCTCTATCACATAAGGCCAAATGCTTCTAAGAATTCCACCTTTGTCATTTGTTTAAGGTATCACCTCTGGAAAGATCTGGAAAGTTTTCAGGAGGAGGTGAGGTTGATGTTCATTGGACATTGAGGACTTGAAAGCAAACTATAGACACAGTAGGTGGATGATATTGGTGGAAGATAGAAGAATTCCTGGAGAAGCAGTAGCCTGAGGTTCAATGAGAAAGCGAGCAGGAAGTACTACAGGAATGGAAACCACGGAAGAGTCTGAACAGGGATCAGGGTAAAGGTAGATGTGTGTGGAAAGGAAGCACTGAAAAAGGTAGTGTAGGTATTTGAATAGCAGGCTGAATTAATTAGTAGTAATGTCATCTTCAATTAACAGAAACCTGATTAAAGCACAAAAAATGATTTTGGGGGGTATTTTTATTTGTTTGTTTGTTTGTTTTAATTGTAAAAAAGAAATATCCAGAATTAGGCAACCCCAGGATTGTGTCAGCAAGTCAACAGAATCCCAATGGACTGAAGCTTTCTACTTGTCTTGTGCCATTTTCAAGGATGTTCTATTGTGTCTCCTTTTTGGTTGTAGGATAGAAGTTTCAGGCAGCATGCCTACATTTAGGATGGGAGAAAGGCAATGACATATATTCCTTGAAGAGAAGAACAAAGGCTTCCTTGCAGTCCTCCAGTAGTCTTACACCACAGTGTCCAAAGCTGAGTCAATGGACTGAAGTAGAGGGAAAGAAAGCTGCAGCCTTTCCAGCCTTTGCAGTGAGGATGTCAACGGGGAAAACTGGAAATGCTGTTGCCCGTGCTAGCCAACCTGCCCACACTGAGTGGGGATCAAATGGATGTTGCTGGAAAGCAGCGTTTACTGGATGTTTTCAATGGAGAAATAGTACAGAAGTAAGGCTTTAATATGAGTAATAAGTGGTTTACAGATTAGATCTGGGGAACTGAGAGAATGGGGGAAGGAAGGAAGGAAGGAAGGGAGGGGAGGGGAGGGAGGGGGAGGGGAGGGAGGGAGGAAGGAAGAAACCAGGTTCTAGACATGTCAGGTTTGAATTCCTGTTAAAACTACTCACTGTCAAAGACCAGAAGAGCTGCCTGTTGGAATCCAGATGAAATTTCCAGTCCATACAATTGTGAGCTAAATAGGGCTTCTTGCTTTCAGCAGCTAAAATTTGAGATGCTTTGTAACTCAGCAAAGCTAGTGGACACAACCTCCTGACACATCTCTCTGGATAACCTGGGTAGACTCATCTATCCTCAGTGCAGAAGACAGAGGCCACTTTCCAAAAACACAGTAACAATCACATCATCAATCCACCAACAGTGTAAACTCTCGGACATCTCTAGAGTGGTGACTTCACATCACTGTTCTTCCCATAATCCCATCTACTCAGTGCTCTGTGCTTG
Source organism: Mus caroli (assembly GCF_978045245.1). Taxonomy (NCBI): domain Eukaryota; kingdom Metazoa; phylum Chordata; class Mammalia; order Rodentia; family Muridae; genus Mus; species Mus caroli. The sequence goes on from NW_028227270.1 coordinate 6,615,711, forward strand.
CCACCCCAGCCGCTCCAGCTCTCTTGCTGTTTCTGGGACACATCGAGCAACAGTCTTGCCTCAGGACCACTGCCTCTGTTAGTGGCACTGCCTGAAGTGCTCATTGCTGTTCCCAGTGTCTTCTGATCATTCCTCAGATCACATTGTCTCTCGAAACTTTTCCTTCGTATGCAGAACCACCGGTTTCCCATCAACAATTCCAGTCTCCTGTTTGCCTGCTCTGTTATGTGCTGTTTCACACCTATCGCCTTCTCATATCCCCTAATTTGTACCTAGTTATTATGCTCATTATTTTTTAATTTGAATTCATTTTTGTAACATTCTCTTTACATCCTGCTCACTCCCCCCTCCCAGTAACCCCCTCTGACAATCCTTCCCCATTCCCCCATCTCCTTCTCTGCTGAGTGGGTGGGGAACTCCCTGGGTAACCTCCCCCCATAAAAACAAAAACAAAACCAAAAACACTGGTACATCAAGTCTCTGCAAGGCTAGATGCCTCCATTCCCACTGAGGCAAGACAAAGCAGCCCAGGTAAAAGAACATATCCCACAGACAGGCAACAGCCTTTGACAGCCACTTGATCACTAATTGAGAAAATGCCCCACAGCTGGATCTCATAGAGGCACTTCCCCAACTGAAGCTCCTTTCTCTATGATAACTCCAGCCTGTGTCAAGTTGGTTGACACACAAAATTAGCCAGTACAGCCCATAAGTTCCATTCACTGTTTGGCTGTGGCTCTCTATATCTTTATTAGTTAGCTGCTCTCAGAGGACAACTTGCTCTTGTCTGCAAGCATAACAGAGTATCATTAATAGTGTTAAGGATTGGTGCTTGCCCATGGAATGGGTCTCAAGTTGGGCCGGTATTGATTGGCCATTCCCTCAGTCAATGCTCCATCCCACATGTCTACAGTTTTGTTTTTGTTTTTTGTGTGTTTTTTTTTTTTTGTTTTTTTTTTGTTTTTTTTGTTTTCCGAGACAGGGTTTCTCTGTATAGCCCTGGCTGGCCTGGAACTCACTTTGTTGACCAGGCTGGCCTCGAACTCAGAAATTCCCCTGCCTCTGCCTCCTGAGTGCTGGGATTAAAGGCGTGCGCCACCACGCCCGACTACAATTCTTGTAAACAGATAAATTTTGGGTAGAAAGTTTTGTGGGTGGGTTGGTGTCTCTATCGATTCACTGGGGTTCCTACTTGGATACAGGAGGTGGCTTCTTCAAGTTCAGTTCCCCAATGTGGTGAGTTACAGCTAGTGTCACCTCCATTGATTCTTGGGTGCCTCCCTTATCCCAGGTCTCTGTCTCCTCCTGGAGATGCCCCCCACCTCCTCACCCCCATCACTATTACAAGGTATGGTTCTCTGTGTAGTCAGGGTTCCTCGGAGAATCAAAGCCAATTAACAATAGGATGCATATCTGAGTGTTTAGATGCATCAAGTAATATGTTTATTGATTGACTGTTTGTTCTGTAGCTTGCCTCACAATATTATGAGGGCTACAGAGTTCAAGTTCTTCAAGGCTCACTAGAGAGATGGGGAATCTGAGGATGCAGGGCAGGGCTGATATTACTGCTCAGGTCTAAAGGCAATTGGAAGTCAAAATCCCGACAACTCAAGGATCCCAGTCTTTAAAAATAACCTCATTTAGTTACTGTGGCTGGCCTGGAACTCATTCTGAAAGCTAAGCTGGCCTTGAACTTATAGAGATCCACCTGTTGCTACTTTGCAGTTGCTGGGATTAAAAATTTAACATCACCTCCTGGCATAACATTAGCCTTTTCCTCATACTTTTTAAATTAATTGGATGGGTGTAACTTTATATATGTGTATATAAAGTGCCACGTCTATGATTGACCCACATGTTAAATGAGCCAACAAGTCTTACAAATAAAAGGAAAATCCAACAGGAATATTGAGTATGTAGAGGATGGTAGGGTCAGTCCGGAGAGCTCCCTGAAGCACGTGGATGTCAAATATAGTTCTACAAGGATACTAGGATGAAATGTGGCAAAAGGAGGAGGAAGAAACTTCAGGAAATCAGAGTGATATGTATATTGGCTCCAAGTAGGAAGAAAGCAAACAAAATGTGCCCTCTACAATAACCATATCTTCTATAAATAAAAGGGACATTTTTAAATTATCCCTGAAAAAACTAAACACTTCCTTATTATCTATGAAAGACCCAAAGCGTCCTTTGTCTGACTATAACAGTTAAAAAAAGAAAAGAAAAAAAAGGTCTCTTGAACATTTGAATGTTTTTCTAGTGAAATAAAGCATTTATACAAAGCAGATGCATGCGACATAACCTTGAACCATAATTTTACTCTACCTACAATGATATCACTGTGAACAGAAGGAGCCATTCTTTGGCTTGAACCAGCAGTTACAAGCTAAGTTTCATCTGATGGCTGTGGGTACCAACCAAGCCTGGACACTTTTCTGCAGAGACAAGCAGAGTCCCTAGGGCAAGAGTTGTTGCCAGTTTCACTGAGCCGTAAAATATTTCCAGCATCTGCCCCTGATGAGGCCCTGAGAGTATCCTGAATACCTATTCTTCTTGTAGACATAGAGAAAGTAAAGCTTAGTTGGGAAGAATGTTTATAAAAATAATTATTTCTCATTATGGTTCACTTAATCGATATCATAAACAATTTCTGGTAAGTACAACCTAGCCACATTTCTCCACCTGCTTATTTGCTCTATCATACATCACTGTTTTCATCCATGTTCTGATATATGTGTTTGTTGACTCCCCTACTCCTGGGCCAAGATCAGACTTCTTGCTGGATATAAGACCAATAACTCATCAGTCCTAACTGCACTTCGGCCCCTTGAGGTTGCAAATTTCTTGGTGACCAAATTTTGGATAGTGCTATTTGGTTTGTTTGTCTTTGAGAGACTCTCCTCATGAGACAGACTGCCAGAATTGTATATAATCTTTGAGAACAAAATCTTCCAAAAATCAGGCTTCCAGTATAGGAAGTTCCCTCTGTAGATATGTGTCTTAGTCAGGGTTTCTATTCCTGGATAAAACATCATGACCAAGAAGCAAGTTGGGGAGGAAAGGGCTTATTCATTTTACACGTCCACATTGATGTTCATCACTAAGGGAAGTCAGAACTGCAACTCAAGCAGGTCAAGAAGCAGGAGCTGACACAGAAGCCATGGAGGGATGTTTCTCACTGACTTGCTTCCCCTGGCTTGCTCAGCTTGCTTTCTTATAGAACCAAAAACTACCAGCCCAGAGATGGTACCACCCACAAGGGGCCTTCCCCCCTTGACCACTAATTGAAAAAAAATGCCCCACAGCTGGATCTCATGGAGGCATTTCCCCAACTGAAGCTCCTTTCTCTGTGATAACTCCAGCCTGTGTCAAGTTGACACAAAACTGGCCAGTATAACATGCTTAGTCCTCTTTTGGCAACACCAAGAAGTGCCAGATCAGGTTATTAGAAAGACTACAACAGAATTATATTTACATGATAGAAACAACCACATATTCAGTTGTCCATGGGACATTTATCAAAGCTATCTGTATTTTTCTCCTAAATACTTAAGTTTTAATTCCAAATTTCCACTCTCACATTGTGAATAGGAGAACACACCGAATCTAAACACACCGACTCTCTTTGCAATCCTGATTTCTATAAAAGGCACAGATATGTTTGGAATATAGTTTCTAGAGTTAATTAGCATCAGGGACCACACTAATCAACAAACATTTTACTGTCAGCTGACAGAAGAAACAGCAAACTTTTCTGTTCAATTGGCTAACTCAGTGGCTACCCAGAAACTTTTCTGTAAGTCGATAAAGGTATCTGCATATATTGGTGGGGTGTATGAAAAAATGCTAGCTAGCTGTCGCCAAAAGGACAACCACAGTGTGCTCGAGAATCACAGAAAACCTGAAATATATTTTCTGGTACCCTGGGTAGTGTGAGCTGCTAAGTCCTGCCTGGCTTTTTTAATACACTTATATTTCTTGAACAAATGTGTCACTGATCAAGCATCACTATTGTAAGGAGAGTGAAGACATAGAAGAAAGGAAAAGAAATCTTACATTGTTCATCTGAAAAGGAAGGGGGGGTGTGACGAGTATTGTATTATATTGAATGCTTATAAGGTAATTTTTCTATGCCTCCCCCCATCTACTCCACACATAGACATACAGACTTGTGATGCTAGATATCCATTCCAATCATTGTCTCAGGGTAAGTTTGTTCTTTATAATGACAGGTTGTTATCAACAATCTTTTAGAAGTGATTTTCAGACTCACAGCTCATATATTACAATTGGCAGTCATATAACCTACTATCCTGTACCATTCCGAAAAATGACAGCTATGTTTTGTTGAAGAATTTGTTGGAAGGGAACCCAATAAAGATTCAAGTTTCTCCAAAGTTTGCTTCTCTGTGGCCTAGCGTATGCGTTCAGATGGACTTTACTGGACGCCGGTTACTTCCTCCCCTTGTTGATAGCTTTACGGAGCTTTTAAAGAATTACTTTAATACTGTGGATGAGCAGAGATTTTTCGGAAACTCTTTCTCTCTTTAGCGAAATGATGCCCCCAAATGAACTCATTCTCCAGTCCCTCCCAACTCAGCCTAGACAGCTGTAGGATGAAGAATATTTATAATAGTGCACACAAATTCCTAATCTAATTTACCCTGAATTTAGCCTCTGGTTAAGAAAAACAGGACAGAGGAAGCTGTATTCCAAGCTCATTTGTGTACCTTACACAAATGCAGGTAACTTGTCACTCTGGCAGACAGACAGAAGGGGTGAGTTAACTCACACCACCCAGTTTCATGAAATCACCTCACTTTTCAGATGCTAAAACTGATGCATGAAAAAGCAGTACAATTGATCTATAGGTCAATAGAATTTTAAAATTGTAACTAGGTAAATAAATAAAAAGCTAACTGTGACTCAAGCCACATCCTTGTAATCCTTTCTAGAATTAGATTCTAAATTATTTTTGAAGTCCACAACGTACAACTGCACACTTTAAGCATATGAGGTTAATATAAAGTAAACGAACAGCTAGCAAGTGACTTATGGAACTGAGACTACAAGAGGTGTTTATAAAGATTATCCCTTAAGCCACCATTGCTAATCTTCAATCTACCTTGTGCTGCCGCAGCTAATGTAGCTGGTGTGGAATTGCAGTTGTCCCTTGAATGTTATAGTGCTCACACCTAGGATCTACAATGAGAATAAAACCAACCTGTGACTTAATCTTCTGTTCTTAAAGAATTTTTTTTTGATTTTTAATATTTTTATTACATATTTCCCTCAATTACATTTCCAATGCTATCCCAAAAGTCCCCCATAGCGCCCCCCACTTCCCTACCCACCCATTCCCATTCTTTTGGCCCTGGCATTCCCCTATATTGGGGCATATAAAGTTTGCAAGTCCAATGGGCCTCTCTTTCCATTGATGGCCGACTAGGCCATCTTTCGATACATATGCAGCTAGAGACAAGAGCTCCGGGGTTCTGGTTAGTACATCATGTTGTTCCAACAATAGGGTTGCAGATCCCTTTAGCTCCTTGGGTACTTTCTCTAGCTTCTCCATTGGGAGCCCTGTGATACATCCAATAGCTGACTGTGAACCTCCACTCCTGTGTTTGCTAGGCCCCGGCATCGTCTCACAAGAGACAGCTATATTTGGGTCCTTTCAGCAAAATCTTGCTAGTGTATGCAATGGTGTCAGCGTTTACAAGCTGATTATGAGATGGATCCCTGGATACGGCAGTCTCTAAATGGTCCATCCTTTCATCACAGCTACGAACTTTGTCTCTGTAACTTCTTCCCTGGGTGTTTTGTTCCCAATTCTAAGAAGGTGCACAGTGTCCACACTTTGGTCTTCATTCTTCTTGAGTTTCATGCGTTTATCAAATTGTATCTTATATCTTGGGTATCCTAAGTTTTGGGCTAATATCCACTTATCAGTGAATACATATTGTGTGAGTTCTTTTGTGATTGTGTTATTTCACTCAAGATGATGCCCTCCAGGTCCATCCATTTGGCTAGGAATTTCATAAATTCATTCTTTTTAATAGCTGAGTAGTACTCCATTGTGTAAATGTACCATAATTTCTGTATCCATTCCTCTGTTGAGGGACATCTGGGTTCTTTCCAGCTTCTGGCTATTATAAATAGGGCTGCTATGAACATAGTGGAGCATGTGTCCTTTTTACCGGTTGGGACATCTTCTGGATATATGCCCAGGAGAGGTATTGCTGGATCCTCCGGTAGTACTATGTCCAATTTTCTGAGGAACCGCCAGACTGATTTCCAGAGTGGTTGTACAAGCTTGCAATCCCACCAACAATGGAGGAGTGTTCCTCTTTCTCCATATCCTAGCCAGCATCTGCTGTCACCTGAATTTTTGATCTTAGCCATTCTGACTGGTGTGAGGTGGAATCTCAGGGTTGTTTTGATTTGCATTTCCCTGATGATTAAGGATGTTGAACATTTTTTCAGGTGTTTCTCTGCCATTCGGTATTCCTCAGGTGAGAATTCTTTGTTCAGTTCTGAGCCCCATTTTTTAATGGGGTTATTTGACTTTCTGGAGTCCACCTTCTTGAGTTCTTTATATATATTGGATATTAGTCCCTTATCTGATTTAGGGTAGGTGAAGATCCTTTCCCAATCTGTTGGTGTTTTTTTTGTCTTATTGATGGTGTCTTTAGCCTTGCAGAAGCTTTGTAGTTTCATGAGGTCCCACTTGTCAATTCTCGATCTTACAGCACAAGCCATTACTCTTCTATTCAGGAATTTTTCCCCTGTGCCCATATCTTCAAGGCTTTTCCCCACTTTCTCCTCTATAAGTTTCAGTGTCTCTGGTTTTATGTGAAGTTCCTTGATCCACTTAGACTTGACCTTAGTACAAGGAGATAGGAATGGATCGATTCGCATTCTTCTACATGTTAACAACCAGTTGTGCCAGCACCATTTGTTGAAAATGCTGTCTTTCTTCCACTGGATGTTTTTAGCTCCCTTGTCGAAGATCAAGTGACCATAGGTGTGTGGGTTCATTTCTGGGTCTTCAATTCTATTCCATTGGTCTATTTGTCTGTCACTATACCAGTACCATGCAGTTTTTATCACAATTGCTCTGTAGTAGAGCTTTAGGTCTGGCATGGTGATTCCACCAGAGGTTCTTTTATCCTTGAGAAGAGTTTTTGCTATCCTAGGTTTTTTGTTATTCCAGATGAATTTGCAGATTGCACTTTCTAATTCGTTGAAGAATTGATTTGGAATTTTGATGGGGATTGCATTGAATCTGTAGATTGCTTTTGGCAAGATAGCCATTTTTACAATGTTGATCCTGCCAATCCATGAGCATGGGAGATCTTTCCATCTTCTGAGATCTTCTATAATTTCTTTCTTCAGAGACTTGAAGTTTTTATTATACAGGTCTTTCACTTCCTTAGTTAGAGTCACGCCAAGATATTTTATATTATTTGTGACTATTGAGAAGGGTGTTGTTTCCCTAATTTCTTTCTCAGCCTGTTTATTCTTTGTGTAGAGAAAGGCCATTGATTTGTTTGAGTTAATTTTATATCCAGCTACTTCACCGAAGCTGTTTATCAGGCTTAGGAGTTCTCTGGTGGAATTTTTAGGGTCACTTATATATACTATCATATCATCTACAAAAAGTGATATTTTGACTTCATATTTTCCAATTTGTATCCCTTTGATCTCCTTTTGTTGTCGAATTGCTCTGGCTAGGACTTCAAGTACAATGTTGAATAGGTATGGAGAAAGTGGACAGCCTTGTCTAGTCCCTGATTTTAGAGGGATTGCTTCAAGCTTCTCACCATTTACTTTGATGTTGGCTACTGGTTTGCTGTAGATTGCTTTTATCATGTTTAGGTATGGGCCTTGAATTCCTGATCTTTCCAAGACTTTTATCATGAATGGGTGTTGGATCTTGTCAAATGCTTTTTCCGCATCTAACGAGATGACCATGTGGTTTTTGTCTTTGAGTTTGTTTATATACTGGATTACGTTGATGGATTTCCGTATATTGAACCATCCCTGCATCCCTGGGATGAAACCTACTTGGTCAGGATGGATGATTGTTTTGATGTGTTCTTGGATTCGGTTAGCAAGAACTTTATTGAGGATTTTTGCATCAATATTCATAAGGGATATTGGTCTGAAGTTTTCTATCTTTGTTGGGTCTTTTTGTGGTTTAGGTATCAGAGTAATTGTGGCTTCATAGAATGAGTTGGGTAGAGTACCTTCTGTTTCTATTTTGTGGAATAGTTTGTGAAGAACTGGGATTAGATCTTCTTTGAAGGTCTGATAGAACTCTGCACTAAACCCATCTGGTCCTGGGCTTTTTTTAGTTGGGAGACTATTAATGACTGCTTCTATTTCTTTGGGGGATATAGGGCTGTTTAGATCATTAACCTGATCTTGATTCAACTTTGGTACCTGGTATCTGTCTAGGAACTTCTCCATTTCATCCAGGTTCTCCAGTTTTGTTGAGTATAGCCTTTGGTAGAAGGATCTGATGGTGTTTTGGATGTCTTCAGGATCTGTTGTTATGTCTCCTTTTTCATTTCTGATTTTGTTAATTAGGATGCTTTCCCTGTGCCCTCTAGTGAGTCTGGCTAAGGGTTTATCTATCTTGTTGATTTTCTCAAAGAACCAGCTCCTTGATTGGTTGATTCTTTGAATAGTTTTTCTTGTTTCCACTTGGTTGATTTCACCCCTGAGTTTGATTATTTCCTGCCGTCTACTCCTCTTGGGTGAATTTGCTTCCTTTTGTTCTAGTGCTTTTAGGTGTGTTGTCAAGCTGCTAATGTGTGCTCTCTCTAGTTTCCTTTTGGAGGCACTCAGAGCTATGAGTTTTCCTCTTAGAAATGCTTTCAATGCGTCCCATAAGTTTGGGTATGTTGTGGCTTCATTTTCATTGAACTCTAAAAAGTCCTTAATTTCTTTCTTTATTCCTTCCTTGACCAAGGTATCATTGAGAAGAGTGTTGTTCAGTTTCCACGTGAAGGTTGGCTTTCTATTATTTATTTTGTTATTGAAGATCAGCCTTAGTCCATGGTGATCTGATAGGATGCATGGGACAATTTCAATATTTTTGTATCTGTTGAGGCCTGTTTTGTGACCAATTATGTGGTCAATTTTGGAGAAGGTACCATGAGGTGCTGAGAAGAAGGTATATCCTTTTGTTTTAGGATAGAATGTTCTGTAGATATCTGCCAGATCCATTTGATTCATAATTTCTCTTAGTTTCTCTGTGTCCCTGTTTAGTTTCTGTTTCCATGATCTGTCCATTGGTGAAAGTGGTGTGTTGAAGTCTCCCACTATTATTGTATGAGGTGCAATGTGTGCTTTGAGATTTACTAAAGTTTCTTTAATGAATGTGGCTGCCTTTGTATTTGGAGCATAGATATTCAGGATTGATAGTTCCTCTTGGAGGATTTTACCTTTGATGAGTATGAAGTGTCCCTCCCTATCTTTTTTAATGACTTTGGGTTGGAAGTCAATCTTATCAGATATTAGAATGGCTACTCCAGCTTGTTTCTTCATGCCATTTGCTTGGAAAATTGTTTTCCAGCCTTTCATTCTGAGGTAGTGTCTATCCTTTTCTCTGAGATGAGTTTCCTGTAAGCAGCAAAATGTTGGGTCTTATTTGTGTAGCCAGTTTGTTAGTCTATGTCTTTTTATCGGGGAGTTGAGTCCATTGATATTAAGAGATATTAAGGAAAAGTAATTGTTGTTTCCTGTTATTTTTGTTGTTAAAGTTGGCATTTTGTTCTTGTGGCTGTCTTATTTTAGGTTTGTTGAGGGATTACCTTCTTGTTGTTTCTAGGGTGTGGTTCCTGTCCTTGTATTGGTTTTTTTCTGTTATTATCCTTTGAAGGGCTGGATTCGTGGAGAGATAATGTGTGAATTTGGTTTTGTCGTGGAATACTTTGGTTTCTCCATCTATGTTAATTGAGAGTTTGGCTGGGTATAGTAGCCTGGGCTGGAATTTGTGTTCTTTTAGTGTCTGTATAACATCCGTCCAGGATCTTCTGGCTTTCATAGTCTCTGGTGAAAAATCTGGTGTAATTCTGATAGGCTTGCCTTTATATGTTACTTGGCCTTTTTCTCTTACTGCTTTTAGTATTCTATCTTTATTTAGAGCATTTGTTGTTCTGATTATTATGTGTCGGGAGGTATTTCTTTTCTGGTCCAGTCTATTTGGAGTTCTGTAGGCTTCTTGTATGTTCATGGGCATCTCTTTCTTTAGATTTGGGAAGTTTTCTTCTATAATTTTGTTGAAGATGTTTGCTGGTCCTTTGAGTTGAAAATCTTCATTCTCATCCACTCCTATTATCCGTAGGTTTGGTCTTCTCATTGTGTCCTGTATTTCTTGGATGTTTTGAGTTAGGATCTTTTTGCATTTTACATTTTCCTTGATTGTTGTGCCTATGTTCTCTATGGAATCTTCTGCACCTGAGATTCTCTCTTCCATCTCTTGTATTCTGTTGCTGATGCTGGTATCTATGGTTCCAGATTTCTTTCCTAGGGTTTCTATCTCCAGTGTTGCCTCATTTTGGGTTTTCTTTATTGTGTCTACTTCCCTTTTTAGGTCTAGTATGGTTTTGTTCATTTCCATCATCTGTTTGGATGTGTTTTCCTGTTTTTCATTAAGGACTTCTACCTGTTTGATTAGGTTATCCTGTTTTTCTTTAAGGATTTGTAACTCTTTAGCAGTGTTCTCCTGCCATTCTTTAAGGGATTTTTGTGTTTCCTCTTTATTGTCTTCTACCTGTTTACCAGTGTTCCTTTGTATTTCTTTAAGTGTGTTATTAAAGTCCTTCTTGAAGTCCTCTACCATCATCAGGAGATATGCTTTTAGATCCGTGTCTAGCTTTTCCGGTGTGTTGGGGTGCCCTGGACTGGGCGACGTGGGAGTGCTGGATTCTGATGATGGTGAGTGGTCTTGGTTTCTGTTAGTAAGATAATTATGTTTACCTTTCGCCATCTGGTAATCTCTGGGGTTAGTTGTTGTCGTTGTCACTGTTTAAAGATTGGAGCAGAAGCTGTGTTCCACTCACCAGCAGTCTCAAAATCCTGTGGAGGGGGTCGTGGGTAGCTGGCAGTACCCCGGTGCTGGTCCAGCCGGAAGAGGCCTGTGGTCCTACTCAGGCCGGTTTCTGCTTCCCTAACTAATGCAGTCTCAGGTCCCGCGCAATTGGATTGGAGCAGAAGCTGTGCTCCACTCACCAGAAGTCTTAAGATCCTGTGGCGGGTGTTGTGGGTAGCTGGCAAGTGTCAGCCGACCCTGCGCCCCAGCTGCCCTGGTGCTTTTCTGACCGGAAGAGGCTTGTGGCCCTATGTAGGCCGGATTTCTCTCTCCCCAACCAGAGCAGTCTCAGGTCCCGCGTGATTGGACTGGAGCAGAAGCTGTGTTCCACTCACCAGCAGTCCCAAAATCCTGCGGCGGGGGTCGTGGGTAGCTGGCGGGTGTCAGGCAACTCTGCGCTCCAGCTACCCCGGCGCTGATCCGGCCGGATGAGGCCTGTGGCCCTACTCAGGCCGGTTTCTGCTTCCCTCTGTTCTTAAAGAATTAATAAGAGCATTCAACAGACAACTGGCCAAAACCCATAGAGATCAAGAGTCACCCCTACATCATTCTGATGGATCAAAGAAGAACACACACCTTACAGATAGCCCTCTGTGTTCGCTCTCGGTGCATCTTCGAAAAGTGCAGACTCATAACTGTTAGAACAGTAAAACAATAACTGTTGCTGATCCAGGAAAATAAGATAAAAGCCATTTAAAATGTAGCAGTGTTTTCTCTCTGAGGAGACTTATTAATATGTGAAGATCCAGCAGGGCTCTTTTCTAATTCATTAAAAGAATTACACTTGAATCATTGCATTTAAAACAATGCTAAAACATTCTATTTCTTTTGTGAGATCTTCCATCAGATTCTTTTCTGTAGAAGCTTTTCTCATTTATATATTCCACCAAAAAAATGTCAGCAGGAATGAATTCAATGGATCTTGGCTGTCTACCATACCAAGCACCACTGGGTAATGATGGGGAACAGCTTTTGGTCCAAAGGATTGGAGAGTCTGGTAAAGAGAGATTTGTGAGCATGGAGACACTTAGCTAACTATGATTCTTGATGTCCTCTCTAGAATGGTTTACAAATTGTTTTTAACTCTGTAAGTCAATATAAACTCACATTTTTTTTTAGTGGTATAAGCTTAATAGAAGACAAAATAAATTAAAATGCAAATAGAGTCATGCAATTATCCAGATGATTCCACACTATTGTATTAGTTTTTTGCTCTGTTCATCCTCTACGCCCCTGGGTTTTCCTCAATGAATCTAGACAATGAAATTCTTTGGGTCAGACATTTTTTGATCTTCAGGAATATGGCAAAGTGCATATAATTAAATATCATTTTTTCTCAAAAATGCTAATTACTTTGAGCAATGAGACACATTTGCTTCATGTCTGGGGACAATTTTTGTGACTGGAGGAAGAAGCACAGTACACTAATCAGGATTTTGAGCCAAACTCAAGAGCAAGTGTGGTTCTTTTATTTTCTTACCAGACTTGAGGAAATTTCTTGACATATTCACTTATCGAATATTTAGTTTCTTGTCTATAAAATCCAGATATTAAGAGACATCTGGTTGCTGAAAGGACAAGTATATCATAGGTATTCAGGATTGAATACTGTCCTAGTAATTTTATTCTTCCCATACTCTGAAGAAAGTACCAAATAGCATGAAATGATTCTTGTGCAAAAACAGAAAAAAATCCTTTAAAATATCTTTTTGTCTGTGAATGTCCACTCCAGCCAGAATAAGAAAATCAATGATAATGTTTGGCCATGCAAACCTCTTGAACAGTCTGAGTTTCTGAGGCTACTGGTCTTCGTTCCCTTCGCCTATACAGTTCTCATGATAGAATGGCTTCCTCTCTTCTTCTATTCTTCTACTATTTGGGTGAACATTCTTCCTTTCACTTCTTTCCCCTTCTTCCTAAAGGCCTTCTAGTAACCATAAGTGAGAACCATAAACATTTTCCCCATAGTCATTTGGAATTAAATATTTTTGCCGACTTGTTTACTTATGTTTCTATTGCTGTGAAGAAACCATGACTGAGGAAAGACTTTATTGGGGACTTACAGTTTCAGAGCATGAATCCATGACTACCAGGTGGGGAGCATGGCAGCATTCAGGCAGGGTTAGTGCCACATCAGTAGCTCAGAGCTTACATCTTCACCCACAAGCAGGAGGCAGTGAGACAGCTACGTGTTTTTGTTTTTGTTTTGTTTTGTTTTGTTTTTTTGTTGTTGTTCTTTGAAGCTCACCCTCAGTGACACACCTCTTTTAAAAAGGCCACACTTCCTATTCTTTCTCAAACACCAAATAGGGACTAAACATTCAAATATATAAGCCTATGGGGACCTTTTTCATTCCGGTCACCAGTCTGACTTGAGAGAAGTATCAGTCTTTCTGAGTCCACAATAATACCCCTAAACATTAGGCTGGGTAGTTATACAATTAGGAATGTGACTCATCATTTCTTTTAGATACCCTATGGCCATTCTATGGCCTTTCGTTATTCTTCGTGGACCTAAAGAAGCTGGTACTGGCACCAGCCAGCTCTGCAGCTTTGCTGAGTCTCAAAAAGAGTGACGGTGCTGCCATACTGTCTCACGTTTCTCCTGTCATGGTTCCACTCTTCTTAAAATTTAAAAGATTAAGGGAATTTGAAATGAAGCCATGTTGAATTTAACTGCACAGGCTCATGAGCTGCTACAGGGATGAGATGACATCAGTCTCCATTAGACCAGAGGTCAAACTTCTGTCTCCTGGCTTGTGCTGGCAATGTTGGCATAACAAGAAAGATCCACTCCAGGAGGAAAGCATAAGTTTTGAATTCCTCTCTATAATGGGCTTGTATGTTTTTGTTTGTTTGTTTGTTTGTTTGTTTTGGTCATCTTGGTTTTATATGTCCTTAAATGCAAATGCCCATTATAAGGCCCTTTGTTTTCCTATCAGCTGGAAGAGACAATGTGAGTAATATTGGAAGGTGGGTTTGTTTAGCTGAAAAATAAGGGAAATGGTCAAAGATGAAATTGTTTAATTCTTTCGTCTAGAGTAACTGCAGAATTACAGATGTCTCTTGAATGCAATCAATTACTTCCAGTCATGTCTGTTTATTTGTACACATGTTGCCAAAGTAAAGGCCTAATCCAAAGATTAATGATTTGGGAATCTGTTGGGTATTCTTCTGGACCCTACCCAGTTACTTTTCACGAGAACACCCAGATGAGATCTCCTACAGTATGCAGCCAGTGAAGTGACGGGGCAGCTAATGCGTATCAAGACACAGTTACATTCAGTCTCAAGCAAAGGCAGAGCTCAGCCACTTAACTCCAATCTTCTTTAAATGTAATTAAAGATATTGGGTCCCAGCTAGGTGGAGCCAGAAACTGGGAAAGTTGGGTTATTCAGTGGAAATAACAAACTGGTTATAATCCACAGACAAAAAATAATAATGAAAGTAGTCAAAGGAAGAAACTTTTTGTTAAAAAGAATCAGATGTTGTATTATTAGCTTTTTGAAAAGTGTAACAAACTGTTTCATAATTTGCCAAAATAGTATTCATCTACGTAAACTAATAAAGGCACCACTGATTCGTTTATGAGGAATCTGATTATTGGGGTAGAAGTTGAAAGTAATGCGCACTTGCTTAATAGATAGATTTTCTCAGTACAGACTCCCTTGTGTGCTTCTCTGTCCTGATAAATGACAGAACACTTTATTTCACTAGGCAAACTCTCAATTGTGGCTGCAAAATGTAGTCCCTGTAATCATCCCCTGTAATAGAACTAGAAGAATTGGATGTTACATCTTTTCCTTTTTCTCTCTCCCAGTTCTTCACGGGATAAAAGTTGTAAACTTTTTGAAGTTCTTTTGTTCCTATAACAGTGCTGTAGAGGGCCATACATGGCACTGACAGTCTAGCCTTTTTCAGTTTCTTCAGGCTAGATAAGAGAATACTGGAGGACTGTCCAGAAAACATCCTCTCCATAAAAATAATCTCACGTAAACATGAGTAGGAAATGTTGTATCTGTTGGTTTGTCAACAAAAACCTACTTATTACTCTTGGTTCCTTACCCACATTCTTATAATTCAATTCACAAGTTGAATTGGTAGAGATTTTCTAAGGGTAGAGAATAATTGTATTTGCATTGTTATGTACCTGTGAAAAATATTAACCAACTTGGATCTCATTATGTCTAGGTAGACATCTTAGAGTCTGTCAAGTACACCTGTACTGAGACCATGGCTTCCTTCTCCCGGAAACACATAAACACATTCTATAAACTGTTCTGATTTTCCATGAATCATCTGTGAGGTTTGACTCTATAAAAACAGGGATTAACTTGTTCTGTTTTACGGATGATCTCTCGGTGAAAACATTAAAGAACCAAGTTTCACTCCAGAGTCACAATAGTGCAGGATAAGGTGACAAGTGAGAGCTCAGAGTTAGACGGAGCTGGGGCAGCAAAAGCTACCTGGGGAGTTGGCAATCACTCTTGGGACGGTGCTTTCTTCTTACCAGCTGTGGAGCCTGGAAGAAGAAAGCAGAAGTGAGGCTCCTGATGATAAGAAAGAACCATGCTAATTGACATGACATGCACACACGACTGCCAGAAAACCTTGGGTTGGTTCTTTTTAAAAAATTTTTTAATATTTTTTATTACGTATTTTCCTCATTTACATTTCCAATGCTATCCCAAAAGTCCCCCATACCCTCCCCCCCACTTCCCTACCCACACATTCCCATTTTTTTGGCCCTGGCGTTCCCCTGTACTGGGGCATATAAAGTTTGTGTGTCCAATGGGCCTCTCTTTCCAGTGATGGCCGACTAGGTCATCTTTTGATACATATGCAGCTAGAGTCAAGAGCTCCAGGGTACTGGTTAGTTCATAATGTTGTTCCACCTATAGGGTTGCAGATTCCTTTAGCTCCTTGGGTACTTTCTCTAGGTCCTCCATTGGGAGCCCTGTGATCCATCCACTAGCTGACTGTGAGCATCCACTTCTGTGTTTGCTAGACCCCGGCATAGTCTCACAAGAGACAGCTATATCTGGGTCCTTTCAGCAAAATCTTGCTAGTGTATGCAATGGTGTCAGCGTTTGGAAGCTGATTATGGAGTGGATCCCTGGATATGGCAGTCTCTAGATGGTCCATTCTTTCGTCACAGCTCCAAACTTTGTCTCTGCCCAAGAACCCTTGCCCACCTCCCCACAAAGCCAAAAAACCATATAACTCTCACTGATTGCTGCCAATGCAAATGTGTGGGATTCACCCTTGGCTTCTGTTCGATGAGCTGTGTTTATGCCCATGGCTGGCTACCTTTTCCACTTAAACTAGCTCCATAGTTACTTTCTGCTTTACAAACCATCCATTCTTCACCTACAATGCATGATGTATTCTCTCTCAGTCTATGCTCAATGGATTCCTTTCTTCAATTCTCAGTCACATTCCAACTCTCTTGTGCTTTAGGGGCCTTTGACACTGTTCTAGATAACTCTACAGTATCCTTTCTATTGAATAAAAAATTTCTAATTTCCAAATTACTGCTTTTTCGTAGACCTCTATGACGTTTTCCTCTGTTGACTAAATGTCTTATTCTTCATTGTCAGCATCCTCTCTCTTGCCTTTCTTAGTTATTCACTGGGTTTACCATTCATTGTTCTCATACTCACCAGGTATACCGTGTTGTCTATATATCCATAAGTACCAATCCTTTATCATCAGGCTATCCTCTGTTCCCACGTTCCATACATATTCATTCACCCTGTCTCGGAAAACAAAATGAAAGAATAGCAACAGCAATGCAATCAAAAGATGTTTTTGATAAACAGTTAATCATATAATTTATTGAGACTATAAATGGCATGATGAACAGTTCATCACCAAAATTTCTATAGTTTGGAGGTCTTTCCCCAAATTCTTGTTAAAATTCGATTGCCATTGCAACCCTATTAAAAGATGTGCCTTTCAAGGTCACAGCCTGAGCCTTCAGGAGTAGATAAGTATGATATCAGAGCTGCTCAGCTTTGTGCGGCCCCTTCATTTCATCTCTGTCTCATGCATGCTTCCTCGCAATCATACCTGCTAGTCAAGTACATTTTTATTATTTATAATTTACTCAGTAGTAAAGTCATTGAGACATCTAGTGCCGTTGGCCCACTTACTCAATAAATTTCAGTTGTACTAATGAGTTGCAAGTGGATAGAAAGGGGGGCTTGCTGATATCTGAGCTCACAGGGAAAGAAAGAATTATAAGTGTTAAGTAATACAAAGAAATCACTTCAGTAACATTATTGTTGGGCTAGTAGTAGCTGTTCATTCTCCATTTTTTATAAAAAAATTAAATGTTTAAATTTCAAAATTTAAAAAATATTTTGCAATGTTTTTATTAATAAAATTCATAGGTAGGTATGATCTTTACATAAGTAAAAGACAAAAGGAGAATTGTTCCTAGTATGTGATGAAAGAAAAATGAAAAGAAAGGAGTTTATAACAAAATACTGTAGGTACCATTAGTAAATGCCTGAAACAATAGAAGGCATAATAAAGTAGCCAGATGCTCATAGATGTATGTTGAATCATACATGTGACAGTTACATATGCTGACTGACACAGGCAAACATTCTGAGAACAAAAACATCAAGAATGGTTTTGTGGCAGCATGATTTTCTGAAATTGTGAATAATGTTTAGACATCAAAAATTACTTTTTCACAGACGGTATAATTATCTATGTTGAAAAGCCTCAAGATTCCACAAAAAAAAAAAACACAAAAAATCTAGAATTAGCAAAGTTACCAGGAATCAAAATCAACATACGAAAACTCAGATGCATTTCTATAAGTTAAAAGTGACCAATCTTTAAAAAGAAATGAAACCTCTATTTAAATTAGCATCAAAAGAATAAAATACTCAGAACTCATCATAGACAATGAGGTAAAAGCATTACATAATGAAAACTACAAAACATTACTAAGAAATATAAAGAGGAAGAAGAATAATCAACATATATTATGTTCATGGATAAGAAAGCTTAATTTTGCTTCGATGTTGGTACTACTCAAAGCAATGATAGAGTCACTGAAATTCCTATCAAACTTCTAGTGATTTTTTTTAACAGAGTGCTGGTAATAAGAAAGTCCCAGGGGACTCCCAATAGCTAAAACAGTCTTGAAAAAGAGCAAAACTGGAGAACTCATACTACCCAACTTCAAAACCAAATACAAGGAGAACAAAAATTGTGTGTAACTAGCATAAAGACAAGTATATCAAACAATGAATAGAATAGAAAGACTAGACATAAACTCACATGTACAAATGGTTCACAGACCACATGAAGCTCAAGAAGAAGGAAGACCAAAGTGTGGGTGCTTCAGTCCTTCCTAGAAAGGGGAACAAAATACTCATGGGAGCAAATATGGAGACAAAGTGTAGAGCAGAGACTGAAGGAAAGGTGATCCAGAGATTGTCCCACCTGGGGGTTCATCCCATATACAGTCACCAAAACCCAACATTATTGTGGATGCCAAGAAATTCTTGCTGAAACGAGCCTGATATAGCTGTCTCCTGAGAGACCTTGCCAGAACCTTACAAATACAGAGGCAGATACTTGCAGCCAACCATTGGACTGAGCATGGGGTCCCCAATGGAGAAATTAGAGAAAGAACTGAAGGAGCTGAAGGGATTTGCAACCCTATAGGAAGAACAACAATATCAACCAACCAGATCCCCCATAGCTCCCAGGCACTAAGCCACCAACCAAGGAGTACACATGGCTCCAGCTGCATATGTAGCAGAGGATGGCTTTGTAAGGCATCAATGGGAGGAAAGGTCCTTGATCCTATGAAGGCTCTATAGATGCCCCAGTATAGGGAATTGATGTGGGGGGGGGTGAGTGAGTGGATGGGTGAAAACTCTCATAGAAGCAGGGGTAGGTGGCATGGGATAGGGGATTTCTGGGAAGAGGGGAAATAGGAAAGGGGGATAACATTTGAAATGTAAATAAAGAAAATATTCAATCAAAAAAATCCTCAAAAAAGGGGAGTTTAAGACCATTCAATAGGAAAAAAAATGACATTTTCAACAATGCTGCTGGAAAAGCTGAATACCCACATATAAAAGATCAAAGCTATGTTCCTAATGCTGTGTGCAAAATATTCAACCAACCAGCCAAACAAACAAACAAACAAAAAACAAACCAAAAAAACCCAAAACACCAAAACCAAACAACAAACAGACAAACAAAAACTAAAATGAACTGAAATGCCAAAGTTGGGCACTTAACATTATAAACAAAACTGAATTTGATCAAAACCTCTGAAACTATAAAAGTTCTTGAGGAAAACACGGGAGGCTTCATAGAATTTTATTTAAAGTGATATTGGGATATGACCAAAAGACACAGATCACAAAATAAAAAATATCCATTGTACTTCATGAAAAGTAAAAATTTATACATACCAGAAGACAGTCAATATCAGCAGACATAAAGTCAACTCAGTAGAACATCGAATATTTGCAAAGCATGTACTTGATAACGTACAAGATATAATTTACTACATTAATATATTAAATCCTGAAATTCAACCACATAAACACTCGATTTAAAATGGTCAGACTTAGATGGTTTATTTTTTCAAATAAATGCAAATGATCAAGAAATCCACAAATGTATAAGATAAATACATCACCACTGCAGAAATATGAATCAAAGCCACATAATACCGTGTTACATTCATTAGGAGGGATACTATGAATAAATACATTAAGAGTGTGTATATATTGGAACCCTTGCATTGTTTGTGAGGTTGTAAAAAGGTATAGCCACTCTAGAGAATGGAATAGCAGTTCTTCCAAAAACAACAAACAAACACACAAACAAAAAACAAATAAACAAACAAACAAAACTTGCCAATGAACCTAAAGAAAAAGTAGAATGACTATGTAATCCAGCAATTCTTTCCCTTAACTCAAAAGGATAGAAAGCAGAGTCTGAAAAGGAAGCTTGTCCACTGTCTCAGTCTCTTTTCCTAACAAGAGCAGCTTAAAAGAGAGGCTTCACTCTAGCCCACAGGTCAAGGATAGAAGGGTAGAGTCCGTCATGATGGGGAATGCAAAGCAGCAGGAGCTTGAAGCATCTGACCATGTTATATCACAATCAGAAAGCAGGGTGTGCAACGAATGCCTGTGTTCCGGTAGCTTCCTCTTTATTACACATCCAGGACCCAAACCCAACAAACCTTCAGTGTGGGTCTCCAATTATTTAATAAATATTATGTAATAATTATTCCAATCGACACACTCCCTCACAGACTTGCCCAGAGGTTAAATGTCCCCTCACAATTCTTCCTGATGGTTTATCTCCCAAGTGATTCGAAATTCTTGCCAAGCTAACAACACTAAAGATTACAGTTATGATCATAGCATTACTGGCCACATGGTGCCGACCCAAATGTTCATCCACAAGTAAATGGAAAAAACAAATATGGAATTCATAAAGAATATATTATTGAATTGCAATAAAAGGAGGAATTTCTGGAATCTGCCACAGCACAGGTGAACACTGAGAAACACTATGTGTATATATATGTATGTGTATGTATATATGAAATATATGTATATATGTATGTATATGTATTCATATGTATATATGAAATATACAGTGAGAATCATAAAGGTAGCAGATAAAATAGTGGGACAAGGGGGGTTGTAGTTTGTGGTAGTAGACAACTGTGAATTTCTCACTACCTGCCCCAATGTTCTGGATTTCTGAATGAAACATACACATGTGCAGCCTTATATTTAATGTCTTAATCAGCACAATGGCTGAGCCACTCCAAACATCCATGTGGCTAATACACTCTCCCCTCCACTATTTCTGGTTTGTTGTGTGTGTGTGTGTGTTTTCTTTTTTTTTCGAGACAGTGTTTCTCTGTATAACCCTGGCTGTCCTGGAACTCACTTTGTAGACCAGGCTGGCCTCGAACTCAGAAATCCACCTGCCTCTGCCTCCCGAGTGCTGGGATTTAAAGGCGTGCACCACCACGCCCGGCTTCCCCTCCACTATTTCTGAATTATTACTTACTAAAACCTATATTCCATCCTGGCCGCCCTGAACCCAGCGGGGGTTGGAGGACGGGGACTGGGGCCGTTCTTTCCTGGCTCTTACAACCCCAACCCCCTGTACTTCTTAGGCCTATCTTTCTGCCTTCTGGGCATGGTGGTTCTAAATCCTCCTTCCTCTTTTAGTCCCTTTGTCTGTGAATCCTAAAGTCCTGCCTCTGTCTCCCTGTCCAGCCACTGGCTTCTGAGAACTTTATTTACCAATCAAAACCAACTGGGGGCAGGGGCCCTCAGTGTATTATAAGCGGGATTCTAGTGCAATTTGGGGAACCCAATTAACACAGTATAAGCATTAAACCAAATCTACAACAGTAGTTTTCAGTGGGTATAGCGTCTCACTGTTACAAGATGAAAATAGTTTCAGAATAACTGTGTATGATGGCTTGTGTATGATGGCTTCTCCAACTTAAGAACTGGTTAATACCACTGAATTTCAAACTGGTTAAGATGGTTTATTTTATACTATGTATATTTTGCCACAATTAAAAACGGAATCATCACCATTCAGATGGCAAAGGGTAAAGGAGTTTGCCGCCAAGACGAGCAACCTACGGCTCTCTAAGAACCTCACGGTAGGACAGACCCACGTTGTCTTCTCACAAGTTGTTCTCTGACTTCCACATACTGCCAAAGTGTGTGTCCATGCATCCAATATTACACAAAATGTTTTTAAAAATTAAAATATAGGTACATTAAGAACTACATAGGGAGTAGTGGCGCACGCCTTTAATCCCAGCCCTTGGGAGGCAGAGACAGGCGGATTTCTGAGTCGCAGGCCAGCCTGGTCTAAAGAGTGAGTTCCAGGACAGCCAGGTTACACAGAGAAACCCTGTCTCGAAAAAACAAAACAAACAAGCAAACAAACAAAAAACAAAACAAAAAAGAAGAAGAACTACATAGTCATCTTATAGAAGATATTCTGTATTTGTTTCCTTTAAACAACTGGGCTTTCCTACTAAATAACATTCAAGCTCTTGTTTAGCCTCAGTTTACACGGTTGTAACCTTTCTGGAAACTAGGATGTATTAAATTACATAAAACCCACAAGCACTTGACTACTTTGGAACTGTTTTTAGAATCTAGGATTGCAGGGAATTTACATAATTTTCACAATATTTGATGTCTCATTACTTTGTGAATTGCAGATGTCTTAATTAAAGGACAGAGAAATTTATTGGTAGTAGAAATGGATGTAATTTATCCTGGGAAACAATTTTCAAATGGCATGTTGATACTGTGCACCCTTTTCTTTGGTGCAAATCTTTTGTGCTTTGGAGGCAGGCATGATCCCTTACTTCTCCATGTTGTCCTCCTATTTGCTTTCACTGAACTCTAAGCTCAAAGAAAAACACCAAGAGTGGAGGCCGTGAACATTTGTCTTACTGCTAAATTATAAATTATGACCTGGTGAAAACCCTAGGACAAAAGACCAAGATGAGGGACAAATTCCCTTTCTGTAGTTTGGAGGGAGAAGTAGGGAAAAGAGACTTGGCTTGGCCTTGCCATGTTTCCCTACTCCCTTGAGGGGTGGAGGGTCTCCAAACATGCATCTGTACCTTGTGCTTGCTTCAGTCTGTAAGGCAGACTCTCAGCTCCCACTGGAAGAAAAGAACCACTTTCCTGTGGTGCCTTCTTGTCCCTTCCTCCCTCCCTTATGGAGGACAGCCCTGCCCTGCAAGTTAAATGGGTGGGGTCTTCTAAATCAAGGGGCATAGCGAGTAGACCTTCATGTCTCTTCTTACATCTAAAATTATTTGAGTCTATAAGGCAGAAAATTTGAAAAGGCAAGGAAGCTTCGTTTTACTCTAAGGACCCTTAGATCCTAAGGTTCAACCTGAAGGGTGGGTGAACTTCTCAGTCCAGTCTTAGTACCACAGCTCCTCATCCTCAAACAATGTGTGGCTTGATTCTGGAATAAAATATCCTCTGCTCAAAGGAAGCCTGAGCTCCCTATTCTGTGGCTTCAAAGGAGACACAGAACCAGATACAGCACATGCATTTATTGAGTCAATCTCAAAACATTGTTCACACATTTAAAAAGAAAGAAAGAAAGAAAGAAAGAAAGAAAGAAAGAAAGAAAGAAAGAAAGAAAGAAAGAAAGAAAGAAAAAAAGAAAGAAAGAAAGAAAGAAAGAAAGAAAGAAAGAAAGAAAGAAAATTATTAAAAGAAGAATATTTAAACTAGATGCTAGATGATACATTTTAGAAATAAATTTACTCATCTAGGTACTTCATATACAAGGCTCTATGAGATTGGTTGTGTTAAATTGGGTTGACAGCTATATTGATTGGGAGTCTTACCTTAGGTTAGAGCCCACCCCTGGGCATGGTATTTAGGGCCTCCTGGCCTATAGTTAGTTCAGCTTGATGCGTCACTATGTTTCTGACACAGCACAAACATAAGCACACATTGCATATGGCAGTTTTCTCAATAACAGATGACACACATGCTGATCCAATAAGATATTGCCTAGAGACATTGGAGTCATCTTTGCTACTCTAGCTATATTCCACAATGTTCGCACCAAGGCTAAATTTCCTAATGACACATTTCTTAGAATATAACCTTGTACTTAAGTGACATATCACTATGTGTATGTGCACATGCAAAAATATGTGTTTTATAGTCATCTGCCAGTTCTAAAATTTATGAACCTAATGGGGTGCCTGGGAATATTTTATTTTCCTCATGAAAATGCCCACAGCTGCTTATTCTGAACATCTGGGATAATGGAACTCTAAACAAAATACAGTGTGTGCATAATGCCAGGCACACTTAATCCCTCTTTTGAATGAATTACCAAAATTAGTGTGAAGGAAAGAATTCAGTAGACCTAAAAAAGGCCAACCTTTAATATCACAGCTAATAGATTGCAACACAAAAAAACAATCTCCCTTGAAGTAGATTAATTCTTATGGAGCCCTGTCACACAGGCCCAAACCAAGCCAAGATATGACAACCAAAAGCAGTGATAAATGGCTATCCCTGGAGCAGGGAAGGTGTCCAGTAAGGTCTCAATGGTATTGGAGTGGAACCAGGTTAATTTAATATCTTCATTTCTGTTCTGGTAAAGGGTGAGGGATAAATAGTATCAGTATCCCCTGCTAGAATGATAAATGTATCAAGTTGGCAGCTGTTTAAAAATTACAACAATAGAAAAATGTACTGCACCATGGAAAAGAGAGGCTAGAAATATGGCATAAAAACACAAAGTGAGGTTCAACTTGGAAATATGAATGCCGTTACAATTGGGAATTATAATATGAAACAGGGAAATTGTCCAAAAATCTGGCCTGAAAGGGAGAGGGGGTGGGGAAAGAGAAAAGAACAAAAATCACGAGACTGCTCATTCCCAAACAGGATATGGCATTTCTAAGAGAAGAAATCAGATAACCTGTGGACAAAGAGCATTTGAGGCAGGGTGTGGAGTGAGGACTAAACAGACAACAGAGTACAGCAGGTTCAAAGTCATGTGAGTGCCTCTAATTCCACCACAGAAGGAGCCTGTAGCACTTCCAGGAGAGCCAGCAGAGTTGCACTATCCAGGTCGACCAGATAGCCTTAGGTTACTGGAAACCAGTCACATTAGAAACATTTTTGTACTCCAGGAAGATGGAGTAGGTGGCTGCTGACAGACATTTTAATGGTCTGTCTATGACAGTCAACTTGTGTGCAATTAAAATTCAAAGCATTAAAATGGCTTTCTTAATCCTTCAAAGAGAAGATAGAAATAAATGTGAATACCACAAATACTTTAACTGTGACCAAGAGTCAGAATCCAGTCCAATAACTACCTTCCTCCAATGATTAAATACTACAGAAGGGATACGGAGCCTCAGGAGGAACCAGAGATGAATGTTCTTGCCAGAACAAAGAGAAGGGTTTTGGTTTTGGGTTTTAGGTTTTTTTGGGTTTTGTTCATTTGGGGGGGTGTTATTAATACCCTCTCCAGTCATCCTGAATAGTTATTTGGGGGCATTTTAGAAAAATTCTTCAGCTGTAAAAAAAAAAAAAAAAAAAAAAAGGGAATAGTCTTCCTCTCAAAGCTGATAGGAAAGCTTAGTGAATAGTGCACAAACAATTCTTTCCACAGTGCAAACTTTAGAATGTACCAACAGTAGAGTCAGCTAAAACCAAAGTGCAATGGGTGCGAGGCACTTCACTTCCATGCCTTCTCTCAGATCTCTGAACCTGAGTAAATTACTTAATAATTCTGTACTCCTGTCTCTAGTTTTTGATGATGATGATAATAATAATATATCTAGCTTTTTATACATCATATTTTTGAGATCAAGTACATAGACCAATACCTGGCATATAGCTATTAAAAAAATACTAGCTACAATGGATTTACAAGGCAAATGGTTACTTATGTTAGGTAAAATACAACTGATTAGTCATTTGACTTTCACTTCATTTGTCTTCTAGTGTGTAAGCATTGGATGTCTACAATGCAATGCCCTGCCAAGATCATAGAGCAGGGTTCTAGGGGCCAGGCATGCCGGGATTCCAATCTTGGGTTTGAGTCTCACTGGTTGTATTCTTGTGGGTATGTGATTTAACTTCCTGGCATTTCATTTCCCTTCTCTGTAAAGGGGATTATCTGCTTCTTGGGATTGTAGTGAAGAAGATTCAAGGAGCAAGCAGAAAGGCATGGTTGGGTCTTGACTCCTCCTGCTACTCCACACGTGTCCAAAGAGTCACAAAAGGCTGGAGAAATCTTTCTCCTAGTCCTCCTGTATTGTGGGTCAACTTATCCCAACTATTTCCTAAAACTGGGAATAGTTCCAGGGACAAGCTGCAGCTGAGGACACAGAACAGAAGAGAACAGAAATCAAGGACAGTTGGAGACATAGCTGTGGGCAAACTCAGACCCTTGCGGATGGAAGTTGGCTGGCCCTGGTGTCATTGGGCAATGACCATGGGAAAGAACAGACAAACAAGAAATATTGCATGGTCTTAAAGATACAGAAAAGGCTTCAAAGTCAGAAAAAAAGAAAAGAAAAGGGATTTTTAAGAGTGATGTAGAGGAGTGGAAGATGAGAGTTTTGGAGGAATCTTAGATGCTTAAAATGTTTGCTTTCTTTGTGTTCTTAAAGTATGGGTAAAGTACCACATGTTTTTGAACGACTGCCACCTTTCTTAAGTACTTCTGGGATTTGTTTTCCCCATTCATAAAGCACTGATTTATCAAAAAAAAATCATTATTTTAAGCACTGTTGTTTTTATCAGTCCAAACAATCAAATCTTTTATTGTATACTATTCAAATTAAAGGGTCCAGATGAGGTCACAGGACAGACTCTGCACAGTAAATACCTCTCTTCCACAGAACACTTTGTTTTCTCACTCCACTGGAGACAAGAAAAGCAGAAATAAATTTTGACAAAAGAAAATAAAATATCTCCCTTAAAAGGCTTTAGAAAACTAGAAAGATGACAGAGGTCTCTACAAATAATGTGTAACTGTGGTTATTAATGACAGATAACAAAAGTGATAGATAACAGAATGAAATTAGGCAAATTGAACTTGACCCTATCCCTGTAGATAAACATACAAAATATAAATAGTTTGTGAAGATGTTTATTAATCAACTCACCTTATGGTCTATAAAGTGAGTCCCACGCTGATTAAAATCATGACTTTCTAGCTGCAAATTACTCCCTGGAAGATGGCTGGGCCTTTTGGGAAGTTTTTCAACTCCCAAGTTGTTTGAAAGCTTTTAATGTGAGAGTGGAATTGATAACTGATACCCTGTGGAGTTTGTAAAAATTAAGAAGAGAATGACTCAAAGGGAGCCACTTGGAGAATCTGGTCAAGCGTGAGACAATCAGGGGACAGGAGAGATCTTTCTGTGATTTGGGCAAGATCGGAATGTCCACGCCCTTCTCCACGTACTCACAGTGCCTGTGAGTTCCAAGTGAGGCTTGGAAGAGTTTTGTCCTGATCAGCATCTTGAGTTCCACTCCACCCCCTTCCCCCCTCCTGAAATGCTCTAGCAACTTTCTTAGAGACAAATTTATTAATGAGGATCCAGCAGAGAAATTCTGTTCCCATGTGTTTAATTTGTTAGCAGAGTTCACCGTGTATCTTACATGTGTACAATTTTTATGACCTTTTAGCAGAGTGCTTTATTACTGCTGGTCTAGTCTGGCCAAGTGAACTTTTTTGTCAAAAAGGATGCTGTCTTTGTCACCATGTTTGTTAACATTTTAAGAGTGCCTTTTCAGTGCAGGACACTGACGTCTTTCTATAGTGACAATGTACAAAGCCATGTGGCGATCTGATCTGATAGTGTAATAGCACATTACTCTTGCATCTAAGAAGATGGAATTCATAACTTGAAGTAACTTCTATCTTAGCCTTTAAGTCAGCACAGGCTGGTGGAGCCAGAGTAGCATTTCTCCTTGAGTTGGTGGACTTTCTGACTTTTTATTCATTTTTTTTTAAATACACACTCCACAACATGTTATCAGCACAGAGCACCAGAGATGCTTGTTAAACAAATTATTACCACGTTTTTATTACATCAATTTAATCTTGCTTGTCATACTTTATAACTGGAGTTTGTCACATGACATATTATTAGGTAATTATTCCCTTTGGAATTGTGTGTTAAGATGATAAAAATGTTAAATTCAGAAACACAATTGCTATTTGGAGGATTTCTTTTTTTAAAGCATTCTCAATCTTGCTAAACTTAGGTCTTCTTGACAACTCTCACTGTTTTTGTTGTTTTGTTTTGTTTTGTTTTGTTTTTTAAGACCTCTGGTTCCTGTGGGTGTGGGTCCCACCCAGGGCTTGGATTCCCTCTGTTACTTCAAGACCAAGAAGTGATGCTTCAAACAAAAGAAGCGTTGTATACCAGGATTTCAGTGAATTAGCAATTCACCTTTTGTATTTCTTGATGATGACTTTCTACATAGAGCAAGCCTCTGTCAACAGGTCTCTCTCTCTCTCTCTCTCTCTCTCTCTCTCTCTCTCTCTCTCTCTCTCTCTCTCTCTCTCTCTCCCTCCCTCCCTCCCTCTCTCCTCTCCTTCACCTCTCTCTTCTCTCTCCTCTCTCTTTCCTTTCTCTTTTCTCTCTCTTTCCTCTCTCTTTCCTTTCTCTTTCCTCTCCTTTCCTCTCCTTTCCTCTCCTTTCCTCTCCTTTCCTCTCCTTTCCTCTCCTTTCCTCTCCTCTCCTCTCCTCTCCTCTCCTCTCCTCTCCTCTCCTCTCCTCTCCTCTCCTCTCCTCTCCTCTCCTCTCCTCTCCTCTCCTCTCCTCTCCTCTCCTCTTCTCTCCCCTCCTCTCTTCTCCCCTCCTCTCCCCTCCTCTCTTCTTCTTCTTCTTCTTCTTCTTCTTCTTCTTCTTCTTCTTCTTCTTCTTCTTCTTCTTCTTCTTCTTCTTCTCTCTCTCAAATTTATTATAGAACAAAATTTTAATGCTCTCAAGCTCTGAATGAAGATGCAAGAAGTATCAGGGCCCTTCCAAACCTTGCAGAATAGACCTCTCTTATGAGAAATTTAAAAAAAATAAGTTTAGCCATCTTTCCTTCATTTTAAAATACTTCTGTTGTCATTGTAAACTCAAGTAGTGCTATGGACAATATAATAGTGAGGACCCCAATGGGATCTTATGGAGAATTCTAGTTAATTATCCTTTCAAGCAACCTTGACCTCGATATATCAACCTGGGAAAATGAAACTAGGGCCAAAAATTGCACACTGCTGACGAGGGAATCTGTGCTTTGTTCCAGTGTTGTTTGTTTTTCCCAGATTCACCTCCTTGTGATACAATTTCTCCATGACCTGGGTAGGTCAGCTTTACCTTGTCCTGAAGAGGTTCTTCCTACTTGCTGTTGCTTCAGTTCCTCACATTGAATTTTACTACAGTCACCATTGATCACATTTTGGATGAAGCTGATTGGTTAGGATTTATAGAAATATGTTTTAGGTGAAGATCCCTTCTCTGTGCCATGACCCAGAGCACACCAGCCAAACTAAACCCTAGTCACCACACTGAAGGGCACTTTGAGAGAACTCCTGCAGAAGATATAGGCTGTTGGCACCTTATTGCTGGTGTCATTTGGACAGCTCTCCATTGGGTGGCAGTACATGTTCAGAACAACCCTCCCAGTGCCAGCTAACAATAGTTTCAAAAAGGAACTTGAAGTTCTTTTCATAAATTCTTATAATAGTCTCTTTTAGAAAAAAAAAAACCAACAGTTCATTGGCCATGTAATTGATGAGAGATGAACAAGAACTAAACTAGCTTCCAGATGTTTATGTATTTTAGTCAATTACTGCAGAGTCCATAGGTACAGATATAGCTATCATCACTATTGTATTACCAATATCTCCTCAGTCTCTGGCATTCAAGTTTTAAAAAGCTAATTCTATGCCAATAGGGATTTAAGGGGAATATTTAAATTATGAGAAATGAATTCACCAGTCTTTTCCATCAAGTGTCTGGGGCTCATATTACCATACTTGGTCTCTAAGCTCGTTTAAAGGCTGTGATCCTTTCTATCTGGCAGGGTTTTGAGATATATACATGATCTTGTTTTCAACATGGAATTGGGAGTTGGGGGATCTGTTAAGTTACTGTTCCCACTGAATTATGTGTAGAACCATTTGGTCAGTTTTCAATCTCTGACACACTTGTCTTCTAGATTTGATATTTAAACATTAACCTACTCAGACCTGTAAATTGGGCAAAGCCAGTCATGATGCTCTTGGGGGATTAGCGTTTGGTGCATCTCTCTTGTGACTGTGTGTTTATGCTGAAGATGCTTTTTAGAACCACTTACTTGAGCTAGGGTGCATCTTAGAAAGTGTGTTTTTGGCCATAGACAGATACCATCTGTACTAAAGTAAACGTGGAATTATTTGTAAGGGGGAAAAGATTATTAGCACCAACTGAAAACCAAATGTTCCTAAAGTGAGTCCTTGGAGCAAATGATGGAGGGTTCACAGGGTTTGTTGGAAACGTTTACAAGACGCAGATAGTTTACCTAAGTCATTGGCATTGAGAGGCCACTAAATATTGCTTTAACAATTCTTAATGACTTTAATCGTCAGAAATTATAGCTTACACACACACATACCTGGGTGGGAAGGACAGTATATGTGCTTTAAACATACATACTTAAATTGTAAAAAATATTTTGTGTATCTACAGATGGCATACAAAGGGAAATGTATAATTAATTCTTTTTCCCCTATTACTGCAATAGTTACAATCACATAGATTTTCATAGAAATTTTTAAAGCCTTTACAATTTTATCCATTGAGGGAAATTAAGCTATGTGTACAAGTTAAACCATAGAAAAGTAGATATGCCTCATGTTTAATTAGTTCTGTTTGCAGAATTGCAGTCAGTGCAGAATGCAATGTAAATGAAGTTAAATGTCAGATTCCCTTGGCCATTACTTGAGAAAACCACCCAGTAGTGTTGTATGCCAGGGATGTGTGTCAGAGCCGATCCATCCGACAAGAACACATGTTCCTTGGAGGCAGGATATACAGCATGTATTATTTTCCCTGTGTACCTTTTTAACAGACAGCTATGGACTTTAATAAAATTTTCAAAATAGATTTCTTGATCAGGTGAGGGCTAAAATGAATGTTCCCATAGACACTGTGTGATGGCACAGAGAAAAGGAGACAGCTATCAATCCCTAAACACTCTGGGGAAAGGGAAACGATTGTTGGATTTGAGCTGGGCACAATGTTCTCTGCTGCATGTGATAATGACTGTCTGAGGTAGGAAAGAGTGAATCAAGCAGAAACCATGCCTATTGTACTTAGTCGTCCTCCCTGTTCACCTCCCTGCTTGAAGATAATGAAAATGGGGTGTGGTTGGTGCTTGTGGAAGGATTTCAGTGTTTTACACTCCTCATTCCTGCCTCAGAACACGTCTTAACCATAATCTGTCTGGTGTTGTTCCTTGGGTAAACAGCGGAAAGCTACCACGGAAAGCCTCTACTGGCAGCCCATACTGAGATTCTGCCTACATGTGATCTCAATTCTCCTTTTCAGTTGACTGAGGCTGAGATTAAGAATCTCCATGCCTATCAGTGAAGGAGACTGTTAGGACATTCTGGGAATTTTTTTCTTTCATAGTAGCTTTGGGAAATGTTCTTTTTTTTTTTTCCTAGTTTACATTTCCAATGCTATCCCAAAAGTCCCCCATACCCACCCACCCCCCAATCCCCTACCCACCCACTCCCCCTTCCTGGCCCTGGCATTCCCCTGTACTGGGGCATATAAAGTTTGCAAGTCCAAAGGGCCTCTCTTTCCAGTGATGGCAAACCAGGCCATCTTCTGATACATATGCTGCTAGAGACAAGAGCTCCAGGGCACTGGCTAGTTCACACTGTTGTTCCACCTATAGGGCTGCAGTTCCCTTTAGCTCCTTGGGTACTTTCTCCAGCTCCTCCATTGGGGGCCGTGTGACCCATCCAATAGCTGACTGTGAGCATCCACCTCTGTGTTTGCCAATCACCACTACTGGAGCAGGTATATGGCCACTTCTTAAGACCTCCCAAGAACGTACCCTTCACAGTACAAATGAACCAGTTTCTAAGAGAACTGTTAGCTTTGGAAGCAAAACTTCAGTTCTGATCAATTTCCTTGTAAAGTTTCCAAAGTTACCTAAATGCTAGTTTGGCTAAATATCTGAAGATGATAGAACTGATTACAAACAAAACTCTTACCATTAAAAAAGAAAGAGCTAGGTTTAATTATTTGCTTTTCTAATGACAACCGAAACCCATGATGTGAAAGAGCCTCACATCTTCTCATTCTTCAATAAGCTACTTCACTCAGGTCCCAGATATTATGTGTGGTGTCAATTCTAAAAGCCTCCCCATCCTCCCTATTACAGGAGGACTCGTACTCTCCCTAAAATCCAAGGTCCTAACCCCAAATGCAACTGTGTTAAGAGATAAGATCTTTAAGGAGTTATTTACCATTAAGGGAAGACATAATTGGTAGGGCCCTAATTTAGAAGGTATCCTTACAGGAAGAGGAAGTGACTCAAATTGTCTCTTAACACCTCTTCTCTCTTTCTCTTTCTCTTCCCCTCTTCTCTCCTCTTCTTTCCCCTCTCCTCTTCTTTTGATGAAAGACGTAAGTAAAATCATGGGAAAACACAGCAAGAAGAACCAGGAAACAACTCCCATGACTTGTGGATTTTGGCCTGGTACCATCCATGGCTACGAGAAAGTGAATGTTGCTTAAGCCATGAGTTTTGTGCCTTTGCTGAGGCATCCTCATCAGATGCTCCTCATTGACAGGATGTGTGTGGCCTCCTTCCCATTTTTCACATCACGGTGTTGATTTCCTTTACCACATTTATCACAATTGGTAATGGTTATTGCAATGCATTTACTTTGTCCTCACCATCAAGATAAAAAGTTCTAAGATCACTATAGATGTTTTATGAATTGTCTGTGGGGAACAGAGAAATGCCAAGGAACCATGACTCCATAGCAAAAAATAGCTCAGAGGAACTAAACTAAAATAGCATCTTAGAGTAGATTAGGTAAGAGAAAAGTGCCATCTTGAATTGATATCTAACTGGGAGATATGAACCAACAAGATGTACTAGTAGATGTGATCTTGAAGGAGATGGAGATGGAATGAAGAACCAAGGATAACACTTAAGTTTGCACCAAAAAGGAACCAGAAAATGGTGAGGGCACTTTAAGAGCTGTAAACTATAATGGAACCCATTCTATGTTAGAAGATATCTAGTATGGATGTCTAGTATGGAACCCATTCTATGTTAGAAGATGTCTAGTATGGATGCTTCCTATTCTAGCCCATTGCTTCTCAAAATTTAACAGTATGCACAGGAACTATCTGGGAATCTTTTACAAATTTGGGTTCTGATTTAAGATCTGTAGTTTGTTCTTCACCCAGTATTACATTATTTGGTTACTCTAGATATGTAATATATATTAAAATTACACAGCATGATTTCTTCAATTTTTGTCCTTCTCTTTCAAAATTGTGTCCTGACCATATTAAGTTATTAGTAACAGGCAACATTTCCTCCAAATTCGTGGAACCCATCAAGTTATGGATCCCAAGTATTTAGGAGAAACCTTTGAAGGAAGTGTACAAAGGGAAGTCCAATACAAATGGTACACCTTAGACAAACTGCTGCCAACCACAGATGGAGGGGCCACCTTAAGGGCATTCAAAATAAAAAGCATATTCACTATGTCAAAGAAATGAGACAAGAACCACAGCTGACTACTTTTCAACAACTATAGAAGCCAGAGGATATGAGAGTGTTATCCTTAAAATACTGCAGGGAAAGAAGACAGGAATGATGAGTTATAACTATAAGGGATGAAGAATTCATCACGGTAGATTCTGAAGACATCTCAAGAATAATAAGTAACTACCTTCCACTTCTACATTTCCACTACCTCTGTATGTTTACTATATTATTGTATAATGTACTATATTATAAGTCTGTGGTGTGGGGGAAGTGGGTGAGCTCACAAAAGAGCAAAAATCTTCAAATTATCTTAACAGAAATATAATCTAAATAATGTTATGCAAAATGTATAAGTCAAGTTAATAATTTAAAATGTCCTCCCTTTTTGGTAAATTTTGCTAAACATTTAAGAAGGAAACAATACTTATTTTAGAAAAAGTATTTCATAACATAAAAAGGGAAACCTTCCCATGTTTTGTGAGACCAGTGTTACTCTGATAACAAAAGCTTAACATCCTCCATGTACATATAAACACAAATTCAGCAAAATATTAGCAAACCAAGTCTTACTATATATAGTATGATTAAAACAAAGTTTATTTCAGGAACATAAGATTGCTTAAGTTTTATAAAATCAATGTGATTCACAACATCTGTGTTCTTTGGAAAATATTTGTTTTTAAATGAGTGTGTATGTGTGTGTGTACATATATAAATGAGTGTAAGTACCTGTGGAAGCCAGAAGAG
This sequence comes from Mus caroli, assembly GCF_978045245.1. Taxonomy (NCBI): domain Eukaryota; kingdom Metazoa; phylum Chordata; class Mammalia; order Rodentia; family Muridae; genus Mus; species Mus caroli. Next base: position 6,649,890 of record NW_028227270.1, read on the forward strand.
AACCAAGTTCCTTAACTGCCGAATCATTTCTCCTGTCCCCATATTGATATTCTAATAAGAAAAACTACACATTTATCTCAATAGGTGCAGAAAGCATTTGACTGCATCAAATATCCACTAATCATAGAGTCTCCTAAAAGTAGAAATAGGTATGGAATAGGTTTAGGAATCCAGACATTCAAACTATTGCTTTTATTGTTAGCAATGAAACTCAAGAAGAACGAAGACCAAAGTGTGGATGCTTTGCTCCTTCTTAGAATTGGGAACAAAACATCCATGGAAGGAGTTACAGAGACAAAAGTTTGGAGCTGAGATGAAAGGATGGACCATCTAGAGACTGGCATACTCAGGGATCCATCCCATAATAAGTTTCCAAACACTGACACCATTGCATACACTCACAAGATTTTGCTGAAAGGACCCAGATATAGCTGTCTCTTGTGAGGCTATTCTTGGGCTTAGCAAACACAGAAGTGGATGCTCACAGTCAGCTATTGGATGGATCACAGGGCCCCCAATGGAGGAGCTAGAGAATGTACCCAAGGAGCTAAAGGGGTCTGCAACCCTATAGGTGGAACAACAATATGCACTAACCAGTACCCCCAGAGCTTGTGTCTCTAGCTGCATATGTATCAGAAGATGGCCTAGTCAGCCATCATTGGGAAGAGAGGCCCCTTGGTCTAGCAAACTTTATATGCCTCAGTACAAGGGAACGCCAGGGCCAAGAAGTGGGAGTGGGTGGGTAGGGGAGTGGGGGGTATGGCGAACTTTTGGGATAGCATTGGAAATGTAAATGAAGAAATACCTAATTAAAATAAAATAAAAAAAAAGAAAATGTATGAAGAAAGAAAGTTTTGGTGTGGGGATACTAATGCTCTGTTCTTGATTTTAGTAATCTTCCTGATTCAAATATTAGGCAAGCAGCATCCATCTTGCCTTTCAGATGAGAGCCCCTAAGATGTTAGTCTTGGTAATCAACTTGACAGAATCTAGAAAATCACCTGTGAGACAGACCTCTAGTCATTCTATGCTGGATTATTTTGATTGTTTTACTCAGTGTTGGAAGGCCCACATTAACTATGGGCATGCCGCTCCCTGGCCTGAACTGTGTAATTGTGGGAGGGGAGGTGAACAGTAGCATCGACTCATTCATTGCTCCCTGACAGTAGATGCAGCATCACCAGCTCCTTTGACCTCCTGCTGCTGCAGCTTCTCTACCAGGATAGACTGTACCTTGAACTGTGAGCCCAAGTATACCATTTCCTTTTAAGTTGCTTTGGTCAAGGTATTTAAACAGACCAACAAGGAAATAAACTGAGACAGTCCCTAAGATCTCTTTGTTAAAGACAAACCACAAAACATCTGTTTCCAATAGTCAGACTCCAAATAGAAGACAATTAATTGACCATGCTTTACTCCTTTCAAATTCATGAATTATATTCCATCTTTATTGCCTGTGGTAGGAACCTCATCTTCCTAAATTCCTTCATTCGTTCTTCTAGTGCTTAGTATTGATGGTCAACTTAACAGGATCTAGGGCCATGTACGAGGAAACCTCTAGGACCCCAGTGAGATTATCATGACTAGGTAAATTGAGATAGGAAGACCACCATTCCTTAGGCTGACATGCCTAAGGGATTAAAAGGAGAAAGGTAGATAATATCAGCACCCAGCATCCTCTGCTTCCCCACTGTGGATGTAATGGAACCAAGAGCACCAAGCACTTATGACCATGACTTCTTCCAATAATGAACTGTACTCTTGAGCTGTAAGCAATAAACCATTGCCCTCTTAAGCCATTTCTTGTCAAAAATTTCAGTCACAGCAAGTATAAAAGTAACCAATACAACTACTCTAGGCTCATCTCTTAACACAATGCCTGGGACAAAATAAGCACTAGGTAATCAGCCCTGAGTGGCTCCCCACTGTGAGGACGCGCCAATAGGGTACTCAGCCTTAACTTCGTAACTTTTGGAGAAATTAGTATATAAAAAAATAAGATTGTTCAACATATCACACTTTTGTTTCTGGAAACTGTAAAAAACAAACCTTCTATTTAAAAAACAAACCTTCCTGGGTGCTGAGAGTGGAACATAAATCTGTACTATCATACATTTTGAGGGAAATATTTCACTTTACCCTGTAGATCACAACTTCCCCACAAAATTAGCTTACTTCACTAGAAAGATAAACTTCATCATCCCGGCTAACCTAAAATAGACCTACTTGAGATCTGGAGATCAAATTGTGACCATTTATTTGTTTCTTCTGTCCCACAGGAGGTAAAGCCCTTGGCATAATAACTGAGATGAGAGTTGATTTTATGACAGAGAGGATAAAATCCAGGCCAATTGCCTAGCAGTATGCTAGCAGCTCCACTTGTATTTGGGGCCAAGATGTACTGTGAAACATAAGCACATCCCACATTGGGGTTGCATGTGAGGGAATGAGGACATTGGGTGGACCACTGTCAGTAAACAGATGTGATCCAGAAACAAATGAGGAACTGCAGCTATGGTTCAGTAGCAAAGTGACATGGTCTGCAGAGGCGCTCTCTCCACTCTAATCACACACTCAGGTTGATGTGGCCAAGCACAGACCAACAGTTCAACAGAAATCAAGCTTCTCTCAGATGTCATGAAATCTCCCATCAGAAGGGATTAAAGTAATTCACTGAGCAATTTTGAATGCCCAAATAATTTTCAAAATGATTCCCTATGTCAACATAGTAGGTTTGAGGACCTAAATAAATCTAATTCATTATGTTTAACCAGGCCACCTCCTGGATAGTTTAGAGCAACAGCTAGAGGGAGATTTGCTATTTGATGTCCTGACCTTATAGTTTCAGCCTAAGTGTTCCACCACATTCTCTTTTTGAAGGTTTTACAAGTTATTGTCAAAACTCTTTCTTATTTTTGGAATAACTGAGTTATATTAAGTATCTGTATGTTGGGACAAAGAGTAAAAAAATACATATATTTTCTCTAAAATATCTCTTCCATCTAATTTTAAAATAAAATAGGAATAAAGTATTGAAAATGTTAGGGCATGATGTCAATCTCGACTACAGAAAGCAAGTTCACAGCACTCCATTTATCTACCTGAAAAGCATGTAGCGATCTCTTAGTATTGGCAAAGACTTGAGGTAGGGAAGAAGATGGTGAACAGGAAGTGATTTAGACAACTGTTTCTAGACCAGGTGTCCCAAGGTTGTGAACCAAAGATTCAAGCCCATCCTTACAGTTTAACTCAAACTCTGTTTTTAAACTAATATAATGTTTGCATTTTCATGCCATCTCAGGCCAAGGTAATGCCCACCCTGTAAGTATATTTTGATAAGATGTGATCAGCACACGTGGCTGTTTATATGGTTTCAAACACCCATTAATAGGTCAAGAGTGAAACCCACTACTTCAGGGAAAGGCTAAGACTGTATAGAGCATCCCAGAACTTCTGTGGAGCTTTGACAACTCTGAGCATAAAAACAGTGGCGGAACGCAAAGCAGCGCGATGCTGAGTTCATCCTCAGAATCCAAAGTGGGATTAGGTTGAGGTTAGTGAGGTGGCCTCTTGCCCTCAGCACCTTCCGTCAGCCTTCCTCTCTGCAGTTTTCTTCCTGGGGCCTTTGGCTCTGCTTGGCTTTATTTGAAAAGCTGTTTGCTTCCCTGGTGTTCTTGTTACCTTTATCATAGATGGTGTGGTGGCTAACTTGACAGGATTGTCAGTTTGACAGGCTCTAGAATCACCTGGGAGACAACCCTCTGAGTGTGCCTGAACAGGATTCACACTCTTGTTGTCAAGCCTTCTCATCATGATAGATATCCTTTCCATATGACTTCCCTTCAAATAGTGAGAGAAAAACAAATCCTTCCTTGATTAAATTGCCTTGGCGCAGTATTTTATCACATCAGTGAAGAAAGTAACTAAGATAGACCATACCCCATTATATAATAATGTAAGACACAGCTAGATATTTATACACAACTATGTCTAGAAGGTGTAACTGATAGATATACCCTTGACCTATGATTGACTTGGTGATTTTCTGGAATGCAAGCTAAATGTTTTTTTTTTTTCCTTCTGCAAACTCAGATTCACTTTTTTTGTATTCTACTTGGAATGGTAGATCTGTCAAAGATGGCCTGCATTAGGTCAGTGTTTTAACCTTCACAGTTTGCATATAAGATCAATTATCTATAAGAATAACTCTAGCAAAGACAAGGAAGAAGTACACAGTCTGTGAACCACTCAACTACATGATAATGCTGGCAGAAAACATAAGAATGACATCCACACAAATCTACCTGCTACAATTCAATAGACAAGTGTCAGGGTGAACTTTATTGTCCTGTCTTTTAAATTTTTATTTTGTTTATCTACTGTTTAATTTTGATCATATTTGCCCCCAAATCCCTCTCCCAACTTCATATCCTCTCTTTGTCCCTTCCACCGCACTCAGTGTCGCACATGGGGTAAGTTATTGCCCTGTTCTATTTTGAGTCTTTGTGTTATCTTATAGTCATCCTTCTCTATTTATTCTTCAGTGGAAAAAGAACTAAGAAATCAAATTCTGAGATCATTAAAAATAGACTAAGGAAAACAGAATAAATTAGAGAGAGAACCGAAAGGGGTGGGTGGGGGGGAAGCTACCCAAAAGTTAGATAAGTTACAAAATGTGTTGTTGTTTTGATCATGGAGGCCACTGAGAACCCACCCAAACTGGCATAAACATAGAAAAGAAATTACTGTCTTGTATATTTGAGGAGACCAGTGAATGCTGACTCCTAACACTGAGCGATGTAGAGATTCGGAATTCTCTGAGTTTTAGTTCCTTTGTTTCCATTTTCAACTTCATCTCCCTGGGCGACATCAGACTTAGAAGGATCAGTGTGACTTCTACAGTGCTCTATTTTCCCACCACTTTTCTGTAAATTCAGACTTAAGGGAGACACTCTTTTCTAGGCGTTTCAGTCAAAGTCCACTTTATTACAGCAATTCTTCATAAGTCATGCATCAGTGCTAGTGGCCATGAGCACCAAGCTTCAGCTTCTCTAGGCGAATGGCACAAGCTTTGGAAAGCCACAGCACATAGGCCAAGAGGACAAGAGTCATTGTCTAGAGAGAATTCTGATCTTACCCAAAATGCAGAGAGATATCAAGTAACAAACAGGATTCATATCTACTACATTGCTTCTGCCCCAAGTCCAGATCGAACCCACCTTTTCTGCCTCACTTTTTTGTCTGAACATCTACTTCTGATGCACTCCACACTTCATCCTCAAAAATCTGCACTCTTTCTTTGAGTCTTTTGAGAATAAATTCACCAGTACAACATCGGTGCATCCTGTGGAACAAGTTACTGTTTAGATATTCCCCCCCACCAAAGAAATACGAACTCTCATAAAGATATGAAAAATGTTCAACATCCTTAGTCACCCAGGAAATGCAAATCAAAACTACATTAGAATTTAATACCTCCCTCAGCTGAATGATTGTCATCAAGAAAAAGAATGACAAGCACTGGTGACATGCATGGTGAAAGATAAATCCTTATTTACTGATGCTAAGTGTAAAAACTTGTATAACCACTATAGAAACGAATATCGAGGCTCCTCGAAACCAAGACATGGGTGACATGGTATGAGCCAGTTAGACTAGTCCTCAACATATAATTGATTAGATCTATATACTAGTTTAATTTCTGTGGCTATGTTAAAATGCCTGTCAGAAAGCAACTTAGGAGGAAAGGGCTCGTTTTAGCTCACACTTATAGGAATCAATTCATCCCTGCAAGGAAGTCAACAGCTGGAGCTTGATTGATGCCGCACCACATCCACAGTCGGGAGCAGAGAGAATGAATTCATGAATGCTGCTTGCTTGGACTCAGCTCAAAAGTTCCACCCCTATATAGCTCAGAACACTCTGTCTAAGGAATGGTCCTGCCCACAGCGAGCTCAGTCTTCCCATGCCAATTAACTCGAGATAGATAATTCACACTGAGATGGCCATAGGCCAACCTGCTCTGGACAATCCCTTGCCGATTCCCTCTTTCCAGGTGATTCTAATTATGTCAAGTTGACAATTAGTGTTAACAGTCACAGAGTCTATGTCAGCATACTACAGAGATATATGCACATCCGTGTGTATTGCTGCACTATTCGCATCCTAAGCACCTGCCAACAAAGAAAGAAAGAAGGAAAATGTGCCATGTATCCACAATGACATTTTGCTCAGCCATAAAGAGGAAGGGAACCTTAGCATCGGGACGAAAACTGATGAAATTAGAGAGCATGTTAAGCAAAATAAAGCCAGATGATGAAAGATAAGTAGTGCATGCTTCCTCTTATATATGGAGTATGTCTATATTTATATGTAAGATATGATAATGGGAAAGAGATCAAGAGAAGGAAGGATTCTAAAGGGAGGGAGAAACAAGGTGATGAGAAAAGAAAGACATGTATTGCATGTCTACTCTTTGAGAGTTCATAGCTTTGCCCCATTTCCAGTTTGATCTCTGGTCCTGGTGTTTGCTGTTGGAGATATGATCTCTCTACTCCCTGCTCCAGACACCTGCTGCCATGGATCCCTGCCCTTTTCAGCTTTAACCACTGCAGTCATAAGCCAAAATAAATTCTTTGGTCCATAAGCCACTTCTGGTTTGCCATTTTGTCACAGTAACATAAAGGAACCAAAAAGGTTTCCCATGAAGCCTCACCTTGTGGACTATCTTCTCAGTTCAGATTCCAGTGGGCAATCAGTTACGACTAGGAGAAGATGGCCTACCCCGTGTGTACCTTTTTTCTGCTCTGGAGCCTCTCTGTCAACATGGCTTGCAGTACTAGGCATTCAGAAGCATGGGTCATCCTGAAAGTATGAGAGGTCCCTGTCCAGTGGAGAACAAAAGCCAAAGGATAAACAGTCCCCTGCACTGTCCCTGAGCTGAAGAGTCCTGGGCCCTTGTCTTCTTTACAAGTTCTCAATGGGTCTTCACAGAAATGGTATTCAAGTTGCCTATAGCTTGGTCCCCACCCTTGGATTGGCTGTTCTTCAGTTCCTGTTTTAATTTCTCAACTTCCCTCCCTGGCTCTTTGCAATCAGTTGCCCAAACACACTACTGATCTCAAGCCTTTTACCTCAGCTTCTCCATTCTGGGAGAGATTCAATTCAGATGGGTTAAGAGTTTGTTGTTAGTAAGTTTACCGATTCTTGAACAGCAAGGGTACAAAGGATATATTTATGGATATAATTTGATTAAAAAGAAATGGGTGTAGTAAAAATGCCAAACAAATTTCTTATATTTGATAGACATGAGTACTAGATACAGTTCTTGGAGGAGACAAGTGATTATGCGTATCAAATGACCAAAGACACTCAAGTCAACCAAACCGGAAGCTCCAGTTTGTCACACTCTTAACCTTTTATTTTCCCTTAGTCATTAGTTATTTTGGAAATATGATTGCTCATTAGTCCAATTAACAAAAATTTTCTAGGTGAATCCCAGTCTTTACTTATTCTGAGCAATAAACATTTTGTGTCACATCCTGGGACTTGCCCTATTGACTTAGGATCAGTGGGTTATGAAAGTATCTCTGTCAAAATAAATGTGAAGGTTGGTGAGTCTGTGTAGGGTTAAGCAGTAATGACTTGCAGCCTGGTGCTTTGATTCTCAAATGGCTCCTAAGTGCTACTTGACCTCCGCCGTTATGACTCTTCCCAAGTGCTGATGGGCAAAGGAGAACCAGCAACACTTAGAGGGAAAGAGAAGAGATCAATACATGACTACTCTAAACTGTGCACAAAGCCCATTGCGCTGTCTGCCAGATGACTCGTGAGAAAGAAGTCCTCCTTGAAATGTTCCACAGGGTCCTCAACACAATCATCTTAATGGGTTAGGCTGCCTTAGCAAAACAAAAATTATTTCCTGCATTAACACAGCGCTATTTATCTTTGTGGATCCTTTTTGTAAAAAAGTTTTTATAGGGACAGACTTGTCTGGAAGACTAAAGACGTCTACCTCTTGCTTAGAAATGGAAAGAAAAGGGAATGGATAAAACATCCTGACGATTGAGATAAAAGCCCTTTTGATGGCCCAACAAAAGCACAATGCAGAAATGGTGACAATTAGCATGTACTAAAGACCTCTGATGTAACAAGATCCTTTATGCATTGCAGTAGGCTGAAGAATACCACCTCTGTCCCTCTACCACCCAAAATATTAGATTCTACTCCCTGAACTCGGCATTACCATATATGGGAAGGGATGCTAGCTGACAAGTCTTGAGAAAGGGAAATGATCATTCATGGTTCAGGTGGCTTGTGTCAGCAGTCATAGGTGAGTTTGCATGAGAGCAGCCTAAGAGAGGGGGGTTGTGCAGACAGAGATTCAAGCACCAAGTTCCCAAACTAAAGAATGTTAGCAAGCTCCAAGAGCTGGAAGACACAAGGAGCAGAATAGCTTCTCTCCCAAAGCCTCCTGAAAGGATTGGCAGTTCTTGAAAACACCTTGCTTTTAAACCAGCGATACTAATTTCAGACTTTTATTCCATTACTATTTTTTAAAAAATTAATTTCTGCTATGGCAAGACACAATTATGATCTGTTCGTACAGCAGCCACAGGAACCCAGTACACATACTCTGTCTCCCTCAGTTCTTGTGAGAACCCTCTGATGTAGCTATCACCTCTATTTTATAGGTAAGGAAATTAAGGCTCACACAAAGTGTCTGGCAAATAAGGAATTGATACAAAAACCATTTTCTCAGCTGACTTCCCAACACCCAGAGCTTTATCAAGCCTGTGGTACTGCCAGACAGGCCTGTTTCTGTTCCTTCCCCTGTCTCTCCACTCCCCTGCTCTGCCACATTCCCTGTTCTACCTTCTTCATTGACTCCCTCACCACTCTCACTTTGCTCTGGTCCATCGCTCTCCTTACTGGAGCATGAGCTCTTCTGCAACCAAGATGGGCCTTCCTCTGCTCTCTAGACCTACCTGGTTTGTCATATAATCTCTCTGTGTATGGGGTGTCTGTGTGTGCTTGTGTAAGTATGAGTGGGCATGCATATGTGACTATGGGTGGGCATGCATGTGTGTGTGGGGGGGTGTGACTGGATGGGCATGTACTACTTGCATGTGTAGTCAGGGAAAATGTTAGGTATCCTCCGATCTTTTATCTCCTGAGAGGGTCTTACCCTCATTGTCTGGCTGACTGTCAACTTCTGTCTCCATCTTCACCCATTTCCCTCCACACAGCAATGAGGTTAGAAAAGCACCACTCTATCCAACTTTAGTATGTGTGCTGGGAACCCAAACTCAGGTACCGAATCATCTGCCTAATCATCCCCACCTAAATATTTGTCGAATGAATAAATTATGCTATATGAACAAATGGAAAGATATAAGAATGAAGAGGTTAGTCATTAAAAGAGAACAAACAAACAACAAACAAGCATCTTTGAAGTTTTATGTTTGAACACAGTGTTTGTACAGAAGGGTTTCTCCATGGTCTCATTGCTTTTGCTTCATATACATGAGTATAACAGAGTCCACTTGCAGAGTTACTGTAACTTTGACTTGTAAGGGGGAGATTTGAAAGTACACAGGTGGGCTAGAGAGATGTCTCAGGACTTAAGAGCACTGACTGCTCTTTCGAAGGTCCTGAGTTCAAATCACAGGAACCACATGGTGGCTCACAACCATCCGTAATGAGAGCTGATGTCCTCTTCTGGTATGTCTGAAGACAGCTAAAGTGTACTTACATATAATAAATAAATAAATTGTAAAAAAAGAAAGGACTCCCCCCACCAGATCTCCCTGGGACTAAACTGCCAATCAAAGAAAACTCATGGTGGGACTCCTGGTTCTAGCTGCATATGTAGCAGAAGATGGCCTAGTCGGTCATCAATGGGAGGAGAGCCCCTTGGTCCTGTGAAGGTTCTATTCCCAGGTTTAAGGGAATGCCAGGGCCAGGAAGTGGGACTGGGTGGGCAGGTGAGCAGGGGATAGGGAGGTTTTCAGAGGGTAAACCAGGAAAGAGGATAACATTTGAAATGTAAGTAAAGAAAATATCTAATAAAAAAGAAAAAATAGTATATATAAAACTAAAAAAAAAATGAGTAGACATAAAACTTTAAGAGAGAAAAGAAAAGAAAAAAGAAAGTGTACACACAGGTAAAGGATGGAAGAGCTTCTAAAGCCATAATGAGTTGTTATAATCTTGTCATCCCGTAGAAAACAGAACCATTCTCAGGCAGAAGGACTTAACCTTCACCATGGTTACGTAACCACAACCATTTCAAAACTGGAAAGGTCAGTGCCTGCACATTCGTACATTCAGACCCCAAGCCGGAAATCTGACCATGTCAGGAACGCTGACGGGCACTAGTCGGAATTCCACTTGAGTCTTTCCATGGTGATATAGTTTAACATTTGGCAAATAAAGGGGAGCTTATGGCCTCTGTCTTAACACCGTATTAATCTTTCAATACTTCGATATTTTCTAGATTACACCATGCCAGGAATTCAGTCTACTGTTTGTTTTCCACTGATGAGCAAATAGGATTAATTTAAAACACGTGGAGAAGAAAGTCCTCCTTCGTTTGCCTGCCCGAGACCTAATGTTTTTAATTGCTTCACAAGTTTTTACATAATAAGTGGAAACCAAGGCTTTGTGGAAGATGCTCAGAGGAAAGAATAACACACTTGAGCTCTGCAGCTACCTCGTGTGTCTCATCATTCTCTGTTTCTGTTCTCACAGAGCAAATGTAAGATTGTTTTTCAATGCCGAATGCTTTGGGAAAAACAGATGGACAGCTTAAGACCTAATGCCTATTGCTTGCCCTTAAGTGGACAAAACTGCCATTTGCAGCTCATGGTTCTTAGTGACTTGGAAGCAAGTTTGTTGGTAAGGTTTTGCAGCTTTGTAATGGTTGCTCTCTTAGTTACAGATAAAATGTTGATTGCAGTGACAGGAATATTCTTCCTGTCTAACATGCTCTGAAACCTTGTACCAAGAGCCTAAAAATAGGTCTGTACTTTATCCAGAAAGGGTTGTTGTTACTCAAAATAATGAAGCAGGCAGTCTTGTCAGAAAGGAATGAACTACCTGGTCTGTCTTATTTCCACAGACTCTCTCCTGAGATGCTCCGGAAGACACAGACCCCGGGATGTCCACAGATATCACGGATATTCTCTCATGATGGGCCACAATTGCTTTAGAGCTAAGGAGCTCATAATGGACCCAAAGAAGAAAACAGACATGGATCTGGAGAGGACAGAACAACACCAGTATGAACACAATGATTAGCGTAGTGAAGAAGCAATTTGCAGGAAAAGTAAGACGTGAAAACTTACTGCATAGGGATGATGCAGTAGAGAGAGAAACTGCAGATAACTCTGAGGTCCCCAGTGAGGAAAGCACATGGATAATAATGCCGTACATGAACATAGGATGTGCAGAAGGAAGAGGATGGAGAGGTTAACAACATGGGGAAAGAGACGTTGACTTTCCTGTTGAGAGTATCGAATTGACTTGAATGTGCTTGAAGGCTAGATGCCCTGCAAACGGGGGGGGGGGGCATTTAGAACTGATATCTGAGGAGTACAGCCAGACTAATGACTTTATACTTCTTTCTTGTTCTATTCAGAGTAATTTTTATGGTGTTGTACAGTAAATTGTTTTCTTACCATTATCAACACTTAACCTCACAACAGCTCTGTAAGATCAACCAGGGCAAATTCCATTATTTCCACTTAAATGAAAGGAAAACGAAGATCAGAGAGGTTAAATTATTCCATGACCACATCAGGAGATAATACCCCAACCAGAACCAGATTTGTACCCTTTGAGATTTATACTAGTGCATTCTAGATAGTGCACAAGGGGGATATTTCATTTGTTGTTTACAGAACAGACAGTATGTATGGAGAGGTAACACATGAAGTCATTGAGATAGGTCAGATGTAGAGACTTTGTTCATTAAGTTCACAGCTTGAGGATGGAGAGCCAGGGAATAAAATGCAATTTAAATGGTTAGAGAAGTCAGAATAGAAGCAGGATCACAGAAGAATGTGAGAGAACAGAAATGACATTCCAAGCAGAGGGGCTGTGAACAGTGTCCACAATCCTTTCTTTCCCAATTCCTTTCCAGTTCCGCTCAGAGGCAGTCAGAGATGAGCTCCTATCAATCTGAAGGACTAGGTTCCTCCTGTACCTGTCTGGTGAGAAACCTGTCTTTGCGCCTAGAGTAAATCTGAGTTTCCACTCACGAGCCTTCTCCCAGAAATGAGGATTTCTCAGACGCGTTACCTCCCAGTGACAGAGCTATCAGTAAGTCTCACAAGCTTCCACATGTACCCTTCAGTATGGATCAATATGTAATGACACCCTTTTGAGTGGAGATCACAATGGAGTTGTCATGTCGACACAAGAGCAAACAGCTGTTCTGGCAGAAGGGGGAGCTCCCATATGTTGACGAGTGGTGGAATTTCATGTTGAGAGCCAGTTACCACCCTTCCCTCAACTTTGTTTTCAGTTTCAAAACATTTGTTCCTAGTTCATAAAGGCTCAGTTGTTCAGACAAAATACGGCACCAGAAAAGACAGGTTTGCCCCTTGAAGCTGTTGAACAGTATGCACAACACAAGCAAAATGATTGAATCCAACTGCTTAACAAAGTCAATGGAATGGACGTGAGTTAACTGGGAATTTTCCATGTATTCGGCAATATGCCCTTTGCTGATATAAATGCATAAAAATATCTCAGAAATGTCTTGCCTAGACAAAGGTAACAGGGCCCCTCACAATATTCTATCTGTTTTCCTGGATCTTTCAGTCCACTCTAGAGCTAGGCAAGGCCACATGGCTCATCCTGCCAATAACTGTGGCAGGGTGCTGTAAGTCTAGAATGGGTTCCTTGACCTCCTTACCCCTCTCCAAATACTTAACAATCAAGAAGGTATTCTAGATGATTCCATGCCCCAACAATGCAACCTGTATCAGTTGGGATTCCCAGGGATAGTAGTAGAACCCTGAGAGGTGAAGCATAGCAGAAGGAAATTGGGTTACTGGAGGAAACATTTGAAATAAATACTGGAATCCTGGACATGCCACTCTCTGCTCTTCTCCCTGCCTTTCTACCCCTTCTCTCTGTTTGCCTCTGTCTCTCCCTGTCTCTTAAATGAAAAAAATGAACATGTCTTCTCCACCATGTGTCCCCATGGTTACATACTGTACCACCATAGCTCCAACCCAGCAAGGCCAGGAGACTATAGACTAAATTCTCTGAAAGCCTCAACCTCAGGCTGAAGAAACTCCTTCTGTCTAGTCTGAGTATCACGTCTCACTCAATCTTGTATGTTTCTCAGACAATAGAATTGATACTTCATTTCTGCCTAACCCTCATCTATGCCTTAGTAGTGAGGCACTGGTGGACAATAGGTATAAAAACGACATAAGATAGATACTAATGTAAAAAAGCATCAGTGCTCAAAGAGAATCATGAAGGTTCAAAGAGCTTTCACAAGCATGAGTTGCTCTTATGAATGTCGCTTTTTCTCAAAGATATGGGTACAGGGGAAAAATTCCTGAATTGAACAGCAAAGGCTTGTGCTGTAAGATCGAGAATCGATAAATGGAACCTCATAAAGTTGCAAAGCTTCTGCAAGGCAAAAGACACCATCAATAAGACAAAAAGACCACCAACAGATTGGGAAAGGATCTTTACCTATCCTAAATGAGATAGGGGACTAATATCCAATATATATAAAGAACTCAAGAAGGTGGACTCCAGAAAATCAAATAACCCCATTAAGAAATGGGGCTCAGAACTGAACAAAGAATTCTCACCTGAGGAATACCGAATGGCAGAGAAGCACCTGAAAAAATGTTCAACATCCTTAATCATCAGGGAAATGCAAATCAAAACAACCCTGAGATTCTACCTCACACCAGTCAGAATGGCTAAGATCAAAAATTCAGGTGACAGCAGATACTGGCGAGGATGTGGAGAAAGAGGAACACTCCTTCACTGTTGGTGGGATTGCAAGCTTGTACAACCACTCTGGAAATCAGTTTGGCGGTTCCTCAGAAAATTGGACATAATACTACCAGAGGATCCAGCAATACCTTTCCTGGGCATATATGCAGAAGATGTTCCAACCGATAAGAAGGACACATGCTCCACTATGTTCATAGCAGCCTTATATATAATAGCCAGAAGCTGGAAAGAACCCAGATGCCCTTCAACAGAGGAATGGATACAGAAAATGTGGTACATTTACACAATGGAGTACTACTCAGCTATTAAAAAGAATGAATTTATGAAATTCCTAGCCAAATAGATGGACCTGGAGGCCATCATCCTGAGTGAGGTAACACAATCACAAAGGAACTCACACAATACTCACTGATAAGTGGATATTAGCCCCAAAACTTAGGATACCCAAGATATAAGATACAATTTGTTAAACGCATGAAACTCAAGAAGAACGAAGACCAACGTGTGGACACTGTGCCCCTTCTTAGAATTGGGAACAAAACACCCATGGAAAGAGTTACAGAGATAAAGTTTGGAGCTGTGACGAAAGGATGGACCATCTAAAGACTGCCATATCCAGGGATCCATTCCATAATCAGCTTCCAAACGCTGACACCATTGCATACACTAGCAAGATTTTGCTGAAAGGACCCAGATATAGCTGTCTCTTGTGAGACTAGGCCGGGGCCTAGCAAACACAGAAGTGGATGCTCACAGTCAGCTATTGGATGGATCACAGGGCCCCCAATGGAGGAGCTAGAGAAAGTACCCAAGGAGCTAAAGGGATCTGCAACCCTATAGGTGGAACAACATTATGAACTAACCAGTACCTCAGAGCTCTTGACTCTAGCCGCATATGTATCAAAAGATGGCCTAGTCGGCCATCACTGGAAAGAGAGGCCCATTGGACTTGCAAACTTTATATGCCCCAGTACAGGGGAACGCCAGGGACAAAAAGTGGGAGTGGGTGGGTAGGGGAGTTGGGGGTGTATTGGGGACTTTTGGAATAGCATTGGAAATGTAAATGAGGAAAATACGTAATTTAAAAAAAAGGGAAAAAAGGGGAAAAAAGGAGTACAATCAGCTTTCATAAATTGCACTAACAAGAGAAATATGCTTGGGACAGATTTGTGATTAAGGAAAACATTCATTCGAGGCCAGGCCCAAGGGAAAAGCCACAGGTGTGCACCACGATAAAACAGACCATGGAAAATGATTTGAACTTATAATGAGCTTATGGAATGAAGCACTGCATTCAACCTACTACTGACCTCCTTCGAAACTCCCCCTTTGTGTAACATTTTATCTATGAGGTAATTTTGTAAAGAACTTTTGTCTAATAAAGTATAAAAAGACTGAGAATAAAAAAAAATGAATGTTGCTTTTTGCTTGGTTTGAAAAATATCACTTCCAAGAGCATAGTATGTAGTTCTATCTTACATAACAAGGCACAACATCATCTGGTTTAGTTTTTATAGCAGAAATAAATCCATGGCTGGTTAATGTTTGTAATTTTGCCTTATTCCTAATAGTAACACTTTAACCTAAATCCTAACATGATCCTTCCAGTTTTCTTCTGGAACTGTTTATCTTATGATCTAATCAGCACCCTGGGAAGGGTAAGATTTGAAGGAGCAGATCTGGAAGACAGCAGCCAATGGCTATGGTCCCTGCATCACTTTGAATGTAGACTCTGCCATCTACTAACTAGCAATCTTTAGGAACGTATTGAACTCTTCTAAAGTAAAGTTTCCCTAGATGTAAAATGAAGATGATGTGAAAAGTAGTTTCTTGGAGATAATTTGAGAAGATGATCTCAAATATTTAGCACTATGTCCAAAATAGTTCTTGATTTTTCGGATTTAAATGGACCAATACTGAACCTACACTTTCTTTCTGTCTTGGGTTTTTTTTTCCACTTCATTTCCTTTTTTTCTCTTTTTTATTAGATATTTTCTTTACTTACATTTCAAATGTTATTCCCTTTCCTAGTTTCCCCTCCCAAACCCCCTATCCTCTCCCCCTCCCTCTGTTCCCCAACCCATCCTCTCCAAGTTCCTGACCCTGGCATTCCCCTATACTGGGGCATAGAACCTTCACAGGACCAAGGGCCTCTCCTCCTATTGATGACTGACTAGGTCATCCACTGCTACACATGCAGCTAGAACCATGAGTCCCACTATGTGTTTTCTTTGATTGGCGGTTTAGTCCCAGGGAGCTCTAGGGTTACTGGTTAATTCATATTGTTGTTCCTCCTATGGGGCTGCAAACCCCTTCAGCTCCTTGGGTACTTTCTCTAGCTCTTTTATTGGGGACCCTGTGCTCCATCCAATGGATGACTGCGAGCATCCACTTCTGTATTTGTCAGGCACTGGCAGTCTTTCAGGAGTCAACTTTATCAGGCTCCTGTCAGCAAGATCTTGTTGTCATCCACAATAGTGTCTGGGTTTGGTGGTTGTTTATGGGATGGATCCCCAGGTGGGGCAGTCTCTGGATGGCCCTTCCTTCAGTCTCTGCTCCAAACTTTGTCTCTGTAACTCCTTCCATGAGTGTTTTGTTCTCCCTTGTAAGAAGAATCAAACTAACCACACTTTGTTCTTCCTTCTTCTTGAATCTCATGTGGTTTGTAAATTGAATCTTGGGTATTCCGAGTCAGAATGGCTAAGATCAAAAACTCAAGTGACAGCAGATGCTGGCGAGGATGTGGAGAAAGAGGAACACTCCTTTATTGCTAGTTGGATTGCAAGCTGGTACAAGCACTCTGGAAATCAGTTTGGTGGTTCCTCAGAAAATTGGACATAGTACTTCCGGAAGATCCAGCAATACCACTCCTGGACATATACCCAGAAGATGCTTCAACATGTAATAAGGACACATGCTCCACTATGTTCATAGCAGCCCTATTTATAATAGCCAGAAGCTGGAAAGAACCCAGATGTTCCTCAGCAGAGGAATGGATACAGGAAATGTGGTACATTTACACACTGAAGTACTACTCAGCTATTAAAAATAATGAATTTATAAAATTCTTAGGCAAATGGATGGATCTGGAGTATATCATCCTAAGTGAGGTAACACAATCACAAAAGATCACACATGATATGCACTCACTGATAAGTGGATATTAGCACAAAAGCTCAGAACCTATACTTTCAAAACATGGTAGATAATCCATTAATGTGCATTTGAAAAGTCTGCTCATTGCTTAGACACAATACAAGTCACAGGAGCAATGACACTTTAGAAGGGGTCTCGGAGGCATAGACTGAGCTTTGTGATTCTCTGTCACTCCAATATGCAGACAGACACTGTTGAATTATCCCTTTCCATTGCACAGGGATGTGTGTGTGTGTGTGTGGTGTGTGTGTGTGTGTGTGTGTGTGTGTGTGTGTGTGTGTGATTCATATATATGCTATCCATTATATTTCTCTAGAGTAGCCTAATTAATGCAGCCTTTGGTACCAAGAATGGCTCTAGGGAAACAAAATTATAAAGATAAGTTTGTATAAATAATTTGGTGATTTCTGGAATGGGCCCAGTGGTTATACTCTAAGTGTCTTGGTAGAGTATCTTTTCTCCAGGGATCATAGGTCTAAAGCTGCCAAAAACCAAACTCAAGCTCTCTTTATGTGATCAAATTCAAGCACTCCTTATATAATCCGTTGGCTTACAGTACAAGTCTCTCTGTTTGTTTGGCTGAAGTACATTGTCATTAAATTGGGGGCATTGACTGGAAAAGAGTTGGACCGTGTAACCAGAGGTGAAGATATGTGAGAGGACCCTGGTGAGGTCTACAGCATTGAACTCCCAGATTTTGATGAGTTTATTTTGGCCTTTGGAAGTAGCATCTCCATCTTTAGTAGCAGATGGGTCCCTACTTTCACCTTCAATCCCCGAAGTATTGGCATTTCCATCCTTGACTGAAGCAAGTAATATCTGTGGCAACAGCAGTAACCTTCCGAAAAGAAGATGCCCGGCAAGAATTTTATTGACAGATCTTTTTATTAGGGCTAGTATGGTTAAAAGGCCAAATAGAAACCATTAGCTAGCACTGCATCTACCTGAAAAAAACAGTGATTCAAACTAACATTGCACCCATGAGGGACTTGCATAAATAATGCACCTTTAAAGGCTAGCAGAAACCAATGGTGGTAGTTCCCAATACATAGCTTTGAACTTTCTTATTTGGCCTTTGCAGAAGGTACATGGAAGTGATTACCATAAACTTAATCAAGTGATGACCCCGACTGCAGCTATTGTACCAGATGTAGTTTCTTACCCTGGCACATTAACCCACCAGGTACTTCTGATATTCAGCTTTCCGTTCAGCAAAAAATCTTTTCTTCATACCTGTCCACAAGGCCTACCAGAAATAATTTCTTTAAGCTATTAAGGCCAGCAATATACCTTTTATTATTCTACCTCAGGGCTGATTAATTATACACCCCTGTGCCATAACTTCATTTTCAGGGATCATGATTGTCTATCTCTTCTACAAGGCATCCACTACATAGATGACATTCCAATGAATGGATCCACTGAACAATAGGAAGCTTCCACTCTGGCCTTGCTGGTTAAGCATTTGTACATCAGAGCATGGGAAATAAATCTAACCCAAAAATTCCACAGCTCTCCACATCAGTAAAATTTCTAGGAGTGGAGAATGATAACTCACAATAAAATGTACAAGAGTTCCACTGGTGTGGCGCATGCAAAATGACTCATTGAACTTGGCCCCTTGTCAGAACCACCAACCACTGCCACATTCAATGGGACTACATGGATTTTGGAAGAAGCACACTTCTCATGTGAGTATGTCTCTGTACCATACACCAGCTGGCCCAGAGAGCTATCAGTTCTCATTGAGGTTGTGAAAAACAAAAAATTCTGAAACAGGTACGGGTGGCTCTGCACCTCCTCCTTCCAAAGTCAGCAATCCCACTCTTGGCTCCATTGGAAACATTTTACCTGTGGGGAGTTGAAGGCTTGCTTTCTAGACATGGCCCAGGATTGGCCCTTTCCCTCTTTAAGATCCGTATTCAATAAGATGAAAAATCAAAACTGCTGAGAAATTAGGTCAGGATGATGCAGACGAGGAAAGATGAGTCCCCTGAAGTGAACAAGCACCTGGTGAAGTTCCTTGGACTTTGAGGGACTTTTGAAGAAAAGAAAAGTTTAAAAAAAATCCAGCCTCATGGACAAAGCAGCTACTGAATTCTCTGCCTCTCCAAGATGCAGGTGGTCATTGTTGAAATCCCTAGCTAGCCCTACTGTGCAGGCCACTCCAATAAGGGTCCTTTTATAGTGGATGTCCATGCTATTGATTGTATTCCTCTAGAGAACCATTCCTAGTACATGGAAGTAGGTGGGTCCTACTTATAAAGTACTTAAGAACTTAAGAGCATTCTAAACTTATTGTTTGAGATAAACTACAATGAAATAGTCACATAAGTTTATAATTAGAAGCAGAGAACAAAACGCAGCAGAAGTAGTGGTTGTTTTAAAAGTTCATTTCTAATACAGAGACGACACGAAGGCCCTGAGGTTTGAGAAGAGGGGAAGCAAATTCTAACTGTTATGTAACAGCACAAATATGTGTCTCACGTCTGCAAAGTGTGAGCTGCCCACTGGAACTGCTGATTACGAAAAGCAATTAGAAGACCTGCCTCCAAACATGCCATGGCCACATGACTCACTACAGGAAAAGGTCTTTGTAGGCTTCCTCGCCCAACCCTGACTCATCCACAATGTATGAGCTCTCTCTCTCTTTGTGTCAGTGTTCCTGGAAATGAGACATTTTCTCAGCGATTAGGTAGAGGGAATTATGGTCATCAATAAATCTTCTTCTCTTTCTATTCCCTCCAAGAACAGTGATTATAGAAGATAGGATCTCAGTTCTCCTAATTTGACTGGAATTTCCCTGAACATAAGATGAGGAAAGACTCAACTACGGTACTGCAGTGGTGGAGTGAGCGGCAAAGTAAGTTATTCTAGTTTAGCGGATGTAATAAAATGAACATGTTTTAAATTGCTGCCCTTTGAGCATGACAAAGCTTAATAGAGGAACAATTTCTATTTGTCATTTGGCTCCCCTATTCCTAAACTATTTTCTAACAGCCTTTCAACTCCCCTTACACAATGTGTCCCCATAACAGCTCAGCCCACTCATCAACCTCAGGCAAAATTTAAATTTGCGCTGCCTCCAAATACCCTATAGCATGCTAGCTTCCATTGGCATTTTTATCTGTACTTAATTAATACTGCCTTTTCTTTTCTCCTGCTCATTCATAAATGACATACACGATGAATTCTAGCCATATGAACGAAAGGATGTTTATAGTGAACAAAAGTGTTTCCCATTATACTCTGTCAATATTTAAAATGTTTCGAGAACAAAGGTGAAGGCGTAGTCTAAACTGACTCACTATTTTAAAATTTTGAGATCTTTTAACAAAGAACAGACTGTGGAGTAATAGAAATCCATAAGCACTTTGGACTGCCAAGGTAACGTGTAATGGAATGTGTGGGGAAGGACTTCTATTGGAGAGGAATAGAACTTGTTAAAGAGATTCTTTTCAAAACTATTAGAGGCACTGAAATTAGAAAAGGAAACTCATGAAATCCATATTTAGTGATGTACAAGGACCTGAGGGCTCAAGATCAGGACATAAGGTATATACTATATGGCTTAAATTCATAGTCTAAGGTTTTACTGTGCTTTTGAGTTTTAAACTTGATTTTAAATCTATGTTGGGGGCTACTTTAAATGACTATATACATTTTGAACTTATTAATATCCAGATTATGTTTAATATAAACTTTTAGAAAGCATAATAATACTTCACATTGTAACATAATTTTGATTCATGAGTACACATTTAGAGTTTATACAACAGGAAGCAACTCTATGTAAAAGAACAATTGCAGAGACAGTCCATGCACTGAGAAACAATTTTGAAATAAAATAACATATTTATTACTTAAGAAAACCCTGTATCATAGATTTCAAGTGAAGGAAAAAGGCGGGAAGGAGAAAAATTGTTTAGTTTGTTATTTTCTAAGGAAATAAAAGAATACACACACAAGATTATACAAAAAAAAAGTTTTAAGTTAATTGAATTTTCAAGTTCAACAAGAATAAATAGTAGAGTGTATTAATGGAGAAAAATCATGGTGAATGGAAACAGGGAGAAACAATGTTAAAAGGAACAAAGAAATCATTGGTCATCACTCAACCAAGTCATGGAGGCGGTGGTGTGCTTCAGGAGCCCAGAGCGGGCTGAGGAAAGCTATTGCTTTGCTCAACATCACCCAGACTCGCACGGGCCCAATTCCTGGAGCCCTAAAGCAGATGTCTCAGGACTGAGACACAGGCTGAAATGTGCGTGTGTCTCCAGATCAGGGATAGTCCCTGCGCAGCTTTTATTGGCTTCCTTTTGTTTTCCTGCCCAGCCTTAATAAGGATGTTGGTATTTGAGTGAGAGGATTCCTGGACTGGCTAATTACGATTTCCTAAAAGTTGACATACATGTTGTTGGTTGGCATTCCAAACTGACTTGGTTTTACCTTCCATCCCCAGTTTAAAAGAGACAAAGCCAAAGGAGAGGCAGGAGGATGTCGGAGGTTGACCTGACTGAGACAGAAACACACACACACACACACACACACACACACACACACACACACACACACACACGGAGAGAGACAGAAAGAGAGACAGAGACAGAGATAGAGGAAGAGAGACAGTGAGGTGAGAGCAAAAGCAAGAGCAAGAGAGCAAGAGAGAGAGAGAGACAGTGAGGTGAGAGCAAGAGAGAGAGAGAGAGAGAGCGCGAGAGAGCGAGAGAGCGAGAGCGCCTTCATGGTGGGATTCTGGTGGTGACTCTTCTGGACCACACACTTGCCTCTTTAAGGAAGGATCACGGATAACAACAGCTGCCATTTTCTTCAGGCTCTGTATCACCTGTAAAGTCTCCTCCCGAGCAGCCACACTTTTTTGTTTGGTTGTTTCTGTTTTGTTATTGTTGTTGTTGTTGTTTGTTTGTTTTTGTTTTTTTGAGACAGGGTTTCTCTGTGTAGCCCTGGCTGTTCTGGAACTCACTTTGTAGACCAGGCTGGCCTCGAACTTAGAAATCCACCTGCCTCTGCCTCCCGAGTGCTGTGATTAAAGGCGTGTACCACCACACTCGACGGTGTCACACCTTTTATTGAGGCAGCTGTGAGCTAATGAATGGCTTACTACTTCAGGAATAGGAAGTCCGCTGGCCATCTTGACCATCTTACAAACAGCTCTGAAAAGACATCTGGGGCTCCAGAGCCCTAGTGGGGCCAGCCACAACCACCTGTGTGCCACCCATAGAAGGGGGAGTTGGTTCCCTCGCTTTCCTCAGCCAGCATCCCGCACACTGAATTGAGTCCCAGTCTCCTTCCATAAAACTGAGTACACGATCCTCTTAGATTCAAGTATTGGTGCCCTTTGCGTTATTACAGTATACAATGTGAAACCCATAGGTCATAAGTACAGGGCCAACCATCTAATTATGAAAATGATCTCGAGTGATTAGAGTCATTAGTCACTCCCGGCTCTTAGAATCTCTACCCCGAGCTTCTGCTGGGAGAATGTGACAGAGGGCCATTACAATGATTGATACAGTTCAATCAGAGGAAATGGAAGTGCTTTTATAGTACCGTTATAATGCAGCTTATAGAGAGTTGATACTATGCTACAAAGGAAGGGAGGATCGTCCCAATCACCGTGGAGGAGATCGTGCTGGACGCTTTCTACATACATAGCTTATCCAAATAGACTACACTGACAGGAAAAAGGAAGGTATCAATACGCCTAAATCAACTGTTCTCGGATTAAGCTAATTACATAGCAAAACTTTGTGTACCGGGAGGAGAGAAAGAAGGAGAAAGTAGGCAAAGACTGTTCTCCCCTGAGCCAAATATAACAGACACATCTCACCCTTATCCAGCTGTTTTCTGGGAATTAATTAAAAATTTCTTTGTCAGGTTCTGATTGCAATTTTTTTGTTTTTATAAAACTTCCAGCCGGGCTTGGTGGTGGACGCTTGGGAGGCAGAGGCAGGTGGATTTCTGAGTTCGGGGCCAGCCTGATCTAAAGAGTGAGTTCCAAGACAGCCAGGGCTACACAGAGAAACCCTGTCTGGGAAAAAAAAAAAAAAAAAAAAAAAAAAAAAAAAAACCAAAACAAACAAACAAGAAAAAAACCAAAAATAACAAAAAAAAAAACTTCCTACGAAGTCCATTTTATTTTTTTTAATTGTTTTATTTATTTACATTCCAAATGTTGCCCCCCCTTTTCTGTCCTCATCCCCTTCCCAGAGTTCTTCACCTCATTCCCCTCCCCCTTTGCCTCTGAGAGGGTGCTCTCCTCCCTGCCCCACCCCCACTCTCATCCACCCACCCATCCTGCATTCCCCTTTCCTGGGGCATGAAGTCTCTACAGGATTAGGTACATCCTCTCCCACTGAGGCCAGACAAGGCAGTCCTCTGTTACATAAGTGCTGGGGGCCATAGATCAGCCCAAGTATACTCTTCTGTTGGTGGCTTAGTCTCTGGGAGCTCTAAGGGGACGGGGTAGTTGACACTTTTGGGCTCCTATGGGGTCACCATCCCCTTCAGCTCCTTCAGTCCTTCCCCTAACATTTCCATGGAGGTCCCTGACCTCAGTCCAATGCTTGGCTGTGAGTATCTGCATCTGTCTCAATCAGCTGGTGGGTAGAATCTCTCAGAGGACAACCATGCTAGGTTCCTGTCTGCAAGCACAACATAGCATCTGGAATAATGTAAGGGTTTGATGCCCACCCATAGGATGGATCTCAAGTTGGGCCGGACACTGGATGGCCTTTCTTTCAGTCTCTGCTCCATTTTTTTTTTGTCCCAGCATTCTTTTAGACATGAACAATTCTGGGTCAAAAATTTTGAAGGTAGGTTGGTGACTCCATCCCTCCACTGAGAATCCTGTCTATCTGCTAGAGGTGGTCTCTTCAGGTTCCATCTCCTCACTGTTGGGTGTTTCCCTATTGAATCCTGTGATCCTCTCACATCCATGCTGTCTGGGACTTTCTACAGGTTTTCCCCATCCCCCAACCCCTGCAGCTGCATATTTCCATACATTCTCCTGACCAGCTGGGCTTCTCTCCTGTCTCCCCCACACCTGATCCTGCCCCTCATTTCTCCTTCCCCTCCCTTCTCCAACTCAGTTTCTTCCCTCCCTCTGCCTCCTATGACTATTTTATTCCCCCTTCTAAATAAGATCTAAGCATCCTCGTTTGAGCCTCCCTTCTAGTTTAACTTCTTTGGATCTGTAGCATGGGTATCCTGTATTTTATGGCTAATATCCACTTATCAGTGAGTGCATGCATGTTCTTTTGGGTCTGGGTTACCTCACTCAGGATGATATTTTCTAGTTCTGTCCATATGCCTGCCAAATTCATGATGTCTTTGTTTCTAAAAGCTGAATAGGCCTTTAATCCCAACACTTGGGAGGCAGAGGCAGGTGGATTTCTGAGTTTGAGGCCAGCCTAGGCTACAGAGTGAGTACCAGGACAGCAAGGGCTACACAGAGAAACCCTGTCTCGAAACACCAAAATAAAAAGTTGAATTGTATTCCACTGGGTAAATGTATCACATTTTCTGTATCCATTCTTTGACTGAGGGACATCTGGGTTGTTTCCAGCTTCTGGCTGTTATGAATAAGGCTGCTACGAACATAGTGAAACACCTGTCCTTGTGATATGCTGCAATTTTCAAGAGAAGCTATAAATTCGGAATGTTTGTCTTTCTTTCTTTCTTTCTTTCTTTCTTTCTTTCTTTCTTTCTTTCTTTCTTTCTTTCTATTTACAAAATATTCTGCTAAATAGGCCAAATGTCTTCCAGAGCCCTGATGTAATAATAAACTTTTTGTCAAATGTTTCTTAAGTTATCACCCAAATCAGGGATTTTGATTATCATAGTATTTTAAGAAAAAAAAGAACTTTTTAAAAATGTTAATGGAAACCCTTAAAGAATGCCCTGCTTTATAAGATAAAAAAGAAAAAAGGAAATTTGGACACTAATCTGAAAAGAAGTGATCACATTGTAATGTGGTTAAGTAGAACATAAGATATGTTTGTTATGTGCATAATTGTGTGTGTGTGTGTGTGTGTGTGTGTGTGTGTGTGTGTGCGTGTGCACATGTATGTGTGTCTCTGTGTGTGGTGGTGGTGGTGGTATTGTAGTGTGTCCATATATGTGTGGTGGTACACAGTGTATACATGTATATGGAGGTATTGGTATATATGTGTAGCATGAGTGATATGTGGTCTGGGTGTGTACATGTATGTTTGGTTTAGATGGGTTGTGTTTGAGTGTGTATGATGTGTGTGGTGTGTGTGTGTGTGTGTGTGTGGTGGGATGGAGTGGCAGCTAGTATTGGATGTAATATGTAGTGCCTGTATGTGTGTGTATGTGTGGTTACTAGTAGGAACAGCAAAGGCAAGCACTCAATTAACCAAAGTCTCCCTTATGTGCGACATGCCTCTTACCTTATTCTGGATGTTACATTAACCCCCAAAATTCATTAACATCAATTTATCAATATTAAGTTAAAATAATTGTCCAATGTCTTATCAGTAGCATAAAGTTATTTAAAATTGTCATATAGTTCACAAACTATAGAATCCACTTTTTAAACCATACTTTTTAGTATATCTGGAGTAATACAGCTAACTCCTATCTCATTCTACAGTGCTTTTATTATCCCATACCAGCCCATGTGTTTAAGCAGTTACCCTTCATTTCTCCCTTTCTTAGGTCCTGAAAACAAGAAAATCTACTTCTTGTCTATAAACTTGTTTGTTCTGGATATATGAGTATTTTATATAAGTTAAATTGTGCCTCATTTGTCCTTTCAGAACTTTCAGTTAGACTATTTTAAGATCGACCTGTATGCTAGGAATGGATTGTACATTGTTTTGTTCTTTTGTCTGAAGAGCATTCTGCTGTACGGACAGCACTGTGCCACACTGTGTTCATGGACGCATCCACTGTTATGCATTGGATTATTTTCACTTTGAGCCTGTGACTGGTTGTGTACACACTTTTGAGTAGACATGGTACTTGCTCCCCTCTCACATATAACTAGTTACATACAATTGCTAGGTCACATGGTGACACCACATTCAGCTTTTTGTGAAACTGCCGATCTCTTTTCTAAATGGATTGCAACATTTACAGCATTTTGTGGCACCTGCAGTATAGGAGAGCTCCAATTTCTTCACATCCTCCCTGGCACATGTTCCTGTCTATTTTATTGTAGTGTCCTGATGGGTGTGAGTGTTGCCATATTGTGGTTTTGATTTGAATTTCCTAATGACTACTAATGCAGAAAATTTTCTCATGTGCCTACTAGTAATTTACACACCGTCTTTGGAAAAATGTTTATCCAAATGCATTGCCAATTTTTTAATTGAGTTGTGTTTTAATTGTTAAGCAATATATTGTTTTTAAAGGAGTGTACTCTGAGAAGTTCCATGGGATGCCATTAGGACAAATACATCCTATGACACAGATACTGTAAAAACAATAAGGAGTGAATTAGCTAGAGGAAAGTGAGTCCATTCCGCACTGAGTCCAGAAGCCTCCACACTTGGTTACTGAGGTACCATGAGGATTGGACTCAATTACAAGCATTTGTAAGATTAAAAGTAATAATGAGACCAGGCATGGTGGCAGAGACAGGCAGATCTCCATGAGTTTGAGGTCAGCCTGGTCTTAAAAGCAACTTGATGTTCTAGGGTGGGGTGGTACTCGGGGGGGGGGGGGTCTTTCTCTTCTCTCAGGAGAAGGGAAGGGAGTAATGACGGAGGGATCTTTAAGGGCAGGACTGGGAAGAGAGGAAGGAGGAGTCTGTGATCCGAGATGTAAAGTGAATAAATAAGTTAATGGGAAAAAAAAAAGGAGTTAAGGGAAGCCAGGACTCTGTTGTTCAGAGAAACCCTGACTTGGAAAACCAGAAGGTGGAGGAGGAGGGGAGGAGGAGGGGAGGAGGAAGGAGAGGGGGAGGAGGGAGAGGAGGGGGAAGAGGGGGAGGAGGAGGGAGAGGAGGAGAAGAGCAGGAAGAGGAGGAGAAGGAAGAGGGGGAGGAGGAGGGAAAGAGAGAGAGAGAAAGAGAGAGACAGAGAGAGAGACAGAGAGAATACTAAGTATGAGTAGTTTGTGGAAACAGTCAACCGTCCAAACCAACCATAGTTTACTGTGTAACATGTTTCTCATATTTTTTTCTCAATGTAATAATACCATGAAATAACACCATAATGATGAAGGAAGAGTCTATGAGTATGACTTTAACCAAACAGCATGTCTTGGTTACTTCTCTATTGCTGTTATTAGACAGCATAACCAAGGAAACTTACAGAAGCAAGAATTTAATTAATGGTTTCAGATAGAATACTTGATGTCTGAGTGTTGGTTGCAGGTGGCTGAGAGCTCGCATCTTGAGGGGCAAAGCAGGACTCAGAGAGCACATGGGAATGGAGTGCTTCTTTTGAAATCTCAAAGCCCACCCCTAGTAACACACCTTCTCCAACAAGGCCACACCTAATTCTCTCCAGGCAAGTCTACCAACTGGGGAACAAGGGTTAAAACATATGAGCCTCTGTAGGCTGACCTTTCAAACCTCTCCTCCATGTGTCTGAGGACGAACAGGTAAATGTAATTAAGCGCTTGAATGCGGCTGGTACAGCGAGGTCTCTGGAAATAGGAATTCCGCTTAAGTGAGAATAATTTGGAGGAAAACTGCTCTGGTGTAAATTAAGTCCATGCTTTAAAACTAAGGTGACTGGACAGTTTCTGTTTCCAAATTATGTTTCCTTTAAACAGGAATATGCTGACATACATAATTCACCTGGACAGGATAGAGAAAAACCAAAAACTTGCCCTTTGGTGGTGAAAGCATTGCTAGCTTGTCTCCATGCCTGGAAGTATGTTACATGGCTATAAGAATTCAAGCTTCCTGTAGTTCGTGAGAAAAACGGTATTTTAAGAAGAAAGAATGTGGAAGGGAGGGCCAGTAGTGACTAAAGGGTTAGTCGTTCTGCTGGCATTTGGAAACGGGAGAACCTGGGATGACTGCTCAAAGGAGAAATGCCTTTGTCCAACTCTTTGCACCTCAACTGTTAGACCGGTTCTTGCCCTTTACAAATACATAGGGGAAAAATGTATATTTTAACAAAAGCTTGTAGATGTAGAATTTATACCCATTTTATGCAATACAGTATCTACAAATAGGAAATGTTTGCATTTCCTTGTGGGGATAAAGACAGTATTTATTATTGATACATAATCTCAAAGGATATATTTTCTGTCTCAAGTCACAACACATGTGAAACCTTGCATTCGTAACCGTAATATGTGAGATACTACATCATATAGTATAATTATTATTCATTTATGTTTGCTAAGAGATTTGAGAAATTTAAACATATAATTCAATATCCCTAGTTTGGGGGATCACTACTATTAATTTAACCTAATTTCACTCATGCAACACAATTTACCTAGTGATATTTACTCCCACTGACGTAGCTGTCTCCTAAGAGGCTCTGCCAGTGCCTGACTAATACAGAAGTGGATGCTCACAGTCATCCATTAGACAGAGCACAGGGTCCCCAATGGAGGAGCTAGAGAAAGTACCCAAGGAGCTGAAGGGGTTTGCAGCCCCCTAGGAGGAACAACAATATGAACTAACCAGTACCCACCCCCCCAGAGCTCCCTGGGACTAAACCACCAATCAAAGAAAACACATGGCTCTAGCTGCATATGTAGCTGAGGATTGCCTAGTCAGTCATCAATGGGAGGAGAGACCCTTGGTCCTGTGAAGGTTCTATGCCCCAGTATAGGGGAATGCCTGGGCTGTGAACTGGGAGAGGTTGGGTTGGGGAGCAGGGGGAAGGGGTGAGGACAGGGGATTTTCGGAGGGGGAACTAGGAAAGGGGATAACATTTGAAATGTAAATAAAGAAAATATCTAATAAAGAGAGAGAGAGAGAGATTTACTCCCAACCATTCTGACTTCCTATTTTAGTAATAGCACATAAATGAATGACTGTGTGTATTCATTAGCTCTCCACCCAGAGAAGGCACAGTTATGCTCATTCCTGCCTATATTCTTCTACTGTGTAATTTTAATCTCAATTATTGGTAAGTTTTAAAGTAGTCAATCACCAGTTGTTACGGTTTTACTAAAAATGGCTCAGCGGTCACAATCATCCCGCTAGCATGCTAACAATGACAGGCTTTCTCTACACCCTGTTACCTTTCGCTAGTAAATAAGTAAAGGAAATAGAAAGCATGATGAAATATTGCCAGCACAATGGCCCATGCTAATCAATACTTTCCTAGCAGGTTACTCTCTAAAGATATTAAGATATTCATATCAGCTATGGGATAGTTATATTCAGAAGTCACTTAGAGCTGAGGCTCCAGTTGCTTTGTAGCATCCTTCCTGGTTTGAAGACCTGTTTGAGTCCAACTCCAATGGGTTCTAGGTTGCATGGTCCAAGAAGACGGGCCTGGACATGTCTAATGCGCTAAGCCAAGGAAGTAACTCATGAAGATTTGGTGAATTAAGGGTTCTCAATACTTTCTTAATAGTAACTACTTTATCCAAAGCTTTGATTACACAGCTTTATTCTTAAAAACTGCCAACAGCCTGTGTGTTGGTGCTTTCTGGTGCTGTTGCTTGGATAAGTACAAAGGCCCTGACTCAAATGCTTGCTTCTAGCCTGTGTGTTAAATAGGTAGTGAAGGACCTAATCAAACAGTTTAGGTAGTCAGGGTGTATTCTTGGAAGGGATTAGGGGAATTCTTGCTCCTTTTCTTCACAGCTAATCAGGAAGCTTCCTCAACCATGCTCTCTCTCTATGATGCTCTGCTCTAAGCTGCACAAACAAAAGGACCAAAGGGTCACAGATCAAAAGCTCCAAAACTTTTCAGACTATAACTTGATTTATCTCAGCTATTTGTCACAGAAACAGAACGCCGAGTAACATATATTTTTTTCTAATTTTTTTTTTATATTTGGTATTCCAGCAAATCCAGTCAAACCTTGCAGCTTATCCTCAACTATCCGTTGAAGAATCCCGTTCCTGGAGGTTGCCTCAATGCAAGCAAAACCGGGGCTGTCAGTTAGACTCAGTTAGGGTTCTCCAGTGAGCACTGTTCTCCTCGGGGATCAGCGAACTCTTCATCTACACTGGAAATACTGATGAGATCTTCCAATCAGAAGGTTAGGTGTGAGGCAAACAGGTGTCTGCAGGAAGAGCATGTTTGTATAATTTTGATTTTAAGATCTGTAGAGAATCTCCCTCTGTTGGAAGCAGAGAGCCTGTCCTGCCTACACTTCTAGCTATCTGATCTAGCTCCATATTTTAGGATCTGGTCTCATGGTCATTTAGGCTTAGGGGATAGCACCTAGCTTCAAAAAGCTCTTCTCTAATTCTTTTTGATATATGCCCCTCTACTGCCTCTTAGTGGGAGGAGGAGAGGAAGGTAGATAATGAGAAATGCCTTTGTTGGGGCTGGGGACATGGATCAGTGAGGTTAAGCACTTTCCATATAATTGTAAGGACTCAAGTTATAATTGACTTCTAGAATTCATATAAAGCTAGACATAGTGTGTGTCTGTAACTGCAGCTCTCCCACTGCAAGATGGGCATTAAGAGCCCAGAGGACCCAGAATACTATGGATAAACAATGAGAATACAGCGGTGAGCAATGAGAGACCCTGCCTCAAAGAAGGTGAAAGGCAAGAAGTGATGCCAGAAGTTGTTTTCTGATCTCCACATATGTGGCATGTATGTGACTGTGTTCACACAATGTGAACACATACATTTTTAGGCATGTATACACACACACACACAAAGACAAAAATAGGTCTGTCTAACCTTGTATACTTGGCTTATGTGATATAAACCATGGCTTGATAGTCAGTGGACTTAGCCCCCCTAAGTTTTATTTTTTGCATCTAAACTCTAAAGTAACATGGACAAAAAATACTGCTGAGGGTGTTTGTTGGTGCCAACATTGTACAGGAACCATAAAATACCCTGCGGTGTGTGTGCTGGTGCCAATGTTGTAACATGGACCATAAAATACTGTGAAGTGGGTGTGTTGGTGCCAACATTGTGAGCTGTTCATGTGGTCTCAGTGAGTTACACATTTGCTCTCTATGAGCAAGGTTTGTTTTTTGTTTTTTATTTGTTTGTTTGTTTCAGATTTGAACACTCCTCTTACAAGGAAGACAGTTGATTCTTTGCCCACTATGATAAGATATTTTTGAGGGCAAAACAAAGAATTCTTATATTTTTTGGTTGTGAGCCTAGCCTTTAATGTCTGAGCCATCTGTCCAGCCCACCAAAGAATTCTTAAGGCTTTGAGGTCCATACCTATACAGTTCCTGATAGGGGGATTATGAAAATCTCATTTTTGTGGTCTTTTACTCTTGAAAGTGACGGATCATCTCTTTGGCCTAAAGCTTTCGTCCTTCTCTCCTTAAGGCTCCTGTTGATTTGCGTATGTGCCTAGTACCTGGCTACCATAAAAGAGATGAGTACTTCACATCACTATCTAGAGTTGAAAACAGTAGTGCTTAGAAATTCAACGTTTCCAGGTAGTGTCCTCAGTGTGCTGTGACTAGTATATCCCAAACTCACTTATATGCTTCCTCCTTTAGTGTCCATTATAATAAAGTTAGAACTAGGTGTTGGGTACACTCCTATAGAATCAAGCACATAGAAGACTGAAGCAGGGGGGTGGGGAGATTGCTGTTAGTTGAAGGCCAGCCTGGACTACACAGTGAATACCAAGTGAGTCAGTGCTATATAGTGAAACCCTGTCAATCAATAAATCTGACGAGTCTCCATAGGGATGAGTGTGTGTGTGTGTGTGTGTGTGTGTGTGTGTGTGTCTTGACTTGAGGGCAATAGTATAGTTGTATGTCTCTTTTCCTATCACTGGCTAGGCATCACTTTAAGAGAAAGTGGCCCTGAGCATCGTATTCTCCCAGGGAGACCTTCATTCTCCTGCCACCTCTCCACCTCGATTAGACTCTGAACTATACAGACAGAAGCAATTTGTCCTCTGAGAGGTTCCACCCAGCAGCTGACCCAGACAGATACAGACACCCACAGCCAAACAGTGGATGGAGCTTGGAGACTCTTCTGGAAGAATAGGAGGAAGGATTGTGGACCCTGAAGGGGATGGGCACTCCACAGGAAGACCAACAGAGTCAACTCACCTGGATCCTTGGGGCTCTCAGAGTCTGAACCACCAACAGAAAACATACATGGCTGGACCTAGGACTCCCGACACATATGTAGCAGCTTGGTCTTTGTGTGCACCATGGTCCGGAACAAATGGAATGGGGGATATTCCAAAAGCTGTTGCCTGTCTGTGGGATATGTTCTTCTAGTTGGGCTGCCTTGTCAGCCTCAGTGGAAGAAGTACCTCCTTTACAGAAACTTGAAGTGCCAGAGTGGAAACATACCTCGGGGTTAGGGGGAGGAAGGGATGCCACCCACTCAGAGGAGAAGGGGAGGGGGAGGGAGAAGGATTGTGGGAGAGGGTGACCAGGAGAGGGGCAGTGAGCGGATGTAAAGTGAGTTAGAAAAGTAAATTACATTAAATTTTAAAAAGAAAGAGTGGAAGGAAGGAAGGATGGGGAAGAGAGAGAAAAGGAGGAGAAAGAAAGGGGTAGGGTGAGGAGTGAGGAGAAAAGAAAAGGTGAGGGAAATGGAGGGCAAGGGGGGAAGGGAGAGGGAGAAGAAAAAGAAGCAGGAGGTTCAGTGAGCGAAAGGAAGAGTTCAGAAATTTACATAAAATTCTAAAACCTTAACCTGTGCTATTTCTACACTATAGTTTTTGTCAGAAACCAATCAGTAATTGGATTTTAGTCATTTTCTCTACCCATGTTCATCCTGACATTTCTGTGTTCTTTGGCATCTTAATTATTAGTGAATACATAGGAAGTAAAATCTTAAAAAGAAAGAGTAAAATTCAGAATAGAAAACTTCAGGAGGGTTGTAATGCATTACCCTAGTTTCTATTAAAGGCTTTCACCAAAATAATTCTGTGGCCAGGCATGGAGGTGCGATCCTGAAATCTCAGTTGTTAGTAGGGTAATGAAGGAGGTCATAAGGTAGAGACAAGTCAGGGCAACTTAGTGATATCTGGTTTCAAAACTCAAACAGAAAAGGCTGGGGAAGTAGCTTAGTAATAGAGTAAAATTTTCTGTGATTTGGCATGTCACACAGAATCTTTGGAATTAATTTTATTTTCCTCCTTGCAGATTTTCAAAAACTATTCTACTACTCACTTCCAAAAATTTCTCAAATCTGGGACCATAAAAGACTAAGATGAAAGTCTGAGCCAAATTCAAGACTACTTGCCCACCCTTATATAATTCTATTTTGACCTTTAGTTTTTAAGATTTGGTCTTTTTAGCCAGTGAGTCGTGGCCAACTCCATAGCAAATTACAATTACAGTTAACAGATAGTCTTCCAATTACAAACTTTGGTGAAGTTTTGAAGGACACTTAATGTGAAAAATACTTCCATCAAGACTGTTCTGTAGCAGGTTTCAAGTAGGAACAAGATCTCAGTTCAGGGGGGAAAAAGAGCAAGCTAGATTCTTATAAATGTGGGATCTCTGTTATATTTGTCCCCTTGGGCAGATAAAACACATTGAATTGCCATTGGTTCTCTACCTGAGTTTACTGTGCTATGCAAATTTAAGGCTGGGCATTAAGCAGCTGTAGTCCCTGCTGATCCCCGCAGCAGTAGCAACTCCACAACATGAGATTGTGAACAATGTCTTCTACTCTCTTTTTTCCTCCTCTTGGCTCCTTCCCTAGTCCACTTTCTCATTGCTAATCTCTTTTTGAAAATCTATTGAAAGGGAGAAAAAAATTAACAATACACTGTGTTCTAGGATTATGTTTCCTTCAAGTTGGCTGACATCCCAGCACCTCGAGCCATGAACTGTTAAGAATGCATCGACTTGAAAGGTCAGTCCAGCCACAGGCCTCATCCAACAACAACTGAAGAATGGTCAGATGCAGTCCGGGGAACTGAGTGCTTCTCTGTGTTTATTTCATCCAGCAGTGTTTGGGGCACTGTGTCATGAAAGGCACTGCCTCCAGAGAGAGAGAAAGGCAGTCCATCTCTGGAAGAATTTAAAAATAGCAAACATCATTCCTAAATGGAGACAAGCCCCAGACATTTATGAATGATGCAAGTTTACTTTTGTACCACATAATATTTCTAATCCATCTTTCTTAAACAGCAGATTGGGTTCATTTTTATTATTTTAACGGGTTCTGACTCATATTATTTGTAAAAGTTTAAGATTGGTGCTTGGAGGTCTCATTTAAAACGAAATAAAGTCAATCCCATACAAAAGGCATTTTAATGCATGGAAATATGCAACCTCGGTGGTGGGTTTGCGGGGGATGCTCTAGAAAGTACCAGAGACCTGGGAGATGAAAGACTCTCAGGACTCAAAGGGAGGAACCGTAGATGAAATGCCCAACAGTGGGGAGAGGGAACTCATAGAGTCCATCTCCAGTAGAAAGACAGGGCATCAAGTGGAGGGATCGGGTTGCCATCCTATAGCCACAAACTCTGACCCAGAATTGTTCCTGTCTAAAAGAACTGTAGGGACAACACTGGAGAAGAGCCTGAGGGAAAGGACGTCCGGTGACAGGCCCAACTTGGGATTCATCTCAAGAGGAGGCTCCAAGGCCTGACACTATTACTGATGCTATGGTGTGCTTACAGACAGAAGTCTAGCATGGCTGTACTCCGAGAGGCCTAACAATCAGCTGACTGAGACAGACACAGATACTTACACCCAATCATTGGACTGAAGACAGGGACCCCTGTAGTTGAATTAGGGAAAGGTTGGAAGAAGCTGAGGAGGAGAGAGAGCCCATAGGAAGACCAGCAGTCTCAACCTGGACCCCTGAGGTCTCTCAGACACTGAGCCACCAACCATGCAGCATACACAAGATGATTGGAGGCCTCCGACAGCAGAGGACTGTCTAGTTTGGCCTCAGTGGGAGAAGACACACCTAACCCTCAAGAGACTTGAGGCCCCAGGAATTGGAGAAGCCTGGCAGGAGGGGGACATACTCTTGGAGACAGTGGGAAGGAGGAATGGGATGAAGAACTGTGGGAGGGAGGACCAAGAGGAGGGTAACTACTAGACTGCAAAAAAGAATTAAAGTAATAATTTTTAAAAGCATTTAAAAAGTTCCTATACTATACTTGTATATTCACATGTGTGCATGAGAGTACATGCAAATGCACACATGCATGCCACGGCTGCCTGAGGTGGTCAGAAGACAACCTATTGGAGTCAGTTCTCTCCTTCAACCATGTAGGGCCAGAAATAGAACTCAAGCCTTTTACCTTGGTAGCAAGAGCCTTCATTTGCTGAGCCATCTCACCTGCACAAGCAGCAGATATTAGCTATTTACCAGTGAATGAGGCAACTGTTTCTGTGATGTTCTGATGCCTTCATTAGAGTCAATTCTTCACAGCTCCAAACAAAACTGAGGTTCTCCACCCCATAGCAAGCTGATGGTTGGACCTAAGTTCTTCAGTTTGCTTTGCCTTGTAGGCTTCTACTATTTGCTCAATGGAGCACCCTAGGTAGCTGCTACTTGTATCTCACATATTAATGCTGTGGCTTGTCTCAGAGTCCTAGGGAGATGATAACTGGGTTCCAGTATCACATGTAGCCAACCTACTTGCTTTATTATTTATTTATTTATTTATGAAAATAGACATTTTTCATACAATATATTCTGGTTATGGTCCCCTCCCCAAGTCCTCTCAGATCTTCCTCCCTCTCCACCTACATACCCTTTCTTTCTCTCATTAGAAAATAAACAGGCATCTAAATAATATATTTAATATAATATGAAAACAAGCAAATCATATTAGAAAAACCAACCAGAAAAAAAAAGATCCAAAGGAAAAAAAATACAAGAAACACGTATAGACACAGAGACACACATTAAAAAACCCAGAAATTGCATTTAAAAAAATCACTAAATAAGAAAAAAGACCAATAATCTAGGGGGAATATACCTAGACAAAGCATTGTGAGGAAAAAATACAAACAAACAAACAAAACCCAAAAAGCGTCTCCCCAAATACTATTGAGTTTGTGTTGGCCATCGATTGCTGGGCATAGGATCTGCTGTTTGTAGTGGATGTATGTCCAGTAAGACTTTTTTTGAAGAAAACTGACTTTTCTTTTGTGAGCTTGGGTTAGGGATGGGAGTTGTGTCCACTTCCACTGTCATTGCTAGGATCCTATCTGCCTTAGTCCTGTGGCCAACTGTGGAGAAAGTGCAGGAGCTGATGAGAAGGTATGTGCTTTTGAGTTTGGATGAAACGTTCTGCAAATATCTAACGTTCGGGCTATTTGATTTATGTCATCACTCAGATCCAGTATTTCTCTGTTGAATTTCTGTCTGGGTGACCTGTGTATACACGGGAGTCATCCACAATCACCCTGTGAGTATCAATATGTGATTTTTAGCTGTAAGAGTATTTCTTTTATGAACTTGGGTGCCCTTACATCTGCTTCATAGATGGTAATACTTGCAATGTCCTCTTGGTGGATTTTCCTCTTGACTAGTGTGTAGTGTCCTTCTCCGTCTCTTCTGATTGGTTTTAGTTTGAAGTCAATTCTGTCAGATATTAAAATGGCTATACAGGCTTGGTGCTCTTGTCCATTTTCTTGAAATATACTTTTCCAACCTCTTACCCTGAGGTAGTGTCTATCCTTGATGGTTAAATGTGTTTCTTGGATACACCAGAAAGATGGAATTCTGTTATTCTGTGTCTTTTTATTGGGGAATCAAGATATTGAAAGTTACATTGTTGAAAGTTATCAATGGGCAGTGTTTGCTAATTCCTGTTATTTTATTGTGGTGTGGGACTTTTTCCCCCCATATTTTGATTTGATGTTATTTCTTGTGTTTTCTTGGGTGTGATTAATCACTTCATGTTGAAGTTTTCCTTCTAGTGTCTTCTGTAGGGCTGGATTTACAGAAAAATATTACTTGAATTTAATTTTATCTTTGGATGTCTTTGCTTTTCCAACTATTTCCAACTATTGTGATTGAAAGTTTTTCTGTATCTAGTAGTCTAGGCTTGTATCTGTGATCTCTTGGAGTTTGTAGAGTATCGGTCCAGGCCTTTATGGCTTTTAGAGTCTCCATGGAGAAGTCAAGTGTTATTCTAATAGGTTTGTCTTTGTATGCATCTGATCTTGTTCCCTTGCAGCTTTAAATGTGCTTTGTTTCCTTCTTTACACTCAGTATTTTGATTATTATATACTTAGGGGACTTTCTTTTCTGCTCTAGTCTATTTGGAATTCTGTGTGCTTCTTGAATTTTGATAAGCAGATACTTTCTTTAGGTTAGGGTAATTTACTTACGATTTTGTTGAAAATATTTGCTCTGTCTTTGGCCTGGGTTTCTTCTCCTTCTATTCCTACTATTTGTAGTTTTGGTCTTTTTATAGTGTTCCGGATTTCCTCCTGGATGTTTTGGTGTTTTGTGCCAGGATATTTTTATTTTTACTTTATTTTATTTAGATTTAACATTTTCTTTGACTATGGTATCTATTTCCTTTATTGCGTCTTCCATGAGGCTTATGTCAGAGATTTTTTTTATTGAATTCCTAAATTTTTCACTTCCTGTTTGGGTTTTATTTAGTGATCCTATAATCTACTTTCTTAAACATTTTTCATTACTGCATTCCTCTGTTTGTTTGCATTTTCACAGACTCCATTAATGGATTTACCAATTTTTTTAGTTCCTTGAGCATATTCATAATCAGTATTTTGAAGTCCTTGTCTTATACTTCAGCTATATTGTACTTCTCAGGGGTTACTGTAGTAGAGTTGCTGGGTACTGGTGGCAGCATATTGTCTTAGATGTTAATGCTTGCATCTTTTTGTTTCTGGGTTTGGGATGATTGTGATTCTAGTGTTGATATCTGGTCATGTCTTTGTTGTAAAAGTATTCTGTTCTTTGGTTTGTGTTGCCCTCTCTGGATTTTAGAAATGTGTATTGGCTGTAGGTTACCTGGTAGGGAGTGTGTCTAAGTTCCTGCCACATGCATCCACTGGAGTATTGAATAAACTTGT
This sequence comes from Mus caroli, assembly GCF_978045245.1. Lineage (NCBI taxonomy): Eukaryota > Metazoa > Chordata > Mammalia > Rodentia > Muridae > Mus > Mus caroli. The sequence goes on from NW_028227270.1 coordinate 6,688,155, forward strand.
TTTTAGGGTATTGGGATCTGATACAAAGGAATGGGAATGGGCTAGAAGGGTCCATAAGAAGGAGGAAAGCTGGGTCTACCACAAGGTTTGACCACGTCTCTAGGGAGTAAAGGCAGATAGGAAAAATGAGTCCCTGAAAGTGGTCTGCCACAGAGCTGAGGATAAGACAAGATTTTAAATGGAGAACAGGAAGTAAATCACCTACTTGATTCTTGGGCCAGCATGGCCAGCAGGTCTCCAGGTAGAGAGTGACTCTGGGTATTGGTGATGATTGACACAAAAAGGTGGGTGAAAACAGAAGATTGTGTCTCTCCCATACCTTGCTATTGTCAACACACATCAGATGTGAATTGGTCAAACCTGACCTTCTGAGAATCTGGTTTTCCATATGTCTTCTAGAATGAAATGAAGAGACTTCATTTTACCAGAGAAGGGCTAAAACCAGTGAGAATGAGGAAATGGAAATGAAGCAGGCTGTGCTGACATACAAGTTTCAGAACAGTTTGTTTAAGAAGTGTGTGTGTGTGTGTGTGTGTGTGAACCTGTGTATATTTTAAGCTATGACCAGCTTAGAAATTTTCAGTCCAGTATCCTATCTCAGAGGGTTAGCTCCAAACCCAGGAGAAGTGAAAGTCTGAAGATGAGCTCAAGTTCCTTACATAATGTGATATTGTATATGTACATAACCTACACAATCCTCTCATTACCTTAAATTATCCCTAGATTATGTATAATAGCTAATGTATTATAAATACTACATGAATGATGTACTGTATTGTTTAGGGAATAATGAGAAAAAAATATTTTTGCATATTTAGCTCAGGCAGTTCTTTTTCTAAATGTTTTCCATTAGCTCCATAGTGAGATAGATCAATAGGTGAATTACATGCCCAGACAGAGGGCCAGCTTCCCAAACCTGCATTGTTTCTCCTTCTCCTCGCTCTTGCTGTCATGGATCTCTACCTTAAAACAAAGCCTAAACTCTTTAGGCTTGGTGACAAGATCTAATGCTTAGGAAACATAAACTAGGACAGGTCCCATAAGACAGTCACTGTGTTGTACATTTACTTGCCATAACAAAATAACACGCTGGTCAAATAATTGAATTTTATTATTCTTTATAAAAAGTTAATACTTACAAATATGAAAATGAATCACAATATCAGCCATCTTTGAGTATTATCGACAAAAAAATATCTGTGGTGGAAGTAATAAATTTGGGGGTTTTAATAGGTATGGTCCCCATACACTCAGGTGTTTGAATGTTTGGCCTAGAGGGAGTGGCACTATTAGGAAGTGTGGCCTTGTAGGAGAAGATGTGACTTTGTAGAAGGAAGTATGCCACTATGCTTGCAAGCTTTGAAATCTCTTATGCTGAAGCTCTGCCCAGTGTGGCACACAGTCTTCTTTTGTTGCCTGCATGCATGCTGCCATGCTTCTCACCATGATAACAATGGATAACTAAGCCCCTGAACTGTAAACCCCTGTACTGAAAGCCAACCCCAATTAAATGTTTCTAAGAGTCACCATGGTCATCTTGTCCTTTCACAGCAATCATGTTCGGGGTTCACATTCAATGAGTACAAGTCAGACGTGCAAGTAGTCATCTGTGTGAAGTTGCACATGTTACTAATTCAGATAATTATTCATAACATGCATTCATCTATAGCCTAGTTGTGAAATTCAAATTATAGATCATGTGAAAATGAGTAAGATATCTTCCATTTTATATAAAATATTTATTGAATCAATGAATAATGCCTGATGTAAGTATGCATTTAAGGACTTTTTTACCCTTTAAATCCACTCCACCCTTCCAGGAATTTAGGAAAAGCATTCTTAACATGAGGCCACTGACATAAAACACAGATATTGGGGATAAACAAAGTAATTTAAAGCCTCTTTGTCAGTTACAATGCTGTTCCTATATGTTACTCACTGATTTCATTTCTATTAGTCAGTTTGCTTTAACATATGATGAACTGGGTGCTTTGCTAAGTCTTTCATCTTCTGCTTTGGAATTTTTATAAATTTTTGAAAGATATTTAATAACATGAAATACTTGGCTTAAAAACGTTGAGTTAGGTTTTAACATCTTAACATTCCCCAAAATTTCATTTGTCCATGTAAGGACAAACTCATTTTTATTTCTCATCCAATCACTAGACTAAATCAAATGGACTACTGTAAGCAGAGTATACACTGAAGATATTCTAACCAAGAATGCTAGTGCCTCCTGCCCCCAGGACCTATCATACTATAATAACTGGCATTCTCCTTCTTAGACTAGACCACTTTGTGATAGTAATCACAGGAAGTATTTACATTGTTCGGCGAGTTTCAAAGTTTCCCAAGCAATATACAGCATATCTATAGTGCCTTAGTTAAGTGTCTTAGTTACAAATGAGAGAAGTCTGTATCAAAGTCTGAGAAAAAACACATTTTAACCTCATCATCTGATCAGCAGCAGCACCATTCCATCAAAGCCAGCCTCCCACAGCCAGGTCCTGGGGACCCATGGAGTTCAGAGTAGCACTTTCTATCTCTCACTTTGCTTTTTGTTTTCTGAGCACCTTCCTTTGCACCCAACTTGGCCATCAAAGTCCCCCCAATTTATTTCTCCTCCGATTAAACAACTAGCCCAACTTAATGACAATTACTCGCTTTCCATTCCAAATTCCCAGAAGAATGTAGCAGTTCTGTGAGCTTGGAGATGGGAGCAGAAATTGTCCTGTGAAATTTGATGAAAGGTGGACATAGAAGCAAAGAGGCTGCTGTAAATGAGATTTGTGGATTTTAAAGGTTGACAAGTTGCCACGCATTTATCATTTAATGGAGCCTAATTTGAGAAAACACTACTACTATAGCAAGTTGAGCTTCATCCACATGTAAAGTTCACCGTTTTAAAAATGAGTGTCTACTTCACATCTCTAGGGCATGACACCTGCTTTCCATTAAGCACATTGCCTGTTTCCTTTGAGCACACAACGACCACATATAAACCCTGGGAAAATCCTGGCCCCATGCTTACTTTCAGAGTTGACATAGACCATTGCCACCTGACTTCAAACAATAGGATGAAGGGCTTCCTACAAAAACACCCAGGCATTTCAGCTATATAATGCCAAACAGCTGGGTATTTGGAAATATTCTGCTGATTATTTTAAATTTTGGGATTTCACATTCTAGAAAGTCTTATTAATTCAGTCTCTAAGGGAGTGCCCTAATTTGTTTTCTAAAATATGGAATATTGTCTGAAACACGTGAGCAACTGCCTAAGACTTGGTAAACAGGATTTTGGCTGTCACTGCTTAGCAATTTTGTCCAAGCAGTATTGGACTAAATTGTACCTCAGGGATTTGTATGCTCATGGAGAAAATATTAATACTTAAAATTAACATTTCCTTTACAATCAGCATGTTATGTAAATCTCAATTGCTCCTTAAGGATACAAACACGCACATACTGTATTGCCTGGATACATACATACATATGTATACTTGAGCTAGCCAAACTCCCCTGGGTAATTAAAGATGGAATATGACATTGATCTCACATTCTTAATAATTATTTCTCATGTTAATCATGAGGTTGGGCTGCCATCACACCTGAGGAAAAGTCATTGCTTTGGAAATAGAAAGGAATGTTGAGTGAGCCCTCGACTCTTAAGAAAGAGTGAGGTGGTGATTTCTGCATACACAGAGAATGTGTGGAGGATGCCTGAAGTGCTTGGACTGTAGAATGGTAGAAAAAAGAATAAGCTGCTTTTGAAGGCTTGCACCCCAAGACTTAGTGAAAGAATCTAACCCCAAATTAAATGTTTTACTAGAAAGATATTTCCAGGTCCTATCGCATCTGTCTGAAACCAGAACACAGGTATTAATGAGGAAAATTCAAAGGCCGTATTGTTTTGATAATATAAAATTTTCCATTTATAAATTTAAAAGAGAGAGCCAACAATGTATAATTAAAATGGACATAATTATTTTTGTTTCATGTGTAAAATGAACAGGTGACAAATTGCTTCTGGCCTGTCCACACCAGACACATGCTTTGATCACTAATCATTTTCTTGCAGCATAGCAAAGAAGGTAGAGCCCAGTGTTTTATACAATTGCTAGCAATTTTAAGTTCAATCTTTGCTTGCAGACGTTTTCCTAACTCTATATGATAGATCCCATTGCACAGAAAGACAACACGATGTGAGTTGCAAGGAGAAAACCCACAATACAAAAAGAATGTTTTTCATTTGAGTTGTTTTGCTTTCAGACAGCTTGACTTACTCAAAAGCAATAGAAGACCCTTGACTTCGTTTCTAAATCAAAGAGCAATCACTACTTAACATCTGTTTTTTCTGAGCAGTTGAAACTATCTTGCTGACTGCCTGACTTTGTATGAATGTTTAAAAGACCATCCAGTAACACACAGTTTCGTGTGAGGCAGGTACTATCATGTCAATTTGAAGCAACTGTGAACAGTCCTCCTTACATATTTCTAATGCCATTTGATAGGTGGCGTTGACTTTTATGAAAACCACTGAGCCACTTCCTGTTTCTGGCCATGTTTGGAATTACTGTACACATCTCCTTCCTGGCCTCTGGCAGGGGATTGGGATCTAAATAAGTTCATATGGCTGTCTGGAAAGGAAGAAGGTGTGTATTACTAAAGCCAGTACATCAAAGGGTGTGCATGGTTTCAAGCAAAATTAAGAACAGGAGTACCTTTGAGAGACACTCCTGAGATGTTTCTGCAGATCGCAGCCTGCCTTGAGGAATGCTTTCTCTCTGGTTTGGCCTCCTCCTTGCCTCTGTCTCCTCCCAAGCCCATTCCAAGAATGTAAGGAAACCAGTGTTCACTAGGAAGATACTCAGCAGAAAGTTTAAATAAGTGGAATATTTTAGCAAATGTGCTTGCCCACACTACAAACAAAATGCCAACAGATGTTGATTTATAGACGCCCCCATGTGCCACTGATTCGTGAACTTGTCTCGCACACACCTTATGCCTCCCAACTTTGCCTGGTGGTTTCCTCGGCTATGAATTGATGAGATGAAGGGCTTTAGATCCCTTTAATCAGTTCCTTCAGAACTGACATGATGTGTGGTCTGGAGTGGGTTTCTGCATCTAAATTACTTTTAGTGTATACAAGAAATTATTCATTTGAAATTTTCTATTTTTGCAGAAAATTCAACAAAGATGAAATTTTCTGCATCTTTATCATGATAGAGAACTCTCAGAATTCACTACAGGTTACTATGCCCCCTACAAGATATTTTTTGTACATATGTACTTGTGTATTATTACAGTATTTTTCCACAAAAAAACATTGAGCAAAAATTTTAACCTCCCCCCCAAAATAGAAGCAAGTTACTATTCTCTATCCTCTTGCTTTCAAATTTTAAAGACAAGAATAAAAAGTTCTAATATAAGGCCACACTGACTGACATCTGTTCCAAACTCTAAAGCTACCCAGCATTGTACTTAATTATTACAGTACTTGGTTGGAGAGGGAAAAAATTCCTCCAATTCTTTCTCTTTGTGGTCTTTCTTGGTTCCTTTGTTTGAAGGCACCATGATTTCAACAATAGAGTTTGCAGAGATTTCTCCAAAAGTGCTACCCTTCTTTAAATTATAACGTTCATAACTGACATTTGTTTTCATTTGGAAGAATTTAATAAACAAAAGATTAAAATTCATGAATCCTCTAAAATTCCATTTAAAAGAAAAAGATTAACTGGGCAGCAGTGGCAGCACACACATTTGATCCTAGCACTAGGGATGTAGAGACAAGCGGAGCTCTGTGTTCCAGGACAGTCAGGGCTACACAGAGAAGCCCTGTCTAGGAAAGAAAGGAAGAGAGAAAGAGAGAAAGAGAGAAAGAAGGGAGGAAGGGAGAGAGGGATGGAGGGAGGGAGGGAGGAGGGAGGGAGGGAAGGAGGGGAAGAAGGAAGGAAGGAAGGAAGGAAGGAAGGAAGGAAGGAAGGAAGGAAATTAACTTTATGGTTGACATAAAACAGGGTAATGTAAAAACTATATATTGATTAGGTTAATACTATTAGAAATTTTAAGTAAAGATTATTATTGCCTTTTTCTATATAGTAGTATTTTTGAGAGCATAACAGATATACATATTTACGAAAGAATGTTCTTTAAGATCAATCACTAACAGAAGAGAGCTATGCCAGAAGACAGGAGCTGCAACATCCATTCACATGTGTGCACAGAAGTAATCTAACTTATAAGACTTTGATCTTTTTGGCTATAAAATTAGATATATAGGTAAAAAAATTTTAAGAATATTTAATAGACTTCAACCAGCCTATTAACTGATCTTTGTGAAAGCCATTATCCATTTCTAATAACCATAATGTCTCCAATATTAGAAATATTAGAAGTTAATGCAGGAATTTGCCTTGCATGCTCCTTCTATGTTCAAGTCTGTTCAACATATTAGGGAATCCTCTTCCGGGTGCCCAAAGAGGGATGCAGGAGCCCCCTCCTTCAGTTGTAAGTTTCTTTAAACTTAACCTACACATGAGTAAAGCCCCCTTTTAAACAGCTCTGCGGAAAAAAAAATCTCACCTTCGCTTCCGTCCCATCGATTTCACATCTGTTTCTATTGCTCACACCTGCTTTGATTAGCGCTAGGCGAGCTCATCCCACACTGGTCAGCACCTTTGCATTACTTGCATAGGTAATGAAAGGTAGGACACATGTATTGGCAGATGGCCCTGCCATCACCATCTTACTTAAAGTCTGTTTCTACAAAAGGAAGACGAATCCTCAATACAATTGACTAACACACCGTCCTATCAAACAATGTCTAGTCTAGGGAACTGAATGTGCTGAAGTTGAAAGGTGCTTTACACCAAGAAGAAGTGAGGGTGCGGGAATAAATATAATTTGGTCATATTCTAAGAGTGATCTGGTGTTCTGGAACAGTTTTCCCATCCAAAGCCCTCACCCCCACCTCCATTTCCAACAGCAGAACAGGATGACTCGATTTTCATCCTACACTCTCATCATACGGCAACTAGGATTTACAACTTCCTTTCCTGAGGTTACCCTACATAATTTGAGAGCCTCGGTGCAAAATAAAAACCTAGGGTTTCTTGTTTAAAAGGTATTTTCTTCTGAAGGTATTTAAAGTTGAAATTTGCTATTTAATATTAACCAAAGCAAAGAAGACATTAAAATCTTAAGTTAGTAACACAGTTGTTTTTTAAACATCTACCTGAATATTCTGTAGTAGCAATTTTAAATGCAAATGGAATGCTTGGTTGGGAGGGAAATCATTGAAACTGGCCAGTTAATACTGAGTGGTTGATCTTTGAAGATCCCCTAACCTAAGCAGAAGACAGAGAAACAAGTTAGATCAGGAAGACTGGAAGAAGAAACAGTGGGTCTCCACAAACACAAATGACAAGGAAGGAACCCCAGCTATTGGAATCTTCTCCAAGAAGAACAAACATCATCTGCCTTCTATTCCCAGCACTCTGGCTCTGAAAACCTGGTCTTGTAATATGGAAAGTGTTGTGCACTCCCACAAGTACATTCTGCTGGGTTCCCTTCTCACCAGTTGCTGTGGGAAAATTCTTCAAGCATCTCTCCTGTGACTTGCCTAATCCAGACTAGATAGGCACTTGTTCACCAGGTAAGGATTCCATCGAGGATCAAGGGCTGGGAAGATGTTCATCCCTGCAACTCCACTCCCTCTCGCCCCTTACCTGTGTCCTGCCATCAAGCAACCAATTTCCATCTGTCTCCAACCAATACTCTTCTTTACCCAGTCCAAATCTTCAAATATGTTTCCTGGACCCATGGGATTTTTTTTAAAACCATAAATTCATAAATATAACTCTCAAGAATTTTGCCCTTGATCTACACCACACAGAATTATTTCTGATCTTAAGGTCCTCTCAGCCACTGTGCTGGCCACATACCCATGAATCAAGCACTCATACTTTTTGACATGATTCAGTCTAAAGGAACAATATATCTTTCCTCTAGCCTGGATCCAAATAAGCCACAGAGCTCCAGGGTCCTAGCCTTGCCAAAGGTTTCACTCAAAGAAACAGTCCAGTAACATAACCAGATATTATTACAACAGTGTTGGTCTTTACTTGTCTGAGTTATTAGTCTCTGCAACTCAACTCCTGGTCGTTACTCAAATTCTGTTTCCTCAAGTCTTTTCTCTACTCTTTCATTGATTATTCCTGACTTACCAAGTTGTAGCAAAACAAGTTCTCCCTCATACAAAGACTGTCACCCTCTCTCTTCCTTCACACACTCTCAGCTCCTGTGCAAATTAACTAACTCAGGCTTTTAAAGGTCTTTCATTTTTTCTCTCTGATTTTCCCATTAATAAAGGAGGCCAGAAATGAATGAAAAGGACACAAATCCACTCTTACCCTAGTCCAGTAGAAGCACTGAACAAACTAAAATACCTACGTAGTGGGGATGCAGATCTGAATTCCATATCAACAATTTCACCCATCTTATTAAACAAGGGCCTTCTAATCCACATTGATTATACTTGTCTCCTAGGTCACCTCCTGAATAGCATCAAAGCTGCTGGAGAAGCAACAAGCACTAAAAGCTAATAGAAGCCCAAGCAGAGCTCAGCTCTAGGACCATGGGACCCGGAGCCACATAACCAGAGCCCTGCGTCTCCTCTATGCCACATACAAATCATGACTTGAGATAACTTTTGAACTCTGAGGGGTAAGCTCTTTCTCACTTACATGAGTTAATGACTAATTATAGATCAAGCATGAATATCCATTTGTTGTTTTAAAATGTCAGTCAAAGGAAAGAGGGTGGCCTGATCTGAAAAAAAAATCTTTTGGTAAGAGATGTTTGGAGAGTGAAAGTTTGTCAGAAAATTTTGAACAGAGGTAAAATATCTCCAAAAGAAAATACACTCCACAGTTTGCTAATGCATATTTCTAAATAATCATTTGGTTTTCAAACCTTTTAATGACCAATTTGACCCTCAATTTTCTAGATTGCAGGATGATGAACATAATTTCCAACTACCAAGTACACAGATGTTATAGCCGTTGGGAATAAGGATGCATCCTATGATAAATTAAACTGTTAGCAGTCTTGATTTTATATATTATTGAAATACATATATACAATTCAATTCGAAGTTTTATCTTTATAGACTCTTATATTTATCCTATTGATACACAATTGCCTGAATTGTATCAAGATCACGAGATCATGTTTGATTTGTACCACCAGAAGAAAGAATACAAAATGTCCTATATGCTAACCAGAAAGAAGACTTCTCACCTAAGTCACTAATTATGTCTATCTCCATGTGTGAATTTTCATGTAATTTTTAAAATAAAATTTCTAAGCTTCGATTATTTATGTTTGTATGTTTGTTTTGTTTTGACCCATTGTTTTTGCACTGATAAGTCTCACACCAATGCTAGACTGCTTTTTAGACAAGCAGAAACAGCTCTATAAAACATTTGTGTTGTGAATCAGCATTGACCCACAGTGGAAAGCATTCTGTACCAAAACATGCTCTATGATATGATTAGTTAAAGCAGGAGTCAAAGTGATAAGTTACACTATAATAAATAATGAATGGCTTTGGGGGATAACCCATTCTTGAAGCTAGTAGATAGACTGGAGCCAGGCACGAAACAAAGACCCGGTCAAAGATAAGGAAGATATAGAGCCAACAAACAATGAGAACTGACAGACTATTTTTCATGGATGTCAAAGCAGCTATGATTGGTATTCTCTTTATCTGCTTGACTCTTCAGTGGTGCTGTGTTATCACAGCCTTAGTTTGAGCAGAGAGTAGATGGTTTAAACAATAAAAAATTCTTTTATGTCCCTCTGTAGTCTGGAAGACCTAGATCAGAGTTCCACATGATTGGAGGGTTTGATGAGAGCCCTCCTCTCTTCCTGATTTTTTTCAACACGTGGTTTCTTCCAAGAGAAGCAAGATGTCCTATGTCTATATTTTTAAAGACAGAATTCTATCTTGAAGGTTCCAGGCCCTGACATAATCATCTTTTCAAAGACCTATCTCTCCAGACCAGCATATATAAGGGCATAGGGTTCCAATATGTATAAGTGAAGCAGACAGAAGCATTACATCTACAGTAATCACCCTCAAAAATCTAAGTCCACCCTACAACTAAACTCGGGTCATTAGCATTTTGCTGAATGAAAACAATCAGGGCAAGTGAGAAACAGAGTGGGAGCAAGTGATATGGAGAATGGAAAGAACAACAGTCACACCTGAGAAAATCCAGGGCAGAGACTGGGAACCAAGTGAAGAAACCACTTGGTAACTCCATAGAGATGTCAGAGATAATTAGCACTGTCTAGGATCCACACTTCTTTGTTAGCACTGCTGCTGGGGCGAGTGATTTTAATATTGGGAAGGTATAGAAGCATCCAAGTAGCTGACATTTGTAGCACATCGTGAAGCTCAGCATCTCAAAAGACACAGACCCCTGACTGTATATTAGTAGTAGTTGTCATCATGATGAAAGTAGTAGAGCCAGTATTCTGTGTGTGCCCCTCTCCAGGCCCTTTAGTCCTGAAACCACACTCGCACACAAACTTATCTGTGGAGCTGAGGATAACACTTCTGGTATATTCAGAGAAACATTCCCTAATCTGTCCTTATTCTGATGTACAAAAATTGGTAAGAAAAAAATATTCTTGTCCCCTTTTTGACAGAAAACTTACCACACAGACACACTTTTGTGTTATACAGCAATGTACTACAGGGTTTCTCCATATTGAAAGTTAGGAGCCATGTTACAGTCTGTTCCTTTCCTCAAAGCTCTCTGGAAAACATCTCAGTTCTTAATTTAGATCTGAAATGTTACATTAGCATGATATGGTGCCTATTGTAATGAATGTCACCCAAACTGAACAGGTCGATGTGCCTGACGGTTTCTCTCCTCCTGTCTCCTTTTCTAGCCTTCAGATATTTTTCCTGCCAATCATATTCTCCAAATTATATTTGATAGTTTTAAAGACTTTTGCATTTCCTTCTTGGTGAGCTGTTCTTTTAAAATCTAATCTCTTTTTTTCTATTTTTTATTAATTCTATGTGAATTTCACATCATGTACCCTAATCTTAATCTTTCTACCAAACATAGTTTTCAGTATGTATAATACAGCTTTGTGGAAATAGTTTTCTAGATGTAGATCAGGTCGCTTGATAGACCAGTAGAGAACAAGAGAACCCAACCAGTACGGAACATAGCCTGAAGGTTGCATTCTACCACTACATGCATGTGTGCATGCTTACTCACACACACACACACACACACACACACACACACACACACACACACACACTGCTCTTTTCTCCTCTCCTCATCCTCTCCCCTCTTCTCCTCTCCCATGACTCTTCTAAATCAAAACCTCTGGTTCTTTGTGCAGTGAGCTTGGCTCAATTAATCAGCACAAACTAACACAATTCTTTAGTGTCTAGGCAAAATGATATCAGTTGTAAGGTGCAAATTTCTATGAAATTATCACTAAAATAACACATCTTAAATTAAAGAAATTGGCTTCTAGCAATTGCATGCAGACACGTGTCCCTCTGGAATTCATTTCTTTTCTTCCTTTTGCATGATCACATGCAAAAGGTGAAGTATTCTTTCATTTAGTTACTTTAGTTGCTTGGGCTTTTTGATTCCTCGAATAAGCTTTGATAATTGGGCCAGCTGCATGCTACGAGGCCCAGTAACAAATGAAAATGCAGGTAACTTGCTCAAATATTTGAAGAATTTTAAGACAATGGCACCTGAGAATTAAGTCATTCGTGATGCCTGACCTTTTAAATGGAGCATTTTGTGAGGTTGGTATATTCGTGTCCAGGAACTCTGCACTCTTTCGAAGGCACCATTCTACTTCTTATTTGTGACTCCAAAGAATCATAAACATCTGAGAATAAACCTTCATTCAATAAACTCAAAAAACTGAGAGAATGATAAGGCCCTCAGCCTTTATGGTATTCTATAGGGAAACAGATAGAACTGCAGAGGGCAGAGGAAGAGTGTGTCCTCATTACAAGGCTGTTTTACTTGACTTATAGTAGATACAAATAAGGATGTGTCTGAATATGTTCCATATGGGTTCACATAGTTGGACACTTGCCCCGCCCCACCCCCATTGTTTGGAGAGATTTAGGAGATAAAGACATGCAGAGGAAGTACATCACTAGGGCTGGGATTTGAGAGTTCATAGCCATACCCCACTTCCGGTTCCCTCTGCTTCATGACTGAGGTTGAGGATGTAATCTCTCAGCTTCCTGCTCCTGCTGCCATGCCTACTCCTTGTTGCCAAACCTCCCCAGTTATCAATGGACCCTTCCCTTCTGGCACTGTTGATTCGAATCTACTCTTCCTTCCATAAGCCATTTGGAGTCACGGTATTTTATCAGAGTAACAGAAAAGCAACTATGGGCTGGTGAGATGGCTCAGTGGGTAAGAGCACCCGACTGCTCTTCCGAAGGTCCGGAGTTCAAATCCCAGCAACCACATGGTGGCTCACAACCATCCGTAACGAGATCTGGCGCCCTCTTCTGGAGTGTCTGAAGACAGCTAAAGTGTACTTACATATAATAAATAAAATATCTTAAAAAAAAAAAGAAAAGAAAAGCAACTAATACAAAGGATGAATTCAATTAAAGGATATTTTCTTCCCTCAGAATTTCAATTCTTTCCTTTAGAAATTTGTTTCTTTAGAGATTTTAGAAATGTTGATGTGGTAAAGGAGACCCCAACAACTGCTAGTCTCTGGAGAATGGATTCTGATATTTTTCTAGGACTGCAGGGGCTGATGATCAGTACAGATATGTCTCCCTACACACAGAGACACCATCCCCACCAGAATGGGTTCTTTATTCCCACACATATCTCCCTCAACCTTCTCAGCAAAATGTTCTACTATCTTTCCTTGTTTTGTTAATGTTGCTTGTTTGTTTGGTTGGTTGTTTGTTTGTTTGTTTGGTTGGTTGGTTGGTTGGTTTTTATTACTTCAAAATCCCACATTACAGACTTTGTGATTCCTCATATTCTGAAAGAAAATGACATCTTTGGCTGTGGCTTTATATTAACCCAGGGATGTGCAAGTATACCCTTGACCAGTAGAAATTTTGCTGTCAAGTTTCTTTCCTTGTCAACTGGAAACAGTTGCTTCTCAATAGATGAGCAACTCTGGTAGAGGCATTCGCCAGGTGTCTATCGGAACCTTCGTCTTTAATTGCTAGTGGAACTAGAAAACCCTGAGTAGGAACACCCTCAGCATCTCCTGGATCAGAATGTCCCTGGGCTCCACTAAAACAGTCAATTACCTTCTCTTCTGTCAGCAGTTCACCTATCTGATTTTTTTTTTTGTCTTTGGGAAAAGACTATAATTGGAACTAAAATACAATTTTTCAAATGTGTGGTCATGGCATTTATAACCTGGTGGGAAACAACATACAGTACCAGACACTTCATGGGAGATTGTCCCATTGTCAGATTTCCAGTCCAGATTTTCTGGCACTAGAGAGCACCTGGGGTTTGGAGAACTGTCTGTCCTCTTAGGGGCTTCCATCCACTTGAGCTCCAAATCTTTTGATCTCTGTTTATCGTTTGCCTGGATCACTCCCTGCTCAGGTTCCAATCCTCCAGCTCAGGTGGCATGACTCAGAGGGCAAGACCTGTGTGAAGCAAATTGCTCTGTGAGCCAAAGGGATAGCCTGCAGCAACGATCTTCCAAAATGGCATTTTTCTTAATCAGGTCAGAGAGGACCACTCAAACAGGAAGAAGTCATAGAGCCATTACATATAGCTGAATTTAGTATGGTTACAGCTACTGCTAGACACAAGATTCCAAAGACCTGAAAGAGGTTCCACAGAGCGCTTCAGAGGGAGAATCTGTAAAACTGCAACATACAGCTCCTTATTTGTACTTCAGTTTTTCACCTGTCCAGAACCAAGAACCACATATTAGTGTAGCCCCCTTTTGTCTGGAGAAGTCTTATTTATATTTAAAATCTGTCCTCACCCAAAGTCACTTGATGAGTAATTCCCCCAAGGGATTTAAAATATGCCGGCCTTCATGAAAAATGGCCTGAGCAGCTTTAATTTATTATTAGATAATATCAATTTTCTAAGTTTTCTTTTGATATTTTTAGCACAGGAGAGATCACCGAGAAGGTCAACTTCAAAATTAAATAGTTAATGAAACTAAACCAAATGTACTAAAATGTTGAGCCAGAGTCACTCTGACATTTATCAAATATTTCAATAACTACATATGTGGCTCCAGGAAAGCTTCTAGCAGACAAATAAAGTGGGTTTTTAAATTTTTATTTGGGGGTGTTCTGTGGTCCAGATCTTCTGATCTAGACAGTTATTCCCGCTGTAATAGTGCTTCGTGCTAGTCAGATTGAGCAGTTTCTCTCAGCATCTTGATCTGCAAAGTGTGCACACATCTCTGTCTCAGGCAAGATGATCTTATCTCCCCCCTTTTTATTTTTCATCTATTTATAAATTATCTTCCCAATGTAATATTTCTAATTGTAAAAATCTACTAATAGTCAAGTCTGAAGAATTAGACCCAAGCCTAAGTGAAAGAGTCGGGCTCATGGCCTAAGAGAAAGGTCTTCCTAAAGTACATGTATGACTCAAAATTGCTTCACCTCTGTTCTACACAGCAGCCCGTAAACCTACTGGTTCTTCTCCAAGACATGTGCCTGTGTCATGCATTTATCCCAGGCACTCCCATGCAGGCACACAGTTACAAAGCTTTCCAAGGAGATGCTTGTACCCACAAGTCACAGAAGCAGGCATGTCCACTATGCAGCATTCGAGGCTTCATTCTTTCGGGTGTTGGAGAGGATTCCCAGTCCATTAGTGAAGGAGAGTAGAAGTCGACTTACTCATCGAAACATACAACATATGTGTGGGCATGTGACCTCCTTTACTGAGAAATCCTTTTGACTATAAATAGTTGTGTTTGGGATTCATCGCCCTCAAGATTCTTGGAAATCGGCTCCATACCTCGTCCTAATACAAGTTCTTTAGAAACAGGACCTGAGATGATTCTTGTGCAAGTTTTTTTTTTTTTTTTTTGAGAAACTCATTATCAGGGGAGGAAAATTTGGAATACATACAGCAAATGATTCTGTCTCTCTGATTTGTTTCATCTATTGGCAAATTACCACAGCACATAGTATCTCTAATTGCAAAAGGTGAGGGTGGAGGGGGCAGGGAAACAGAGATGCTATTGAGACTGAATACTAGTTTCTATCTGGTCCCATGGGAAGTTTGATTGCAAATACTGGCCAGGGGTTTTTCCCATCTCCAAGCAAGCAAGGCATAGTTCTTTATCCTGTGTCAGCTTCCTGAGGAAAATAAAAATACCACCTCCAGGAGACAGGCTACGTTGGCTGATGACAAGACTCCAGAAGAGGAGGTGGCTATCTAATATTCACAGTAGCTGAGTGTTAAGTACACCTTCCTTTAAAGTGGATTCGAACAGGTCTTGAGCAGCATCACTGCCATCTAACTCCCACAGTGCCAGAGACACACAATTCTCATGTTAAGTTCCCTTCTCCCAAATACAGCTTCTCTTCAAGACTTAAAACAGTTCAGAGTTCTCCCTCCTTCCTCTGGCATTCACACAGATCTGTGTGGTTTAGCATTTCATTTTACCACTGAGAATTCTAAGACCCTTGAAACCATTACAGCTGTTGCTTCCACTATGTCACCGGTTAACATTTATAGTATGGCACCCTAACCTTGTGAGTGTCCCTTCAAGTTGTTGAGAAGAAATTCCATTCTTCTTTTTATCAGGCCATCAAGTTTGGGAATGTGTGTGGCGTAGCAAGACTAATAGGCTTCACAACCATGGACTCATCCTCACATCTCCTCTGCAATAACACTTATTCCTCTCTTTAGGCAATCCAATGTGAAAGCCCATTCAGTAGATACTTTGTGAACCCTTGGATAGCAATGCCACCATAGTGTCAACACATTCTGTAGTACAAGAGAATCTTATAAGAATAAACCACCTTTTTCTTTAGTGTAGAGAGGGAGCCAAAGTCAAGCCTTAGTCTTCTTATAGGAAATAGTGTCTTGGTAGACAGATGCAGCACTGGTTTGGGTACCAATAAGATCGATTATCAGTAACACCAATGGGTTAATCAGCTTTTAGGAGTGAGAGAGAATTCATACAAGCCTCCTTCTCTCCTACTATGTCTGCATCATTCGAAAGCCCGTTCACTGCCTAAGCCTGACGTGGCTGGGTATAGAGTCAGGTTGAGGTCATGTCCACATATCTGTTTAGCATCTTATCAGTATCATGCAGCCCAAAGTTATGTATATTTTCCATTGGGAGTAGAGGCTACACAAGTTTCTCTTTCAAAGTCATCTTTATCCCTGGTCTTTCACTACTGCTAAATCGGGTCTTTAGCCAACCAACTAAACCACTCACTGTTGTCTGTTGGTTTATGTATTTCCAATCCCCTAAGTTATTCACCATTTTATACAGGTCTCCAAAAGTCTACCTCTATCTACTACCCCTTCCAACAAGATGACTAAAACAGATCATTGTGAAAAAAAAAAAAAAAACAAAGAAACAAAAAACAAAAAACTCCACCTGCCATTCAGTAGCCTTTTTTCGTGTGACTGGTAGAATAGCAAGCAGTTCTTTTCTAGCTTACACGTAAGTACCAGACTGACTAATAATGAATCAAGATCAGGCTTTTGTCTGTTCCATTGTTAGTGGCAAGAAACTCCCAGATCCCTTATCTGAGATCCAAGGGAGGGGCACTAAAATATTGGCATGCGAACTAAGAATACGTGGTACTCATCTGATGTTTGCTCTAGGCCCATGTTGGATCTTCTATTTCCACTTTGTAATCAGTTTGGTACTAGGCCCAAACTTACTACTCATTGTGGTGGCATCCAGCTCAGAAAGGGAAGATGTGACCGAGTGGTTACTTAATATTGACCAAAAAGATGCTCAAATTCTAATAGGGCCGAATAGAGTGTGGCTGCATTTTAAAGTAGTATCTGATGTACTGTAGAAGGTAGCATGGGCTTATTCCAGGACTCTTTGCTTCAATTCTTTTATTGTAACTTTGCAGAAAGAATCCACGTAGTATTCTTTTCTAGAATCTCCAACACCATTGCAGGCGCCGTAGCCCAAATGGTAGTGATGCTTGCTACACAGCCCAAGCCTGCTACAACATCCTTTCTGTTCATAGCTCCATTTCACACCTGCAATCTTCCGAATTATCAAGTAAATAGATCACAGTAGTACTCCCAAGTACAAAGATATATGAATGAATGCATTTCCTTTTAACATTAGGAGGAGTAAAGTTGGGTGAACATGTTATAGCATGCCCTCCGAAGCTGAGATCTACATTTAAAAGATCATAACTGTAGCAGGATCCTGAATCTTTTTGTAATTTGTCTTGTTTCATCTGAAACATAAGTATCTTGTGAAGATAAGCATTGATTGCCTATGTTTATCACTGTAGCTAATTAACAACAGTATAATACAGAAATAATGCTCACAGATCAGGGCTAACTGTCCAATGGCTACTATTGCCCACTCAGTGCAAGTGTGAACTTCTGGAGATAGTCGTGTCTGGTGGCTATTGAAAAGAATGTATTTGTCAGTTCAGTAGCATTAGACCAGCTCAGGAGAGCCATATTCTGCACTAATAACGAGGCTACATTTGGCACAGCAGCTGTGACTAGTTAAGTTTTCATTCGCCGACTGTCATCCTGTCATGCACCATCAGTTTTTGCAGGAACCAGACTCGTACTTTAATTGGGGATGTAATGAAGAGTACCATCCCTGCATCCATTACATTTTTAATCATCTACCATCTTCAAAAGTGTCATTGGTATCTGTTATCTTTGTCAAGATGAAGACAGTCTCTGGGGCTTCTCTGATATAGTAGCATTTACATAAAATGTAAATGAAATAAGAGCTAAATAAACTAATCCTGAATCTTCATCCACAAATAGAGGAAGCAGATAATAGGTGAGTCTTTAACCTCAAGGAACAGAAATAGATGAAAACAAATATTCATTTTGGTACCTGACTTCAAATGTCTCTGCTCTAATAAGGGATGAGTGAGAGACTTTGAATCCTCAGCATTAGAATCAGGAAAGACAGATCCATCAGCTCTTGGAGTATTAGGATTTATTCTTTTGCAAAGAGTAAAGTTCACATAGGAATTAGGAGTAGGTCTCTACAGGGAAAACTCTACATATGTACTTGCTAATTGGTATTTAGGCATCTTTTTCTATAGATTTCTTGCCATTTCTTCAGTTGCTGAGTATTATGTTCAAGCAGGACATCCCAATTGAAAAAAAAAAGATGAGGATGTGACTTGTCCTAGGGCATTTGCTACATTCATTTTGATCGTACAAGTTAATTAATGCCAATGCTTGAGTGTCTGTACTCACAGTTAAAAATGTGAAGTTGTCTCTACATTTCCAGGTTGTCATACATAGTAACTGGATACACGCTTCAGTCGCTACAAACCTGCTGCTGGTACTGAAACAAGCAGCCCTCACTTTCAAGCACAATTTACAAAGAAAGCAAAATAGACAGGCTTGCACTTCAGTGTGCAGGTCACAAGGTACAGCGATGGGCTCTCCAGAGGGCTATCTGAGGCTCTCATCACATGTAACGCTTATCCAGGTTTTGTCTGGCCCCTGCATTGTCCACACAGTCAGTGGTCTGGGATGTCAGCTTCAGTTCTGAGCCCCTCACCAAATTTGGGGAATGATGGCACAATCTTGTAACGACAAGTTTTTTTTCCTGAAGTGTGAAATAAGATGAACAATGCAGAGTAAAACATATGATTATACAGTATGTCTTATTGCTTGCCTAGAATTTTGACAATTGGGTGTCATATCTTTTCTAAATCATAAAATACATCTAAAATACAGTTAAAATCATGGTTTGTTTCTTCTCATAAATGAGCAAAAGTTGCTCCGTAGGCTTCTCTGTCATGATGCAAATGTCCTATTCCTATACTTACCACATGGAAGTCACTCATCACATGGGCTACTGGGTATGTAGCTCATGGGCCAGGTGAAACTAAAGATTTATTTATTTTTGAAAAATTGTGTGTGTGCATGTTCTTTCACATGCATGTATGTGTGTGCGTGTGCGTGTGCGTGTATGTGTGTGTGTTGGGGGAGGGAGTAAAATATGTGTATATGGATGCCAGAAGTCAATCTTGAATGTAATTCTTTAGATACCATCACCTTGGTGTTTAGGGGTGTGTGTGTGTTTTGTTGTTGTTGTTGTTTAGAGTCTCTTATTGACCCAAAGCTCACCAAGTAGGTTAGACTATCTGGCCAGCAACATGCCTCAGACACTCATCAGTCTCTGCTTGTGTAGTTCAGGCATTAAAAGTCCATACCACCAAACCCATCTTTTTTTTCCTCCAATTTTTTTATTAGGTATTTACTTCATTTACATTTCAAATGCTATCCTGAAAGTCCCCTATACCCTCCCCCCACCCCCACTCTCCTACCCACCCACTACCATTTCTTGGCCCTAGTGTTTCCCCTGTACTGGGGCATATAAAGTTTGCAATACCAGGGGGCCTCTCTTCCCAATGATGTCTAACTAGGCCATCTTATGCAAAAAAATGCTTCTTAAAAAACTTTTTAAAAAATGATTTAAGGGGATCAAGCTAAGGTAGAACTGGCCGTTATTGCCCTAGAATGTACAGGTGCCTGGTTGGTTTCTATTTTGAAAACTGCAGTACAAAAATCTACATGCTTCCTCTAAGTTCTTAATAAGGTTCTGCAGCATTCTTTGATATCTTTCAGAGAGGAATAATAATTACATAAGACACTGAGTCCAATTTAAAAGTTGTGTAGAACAAACAAGAAAGATAGGATTTAGAAAGATAAATGCTACACAACATTCATAAAGTCATACTGTTATTAGGAAGAAAACAAACAAAGAAAGAAAGAACACTTCTATTTCAACTGAACAGGTCACTATGTAAGGAGAAAAATGAATTTAGAAGAACTTGGAGTTAGTTGACAAAAAAAAATTAGACAAATTCTTAGGACAGAAGCTGATGTTTCTGAAAACTTTGGTCTCTTGAGAGTTTTGTCTAACTTCTGGAACGTAACACAAAGGGCTTTAGATGTTGGATTTGCACTCTTGACTTTCAAATTCCTGATGTGCATATAAGTCCACCTTTAGTAGATGAAAAGGATACCAGCTTCCTTAGGTCCAATCGTATCAGGAAAAAGACAACAAACTTTTTTTCAGTGTTGAACCAGAAAACTGGGACAATGCCTTAGTGGGCAGCAAGACCACAATACCTTTGTCATGGTCAGCTAAGAGTCATGGCCTTGGAGACACAGAGAGTAAGAAGCAGGGTCTCCCTGGGGCAAATGGGTGTCTGAAAATGTTCATTTCCTAGTTCTCCTGTCCATTTGTCTCCCCGTGCATGAATGAACTGAGCTGTTCATTCACATTCATTGCTTCCATTGTTTGCACGCCATATAACATGAAGGAAAGAGGATTTTAAAGCTTTCTCTTTTCCTTTTGGCTTCTCATTCAACAAGAACTACCCATAGGCACAGAATCTCTTTAAATTGTTTAATCCTTAACCAAGAGACGATTTGAGCTCACTTGGCAGGCAAGTGGTACATGTTTGGCTGTGGATGGCCCAATGGATTGATAAGTCTAAATTAAGATGATGTGCTTTTTTACACTTTACAAAATATTGCCAATCATTTCTACTGGGGAAAGATTCCCATAGCTGCTATTTAAAGTGCAGCCCTTGTTAGTTTCAGCTAACTATCAAATGGCACAGCTAAGTCATTATTCAACTGCCTGCTAATTTGTGTCTTTCTGAACACCGGAGAGTACTTCCTCACTGAGATTTAGTTCCTCAGACTCAGGTTGTAACCCTTACCAAATGAGGTTAACAACCTTTGAGAGTAAAATTATTCCATTCAGGAAGGAGTTTATTTCCAGGACTTAAGTGGCTTGCTGCTTGTATCAGGGACTTGTTCAATCCTATCCGTCCAACTTGGACAATTTTATCATATGTTGTATTGATTCGTTCTCACAGAAAGGGAGACATTGTTAAGATTAGATTCTGGTTCTCACTGGAGACCACCTAAATCAATCCTCTGAAAGCCCCAAGACAAGAAGGATGATGTCACAGATTATGCTTCCGATCCTGACATGGGTTTGAAGACAATGCTTTATCCACTGGAATAATCGGATCACGGGAGAACTCTTGCAGGACTGTTGATTTATCTCAAATGCTTTTCACCCATTTCTAAAACTTTAGAAAGTAAAATCTGTGGTCCAGGTCAGGAGAGCAGCAGGAATGCAGAGGGAATTCAAGGGAATGTGGAATGGGATGATACAGAACACAATTTAGGATCTCTGTACTGGGGAATGTGCCTAGATGTGAATCTTTTGGCTGGAGGTATATGGCAATAGAAGCCAAATTTATTAGTGAATTCCAAAGGTAGGGGAAATGTCTCTGTTTTATATTGAATGTTGCTTGAAACAAATGGGCTGTCAGCCAGGGGTGTGGACATCCCTTTCCCTGTGAACCTTTCCCTGTTAATGACATATTTTGTAATGGGATTTGACATGTAATACAAACATAGTTCCCAATGCATGTATTATCCATCTCAGTTACTTACAACACAAAAATGAGTTTCTCTGTTTTTCCCATTTTAAATCTGTACTGTCTTACCAATAGCCACCCACTGATTTTCAAATGTTAATGATATGTGTTGGCTGACTGTATAATACCAATTTTCATTTTTAGTACCTAGGGACATTTTCATTGGAGTGTAGATTGCTCAAAAATACTTGATGGACAATAAAACTAGATGTCTACACATAAGATTTGGCAAGCTTTTCTTTGAATGCATAAAACAATACAGATGGGAAATTTTAAATTCTACTTGATTCATTTACGAGAATGGGTAGTGGAATAGTTATACATAAATTCAGGATGCTCATATTCTTTCATTTGTTTATTAATTTTGGACTTTTGGTCTAGCTCTATAGGCTAGGTTGGCATCATGCTTATGCCTCTGCCTTCTGACTGAGGGAATTACACATGGGTATCATCATGGTTGGTCCAAAACTTGCTTATTTAGACTCAAATTTTGAATGGATGATTTGGGTAGACACAACCCTTAAATTCAAAGTACTAGGTTGATGTTCTGATAATTTTATTCAAGAATACAAGTTGATTAGTATATATTAATTATTTATAACAATATTATTATAATATATATAATATAATATTATATATATATATATATCTTGATGGAGTTCTCCACCCATTATCTTGTTGTTTCTTTCCCCCTACAACTTCTGCTGATTCCTTTGCTCTTCACAACCAGTCAGCCTTTGACTTTCATGTCTAGTTTTGTGTCCAAACACAATGAGCCTCATTAGAGTTACTTGCAGGAGTCTGGGTACTTTACCAGTGGCCATTTACACTGGAGAAAATGTCTCCCTCTTTTCCAGCAACCATTGCTTCTTAGAGATTAATGGAGACTTTTGAGTCTCTCTTAACTTCATGACAGCATGTAATTGGACATAATCTTGGGTAGGCACTCACAGCTGCTATAAAAGAACATATTTTTTGAACAGGGTTACACTGAATTTTGTATACTTCTTACCTAAAGGTTATAATTTTATAAGAAGATAAAGTAAACTTTTCAAGACAAGGTATCACTATGTAGCCCGGGCTGGTCTGAAATTCACAGACATTCACTAGTGTCTGCCTCCTGAATGCTGGAATTAATGGTGTATCACAACAGGCCTCAGATAACTTCTAAAGGGACCAAGCATACAGCTTTACTTTCCCTGTAACTTCAATGTTATAACATATTGTCTTAGTTTGAGACTTATTGCTGTGAAGAGACACCATGACAGGCAACTCTTATAAAACAAGCATTTAATTGGAGCTAGCTTACACTTTCAGAGGTTTAGTCCATTATCATCATGGTGGGAAGAATGGCATCCTGCAGGCAGACTTGGTATTAGAGAAGCCAAGAGTTCTACATCTTGATCTGAAGTCAGCCAGGAGGAGACCATCTTCTGCAGGCAGCCAGAAGAAGAGTCTCTTCTGAACTGGGCCGAGCTTTTGCACTAGGAGACCTCAAAGCCTGCCTACACAGTGACATACTTTTTCCAACAAGGCCATACCTATTTCAAGAAGACCATTCCTCCTAATAGTGCCACTTCCCATGGGCCAAGCATATTCCAACCACCAAACGTATAAAAAGAGAAAACCATGCAGATTCTATGAAAATCAAATCTTAGGTATAAAACCTTTGCTTTTTTGTACACATAAAAATTTATATTAGAATCATAAGCTGAGGTGATGATGTTCTATTACGATAATCTACCTCAACTGTTACTAAAATGATGTTCGGGGCTCAAAGCCAGTTTTCTGGAATAGTCACCTTCAACAAGTATTCAGCCAAGATCTACAGACCTAGGAAGTTCTTGGTTTCACAATCCTCCATAGAGACTGATCTATGTAATAGGTAGGATTTTGGGAGATAAACATAAACTCTGAGCTTGACATAGATAACAAAACCCAACTAACAGAATTCAGAGGTAATATAGAGGAAAAGCAACATGGAGACTTTACAACTGTTAAAGATCATTCTGGAGAGCATGGCTTCCATTTGCCATGACATTGGCTTCTAAATCTGAACTTTAGAATTCGACAGACTGGAAACTTGCATGCCTGATAATCACATAAATGGCCTTTGCATCAAATAGGCAAAGGGCAAAAGAGGGTGTATTCTCTAGAGACAGGCAGATCTCAAGGACAGAGGGCCAGCTACCTGATACAAATTCATTGGTCAGAGTAGAGGCATTTCTATTTCCTTGGAGACAAAACAAAACAAACAAAAAACAAACAAACAAACAAACAAACAAACAAAAAAACCAACAACCTAAAGGCTAAGATTATTTTAACAGAGGATTATTTTATATGAAAGAAGAAAGTAGCAGGAAATCACCCCCAATGCAGACTCTCCACTCTCTTTTTACTGAAGGACTCTGTATAACATCAGTGAGTGAATTCACATGAAAAGGAAGTTAAGAGAGAAAAAATACATAGTACAAATAGAACAAGATTACTAAAACACAATTAATAAGTCATTCACATGTTACTTCCATATTGAAAGTGGAATTTCAGGGCTGTAGAGACAGCTTAGCAGTAAAAAGCACTCACTGCTTAGCAGAGGACTGGAGTTTGGGTGTCAGTAGTGAGGTCGGATGATTAACTATCTGTTTTTCAGGCACCAGCATGCATGGCATACATTCACACAGGCATGTACGTAAGGAATAAGTAAATAAGTATTTTTAATAGAGTCTTGGGCTAGAGGGTGTAGCTCAATGGTAGAGTGGTAGGCCAGCATACATGAAGTCCTGGGTTCCATCAGAAGATTCAGCAAAATAATGATAATAAGAATTTGGACTGGGACCTTTGGCTTGTTGAAGGTGAACTTGCCCAGCACACACAGGACACAGAATCAATGCTTAGCACAACCAAAAGTAAAGACAGAAAGTAAGAACATAACATTTTTTTTTCCTGGAAACAGAGTTTAGGACTTACTGTTTTGGAATGTCCTTAGAGGGCTCTGTCATTGAACATGCAGCAGAATAGAAATGCCAGCGTCCTTTCTTTAAAATGAAGAGGGAAAGAAGGGAGCTGTTCAAACATCCTCTGCTCTCCTCGTGGCTTACGTCTCGATCTCTTTTCCTTGCTAATGCTTGTGTTAAATGGTTAATGGTGGTGGTTGCATAAGAATGTAAGTGTTCTAGGTTTCAAAGAAATATGCACTTTAAAATTTAAAACCAATAAATTTGATATTTTGTGTATGCTACTTCAGTAAAAATCACATTGAAAATAAATGAAATGAAAAATGATTAATAAACAAACAACCATCTTCACTCTAGTGGTTAAATATTTAACAAATACCCCAGCTTCAAAAAAAAACAGTGACTGTAAAAGCATTTAAAGGAAAAAGTGATATTTCAATGATAATTTTGTGTATACCTTGGCTTGTGCCTGGGTATTTGTTAAAACAACGTTATTCGGAAAGTTTTTATAAGATCATGTCCTGATACGATTGACATTGAAATTGGTGGAATCTGAGGAAGGCAGATTGCCCACCAATGAGTGGCCTCATTCAATCAGTCAAAATTAAAAATAACAAAATTGACCCACCCCAGATGAGGAAAATCTCTAGCACAGAGGCCTTAGACGCATCTACAACCTCCATTCCTCATGGTTCTGCAGCAGACGGCCTCTGAAAGAAAACTAATTCTCCTGGACCCACACCCTGTTAGTCTCCCCATCCTATGTGGAACTCACAAAGGTTCTAGTAAATCAATTCCTTAATGTAATTAGATAAACTATAGAAGCTAGTATATACTCTATGGTTCTGTTTCTCCAAACAACACCAACAAATACATGTGTATGTATGAGTACATAGGCACAAATAAAATGTGTACAGGTGCGGGCATATCTCTATGAGTGTTTGTGTGTGTGTGTGTGTGTGTGTGTGTAACAACAATTAATTTTACAAAGAGGCCAGGAATTTGAGAAGAAGTACAAAGGATTTGGAGGGAGAGGGACAAGAAAAATGATGTAATTATTGTTATAATCTCAAAAAGAAAGGACCGTAACTTAAGGAAGGGAAGCTTTGCTTTAACTCGCAGTTTGAAGGTTTGGTCCATCATGGAGGGAAGCCCTGGTGACAGGAACGTGAGGCAACATGTCATATTGCTTCTGCAGTCCGGAAGTAGATAGAGTTGAATCTTCATGGTCAAAGGCTTCCCACTTGTCATTCAGTCCAGGATCCAAGCCCAGTGAATATTACCAGCCCCCTTAAGGTTAGGTCTCTATTTCAATTAACCCAATCAAGCAACTATGCTTGGAGGCTAACTTCATCTAAATAATTCCCCACAGTTTTCCCAGAGGTCTTTCTCCTAGGTTGTCTCAGATTCTGCCAAGTTGAAAATTACACTAAACATCATGATGATTATAAATTGAGTGTGGTTTCCAAAGAATGTAGAGACCATAGCAATAAACACATTTTGGTAGTTTCTAAGCAATTGTTCATACTCTTGTGATAAATTGTGAGACAATTTTATTTCAAAGGCTACTCATGTTCAATCAATTTAATCAAATTTACAGATAGATTATTTACACATCCAATGTGTTATTGTAAGTGTATGGCTCAATTATATCCAAGATACTTTGACAGATACAATCATATAATTACCTCTATAGTCAAGATACAAAATGCATTAAATACAAAGTTATTCTGTGATAATTTACAGTCAACCTCACATCATCACAGATCCATTGAGATTAAACTCATTTCTTTATTCGAGAGTTTCATAGAAATGGACTCATATGCGTGTATTCTTTTGAATCTGACTTCTTTCACTCAGCATGGTTTTGTCATACACCTGCATTATTGTATTTGTCATTAGCTCATTTATTTTTCCACGTATAAATTAAAATACACAAAGTTGGTGCGTCCATTTACCTTGTCATAAAAATCTGGGTCACTTCTAGATTGGGTTGTTAGTCAAAAATGTATTTGGTCATATATTGGTCTTTGTATATTGCCTAGTTAAGTTTCTATTACTGTGATAAAACACCCCAACCACAGGCAACTCAGTGTAACAGGCCCCAAGACCTGGGCACAACTGACTTCATGTTGGAGGCACCATTCTAACCTTAAAACCTAGCTCAGAGGCTCCAACACCTGTCAAAAT
Source organism: Mus caroli (assembly GCF_978045245.1). NCBI lineage: Eukaryota > Metazoa > Chordata > Mammalia > Rodentia > Muridae > Mus > Mus caroli. The sequence goes on from NW_028227270.1 coordinate 6,714,990, forward strand.
ACAAACACACATCTAATCCATCAAAGATCTAGTTCATGGTTCCAGGATCAAGGACAACCCCTAAATGTAGGAAGCTTGCATTGGGGCTTCTGTAGTTTTCCTTTATTGCTAACTATTTTTTGAAGTGTGTCAACCAGAATATTGTTTTTGTTCATAAAAGACAAAGAATGGCTAGGCTCAGAAAGCAGGATTTGGGCAAGTTCTCCTGGCAGCCTCAGGCCAGCAAGACAAACTTTTGTATTCTCCATGGAGTTACCCCAAAACATTGAAAAGCAAAGGAGCTATTTCAGCTTACAATTTCATCCCAGCCCATCACTGAGGGAAGTCAAGTCAGGAGCTCAAACAGGGCAGGAACCTGGGGCAGGATCTGATGCAGAAGCCTTGGAGGGGTGCCAATTACTGACTGGCTCTTCGTGACTTCCTCAGGCTGCTTTCTTCTAGCACCCAAGACCCTGACTTCCTCAGGCTGCTTTCTTCTAGCACCCAAGACCACCAGCCCAGGGAAGGCACCATGGTGAGCTGGATCCTTCCACAACAATATGTGATGGGGGGGGGCATTTTCTCAATTGAGGTTCCCTCTTCCAAAAGGACTCTAGCCTGTGTCAACTTGGCATAAAAACTAGCCAGTACATATATGAATAAAATTTTATTCTTATTGGATAGTTATATTAGAGTGTAATTACTAGTGGAATAATGAACCATTAATTGTACACTAACCAGCCAAGCAGTCTTACATTTTGCAAATGGGTTTTCCATTTTGTATTCTCATCAGAGTATGAGAACTGCTCATTTCTGTCCTCACCAACAGGAAGTTTAACGAGTCTTTTCCATTTCAAACATTCCCTCTGTGCTGTATATTTAATGACCATCATCATTGGCTTATCCACTCTATAGCTCACTTCCTCTGGGTGTGTGGCCCATGGCTGCCCAGTGTCTCTATTTTATATCAAGACTGTGACATCTACCCTCACATAAAACCTAAGGAGTGAGAAGACAATGCTATTGTTTTGCCCTTCAATTTGCTGCATAAAATTCATCCTCTAATTTTTCTACATATTAAAATAACAAACCTTATTCTTTTGTCTTATCATATCAATTGTAAAGAAATTTAGGAACAAAGGAAATATTCACTTTCTCTTCCTTCATATTTATAATTTGTGATTTTTCTCTTCACATAGATCCAAATTTTCATCTACTACTATTTGCTTCAGTCTGTAAAACTTCCCTTCTCTTAGTAAATACATAATAATGATAGATTCTTTTGCTTACCTAAGAAATTATTTCCTTTTTTATTTATAAAATATGATTTTACTAGGTTTTAGAATTCTAAACTACTTAAAGGTTTATTTGGTTTCCCTAAATCTTCAGAATATTATTCTATTTCTCCATTTACACTGTAGGGATGCTGTCTTTGGTTTATACAATATCCAACAAAGGCTTTCTGCTAACACATGCCTTCTCAATAAGGTGGAGCTAGAGAAAGTACCCAAGGAGCTAAAGGGGACTGCAACCCTATAGGAGGAACAACAATATGAACTAACCAGTACCCCCCTCCCCCAGAGCTTATGTCTCTGGTTGCATATGTAGCAGAGGATGGCCTAGTCGGCCATCATTGTGGGGAGAGGCCCTTGGTCTTGCGAAGATCATATGCCCCAGTACAGGGGAATGCCAGGGCCAGGAAGCAGGAGTGGATGGGTTGGGGAGCACAGGGGGCGTATAGGGGACTTTTGGGATAGCATTTGAAACGTAAATGAAGAAAATATCTAATAATAAAAAAAGTATCATTGATCACTGAGCAATCTTCAGCTTCTCGGTGTGCTCTTGGCATTGAGTGCTTCACCTTTTTATTTATTTTGTTTAATCTCATTGGGGGCCATTGACTTACAGGTTTATGATTTTCATCTAGAATCTTCTCCAATTATTTACATACTTGATTAGCAATCTTTGTTTTTTCCACTGAGACTCCAAGTGTACAAGTTAGACTAGAGGTGTCTGCTCTCAAGAACGTAGTGGAAATCGCCCTTCATTATTCTCAGTCATTTTACTGAGTACTTCAGCTCAGATATTTGTTATTGATGACCCAAAATTATATATATTTCCTTATGCAGTATGGTCAGAGGTGAACATGCATTGATTATGAACCCAGATAGTATGATTTTGATTTCTTAAAGTCCCATTTAATCTTTATTATATCCTCCATGTTTTTCCTCATGATCCTCCTGTCCTTTAAGCCTATCGTCTGCCATTATTCTATCATGTAAAGTTGTTGGGTAATTTTCTAGACTGTTTTCTTCTCCCAGCTATTAGTCACGTTTCCATTCTTCTTTACCATCAAGTGATTTTGGTTTTGATACTGGGCATTGTGATCGTGTGTCATGAATATCTGGATTTTATTATGTTCCTTCCATGGTTGTCAAAGTTGGGGACAGTGGCCATGGCTTGGTATGTAAAGCCTCTGCCAAACACAAAGACCAACTTGATATACTCAGAACCTATCAAAGGTACCTATAACTCCTGCTCCTCTACTGAAAGATGCAAAGTAGAGACAGGAGAATCCCTAGAAGTTCATGCACCATCAAGAATAGCAAGTGGATAAAGAACAAGACAAGGTCTTAAACAAGAATACAAGTACCAACACTAGAGGTTGTCTCCTGACCTTCACATATGTAGCATGCACATGCTAATGCTCAAACACAGAACCATGAAAACACACACATGTACATCACACACACACACACACACACACACACACACACACAAAGAACCCAAGATTAAATAAAATAGGCAATTAAATTATTTGCAAGTAAACTAGATTTCCTCCAAGGCTTGGATTTTAGATGTGCTAAAATATTGGCTATTTGGCTGGTTTAGGGGGTAAAAATAGGTATTCAATGATGACTTTTCTATTCCAATTGGTCTAATTGTAGATACTCTCTGCCCTCTGTGAGTTGTGTCCTGTCTAACCTTCTCACCCATCAGTAGCTCTGTGCTCCGGCCCATACAGTTTTGTTGTATGCATGAATGCATCAACATTCAACAGTGAGATTATTAGAGAAACGCCTCTGCGAGTCTGGGGCTTTTCTCCTCTGGTCCTCTGTGCCATAAATTCCTACTGCTTAAACTACCATAAGCTGTCTTGTTGAGAGGGTATGCTGGGGATTTAACCAAGGACCTGTGAATACTAAGAGTGCACTCTATTACAGCTAGCCAGTCAGTTTTCTATTCCTCTTCAGAATACACGATCTCAAGAAGTTCCCCCAAGCTGGCCTTGAACTCTTTCTGTAGCCCACATAGACTTTGAATACATGACCCTTCTGCTCTTGTCTTCTTCTTTTTTATGTTCTTTTTTTTTATTGGGTATTTATTTCATTTACATTTCCAATGCTATCCCAAAAGTCCCCCACACGCTCCCCCACCCCCTCCCCCACTCTTGTCTTCTGAGGAGCTAGGATTACAGATCAGATCTATGTCATCAGGTGCTTGGTGTATACTCCTATCTTGTTTCTCAGTTTAGGCAATGACATATATTTTGGGGCTCTTCTTCCCAAGAAATTATCTACAAAGTCCCATCAGACAGACACCAGAAAAAAATCATTCTTTCTCTCCCTCGCTCTCTATCTCTATCTATCTATCTATCTATCTATCTATCTATCTATCTCTCTCTGCCTCTCTCTATCTGTCTCTGTGTGTATGTCTCTACCTCTGTCTGTCTCTCTGTGTCTTTCTGTGTGTCTCTGTCTCTGAAGGTGCATCTCTCTCTCTCTCTCTCTCTCTCTCTCCCCATCTCCTCTCTCTCTTTCCTCCCCCAGTAATTCCCCTCTCCTCCCCAAGTAACTCCTTGAATTTTGCATGAAAAGCATTTCCCTCTCCTTACCTTAGTTCCAGTCTTGATAAATACAACTTAGAAACAATGTAAAATTATACAAATATTTGTAATATATGAGAATCAGAGGAGGCATTCATTATGTAGTTTCTTAAATTTTTAAGAGACAAAAAAATGAGGCAATGCAGAAGACTGCAATAGCTATTTGGTCAAATATGAAAATATGTATGTCTTGTTACAGGGAGCCCACTAGAGATGACCACTCAGACACTGAGTGTAGCCAGTTTAAAAGCTTTATTCCTGCTTTCCAGATCTATACCCAAATGTGTAGGGACCTACGTGCTGCCCTGAGTATCCAGAACACAGAGTATTTAAGGGCAGAAACCTTGACCCGTTAAGCAGTTTGAAGCAAGCAATTTTAACAGAAGCTAAGATAAGCAGTTAGCCAGCAGGAGGGGGAGTGGTTCCACAAAAACAGGCAGCTAAGATAAGCAGTAAACTAGAGGAGGTTCTACACAAAACCAAGCAGTTTTAACAAAAACTAAGATAAGTTAGCAAGGGCAGCTGCTCTTTGGCTCCTGGAATGGAAACTGAAATCAAGGAGATCAGATTCTACTTAAGTCCAGACTGGCTTCAGAAAGAACACAAGATGGAGGAGCCTCTGTTATCTTGACCTATTACAAAGGAACATTTTGGATAATGCACTCTCAGGAACCATCATAGCCTTTTGATATCTTAGCAATCATTTATGAAGTACCTAATTTGCAACATTCTTATGGATCATTTTCTCAATCTTTTACATCCTTGTTCACTTGACAGGAGGAATCAGACTATTGTTTTAAGTTGTGCATCTTTAGTTACCATATGAACAGCTTTTCCCAATATTTATAAGGTAAGTCCATTGATTAGAGTCACCTTAGTGTCCCTCATTGCCTCCTTTCTTGGTAGTAACAAAGATAAACATTTTAGGACAAGATGGTTTAGAGAGAATGTGAGTAAGCAGATTTGAGGAAGAGAGTGGGCACAAAAGCATTGGCTACAGGAATTCTTGCCAGTGTTGAGTACTCTCTTAGATAACTGTGTTCTCTACTTTCCATGACCCCTCCCCCATCCTTAGTACTTACTCTAACTATACTCTTTCAAACTGCCTGTCACATTTGTTTCAGTTTCTTTAGCATAATAACACTTTTACTTTATCAGACCAGCAGCTTCCAGTCTGGCTGGAAATATGTGGCTCCTGTTGCCAGACACCAGTTGCCCAACAGGCAATTTGATCTAGGCCCAACCCTTGCAAGTCTCTCCCTCATTTCAGGCCTTTGCATGGTCATAAAAGAAGAAGACATCTCCAGTTTCTAATGGGAGTGACAGACCAGTTCTATAAAACTTTAGGTTTCTGGGGACTTGGTTCTAAAATGTATGCACTTGGATTTTACCATCCCAAATATGAGAGTCACCTGCTGTCTCCATTCGTTCCCTTTGCTTGATACAAAACATCTGCTGAAAGTAATTCTCCTTTCTGTCAAGCCCTTCCTACTTGAATGATTAACTTGGCCTCTTCTTTGGTTTTGTCCTCTGGCTCCAGGACATTTAAAGGTTTCCTGGAATGCTCACAGGGGACAGTCTAGCATTTATCATTCCTCTTGACTTAGTGAACAATATCTCTACACCTACCATTATCTCGTTAATAATTTAAGAGTGCTCAAAAGAGCCAACCAATTTCATAGCGCCTACCCTTACCATTTCTTTCATACCCTTGAAATGCCTAAGGTGTTCCAGTACGTGACGTGTCCCCTTCCACCTATATGCTCCGTTGGTTCATTTCTGGTAAAAGTTCTCATGGTCAGTTTTCCTTTGCATGCCACGGAGTACCATCATTCCACCGGTAATGGTGTCCTCGGAGCCAAAGCATCTGTGAGTGACTGAGCCACAAAATTCCATTCCAGAAACTGCTTCCCAGGATTAGCTCTGTTCCACTAGCTTGCACTCATTTTCTGGAAACAGAAATAGAGGGTTGCGTGAAAGTCATTGGGGACTGTAGGAGAGTTCTCTTGTAAGATACAACTGGAAGGACCTGAGAAAAGATGATAGGAAGACAGAAGGGTGAACTGACATTCAATAGGCTTGCAAATGAGACCTCAGACAATCTTAAGAATGTCAACAGTTGCTTTAAATGAGCTAAGATTTGGATCTTTTAGATGTCAGACATTGTCTCTGAGATGGTCATTGTAGAGTAACATGGGGAAGGGCAGTTTTCTCTGCTCGAGTGCAATATCCAGGCACAGTACAGCTGTGACCCTTTAAAAGCTGAGCTGCTGAGCAGCATGTGACACTTTCCTCCTATAACTCACTCCTATCTACTACTTGCTTAGGTCAAAGGACAAAAGGCTTTGTTTCAACATTCATTGTTTTCAAGAGAGCAGGCTAACACGTAAAAGAATGTATTGCCCCAGTCATTGTGCTACTGTCTTCCCGAATGGCACTGTTTATACTATGTTCTTACCATGATGGCTCTACAGATCTGTAAACAGCTGTCCACAGACTTCATCAGCTTCTTGGGTCATTCCCTTCAGCCTCATTGGACCTTTTAAAAATATGACAGTACCTATGCCACAATCTCTCCTCAGGGGTCCTGAGCTCTGCAGATCCCTTTGTCACCAAGCTTCATCAATACCCCCAACTATCTTTATTTTTTTCTTTTTTACTTTCCCTTTCCATAGCATTAAGAGAGAGTACACATTTCCTACAGTCACTTTTGCTGCATTATCTCCAAGTTCCCTGTTCTGTCTGGGGGTTTTGGTTTTTGTTTTTCAATTTTTTCCTGTAGTCAGTTTCCTACACGCCATATCCTTTGACAAATGCCTACTGTGGGTTCTGTTTTCCTGCCAGGTTCTGTCTGAAGCAGTCATCTGATAAAGGGAAAGAAGAGAGTGGGTGATGTGGCTTATGCATGTGAAGGATGCAAGAACTGATCAAAGCTACAAAGACACAGCTTGTTGCACTGAGTTCTGTATGTGGTCAGCAGCCTCACTTCTCTGATGGTATCACTTATGGCCACCAAGCTGTAGGAAGAACGATGGCAAATGTAGAAGATTTGTTAGTAGATGGGTGTTGGAAGGGAAATGGTCAAGGTTTATCAAAGACTCTGGGAAAGTCCTGTAAGCCAAGTCTCCCTGAGCGAAGTTCAGAGCACACTGAAAGTTTTATTCCAAGACAAATGTAACTACTTCAGCATATAAATAGGATTAAATAAGAAAGTTGTTTTATACTAGGGCTTTGGAGGGGATAAGACCACCCTACTCTATCAAATTTGTCTCAGGTTTCTTTCAATGATGTAATGGTTAAGCCTTATCATCTGATCCACGATTTCATCAAATCTTTGCTAAGCAAAAGTGGTTCATTGCTTTTGAGTCATCATTTGGAGTCTACTTAGGTTACATTTAGTTAATAAAGAAACAAATAGCTGAACTCTGTTTTGCCTTTTATATCTCATTCTGTTTGTCAAATACTCCAGGCTTAGGGAGGGTCAGCTCAGCACAAACTGCTGCACATTTCCAGAGCAAGTGCAGATTCTGTAATCTGTTGTGTAACAAGACTCTCGGGAGCCACCTCGTCAAAGCAGAGACACGCCCCTAGAGAGAAACTGACCCGTCATTAATACAAACTATGTTGAGGACAACTCATATCCTGAGGATAGGTAGTTAAATAATTTTTAAAGATGTTCCTCCTCAAAACACGATCTACCCACTCTTGCCTGTACCTGATGTTCTTTAAAACCATCAAGTCACTTTCACAGGAAGGAAGTAGTCTCTTCAATGCATAGCCCATTTGTTCCCACCCTAAGGCAAACAATGGTGCATCTGAGAGGTCTCCTTCCTCCCTGGGCTCTCACTTTCATACCCTTTGTTACTCTCAAACACAGATGGAGCTAGAGATGTTTCTCGAGGCTGTTCACTCGTGCAAACCAAACTGCAGTGTGGAAGGAGTTTTGTTGTGATAGTGGTGGCCGTGATTACTGCACACACACACCCCCAAATCCTCTTTGTTGACATTAATACAGTACTTTAATCAGTTAAAGGCAGTTCTATTTGGCTGTGGCAATTCTGGTTGCAAAGAAACAAACTATATTCAAATAAAACCAAAAGAAAAAGATTCCATTTGGGACTGGGCTTTCTTCTCAATAACTCTCCCTGCCCCAGAGCATTGCAGGCCAGTGAATATTTGCTGATACTTGGATACTATGGGGAAAGAAATGCTGGAAAATAGCAAAAGCCTCTTGTCCCCACACTTTGGGCAGCATGAACTGTGTAAGAACACATCCTGTGAGACAGATTTTCTAGCCGAATGGAAACTTGGTTGGTAACAGGACTCGTGCTTGGGTGAATAATTAACCCAGGTGTTTGCCTTAGCTGTTACTGTATAACAAACCACCCCAAAAGACTGAGACAACCACAGCCTATCAGCTCCTGACTCTGCAGTCTGAGGCTTTCACCAGAGCAGGGTTTGGCACGTTCTAGCTGTAGCTGTCTGTCTCTTGTGTGTCTGTAGTTATCTTAGGGAACAGAGTGAGACTGGAAAATCCAAGATAGTCTTATTCACGTCCCCGGGGCTTGTCTTTTCAGCTAATCTCCACAAACTGTAACTGCTTGTGCTTCCCATAATTACTGTTCTCTTCTCTAGCATCATTTACAGGAACTACTTCACCTGGGGCGTTTGCTGCTGTTGTGTGCTCCTACAGCCCCTGGCCCAGCCTCCCACACTACAGCTGAGCTGGTCACCCTCTGTGACTTCACCTCCCCATCTGACTTCTGCTTCTGCCCAGCCCCAATATACACAAAGTGGATGTCAATAGCTTGAGAACAGAGCCTTCTTGTTTGTGGTTTTATCCCTTGCATCTGGCACTGGGCCTGAATAAGAGATTACCTGTTGAGGAAGTGCAACTTAATGGCCAAATTGGGAATTAAAAAATAATAATATTAATTCCACTGCTGTGGAATTTCCACAAATAAATAACGGAGATTGGGTAAAAGGAAGTAAAGAGCAGGACTTTGAATGATGAGTCATTTTGATGTGGTAATAGCAGAGTTTGATAAAATCTGCTGTTTCATGACTACATTTGACTGAGGTAGGTTTTTCTCAAGAAAAATAGGAAAGCAGTCAAAATCAGTTAATACAGAGGTAGGAAACAATAATATTAGTGTTTTTACCATTTAGGAGTATATGAAATACCTAACAAAATCAATTTTAGATGAAGATTTTTTCCCTCATCTCACTTTATTTTAACTGCTTATTCTCCTATAAATAGTGTTATATAAGTCATACATATCATATACATAATTCTTATTTCTGAGTGCCATGATAAATACACCATAGAATAGGAAAATGCAGCCAGATAAAAGGTATGTGAAAAAAATCAAGGACAGAGTTTTGGGGAGCAGTACATGCCAAATGGGTGAAGGGAACCCGAAAGAGCCAAAAGGATTAAAACAAGAAGCCACAGCAGCAGGTACCTTTCATGGAACCCTGAACTCAAGAAGACCAGTTAGAGTTCTCCTAAATGCAGCAAAGGGCCAGGCCTTTGGCTCCATGGACACATTCACCAGATGGCTACACATCCAAGTGAGAAAGCACAGCGCTGGACCCACTTTGGGTGTCCGTTCTTTGAAAGAGGGAAACTTCTAGAGAAGGGCTTCCCTCTGGGCAATCTGTCAACACAGCAATCAGCTGGAAGCGAGTCCATGGGACTGGCAGCAGGAGGTGGCTGGCACACCTTAATGCCATCCCCTAAAACCCCCGCTCTAGTAACAGAGCAAGTTTGGACTTCTGTTTGACAATTTGAGGGCAAGGAGACTCAAATCCCCATTGTCAAAAGCACGCAGAACCACATTCTGGAGTGGTAGTAGCTTTCAGAGATGCCTCGTGATCATTTCCATCAGAATTCCACTAAAGCACACAATGATAGGAGCAGTGTGCACTAACCACAAAATGAGTCAAGTTTCTGTTACAACGTGCAGCGTTTGAGTAGACCGAGCAGGTATAGAGTAACCATCAGAACGACGCATAAGGGAGTTTGCTTCCTGGAAGGCTGCCTTATGGAAGCTGCTGCTACAAATCCCTGGAAATAAGAATACGAGCCATAGGAGATGTGTGTGTGTGTGTGTGTGTGTGTGTGTGTGTGTGTGTGTGTGTGTGTGTGTAGGGTGGGGGCAGGGCTTTGCAGAGCATTGCCTTAAATTCACTTCATCACCCAAGAAGCATATCCATCTATTCTCATCATTTGGGGGGGGGGAATTAGGAGGTAGGATGAGACTGGATGTGAGCAAAGTAATAACACTGTGTGCACAGTGTTCCAGGTGGATGGAGGGGAATAAAAGGGAAAAGCTTTGAAGTGTACAGAAATATGGATTTCTCCACTCAATCTAGTCAAAGCGAGTGTTTGGATGAGACACTTGTACTAGTTTAGCATGTATTTATTTACTGGGTGCCTATGTGGCTGATGGACAGAACACCATAAAGGATTCAAGAATGCATGTACATAATTCAGATATTTGAACAATTTCGTAGTGTAGGAGTTATAAAAGAATAAATATCAGAGCAAATTCAATGTAACCACTGATGCAAACTAAATACATGTAACATATGTATATGTAACACATATTTAGCAGGACTATATGTAACATCTTCAGCTTGAATTCTGTATATGAAAAATGGGGTTGAAAACCCAGGATAGCTTTGAAGCCATTTACCGGCACTTGCATACATTCCAAGTGTTTGCTTTGGTAATCAATAAAGCTAAATGACTCTAAATGATGTACATTTAGTAAAATCATGGCGAGCAAATGATCATCATCCAGTCTTCCTAATTCCCAAGTCTCAAAAGTGTCAAAGGACTCAATATTTTGAACGTAAACCTTTTGCTACTCAAATTCAGCTTGTTTGTCATCAGTTCCAAAAAGGCTTTCAGTCAATCAATGACTGTGTCAGGTGATATCTTACTCATTGTCTCTATTATCACAATGATGCCTCGTCAAGCATATACAATTGTTCACCCACTACACTACAATCTCTAAGTGCAGGTAGATACTCAGCACATGCAAGCATATGGCCGGCTGGGTAACTAACAATCGTGTATTCTCTGAGGAAACTGCACTAGAAGAAAGGTTTTCGTACCTACTTGTACTGTTTTGATTATCCTTCATATCGTCTCATCTAAGCATGGCCCAGGAATCTCTAAGTCCTTACCAAGTAAGTTTACTGAATCAAGAAAGTAAAGCCAGAGGAAAGGAGAAGATTGGGGAGAGTATGTATGCTTCTGTGTGAAAAACACTTCCACATTTTAGCAATAACAACAAATTAGCATTCATTTACTGAAGACTTCCATAGCATGATGTGTGCTTACTATTTGACTTTCTCATCCCACAGCATGCCTACATCAGCCATGCACTAAAACAAGAGCAAAGCCTTAGAATGAGCTAATATAACCACAGTGTTACATGGTTTCAACATACCCGAACCATAATAGTGATATATTTCTTCTTGTCCTCCTACCAAAATCTGCCTTCTACATCTAGTAGTAAGTATAAAAGTTCTTTGTGACAACTAGGGTAGCTACGATGTTGTTTCCTAAGAATAAACAACAACACCATCAGACTTTAAGGTCTGTTTGAGGAACAGAAAATAACGTTATCTACTGATAATGTTTTTACCCTATTTCTATTTCAGAAAGCAGTAACAGAATCAGATGGGCATCCAACTGTCATTTTGTTATTGGTACAGCTAGACTGAAGAGTGTGGCATGGAGTCAAGACTCCCCTCCTCTACCCTGGCATGGAATTATGGCTGAAACACTGGGAAAAAGATCACAACCAGGCAGCTCAGATCACTGTCCTAGTCTACCCTCACTCTCTGTGCCCCCAGAAGGGGAATCTCACACTTATTTACTGGCCCTTTTATAAAAGAAAGAGAAGGGGATTGTCAGCCACATAATTTACAAAGGGGTGGTATAAAGACAACATAAAGAAAAGAGAATCCAAGATGGTGGAGTAGAGGTACCACTTTCTCTACAAAGAACTCTAGGCAGCTCTTTCCATTTGGCTCTATAATGATGTCCACTGAGAAATTCCCATATCGCTAAGATTTCTCTCATCTATAGCAGGGAAGTCTGAGGATTGTCCCATTTACTGTTTAATCTTCAAATCCAGAGTCTCTAGTAAAAAACTGAGTCCCCCTGACCTGAGGCTGGGAAATCAGGTCTCTACTTGCTTTGCTTACTCTTTGTTTCTTACAGAATTCCTATTTTCCATTGCTGAGTTCCAGTCACTCCCTCAAACATCGTCTTTAAAGGCTATATCCTCAGACTGCTACCATCACTTATACATGTATGCTGACCATGGTTTCTGTTGCTTATGTCCTTGTACTTTCCTCCTGCCATCTAATTATCTCTAGTGCTACCCTACCTTCACTATATCTGACTAGAGCCTGTCCTTCCTGTGATCCTGGTTGTGTCAGAACTTCTCAGAGTTCAGATGTCTCTGTGATCCTGTGATTCTGTGATCCTGTGATCCTGACATCCTGTGTATGTCAGAGCTCCTGGGTATCAAGTTGCCTCTGGGATCCTGAGTTCCTGATGTGACCAAGCTCCTGGGATCCTGGGATCCTGTGAGCCTGTAAACCTGGGTTTATTAGAACGCCTGGGAGTGGAGCTTTATTCTGGGAGTTGTGGAACTGGCTGTGGACTTTATGCTCAAGGTCTGCTCAGGGCACCAGCCCAGACTGCAAGGAACTCTTGCTGCTGATCAGGCGGAGTTCCTGAGTCCTGCTGGTCCCAGTTACTTCCCGTGTTGGGGCAGGTGTTGTGTCCTCCTCACTTCTAATCCTATGATCCTAGGAGTGTTAGAGCGCCTGGGAGTGGTTCTTCCTCTGAGTGTTGTGTGACTCGCTGCAGAGTTCGCGTCCAAGGTCTGCTCAGGGCACCGGCCCAGACCAGAAGGAGCCTGTGCCACTGGTCAGAGAGTTCCTGGGTGCTGGGGTCCAGCTGATCCCAGTTACTTCCAGTGTTGGGGCAGATGTTGTGTCCTCCTCACCTCTGATCCTATGATTCTGGGCCTCTCCTTTTTCTACAGTCCAGGATTCCCTGCTCTGGAAGCAATCACATACATACACACACACACACACACAATTAAAAGGGACTTTCCAACATCAATTTAATGTCATCAATTTAAGGTAATCCCCTACAGTTATACCCAAAGATTGGACCAGAAATGAATAAAATAGATAAATTCAAAAGAGCAATAAAACAGGGTTGCCATTGCAGGTAGAGGAAATAGAGTGAATAAATATACATCTAACCGAAGTAAGTATAAAAGAAAATACTCCAAAAAATTAATACTAAACTTTCAAAGGAGCCATTACAACTAATACATTGTTATATCAAATATTTAAGGTTTAAACTTTTTGTCACAAAAAGGTTATTAAAGATGATTATAAACAACTGTATACTAAAAATCTATAAGAAATGATAAACTTTACAGCACATAAAAAAATCTATAAGTAGTGAACCTCAAGGATACAGAAAAGTAGTAAAGATCAGGACTTGATGTCTTCAATAGTTAAGTCTACAAAGCACTGAAAAAAGAATGATGCTAATTTGTCATAAAACTATTTCAATATATTGAAAAGGAAAGAAATGGTCAGAACTCAGCCCCCAAAACAAGCATTACAGTGATACCAAAACCAAAGTAAGAAAACTATAACCCAACATTCTTGATGAACATACATGCAAAAATTATCAAATAAGAACCAGCTAACTGAATCCATCAACACATTATAAACCTTATACATCACAATCACATGGGATCCATCCCAGCTTGCAAGAAGTGACTCAATATATGCAAAACAATAAACATAAGATTGCACTCCAAGAGACTGAATGACAAAAAAATCCATAGGAGTAAACACAGAAAAGGGATTTGAACAAATTTAAAAGACCTTCATTTTAAAATCCTTCAACAAGTTGAAGAATTTGTTGAAGGATCGTACCTCAACATAATAAGTGATATATGACAAACCCACAGCTCACAACATGCTAAAGTGAGAAAACTTGGAAATGTTTTTGAAATATCTGCAACAAGACAAAGGTATTTTTTTCAACACTCCTATTCAACATACTACCAGAGTTCTTCTTGTAATTTTCATGTATGTATACTCTATTTACATCATTCCCCCACCTCTCTTGCCTCTCTCATGTCCCCTTGTCTCACTCTCAAATTCGTGCCCTTTTCTTTAAAATTATTGTTATATATACATGTGTATATATGTGGTGTGTGTGTGAATACATATATAAAGACAGCCTATCAAGTCCTAGTGTTGTTGGTATGTAAATGTTTTTATAACTGACCACTTGATATTAGATAACCATTGGGGACCTCATCTCTGGCGAAGACTGATTTTCCCTCTCTTAGAAGTCATTAATTGCCTATAGCGCTTCATCTAGAGGTAGGTTGGTGAGATGTCCCTCTCTGGGGCCTGCCACTTAATATAATCATTATTCATGTCTTGTTTAGGCAGATATACTGTTGAGATTTCATGAGTGCACTTTCCCTGTAATATAGATGACACACTCACACAGAACATGTCTTGGTCTGACTCTTACCATGTTTCCACCTTCTCTTCCTTGATGTTTCCCAAGCTTTAGCAGGTAGGTTTGTATTGTAGATGTATCATTTGAGACTAGGCATCCACGGTCAGTGGTTCTCTATGGTTCAGTCACATGTGGTTTTCTCTGATGTCTCAATCTGCTCCAAGAAGAAGCTTTTTTGCTGCATGGTGAGCTATGCATTTATCTTTGGTTATAAGGATAAGTATTAAGAATACAAGATATGTATCAAGGATGCAGTTACAGGGGCCAGAGAGATGGCTCAATGGCTAAAACACTTGCTGCTCTTGCAGAGGACCTGGGTTCAGACCTCAGCATTCACATGGCAGTCTACAATTGTATGTAACTCCATTGCCAAGGGATCTCATGACCTCCCTGGGCACAACTGGCTAGGACCATTAATAACTTTTCTCCCTTGGCAGTTTACATGTTACCTTCCTATACTACAAGAAAAACAAAGGATGCCCAAATGAGAAAAAGAAAAGTGCCAAATTATTCCTTTCATGTTACTTCCACATGTAGAAACCCTAAAATTTCTCTAAAATTGCTAGAACTTGTGAGGTAACAAAGTAAGGTTGAAAATCATAAATTAATATATAAAATAAGGCAGCTATAAAACATTTATGCACGCATAGAAAAATTAACTCTGTGTGTGTGTGTGTGTGTGTGTGTGTGCATGTGTGTGCATGTATCTGTGTGACTATGTGTGTTTACAGTAGATTGAACTCAAAGACTCATACATGCTAGGGAAGTACTCTACTACTACTTAACTACATCCCAAGCTGCCTTCTCCTCCTCCTCCTCCTCCTTCTCCTCCTCCTCCTCCTCCTCCTCCTCCCCCTCCCCCTCTCCCCCTCCTCTTCCCCTCCCCTCCTCCTCCCCCTTCTCCTCCTCCTCCTTCCCCTTCCCCTCCTCCTCCTCCTCCTTCTTCTTCTTCTTCTTCTTCTTCTTCTTCTTCTTCTTCTTCTCCTTCACTTTGAAAATAGGGTCTCCTTAAATTGCCATGGCTAGCCTTGAACTTCTAATAGTCTTGCCTTAGCCTCCTGCATCAAAAATAAAAGGAAAGCAAATCATTTCTATAATGAGAAGTATAAGAAACAGATAAAATTAATTACAGAGGTTTCACATGTGGGGAGGGAGAATCTATGCTCATGGAGTGTGTAAATTAAAATTATTTAAATGCCCAACCTACCCAAAACAATCCACATATTTGATTAACTCTACATCAAAATGGCATTTTCTGAACAGTAAATATATACATATTATATATATATATTTATATTTATATATATATATATATATAATTTATATGAAACCCTATGAAACTGTTGTCTTAGGGTTTCTATTGATGTGACAAAACACCATAACTAAAAAGAAATTTGGGAGAAAAGGGGTTTATTTAGTTTCCACTTCCATACTGCTGTTCATTACTGAAGGAAATCAGAACAGAACCTCAAACAGGACAGGATCCTAGAGGCAGAACTCATGCAGAAGTCATGGAGGGGTGCTGCTTACTGGCTTGCTTCCCCAGGGTTTGCTCAGCTTGCCTTCTATTCTGCATTCCCCACCACTTCTGACTCCCTCACCCCCACCCCCCTGCCGCGAATACCTACATCAACAGGAATATCCAGGGACCATCCAGATAGCTAAAGGCCCTCAAAAGAACACAATCAACAAAAGCCAGGGCAATATGACACCTTCAAAGAATAGCTATCCTACAACAGCAAGCACTGAATATACTAACACAGGCCTTTTAAAAGAAAAATGAATGGATCCCTTAAAGAAATACAGGAAAATGCAATCCAAAAAAGTGAAGGAAATAAATGAAACAGTGCAAGACCTGGAAGTGGAAATAGAAGCAATAAAGAAAACACAAACTGAAGGAATCCTGAAGATGGAAAACCTAGGGAAGAGAACAGGAATAAAAGATGCAAGAATCACCAATAGAATATAGGAGATAGAAGAGAATATCTCAGGCATAGAAGATACATAGAAGACATAGAAGAAACAGATACATCAGTCAAAGAAATGTTAAATACAAAAAAAAAAATTCCTGACACAGAGCACCCAGGCAATCCGGGATACCATGAAAAGGTCTAACCTAAGTATAATAGAAATAGAAGAAGGTAAAGAGTACCAGCTCCAAGGCCCAGAAAGTATTTTCAACAAAATCATAGAAGAAAACTTTCCCAACCTAAAGAAAGAGATGCCCAAAAAGCTTGTGGAACACTAATTAGACTGGACCAGAAATGAACTCCTGCCACATAATAATCAAAACACAAAATCTGCAGGGCAAAGAATATTAAAAACCTGCAAGGGCAAAAGACCAGGTAACATACAAATGCAGACTTATCAGAATTACATCCAATTTCTCAACAGAAACTCTAAAAGCTAGAAGAGCTTAGACAGAAACCTTGTGATCTCAAAACAAAACAAAACAAAACAATACCACAGATGAAAGCAAAAAAAAAAAAAAAAAAAAACAAGTACACCAAAGAGGAGTAGAAAACAGGAAATAATCAAAATCAGGACTGAAACCAATCAGAACCAAATAGAACAGGACAAAGAATCAATGAAATCAAGAGTTGTTTCTTTGAGAAAATCTACAGGATAGACAAGCCTAGACAAAATAACCAAACGACAGAGACAGTATTCAAATAAACAAAATCAAATATGGAATGGGAGAGATAACAATGGGCACTGAGGACTTTGAGAAACTTAAAGCAATTCCACTAATATTAGGAACAAGACAAAGTTTCCCACACTTTCCTTAGCTATTCAATATAGTCTTTAGGTACTACAGTATTTAAAGTATTCAAAAAAGTATTAGGTCTTACTTCAAAAGTCTGTATTACACAAAATTAGGAAATCTTAATGAAATTGATGATTTTTCTAGACAGATAACACTTATCGAAGTTAAATCAAAATCAAGTAAAGTATTTAAACAGCTCTATAACCCCTAAAGAAATATAAGCAGTCATCAAATGTCTCCTAACCAAAAAAAAAAATTGAGGGCCAGATGGTTTAAGTGCAGAATTCTATAGGACTTTCAAAGAAGAGCTAGTACCAATACTCCTCAAACTATTCTACAAAATAGAAACAGAAGGAACATTGCCAAACTCATTCTATGAAGCCACGGTCACCCTGACATCTAAACCACACAAAGAAAGAGAATTTCAAACTAATTTCCTTTATGAACATTGATGCAAAAATAATAAAATACTCACAAACTAAATCTGGAAACATCATCATCCACGATCAAGTAGGCTTCGTCCCAGGGATGCAGGGATGGTTCAATATACAAAAATCCATCAACATAATTCACCATATAAACAAACTGAAAGAAAAAAATCACATGATCACCTCATTAAATGCTGAAAGCCTTTGACAAAATCAACATCCCTTCATATTAACTGTATTAGAGAGATCAGAGATTAAAGGCACATACCTAAACATAGTCAAAGCAATATACAGCAAGCCAGTGGCCTACATCAAACTAAATGGAGAGAAACTTAAAGTAATTCCACTAATATCAGGGATAAGACAAGGATGCCTACTCTTTTCCTATCTATTCAATATAGTACTTAAAAAGTTCTATCCGGAGAACTAAGACCACTAAAGGAGATCCAGGGAATACAAATTGGAAAGGAAGAGGTCAAAGTATCACTATTTGCAAATGACATGATAGTATATATAAGTGACACCAAAATTCTACCAGAGACTTCCCACATCTGATAAACACCTTCAACAAAGTGACTAGATACAAAATTAACTCAAAGAAATCAGTAGCCCTCCTTTATCCCAGGAAATCAGGGAAACAACGACCTTCACAATAGTTACGAATAATATAAAATATCTTAACGTAACTCTTACTAAGCAAGTAAAAGATCGTTATGAAAAGAACTTCAAGTCTCTGAAGAAAAGAATTGATGAATTTATTAGAAGATGGAAAGATTTCCCATATTCATGGATAGGTAAGATTAACATAGTAAAAATGGCCATCTTACCAGAAAGCAATCAACAGATTTAATGCAATCCCCCTCAACATTCTAACACAATCTTTTATAGACCTTGGAACAGCAATTCTAAACTTCATATAGAAAATCAAAAAGCCCAGAATAGCCAAAACAGCTGAACAATAAAAGAACCTTGGGAAGAATCGCCACCCCTGACCTCAAGTTGTACTACAGAACAATAGTGTTAAAAAACAAAATAAAACAAAACTGAATGGTCCTAGCACAGAAACAGACACATTGATCAATAGAAAGAATCAAAAATCTAGAAATCCACACACCTATGGACACTTTATTTTTGATACAGAAGCCAAAACCATACAATGATAAAAACAAAAAAAGAAGGCATCTTTAACAAATGGTCTAACTGGACATCTACATGTAGAAGAATGCAAATTGATCCATATTTATTATTCTGCACAAACCTAAAGTCCAAGTGGATCAAGGACCTCAACATAAAACTAGATACACTAAGTCTTACAGAATTGAAAGTGGGAAATAGCCTTGAGTGCATTGGTATAAGAGACAGTTTCCTGAACAAAACATTAATGGCTCAGCCTCTAAGATCAAAAATTGGTAAATGTCCACTTATCAGTGAATACATATTGTGTGAGTTCCTTTGTGATTGTGTTACCTCACTCAAGATGATGCCCTCCAGGTCCATCCATTTGGCTAGGAATTTCATAAATTCATTCTTTTTAATAGCTGAGTAGTACTCCATTGTGTAAATGTACCACATTTTCTGTATCCATTCCTCTGTTGAGGGGCATCTGGGTTCTTTCCAGCTTCTGGCTATTATAAATAAGGCTGCTATGAACATAGTGGAGCATGTGTCCTTCTTACCGGTTGGGACATCTTCTGGATATATGCCCAGGAGAGGTATTACTGGATCCTCCGGTAGTACTATGTCCAATTTTCTGAGGAACCGCCAGACTGATTTCCAGAGTGGTTGTACAAGCTTGCAATCCCACAAACAATGGAGGAGTGTTCCTCTTTCTCCACATCCTCGCCAGCATCTGCTGTCACCTGAATTTTTGATCTTAGCCATTCTGACTGGTGTGAGGTGGAATCTCAGGGTTGTTTTGATTTGCATTTCCCTGATGATTAAGGATGTTGAACATTTTTTCAGGTGCTTCTCCGCCATTCGGTATTCCTCAGGTGAGAATTCTTTGTTCAGTTCTGAGCCCCATTTTTAATGGGGTTATTTGATTTTCTGGAGTCCACCTTCTTGAGTTCTTTATATATATTGGATATTAGTCCCTTATCTGATTTAGGATAGGTAAAGATCCTTTCCCAATCTGTTGGTGGTTTTTTTGTCTTATTGATGGTGTCTTTTGCCTTGCAGAAGCTTTGCAGTTTCATGAGGTCCCACTTGTCAATTCTCGATCTTACAGCACAAGCCATTGCTGTTCTATTCAAGAATTTTTCCCCTGTGCCCATATCTTCAAGGCTTTTCCCCACTTTCTCCTCTATAAGTTTCAGTGTCTCTGGTTTTATGTGAAGTTCTTTGATCCACTTAGACTTGACCTTAGTACAAGGAGATAGGAATGGATCGATTCGCATTCTTCAACATGATCACAACCAGTTGTGCCAGCACCATTTGTTGAAAATGCTGTCTTTCTTCCACTGGATGATTTTTGCTCCCTTGTCAAAGATCAAGTGACCATAGGTGTTTGGGTTCATTTCTGGGTCTTCAATTCTATTCCATTGGTCTACTTGTCTGTCACTATACCAGTACCACACAGTTTTTATCACAATTGCTCTGTAGTAAAGCTTTAGGTCCGACATGGTGATTCCACCAGAGGTTCTTTTATCCTTGAGAAGAGTTTTTGCTATCCTAGGTTTTTTGTTAGTCCAGATGAATTTGCAGATTGCACTTTCTAATTCGTTGAAGAATTGAGTTGGAATTTTGATGGGGATTGCATTGAATCTGTAGATTGCTTTTGGCAAGATAGCCATTTTTACAATGTTGATCCTGCCAATCCATGAGCATGGGAGATCTTTCCATCTTCTGAGATCTTCTATAATTTCTTTCTTCAGAGACTTGAAGTTTTTATTATACAGATCTTTCACTTCCTTAGTTAGAGTCATGCCAAGATATTTTATATTATTTGTGACTATTGAGAAGGGTGTTGTTTCCCTAATTTCTTTCTCAGCCTGTTTATTCTTTGTGTACAGAAAGGCCATTGATTTGTTTGAGTTAATTTTATATCCAGCTACTTAGATACAATTTGCTAAACACATGAAACTCAAGAAGAATGAAAACCAAAGTGTGGACACTATGCCCCTTCTTAGAATTGGGAACAAAACAAAAACAAAAAAGTTACAGAGACAAAGTTTGGAGCTGTGATGAAAGGATGGACCATCTAGAGACTGCCATATCCAGGGATCCATCCCATAATCAGCTTTCAAACGCTAACAACATTGCATACACTAGCAAGATTTTGCTGAAAGGACCCAGATATAGCTCTCTCTTGTGAGACTATACTGGGGCCTAGCAAACACAGAAGTGGATGCTCACAGTCAGCTATTGGATGGATCACAGGACTCCCAATGGAGAAGCTAGAGAAAGTACCCAAGGAGTTAAAGAGATCTGCAACCCTATAGGGGGAACAACATAATGAACAAACCAGTACACCGGAGCTCTTGTCTCTAGCTGCATATGTATGGAAAGATGGCCTAGTCGGCCATCACTGGAAAGAGAAGCCCATTGGACTTGCAAACTTTATATGCCCCAATACAGGGGAATGCCAGGGCCAAAAGAATGGGAATGCGTGGGTAGGGAAGTGGGGCGGGGTATGGGGGACTTTTGGGATAGCATTGGAAATGTAATTGAGGAAAATACATAATAAAAATATATTAAAAATTAAAAAATAAATAAATAAAAAACTAATAAAAATTGGTAAATGGTACCTCAGGAAACTGCAAAGCTTCTATAAGGCCAAAGATGTCATCCATAGGACAAAACAACAGCCTATAGATTGGCAAAGGATCTTCATCAACCCAACATCTGAGGGATAATATTCAAATTGAAAAAGAACTTAAGGAGTTAGACATCAACAACCCAAATAACCCAATTAAAAAGTGGTGTACAAACCTAAACAGAATTCTCAACAGAGGAATCTCAAATGGCCAAGACACACTTAAAGAAATGTTAAAGATCCTTAGTCATCAGGGAAATGAAAATCAAAATAGCAGTGAGATTCTACATTACACAAATCAGAATAGCTGAGTTCAAAAACTCAAGTGATAGCACATGATTGCAAGGATGTGGGGCTGGGAGAACATTCCTCCATTGTTGGGAGTGCCAACTTATACAACTCTGGAAACCAATTTGATGGTTTTTCAGAGAACTCAGAACACTCCTATCTAAAGATCCAGATATACCACTTCTGGGCATGTACCCAAAAGATGCTCTTCCATCCCACAAGGACACTTGCTCAACTATATTCATAGCAGCTTTATTTGTAATAGTCAGAAACTGGAAGCAACCTAGATAGCCCTAAACTGAAGAGTAGATAAAGAAAATGTGACACATCTACTCAATGAAATACTATTCAGCTATTAAAAACAAAACCACCATGAATTTTGCAGACAAATAGATGGAACTTGAGAATATCATCCTGCGTGCAGTGACCCAGTTTCAAAAGGACATTCATGGTATATCCTCACTTATAAGTGAATATTAGCCATAACATCACAGGATACCCATACTATACTCCAAAGACCCAGAGAAGCTAAACAAGAAGGAAGGCCTAATGAAGATACTTGAATCTTACTTAGAAGGGGGAATAAAATAGTCATAAGAGAGGGAGCTGGGTGGGAGGGGATAGTGAGGGGAATGGGGGGTGTCAGAAGCAAGTGTGCAGAGAGATAGGAGAGATACCCAGATGGCCTTGAGAATGAATGGAAATCTGGAACTGATGGGCATGAGGAGGTGGAGGGCATGACAAAGATAAGGGAGGTGCCTAAGAATCAATGAAGGTGACTTTAGCTGTGATTCATAGCACTAGGGTTACAGAACCTGAAGAGGTACCTTCTGTAGCCAGGCAGGAACCCCAGTGGAGTGATAAGGACACCAAACCACCCACAAAACTTTCTGCCCAAAATTTACTCTGTCTACATGAAATACAGGGACAGGGATGGAGCAGAGACTGAAGGAATGACCAACCAATAACCAGCCCAATTTGAGACCCATCCCATGGGCAATCACCAATTGCTGACATTATTAATCATACTATATTATGCTTGTAGACAGGAGTCTAGTCTGTCATCTGAGAGGCTCCACGCAGGAACTGACTAAAACAGATGCAGACACTCACAGTGAAACAGTAGATGGAGCTTGGGAGCTCTTATGAAACAATAAGGGGAGTGATTGGGGACCCCCTATGGGGATAGGAACTCCACAAGAAGACCAACAGAGTCAACTAACCTGGACCATTGGGGCTCTCGGAGACAGAACCACAAACCAAAGAGTATACTTAGGTTGAACCTAGGCCTCTCTGCACATATGTAGCAGATGTGCAGCTTGGTCTTCATGTAGGTCTGGAATAACTGGAGAGGGGCCTATCCCAAGAGCTGTTACCTGTCCTTGGGCTATGCTATAGCTGGGCTTCCTTGTATGACCTCAGTGGGAGAGGATGCACCTAACCCCATAGAAAATTGATGTGGAAGGGTGGGAGGGATAACTAGGGGGTCCCAACCCACTCAGAGGAGAAGGGGAGGGGTGGGAAAAGGATTGTAGCAGGGACAGAAGGAGGCAGTGATTGGGATATAAAGTGAATAAATAAAAAAAGTAAATTAAAAAAATTTTTTAAATCTGGGCATGGTGGCGCACACCTTTAATCTCAACACTCAGGAGGCAGAGGCAGGCAGATTTCTGAGTTCGAGACCAGCCTGGTCTACAAAGTGAGTTCCAGGACAGCCAGGGCTATACAGAGAAACCCTGTCTCGAAAAAACCAAAAATAAAAATAATAATAATAAAATAAAATAAAATTTAAATATCACAATATTTAGGGAGATAGAAGTTTTAATTGACTATTTCATGTGTGCCTATATCTAATTATAGCACTACACCATTTTCATGCAGATTTTTATGAATTAAATTTTTTAATTAAGGATAACATTCACAACCATTTTCTTTAATATATTGCTCTTGGTTTGGCATAATGCTTTTATTCACAACTTAATGTCATTTTAACTACAAAAAATTTCAAATACTAGCAATGTCAAGTATCCCATGGTGATCATTAATAAAAACCATGTTGATCAACCAGGTGCTCCATCTTCCTTTCAGCCCACACCTCCAGCTGCAACTGAGGATCTGCATCCCACACCCCTGCCTACAGCTCTGCCCGCCTTGTGGGAGGCCTACAGCTGTCTGGGACAACCAGTCCCAGAGGATTACTACTCCAGAGGTCAGTCAGCATTACAGACAACTTGATGGTAAAAGGCAGGCACAAGAACATAATCAACAGAAGCCAGTGCAATGTGTCACCATCAGAACCCAGCTCTCTACTACAGAAACCCCTAGATATCCTACCACACATGAAGAGCAAAATTGTGACCTTAAATCTCATCTCATGAAGATGATAGAGGTCTTTAAAGATGACATAAATAAGTTCCTTAAAGAAACTCAGGAAAACACAGTCAAATTGATAAAAGTCCTTAAGATGGAAATAAATAAATAAATAAATGCCTTAAAAAATACAAGGAACTACAATTAAACAGATGAAAGAAAGAAATAAAACAGTCCAAGACCTAAAAATGGAAATAGAAGCAATAAAGAAAACACAAACAAATGCAACCCTGGAGATGGAAAACCTAGGAAAAGAGCAAGAACTACATACACAAGCGTCATCAGATTACAAGAGAAAGAAGAGAGAATCTTAGCCATAGAAGATAGCATAGAAGAAACTGATACATTGGTCAAAGAAAATACCAAATGTGAAAAGTTTCTAACTCGAAACATCCAGGAAATCTGAGACACTATGAAAAGGGCAAACCTAAGAATAATAGGAATAGAAGAGTGTGAAGATTCCCAGTTCAAAGGAACAGAAAACATCTTCAGCAAAACCAAAGAAGAAAACTTCCCTAACCTAAAGAACAAGATGGCTATAAATGTACAAGGCTTTTGAGAATTCAATGAAAATGAAAGCACAACATATCCAAACTTATAGGACACAATGAACACAGTGCTAAGAGGAAAATTCATAACACTAAATGACTTGATAAAGAAATTGGGCAGATATCATACTAGCATCTTAACAGCATACCTGGAAGCTCTAGAATGAAAAGAAGCAAACATGCCCAAGAGGGGTAGATGCCAGGAAATAGTCAAACTCATTACTGAAATTAATCAAATAGAAATAATGAGAACAATACAAATATTCAATAAAACCAATTTTTAAAATGGGATGCAGAACTAAACAGAGAAGTCCCAATACAGGAATCTTGAATGGCTAAGAAAAACTGAAAGATATGTTTAACATAGTTAGTCATCAGGGAAATGCAAATCAAAACAACCCTGAGATTCCACCATACACCAGTCAGAGTGGCTAAGATCAATAACACAAGCAGCACTCCTCCATTGTTGGGGGATTGCAAACTTGAAAAACCACTCTGGAAATCAGTCTAGCAGTTTCTCAGAAAATTGGAAATAGATACCCTATACCTCTCCTGGGCATATACCCAAAAGATGCTCCACCATCCCATAAGGATATATGCTCCACTATGTTCATAGCAGCTTTATTGGTCATAGCAAAAAACTGGAAACAGCCCAGATGTCCCTCAACTAAAGAATGGATACAGAAAATGTGGTTCATTTACACAGTGAAATACTACTCAGCTATCAAGAACAAGGACATCATGTACTTTGCAAGCAAGTGGATGGAACTAGAAAACATCATCCTGAGTGAGGTAACCCAGACCTAAAAGGACATGCATGGTATACACACACTGATAAGTAGATATTAGCCATAAAGTACAGGATACCCATGCTGCATCCCACAGAACCAAAGAAGTTAAACAAGAAGGAAGGCCCAAATGAGGATGCTTCAATCTCACTTAGAAGGGGGAATAAAATAGTCATAGGAGGCAGAGGGAGGAAGGGAAATGGAAAGGAGAGGTCTTGGGGAGGGACTGAGGGGGCATCAGCATTAGGTGTGGGAAAGAGACAAGAGAGAGGGCCAGAAAGAAGGGAGAATGAATGGAAATCTGCAGTCGCTGGGGCAGGGCATCAGGGGAATCTCTAGAAACACCAGAGACCTGGGAGGAGGGAGGCTCCCAGGTATCAATGCAGGTGACCTTAGCAGAGATGCCTAACAGTGGGAACATGAAACCACAAGAAGCCCCCTCCTGTAACCAGGCAGGAAACAGGCAGGAACCCCAGGATAAGAACACCAACTCACCCACAAAATCTTCAGCCCAAAATTTGTCCTGTCTAAAAGCAATGCAGGGACAAAGATGGAGCAGAGACTGAAAGAATGATGAACCAATGATCAGTCCAACTTGAGATCCATCCCATGGGCAATTACCAATCCCTGATACTATTAATGATAGTCTGCTATGCTTGCAGACAGAAGTCTAGCATGGCTGTCCTCTGCA
This sequence comes from Mus caroli, assembly GCF_978045245.1. NCBI lineage: Eukaryota > Metazoa > Chordata > Mammalia > Rodentia > Muridae > Mus > Mus caroli. The sequence goes on from NW_028227270.1 coordinate 6,741,083, forward strand.
TGGCTCTACCCAGCAGCTAACAGAAACAGATGCAGATACCCACAGCCTAACATGGGATGAACATCAGGGACTATTATGGAAGAGTTGGGGGAAGAATTGAAGGCCCTGAAGGAAACAAAAACTCCACAGGAAGACAGAGTCAACTAGCCTGGACCCCTGGCAGATCTCAGAGACTGTGCCACCAACCAAAGAGCATACACAGGCTGAACCAAGGCCTATGATACATGGGGCTGCTTTATCTGTCCACAGTAGGATTTGCCTAACCATAGAAACACTTGATGGACCAGGGTGGATATTTACAAACTAAAAAACTGAACACACTGAATTTATGGATCTGCACTTAATGGCTATCAAACGCATTTGTTCAAGGAAAGAGGCACGCCTTTAAATATTCCAGTGCGTTATTTTTGCAAGGTCAGTTCTTAGCAGTGATACCCTGACTGTTTAGATTTTAGGTGTCAGTGAAAAATACATTATAGAAATCATCAAATGGTTAAAGTTCCTTTGGTTGTTGCTGTGATAGAATGCCCGACAAAAGCAATTCCCAGGAGAAGGGTTGATTTACCTTACAGTTCAGTATATGGTGGTGAAGACATAAAGATGGCATGAGATCCACATGAGATCTGCAGTCAGAGGACTCTGCTCTGGAACATTTATACTGATGTCAGTCTTCAGATTTAGGAAGTTCATAGCCAATCATTAAGTATTTCTTCACCTGTTCTGCTTGTCTCCTGGAACTTCTACGGTGAGAACTCGGAACTGCTCCAACTGTCTGTGATGCTCCATTCACTTTTTCAGTATAATCTGTCACCCTTGACTCAACAGCTTCAGCTTTCACCTTCAAACAGTGTTGCTTCTTATTGCCTTTGAATTCCTTTATAATTTTCATCTGTTATTGTAATTTCCACTACAATTTTTTAGAGTATCCATTTCTTTATGGATGTTTTTCAGTTTTCTATATAAATTATGTCTTCACTTACTCCACATCTTTAATTGTTTGAGTTTCTTCATGAACTTTGTGTTCATGGTTTGGGTAGAATGTGGCATTAAGTTGACTTTGGGGAAACTTTCAACTGAATTATTTTGCAAGTAGGTGTTATAATTTCCTGTCTATTTATCATGTTTATTGTTTTAGAAATGGCACACTAGAATTTAATATGTGCTAACTATGGGAGTCATATTATCTTCATCATAAAGACTTTCTTTTGCCTGTTTTAAGTCTGAAGTATGTTCATCACTTACAGACTTCTACCATCAACACAAAATAATTAAAGCCTGTAATTTCACCTGTCCCCAACCTAAATGCTAAGCTTCATGAAGAGAAGACTCAGGTAAATCTCTGTGGGAGGCTGAGGGTTACAAAGCATAAAAGGAAAGTGAAAAAAGCCAGCAGAGTGTGCCAAAGGCAAGAGAAAGATAAATAAAGGGCTGGCGATCCAACAGAGGGCTGGTGATCCAACCATGTGGGAAGAAAGTCAGGTGCTGGTCAGCTCTGGAGTTTGAGTTTGTTACACAATATAGCATGCTTGTAAAAAAAATGAACAAACAAATGAAACCAAATAAACAAACAAACAAAAAGTCAAGTCTGACCATAGCAGACTAGATTATATTACTCTTAAACCAGTTTGAGGGAAAAAATTTTTCAAAGAACTTAATTGTATAATATGCATGTGCTTTATATATGAGTGTATGTATGTTTGTATGTACTTAAGGAAAAGGATATAGCAAGAAGCACACAAATAAGAAACTACAAAATATGATTACAAAAACACAACCAACTATATCAGTAATTATCATGCTGTCTCTGCGTTAAACCCATGCACTGGTAAACATGCTTACTCCAAATGCTTAGGACCTGAACTATTTCTAGCTTTATATATTTTTAGTTATAAGGAAAGTCTTAGTTAAGGTCTCATTGCTGTGAAGAGACACCATGACCAGGATAACTCTCATAAGGACACCATTTAACCGGAGCTGGCTTACAGCTTCAGAGTTTCAGTGCATTATCATCAAGGCAGGAGGATCGCAGTGCCCAGGCAGTCATGGTGCAAGAGGATCTCAGAGTTCAACCTCTTCATCTGAAGGCCCTAGAAGAAGACTGGCTTCCAGGCAGTCAGAATAAGGGTATTAAAACCCAAGCCCACAGTGATAAACTTCCTCCAACAGGGCCACACTTCCAAATAGTGCCAATACCTGGGTCAAGCATATTCAAACCACCACAAGGAATATCTGCATATACACTATGAGATATATTGGGATGATATCCAAATCTGAAGTTAAAGTTTACTTATGTTTAATGTACACTTATAAAGTTTTCTAGGAGGCCTTTTTATAAAAGGCATGAGTAATCTTATGCATAAGACAAACTATTTTATATTTTGTATAGCAAATTATATTTCACTGTTTCAAGTAGTTTATTTGACAATATAGAATACTTTTCACCTGTATGAGCATTCGAAATCTTTCAAACTTTGGAGCAGTTAAGATTTGGGGTTTTTCAAGATACAATTTGCAAAGCACAAGAAAATCAAGAAGAGGGAAGACCAATGGTGGATACTTCATTCCTCCTTAGAATAGGGAACAAAATACCCATGAAAGGAGTTACAGAGACAAAGTTTGGAGCTAAGACAAAAGGATGGACTATCCGGAGACTACCCCACACCCAGGGATCCATCCCATAATCAGCCACCAAACCCAGACATTATTGCATATGCCAGCAATATTTTGATGAAGGGACCATGGTATAAGCTGTCTCTTGTGAGGCTTTGCCAGTGCCTGGCAAATACAGAAGAGGATGCTCACAATCAGCTATAAGATGGAACATGGGCCACCAGTGGAGGAGCTAGAGAAAGCATCCAAGGAGCTGAAGGGGTCTGCAACCCTATAAGTGGAACAACAATATGAACTAACCAGTACCCCCAGAGCTCGTGTCTCTAGCTGCATATGTAGCAGAAGATGGCCTAGTCGGCCACACTGGGAAGGGAGTCCCCTTGGTATTGCAAACTTTATATACCCCAGTACAGGGGAATGCCAGGGCCAAGAAGTGGGAGTGGGTGGGTAGGGGAGCAGGGTGGGGGGAGGGTATAGGGAACTTTCGGGATAGCATTTGAAATGTATATAAAGAATATATCTAATAAAAATAAATAAATAAAAGATTTTGGGTTTTTGGATCAGAGATTATCAGTTTGGATTGAAAGAGAAAGATCCTTACAGTGGGAGGAACACTGAACTTAGAGTTTCTTCAGAAACTCAAGTACAACAAATCAACACCAGGAAGAAAGGAGGTGAAAATCAAGGACAACAAAAGGCCACTGAAGCAAGTGCCACCAAAATAAATAGTAGATATAGTAAAATTAAAGACAAATTAGAATTAATGGTAAAAATATTAAAAGAGGAAAGAAGGATGTTGATGTTTCACACTAATGAAATGTAAAACCCACTAAAACATTACTAGGGTCATGAATAGTCACACTCCTCACAATTTACCTTTAAAATAAAAATCTTATAAAACTTAAAATCTGACAGTACCACAACCAGTGAGAAAATTGAACTCAAGTATCTTTAAAAACATTAATAAATATACAAAATATTAATGTTCATATTGGTTGAAGTATAATGCGCTGTAGGATTTTGTTCCCTAAACATAGAATACAGGTACATTACAGACACACAGGCATTTACAAATGCTCCGTGCATTAGAAAATTAAAGAAAAACAATAGTAATAGCTTCAGAGCAAAAGACAGACTGGACCATTTAATGTGTTAGAATCCAATACAACTATATTGAAATCCTATAAAATAAAATCCAACTAATTTCACATCAAAATGTCAGCAACCCAAAAGCTCACAACAGATTCCAGAGGAACAGAACCTTTGGATAAAAGAAGAAATCAAGTGGAAGCAGAAATGCTGAAAAAGAAAATCATACATCTAGATGTGGGATAAGATTACTAAGGTCTTAGAAAATGGAAAGGAAAAAAAGAAGCAGAAAGATATACATTGAACAGGCACATTTGTTGTTCAATCAAATCAATATTCACAAAAATGTGTAGTAATTAATGATAAGTATTTTATTAAAACTAAATACACCTCTAACTCTAGAAGCTAAACAACAATAAAGTAAACCAGAGAAAGAAGAAAATTACAGCAAAAAATAGTGATATTGATGGTAGTGAATTACCAATAAAACATGGGAGTGGCTCCAAAAAATCCCTGATGAAGTGCTCAAGATTAGGGTCAGAAATTTAATCAAAAAACAGAGAGAGGTAATACTCACACATGTATGTATGTATGTATGTATGTATGTATGTATGTATTTATTTATTTATTTATTGCACAGACCAGAGATGGAAAAAATGAATATACAATTTTTAACAAATTCATAAAATTCTGTGTCCAATTTAATTTCAGTAAATGTGATAGTGTTAGAAGTGGAAGGGCTTTGGTCTCAGTTTTGGTAGAGGCTCCAAAACAATAATGGAGAATAGCATTGGTCTCCAAGTGAGGTTCTCCATGCTCGGTGCAGACCTTGCAACATGCCTTTTCTCCTACATGGCTTCACTCCAAGGAAAGGCTTGTAAAGGGTTGGCTGAATTGGGAATGTGAGTGTTGGCTCCCTTTCCTTATAGTCTGGGACATACAGCGGGATGATACCTGACTCACTCGTGAAGATAAGCTTCACCGGCAAAGCGGAGAAATTACTGCTTTCCCACTATGATCGGATTCAATTGCACAGTGTCTAGAAACCAGCTGGGAAAAATACAGAAAGAAAAGTCATGATTGTGTCATCTCAGAAAGAATCTCATCTATAGTGATCTTCCACAGCTACAGCAGGTAACATATCAAATACTTAGAGCAACAGAAATCTCTTTCCCCTGGGAGCTAGACATCTTGAGTCAGGGTATCAGTCTGGCACACCCTCTGAGTCTCTTCTTGTCTATTCTGGTACTGGTTTAAAAAAAAACACATAGGAGCAGCTATATCCTTCAATCTACATAAATATTAATAACTAACTAGTTCCCTTGCTATAATAAAGTATATGGCACAATCTTTAGTGTTTATTCTACTACATTTCTGGCAGCTAGGAGTCTAATATTAGGGTATCAGAAGGGCTGTGCTCTTTCTAAAGATTCCAAGACAGGACCTTCTTGGCAGTGCTGTTTCAGCACCGAGTGGGATTTGGGGGCTTGCAGATGGATTAGTCTATTCCCCTCTGCCAATTTGTGCTGTTCTGTGTACATATCTGCACCTTCTGATTATGAGGATACCAGTCACGTTGGATTGGGGTCCACTCTAGTGATCTCATCTCGTGAGAATTTTACTTACAAAGACCCCGTTTCCAAAAGTGGTTGTATTCACAAGCACTTCATATTATTCATTCACAGTGTGATATGACTTCGTAATATTATTTGAGTGGATGCAACTCAATCCACAAAACCATCCAAGTGTGTCAGTTGTGGCAAGAAATTTTAATGGAAACAGATTTGGGATGATCAGTCACACGACCAACCAAGAATGATTCTCTACTCGGATCTACTCCTGGGAGCCGCAAACCTCAGGCCAAGAAGCCTGATTTAAACAGTTGCTTTAATCAGAAAAGAAAAGAAAAAAAAGTGCAGACTGCTGCTATGTCTTGCAACTCTTGACAAAAAAAAAAAAAACACGCTTTCTGTGAGACAGTGTGGCCAACATGAAGCTAGTGACTAGTTAGGGCCAGACTTCTGGAATGAACTTAGATAGACTGCATCAACACCATACTATTGTCTTGAATGTAAACTACAAGTCTCACTTTTCAGTATTCTGGCATCGGATGCTATTTTACCAAATTGGGTCAAGAGGATGTTGAAATCCTGCAGAGCTTTGTGATCACAGAGGAAGTTATAAGTATCTCCAAAAACATTGGCTCATCTGACACATGCTTTTAAAACTTAAAATAAAAATCAAGAAGCAATTATTTGTTCTGGGAAACAAAGTAGGGAGCCATTGATGGTGCACAATGATATTGAAGGATGTGAAATGCCTCCAAGTTTCTCCTCTGACTAAAATGTGTCACCTCCCTCATCTGGACGCAGCCTAGTGTGACAGGGAAAATCATCTGAGATCACGCAGCCTTTGATTTCACAACCAGTAAAACACCCACTACAGAGCCTTCCAACAATCCATTCAGTTATTCAGTCGGCAATTTCCCCTCACAGAGCCCAAATTGTTTCAAATCTTTTACTAGTATGTTTATAAAAACAAACATAACCCATGTTAAGATGGATAGATAGAAAGATTAAAGGCTTCTATCCTAAGAGGCTTTGACAACCAAGTTTTATGTCTACAAACAAACCCTGGAAGTTCATCATCTAATGATGTACAAATGAATCAGGAGCGGAAAAAGGAAAGTAGTTTAATGACCACTATAGAGTTTCTGTGTTAAAAGCTCATTTCTCAATCACATATTACATGCTTTGCTCATAAAGATTGTGAGCTGTTGCATGACAAGATTTTCCCATACACGCAATAGCTATGAGAAACCGTCAGCACGAAAGAGAACACACTTGTGAGTTACCTACAGGAGAACGGAAGGTTGCTTCCAGGGCTTTGCTTTACATGGACCCAGGTTGGCAGCCAGGAACCTTATCAGAATACAAACGTGGCAAGAAGATGTTTCCTAGAAACGCTCTCATTTCCTAGTGGACGGATTTCCTTGTAACCCAGGACTCAGCCATGATTCAGAACACTGTGGTTTCAAAGTGATTAGTACACGAGGGTTGTAACCATGTGAGTCAGATGAAGAGGGAAACGTGTGAGGAAATAAAAGCAGAATAAGAAAGCGCACCACAACCTGTGGACAAGGTTAGTCAGGGAACAGCGGCACAGTGGAAGGCACGGCCCTCGGCACTCACAAATTGTTCTTCTTTAGCAAATGGACAGCATTGATTTCAGAGGATTCACGAAATTATTCACAGGCAAAAATCAACATGAACTGTACTTGCATAACTCCAACAGGCAATCATTGAACTACCAAGACATGCCAGAAATTATGCGATGCACTCAACTGGATGGAAAGACAGACAGACAGACAGACAGGCAAATGGTAGGTAGTTAAACAGATACCTAAGATAGATGGTAGAAAGATGATAGATAGATAGATAGATAGATAGATAGATAGATAGATAGATAGATAGATAGATAGATAATACATGCATACATACATATATGAGTGATAGAGAGATAGGTGATAGATAGATTTTATTCCTGACCTCCAAAAAAACTCCCAGTTCAAGAAAGGCACCAGACAAATAAATGCTTGCTACAAACCAAAGCTCCAAAGACATAATTGAACACTCAGGGTCAGAACAGGGATTTGGAAACTCTCTTGGGGAACTGATGCTCCCACACCACTGGATTGGATTTGTGTTTGGATATATTTATAGAATACAATGTTAATTTTTCCTCCTGTGCCCAAAATAATATTAATTTTTAAGTCCCCTTGGGATAACTTACTGCAAGTTAGTAATATGAATTTAAAATATGGACTCACTTCAGTCTTTATTAGTAATAACATTTAGGGAAGTACATTTTTATGAAAGTTGTTTGGCATCCTTAAAATAGATTCCTAGGTAAATACAGTTAACTCTTTAGGCATGCAACGTCCTTGGGGACTGACCAGCATGCTGAGGTGTATGCCCTTTCTCAAACCCAGTGCTTAGAAAACTGTAAGCCTTTTTTCTAAATTAGGAGACTACTGTGACAAAGACTGTTTGTTTAGCAATGTCAGTTACTCTATTAAGTGTAATCTTCTAGAACAATACCTACTGTAGTCACATAACACTTTGTTTATACAACTGCAAATATTTAGTAAAGTCTGGTTGAATGGAGGAGTGGAAAGCCAATACTGAGAGTCAATAAGACTACAAGTAGTTGGTCCATCCTTTCGTCTTAGCTCCAAACTTTGTCTCTGTGACTCCTTCCATGGGTATTTTGTTCCCTATTCGAAGGAGGAATGAAGTATCCACATGTTGGTCTTCCTTCTTCTTGATTTTCTTGTGTTTTGCAAATTGTATCTTGTGTATTCTAAGTTTCTGAGCTAATATCCACTTATCAGTGAGTGCATATCAATTGACTTCTTTCGTGATTGGGTTACCTCACTCAGGATGATATCCTCCAGATACATCCATTTGCTTAAGAATTTCATAAATGCATTGCTATTAATAACTGAGTAGTACTTGATCGTGTAAAAGAGACTGCCCCACCCGGGGATCCATCCCATAATCAGCCACCAAATGCAGACACTGTTGCATATACCAGCAAAATTTTCCTGAAAGGACCCTGATATAGCTGTCTCTTGTGAGGCTAGCCCAGTGCCTGGCAAATACAGAAGTGGATGCTCACAGTCACCTATTGAATGGAACACAAGTCCCCCAATGGAGGAGCTAGAGAAAGTACCCAAGGAGCTAAAGGGATGTGCAACGCTATAGGTGGAACAACATTATGAACTAACCAGTACCCCCAGAGTTCGTGTCTCTAGCTGCATATGTAGCAGAAGATGGCCTAGTCAGCCATCATTGGGAAGAGAGGCCCTTGGTCTTGCAAACTTTATATGCCTCAGTACAGGGGAACACCAGGGCCAAGAAGTGGGAGTGGGTGTGTAGGGGAGCAGAGCAGGGGGAGGGTAGAGGGGACTTTCGGCATAGCATTTGAAATGTAATTGAAGAAAATATCTAATAAAAAATTGAAAAAAATAAATTAATCCATTTACCTAAAAAAAAAAAAAGACTACAAGTAGAATTTCACCAGGGTCAAGTAATCTGTTTCAGATTTAAAAAATAAAAGTGAAAACAGTTAATCAAGATTCTCAGAGATTTTCATTATCCATTTGTTTCTATGGTATTATACTCATTTTTTCAACTCACTAATTGAGTGCTTATTCTGTACTGTGAATTGTGAAAAGAAAATAAGACATTATATATATATATATATATATATATATATATATATATATGCATTCTGTCCTCAATAAAACTCTCACAACACACACACACACGTGTGTGTGTGTGTGTGTGTGTGTGTGTGTGTGTGTGTGTACTTCAAATACAAGGCATACCTCAATACTGCATTCAAGATGGAGACATGTGCTAACCATGTAGCTACTGCTCATATGTGGTCACTGAAATGTCTCTTATCCAAAATTCAAGTGGCAGAATCATGCAAAAGAGTGAACACTGTAGTTTTTGCCTTAATCTTGGCTCCGAAACAGTTTGCAATGACATAGTAGGTTTCTGAGTCCATGTTCACTTACATATACAAGAAAGCAGGTAAGCAGTTGTGGATTTCAGCACAGCTAATGACAAAGATATGATTTTTTATCATTCAGCCCCTCAGTTGGTGATCTGCTGTTCAGCTCACAAGATGTTATCGGTTCTGTAAAGATCACCCAGCAACATCTCTGTGTCTGACCCACTGTGTGCTAGACAGTTCTGTCAATTGGCTGTGGTTTTATGCCCCAGCTATTCTCGCATTATCGTCATCTCTGGTGAGTGCACAGGCAATGAATTCAGTGGTAATGATATGTTCCAGACCTGGGATAGGATAAGTAATTCATACCACCCCCATGTGTGGGTTCTGACTTCATGGACCAGCAAGGGAGTTATCAGACTTTATAGGATTCCCGCATGCATTTCTTCTGACTCAGACTGGGACGTAAAATATAGAATGGCATGCTGGGACAGAATGTTTTTTTAAACTCCTTCAGGGAGTCTTTGTTCCTAAATCAATAATTGGATACTACATGTTCACATACAAGTGAGTGCTTGCTATGTATGTACAAAATGAATTAGTTTAGGTGATAAGGTAAATCGTTTGAAAAAAAAAGTCACTCTAAGATAATCCCATGTAATTGCTAATGTGACATTAAATGAGGTCTGGATTCATAATGTTCTTTATTTAACTTTGCTTTCACATATTATGATGCTTTAAAAATACAGGCCTATTTAAGTGTATGGCTGCATATGGCTTCTTTCCTTGTATATGAAATGCACAGAAGTACAGTTGTTTACTTGGTCTTCTATGAAGTTGAATATTTATCAGTGTCTCAGCAGTTACTACCACTTTCTTAGAACAAGCGTCTAGTGGAGATTGACTTTATTGTAGTTCACCAATAACAGTTTTAATTGTAATAAGGACAGTTTATGTTTATCAAGAACTTCCCAGATGCTGAGCATCTTCAGAGACACCATCAGACAGTTTTAATTGTAATAAGGACAGTTTATGTTTATCAAGAACTTCCCAGATGCTGAGCATCTTCAGAGACACCATCAGACTCCACAAAATAGCATCATGCAATAGATGGTAGCCATGGTAGCCCCTTGCGACAAACCTCCTATGTAAAGCTGAAAAAGTCAAGTTGCCTAACTTCAGAAGAAACTCTTTAAAATATTATGCAAAAATTCAAAGGTCAAGAATGTGATGCTTAAAGGCATTTATAAAGATGAGAATCTAAAATTCTAGACTACGGATGTTTTAAAATGGGGTTGAGAACATCGCCCTATTAGTGGAATGCTTGCTTAACACACACAGCACCCCCAGTTCACCCTCCAGTGCTGCATGCATGTACTCAGGAGGTAGAGACAGGAGGATCAAGATCAGTCTTCAGCTACATACCAAATGGAGGCTAGCAGTAGCTGTATTAGCCCTTGTCTCGAAGAAATGGTTTAAAATGTAATCTAAGGGATAAATCCCACTCAGTCATGAGGTGTGCTCGCTCTATCTTGAAGGCTCATGGTTGGAAGTACAGCCTAACATAAGTATAGCTGTGTGGCTCCAAGCAGACATACAAACCATCACTAAGACTTCTCAATTGAAAAGCTCAGATCTTGCATCGTATGCAGATGGCCTGTATTGTTCCATAAACAGTACCTGAGAAACTCCCTGAGATGGACATGCTGTCGCCATGTTCCTGTATGGCAGGAATATATCGCAAACTAAAGTACACACACCCAAAGTTAATCCATCAAATTCAAATGCATACAATCCCAAGAGCGTCTGAGTTTCTGCTTCTGGCCAGAGTTAGTTGATTAAAAAACTTCTGGAGTTTAGTCACTTATTAGAAAAAAAAAACACAAGCATATAAATATAACCTATAGGCTCTAGATTACGTGAGAATTGTGATCCCATTTGTAAACAAGCATCTATTAGGGATCTATGCGTACATTTGAACTTACATGTGTAACCTCCTTTAGTGATACTTGCAAGCATAATAACTGATAGCCACGTTTCTCTAGTTCTAGGACTAAGAACTAAAAACCAAATCTGCATCACAGATGTGACTAAAAATTGGGCACAACAGCGTTAATCCTGAGGTCTCATTATCATGTAATATGTTTTTCTCTTAAAAAAATAAATTTAATTCTGAATCCATTGTCTGTAGTCCTTGCCAAGGTTCTCTCAGTACAAACAGCTCCCAAACTAAATTATGCAAAATTTGGAACATCTCTGCCTACCTCCAATAAACATCCCCCAGGCTACCGTGAGGAGCATGGGTACAGCAGTATTCTGTCTCCCCCCTCTCTCTTTTTTCCCCTTCTTTTATGAATAGTTTTGTATACTTGAATTCTGTTGTGTTCACTGTAGAAATTGCTAATGAGTATTTTACCCGTTCACTAAATAAATAAATTAAAATTTTCTGTGGATCATATCAAGGGTCAGTGGACTACTGTTCATTCCTAAGGGTAACTTTATATTTAGATTGGACAAGTCATCGGTCTCGAAAATTCTGCCAAAGCATTCCTCTTGGACTCCTGCAATGGAAAAGAGGAGACAGAAGAGACCCTCTGCCTCAATTTCCTGACCCTACCGGCTCCACTCTGGAGAAGTCTCTATATAAATAGGCCTGAATTCTCCAGGGATCTGTACTACTGCGGTGTGTCCAAGCCCCTATCATGGACTCTTGCATCACAGTTTGGCCTCACACATTAAGAACTCAACCACTTCTAAAAATACTCTTCCCCATCTTGTCTCTACTGGATTGTTCATATATATTTTTAAAATCACAAATATCACAGAAGTTACCTGCTTAACGGTATCTCCAACATTTTTATGACATTGGAAGATTTCCCCGCAGATTTCACAAAGATCTCGCTATCTTCTTTTCCCCCTCCAAACAGATTGCTTGATATAGTCTTCACAGTGACTTCAGGAAATAGATTATGTGTTTTGAAAGTTTGTTGCTACTTCTACAATCAAAACTCTGGACAAGACTGACCGTCACATATTCCTGAGTAGCTTCGAATAGAGGCAATAGCAGTCCAGTAACCGCTTCATATTTTGTTCCTTCATTCACTCATGCAACAAACACTCTTGAGAATATGTATATATCAGATGGATTGGGCCATGAACAGATATTGTACATGTTTTTCTATAGATAAGATAAGAGTAAAATTTGATGTGCAAGTAAAAGGTTACAGTGGAGTTCCTTAGGCATTATAGCTGCTCTTCAGAGAACAGCAAGATCATCAGAGAGAATACCATCTAAGGAAGAAAACACTACACAAATGGAGCTGAAAGTGGAGATCAAGCAAACGCCTAGCTTCATCTCTTCTGAGTGGGGAAAGGGTGAGACCTTGTTAGCTTGGGTTTTTAAATCCCCAGTTCTTATAATTAACAAACAAGAAAGTTAGCAGACAACTTATTCTCTAGTCACTCTAGTAACCTAACTAATAATGAATAACTTAAGTTTACATTATGGGATCCAACACAGAAAAAGAGGATGGGACGATGTTGTGTAGGATGATATAAGGTGCTATGGATAGATGATATTGACTGGAGGAAAAGTGCTCTTTGCTTTCATAGAGAACCAGACACAGCTGAGGATCTGAGGAGCTGAAGAAGTGTGTGTGTGTGTGTGTGTGTGTGTGTGTGTGTGTGTGTGTGTGTGCATTCTATCCTATTTTGTAATTAGAAAGCTGATGTAATTATAGATGAGTAGAGGAAGTGTGCATATCTTTATTACACACTTGAGAGGCCCCTGAACTATGGATGAACTGGAACGTGGAATTATTACAGTAATTACTTATTACAGAAATGCGGGATGTGTAATGTAAGACCCCAAGGCTTGCTTTTTCCCTGATATTTTATTTTTTAAATGATGAAAGAAAATAAGTGTCAACTGAGAATTCTACATCTAGTGGAAATATTTTTCAAAGTGAATGCAAAATAAATATTATTGGAACAAAAAAAATCCAAATATCTTATTTTTCAATAGGCCTGCACTGCAGGCCATTGTTTAGACAGAGGGAAATTTGGGCAGATTTTTTAAAAATGTAGATTTATACAAAGGAATAAGAGAGGTGACATATATGTGAATACATTCCAAAACATTTTTATATCTCTAAAAGATAGCTAAACATTTAAGGCCAAAATACCAATTGTGCTGTATAGTTTTATGTCAACTTGATACAAGCTTGACTTATCTGAAAGAAGGGAGCCTTAATTGAGAAAACGTCCTATGAGGTCTGACAGTAAGTCAGTTTCTTAATTAATGATTGATGTAGGAAGTCTCAGCCCACTATGGGTAAGGCCACTCCTGGGCTTGTGGTTCTGGGTTCTATAAGAAAGCAGGCTGAGCAAGCCATGTGGATCAAGCCAATAGGCAGCACGCCTCCTTGGCTTCTGCATCAGCTCTTGCCTTTAGGTTCCTAGCCTGATTGAGTTCCTGTCTTGACTTCCTTTGGTAATGAACAGTGTTCTGGAAGTGCAAGCCAAATAAAACCTTTCCTCCTTTCCTAAGTTGCTTTGGTCATGGTGTTTTATCACAGCAATATTTACCCTAAGAGAACTAGTCATGTGTTTTGGATATCACATAAAATATCCCAAGGGATGGGACCAAAAATAGACAAATCCTGTTATAAGGGCCTTATTTTTAAGTATGAACAGGATACTGTGATTTGAAGGTAAATGGTGATAAGTTGTACATATACTATAAATCTAGCTGCAATGGTTAAAATATAACCAAAGAATTGCAAGCCCTAAGTTAGTAGTAGAAGCTTAATCACATGGTCTACTAGAATCAAAACAATCAAACTAGAATCAAAACTAGAAACACAATTATACAAGCTTAATAGAAAACAAATGTAAAGAAGGTAGATTGAAACAGAATGGTAGGAGCAGTCAGATCCATTATTATTGCTACAAATACTCAATGTAAATGGCAGATCTATCCACTTTGATGAGGAGGTAAAACCCAGCTGTATGGTGTCTTCAAGAAGCTTGCTTCAAATACAAAAACTCAGACCAATGAATGGATAGAGAAATGCATATGGATATTAAGCATAAGAAAGACACTGTGGAAGCAAAGCAAGAAATCTTGCATTTCATAGTGACAAAGGAGTCAAAGAAGACACAAATGTGCATGTGCTTAATACCTATATGGAAAACCTAGGAAATAAAAACTAACTGAAAAGCATGAGAGCCACAGATGTAGACAGATGATTCAATACATCTTCAGTTAATAATTAGTCTAAGTGGGCAGACAAAAACAAATCTATGTGAAAATTAAGAATAAATGAGATATATAACTTAGAAGTGTGCACTTGCCAAATAAGTGTGTTTCGGGGGAAGTGGATCAGGATGTGACAGTAGCGGGTGTGATTGTAAGATAAAGGCTGCCCCCAGGTTTGTGCTTATAGAGTTTCTGTCATCATATGCCACTCCATTGTTCAACTATGGAACATCTGAGTGGCTCTTTCCTTGGGCAAATGGTAGTTCTCAGAGACTGGACTGTCTCAAACCAGAGTGAGCCATACACAGCTCACAGCAGAGTATTTACTGAGCTTTTGTTCAGCAAAACATAAAATTTTAACAAAAGTGCTCAAAGGAGAGAAAGTCTCATTACTCAGAGAGTAAGAGGCCTGGCCACCTTGGCCTCATTTAGGACACATTTGACACTCCATCAGAATTCAAAACTGTGGTCCATACACAAAGGAATTTTATTCAACCATAAAGAAAAATGGAATTGTGTCCATTGAAAACTCTTGTTATTAAAGTGTGTCATAATAAATTAAGCCAGTGTCAGAAAGGTAAATATCACATGCTCTCTCTGCTCTGTGATCCCAGATTCTATAGAGAGACATAAAACCATGTGTATACATATGGTGTAAAAACAGAAGCAAAGACATTTAGGAGACAGAGGAGGGTGAGAATGGCGAAGGTGAGGACTTTTGGGGGAACACACTCTAAGGACAATGTATGCTTGTGTGGAGATGCCCTCATGTAAGTCCATACCGTGTACAATGAGGATGCACCATTTGTAAAGCAGTTACACAATAAGAATGAGGTAAGACAATGACAAACGCTGGAAATGACTTTTGTCTAAGAGTGACGGATAAAGAAGATCAATAAGATGAGAGCTGGGAGAGGCCACAGTACTGGATAACACATGAGCAGAGTAGGGTCTGATGGTAAAGGGTATGATGTATTATTCCCCACAATTTACAAGAACCAGAGTAACAACAGAAATATAAAAAAAATATTTAATGATAATTTTGCCTAACATGGGAATAGAATCTCCAAGAACCAAAGAAAAATATACTGTGTGTGCTTGGATTTGATTTAAAATAGACAGTCTTGGAGAAATGTGTTTGGACAAAGGAAGACGATACAAACATAGTAAAGTGAGAAGAGTGAATTCTAGCACAGTCCATTTAGTCAAATTCCTCTCAGTGTTTCTGTGAACTACCCCTCCTTCCAGTTTGCTGTGGGGTGGGAAATATCTCCAACTGAGGGTTTGCAGGAGAGATGTGAGTTCGGAGAGTTATATGGTCAGGTTTTGTGGCTTTAGGAAAAAGAAGTTGTTGATCCTAACATCTGCACTGGGGAAGAAGGTTCTAGTTTTTGTTACCAGCTGTGCTGGCTGCTTTCTGTTGCCATAATACCCAGGGCAATCAACTTAATAAGAAGAAAGGTTTATATTGTCTCTTAGTCTTTCCATGGTTGCTGCCACATTTCTTTTGTATAGAAGTGCAAATACCAGCAGAAGTGTATGGTAGAGGAAGCTACCCACCTCCTGGTGCCTGAGAAGACAAAGAGAGATTAGGATCCCACAGTGCTCTTTGAGGAATCACTCTTCATGGATTAAAGTCTCCACTGGGTTCCATTTGTTTAAGATGTCACCACCTGCCAATATCACTATGAAGCTTTTAACACATGGGCCATTGAAGGTACTCCAGGTCTAAGCATCTGCCTCATGGAGGAACTGAGGGAAGGGGACAGAAGGACAGAAGTTCAGAGTGAACTTTGTGCTTCTAAGTTCCTTACAGTTTCCTCAGCTCAAAGTACTCAGTATGCCACAGAACCATACATACTTTGGGGCATCATGGTCTAAGATCCAACATTAGTCATTTTTACCATTAAATGTAGAAAGTTAAACAGGAAAGAGATGTTCTGAATTTGGCATTAACAAACTGTATTTCTCAAAAAGTATTCCTAAATTAAACCTGTTTATAACATCAAAACCAATATTGGCCACCCTCTAATTCAAAGGGATGTGTTTCTCTCTCTCTCTCTCTCTCTCTCTCTCTCTCTCTCTCTCTCTCTCTCTCTCACTCTCTCTCTCTCTCCATGTGTGTGTGTGTGTGTGTGTTTGTGCAGTGCTGACAGAACTTTATAAAAACCTTTGAGTCCTTCAGGCTGGTAGGTTTAATTTCAAGCTCTGGTTCCACATTATTTAGTCATATGAATTAGAGCAAGACATTGTGTAAGCCCCCCATTCTCTCCACTGCTAAGTGTGAGCAATAAATTTATGTCCCTCACAGTGTTGTCATGAAGATTAAATGACAGGATGCACGCACAGCTCTTAATCAGACCTGGCACATATAAAGTTCTCAGTAAACAGAGACAATTACACAGACGTTTATAAACTCAGTGTTCCCATTGTCTAGCATGAGACCAGGAAAGGACTGTGTGAGGATACATGTGAATGGCTTGATAGAACACTTGGCACAGGAAAACAAGGTACCAAATTGAAAATTGCAGGTGCCCAGACGCTATTCTTCTTCTCAGACATAATTAACCTGGGCTGGGTTGTGGCTTCTGCCAAGAAAAATGACTACAAGTTTCTCCCTGTCTGTTCATCCTGAAGGTGTCAACTAAAGCGTTACCTGCCTGGACTAGCACCCAGCGGCTGAGATGGGACACCCCGAAGGCAAAAGTATCCTTCTAACCTCCTTCAGCCTGGCATGTCTGGTGAGGATCTTTGTTTCCAAGAAAGAAAAAAAAAACCCTACATTTTCCAAACCATCCTCCTTCTACTGAAGGAATGTTACAGCTGAGCAGATTCCTTCAAAGCAGCCTCAACTTCACGGGCCGTTTACATGAAGCTCCCGAATCAGACATGCTTTTACAGCTATGAAGGAGCAAGAAAAGCTCTTTATTCCCCGAGACTCCCAGAATATGAACTCCAGATGAGATCAAAGGTAGCTCTTTGGGTGGGAATTGAAAATATGAGACGAGCATCCTTCGTGTTATGCCCTTAATGCTCCAGGAGCATGAAGCCCCACGTGGAAAAACAAACGCTCCATTAAAACAAAAGAACCTTACCTCTCTCTCTCTCTCTCTCTCTCTCTCTCTCTCTCTCTCTCTCTCTCTCTCTCTCTCTCTCTCTCTCTCTCTCTCATATCCTTCTTCCCTTGGCCCCTCGTATGACTCTTGCAAGAAACTCAGAGAAAATAGGATTATGTGTCTATTTTAATTTAATACTCAAGAAAGAAAAAAAAAACTTGTTCTGCACTATTGACTGGACAGAATTGTTCTTGGTAGTTCAGCAAACTGAGCTTGCATACCCTTGCCTATAAATATGGCTTTAAATAAAAAAACCAAAATATAGGGGTTTCCCCATAACAGTGAGAAAAGAGACCAGACTGAGCCAGGGTGGGAGAAAGGTGAAATATAATCTATAGCCCTTGGCTTTCAACAAGAAAGGGAGCCTCTGGCTTGAAAAATACTGAGGGTTTCCCTAGTTCCTGGGGAGATTTTACACATATTTCTTCTGGCTTAGATCAAGGTATTAGGAGGACTTTCTGAAAGAGTGGAACTCATTAAGTCAAGCTCTTCCCAGGCTGTTGCAGACAAAGGATAACAAGACAACGGGAAAGGCTGTGATGCACAGCAAAGACAGGCAAGGGCTTATGGTTTCCTAAGCTTAGGACTGTGACTTTCAGCTAAACCCTTGCATTTCACATTTAGAAGCTCACCAGCTTTCTGGTCCTGGCTACAGGCAAGTGGTGGCCTGGTTACTAGTTAGCATGCTAGCATTCCTTCCCAATGCTGCAAAAGGAAGCCCCTATCCTCTTTCTCATTTCTTAAAAAAAAATAATATACTATAAAACAGTTGCAAGTAAGATTGTTTTATTCATTGTTACCTCTCTCTCCCTCCCTCTCTCTCTCTCTCTTTCTATATATGTGTGTGTGTGTGTATAATGTATTTTATGTATATGTATATATTTATTCACCTGCATAAATCAGACCCTTTCCTTTGACTTGCTCCTTGTTGAATTCCTTCGAGTGAAGGCATTATTTTACATACTCACAGTATGACTATTAAAGTCAAAAATTCAACATTAATAAAGTTCATTTTTCGTCTTCAGATCTATTTTCTATTTTCTAACAGTCTACAGTCCTGTGGTAACACTTGTGCCAAGGATATCTTTTTAGGCATTTATTTCTCCTCTAAATTTCAAGGCAAGACCGAGTATTCTGGTCAGCAAAGAAGACAGCACTGTTGCCTTATTAAATTTGCCTTTAATTACAGTATCACCCACCCTGCTCAGCTCTATCCAAGAACCTAGTATAGTCAAGTGGAAGAAGACCTGACTTTGCCAAGCCTGGCTATTCACAGCAAGAGTATATGTTCCACGGCTGTAAAAGCTTGACAGCTCTCAAAGTCCAGGGCCCTTCCCCTCTACAGATTCTCACTGAACAAAACCTTCCTCCTTGCAGTGATCCAACAACCATTCGTCTTAATCAGTCATGGTCTGTTATAGTGACAAAAGTGCTGACCCACGAAAAACAATTTCCCCCCACCCCAAATCAGAGTGTCTTCCGTTCAGACACCATCAACACCCTCTCTATGTAAGACAACATGTCAGCTTATCTGGCCTGAAAGCAAAGGACACGGGAAGAAAGGCATGATTAGGAGAAGACAAAAATATTGAGACATAAAATGTTCCGCCTTGAATAAAATTAAAGCAGCTTCCTGCTGCCCACGCGTTCTTCAACTCTATGTACGCATGTTAAACAGGTCCATTGCCAAGTACAGTCTGTGTTTCTTGATGAACTCTTTGGAGACATACTCTTTGCCCTTAAAGAAAAAAGCTGATGGATCAAAATATGTTTCCCAGACTCTTTCCAATAGCTAGTAAATTTATATCATGAAGTTCTAGGAAACAAAAAAAAATGAACAAAGAAATATTAAGAATAAGGATATGCACTGAATATCATGACAATAGAATGAAATCAATGATGCAGGGTGATTTGTAGGGATTTTTTTTTCACCCAAGAAACCAACTAGTACACCAAATCACAGAATTTCAAACATGGCCGAGAATATAAAGTGGCAAGTAGTCAAATCTCTTCATTTACAGATAAGAGCCATGAAATTCAAGGAGGCTAGAACAGGGACCTAGCAACAGACAGCTATCAGAGCAAATACTGTGACACCAGTTGATAATCTTGTGGGTTGGTTAGAGGAAAATAGAACCTATTAAACCTATCCCACAAGTTCTTGAAAATTAAGTTCCGTTCCGGAGGTCCTAGGACATATACACTTTGAGTCAGAGCACATGCCTCTATAGTGATTCCTCAGCTTGATTCTTTTAAATAATGTTTATATTTTCAGGTCATATAGCTCCTTAGAAATGTGATTTCATAATTTAGAGTAAGCCACGGTAGATCTAAAACCCATAATCATTTAGAAAGCTTTGAAAGAGGTCTATGGCAATTCTTAGGGTAACCACTGCCTACTAACCACTACTTTAAAACACTGCTTCACTCCACTGAGATGAACCTAGAAATTCTTCTCTAAATAGTCTGGAAAGCAGAAATCCCTTCCATCGCATACTTGAGAAGACACACGCAAAGCAAACTGAAGATACTGCACACACCTACAGAGAGGCAGCAGGACTGCACCAGCTAAATAATGTACAAGAAAGCATTTGGCGCTTATAGACTAATATTATAAATACTGAGTTACAGTGTCCCCAGCACTGATCTGCTCAACTCTCTATATACTGCTTTGTCACATATACAACGGACAACTGGGCCTTCATTCACACAGAATATACTCTTGGAAAACCTCTTGGTCTCTGCCCTCTATAACTAAATTTTGCTCCTTTGAGCTAATTGACATCTGTATGTATGTGACAGTGGTTGAAACTTGGTACCATAGCTCTCAATATTGAAATAGATATTGAAAATGGTAAAATGTCCTAATCCCATATACTTGGCTATAACATCACAGCAAACAATAGAATTATCTATCCAGAAGAGCCCTTGTTCCTAGAAGATGATAAAGAAATAGTTTCCCTGATAGGCTTGTCTCAACGAGAAGAAGAGAAATAAAGAATTCAACATCACTGGAGTAAAAAATATTGATGGGATTGTTACTAGGCTAATATTCTTTGCTATACACAGTCTTTAATTTTACCCTATATTCAAAACAAGGTTTCTCTTTCACTCAAGACAAACCCTCTTGAGAAGTCAGTTATATTACTAAATTTCAGTCCTGATAGGAAAATTTAAAAACCCTCATGAAATCAAAGTTATCACTTTTGTGATTTGGGCATAAATCATCTCATCAAAAGGCCCACGTGCTCGGTTATATGCTAATGGTTCGGCGAAGAGACTGGATCCTGAGAAAGGTGACATACTTAATGGATTTACCATTGATGAATTCATAATTGAATACACTATTAGAACGTGGATCATATTGAAGGAAGTGGGTGGCTGGGGTCATGCCTTTCAATGGTGTCTCTTCTCCTCAGGCTCTTCCTCTGTCTGTCTCCTCTCCACCATGAGGTGAGTCACTTCACCACACAGCCCCCTTCTTCATCCTGCCTCACCCTCCATGAAGTTAGTGTGGCCTCAGTAACCATGGACTCAAGCAATGAGCTAAAGCAAGCTCCTTCCTCCCTTACATTGTTTTCTCAGATATTTCTCCAATGAAAAATGACTAGAGCATCTTCACTCGTCATAGAACCTTCAGTAGTGGGTTAGTGAGTTCGGGCAGACTACTGACTGAGATTTCCATCTGAGGAAAAGATGGAGTTGTAGGGGAAAGGAGAGGAGCTGCCCTTCATACTCTTTTTACTACATTAAAGCATTTACTATCCCTGAAGTTCAAAGATCAGCATCTCATGCTGCCTACAGGGCCTGTTGGCTAGAAGCCAATGGGGAAATTTTCAAGTTACTACAGAAGTTGGCAAGTACTCAGAATCTGTTCGCTTGCTGAATACCTGTGATTCATACTTGTCTTCTCAGAATATGCAAAATTAGACTACAAACAAAGAGAAATTTTATGTAATATTATCAGATTCTAGCTGGTATCGGTTAGTAACCAACGTCATAGAAATGCAAGCTGGGTCAGGAAAAGCTTCCGTGCTTGATAGCTGTCTATGGAAATTTGTCTTCACTAAGATGTATTCTCCCATTTATTTGTTCCAAAAGCAATGAAATGATTAACTTTGGGAGTTTTCCTCCTAGGATCTAGATCTCAATAGAAAGAACAAACAAAATACTTCTCAGAAAAAACAAAAAAAAACAAAAAACTTTCAATTAGTCTTGCCCAGACAGCATAGTGATATGTCAAGTTACATCCCGCCCAAGCACACTGTGTAGACCTTTGAGGATGCTGAGTTTTCTCTCTACAGGATGTGGTCTGGTGACTGGTTTTTAGGTCAAAGTTCAGTTTTCCCCACAGTTGTATCAATCAACCTTGGAGAATTCTCTCTGGCATACTAATCGTCAGTTTCACTCTCTACCAACTGGCAGTTCTGACCTGTTGGATCAGATTCTTCCTGTCGTCCCGTCTGAGATTCAGGTTAGTCTGTCACGAGCCTCCAGCATCGACCACATACTCTTTGCCAAGACACTCCTTCCTTGGCCTGTCCCAGTCCTGTCTCACCCCTCCAGCTAAGGTAACACCTAGTTATAAACTAAGTGTCAAACTATTACCTGTCTGAAAGGAAGATGCCTTTGCTTGTTGGGACACACCTTTTTCAGCCACCCTGAGGCCCAGCAGCCAGGTGGAAGAGTCAACGACACTAAAACCGTGGTGGTCCAATCAATGAGACTCATGTGTAAGGCATCCCTAAAACAACATACACACCTATGGAGAGCTGAATAGATTGTTCTTACTAAATAAGGTCTATAGAAAGATTTTAGTCCTAAGCAAAAGATATTAATTACATCAATACAAGTTATAGTATTAGGTATATGACTATCCACCCAGCTCTGCAAGC
This sequence comes from Mus caroli, assembly GCF_978045245.1. Taxonomy (NCBI): domain Eukaryota; kingdom Metazoa; phylum Chordata; class Mammalia; order Rodentia; family Muridae; genus Mus; species Mus caroli. Next base: position 6,763,576 of record NW_028227270.1, read on the forward strand.
ACTGATTTACTGCAGAAAGATCTTCCTACCAAAATCCAAAGACAGTGGGCAGTATCCTTCTGAGTAGGTAATTTTCCCTTCAAACTCATGCTATTTATCCAGATAACATGAAGATGTTAAAATATGGTGAACAGGAAGGAGGAATGTGTACACCATTTTGAAAATAATAAAGAAATAAAGAACAGGGAAACCAGTTAAGTTCAAATTATACCAAAAGATGAATCCTCCCAAAAAAGATACTGGTAAAGATGTCTACTATTCTACATCACAGATTTCTTCACTATCTCCTATATGTCAAGCACTATGCTAAACACTAAGAAGATAGATAGAGAGAGAGAGAGAGAGAGAGAGAGAGATAGAGAGAGAGAGAAAGAGAGAGATAGCTGATAGATATAGATAGATGATAAACATATATGATAGATAAATTATTAAAAAGGATAGATGATGAAGAATAAGAAGACTGATTGATTGATTAATAGATAGATAGAATATAGACAGATATGTGAATTGACGTTCAAATTATTCTTTTTAAACTTCATATCCACTTCAGAATTTCTAAACAAGATATTGTTTGATGGATTTTTTTCTGAAAAAGAAAACTTTTTTGATCTATCCAGCTTATCTTTTGATTGTCTTAAAGCTTAGTGTAGAATATAAATCAATGTATAAAACAATTAAAAGCTTCCAATACTTCCTATCACTGTCATCTTCAATGATGAAGTTTTAATTGATGATTTTTAGCCATGGAAAGTTTTGTGTTTGCTTACACAGGAAGCAAGAGAGCCTTCTGCAGATGATCAAATATGAAGAGTAGCTTTCCATTTTTGTCTCTTGAGCTCAAAGCCTTGATTCCTTCCAGAATTAAGCAGATATTTTTGCCAATAATTTAAAAAAATATTTCCTAATGACTTTTTATTTCCTTCAAAATATCATAATTATATTACAGGGAAATTGTAAGGAAAGCATCCAAACATTGTTCAAGAGAAAACTGATAATCTGGCATAGCTAGTGGTACAATGCAAGGAACATACTTTGTTTACATGGAACTTAGAGATGGGAGAGAAAGATTCAAAAATGTATTGGAGGCCTTTTGTGCAATGTATTACATTTGAAATCTTTGCAACCCTCAGAAAGCAACTGATGTGTTCATCCCTAACTTGGTTCAGCTTTTAATTGATTGAATTCATAATAAACATATAAGGGAAAAATAAGGCTGTAAAAGTGTTCCTCGCCAGTATCTATTCTTGCATTTATTGCTGAAGCAACCCATTTATCGTTCCTGAGAAATGGGGTCAGTAACATCATTTCATCTTTCTTGGGACAATTAAGAGGCAGCGTTTTCAGGAGCCAAGAAAGATAGCTGTCTCATGAATTTCAATTTTTTTTCAAGTCCCTTGTTGCTACAATGTTGGGGGGGGGACTCTTCAGGGTCACTTGATGTTCATGGAAAAAACAAGACAAAGTATAGTATCAAGGAAATGCGTGAGCTTCCCCATAGTTAGCCATGGTTCCACTCAAACTGATGACTGCATTTGGTGATACACTTATTGCCCAAGATTCCATAGAAATGAAATTTAAGCAAATCAGAGTCAAGGGAGAGATAGAACTCTCTGGTCTTTTCAAGTATTTTTCTTTGGCTCACTCTCCAACTATAAAAGCGTCTTGCTCTGTTGGATCGGCAAGGTTGCTCTCTTACTGATTTCACAATGTTCCTCTTCCCCAGGCACTAAACTTGTGTTTGGCTTCTGCCCAGAAACATGTCCCAGGAGAGCAGCTAGCTGACAATGAAGAACCAAAAGACTTGCACATATATTAGAGAAAAAGAAATGAATGTATTTCCATATATTTGTTTATGTCTATGTTTGGTTCAGTACACAAAACACACAGTAAACTAAGAGTTTAAGAACTCATGAAGCCTTACAGTGAGACATCCTATCATTATAAGATGTCAGATGAGCATTGAATGCCAGGTTGACCATATCTTTTCCTGTGCAAACTGATTGAATGAAGCAGCCTTCAACAATGAATTTCTATTTCCATTTAGTACAACCTAGAAGAGGGAGAAGAAATACATAAATTTTAAAACCTCAGAGCCATCTATAGAAATAATAACTTAAAAAAGAAAATATACAAATATGTGCATTCATGTTGACATGTCACATTTTAAAAAAGCAATAGCATAAAATGGTTCAACATAGCCATCTAAACTTTTTTCTGAACATCTCATTGCCAGTGATCTGGAGGAGATTATTTGTATGTTTTAAACATGGAAAGACTAAAGACTACCCCTCTCTGAGAGTTCCTATGAAAGGTTTTTCAGATGTATTGCCATCTGTCCTCTCAATACTCATCATTCCCCCAGTTATGTCTTGTCATTGGAACCGCTAACAATGGTATTGCCAATGAATACTGGCCATCTCTTTGTGAAGGAACCCTGCTTCATGTTTCAGTGCAGAGTTCTGTAAGTATACTCCTTCACAACTGGACCTTTCCTTGGGATCACTTCCTCTTTAGTGTTCATCTTCAACCTCCTCAACACGTGCATTCCCAGAGCTTAACCTCACTCCTCTTCTTACTTTACTTTGCCCACTTGCCTGCGCTGACTTCATCCACACTAACTTCACCCTAGTACTCACTGATGACATATAATTGTGGTCTATACACAAACCATTATTCAGTGTCAAATGCCCTATACAAGGCTCTCTCTGCTGAAGCGTCCAAATTCTCCACTCCCTCTATTTCCAAATCCTGCTGGGTTGCCATGACTCACCAGCTTCTCACCGTAACAAGTTTGCCAGTTCCACCCCCCACCCACATCACATCAGTCGCAGAAATCGCATAAATTTCATACCTGAAATACCTCTCAAATGCACCTCCATCGTTTTGTCTTGGCTGCTTTTGCCAGTTACACAACCCCTGTATCATTCCTGCATTGCTGCAATTGCCTTCTCTTTAGTATTCCAATACAGAAATCACAACCAGAGTAAACTTGTAACTGTCAGTAAAAATCAGCCAACATGAATACATGGAATCTTTTCTGTGCACCAAGAATAGATGAGGTATCAGGGATTCAAACAGATTTGTCCCCAAGAAGCTTAGATCCCAGTGAGCAAGTCAGATGACACATGCTGTTTTCTTCTGTGTATGGCTGTCTCAACCTTTATGCCTTTCCCTCACTACATTGAAAGTCACTTGAAGACAGAAACTATGACTTATGCATTTTTTATTCCCAACAACTCACATCAGGCAACAGATAGCATCACCTCCATGGCCACCACTTATCTTCACCATAGTTAGAGTGACAGACCCATCCCTTACTCGTGCTGAACTGAAATGTCTACTTTTGTCCCTTGTGTTAGTTTTAATTCTTTCCATTGAGAGTGCAGGGGATGGGTCTAGTTTCTTCTTCAACTCTCCAATATTTGGAGATACATCTAGCCTAGTCCTTTGTTTCTCTTCTTCAGTCTTACAACAATCACAATGCTCTCAATCACATTTTTGCTCTGAAATTTGAAGTTTCTCCTCCTTGGTATGTTTGAATTCTGACTGTGGCCTTCAACTTGTCTTGAGATAAGTGGATCAAAAGATCTGTTGAAGTTTCACTAAATAGTATTAGGTATTTGAGGCTAACTGCACAACTAGTCATAACAGTCAGGGTGGAATGCATAATTACTTCAAGAAGTAGTATTTTCTCAACACCAGGTATGGGTTCAATCTCCACAATCTTTCTGTGAAGCTACATGGGCAAATGGGTTTCTCAGTAGGCATCAGATACTAGAAGACATTTTGTGCTAAAAGAATACCTTCCAGATGCGATGTTAGTGGTCTTGGGAGTCAGATCATATCCACAAGGAAGGTTTACCTTGGTCCTAAAGTTGCTAGTTAGCTTGATGGATAGAGATGAATCCGCACAAGAGAGCCTGAAATTCTTTTTTCTTTTTGACGAACTTGAAGTGGATCATCGTATTCCATATGCCAGTGGTGATGAAAGTGGATTTGTGGCGCTAAGACAGTATTTCTACGGGCAGACAATGGTGCTAAACATTACCACAGCCATGGCTCTCTCCATGGGTTATACCAAAACTCAATTCAGAAAATTGCACATAGAGCAAAATAAACCCTCTGAAGATCATTTGATAACTGAATATATCATCACAGAATAATGGTTATGACAACTTTCTCATGGTATTTTACCTCTGTACATCCCATCAAATGGGTTCAAAATGCTATTTTACTTATGGGATGTTAGTTCACCCTTTAGGAAAAACAAAATTACTGCTTCACTGAAGGTGAGGCCAGGTGAGACGTGACAGCAACAAAGAATGGTCCACAGCCACAAGAAAAACAAAGGCCCGTAAGGCTGCCGAGGGCCAGGCCTTAGGAAGCTAAAACTGACATCAACTTCAATTTAGGAACTTAATCACAAATGTTATAAAAATCAAAAACGCAAGATCAGAGCAAGTAGCAAGTCAAGAGACCAGGTGTGGCCCAGGTGTCTATCATGGGGACAACGGGAAAGCCGTGCTTACTGTTTGCATTGGCTACAGTTAGCTGTAGGGAGATGCACAGCATTGGGGCATACTCTGTATTACAACATCATCACCATGTCTCTCCCTCCCATAGAGACTGTGATAATGAAGAAACTATAGGAGAAATCCTTCAACCACACAATGCACCTCACACAATAATAGTGGGAGAGTTCAACACACCACTCTCACCAATGGACAGACCCTGGAAACAGAAACTAAACAGAGACACATGGACACTAACAGAAGTTATGAAACAAGTGGATTTAACAGATATCTACAGAATATTTTATCCTAAAACAAAAGGATATACCTTCTTCTCAGCACCTCATGGTACCTCCTCCAAAATTGACCATATAATTGGTCACAAAACAGGCCTCAACAGATACAAAAATATTGAAATTATCCCATGCATCCTATCAGACCACCACAGATTAAGGCTGATCTTCAATAACAACATAAATAATAGAAAGCCAACATTCATGTGGAAACTGAACAACACTCTACTCAATGATACCTTGGTCAAGGAAGAAATAAAGAAAGAATTTAAAGACTTTTTAGAGTTTAATGAAAATGAAGCCACAACATACCCAAACTTATGGGACACAATGAAAGCACTCCTAAGAGGAAAACTCATAGCCCTGAGTGGCTCCAAAAAATAAACTAGAGAGAGCATACACTAGCAGTCTGACAGCACACCTAGAAGCTCTAGAACGAAAGGAAGCAAATTCACCCCAGAGGAGTAAACGGCAGGAAATAATCAAACTTAGGGCAGAAATCAACCAAGTGGAAACAAAAAAAAAAAAAAAAAACCTATACATTTATCTTCAGAACTAAGATACGCAACTTCTGTGAATTCAGTCATGCCAAATCACACTGAGTGTGAATGAACACATAGCAGTCATAGCAGTCAACCGGATGCTGAGAGCAGTCTTGATGTTTCCCTACTCTGACTCTCATACAACAGAAATGCTAAGATCGATGTTCTGTAACCTAGCCTTCAAGGCATTGTCTTTATCCCCTATCCAGTGATTAATTATGGCCTATCTGCAACAGACGAAACCTCTAACTTTCTATTTGGCTCCTTACATGTCTGTGACTTAACTGACAGATGTAATTATAATCTTATGAGCCGTGTCTGCATATGACTTTATCTTGGTCTAAATTCATTTCAAATGATCAAAAACTGTGGATGCAGAAACAAAAGAAAAATATAACTATTTTTTTAACAGTATGAATTCAACTTAGAGAAGCCTCAATCAGGATGAATTGCGTTACTTCCTCTAGTGTTGTTTTGGCAAATGGGAATAAAAATGTAGAAGGTTAAATATTTTACTGCTGAATATAGGAAAAAATTTCATAAACATTTTCCAAGATATTTTCAAACATATTTTCTAAGAATGATGCTCTTAGCTTAATTGTAAGGAAACTAGTTTTGAAAAGTACATCTGGGACAACATGCGATTGTCAATCTGACAAATACACAAGTGCGTACTTGAATTTGTTATACAATTAGACAACTTTAATGATTTAATCTTTTCAGTGTTACAAATTAACCCTATAGGAAACTTCATCACTCAGTGTTCGGTTTTGGGTTCTGCCACAGTTACTATGACTAAGCAAAAGTAAATATAATAATGGCTAAAAAATGTAAATGTTTTCTGGTTTAAACATACAGGATTTGAACCAGAAGCAAGACAAGCAGGGATATATTTTTGCCTGTGCCTTAAACAACTCAGTGAACTACAGAATTCTGTTGTTCCTAGGCCCATGATTCAGTCACAGGCTTTCAGAATCCTGTGATTCACGTAGTTGCTTAAGCCAAGACAACTGTGACTTCAAAGTTTTTAGACTGTCTTTCCAGGAGCTTCCCTCTCTCTGCATTGTAAGCTTCCTCACAGAAACGCACAAAGTAAGTGCATTAAAGACAAAACCTCCCTTTAGGATGAACAGTGAGGAGGCCGATTTCACGTGGGGGTAGCTCCATCTAGCATTCGTGCTATGACTCCAACTAAGTAAAAGAAGAAAAGTTCAGGATCCAAGAAAGAGTTAGAATTAAACCAGTTAAGATTTCCTACCCTTAGAGAGCACTTAAAAATGCAGGGTACTTTGGGTACCTCCCATTTCTTTCACACAACCCCAACAGGTAAATTTCTGCGGCATTCAAATAGCATCAGGTACTTTCCATTTATTTGCACACACACACACACACACACACACAAATGTGTGATTCAATAAAAACTTTTGAAAAAAGCAAGTTTATATTTGGCTTAAAAAGAAAAAAAAGACTTCATTTAAACAAACTTAACCTCCACACACTCATTCTTGACCTGAATTCATTTGGGGATCTGTACAAAATTAGAAAGAAAAATGTAACTGAAGATAATCTGAAAAGAAATAATTCTTTTGAGTTGTAGTTGTACTATTATGAGAAAGGAAAGTTTTGGTTTGGTTTTTTGCCTTTATCGGGGACCATAGCTTACTGCAGAGACCCTGCCTAGCCTGGGTGAGGTCCTAACTTCAATCCTCAGCACTGAAAATGTTAATCAATTTATTAATTAATTTAAAGTATCTCCAGTGCCAGGATGCTGTGAGCAAGGCCACCCTGGTCCACAGGTCCCATCCGGGCCACCCAGGGCTACATAGTGAGACTCTAACTCAAAAACAACCAAACAAACAAAATCTTCACCAGCACATTGTACAGTCTTCTAGCAAGAGGCCCAGGACAACACTTAGCCCTTTACTTCCTGAGAACACTGGGCAGGTCCATAGGCAGCCCCAGCGTAAGGTCTCAGGAAGGCTCATGATAACTTTCAATCATTTGGCACTATCATCCTTGGTCCCCTTTATTATAATTGAGCAAGAAGCTTTCAACAAAATATCTTAAGTTGTTCCTTCTTACTTATTCAGTTTTCTATCAAGCTGCTGGCAAAATGATATATAAGCCATTTGCTATGTAAATGTTCCCATGAGGTATTTTCCGTTAAAGAAAGGAGGTGCAGCAGGATGGCTCAGTAGGTAAGGATGCTTGTCTCCAAACCTCATCAGGATCCATGTAACAGAAAGAAATAATTTACTCCCACGATTGTCTTCTACTCAAACACGGTGGCCCAGGGAAAGCACACATGCTCACACACGCACATACATAGAAGCACACACATGTGTTCGCTCACACACAGGTATAGATGCACACACACACACACACACACATACATATGCATACACACAAATATAATTTAAAATATTTAAATTATATTTAAATAGGAAATGTAGAAATAAGATTGTAATGAATAAAAGTAAATCATAAGCCAAAATTATGTTAAAACCCTGTGTTGGCAAAATAAATAAAGCCATGTGTATTTACACATAGAAAATAGTCAAAATATACGCCATCCCTTAATGCACATTGTTGATAGGTGGTAATAATCACCATAAATAATCTGCTTTCTTCCTTAGCTGTCACTGTCTCATCTGAAAGATTTATGACAGTGTGAACAAGTATGTGTTCTTTCTTATGAAGGTAATGATTTTTAAAACTTTAAAATATAAGCATTTACTTAGTGATCACAAAAGAAGCTGTTTTTATTTTTTCAAATATCAAAAATATAAAAGTCAGTTAAAAGAAATCCTGTGCAAATGGGACTATTCTCTCTCTCCGTGTTCATTTCACCTAGAACTAGCTGTTGTGCCTTAAACATGGGGAATCTGCTAAGACACCGTAACATTTAGTCATTAAAGTGTTTACGTCCCATGTCACCAGAATCCTGACCTGGTGGCAGATGTTGAATAAAATACCTCACATTCAGCACCTCTCATCCTCTCAGAGCTTGTACTTCCTTTCACAACTGAAAAGCATGCCACTGGCCAAATCTCAAGCTATACCCATCCCAAAAAAGGAGATGAGTCACGAGTCACTTTAAAAAGACATACAATAGGGTTTTCTTTTTTCCCCTTGTCATAATGAATGCTGAAAGGGAAATGTTTTACTTGTCCCAACAATTCTAGCAAGCTATAGCCCCAAAATATGAATGGGATATAGAGCCAAAACTTTTTTTTTAAGGCTAGACAAATACCAGTGGCATTAATAAAGGAGCAGAGAGACACCTATTGCAGAACTCTTGGGGTTTACAATGCGATTATTGTTTTATGAGAAGAGAAGGTTTCATGAATGCTGTGACATTTTTATGTTTCCTAGGTGTTGAGAAAACTAGAAAGTGGCAGGGGAGGGTGGGTAACGAGGGAAAGTGCAATAGTCAAATGCCTCATGGATAAAGCATTTACATGAATATGTATTCTGTTGAGTCTGGTTTTCTGCTATGTAGCAGGGTAGGCATTGAGAAATTGGGTGAAGGTAGAGTTTCTGAGATGCAGTCTTCCTGGGGAAACCAATGGACAAGCTGTTGGTTTGCAAAGAAGAGAATTTAGCCCAAGTTTGTTTTACTACATTATAGTAATGATGTGCAAACCTTTCTCCCTACCTCAGAAAGAATGCTTCCTCTACGCTGAGCTCATCCAGTGCCAATTTGTACTCTACTTAATTAACGGAACCAACCAACTTCAAGGTCAAATGAAGTCTCCAAATGATGGGTGAGACACACTGCTCTTTCACTAAGATTGTAACTACGTACAGAGGGAGACTCATTCTTCTTTAAGGGTATGGCCACTGGTAAGTTGCCCAGATTCTAGTAAATGAACCTACATCCCAACACATATGAGCAGCACTAATAGACCAGTGAGTGGGGAAGAAGCGGAGGAGGAAGAAAAAGAAGAGAAAGAGGAAGAGTGGAGTTAAGAGGGGGCTTGTCAAGGAGATTTATTTCAGGAGATGCTATTGGAAGGAGGAAATTAAGGGCAGATGTGTTTTATTTTATTGTACACACATATATAATATATATTACCTTCTCAAAGAATGTACTGCTCTTTCAGAGGAACAGTTCAGTCCCTGGTTCCATGCTGAGTGACTCTAGTTCTAGATGAATCTAATCGCTCTGGCTTCCAGGTGAATGCCTTTGAGTGCACACAAGTGCAAACACACACACACACAAAGGGAGGGGTTGGGATCTGATGGATAACCTTGTGTCAACTTTACAAAAGCTAGAATCATTTTTGAAGAGGGAACTTCAGTTGAGAAAATGCCTCCACCATATTGGCCTATGGACAAGCCTATGGTGCATTTTCTTGATTGGTTACTGATACAGAAGCTCATGTGGGCAGTGCCACACCTGGGCTTATAGTCCTATGTGCTATAAAAAGGCATACAAGCTATGGTAGTACATCGGTAAGCAACACTGTGCCATGATCTCTGCTTCAGCTCCTCCCTCCAGCTTCCTGCCTTGAATTTCTGCCCTGACTTTCATGATGTAGTGTGACCTAAGAGTTGTAAACTGAAATAGACCCTTTCCTCCAAATATTGTAATTTAACATAGCAATAGAAACCCTAACAAAGACAGAAATTGGTAACAAGAGTAGAGTTTTGCTATGACAGACTTGACCGTGTGTTTGGGGGAAGACTGAGTTGACATTTGAACTTTGGGCTGGAAAAACTGTTGCGTGTTCAGAGTTTGGTGAGCTATTGTGGGAATTTAGAATGTAAGGCTTTGGGCATTGCATGAGATTGAGGCCTGGCTTCTGACGTTTCAGAGAGCAGCTTAAGGACTATGGTAGTCATTAAACATGTTGAATTAAGAAGGACAAAGTTGAAACCATTGCTTTGCTGGGATAATCGCTACGAATCAGAATTATGGAAGAAAATCATCTGAGAAGTGTTTCTTAGGGGTCCGTACACAGAAGTTGTATTTTAGTGGGGCCACGGCTGTGCTTTGTGCTAGCAGCCAAATTTAGTCATGCATAAGAGCTTCCCAGGTGTTTCTGATTTTGAAGGTGTGAACGGGTCATGGAGAACAGCTGAGGTTTGTCACTTAAAGGGCAGGAAAAGCCATGCTGAAGGTGAAGTTTCTTTTAACAGTAAAAGACCTCAGGATTGAAGAAGTTATGGAGAGAGGCTGAGGTTCGGCACCATTGACAGGGTCAGAGTCCCTAAAGAAAGCCAAGAGAAGCTGTTGGTGAACGTGCATCCCAGTTGCAATGGAGACCCTAGTTGGGAAATACCAGTATCATGGGAAAACCAAGGGTAGCAATTGCCATAGAGTGGAGCTAGCCTGAGCCTAGGAAACAATTTGTCTGGGCTGCAAATGGCAGAGGGGAGAAATGGAACACTTTAGAGCCCAGAGGAGCATGAGTGAGACTCACAAATCAAGCACTAAATCTTTTTTAATGTTTTTAATTGAAATAGAATTACATCATTGTCTCCCTTCCTTTTCTCCCTCCAACCCTTCCCATACTCCCCTGTCCCAAATTGATAACCTCTTTACTCTATTTGTTTTACATACACACACACACACACACACACACACGTACATACACATATTCACACACACACTCATACACCATTCTAAATTAGAATAAATAAAAGGTCATGACTTCAGCATCTCTGTGCTTTTGGAGGCTGGAGCTTTGAGTTTCTCCACACGACGCTGTTTGACCTCTACTTATGACCCTCCTATCCTAGACTGAACAGGGAAAGATAGAGCTTGGACATTTCCTCAGATTCTCCATCCAATGCCCAAGCAAGGTGATTCTTTCTTTTAAACCAGTGAATACAGAGTTGATTAGATGGGGTAAGGAACCTATTTATTGCTGATCTACCCCTCCACTAAAAATCATTCCAATAAGAATGAATAACTAGCAGGCTGCTCCCAGAATGGCATCTTGGCAATGCATGGTCCACATCCTTTGTTTGTCTGAAGAGAGCTGCTGACAATGATGGAGAAATCCAGAAAGCATCTGGGAAAAGCCTTGACAAGGCATGCCTTCCTTTCAGCTTAGGCACCAGGTGTCACACACAGAACCAAGCATCATCTTTCATGGCCCAGTACAAACTTGTACTATGGGACCTAGGCCAAACATGATTCCTTTGGGCTTGCTCAGTTCAAACTTGTAAGGTGTCCCCCTCCCCCACCACCTCACTCTACCACCAACCAGCATACCCACATTCAAACATATTCACACGCCATCTCTGCCTCTCCCATTTGTAATCTCATCAATCATAAAGGAAGGTTGAACTCTTTATTCCAAAACCACTTTCTGCACGGTAGGCTACTTTGTAACTCTAGGCTGACTGTCCCGGACTTTACTGTCATACAATTAAAACCTTCCCCGCTGTAATAAAACCTCACGACGAACCTGTCTGAAGCAGAGCAATCAAGCGTCTACCTTTCTTTAGAAGAGAAGATGTTGTCTTAAATATGTTTTGAGACTGAATATCTGGAACCAAAAAAGTATGGGAGAAATTATTTTTTTCAAAAAAAAAAAGTACTGGCTCTCTGGTACTAAAATCGGCCTCACCTGGTGGTTTTTCAATATGTCAACAGTTACAGTTGAACCATTGAAGAAATTACATAGTATATCTGACAGCAGCCTGCATTATCTAAATGTTCATAACCTGGAAGTTTGTGTGTGAGGAAACCTTTAGCTTCTTCTTTTGCCATCTATTCATGCCTTCCTGGTGCAAGCTCCTGCCTGGACATCCTTCAGTGGAGGATGGACCATTCAGACCCCATCTTGGACGGAGGTGCCCATTCTCAGCTGCTTCAAGGATTCATCCAGCACCTGTCATGCCTTACAAGTCAGTCCTTATCCAGGACTTGCCCTCATCTGAAAGATAGCACCTGACCAGCATGGGTAGCCTCCTCTCTGAGTCTCTGAGTGCAGCTTGGCCGTGACTGTTCGGGGGAGGCAGAAAACCCAGGTACCACGCCTTAGTTGGGAGTCTGAAGAGGCATATCAGTTTTCCAGGTCTCTGTAAGATCATTCTGAGGTCTTGTCACACTCACACTGTGTGGTGTGACTTGTCACTGTCCTAGGGCCTCTCTAACTCCTCACAGATGACCCAGCAATCAGGCCCAAGTAGACCTTAAAACAAATCCCATTATTAGGGTTTCTTCTGGGAGCCCATCTACATTTATGGAGATTGTAAAACAGGTCTCACTAACCCACGGACAACAAACAGCAGGTAGACTGTTCACTGATGGATCGTACCATGTGATATAGTTATGACTACAAAAAGGTGAAGGACCAAGCACAGAATTTTCAAAAGTCCCAAATTAAAATGCAAAAAGAGAGAAAAAAATAAGCAGATAACAACAAAACCATTCTGCCAAAGTCTCTAGTCTTCCAGTCAGTCCTCACTCTCATGGAGTTCTTACTTCCTTTTGCTATTATCAATAAAAATCACTAATTATTAGCACAAGTCTTAAAGTTTAAGTTTATCTTTGCTCACTATGTCTTAAATGCCAATATAATATTATTTCACAAACTCCCAAGACATTGGGCTATGATCTAAATGCTTGTATCTCTCTACTGCCTCACAGAACTTCACATATGAAACACAGTTCAAAGAGAAAAGTGCCAAGCATATCAAGATGATGACAGTATAGTACGAAACCGAGCATGGGATCCCTGAAAGACATGGCCCTGTACAACCCTACTTGTTAAGAACCCTGGAAACCAGCCTTGAGTTGTAAAGTAGGTTGGAACAATGGGGCATTGAAAGGCAATGATAGGTAAAAATAGCTTGGACTTTGAAATTTATGAGGAAGAATAGTTATATGGACTGTGTTTGTCTCTAGGGCTGTGGTATACTAGAGTAAGACACTGGAGCTGAAGGTTTAATGGCCAACATAAGTGAAATACAAGTAAAAGGTTTCTTGGTATTTAAAAAGATTCCCATCTTCTCTACAGGCAAAGGACAGAAAAGGGCTAAGGAAGAAATGTTGGCCTACTGAACCCCAGAACAGTTCTACACATGGCTGAATCCTGGGTCTCAAAGGTGTGTCTAGTTATGCTCCTGAGCTGGAGCAAGCAGAACCCAGAAAACATGTTATTTTTGGAAAAAAAAATCTTGGAATTACAGATTTCCCTTCATCAGACAATTTGCTTCATAAAAGGCCAACTAACACGCTCCTGTCCAGGGAAGCAACTATCATAATTGCTAAACTCTGCCATAGGGGAGGGACAAGGAAGAAGAAAGCAGTCGTCAAGGTTAATTGAATGGGCTTGGCTGTGTTACAATAGCAGATCAAATTTGGCCCACAGAATAGACTTTTACAGGAAAAAAATATCGAGCAAAAATCATAAGACAGAAATGGAACCTTAGAAATTAGGCATGACCAGGGTTGGAAAATATAAGTAGACAGATGTATGAATAACAGTAAGCCATGTCATCTACAACAGTCGCTGTGTGCCTGTGCTTACACTTTGATCCCCAAGTGTGGCATACCTTTGACTCAAACCTTTGGGCTCCTCCACCAGGTAGATAGGGATCTCTATTGACCACATCTCCAAGAGGGTGGGGATAATAAGGTTTATTTATAGATGAATTGACTCAGTAATGGACTGGGCACAGTCCCTGCCTTGCTATCACCCTATTCAGGTGAGGAATAATCTCCCCAACTGGCAGATTGTCAGCCTTTGATGATGAATGCTCTCCTTTTGATGGAGATAAAAAGTGGGGGCTAAGGCAGGACTTTGGGTTGTGGGAGATGGTGGAAGGGAGTTCTAAAATTTGAAACTTAGGAGAGAGAATAGAAAGCCAGATGCAAAAAAAAAAAAAAAAAAAAAAAAAAAAAATCTATGCAAGAGGCGTGTAGATTGATGCCAGGGTCTCAGAGCTCATTTCTTAGACATAATGACCCACGACAAATTACTTTGGCCCTTTTTTTTTCTAAATAGCCCTTCGACTTTCTCCTTTTGTCAGATAAAAGATTCTGAGAGTGATCTTGTCTGAGAAAAACTCAGGCCCAGAAAACAGAAACCACGAAGGAGAACCTGATAAAATGACTGACAATGTGCACAAAGACACAGAGCAAGAGGGATAGAAACTTTACAGAAGGTGGCACATTTCACCTCACAAAATATACCATGAATAACACCTTTAAAGAAAGAAAAAGGGGGTTGGAGAGACAGCTCAGCCATTAAGAGTCCTTGCACTTACAAAGAACCCTGGTTGCAATCTTAGCATCCGAATCACCACCCACAACCATCCCTAACTCCAGTTGCAGACGTTCCTGTGCCCTCTTCTGACCTCCACAGACACCCGATATTCACTCTGGTGCACATATTTGCACTGGTACAGGTAAAATCAAATAAGTAAATCTTTAAAACACTAAATAAAAAGAAGAAATAAAGGGTGCATTCTTTCTTGGCCACTGGCATTAACCATCCTTCTAAATCTTGGCTTTCCATCCAAAAATTACCCTCTATTCGTGCCTTATCCAAAAAAAAAAAAAAAACCAAGGTGGCTTCTGAAAACATCCCCCCCCCCCAAACTCACTTGTACCAAAGTAAAACAAACAGTTCTTGCCAATGATATATAGAAGAACCTCTATTATGTGGGATTCTGGAAAGGATATTTTTAAATACTGCTGCTTACAAGCGAGAAAATATAAGTTAAAAATGTGTTCCTTTTCCCTTTTTTGTCCTGACCCTGAAGTCTGGATTTGATGCATAACATGGAACTTAAGACAATGAGAACAAAAACCTTATTTTCATATGACAGGCCAAGAAAAGAGGAGGACTCTGGATCTTTAGGGACATCCTTGGAAAGTGACATTAGATTCTTTCTCTGTGGGCCCTGTGAAGTTGGAAGGGTCTCCCCTAGTTTGTTTATCCACTGTAGTCCAGGTGTAGGCTACAGGAGCAAGGCAAAGCCTTTGCCCATATACTATGCAAACTATAAAGCAAGGGGTCTGCCACAGGGATGTCTTCGTCTTTGTTTATCTTCCAAGAGCGGCACCATGAGCTCGCTGGCCTTCTGAAGGTGACATCAGTTGTGTGTCCTTTCATGCCACCTCTTTCCATGCATGAGGAATCCAAGATTTCCAGTTGAGAAAGCAATTCACCACAGTAGCCTATAACACTGGCATTGTAAACAAGAAGAACAAGAGACACGACGTCCTGCATTCAGCTCATGAATCCTAGGCAGGTAACTCATGGTCTTTTATAAGCATCCTCAAACTAAGTTGACAGTTTTGCTCCTTGTGGCAAAACACTATACCCTATGTCAGAACTCTTACTCTCTAATGCTCTCTAAACCAGGAAAATATATTGTTCCCATCTCGGAATCTAGGTGACTAGATAGGAACTGTATCCATGGCATCAGAGATAGGTCTTTACCATCATCTGTACAAAGAAATAGTCTGCTGAGGACCAGATTTCTTTAGTTTTCCTTACTCGTATTAGTCCCAACAATAAGCACGAAATGAGGAAAGGGAAGAATCCAACTGTACAATTATCACAATGGAGGGGCTGAGCATTTATAGAATACTTGCCCAGAATGCTTGAAGATCTGGGCTCCATCCCAACACGAGATAAAACTAAGTTCAGTAGTAATATTTTGAAGATTAAAATTTTAATTAATGCTATAGAACATGCATTAAGTCCTAAAAGGTCACAGACTTACATACACACACATGTGTGCACACCCAAAGTATCACTGACATTCCTGAAAAATTAATTAAAGGTAGCATATATAAATATATTTAATCGCACACACGCAAAGTATTAAAATTGAAGAAGTTGTGTAGAAGGGATTGATCTTTTCTAGTGTGGTTTGGATGAGCTGTAAAATGTTCCAGGAATGAAGAAATAGGGAAGGAAGGGAGGGAAGGAAGAACAGAGGAAAGGAGGAAATCAGAGGAAGCTATGGTTCTAGAGACAGCATAGGGCTCTGGGAGAAGCAAACTCAAGGCGTTGTGACCCTTGCACTGCCTGGAGTCTGGGAAACATCTTAACATTGTTTCAGATTCACCTGAGTCCTCTGGAGCAACCAACGGGAAATCATAGCTCCATCAACAAGCACCAACTTGATATTTCCAAGGCTTGTTTTCTTTTTTTCCTTTCCACAACTCAGACGGGTTTTTTTTTTAAGCCTTAGCAGAATGGCTAGACTGGGTAATCCGCATAAGCAGCTGCTGCAATGTGATCTTTTTCTAACACGTTAATGGCGAACTGTGAACTTTCCTGGCTTTGGGGTATGTTAGAATATTTTAACTTCTCCACTTAAAGGTTCTTCCCTCAGATGGAGGGTCTGCACCGAGAGTCACCCTGATATCAAACTAGACTTGAAATGAAAAGCAGGTGGGGTATAAAGGGGCTTTAAAGATTAATTCTACATGCTTTATTGAAAAAAAATGCTTATTTCATTTTTTAAATTTCTTTACATTTAAGAGCACTCTATTTTCTGAATCTCAAAGCATTTAGTCGTAGAATATTGAACCATAGTTCAAAGGCTGGTAGTCAGAATGAGACTGTAGGGGAGAAGTAAGGATGTCTTAAGGTAACTTCTCAAGCTTTGAAGAAAATTACCAGCCTTTGAACCATAGCTCAGCCACCTACCGCCTGCATGTGCTTGAGCAAACCATCTCATATTTACTCTCAGCATCACTGTGTGTTAAATTAGGGTGTCACTCTATCTATCTGATAGAGCTACAAACAGTTAATGTAGCATCCATGTACCACGCACATAATGTTTTTCTTGGTTCCCAAAACACAATTACTCTTAACACCCTGCTAGACCAACTGTGCTGCATGCTTCATTTATTAATTGCTGCCAAGACAGGGCCAGGGAAACTCTGGAGCTGAGACTTTGAATAAATATCCTTTTAAGACAATGCAAATCTAATTTGGGGCACCTTGCAAATGTGACTGCAGAACATCTACAAACACTTACTGTCATAAGGAGTGAGTTCCACCAAAAGGTAGTGATGACCTTCCCCTAATTAAAGGTAGGGCATGTTGAATGTCTCCTGTCTATGTAAGTGACATGTATGGACATGTCTCTAGATGAGAGCTATAAGGGGAGGAAAAACGTTGGATGTACTACTGGTATCATGGAGTTATTGTGCTTTTCCCTTTGGATGAATATTCACTAAGGGATAGATAGGTTATTTGTGCAGAATCTCATTCTAAAATAGAAGATACCAATTGCTAACAGACTGATCAAGTTCTCAGGAACAGGCACACAAAAATATTAGCAGCCTTTTTTTTAATTTTTAATATTTTTATTACATATTTTCCTCAATTACATTTCCAATGCTATCCCAAAAGTCCCCCATAGCGCCCCCCACTTCCCTACCCACCCATTCCCATTCTTTTGGCCCTGGCATTCCCCTATATTGGGGCATATAAAGTTTGCAAGTCCAATGGGCCTCTCTTTCCATTGATGGCCTACTAGGTCATCTTTCGATACATATGCAGCTAGAGACAAGAGCTCCGGGGTTCTGGTTAGTACATCATGTTGTTCCAACAATAGGGTTGCAGATCCCTTTAGCTCCTTGGGTACTTTCTCTAGCTTCTCCATTGGGAGCCCTGTGATACATCCAATAGCTGACTGTGAACATCCACTCCTGTGTTTGCTAGGCCCCGGCATCGTCTCACAAGAGACAGCTATATTTGGGTCCTTTCAGCAAAATCTTGCTAGTGTATGCAATGGTGTCAGCGTTTAGAAGCTGATTATGGGATGGATCCCTGTATACGGCAGTCTCTAAATGGTCCATCCTTTCATCACAGCTACGAACTTTGTCTCTGTAACTCCTTCCCTGGGTGTTTTGTTCCCAATTCTAAGAAGGTTTAGCAGCCTTTTTAAAGCAACAGTTGCACAGCAATTTGCATAACTTAAGGTAGACTTATGCTGAATGCTACCAGTCCTTGACTTGAGTCACTCTGACTAGAGTGGGCAATGACAGTTAGGGTAGATAATGGTCCATGAAATGCGCCATGCAGGTCAGCTTGCTCTTTTCACTTTTAGCTATAGGACACATTAGCCATAATTTTGTCCCTGGCTCAGAACTGTGATTCTCCATGAGAATCACCCTTATCCAAGGATAAACCTCGTCCACGGATCTTCTGCCTCAAATGCTTGCTGAAAATGGGGTCTCAAGACTCGTCCCATCACCAATCTCTGATGAGATTAGCTGGGGCCTTTGATGCCACCCCACTGACACCTGTCTCCCCATAGTCCCGATTCTGTTTCCATTGCTTCTTGACAAACAGCATTGCTGAGAGCATGTCTTTCTCAGAATCAGCTCTCAGGGAGCCTGGTCTTATATTGATTTGTGTTCATCGTTGCCATCCCATTTCTGGCTCAAAGCCTCTGAGTTAAGTTGCACATTAACACACTTCCCTATCCATCAAGAACTGACTCTGTTCTACCTCGGAGCCTGCTGCAGCCCCCTTTCTTGCAAGAACACACTTTCAATTTGTAGCCCTGTTTCTTCCTTTCTTCCCACAAGAGATGTAGCTTCTTCCCCATTACAAAATGGAGAAGATTCAAAAATTATATACATTTTTGATATTTGGGTCAACTCCAGAAGAAAGCTTGTTGAGCGTATATGTTTGAAGAACCCTTGGCTCACTTGGTAAAGTCTACATCTGCTTTGCCTCTGGCCTTCCACATCAGGCAGACACACCCATACATTCAGGACCCAATGCAGGAGCCAGGTTGTGGGTGCCCTGAGGATGGTTGCTACCATCCTTCTGGAACCTTCTCCATACTAATTACCTATCACCCATCTCTGGCCCTAACCCCACTCTGCTCTCAATTCCAGCAGAAGCCAGCCTCTGGCCCTGAATCTGCAAAGGATAAAGACTTTCCCAGACAAGCTTGGTTTGGCTTGTCTTCTTGCTCCAAAGACTCCAAATTGCCTTTCAGTGCAATTCAGTCTTCCTCTACCCACCTTTAGGACACGTATCCCCTATTGAGTGGCTTAGCTGACATCTTACAGCAGGCTAGTTGGGACATGACCTTAAAGCGAGATCCATAGGGAGTATCTTCTCATCTTTGTCACAAGGTTCCTTGGTCAGCGTGACTTCAGTTGATAGAAGGAGAACATGGTTCAGAAGAGAAAGGAGACATGCCCCCAGAACATTTGGGGCCAACATGACATAAAGTACTTATCTGTGAATCTCATGCCTGCATCCTTTGCATTTGATTATCTTGTTTAGCCCACACACAGCAGGGGTAGGGATGCCTACTGATTTCAAAGCAGAGATGAGAAAGGTATGCAAGCCAACTTGAGATCATTGCTCAACAGAACTGCCTGAAGGAGAATTTCATCAAAGGGACTTCTTGCAGTCCAACTGAGAACCATACCAACACAGTGAAGACAAGCCAGGGGAAAGCTAATAGAGCTAACGGTACTTAAGAGATACCTCTGAAAGGTAAATTTTAAGAAAAGAATGATTTATTTATTTTGGCTCATAGTTTGAAAGGGTACAGTTATCCTGGCAAGGAAGATATAGTAGCTGGAGCAGCCCACAACTGTAGCAGCATAAGCAGGAGGTGACTGGCTGTATCATGTCTGTCTGGAAATCAAAGACCTAGACAAGAAACAGGGTTGGGCTATGACCCCCAAATTACACTCCTTTGGCCCTAACTGCAACAGGGAAGCCCTGTGTTCAAGGATTCCACAGTCTCCCAAGACAGCACCAGCAGCTGGAGATCAAAAGCCGGAAGGGCCACCTTGCATGGTAACTGTAAGACATGCTAGACTGGATAGGAAATCTGAAATGAAATAAAATCGTGAACTAAAACAGAAGGCTTTCCCAGTTGTTGCTTTATGGTTTGGCTACCTCCAACAGACTTGGGTTCTGATATTAATATTTTTCACTTGGAGCCTGTTTCTTTGACCACAGAAACATCTTCCACCAAGTGAGTGAGTGTCTGTGGAGTATACCCACTCACAAATAGGACATCTATAAAGACAAGTCATCCTCAAGGTGCTCCAACATGAAAGAAGGGGTGGAAAGAGTGTTAAGAGCTTAAGACGGGGAGGATCAGAGCAACACAGTCTCTTTTGGCCATGACAGGACTACTGGACCCATGAACTCATAGCCCCTGTGGTTGCCTGCACAAGATCAAGCCAGGTGACATTCTAGTGTGGAGTGGAAAGAAGGTCCTGAGCCTCTACTCTGAGAAGCCATGGACAATAGGTGGCTTTCTTGGGGAGAGAGAGCCAAGTTTCCTTAAGGGTGTGGCTCCTAGTAAGGAGACCACACTCCAGTGGGTGGCCTCATACCCAAAAGTACATGGCTAGCACAAATTGGAGTCCGTGGGGTATTACATTTTGACAAGAAATAAAGGAAGTTCAGAAGAGATGGGCAAGGAGATAGGGGCAGATCTGGAAGGAGTGAAATATGAAAGTAAATGTGATCTCTATATTATATGAATTTTTCAGTGAGCTAACTGAAGCAATTGTAAACGGGAAATATAATAAATTAAATGGATATCCTTTTGAGTCTGAGTTACCGCACTCAGGATGATATTTTCTAGTTCCATACATTTGCCTGCAAATGTATGTCCTCGTTCTTAATTGCTGAGTAGTATTCCATTGTGTAAATGAACCACATTTTCTGTATCCATTCTTCTGTCGTGGGATATCTGGGTTGTTCGCAGCTTCTGGCTATCACAAATAAAGTTTCTATGAACATAGTGGAACATGTGCCCTTGTAGCATAGTGGGGCACCTTTTGGATATATTCTCCACAGTAGTCTAGCTGGGTCTTCAGGTAGATCGATTTCCAATTTTCTGAGGAACCTCCAGATTGATTTCCAGAGTGGTTGTACCAGTTTGTAATCCCACCAGCAATGGAGTAGTGTTCCTCTTTCTCCACAGCCTCTGCAACATGTGTTGTCACTTGTGGTTTTGATCTTAGCCTGCCAGGTCTGTGTTCATTCAGAGATGATGCACCTAACCCTCAAGAGACTGGAGGCCCCAGGGAGTTTAAAGGTCAGGTGGGGTGGGGGTTGGGGACATCCTCGTGGAGACAGGGAAGTGGGGTGGAGGTATGAGATGTGCAACAGTTGGAGGGTGGACAGGGAAGGGGAGAGGTATAAAATATGGAGTGTAAATTAATTAATTAAGTGGATTCAGTCCAAGAAAAATGAAAAAAAACCCTCCATTGCCCTTGCCTTAGCAACGTTCCTCATTGTCCATTAGGATTTGCAAAAATGCCCTCCTTCCTCCACCTTCTACCTGGAAGACATTGTAAGTGACTGCAATGTTCCACCTGTCCCACGGGATCTCACCTAACCCTGAACTAGTCTTTCTGTGGCTATCTGACTGGGATTGTCTGTCTCAGCGTGTGGTCCAGTTTTAGATAATTCCTACAATTACTTTCAAGTAGACCAGACCCTCATCAGCACTGTATTGAGGTTTTCTTAGGTATCCATGGTGTGCCACTTGGATTCTCAAATGTGCCAGTTTCAGGACAAATGAGTAGAAATTACTGCAAAGAGACATTGTGTCTGTCCTCCTAGGGGGATCACAAATCATCACTGTCTCACAGAGTCTTCAGTCACTGGCCTTTCTTGAAGATGACTACTTGGGCTGCTTACCCCTTCTTGGTGTTTCTTGCTGTTTCAACCTTCATCCTTAGATACCCTACTCACCCTCCAGGTAGCCCTCAGCCATAGTTGACTACAAAAATCATTCCTGGTATGTGAACCCCAAGGGTTCCATATCTGTGCCTCTCATGTGAAAGGATATGTTCATGGCTGCCCCTCACGGTAAAGGTGGAGACTCAACCTTCCCCTGTGAATAACTAAATAGACATCATCTCAGTCCCATCCCTCAGTAACTGAAAAGTCTTGGGTTTTCCCGTTAACTCTAAGTCATCACCTGACATGTGGCTTTTCCTCCTGAAATCCTCTAGAAATAAGTGGGTACGTTTAGATCCATCCCGTCCTCGCCGTCCTTTAATCCATCTGGGTCACCGTTAGATTACCATTCTCCAGTGGATCGCTTTCTGCCTCCATAAGCATCCTTTTCCAGGACAGATGACAGGAAGAAACATTACAAGAGTCTTCTAAATTAAGGAGAAAAAAGTCCTTTTGAGATTGATTCTAACATAAAAACAGTGATGGAAATACATAGCACTGAGGTTAACACCAATCATCCCTGTTTGAACTGTCTCAGAAGAGCATGTTTCATCTTTTCCATATTACCTGCTCCTGTCCACTGACAACTTACCCCATCTCAGCCACTGTGGTAAATGCCAATATTGTTTCTGACCATCATAATCATAATGAGAACGAAAAGAAGATTATTTATATCATAATTCATAATATGATTATTATTTGATAATCTGACCTAATTAATTATTATGGTTATTATTTGATTATCTGACAAAATTATTATGATTAATATTTGAGAATCTGAAGGAACTAAGGTGCAGAAAATTCAAACAAGTTCTCCATGATTACTGTAATGGTCAGTACTGGTTAGCAACTTCTCAGGTCTAGAATCAACAAAAAGACAAGCGACTGGGCATGTCTGTGATGGTGTTTCTACATAGGTTAACTGACATGGGCAGCAGCATCCCATGGGGTGGGGTCCCTAACTTAATATAAAGGGGGAAGAGAGCTGAGTACCTGCATTCTTTCTCTGCTTCCTCACCTGCCACCACAGCTCAGTAAAAGTGGCTGCCTCACCTCAAGCTGTGACCGCAAATAAACCCTTCTTTTCTTAAACTGCCCTGCCTGGGATAGGATGATGATGATGATGATGGTGGTGGTGGTGATGATGACGACAATGATTGATGCTGATGATTCCTTCATACAATACATTCTGACCACAGTATTCTCTCCCTCCATTCCTCCCAGGTCCCCCTCTAACTCCCCTCTCCCATATTTTTGTCACAGCAAGACAAGAAACTATTGCCAAAAGCATATAGCCCCAACTTTTAGTTTTTAAATGTGACTTCAGGTATATTTGTGCAATACAAGGGTTTAACTATAAAGAATTTTAAAAACTTACATAAGCAACTTGCTAGGAAAAGGACAAAGAGGAGAGGGCAGACTTCAGGAACACAGGCCATACCTGATGCGCTTTCTGGGGACTTGCGTTTAGTAGGTGTGTGGATGCAAGTCCCTTGTCTTTAGGTTCCTGTTTGCTAGTGCTGCGTGACATGTCTTAGCCAGCACACTAATTTTCTCAACTATTTTATATATTTGTTTAAATTTACATGACAAGCTCAAATACTAACTTTCCCCTGTCTGCAACAATAACCACTATATTAACTTAGGATGTTGTAGGCTACAATAAAGAAAATAAAAATAAAAAAAACACTCAGCCATCAGTAACAAAATACAAGTAACATTTTGCTCCCTTTATAGTAAAGCGTTTTGAAAGTGGTATTTCCAATTCAGTCCAGGATCTTCCAGAATTTTTTTGGACTGTTTTTTTTGTGTGTGTGTGTGTAAACAAATAAAATAAAAATTATTTTGTGTTCCGGCCTGTTGCCTTTTGGTCTTGCAAAGCAACCCGAGCTACAGTATCATACATATACTTACTTGGCAACAACTAAAACTAGACAAAGAAGAAAGGCAAGAAGAGAGAGTATTCTTTTTTGTTTCTTTCTCTAACACTCATTGAGAGGCCCCAGGCTGACCTCATCTTACAGGAAGTTAGCAACTACGGACAAATTGCAGGCAAAATGGAATGGGCAGAGTCCTCTCAGTAGTAGACTGTGGCCCACTGCTGAAATCACCCTGTAAGGCTTTGACAAAAGCAGGTGGCAGATCTGAGCAGCCTGGCCCGCAGGTCTCCATGGCTGCAACTGGAGTTACCACTTGCTCAGAAGTCAGTCTCCCTTTGGACATCTTTGTCAAGTAAATATAGTAAAATATTAAAATGGGATTTTTGGCTAAGTCACTCAATACAATAAACACTGCATTTTAAAGGAGAAATGAAGCCATGCAGAAAAAGAATTTGCAATGGAATAATACACACATGACTTTCAATAACCAGCTCATGTTGTTGGCACACAGGGTTTCAGAATGTTTATAGAGGGTTTCTTTAGAATAAACAGTTTTATGTGTCCATCTAGTCTTCAGCTTGCCTGATGTCAAATCCAGTGCGAGGGGATTTCTTTAGTGGAGTGGTTGGGAAAGCTCGGGGGGTCTCTCCTGCTGTTACAGGGACATGGTAAATTGGAGTTTGGCATAAATCTAAAAACCAAAATGTCTTTTTAAAAAAAAAATGTCTGACCACATATCTGTGAGATAACTCTTCAGTGTTTGACAAATGAGCATAAGAGTCTGAGTTTGAATCCTCAAAGAGCCTGACAAATACAGAGGCGGCTGCTCGCAGCCAACCATTGGACTGAGCGCAGGGTCCCAGATGGAGGAGTTAGAGAAGGGACTGAAGGAGCTGAGGGGGTTTGCAACCCCGTGCAGGGAGCAACAGTGTCATCCGGCCAGTCCATCTCCCACCCCGTAGCTGCCGGTGACTGGACCACCAACCAAAGAGTACACATGGAAGAACCCATGACTCCAGCCAGTGTGTGGCAGAGGGTGACTTTGTTGGACATCAGACCCTTGGGCCTGTGTGGGTTTGATGCCCTGGTGTAAGGGAATGCCAGGACAAAAAGGCGGGAGTCTGGGGAGAGCACCCTCATAGAAGCAGGGGTGGGTGGGGCAATAGGATGGGGGTTTCCAGAGAGGAGACATGGAAAGGGGATAACATTTGAAATGTAAATATAAAAAATATCCAATTAACAAAAAAGGAAGAAAGTGTGTGCCTGCACCACAATACTCTGTAATCCCTGAGCCTCCCTTACACAGAGATGGAAAACGAAGACAGAATCCATGGGAATTCTTTTGGTAACTAGCCTGCAGTACAAAGCAGAAAACAAGCAAGAGACTCTGCCTCAAACAAGGTGGAAGATGAGGACCAAATCAAGTATCATCCTCCATCCCACCTCCATGTGCACATATTAGAATGTGGAGAAAAGAGCTGGCAAGATGGCTCAGCGGATAAGAGCACTGACTGCTCTTCCAAAGGTCCTGAGTTCAAATCCCAGCAATCACATGGTGGCTCACAACCACCCACCCATAATGAGATCTGATGCCCTCTTCTGGTGCATCTGAAGTTAGCTACAGTGTACTTATGTATAATAATAAATAAATCTTTGGGCCAGAGCAAGCAGGGACTGAGCGAGCAGGGTTGACTGGAGAGAGCAGAGAGTCCTAAAAATTCAGTTCCCAACAACCACATGAAGGCTCACAACCATCTGTGAGTGTACTCACATACATTAAATAAATAAATAAATAAACAAATCTTTAAAAAATAGAATGTGGAGGAAAAAATAAAACTGACTACAAATCCCATTGATCATTTGCCATGTCTTGATTCTGTCTGTTTTTCTTGGAACATTGCATCTAGGCTGCCACATGCCACCATGCCCCTATAACAACAGAAGAGACCCACCAAGCTTTCCCAGTGACTCCACCCTTCTTGTCCCCAGCAACAGCCAGCATTACCATCACATTTATAAAATAGGCTATCTTGGGTCCTCCGGCCATCTAAGCCTCTAGCAGGAAGCAATGTTATCAGTGTCTGAGTAGTATCAGATAAACCTGGCATGGCAACACTCAGCAAACCTGAGCCACAGGATATAAGAAATCATTTATACTTTAAGCCACTGAGTCACTTGGTACACAGCAATAGATACCCTGAAACAGCCAGCTTCTGATCTAAAGCCAGCAGGGAAGGCCCATAGGGCTGTCTTTGTGGAAAGGCATGAGTGTGGCCACACCTGTAAAGCCACTTGAAAATGGTGCTCAGGACGACTTGATAGTTAATCTGAGTTCTAAGCCTCATAGGATCTGGAACAATCTAAACCACTACTCATCTGGGTGGATCTCTGAGGACATTTCCAGAAAGAACTTACTGAAGGGGAAGACCCTCCCTCACAATGGGGCCACCTTCTACTGGGAGACCCAGATAGAATGATGTCCAAGGAAAAAGGAGTGTTGCTTGTCTGCCTGACTTGGCTCCTTGTTGGTGACTGTGTCTGTCCCCATGGCTGCTGCTGCCACCGTTGCTCACTAACACCAGACTCCAGCCTTCTAATGTGCACTGAAGACCAGTAGCTCCCTGGGAATGTTCTAGGTCTTCAGCACCAACCTAGAACTGCTGTGGCATCCAGCTTTGTAGAGCTAGAGTACTTATCAGGCCCTCAGAGTCTTTGCCTAGCCCACATCATGGAAGCCAACCTAGTCATTCCTTTTTATTAATACACACACAGAGAACATCCACCACACACATTGTATATCATTCTACTGAGCTCTGTTCCCTAGGGGGAAAACCGACTGATACAGAGGGTTATCTTGTGGTAAGCAAGTGTTCACTGTTCCAACAAAGGAAGAGATTGGAAAAGAAAGCAGAGAGAAGAAGGAATGTGGGGGGAAAGTAGGAGAAAACCATGAGCTGAAGAGGTAGACATCACTTGTGTCACAAGACACATATGAAAGCGCAGGCTGGAGCCTCCAGTGTTAAGAGTGTCTGAGCCTCCAAGGACCACATGGACAAAGGGTAAAGACCACTAATTCTCGGGTCTCCCATGCCCCCTTAACTTCATCCTTGTGGGATAAGGATAAATAGCTAAGGCTAACAACAGGGAAGGGAATCAAGGCCAAAGCAAGTAGACAGCCCAGAGCAAGCCTCACTGGGGAAAAGGGAGATTCTATTTTATTCTGTTGGGGGGGGGCGGGTTTCTATTTTAATTCAAGTTCTAAGTTTTGATTATGACATGAAATTAGACACCATAAATGATTCCAGGGAGACTGCATTTTTTTTAAGACCAAAAAGGTCATGGAACTATACAAGTTTTCATCTGGGGCAAGGGAAGAATTTTCCCTAATTAAAAACTTTTAGAGAAACCACGAGAGACAGAAGATTTATGCTGGTTTTGCCCGACCCCTATCCCGACTCTGGTTTCCAGGGACCTAACACTTAGTGCTTCAGAAGAGCCAACTGGTGAGGAGGTGAGTGTGGGTGTCAAGTTCCATTGGCCATGTGATGGTCACTGAGGCACTTTCTCTGTAGCTAGGAACTGCTCCACCGCCATGGCCACGAGTCCACCAGGAGAAGGCTAATCATCTAGGTTCGCCTTTCTGTCTTCAGCCATTCTGAAGACAGCGGAGGAAGGGTAGCAAATCAAGTCCTCAGTACTTCAGAGTGAATTCATTACATTTGAAGGGATGAACCACAAAGTCAGGGGTGCAAACAGGGCCACGTGCGGCGACAGAGCTAGATCACAGCAGATGAGGCCAATGGGCCAGCTTCACAGCACTTCCAACATTACATGCTCACAGGAATCGCCTTGCAAGGGTGGGATGGAGAAGATGTGGGTTTGATTTCGGTGCCTAAGCCGTTTCGTTTGGGGGATCTGAATTTTAACAAGGATGGTGAGATGGTTCTGAGATGGAAGGAAGGCTCACCGTTTAGAAACACTATCTAAATATAAATGAGCTGGCTTACTTGGAGACCACAGGCGGTCATCACAGTCTGATATAGATTTCCTCATAAAATATATTTTCCCAATGAACGTCATTGAGCACAGCTTCTAACCTCATGAAATGAATAATACCCAGGATGCTCCTTCAGTACTTTTATATCATTGGTTCGGAGAAAAACTGCAACGCTGGAACCATCTGAAAGGCACAGTTATTTGAAGTTGGTTTGATTGATGTGTACCTGGGCGAGTAGGGAAGGTGTTGGTGAGATTGGACATTTAGCTAAAAATAAAAGACTTCTTAGTGTTCCAAAACTCTAAATGAGAATGTCATTTTGAAAAAAAAAATTCTTTTGGAGATAGACTCCACAAATCTAGTTTTCATAGTTTTTTGTTTTGTTTTGTTTTTTGTTTTAAACCCTTTCATGTGCTCAGTCATGAGTAATGAGTAGATATTTATTGCGGAGAGCACGGAGACATGGCTCACTTGGTGGGGCTTGCGGCTTTCCAGGATGAAATGATACGCTGTCAGTAGAGAACACAGTGCAGCAGGCTGGGGAGCTGGGTCCACATTTGATAAAGTGTTCACCACACAAGTGTGAAGACTGGAGTTATCACATAAAGGCCAGCTGAGCCTAATCCCAGGGCAGCAGGCAAAGACAGAGAATTCTGGGAGCAAGATGACTAGCCAGCTAGGTAGACTAGCTGAACCGGTCAACTTCCTCTTCATAAAGGGACCCTGCCCCAAAATAGAAAGTGGAGAACAATCAAGGAAGATATTGAACTATAACCTCTGGCTCCTACTTATACATATGTATCCACACACACAACATGGGCCCATACACATTTAAGCATGCATACACATGAACATATACAACACACACATACACACACATACACACACGCACACATATGAAGGAGAAAAGTAGTAGAAATTCTAAATTTTGATATTTTTTGAGCAGGTGACACATGGCTATGACAGTGCTGAAGTGTAGGAGCCCTAAGATCACCAGATCAGTTCATCACCAATGCACTGGGGGCTGAGCCAGAATGTACGGTAGGCTTGGTGTACCCAGTAGAGTTTGACTTGGGGGAGGGGGGTTTAGCTTACTGGGACATAACTTTATTGCAAATTGAGGGGCATTTGTATTTTCCTCCACATGTAAAGATCACTAACGTTGTCCAGAAATCTACTTCCACAAAGGCAAGCTTCAGGTAAGCCATCCCAAGCAGACTGCTAGCCCCAAGCTGCTCTTCAAATACCTTCGGGCTCTTAAAGGCTTTCTGTAACTTCCCATGGAGGAAGCGCTCTCCGGAAAGTTCCCGGTGTTATTGTTACAGGATCTAATACCCAGCAACAGGCATAATATAATTAAAAGCCAGGAAGAAGCTTTAAAGAAGAAGGAGGAGGAGACGGAGAAGAAGGAAAGGAGAAGAAGGAGAAGGAAGGAGAAAAGGAGAAGGAGAATAAGGAAAGGAGAAGGAAGGAGAAAAGGAAAAGGACAAGGAGAAAGAAGGAGAAGGAGAAGAAGGAGAAGAAGGAAAGGAGAAGGAAGGAGAAAAGGAGAAGGAGAGGGAGAGGGGGAGGAGGAGGAGAAGGGGAAGGAGAAAGAAGAAGAAGAAGAAGAAGAAGAAGAAGAAGAAGAAGAAGAAGAGAAGGAAGAAGGAAGAAGGAAGAGAAGGAAGAAGGAAGAAGGAAGAAGGAAGAAGGAGGAGGAGGAGAAGAAGAAGGAGGAGGAGGAGGAAGGAGAAGGAGGAGGAGGAGGAAGGAGAAGAAGAAGAAGAAGAAGAAGAAGAAGAAGAAGAAGAAGAAGAAGAAGAAGAAGAAGAAGAAGAAGAAGAAGAAGAAGAGAAGAAAAGAAGAAAAAGAAAAGAAGAAGGCGGCATCAGGAAGGACCACAGGCTATTTGCCATCACTTCCCAGACCCCTGCCAGCCCTGCCACAAATAGCCAACCCAGCTCACCCCTTGAGAATCCCCTCTAATATCCATATGCAGAGAGAGCCACAGTTTAGGAGAATTACGAGAATTTTCTAAAACGTGAACACATTTTTGCCATACATCTTGGGCAATGTTTTCAGAAAACTGCAAACTGAGGCTTTTCTAACAGATTGGGCCACGTCTCAGAAAGTGGGAAGGAAGTCATTTTGTCAGCTACTGCGAGGAGGAACACCAGCGTATAAATTTCTCGAGGCAGAGAGATTGTTGGTCCTATGAATTTAAATTCATAGACTAGAAATCTGTCCGCCTTTTCCAGATTCTTTCACAACACCATGCCTCCTCCAACATTTAAGCACTAATTGATTCATCTTCTGTGTTATTGGATTTAAAGTCAATTTAGTCGCTATTTTTAACTGTTTTCTCATTTACGGCCCTCTTCCTCCCACTTGCTTCGAGGCCCCACATTAAATTATACATTCTCTCACATGCCTCATTATCTTCCATTTTTTCTCTCACCCTGCAGCCTCTCCCCTGTGTTCCTGCCTTAGCTTTGTTTAGTGCCAGAGACCTGTTTTTTCTAACACTTGAAAAACACATGGCTTTTTTCTTTTTTATGGGCACAAGTATCTTAACTTCTGTCAAATAAAAAAAAATTGATTCATAAGGAAAACAGTTTAAATATGTAGGTGTTTTCAAAGAAAATAAAGTGGCTCATTTAAAAAAATAAGAGTATCTGCAGAGGGAATAAGATGCTTGCCTGAAA
This sequence comes from Mus caroli, assembly GCF_978045245.1. NCBI lineage: Eukaryota > Metazoa > Chordata > Mammalia > Rodentia > Muridae > Mus > Mus caroli. The sequence continues at coordinate 6,794,159 of NW_028227270.1, forward strand.
ACTGAGTGTAAATGCATTGCCTGTTCGGAATATTTGAATATGCAAGGGTCCCTCTCTCCAGCTACCCTTTTGTTTGTTTTTATCGTTCTGATGATTGCCTTTTAGATGAGTTTCCTTTATAAGAGTCTGAACGCCACCCAAAAGAACAGACAACTGTCACCCTAATACTGTCTCTGCCGTTAAATGATGTGAAAACCTGTTACAATGTTCTTCAAGGGAATCAGAGCAGACCTTGTCTCCATGTGTCCTGGAACTTTCAAAGCAGTCGGACCAAAGGGTAAGAATTAGTTTCATCTCACAATGATATTTAGCCTCAAGTGGCTGTTTACCATCTGTCTGTCCGTGTATATTCCACGTTGACTGTGGCTTGGCAGCTTAACAACGCAAGAGAGTCTTCTCCCAGCGTGTGGTGGAATGGAACAGAATGGTACCCCACCTGGGCCTCCTCAAATATCTCCTTCACGTTGTGTGTCGTTCTCCTTGGCATGGCTTGCACTTCCAATAGCCAGCAGCTAGTCTTCTGCGGAGAAGAGCCCTTGGACCCCTCTGTAAACACGCTGCCGGAAAAATCAACCCCGAGGGGAAATGAGGGAAAAGCGGCGTAGACAAAGTCGTGTCTAGCAAGTGAGTGCGGAGGTTGGATCCCAGCTCCCTTGCCCGAAGGCATGAAAATTCCGTTCCAGACCTCCAAGTGAGTAAGGCTGGTGCTAGGCTTGCCAGGACTTCCCTGAAACACAGTTCGCTTGACTTCCAAGCTTTTGCTTCGTTTCCCATTTGCTCGACCTCTTCCCCATTGCATGTCCTTTACAAAAACACTTGCTTCTGGGGGAGGACCACAACTGGACAACCTAAGACAGCTGGCAGAATCCTTGAAATAAAAGGACAAATATTTGAGTCGTTATCGTTGAGTAATGGGATATCCTTGAAGAGAGGATCTCGTAGCCTCAGAGGTGAGGTACGGAGTTGAGGATTACACAGCCACCACCCCAAAAGGTGAATGGATCATCAAAGCCTTCTGGCTTGGATCAGCAGCGCTGTTCTTCCCACCACTAATGCTTCTTTCTGAGCTTTGAATCATGGTTATTAGCCTAAATATACAGTTAGAGTTGAAATCAGTTAATACAAGATCAATTTTTTTTTAATGTTTACTGTCTCACTTAAAAGTATAGATGTGAAAACTCACTTCCCAATCAATTAATCTGATGTGTTTTAATTCTTTCTCTCTCCCTCTTCTTCTCCCTCTCCTCCTTCCATTAAACCCTCCTCATACCCCAATACATACCTTCTTCCTTCTCCATCCACACACATGGGCCACAAACTACAACACTACAGGAAAAATTCTGACATTGATTCAGAACACAGCCACCCCACAGAAAAGCACGTTTGCTTTCGAATGCCAATGAAAAAGATCAGGCAGTCTCTTCTTGCTCCATACCATCCTCTTTCCCAAGAACACCACTCCCCAGTCCCCCACACCCCTGCCCAAGGGATATAGGCCAACACTTTCCTAGGTGCTATCATAGCCATAGGGGGAAATGAGACTATACATACAAATGAGGTTGACTAGGATGAGTTCTCAATAATAAAAGAATACACACTACTCTCTCCCCTACCACATCTTCCCAGAACTCGAGCCAAAAAGGCATCTGCTCCTTCAGTGGGCTGCAAAAGGCTCTGAGAAGTCAGCCTGGACCAAATTAGGGCCCCCTTTTCAAATATCTGCCAATGGTTTGAACTTCACAATAGTGCAATCCCTCCCTTGGGCAAAACACAGTCTTCAGAGAGCTTCTGTTAAATATATAAACGAACTCCCTTGGAACGGTCACAATTTCATTCATTATCAGCTCTTAACCTAATGTCAAGGATTGGTGCTTCAGAGCAAGACCCTCAAGGACATAAACAAGTTTGGAAGGGTGTGAGGTTAGAAAAGCCCATTAACTTTGTCCATTTGGGCTGCTGGAACTGTACAGTGCAGAGAGTGGCTTATAAACATCAGAAACTTATTTCTCCCAATTTTGATGGCTTCAAGAGCCAAGATGCTTGTGCCGTTGCATTCAATGTTTGGCAAGGGCCTGCCTCTTGTCCGTAGTCTTTCTCTGTGTCCCCATACAGTAGAAGGCTCAAAAAGCTCTCTGATTCATCACGTATGGGAGCTATACCTCATAACCCAATCGCCTCCCGAGTCCCACCTCAGAATACCGTTAATATTGATAATAAAGTATCATCATACAAGTCTACGGCACACACACAATTCTGCAGTATACAACACATGTCTGGATAGAATGCAAAACTCGTAAGGCTTCAGAGCCTGAAAGAGGGTTGAAGTTGGGGTTACTGGCTCCAAGAAGATTCTGGGAGGACACCAGGCACCCTAGGGGAGGTGTGAGACAAGACAGCCTGAGTTCAAATCTGCCACGAAAAAACACTGTGATCCTGAGCAAGAATTTATCTTCAGTAACCCTCCGGATCTCATCTGCAGAATGAAGGAGATCAAGGTGTCTGCTTTACAAGGCTGACATGGGATTCTATGTACTTACGCATTTAGCACCCTTAGCTCATACCTGGCAAAGAACAAGGCTTCAAAACATAGGAGCTACTTTACTGCTGTTGATCTTACTATTAGGTAATAAAATAATTAAAGAGAAGGCTGTGCTGATGATTTTAGAACAAATTTCAACGACTATAATTTTCCTTGGACATGCCCTCTGCCTCCATTACAGAGCAAGAAGAAAATGACTGTAATAGATTAAAAAAAAAAAAACCCAAGCGTATTATCAGGAAAAGAGTCAAGCTGTTAGAACAAATATAATCTCTTGTCTTCTTTGCATCGCATCCCTCCTTTTCTCTGCATTGTATCTTCCTCTATTCATAAAATCCTCTTTGTTTTTCCTTTGAAATGTAGGTGATAAGGAGATATTAGAAATCAGACACCATCCATTCAAATCTTGTTTTGTTTTGTTCTTCTGTCTGCTTTTAAAATTTAAACATGGTCGTTTGTGAATCTGGCAAATGATGTTCAAAGCTTCTGTGCCAGGGACATGTTGGGGGATGGGAGAGAGTGGCCAACACGGATGCACAGTGTACATGCTGGGTGATAATTCTGAAGAAGCCCCTCTGTGTTCTGAAGTCTGACCTGCTACATGGAGACTTTCAGGCGGCCTTGCGGCTGGATAGAATTCCTAAACTAGACCTGGCTCCTTGGAGGCTCATTAAAGACTCAGGAATTCCAAGTTTTATTCTTCTTCAATTCTGCCTCTGGGTTTAAGAGGTATCAACAGAGTAGCTTTTGGAAGTCAAACAAGAGGATTCTGAGCTACAGGAAGAAGCCAGGCCAAGGAAGAGGACATAAGAGTACTAAACTATGAAGCTTGTAAAAGAAGCCTGTTAAATTTTAATCATACTGACTAGAGTGTTTGTAACTGTTGATCTTATATGGAATCTAATAGTTCTAATGAAAAATGTCTTCGGCCTCAAGTCCAAGGATATCATCATTATAAGTCCATAAGTGCCCAAGACAATATAATTCTCTCTGTGGTGCTGTTCCGTGGTCTTTGATCCATGATGTATTACTTACTTATTTATTGATTTATAAAAATGAGCTATCAAGCTTTTCCTAAGAAGTTTTAAGGCATATGAGCAAAACATAAGAAACACACAACCACAAAAAAAAAAAACCCACGGAGTATAAACCTGATCCTCTAAGGTCCAGGGCACTCTGCCTAGGTGAGTAGCATAAATCAAAAATACACTTTCTCGACACACCCCGAATGTCAACAAACAAGAACTCTGTAAAACCCAAGGAAGGAAGTTATAGAGTCAGGGCTTATATGAGCTATAATATACATTGGCAAAGCCCTGATCTAAACACTATGAATTGATTTCCATCTGGATGCTCTTCAGAGGCGGGCCTGAGACTCTCACCAGAAACTATGAGGGTTATGATATCTGAAACACCAGTCAGGCCAGAGGCCATGTACTTGGCTCTTCACATTTAGTATTATTTTAGGCCAATTAAAATAACTTTTTCACAGTGGAAAGATTCCATCAAATAATAGCTCTGTTCACCACGAGTGTGGGTTGTGCGGCTCTTAACTGAAGAAACACAGAGGCTGTGGATCCAATTCAGGGAAAGACAGGATCTGCCTGAAACTTCCTTTGCCCAAAACAGAGCAGAAATCTGGGAAGTTGGGCCTAGGCTGTCAGCCATTCCAACTGCCATCAGTCAGAGGTGACGATTCCTTGTTAGTTTTTCTCTAGAACCTCACATGTCACACTAAGAAACTTCAGTTTGGAATGCTGGATTTTATCTCCCTTTTAACCTCTTGGTGCCAAAAATAAGTTACATTTATATTCCTTGTTCCCATTCCTTTCAAAGCCCAGATGAAACACAAGGGATTTCACTATTTCCATGGACATGGCTCTATTTTATTCTGCTAATGTTAGTCATTGTGTCAAAGCCCACAATCTTCCCCTAACTTGCACATTTCCTAGGCAATTCAGACTGACTGCATAATCCAAAAGAGAAAAAAAATCAAGTCCAAAATAATCCCATTAGACTGTTGGCACAAAATAACTTGCTAGGTAATTCCTATAGTATCTACTTCATTTTGGCTGTGTGGTTCAGTGGTTTTGTCCAATACATATCAGTGTCTGCTTATAGTCATGATACCCCAAATTTCTTGTAATCTGAAAAGATTTAAGGGTACAGAGATGTGTTAGGCTGTAGCTCAACCAGCTGAGGCAATGCTTCAATGGCCAACATACTGGTCTGAACTGGTTCGAATTTGATATCATTGCCTGATCACTCCTTAAAAAGTGAATGCACATCAGGATGACCAGGCGCTCGACGGGTCTCCACTTCTGTCGTCACCATAGACTTTGCAGCTCCTACAGAAAAACGCCAAATCATTTGTCATTCCTCTTGGCCAGGCAGATGTGATGAACACTTCTTCCTGGTCAGTGTAAAAAGTACAGAGCCCCAAATTGGGATGAGCTCAGTGCTCAGATTTCTGCTTCTCATGCACAAAGCCCTAGGCTCACTATATTTAATTCCCAACACATACATGTGTGTGCACACGCACACCAACGTACAAGCACACTCTCATACATACTCACCCTGCCTCAATTCTGTAACATTGCTGGAAATGGTTCGGTTGTACCTTCAACTTCCCATCCAACTAAAACAAGCTTTCCTGTGATGAAGCCTTAACAGCTATAGCTGTGGAAAGTGAGTCAGGAATGCATGGCCCTGGCTTCAGTTCCTGTCTCCAGGTTCCTGCCTTGAGTTCCTGTCCTAACTTCAACAGACAATGGACTGTAACAGGACATGTAAACCGTGTAATCCCTTTCTCCCCCCAGGTTGCTTTTGGTCAGTGTTTTATCACATTGATATAAAGCAAACTCAGCTCTAAAACCCAAGGAGAGGCTCTTGTTAACAATGAAAACGAGAACATTAAGAGAAGGTCTACCTAAGGCTGGAGAGACCACTGAACAAGGAGAAGCAGCTGCTGCCAAACCTAACCACCTGACTCTGGTCAATCAAGACCCATACTGTAGGAGGAGAAAGGAAAATCCCACAAGTTGTTCCCTGACTTTCACATATGAACTCCAGTACACATGTACCCCCAACCTACAAACACACACATACATGAATAAACAAAGAAATAGTAGAGACGTTTTTAAAATCGGAGGGCTACTTAGGTAAAACAAAATAACCAAAATAAGAAACAGAGAGAAGAAATTACCTGCACACTCTTACCTCATGCCTATTAATTGATTGACGGATGGATGGATGGATTGGTTGGTTATATATTAGTAATAATTTGCTAGATAATTCCTATAATATCTACTTAATTTGGACTGTGTGGTTCAGTGGTTTTGTCCAATATATATTGTTGTTAATTACTGCTTAATCTTCACCATTACTGAACCCAAACAGAACCCACAAGACATGAAAGATGTAGTGTTACAATCCATAAAGCAGTCAGGCTCTTACAAAACAGAGCTGGGAGGAAAGAGAGGACCAAGATGTCTGAGCCAGAAGAATAAACTGTCAAGCTTTTGGGTCTCAGGATCTGAGGACAGGGTGGGAGTATCTGGTGACAGAGACTAAAAGGAACCAGAACAGGTGGTCCAGCCATAAAGGCTCTGGGGAGAGTAAGGATGGCAGACTTACCTCAAGAACTACAGAGGCTAAGGAGCAGGGGCCAGGCTGAAAGGGGGGCACAGCTAAAAACAATGTGACCTTGGCAATATTTTCTTAAAGGACCTACCCATCTGTGCTCAGCTGGTTTCAAAAGATGCCAGAGGGGGAAAGCAGGACTGCTGTAGTGATAAGAGGAAAGCAGGATTCTGAGCACAGAGAAGTGAGGAGCCAAGCAAAACGATACCATCACCATGCCACACACTGTATAATGTACCTAGTTAACCATCAGGCACAGGACACAGAAATAAAAGGCAAGGTTATACAGTGTCAGTGTGTTGTAAGCTGACTTCATCTCTTTAAAACAGATTGTACCCGAACATAAAAAGCCAGCACACTAACAAATAGCAAGCAGTCTGGAAGATTCTTCCAGGCCATCTAGATGAAATCAACTGACAACTCAAGAGATAAAAAGGCATTCTTTGGTACCATTCTCCTTCCCTTCTGACAGAGAGGGAACGATTTGCATATATAAAAGTATAATCGTCGAGTATCTGCAAGGAGAACAAACACTGTGCATAGAAGACAAATCAGAGTAATCCCCCGAGTGGTTGAGATCCAGCTATCAAGATGAGCCATTTTCTCCTGAGATTCTCACTCCTAATCATCGTAGACACTGACATCTCCTATGCTACAGTACAAGGCTGTGTAGGCAGGGTACCAAATATCAGGAATACAGGTCATAGTCGAACATGAAAGGACACACATACAGGAGCTTCCATCTGAATGGCACATCTGACAGATGCCATTAGTGTAGGAAGCAGATATCAGAATTAATGGTCTGAATCTAAGTTCACTTGCTAGCAAATTGGCTATAGAGACATCCTCTCTGCTGAGCCCATAGCCCCTCAAGCCCCAGGATGTTCTTGGTTTCATCCTACCTTTCTCATAGATAGTCACCAGATTTCACTATTGTTTTGCTATGTTTTCACCTAGTAGACAATGGGTGAAGTGTAGGATTGAACCTAATATAGGTGACTATTGCAGGATACATGCTCATACTGTGACCCCCGAGATTGTATTGTTTACTGGAAAAACATATTTCTAGTTGTGGTGTTGTCTCAGCCTTGGCACATACCTTTTATCCCTCTGGCCAGAACATACCCACCTTTTAATCCCAGACAATGAAGGCAAAGTTATCTTGTAGATGGAAGTACCGTGTTTGAAAATTATGTCTAATTGAGTGGCAGACAAAGTGACGAATCAGAGAAAGATTTGGTAGAATAGGATCACTCAACTTTGTCAAGAAAAGAGGGAAAAGGGAGGCTACTTGCTTCAAGAACAGTGCAAAGAAAGAGAGAAGGGAGGAGGCAGTTTTACCAGGACAGTGCTAGGGAGACAGGTTGCAGAGGGAGAACAAGCTAGACACAGGTAAAGACAGAGTGAGCCAGGGAATAAGAAGAAACCAGAAAATTAGAACAGATTGACAGTTTGAGGCCAAGCAGGGCAATTCAAGACAGGCAGAAAGAGGAAAACCAGATATAATTAGCTTGGAGAGGAGTTTGAGCCAGAACAGCTCAGTTGAACCAGCCAGAAATCAGAATGAACGAGATAGGGTGAGCTTATTCAAAAGCAAGTCTCAGAGGCTGTATATTAAATTGTACAGAAGCTAGAAGCTTACTGGACTAGGTCTAGGTTAGCAGAGGCAGTAAGCCTCAGATAAAGGATAGTTTACAGGTGACAGAAGAATGACCAAAACAAACAATAGTTACTATGGAAGACACTCCCAGATGTGCTAATTAAGGTGGTGATATAACCAGAACAAAACCAGATCCAAATTCTGGAAATAAATAAATAATAACTTAGATCTAATTTATTCTGCTTCAAAACAAAATTTAGACAGAACAAAGTATTGTTCCCTGACAAATTTGATCATCTGTTTCCCTTTTAAGCTCTTTATTTGTCATATTTAATAAGATCAGATATGTCAAGCTGATATGAGACTATCAGCCCCCATGTGCCATATTTGATCTTAAAAAAAAGAGATAAGGGGTAAAAGGAAAGGAAGCGTGATTGTGATAGTACTAGATAGCAATACTAATGAATTTCATCAAAATTTGGCAAAATTGACAGCATCTTCTTATGACATAAATAATGAGAGATAATCTCAAGCAACTAAGCACATAATGCTTTTAAATCACACTTTCAGTGTATCATCATCATCACCATCATCATCGCCATCATCATCATCATCACCACCATCACCGTCATCACCATCATTATTCCTTGGAATTGAGTACTTAATCCCAAAGGAAAAAAAACTGACTAAAAAATTTACAGAAGCCATGTGTCAAAGAGAAGCAAAACAAAGACTATATTAATAGCAATATAATGTTGTTCTTTAGGGAGAAAAGGTAGCTAAATGTTTCTTTCATATTTTTTTTTGCCCAGCCAGTAGCTCAAAGTACAAATGATAAGTGCTCTGAGAACAAACTAATATGAAAATATAGAAGAAAAATTCCTCAGGTTTTTTTTTTGGGGGGGGAGAATGTTTGGGAGTCATTGTGTTTTTCTTTAAAAAAAAAAATTAAGTATTTTTCCCAGCACCCTACTAAGGGGAGCAGAGTGACACCAGAGCCAAGACAGGGTGCCAAATAAACCATCAGCAGGGGAGTTACTTGTCCAAGTGTGTATACAGTGGAGCTGATAACAATTGTGGTGGTTTGAATGAAAAGGTCCCCATAGGTCCATAAGGAGTGGCACTATTAAAAGGTATAATCTTGTTGGAGTAGACACGGCTTTGTTGGAGGAAGTGTGTCGCTGGAGGGTAGGCTTTGAGGTTTCAGAATATCAAGGGGGCCTAATGTCTCACTCTCTGTTCCTCCTGCTAGTGGATTCAGATGCCTGCTTGCAGCCCTGCTTCTCACCATGATGATAATGGACTAACCATTAATTTTGAGCTGTAAGCCAGCCCCAGTTAAACATTTTTCTTTATAAGAGTTGTGATGGTCGTGCTGTGTCTTCACAGCAATAAAAACCCTAACTGAGACAAGGAACAATGATGGATGTCCAGGTACCCATGCAGTTACAGGGGTTAGGAATCACCGATGGAAGTCTTTGACCTGGAAAATCAGGAGAAATCTGAACGCTGTTTTCAGTGGTTTGTTTGGGTGTTTTTGGTTTGCTTTGGTTTGCTTTGGTTTGGTTTGGTTTGGTTTTGGTTTTGGATTTTTTTTTTTTTTTTGGCTTTCATTCTGGTAGAAGTCATGCCATGATTCAGTATTTTCGTTCTTGTCCTGAATGAATTCAGAAAGCAGAGAGGCACTTGGGAATTCTGTTTTTAAATAAAAGTAAACATTTCCAAGTGAGTTTGGGTCTCTGTTTAGTACTTTTGTGACCTACTTACTGAGCTTAAATGCTCCACAGATGTCATATTTCTTTGTGGTATGAGTTTGTGGAGCCAACATTAATATTAGTGAGAGTGTTAATATGTGTCAGTAAGGTGTTTAATAAGCATTTCATATTGTGTTTTTCAATGGTTTGTCAAGAATTGTGCAAAACAGTAGTCTTTCATTTTTATTTTCCATGGTGATTAATAACTTTGGTTAGATAGCTATGTATCCAGGCTCCACTGGGCAAATGTTTTTTGTGGTATATTTCTCATCATTTAGGCAAGCTATATAGATGACAAGCCCAGGTCCTTCTTAACCGACTTTATCATCCAGGAAATGAATTATCAAACACTGAACACTGGCATCTTCTGAAATGTGTTTATCTCTTCAATCTAAAAAAAAAAAATGAACTAATTATAAGAGAATAAGTTAGGAATAGAACTGAATAGCCCTTATATATATTTCTATCCTAAGGATCCCCATGCTGGTTATATGCTTGGCCCAGGGAATGTCACTATTCAGAGGTGTGGCAATGTTGGAGGAAGTGTGTCACTGTGAGGGTGAGCAATGAGACCCTCCTCTTAGCTGCCTGAAGTCAGTCTTCTCCTGTTTACCTTCTGAACAAAATGTAGCACTCTCAGCTCCTCCAGCACCATGCCTGCCTGAATGCCGCTATGATTCGTACCATGATGATAATGGAATGAACCTCTGAACCTGTTAGCCAGCTCTAATAAAATACTGTTCTTTATAAGAGTAATTTTACCTTGGTCCTGGTGTCTCTTCGCAGCAATGAAATCCTAACAAAGACAGAGATTAGTATCAGGGACTAAAATATTGCTATGATAAGCCTGACCATGCTTTTTTGAAGTAATGTCAATGTTGGGACTTTGGAAAGCAGTGGATACTTTAAGTAGGGCTTAATGGGCCACCCTAGTAGGAATATGGAAGATATTGGTGCTGAGGGTGATTTGAACTGTGTAAGCTCAAGAGGTTTCAGAGGAGAAGAATTTTAGTGTGTGGCCTAGAGTCTGCTCTTATAATTTGGGTGAAGAATATGGCTGCTTTTTGCCCTTGTCTGAAGATTCCACATGAGACTAAGGTAAAGAGATTTCAGTTAATAACACTGACAAAGGAAGTCTCAGAAAAGCCCAACATAGACTCTGTGCTCTGGTTTGCTCTCATGAAGATCATTTTGATGAAGAGTAGCAAGCTTAGAAAGGAAAAATACAAAATGTATGATTCAAAGGATAAAAGGGCACCAGGAAGTAAAATGGAACTGAATCCTTCGTTCAAGGAGATAAACGAATTAAGAGAAGCAAGGTCTCACCCTGCTAAACTTATTGTTCATGCTTTTGCAGTTGAACATGAAACTTGATCATTGTTTTCATTTGGACTTTTACTCTGAAATGAACTACAATACAGAAACTGAGAGCACAGCTATGATCCAGATCTTGGGGCTTGAAGACACGGGCTTTTGATCTGGATCTTGAGGAATAGAGGCACTGAAAAGCTTAGGCCCAGGCATGATAGTATACACCTTTAATCCCAGGAGACAGACAAGCATATGACTGAGTTCAAGTCATGGTTTGTATATGCTTGGCTCAGGGAGGGGAACTGTTAGAAGGTGTGGCCTTGTTGGAGTAGGTGTTTCCCTGTGGGTGTGGTCTTTAAGACTCTCATCCTAGCTGCCTGGAAGTGAGTATTCTGGTAGCAGTCTTCAGATGAAGAAGTAGAACTCTCAGCTCCTCCTGCATCATGCCAGCCCAGATGCTGCCATGTTCCCACCATGATGATAATGATCTAAACCTCTGAACCTGTAAGCCAGGCCCAAGGAAATGTTGTTCTTTATAAGAGTTGCCTTGGTCATGGTATCTGTTCACAGCAGTAAAACCCTAACTAAGACACTGGTACAGATCAAGTTCCAAGTAGAGAAAAGCTTAGGTACAGGTGGGGTGGTAAACACCTTTAATCCCAGAACTCAGGAGACAGAGACATTCAGATCTCTGAGTTCAAGGTCAGTGTACATAGCAAGTTCCAGGACAGCCAAATTTAGGCAGTGAAAGAGTTGGAGACAGAAAACTGGTGATAATGTAATACAAAAGGGGGGGGTCATATTCCAGCTCCTGTAAGCAGCAGGACTCAGCAGCTTCGACCATGTGGCTATGGTTTTAGGGAAAATAGAAGGGACTCCTGGGACAACTGATGCTGGTTAACTGGAGCTAAGAAACTATCAGTGATTAAGAAGAGACCAGCATCACTGAGGGGAAATCTTCTGGGAAGTGTTTTCCAAGAGCATAAAGAAGCTATATTCCTGATATAGCCACTTCTAACTAGTCTTGGTAATGTAAGAATCACCAAGATGGTACTGGTTTTGAAGGCATAAAGGGGTCATGGAGAACACTTGGTACTGTGAGAGTTCAGAAAAGCTCATTGGTGAAGGTGCAACCTCAGTTGCAGTTGATGACCCAGGAGCGAAAGGGTCATGCAAAGTTTTGGCTTGACACCATAAAGGGAGCCTATGACAAGCAATTGGTGAAGCCTAGTTGCAGAGAGAAACCCCAGCATGCTAGAGATGCCAGTAGAGTGAGATGACCACCAGGAACAGCAGCAGCAGTGGAGTGGAGTAGAGTCAACCAGACCTTGAAGTGCTACAGAGGGCAAAACTAGAGAATTGACCCAATCCTTTTGAAGAGCCCAGAATATCATGTGTGGCATTGCCTTGGTTACCCCAAGATGTTAGAGAGATCACAGCCATGAGATACCTGGGAGTGGAGCCAGCTGAAGAGAGCAAAGTTTGTTGCTGCTGAATGCCAGATCTGCCAACAGCAGTCAACAAAGATGAAAGCAGTTAAAAAGCTAAAAATAGCTTTGACATCAGACATAGAGATGCAGAATTTGGAGTTTGCCCTGCTTGTTTTTTGTCTTGTCCAGTATTTTCTTACTATGACGTTTTGGAATGGTAATGTATATTCTATGTTGTTGGAGTTATGTGATCTGCTTTTTTTTATTTTAATTTCATATGGGATTACAGTTAATTGATTGGATTGAATTTTAAGCATTGTTGAGACTGTTATAGACTATGGGACTTTAGAAGTTGGACTAAATGTATTTTTCATTATTCTAAGCCTAGGTATAGTCCCCTTAGACTCATGTGTTTGAGTGGGACCAGGGAGTGGAATGCGGTGGTTGGAATATGCATGGCCCAGGGAATGGCACTATTAGGAAGGGTGCCCTTGTTGGAATATGTGTGGTTTCATTGGAGGAAGAGTGTCCCTGTGAGGTTAAGCAATTCAACTCTCCTCCTGGCTGCCTGGCAGTAAGTCTTCCCAAATTTCCCACGGTCATAGTATCTCTTCACAGCAGCAGAAACCCTAAGACACACAATCACACGATCACTGAAAGATTGTAAGCTGTAATCTCGGCTGTATTTGCCGTCTAGGGAGGGCTGCCCTAGTTGGAAAGCAAGGAAGAGATTTGGCATTGAAAGGACACATGGAGGATAGTTATATTCAGAAGCACCATTTTTCACATGTTCCGTAGTCTTCCTTTCTTCTCTTCTTTCCTAAGGGGCACTGGCAGACTGATTTACTTAATCTGGTAGAATTTACCATTTAGAACCATGGTAAACCATCTCTTGGATGATATGATGAACAGAAATTGATTCTTTTGTTGTTATCATCAGCTCTGCAGTGCTACACAACTGTTATCGTTATACTGTTCTTCCTCTTTCCTTAGACATTTTCACTGAAGAGACAAAACCATTCTCAGCATTCAAAGGAAGTGAAGCATACAATGCTGTTTGCTCCTGACTCCAGCAGAGCTGTCACTAGCAAGGTCATTAATGCCCAGAGTAACTCCAAGGGTAACCACCATGCAAAACTGTTATGACATCTGAAGGTGGCAAGTAAGACTCTACTGCTGAAGACACCACATACTGCAGACACAGGACTTGGGGAGAGAAAGCTGCCAATGACCTAGAAGCCTCTTCCTTGAGCCTATCTTTCGCAGTCTCTGAAAGGCACCGTGACAATCAATAGTCCTACACAGATGTGAACCCTATAAACGACAGCAATAAACAGGATGTCAAGATATCCCATGGGTACAAATATGACATGGACCTTGATAGTTACAAACAGCCCATTCGATAGGAAGGAATGTGTGCCTGGTATTGTAAACCTAGACAACAACTATCCATGGCTAGTGAGACCATGAAGCCTAAACGGGAACCTATTACTGCCCTTTTTCTAAACCAATATAACTTCTAACTGCATTCTAAATGTTTATCCTTATTACCACAGGTAAATGTAACTCTCAGCATCAAAGAAGTTTCTTTTCGCAGAACACAATGATAAGTACAGAAGCCTACAACTGGTCAAAATGCAGAAAAGAACTGTCCATGGGCTCAGCCCTCTCCCCAGTACAATACAATCTGAGGCTCATGAGACATTGAAGAAGAGGCATAAGGACTGAGAGCCAAAGGACCAGGATGCCTGCAGTGAGATAATATCTTCTATACATGATAGAGAATATTCAGCCATAGAATACGGTCTCAACAATATGGTCACCTAAACAAGGCCAGCACAATGAAAATATCAGTTTGTATGCCAACATGGATGGGAGAAATCTCAGAAGGCCTCTTCCCTAGATGAAGAGCTATGGCTCCCAAGAGAGGGAGATTCACTCTTCTCCAGGAAAAAGCCCCCTGATAGGTTATCTAATCCCAAGTGATCATCTCTAAACATATATACATACAAGCAATGCTAAATGAACTCAGCATGTTGTATTTATGTATACATATATGTGAATATGCATATATAACAATAGTAATTAATGGAAAAGAGAGTCACAAGTTTGAAAGGAATTTATGGGGTCATATGAGGGTTATGGGAGAAGTTGGAAAAGGGAGAGGGCAAAAAATGATATAAATATAATGCTCATATACAAATTCTAAACAACATAAACTTAAAAAAAATTAATTACCTAGAAATTACCAGTAAGGAAGGGTAATCTTTGAATATTATTTATTCCTCGGTCACAACTGTGCCTACAGACACCAAAACAGAGCATCCTATGCAATCTTTAGCTCGGTGTTCAATCTGTGATGTAGGGCAATAAATAAACCACAACTGTAAGAACACTGCCTGTTGCTTTTCTCAGTGGTGTGGGAGTCTTGTATTCTAAGCCATGGTGATCTCAGGCATTGTACATACATTTCAACTCTGTTCTAGACAAATTAGTGACTCTTCCCTAACAATTCTGCTCTGCAGTCTAGACACACACAGCTTTATCTGAAATCCCCAAAATATGATGTCTGAGAATCGGGTGAACTTAAGTCTGTGTGTAAGGAGAGGAGCTCAAAATTTTCTGTTGAGGAAGATAAATACGAATCATTGTCTGGAACTGGAATCACTTTTTTGCTAAAAGCCCTGGATAACAGAGAGCCATGCAAAAAAAAAAAAATAGAATTAAAACTTTGACAACCTCTACCCTCTCCCCACAAAAATGCCCCCCAAAAGCAACCTAAGCATGCATTAGGGGGTCAAAAGTTTAGACAACCTTCCTGACAAAAAGTCACCAAGGGGATAGTAATTGAGAATCAGTCAGTGACAGGCCACTTATAATAGTTTCGAAACATTGAATGCATAAACATAAGCTATGAATAAACCTGGGAGACGTAAGCAGGATGATTTGGTTTCACTGTAGGAAAAGATTTCCGGGTGTTAATTCTACCCAACGTGTCTGCTGAAACTGATTAGAGGATGGGGGTGCTGGTGATGGAAGTGGGACCCAGAATTCCACAGCACTGACTGTACGATGTCTATTGCGTTTCTGTGAAACCAAACTGCTTTCATCTGGCTAATTTCTTCCCTATTATGTTTGACTCTTGATGACAAATATGTGCGGAATGGTGCCAAAATCCAGCTGGCACTTCATTTTCTGAACTTGTTCCATGATGCCTAAGTTTTAAAATATTTGATTTGGTTATAGTAGGAAATAAAAATTGTGAATAGAATTCATGGGAATGTTAAGATAACATGAAGAGGGATCGAGTGAGAGCTAAAACTATCCCTAGTGTTTGCTTTCCGCCCTTACTACGCTCTCTGAGGATGATAGCAAGCTGCTAAAGTCTTCCTAAAAACCTTGTAGTGAGTGAGTAAAAGTAGCTCGTTTGCTCGTAAATGTGCTGATAAGACTACTCACAAAATGAGAATTAAATATGCTTCCAAGTCTCAAGGGCTATTACATGGTTGCAGGTAACAAAAAAAAAAAAAAAAAGAAAAAAAAGAAAAACAAAGCATAGTAATTTA